>NW_027326457.1:0-1200000 GCF_048164855.1 Canis lupus baileyi | reverse complement strand
CTGAGTAAGGAGGTTCCCAGATTACCACTCTACTGCACCTGGAGATACCCTCCAGGTCTGCATTGTTAACTTGCGTCTCAGAAGCCTCTGGCAAACGTCTCTGGTGAAGACGTCCGAAACTCACTCTGCAGGCAGTGTGGAACTGTGAGGGACTGAGGGTGAGCTCAACTCTCAGAAGTAAGATGTTTTTGGACAAGGCGTTCAACTACCTACTCACGTATGGAACTTAGTATGTAGCACCAGTCTACCCCAGGAATTACTAGGAAATCGCTTGATTGAGCTTGGAGGCACTCGTCTTGTGTGCCGGGAGATTCCAGTTACCTCTCCCAACACTTGCGTCAAGCAGCGAGCCTAGGCCTTTAGAAGCGAAAGGTAGCGGCAGGCAGGATGTTGGGTTACAGGCCATAAACTCAACTCTCAGAAGTGTGTATGCATGGGTGGCAGATGTCTGCTACCCACTCGGACATGGGAGTTGGAACCTAGCTACACTCCTATTGAAGAAGGACTTTGGAAATCGCTGTATTCAACTCAGATACACGGGAGTTCAGGCCCAATGCTTACACATGCTTTTCCCACAAACTATCCCAGCCACTAACAGAAGGAGGTTAGCAGGTAAGTCTACAGTCAGGCAGGATGCGGGAGGGTCCTGCCCTGTCCTCAGCTCTCACAGGGAAGCATGCCTTGAAGCCAGCTCTCAACTAGCTGCATTCTTATGACAGTGTGAAGGTAGCAGTATTCTGAGTAAGGAGGTTCCCAGATTACCACTCTACTGCACCTGGAGATACCCTCCAGGTCTGCATTGTTAACTTGCGTCTCAGAGGCCTCTGGCAAACGTCTCTGGTGAAGACGTGCGAAACTCACTCTGCAGGCAGTGTGGAACTGTGAGGGACTGAGGGTCAGCTCAACTCTCAGCAGTAAGATGTTTTTGGACAAGGCGTTCAAATACCTACTCACGTATGGAACTTAGTATGTAGCACCAGTCTACCCCAGGAATTACTGGGAAATCGCTGGATTGAGCTTGGAGGCACTAGTCTTGTTGCCGGGAGATTCCAGTTACCTCTCCCAACACTTCGGTGAAGCAGCGAGCCTAGGCCTTTTGGAAGCGAAAGCTAGCTGCAGGCAGGAGGTAGGGTTACAGGCCATAAGCTCAACTCTCAGAAGTGTGTATGCATGGGAGGCAGATGTCTTCTACCCACTCGTACATGCGAGTGGGAACCTACTACACTCTGATGAAAAAGGACTTTGGAAATTGCTGTATTCAACTCAGATACACGTGGGTTCAGGCACAACGATTCCACATGCTTTTCTCACAACCTTTCCCTGCCACTAACATGAGGACGTTAGCAGCTCCTTCTACAGTCAAGCAGGATGCGGGAGGGTTGTGCCCTGTCCTTAGCTCTCACAGGGAAGCATGTCTTGAAGCCAGCGGTCAACTAGCTGCATACTTATGGCAGGGTCAAGGTAGCAGTATTCTGAGACAGGAGGTTCCCAGATTACCACTCTACTGCACCTGGAGATACCCTCCAGGTCTGCATTGTTAACTTGCGTCTCAGAGGCCTCTGGCAAACGTCTCTGGTGAAGACGTGCGAAACTCACTCTGCAGGCAGTGTGGAACTGTGAGGGACTGAGGGTCAGCTCAACTCTCAGCAGTAAGATGTTTTTGGACAAGGCGTTCAAATACCTACTCACGTATGGAACTTAGTATGTAGCACCTGTCTACCCCAGGAATTACTAGGAAATCGCTTGATTGAGCTTGGAGGCACTCGTCTTGTGTGCCGGGAGATTCCAGTTACCTCTCCCAACACTTGCGTCAAGCAGCGAGCCTAGGCCTTTTGGAAGCGAAAGGTAGCGGCAGGCAGGATGTTGGGTTACAGGCCATAAGCTCAACTCTCAGAAGTGTGTATGCATGGGTGGCAGATGTCTGCTACCCACTCGGACATGGGAGTTGGAACCTAGCTACACTCCTATTGAAGAAGGACTTTGGAAATCGCTGTATTCAACTCAGATACACGGGAGTTCAGGCCCAATGCTTACACATGCTTTTCCCACAAACTATCCCAGCCACTAACAGAAGGAGGTTAGCAGGTAAGTCTACAGTCAGGCAGGATGCGGGAGGGTCCTGCCCTGTCCTCAGCTCTCACAGGGAAGCATGCCTTGAAGCCAGCTCTCAACTAGCTGCATTCTTATGACAGTGTGAAGGTAGCAGTATTCTGAGTAAGGCGGTTCCGAGATTACCACTCTACTGCACCTGGAGATACCCTCCAGGTCTGCATTGTTAACTTGCGTCTCAGAAGCCTGTGGCAAACGTCTCTGGTGAAGACCTGCGAAACTCACTCTGCAGGCAGTGTGGAACTGTGAGGGACTGAGGGTGAGCTCAACTCTCAGAAGTAAGATGCTTTTGGAGAAGGCGTTCAGCTACATTCTCACGTATGGAACTTAGTATGTAGCACCTGTCTACCCCAGGAATTACTAGGCTATCGCTGGAACGAGCTTGGAGGCACTAGTCTTGTGTGCCGGGAGATTCCAATTACCTCTCCCAACACTTCCGTCAAACAGCGAGCCTAGGCCTTTTAGAAGTGAAAGGAACCAGCAGGCTGGATGGGGAGGTACAGGCCTTAAGCTCAACTCTCAGAAGTGTGTATGCAGGGGAGACAGATGTCTGCTACCCACTCTGACATGGGAGTTGGAAACTACCTACACTCTGATTGAAGAAGGCCATTGGAAATCGCTGTATTCAACTCAGATACACAGGAGTTCAGGCCCAATGCTTACACATGCTTTTCCCGCAACCTCTCTCAGCCACTAACATTAGGAGGTTAGCAGCTGCGCCTACAGTCAGGCAGGATGCGGGTGGGTTCTGCCATGTCCTCAGCACTCCCAGGGAAGCATGCCTAGAAGCCAGCTCTCAACTAGCTGCATTCTTATGGCAGTGTGAAGGTAGCAGTATTCTGAGTCAGGAGGTTCCAAGATTACCACTCTACTGCACCTGGAGATACCCTCCAGGTCTGCATTGTTAACTTGCGTCTCAGAAGCCTGTGGCAAACGTCTCTGGTGAAGACCTGCGAAACTCACTCTGCAGGCAGTGTGGAACTGTGAGGGACTGAGGGTGAGCTCAACTCTCAGAAGTAAGAAGCTTTTGGACAAGGCGTTCAGCTACCTTCTCACGTATGGAACTTAGTATGTAGCACCAGTCTACCACACGAATTACTAGGCAATCGCTGGAATGAGCTTGGAGGCCCTAGTCTTGTGTGCCGGGAGATTCCAATTACCTCTCCCAACACTTCCGTCAAACAGCGAGCCTAGGCCTTTTAGAAGTGAAAGGAACCAGCAGGCTGGATGGGGAGGTACAGGCCTTAAGCTCAACTCTCAGAAGTGTGTATGCAGGGGAGACAGATGTCTGCTACCCACTCTGACATGGGAGTTGGAAACTAGCTACACAATGATTGAAGAAGGCCATTGGAAATCGCTGTATTCAACTCAGATACACAGGAGTTCAGGCCCAATGCTTACACATGCTTTTCCCGCAACCTCTCTCAGCCACTAACATTAGGATGTTAGCAGCTGCTCCTACAGTCAGGCAGGATGCGGGTGGGTACTGCCCTGTCCTCAGCACTCCCAGGGAAGCATGCCTAGAAGCCAGCTCTCAACTAGCTGCATTCTTATGGCAGTGTGAAGGTAGCAGTATTCTGAGTAAGGAGGTTCCCAGATTACCACTCTACTGCACCTGGAGATACCCTCCAGGTCTGCATTGTTAACTTGCGTCTCAGAAGCCTCTGGCAAACGTCTCTGGTGAAGACGTCCGAAACTCACTCTGCAGGCAGTGTGGAACTGTGAGTGACTGAGGGTGAGCTCAACTCTCAGAAGTAAGATGTTTTTGGACAAGGCGTTCAACTACCTACTCACGTATGGAACTTAGTATGTAGCACCAGTCTACCCCAGGAATTACTAGGAAATCGCTTGATTGAGCTTGGAGGCACTCGTCTTGTGTGCCGGGAGATTCCAGTTACCTCTCCCAACACTTGCGTCAAGCAGCGAGCCTAGGCCTTTTAGAAGCGAAAGGTAGCGGCAGGCAGGATGTTGGGTTACAGGCCATAAGCTCAACTCTCAGAAGTGTGTATGCATGGGTGGCAGATGTCTGCTACCCACTCGGACATGGGAGTTGGAACCTAGCTACACTCCTATTGAAGAAGGACTTTGGAAATCGCTGTATTCAACTCAGATACACGGGAGTTCAGGCCCAATGCTTACACATGCTTTTCCCACAAACTATCCCAGCCACTAACAGAAGGAGGTTAGCAGGTAAGTCTACAGTCAGGCAGGATGCGGGAGGGTCCTGCCCTGTCCTCAGCTCTCACAGGGAAGCATGCCTTGAAGCCAGCTCTCAACTAGCTGCATTCTTATGACAGTGTGAAGGTAGCAGTATTCTGAGTAAGGAGGTTCCCAGATTACCACTCTACTGCACCTGGAGATACCCTCCAGGTCTGCATTGTTAACTTGCGTCTCAGAGGCCTCTGGCAAACGTCTCTGGTGAAGACGTGCGAAACTCACTCTGCAGGCAGTGTGGAACTGTGAGGGACTGAGGGTCAGCTCAACTCTCAGCAGTAAGATGTTTTTGGACAAGGCGTTCAAATACCTACTCACGTATGGAACTTAGTATGTAGCACCAGTCTACCCCAGGAATTACTGGGAAATCGCTGGATTGAGCTTGGAGGCACTAGTCTTGTTGCCGGGAGATTCCAGTTACCTCTCCCAACACTTCGGTGAAGCAGCGAGCCTAGGCCTTTTGGAAGCGAAAGCTAGCTGCAGGCAGGAGGTAGGGTTACAGGCCATAAGCTCAACTCTCAGAAGTGTGTATGCATGGGAGGCAGATGTCTTCTACCCACTCGTACATGCGAGTGGGAACCTACTACACTCTGATGAAAAAGGACTTTGGAAATTGCTGTATTCAACTCAGATACACGTGGGTTCAGGCACAACGATTCCACATGCTTTTCTCACAACCTTTCCCTGCCACTAACATGAGGACGATAGCAGCTCCTTCTACAGTCAAGCAGGATGCGGGAGGGTTGTGCCCTGTCCTTAGCTCTCACAGGGAAGCATGTCTTGAAGCCAGCGGTCAACTAGCTGCATACTTATGGCAGGGTCAAGGTAGCAGTATTCTGAGACAGGAGGTTCCCAGATTACCACTCTACTGCACCTGGAGATACCCTCCAGGTCTGCATTGTTAACTTGCGTCTCAGAGGCCTCTGGCAAACGTCTCTGGTGAAGACGTGCGAAACTCAACTGCAGGCAGTGTGGAACTGTGAGGGACTGAGGGTCAGCTCACCTCTCAGCAGTAAGATGTTTTTGGACAAGGCGTTCAAATACCTACTCACGTATGGAACTTAGTATGTAGCACCTGTCTACCCCAGGAATTACTAGGAAATCGCTTGATTGAGCTTGGAGGCACTCGTCTTGTGTGCCGGGAGATTCCAGTTACCTCTCCCAACACTTGCGTCAAGCAGCGAGCCTAGGCCTTTTGGAAGCGAAAGGTAGCGGCAGGCAGGATGTTGGGTTACAGGCCATAAGCTCAACTCTCAGAAGTGTGTATGCATGGGTGGCAGATGTCTGCTACCCACTCGGACATGGGAGTTGGAACCTAGCTACACTCCTATTGAAGAAGGACTTTGGAAATCGCTGTATTCAACTCAGATACACGGGAGTTCAGGCCCAATGCTTACACATGCTTTTCCCACAAACTATCCCAGCCACTAACAGAAGGAGGTTAGCAGGTAAGTCTACAGTCAGGCAGGATGCGGGAGGGTCCTGCCCTTTCCTCAGCTCTCACAGGGAAGCATGCCTAGAAGCCAGCTCTCAACTAGCTGCATTCTTATGACAGTGTGAAGGTAGCAGTATTCTGAGTAAGGCGGTTCCGAGATTACCACTCTACTGCACCTGGAGATACCCTCCAGGTCTGCATTGTTAACTTGCGTCTCAGAAGCCTGTGGCAAACGTCTCTGGTGAAGACCTGCGAAACTCACTCTGCAGGCAGTGTGGAACTGTGAGGGACTGAGGGTGAGCTCAACTCTCAGAAGTAAGATGCTTTTGGACAAGGCGTTCAGCTACATTCTCACGTATGGAACTTAGTATGTAGCACCTGTCTACCCCAGGAATTACTAGGCTATCGCTGGAATGAGCTTGGAGGCACTAATCTTGTGTGCCGGGAGATTCCAATTACCTCTCCCAACACTTCCGTCAAACAGCGAGCCTAGGCCTTTTAGAAGTGAAAGGAACCAGCAGGCTGCATGGGGAGGTACAGGCCTTAAGCTCAACTCTCAGAAGTGTGTATGCAGGGGAGACAGATGTCTGCTACCCACTCTGACATGGGAGTTGGAAACTACCTACACTCTGATTGAAGAAGGCCATTGGAAATCGCTGTATTCAACTCAGATACACAGGAGTTCAGGCCCAATGCTTACACATGCTTTTCCCGCAACCTCTCTCAGCCACTAACATTAGGATGTTAGCAGCTGCGCCTACAGTCAGGCAGGATGCGGGTGGGTTCTGCCATGTCCTCAGCACTCCCAGGGAAGCATGCCTAGAAGCCAGCTCTCAACTAGCTGCATTCTTATGGCAGTGTGAAGGTAGCAGTATTCTGAGTCAGGAGGTTCCAATATTACCACTCTACTGCACCTGGAGATACCCTCCAGGTCTGCATTGTTAACTTGCGTCTCAGAAGCCTGTGGCAAACGTCTCTGGTGAAGACCTGCGAAACTCACTCTGCAGGCAGTGTGGAACTGTGAGGGACTGAGGGTGAGCTCAACTCTCAGAAGTAAGATGTTTTTGGACAAGGCGTTCAACTACCTACTCACGTATGGAACTTAGTATGTAGCACCAGTCTACCCCAGCAATTACTAGGAAATCGCTTGATTGAGCTTGGAGGCACTCGTCTTGTGTGCCGGGAGATTCCAGTTACCTCTCCCAACACTTGCGTCAAGCAGCGAGCCTAGGCCTTTTGGAAGCGAAAGGTAGCGGCAGGCAGGATGTTGGGTTACAGGCCATGAGCTCAACTCTCAGAAGTGTGTATGCATGGGTGGCAGATGTCTGCTACCCACTCGGACATGGGAGTTGGAACCTAGCTACACTCCTATTGAAGAAGGATGTTGGAAATCGCTGTATTCAACTCAGATACTCGGGAGTTCAGGCCCAATGCTTACACATGCTTTTCCCACAACCTATCCCAGCCACTAACAGAAGGAGGTTAGCAGGTACGTCTACAGTCAGGCAGGATGCGGGAGGGTTCTGCCCTGTCCTCAGCTCTCACAGCGAAGCATGCCTAGAAGCCAGCTCTCAACTAGCTGCATTCTTATGACAGTGTGAAGGTAGCAGTATTCTGAGTAAGGCGGTTCCGAGATTACCACTCTACTGCACCTGGAGATACCCTCCAGGTCTGCATTGTTAACTTGCGTCTCAGAAGCCTGTGGCAAACGTCTCTGGTGAAGACCTGCGAAACTCACTCTGCAGACAGTGTGGAACTGTGAGGGACTGAGGGTGAGCTCAACTCTCAGAAGTAAGATGCTTTTGGACAAGGCGTTCAGCTACATTCTCACGTATGGAACTTAGTATGTAGCACCTGTCTACCCCAGGAATTACTAGGCTATCGCTGGAATGAGCTTGGAGGCACTAGTCTTGTGTGCCGGGAGATTCCAATTACCTCTCCCAACACTTCCGTCAAACAGCGAGCCTAGGCCTTTTAGAAGTGAAAAGAACCAGCAGGCTGGATGGGGAGGTACAGGCCTTAAGCTCAACTCTCAGAAGTGTGTATGCAGGGGAGACAGATGTCTGCTACCCACTCTGACATGGGAGTTGGAAACTACCTACACTCTGATTGAAGAAGGCCATTGGAAATCGCTGTATTCAACTCAGATACACAGGAGTTCAGGCCCAATGCTTACACATGCTTTTCCCGCAACCTCTCTCAGCCACTAACATTAGGATGTTAGCAGCTGCGCCTACAGTCAGGCAGGATGCGGGTGGGTTCTGCCCTGTCCTCAGCACTCCCAGGGAAGCATGCCTAGAAGCCAGCTCTCAACTAGCTGCATTCTTATGGCAGTGTGAAGGTAGCAGTATTCTGAGTCAGGAGGTTCCAAGATTACCACTCTACTGCACCTGGAGATACCCTCCAGGTCTGCATTGTTAACTTGCGTCTCAGAAGCCTCTGGCAAACGTCTCTGGTGAAGACGTCCGAAACTCACTCTGCAGGCAGTGTGGAACTGTGAGGGACTGAGGGTGAGCTCAACTCTCAGAAGTAAGATGTTTTTGGACAAGGCGTTCAACTACCTACTCACGTATGGAACTTAGTATGTAGCACCAGTCTACCTCAGGAATTACTAGGAAATCGCTTGATTGAGCTTGGAGGCACTCGTCTTGTGTGCCGGGAGATTCCAGTTACCTCTCCCAACACTTGCGTCAAGCAGCGAGCCTAGGCATTTTGGAAGCGAAAGGTAGCGGCAGGCAGGATGTTGGGTTACAGGCCATAAGCTCAACTCTCAGAAGTGTGTATGCATGGGTGGCAGATGTCTGCTACCCACTCGGACATGGGAGTTGGAACCTAGCTACACTCCTATTGAAGAAGGACTTTGGAAATTGCTGTATTCAACTCAGATACACGGGAGTTCAGGCCCAAGGCTTACACATGCTTTTCCCACAAACTATCCCACCCACTAACAGAAGGAGGTTAGCAGGTAAGTCTACAGTCAGGCAGGATGCGGGAGGGTCCTGCCCTGTCCTCAGCTCTCACAGGGAAGCATGCCTTGAAGCCAGCTCTCAACTAGCTGCATTCTTATGACAGTGTGAAGGTAGCAGTATTCTGAGACAGGAGGTTCCCAGATTACCACTCTACTGCACCTGGAGATACCCTCCAGGTCTGCATTGTTAACTTGCGTCTCAGAGGCCTCTGGCAAACGTCTCTGGTGAACACGTGCGAAACTCACTCTGCAGGCAGTGTGGAACTGTGAGGGACTGAGGGTCAGCTCAACTCTCAGCAGTTAGATGTTTTTGGACAAGGCGTTCAAATACCTACTCACGTATGGAACTTAGTATGTAGCACCAGTCTACCCCAGGAATTACTGGGAAATCGCTGGATTGAGCTTGGAGGCACTAGTCTTGTTGCCGGGAGATTCCAGTTACCTCTCCCAACACTTCGGTGAAGCAGCGAGCCTAGGCCTTTTGGAAGCGAAAGCTAGCTGCAGGCAGGAGGTAGGGATACAGGCCATAAGCTCAACTCTCAGAAGTGTGTATGCATGGGAGGCAGATGTCTGCTACCCACTCGTACATGCGAGTGGGAACCTACTACACTCTGATGAAAAAGGACTTTGGAAATCGCTGTATTCAACTCAGATACACGTGGGTTCAGGCACAACGATTCCACATGCTTTTCTCACAACCTTTCCCTGCCACTAACATGAGGACGTTAGCAGCTCCTTCTACAGTCAAGCAGGATGCGGGAGGGTTGTGCCCTGTCCTTAGCTCTCACAGGGAAGCATGTCTTGAAGCCAGCGGTCAACTAGCTGCATACTTATGGCAGGGTCAAGGTAGCAGTATTCTGAGACACGAGGTTCCCAGATTACCACTCTACTGCACCTGGAGATACCCTCCAGGTCTGCATTGTTAACTTGCGTCTCAGAGGCCTCTGGCAAACGTCTCTGGTGAAGACGTGCGAAACTCACTCTGCAGGCAGTGTGGAACTGTGAGGGACTGAGGGTCAGCTCAACTCTCAGCAGTAAGATGTTTTTGGACAAGGCGTTCAAATACCTACTCACGTATGGAACTTAGTATGTAGCACCAGTCTACCCCAGGAATTACTAGGAAATCGCTTGATTGAGCTTGGAGGCACTCGTCTTGTGTGCCGGGAGATTCCAATTACCTCTCCCAACACTTGCGTCAAGCAGCGAGCCTAGGCCTTTTGGAAGCGAAAGGTAGCGGCAGGCACGATGTAGGGTTACAGGCCATAAGCTCAACTCTCAGAAGTGTGTATGCATGGGAGGCAGATGTCTGCTACCCACTCGGACATGGGAGTTGGAACCTAGCTACACTCCTATTGAAGAAGGATGTTGGAAATCG
Organism: Canis lupus baileyi; assembly: GCF_048164855.1. Lineage (NCBI taxonomy): Eukaryota > Metazoa > Chordata > Mammalia > Carnivora > Canidae > Canis > Canis lupus. The sequence continues at coordinate 1,189,899 of NW_027326457.1, read as the reverse complement.
CTGTATTCAACTCAGATACTCGGGAGTTCAGGCCCAATGCTTACACATGCTTTTCCCACAACCTATCCCAGCCACTAACATTAGGATGTTAGCAGCTGCGCCTACAGTCAGGCAGGATGCGGGAGGGTTCTGCCCTGTCCTCAGCTCTCACAGGGAAGCATGCCTAGAAGCCAGCTCTCAACTAGCTGCATTCTTATGACAGTGTGAAGGTAGCAGTATTCTGAGTAAGGCGGTTCCGAGATTACCACTCTACTGCACCTGGAGATACCCTCCAGGTCTGCATTGTTAACTTGCGTCTCAGAAGCCTGTGGCAAACGTCTCTGGTGAAGACCTGCGAAACTCACTCTGCAGGCAGTGTGGAACTGTGAGGGACTGAGGGTGAGCTCAACTCTCAGAAGTAAGATGCTTTTGGACAAGGCGTTCAGCTACATTCTCACGTATGGAACTTAGTATGTAGCACCTGTCTACCCCAGGAATTACTAGGCTATCGCTGGAATGAGCTTGGAGGCACTAGTCTTGTGTGCCGGGAGATTCCAATTACCTCTCCCAACACTTCCGTCAAACAGCGAGCCTAGGCCTTTTAGAAGTGAAAGGAACCAGCAGGCTGGATGGGGAGGTACAGGCCTTAAGCTCAACTCTCAGAAGTGTGTATGCAGGGGAGACAGATGTCTGCTACCCACTCTGACATGGGAGTTGGAAACTACCTACACTCTGATTGAAGAAGGCCATTGGAAATCGCTGTATTCAACTCAGATACACAGGAGTTCAGGCCCAATGCTTACACATGCTTTTCCCGCAACCTCTCTCAGCCACTAACATTAGGATGTTAGCAGCTGCGCCTACAGTCAGGCAGGATGCGGGTGGGTTCTGCCATGTCCTCAGCACTCCCAGGGAAGCATGCCTAGAAGCCAGCTCTCAACTAGCTGCATTCTTATGGCAGTGTGAAGGTAGCAGTATTCTGAGTCAGGAGGTTCCAAGATTACCACTCTACTGCACCTGGAGATACCCTCCAGGTCTGCATTGTTAACTTGCGTCTCAGAAGCCTGTGGCAAACGTCTCTGGTGAAGACCTGCGAAACTCACTCTGCAGGCAGTGTGGAACTGTGAGGGACTGAGGGTGAGCTCAACTCTCAGAAGTAAGATGCTTTTGGACAAGGCGTTCAGCTACCTTCTCACGTATGGAACTTAGTATGTAGCAGCAGTCTACCACACGAATTACTAGGCAATCGCTGGAATGAGCTTGGAGGCCCTAGTCTTGTGTGCCGGGAGATTCCAATTACCTCTCCCAACACTTCCGTCAAACAGCGAGCCTAGGCCTTTTAGAAGTGAAAGGAACCAGCAGGCTGGATGGGGAGGTACAGGCCTTAAGCTCAACTCTCAGAAGTGTGTATGCAGGGGAGACAGATGTCTGCTAACCACTCTGACATGGGAGTTGGAAACTACCTACACTCTGATTGAAGAAGGCCATTGGAAATCGCTGTATTCAACTCAGATACACAGGAGTTCAGGCCTAATGCTTACACATGCTTCTCCCGCAACCTCTCTCAGCCACTAACATTAGGATGTTAGCAGCTGCGCCTACAGTCAGGCAGGATGCGGGTGGGTTCTGCCCTGTCCTCAGCACTCCCAGGGAAGCATGCCTAGAAGCCAGCTCTCAACTAGCTGCATTCTTATGGCAGTGTGAAGGTAGCAGTATTCTGAGTAAGGAGGTTCCCAGATTACCACTCTACTGCACCTGGAGATACCCTCCAGGTCTGCATTGTTAACTTGCGTCTCAGAAGCCTCTGGCAAACGTCTCTGGTGAAGACGTCCGAAACTCACTCTGCAGGCAGTGTGGAACTGTGAGGGACTGAGGGTGAGCTCAACTCTCAGAAGTAAGATGTTTTTGGACAAGGCGTTCAACTCCCTACTCACGAATGGAACTTAGTATGTAGCACCAGTCTACCCCAGGAATTACTAGGAAATCGCTTGATTGAGCTTGGAGGCACTCGTCTTGTGTGCCGGGAGATTCCAGTTACCTCTCCCAAAACTTGCGTCAAGCAGCGAGCCTAGGCCTTTTGGAAGCGAAAGCTAGCTGCAGGCAGGAGGTAGGGATACAGGCCATAAGCTCAACTCTCAGAAGTGTGTATGCATGGGAGGCAGATGTCTGCTACGCACTCGTACATGCGAGTGGGAACCTACTACACTCTGATGAAAAAGGACTTTGGAAATCGCTGTATTCAACTCAGATACACGTGGGTTCAGGCACAACGATTCCACATGCTTTTCTCACAACCTTTCCCTGCCACTAACATGAGGACGTTAGCAGCTCCTTCTACAGTCAAGCAGGATGCAGGAGGGTTGTGCCCTGTCCTTAGCTCTCACAGGGAAGCATGTCTTGAAGCCAGCGGTCAACTAGCTGCATACTTATGGCAGGGTCAAGGTAGCAGTATTCTGAGTAAGGAGGTTCCCAGATTACCACTCTACTGCACCTGGAGATACCCTCCAGGTCTGCATTGTTAACTTGCGTCTCAGAGGCCTCTGGCAAACGTCTCTGGTGAAGACGTGCGAAACTCACTCTGCAGGCAGTGTGGAACTGTGAGGGACTGAGGGTCAGCTCAACTCTCAGCAGTAAGATGTTTTTGGACAAGGCGTTCAAATACCTACTCACGTATGGAACTTAGTATGTAGCACCAGTCTACCCCAGGAATTACTAGGAAATCGCTTGATTGAGCTTGGAGGCACTCGTCTTGTGTGCCGGGAGATTCCAATTACCTCTCCCAACACTTGCGTCAAGCAGCGAGCCTAGGCCTTTTGGAAGCGAAAGGTAGCGGCAGGCACGATGTAGGGTTACAGGCCATAAGCTCAACTCTCAGAAGTGTGTATGCATGGGAGGCAGATGTCTGCTACCCACTCGGACATGGGAGTTGGAACCTAGCTACACTCCTATTGAAGAAGGATGTTGGAAATCGCTGTATTCAACTCAGATACTCGGGAGTTCAGGCCCAATGCTTACACATGCTTTTCCCACAACCTATCCCAGCCACTAACATTAGGATGTTAGCAGCTGCGCCTACAGTCAGGCAGGATGCGGGAGGGTTCTGCCCTGTCCTCAGCTCTCACAGGGAAGCATGCCTAGAAGCCAGCTCTCAACTAGCTGCATTCTTATGACAGTGTGAAGGTAGCAGTATTCTGAGTAAGGCGGTTCCGAGATTACCACTCTACTGCACCTGGAGATACCCTCCAGGTCTGCATTGTTAACTTGCGTCTCAGAAGCCTGTGGCAAACGTCTCTGGTGAAGACCTGCGAAACTCACTCTGCAGGCAGTGTGGAACTGTGAGGGACTGAGGGTGAGCTCAACTCTCAGAAGTAAGATGCTTTTGGACAAGGCGTTCAGCTACCTTCTCACGTATGGAACTTAGTATGTAGCAGCAGTCTACCACACGAATTACTAGGCAATCGCTGGAATGAGCTTGGAGGCCCTAGTCTTGTGTGCCGGGAGATTCCAATTACCTCTCCCAACACTTCCGTCAAACAGCGAGCCTAGGCCTTTTAGAAGTGAAAGGAACCAGCAGGCTGGATGGGGAGGTACAGGCCTTAAGCTCAACTCTCAGAAGTGTGTATGCAGGGGAGACAGATGTCTGCTACCCACTCTGACATGGGAGTTGGAAACTAGCTACACTCTGATTGAAGAAGGCCATTGGAAATCGCTGTATTCAACTCAGATACACAGGAGTTCAGGCCCAATGCTTACACATGCTTTTCCCGCAACCTCTCTCAGCCACTAACATTAGGATGTTAGCAGCTGCGCCTACAGTCAGGCAGGATGCGGGTGGGTTCTGCCCTGTCCTCAGCACTCCCAGGGAAGCATGCCTAGAAGCCAGCTCTCAACTAGCTGCATTCTTATGGCAGTGTGAAAGTAGCAGTATTCTGAGTAAGGAGGTTCCCAGATTACCACTCTACTGCACCTGGAGATACCCTCCAGGTCTGCATTGTTAACTTGCGTCTCAGAAGCCTCTGGCAAACGTCTCTGGTGAAGACGTCCGAAACTCACTCTGCAGGCAGTGTGGAACTGTGAGGGACTGAGGGTGAGCTCAACTCTCAGAAGTAAGATGTTTTTGGACAAGGCGTTCAACTACCTACTCACGTATGGAACTTAGTATGTAGCACCAGTCTACCCCAGGAATTACTAGGAAATCGCTTGATTGAGCTTGGAGGCACTCGTCTTGTGTGCCGGGAGATTCCAGTTACCTCTCCCAACACTTGCGTCAAGCAGCGAGCCTAGGCCTTTTGGAAGCGAAAGGTAGCGGCAGGCAGGATGTTGGGTTACAGGCCATAAGCTCAACTCTCAGAAGTGTGTATGCATGGGTGGCAGATGTCTGCTACCCACTCGGACATGGGAGTTGGAACCTAGCTACACTCCTATTGAAGAAGGACTTTGGAAATCGCTGTATTCAACTCAGATACACGGGAGTTCAGGCCCAATGCTTACACATGCTTTTCCCACAAACTATCCCAGCCACTAACAGAAGGAGGTTAGCAGGTAAGTCTACAGTCAGGCAGGATGCGGGAGGGTCCTGCCCTGTCCTCAGCTCTCACAGGGAAGCATGCCTTGAAGCCAGCTCTCAACTAGCTGCATTCTTATGACAGTGTGAAGGTAGCAGTATTCTGAGACAGGAGGTTCCCAGATTACCACTCTACTGCACCTGGAGATACCCTCCAGGTCTGCATTGTTAACTTGCGTCTCAGAGGCCTCTGGCAAACGTCTCTGGTGAAGACGTGCGAAACTCACTCTGCAGGCAGTGTGGAACTGTGAGGGACTGAGGGTCAGCTCAACTCTCAGCAGTAAGATGTTTTTGGACAAGGCGTTCAAATACCTACTCACGTATGGAACTTAGTATGTAGCACCAGTCTACCCCAGGAATTACTGGGAAATCGCTGGATTGAGCTTGGAGGCACTAGTCTTGTTGCCGGGAGATTCCAGTTACCTCTCCCAACACTTCGGTGAAGCAGCGAGCCTAGGCCTTTTGGAAGCGAAAGCTAGCTGCAGGCAGGAGGTAGGGATACAGGCCATAAGCTCAACTCTCAGAAGTGTGTATGCATGGGAGGCAGATGTCTGCTACCCACTCGTACATGCGAGTGGGAACCTACTACACTCTGATGAAAAAGGACTTTGGAAATCGCTGTATTCAACTCAGATACACGTGGGTTCAGGCACAACGATTCCACATGCTTTTCTCACAACCTTTCCCTGCCACTAACATGAGGACGTTAGCAGCTCCTTCTACAGTCAAGCAGGATGCGGGAGGGTTGTGCCCTGTCCTTAGCTCTCACAGGGAAGCATGTCTTGAAGCCAGCGGTCAACTAGCTGCATACTTATGGCAGGGTCAAGGTAGCAGTATTCTGAGACAGGAGGTTCCCAGATTACCACTCTACTGCACCTGGAGATACCCTCCAGGTCTGCATTGTTAACTTGCGTCTCAGAGGCCTCTGGCAAACGTCTCTGGTGAAGACGTCCGAAACTCACTCTGCAGGCAGTGTGGAACTGTGAGGGACTGAGGGTCAGCTCAACTCTCAGCAGTAAGATGTTTTTGGACAAGGCGTTCAAATACCTACTCACGTATGGAACTTAGTATGTAGCACCAGTCTACCCCAGGAATTACTAGGAAATCGCTTGATTGAGCTTGGAGGCACTCGTCTTGTGTGCCGGGAGATTCCAATTACCTCTCCCAACACTTGCGTCAAGCAGCGAACCTAGGCCTTTTGGAAGCGAAAGGTAGCGGCAGGCACGATGTAGGGTTACAGGCCATAAGCTCAACTCTCAGAAGTGTGTATGCATGGGAGGCAGATGTCTGCTACCCACTCGGACATGGGAGTTGGAACCTAGCTACACTCCTATTGAAGAAGGATGTTGGAAATCGCTGTATTCAACTCAGATACTCGGGAGTTCAGGCCCAATGCTTACACATGCTTTTCCCACAACCTATCCCAGCCACTAACAGAAAGAGGTTAGCAGGTACGTCTACAGTCAGGCAGGATGCAGGAGGGTTCTGCCCTGTCCTCAGCTCTCACAGGGAAGCATGCCTAGAAGCCAGCTCTCAACTAGCTGCATTCTTATGACAGTGTGAAGGTAGCAGTATTCTGAGTAAGGCGGTTCCGAGATTACCACTCTACTGCACCTGGAGATACCCTCCAGGTCTGCATTGTTAACTTGCGTCTCAGAAGCCTGTGGCAAACGTCTCTGGTGAAGACCTGCGAAACTCACTCTGCAGGCAGTGTGGAACTGTGAGGGACTGAGGGTGAGCTCAACTCTCAGAAGTAAGATGCTTTTGGACAAGGCGTTCAGCTACATTCTCACGTATGGAACTTAGTATGTAGCACCTGTCTACCCCAGGAATTACTAGGCTATCGCTGGAATGAGCTTGGAGGCACTAGTCTTGTGTGCCGGGAGATTCCAATTACCTCTCCCAACACTTCCGTCAAACAGCGAGCCTAGGCCTTTTAGAAGTGAAAGGAACCAGCAGGCTGGATGGGGAGGTACAGGCCTTAAGCTCAACTCTCAGAAGTGTGTATGCAGGGGAGACAGATGTCTGCTACCCACTCTGACATGGGAGTTGGAAACTACCTACACTCTGATTGAAGAAGGCCATTGGAAATCGCTGTATTCAACTCAGATACACAGGAGTTCAGGCCCAATGCTTACACATGCTTTTCCCGCAACCTCTCTCAGCCACTAACATTAGGATGTTAGCAGCTGCGCCTACAGTCAGGCAGGATGCGGGTGGGTTCTGCCATGTCCTCAGCACTCCCAGGGAAGCATGCCTAGAAGCCAGCTCTCAACTAGCTGCATTCTTATGGCAGTGTGAAGGTAGCAGTATTCTGAGTAAGGAGGTTCCCAGATTACCACTCTACTGCACCTGGAGATACCCTCCAGGTCTGCATTGTTAACTTGCGTCTCAGAAGCCTCTGGCAAACGTCTCTGGTGAAGACGTCCGAAACTCACTCTGCAGGCAGTGTGGAACTGTGAGGGACTGAGGGTGAGCTCAACTCTCAGAAGTAAGATGTTTTTGGACAAGGCGTTCAACTACCTACTCACGTATGGAACTTAGTATGTAGCACCAGTCTACCCCAGGAATTACTAGGAAATCGCTTGATTGAGCTTGGAGGCACTCGTCTTGTGTGCCGGGAGATTCCAGTTACCTCTCCCAACACTTGCGTCAAGCAGCGAGCCTAGGCCTTTTAGAAGCGAAATGTAGCGGCAGGCAGGATGTTGGGTTACAGGCCATAAGCTCAACTCTCAGAAGTGTGTATGCATGGGTGGCAGATGTCTGCTACCCACTCGGACATGGGAGTTGGAACCTAGCTACACTCCTATTGAAGAAGGACTTTGGAAATCGCTGTATTCAACTCAGATACACGGGAGTTCAGGCCCAATGCTTACACATGCTTTTCCCACAAACTATCCCAGCCACTAACAGAAGGAGGTTAGCAGGTAAGTCTACAGTCAGGCAGGATGCGGGAGGGTCCTGCCCTGTCCTCAGCTCTCACAGGGAAGCATGCCTTGAAGCCAGCTCTCAACTAGCTGCATTCTTATGACAGTGTGAAGGTAGCAGTATTCTGAGTAAGGAGGTTCCCAGATTACCGCTCTACTGCACCTGGAGATACCCTCCAGGTCTGCATTGTTAACTTGCGTCTCAGAGGCCTCTGGGAAACGTCTCTGGTGAAGACCTGCGAAACTCACTCTGCAGGCAGTGTGGAACTGTGAGGGACTGAGGGTGAGCTCAACTCTCAGAAGTAAGATGCTTTTGGACAAGGCGTTCAGCTACCTTCTCACGTATGGAACTTAGTATGTAGCACCTGTCTACCCCAGGAATTACTAGGCTATCGCTGGAATGAGCTTGGAGGCACTAGTCTTGTGTGCCGGGAGATTCCAATTACCTCTCCCAACACTTCCGTCAAACAGCGAGCCTAGGCCTTTTAGAAGTGAAAGGAACCAGCAGGCTGGATGGGGAGGTACAGACCTTAAGCTCAACTCTCAGAAGTGTGTATGCAGTGGAGACAGATGTCTGCTACCCACTCTGACATGGGAGTTGGAAACTACCTACACTCTGATTGAAGAAGGCCATTGGAAATCGCTGTATTCAACTCAGATACACAGGAGTTCAGGCCCAATGCTTACACATGCTTTTCCCGCAACCTCTCTCAGCCACTAACATTAGGATGTTACCAGCTGCGCCTACAGTCAGGCAGGATGCGGATGGGTTCTGCCATGTCCTCAGCACTCCCAGGGAAGCATGCCTAGAAGCCAGCTCTCAACTAGCTGCATTCTTATGACAGTGTGAAGGTAGCAGTATTCTGAGTCAGGAGGTTCCAAGATTACCACTCTACTGCACCTGGAGATACCCTCCAGGTCTGCATTGTTAACTTGCGTCTCAGAAGCCTGTGGCAAACGTCTCTGGTGAAGACCTGCGAAACTCACTCTGCAGGCAGTGTGGAACTGTGAGGGACTGAGGGTGAGCTCAACTCTCAGAATTAAGATGCTTTTGGACAAGGCGTTCAGCTACCTTCTCACGTATGGATCTTAGTATGTAGCAGCAGTCTACCACACGAATTACTAGGCAATCGCTGGAATGAGCTTGGAGGCCCTAGTCTTGTGTGCCGGGAGATTCCAATTACCTCTCCCAACACTTCCGTCAAACAGCGAGCCTAGGCCTTTTAGAAGTGAAAGGAACCAGCAGGCTGGATGGGGAGGTACAGGCCTTAGCTCAACTCTCAGAAGTGTGTATGCAGGGGAGACAGATGTCTGCTACCAACTCTGACATGGGAGTTGGAAACTACCTACACTCTGATTGAAGAAGGCCATTGGAAATCGCTGTATTCAACTCAGATACACAGGAGTTCAGGCCCAATGCTTACACATGCTTTTCCCGCAACCTCTCTCAGCCACTAACATTAGGATGTTAGCAGCTGCGCCTACAGTCAGGCAGGATGCGGGTGGGTTCTGCCCTGTCCTCAGCACTCCCAGGGAAGCATGCCTAGAAGCCAGCTCTCAACTAGCTGCATTCTTATGGCAGTGTGAAGGTAGCAGTATTCTGAGTAAGGAGGTTCCCAGATTACCACTCTACTGCACCTGGAGATACCCTCCAGGTCTGCATTGTTAACTTGCGTCTCAGAAGCCTCTGGCAAACGTCTCTGGTGAAGACGTCCGAAACTCACTCTGCAGGCAGTGTGGAACTGTGAGGGACTGAGGGTGAGCTCAACTCTCAGAAGTAAGATGTTTTTGGACAAGGCGTTCAACTACCTACTCACGTATGGAACTTAGTATGTAGCACCAGTCTACCCCAGGAATTACTAGGAAATCGCTTGATTGAGCTTGGAGGCACTCGTCTTGTGTGCCGGGAGATTCCAGTTACCTCTCCCAACACTTGCGTCAAGCAGCGAGCCTAGGCCTTTTAGAAGCGAAATGTAGCGGCAGGCAGGATGTTGGGTTACAGGCCATAAGCTCAACTCTCAGAAGTGTGTATGCATGGGTGGCAGATGTCTGCTACCCACTCGGACATGGGAGTTGGAACCTAGCTACACTCCTATTGAAGAAGGACTTTGGAAATCGCTGTATTCAACTCAGATACACGGGAGTTCAGGCCCAATGCTTACACATGCTTTTCCCACAAACTATCCCAGCCACTAACAGAAGGAGGTTAGCAGGTAAGTCTACAGTCAGGCAGGATGCGGGAGGGTCCTGCCCTGTCCTCAGCTCTCACATGGAAGCATGCCTTGAAGCCAGCTCTCAACTAGCTGCATTCTTATGACAGTGTGAAGGTAGCAGTATTCTGAGTAAGGAGGTTCCCAGATTACCACTCTACTGCACCTGGAGATACCCTCCAGGTCTGCATTGTTAACTTGCGTCTCAGAGGCCTCTGGCAAACGTCTCTGGTGAAGACGTGCGAAACTCACTCTGCAGGCAGTGTGGAACTGTGAGGGACTGAGGGTCAGCTCAACTCTCAGCAGTAAGATGTTTTTGGACAAGGCGTTCAAATACCTACTCACGTATGGAACTTAGTATGTAGCACCAGTCTACCCCAGGAATTACTGGGAAATCGCTGGATTGAGCTTGGAGGCACTAGTCTTGTTGCCGGGAGATTCCAGTTACCTCTCCCAACACTTCGGTGAAGCAGCGAGCCTAGGCCTTTTGGAAGCGAAAGCTAGCTGCAGGCAGGAGGTAGGGATACAGGCCATAAGCTCAACTCTCAGAAGTGTGTATGCATGGGAGGCAGATGTCTGCTACCCACTCGTACATGTGAGTGGGAACCTACTACACTCTGATGAAAAAGGACTTTGGAAATCGCTGTATTCAACTCAGATACACGTGGGTTCAGGCACAACGATTCCACATGCTTTTCTCACAACCTTTCCCTGCCACTAACATGAGGACGTTAGCAGCTCCTTCTACAGTCAAGCAGGATGCGGGAGGGTTGTGCCCTGTCCTTAGCTCTCACAGGGAAGCATGTCTTGAAGCCAGCGGTCAACTAGCTGCATACTTATGGCAGGGTCAAGGTAGCAGTATTCTGAGACAGGAGGTTCCCAGATTACCACTCTACTGCACCTGGAGATACCCTCCAGGTCTGCATTGTTAACTTGCGTCTCAGAGGCCTCTGGCAAACGTCTCTGATGAAGACGTGCGAAACTCACTCTGCAGGCAGTGTGGAACTGTGAGGGACTGAGGGTCAGCTCAACTCTCAGCAGTAAGATGTTTTTGGACAAGGCGTTCAACTACCTACTCACGTATGGAACTTAGTATGTAGCACCAGTCTACCCCAGGAATTACTAGGAAATCGCTTGATTGAGCTTGGAGGCACTCGTCTTGTGTGCCGGGAGATTCCAATTACCTCTCCCAACACTTGCGTCAAGCAGCGAGCCTAGGCCTTTTGGAAGCGAAAGGTAGCGGCAGGCACGATGTAGGGTTACAGGCCATAAGCTCAACTCTCAGAAGTGTGTATGCATGGGAGGCAGATGTCTGCTACCCACTCGGACATGGGAGTTGGAACCTAGCTACACTCCTATTGAAGAAGGATGTTGGAAATCGCTGTATTCAACTCAGATACTCGGGAGTTCAGGCCCAATGCTTACACATGCTTTTCCCACAACCTATCCCAGCCACTAACAGAAGGAGGTTAGCAGGTACGTCTACAGTCAGGCAGGATGCGGGAGGGTTCTGCCCTGTCCTCAGCTCTCACAGGGAAGCATGCCTAGAAGCCAGCTCTCAACTAGCTGCATTCTTATGACAGTGTGAAGGTAGCAGTATTCTGAGTAAGGCGGTTCCGAGATTACCACTCTACTGCACCTGGAGATACCCTCCAGGTCTGCATTGTTAACTTGCGTCTCAGAAGCCTGTGGCAAACGTCTCTGGTGAAGACCTGCGAAACTCACTCTGCAGGCAGTGTGGAACTGTGAGGGACTGAGGGTGAGCTCAACTCTCAGAAGTAAGATGCTTTTGGACAAGGCGTTCAGCTACATTCTCACGTATGGAACTTAGTATGTAGCACCTGTCTACCCAAGGAATTACTAGGCTATCGCTGGAATGAGCTTGGAGGCCCTAGTCTTGTGTGCCGGGAGATTCCAATTACCTCTCCCAACACTTCCGTCAAACAGCGAGCCTAGGCCTTTTAGAAGTGAAAGGAACCAGCAGGCTGGATGGGGAGGTACAGGCCTTAAGCTCAACTCTCAGAAGTGTGTATGCAGGGGAGACAGATGTCTGCTACCCACTCTGACATGGGAGTTGGAAACTACCTACACTCTGATTGAAGAAGGCCATTGGAAATCGCTGTATTCAACTCAGATACACAGGAGTTCAGGCCCAATGCTTACACATGCTTTTCCCGCAACCTCTCTCAGCCACTAACATTAGGATGTTAGCAGCTGCGCCTACAGTCAGGCAGGATGCGGGTGGGTTCTGCCCTGTCCTCAGCACTCCCAGGGAAGCATGCCTAGAAGCCAGCTCTCAACTAGCTGCATTCTTATGGCAGTGTGAAGGTAGCAGTATTCTGAGTAAGGAGGTTCCCAGATTACCACTCTACTGCACCTGGAGATACCCTCCAGGTCTGCATTGTTAACTTGCGTCTCAGAAGCCTCTGGCAAACGTCTCTGGTGAAGACGTCCGAAACTCACTCTGCAGGCAGTGTGGAACTGTGAGGGACTGAGGGTGAGCTCAACTCTCAGAAGTAAGATGTTTTTGGACAAGGCGTTCAACTACCTACTCACGTATGGAACTTAGTATGTAGCACCAGTCTACCCCAGGAATTACTAGGAAATCGCTTGATTGAGCTTGGAGGCACTCGTCTTGTGTGCCGGGAGATTCCAGTTACCTCTCCCAACACTTGCGTCAAGCAGCGAGCCTAGGCCTTTTGGAAGCGAAAGGTAGCGGCAGGCAGGATGTTGGGTTACAGGCCATAAGCTCAACTCTCAGAAGTGTGTATGCATGGGTGGCAGATGTCTGCTACCCACTCGGACATGGGAGTTGGAACTTAGCTACACTCCTATTGAAGAAGGAGTTTGGAAATCGCTGTATTCAACTCAGATACACGGGAGTTCAGGCCCAATGCTTACACATGCTTTTCCCACAAACTATCCCAGCCACTAACAGAAGGAGGTTAGCAGGTAAGTCTACAGTCAGGCAGGATGCGGGAGGGTCCTGCCCTGTCCTCAGCTCTCACAGGGAAGCATGCCTTGAAGCCAGCTCTCAACTAGCTGCATTCTTATGACAGTGTGAAGGTAGCAGTATTCTGAGTAAGGCGGTTCCGAGATTACCACTCTACTGCACCTGGAGATACCCTCCAGGTCTGCATTGTTAACTTGCGTCTCAGAGGCCTCTGGCAAACGTCTCTGGTGAAGACGTGCGAAACTCACTCTGCAGGCAGTGTGGAACTGTGAGGGACTGAGGGTCAGCTCAACTCTCAGCAGTAAGATGTTTTTGGACAAGGCGTTCAAAGACCTACTCACGTATGGAACTTAGTATGTAGCACCAGTCTACCCCAGGAATTACTGGGAAATCGCTGGATTGAGCTTGGAGGCACTAGTCTTGTTGCCGGGAGATTCCAGTTACCTCTCCCAACACTTCGGTGAAGCAGCGAGCCTAGGCCTTTTGGAAGCGAAAGCTAGCTGCAGGCAGGAGGTAGGGATACAGGCCATAAGCTCAACTCTCAGAAGTGTGTATGCATGGGAGGCAGATGTCTGCTACCCACTCGTACATGCGAGTGGGAACCTACTACACTCTGATGAAAAAGGACTTTGGAAATCGCTGTATTCAACTCAGATACACGTGGGTTCAGGCACAACGATTCCACATGCTTTTCTCACAACCTTTCCCTGCCACTAACATGAGGACGTTAGCAGCTCCTTCTACAGTCAAGCAGGATGCGGGAGGGTTGTGCCCTGTCCTTAGCTCTCACAGGGAAGCATGTCTTGAAGCCAGCGGTCAACTAGATGCATACTTATGGCAGGGTCAAGGTAGCAGTATTCTGAGACAGGAGGTTCCCAGATTACCACTCTACTGCACCTGGAGATACCCTCCAGGTCTGCATTGTTAACTTGCGTCTCAGAGGCCTCTGGCAAACGTCTCTGGTGAAGATGTGCGAAACTCACTCTGCAGGCAGTGTGGAACTGTGAGGGACTGAGGGTCAGCTCAACTCTCAGCAGTAAGATGTTTTTGGACAAGGCGTTCAAATACCTACTCACGTATGGAACTTAGTATGTAGCACCAGTCTACCCCAGGAATTACTAGGAAATCGCTTGATTGAGCTTGGAGGCACTCGTCTTGTGTGCCGGGAGATTCCAATTACCTCTCCCAACACTTGCGTCAAGCAGCGAGCCTAGGCCTTTTGGAAGCGAAAGGTAGCGGCAGGCACGATGTAGGGTTACAGGCCATAAGCTCAACTCTCAGAAGTGTGTATGCATGGGAGGCAGATGTCTGCTACCCACTCGGACATGGGAGTTGGAACCTAGCTACACTCCTATTGAAGAAGGATGTTGGAAATCGCTGTATTCAACTCAGATACTCGGGAGTTCAGGCCCAATGCTTACACATGCTTTTCCCACAACCTATCCCAGCCACTAACATTAGGATGTTAGCAGCTGCGCCTACAGTCAGGCAGGATGCGGGAGGGTTCTGCCCTGTCCTCAGCTCTCACAGGGAAGCATGCCTAGAAGCCAGCTCTCAACTAGCTGCATTCTTATGACAGTGTGAAGGTAGCAGTATTCTGAGTAAGGCGGTTCCGAGATTACCACTCTACTGCACCTGGAGATACCCTCCAGGTCTGCATTGTTAACTTGCGTCTCAGAAGCCTGTGGCAAACGTCTCTGGTGAAGACCTGCGAAACTCACTCTGCAGGCAGTGTGGAACTGTGAGGGACTGAGGGTGAGCTCAACTCTCAGAAGTAAGATGCTTTTGGACAAGGCGTTCAGCTACATTCTCACGTATGGAACTTAGTATGTAGCACCTGTCTACCCCAGGAATTACTAGGCTATCGCTGGAATGAGCTTGGAGGCACTAGTCTTGTGTGCCGGGAGATTCCAATTACCTCTCCCAACACTTCCGTCAAACAGCGAGCCTAGGCCTTTTAGAAGTGAAAGGAACCAGCAGGCTGGATGGGGAGGTACAGGCCTTAAGCTCAACTCTCAGAAGTGTGTATGCAATGGAGACAGATGTCTGCTACCCACTCTGACATGGGAGTTGGAAACTACCTACACTCTGATTGAAGAAGGCCATTGGAAATCGCTGTATTCAACTCAGATACACAGGAGTTCAGGCCCAATGCTTACACATGCTTTTCCCGCAACCTCTCTCAGCCACTAACATTAGGATGTTAGCAGCTGCGCCTACAGTCAGGCAGGATGCGGGTGGGTTCTGCCATGTCCTCAGCACTCCCAGGGAACCATGCCTAGAAGCCAGCTCTCAACTAGCTGCATTCTTATGGCAGTGTGAAGGTAGCAGTATTCTGAGTCAGGAGGTTCCAAGATTACCACTCTACTGCACCTGGAGATACCCTCCAGGTCTGCATTGTTAACTTGCGTCTCAGAAGCCTGTGGCAAACGTCTCTGGTGAAGACCTGCGAAACTCACTCTGCAGGCAGTGTGGAACTGTGAGGGACTGAGGGTGAGCTCAACTCTCAGAAGTAAGATGCTTTTGGACAAGGCGTTCAGCTACCTTCTCACGTATGGAACTTAGTATGTAGCAGCAGTCTACCACACGAATTACTAGGCAATCGCTGGAATGAGCTTGGAGGCCCTAGTCTTGTGTGCCGGGAGATTCCAATTACCTCTCCCAACACTTCCGTCAAACAGCGAGCCTAGGCCTTTTAGAAGTGAAAGGAACCAGCAGGCTGGATGGGGAGGTACAGGCCTTAAGCTCAACTCTCAGAAGTGTGTATGCAGGGGAGACAGATGTCTGCTACCCACTCTGACATGGGAGTTGGAAACTACCTACACTCTGATTGAAGAAGGCCATTGGAAATCGCTGTATTCAACTCAGATACACAGGAGTTCAGGCCCAATGCTTACACATGCTTTTCCCGCAACCTCTCTCAGCCACTAACATTAGGATGTTAGCAGCTGCGCCTACAGTCAGGCAGGATGCGGGTGGGTTCTGCCCTGTCCTCAGCACTCCCAGGGAAGCATGCCTAGAAGCCAGCTCTCAACTAGCTGCATTCTTATGGCAGTGTGAAGGTAGCAGTATTCTGAGTAAGGAGGTTCCCAGATTACCACTCTACTGCACCTGGAGATACCCTCCAGGTCTGCATTGTTAACTTTCGTCTCAGAAGCCTTGGCAAACGTCTCTGGTGAAGACGTCCGAAACTCACTCTGCAGGCAGTGTGGAACTGTGAGGGACTGAGGGTGAGCTCAACTCTCAGAAGTAAGATGTTTTTGGACAAGGCGTTCAACTACCTACTCACGTATGGAACTTAGTATGTAGCACCAGTCTACCCCAGGAATTACTAGGAAATCGCTTGATTGAGCTTGGAGGCACTCGTCTTGTGTGCCGGGAGATTCCAGTTACCTCTCCCAACACTTGCGTCAAGCAGCGAGCCTAGGCCTTTTGGAAGCGAAAGGTAGCGGCAGGCAGGATGTTGGGTTACAGGCCATAAGCTCAACTCTCAGAAGTGTGTATGCATGGGTGGCAGATGTCTGCTACCCACTCGGACATGGGAGTTGGAACCTAGCTACACTCCTATTGAAGAAGGACTTTGGAAATCGCTGTATTCAACTCAGATACACGGGAGTTCAGGCCCAATGCTTACACATGCTTTTCCCACAAACTATCCCAGCCACTAAC
Organism: Canis lupus baileyi; assembly: GCF_048164855.1. Lineage (NCBI taxonomy): Eukaryota > Metazoa > Chordata > Mammalia > Carnivora > Canidae > Canis > Canis lupus. The sequence goes on along the minus strand of NW_027326457.1, from coordinate 1,173,597 downwards.
AGAAGGAGGTTAGCAGGTAAGTCTACAGTCTGGCAGGATGCGGGAGGGTCCTGCCCTGTCCTCAGCTCTCACAGGGAAGCATGCCTTGAAGCCAGCTCTCAACTAGCTGCATTCTTATGACAGTGTGAATGTAGCAGTATTCTGAGTAAGGAGGTTCCCAGATTACCACTCTACTGCACCTGGAGATACCCTCCAGGTCTGCATTGTTAACTTGCGTCTCAGAGGCCTCTGGCAAACGTCTCTGGTGAAGACGTGCGAAACTCACTCTGCAGGCAGTGTGGAACTGTGAGGGACTGAGGTTCAGCTCAACTCTCAGCAGTAAGATGTTTTTGGACAAGGCGTTCAAATACCTACTCACGTATGGAACTTAGTATGTAGCACCAGTCTACCCCAGGAATTACTGGGAAATCGCTGGATTGAGCTTGGAGGCACTAGTCTTGTTGCCGGGAGATTCCAGTTACCTCTCCCAACACTTCGGTGAAGCAGCGAGCCTAGGCCTTTTGGAAGCGAAAGCTAGCTGCAGGCAGGAGGTAGGGATACAGGCCATAAGCTCAACTCTCAGAAGTGTGTATGCATGGGAGGCAGATGTCTGCTACCCACTCGTACATGCGAGTGGGAACCTACTACACTCTGATGAAAAAGGACTTTGGAAATCGCTGTATTCAACTCAGATACACGTGGGTTCAGGCACAACGATTCCACATGCTTTTCTCACAACCTTTCCCTGCCACTAACATGAGGACGTTAGCAGCTCCTTCTACAGTCAAGCAGGATGCGGGAGGGTTGTGCCCTGTCCTTAGCTCTCACAGGGAAGCATGTCTTGAAGGCAGCGGTCAACTAGCTGCATACTTATGGCAGGGTCAAGGTAGCAGTATTCTGAGACAGGAGGTTCCCAGATTACCACTCTACTGCACCTGGAGATACCCTCCAGGTCTGCATTGTTAACTTGCGTCTCAGAGGCCTCTGGCAAACGTCTCTGGTGAAGACGTGCGAAACTCACTCTGCAGGCAGTGTGGAACTGTGAGGGACTGAGGGTCAGCTCAACTCTCAGCAGTAAGATGTTTTTGGACAAGGCGTTCAAATACCTACTCACGTATGGAACATAGTATGTAGCACCAGTCTACCCCAGGAATTACTAGGAAATCGCTTGATTGAGCTTGGAGGCACTCGTCTTGTGTGCCGGGAGATTCCAATTACCTCTCCCAACACTTGCGTCAAGCAGCGAGCCTAGGCCTTTTGGAAGCGAAAGGTAGCGGCAGGCACGATGTAGGGTTACAGGCCATAAGCTCAACTCTCAGAAGTGTGTATGCATGGGAGGCAGATGTCTGCTACCCACTCGGACATGGGAGTTGGAACCTAGCTACACTCCTATTGAAGAAGGATGTTGGAAATCGCTGTATTCAACTCAGATACTCGGGAGTTCAGGCCCAATGCTTACACATGCTTTTCCCACAACCTATCCCAGCCACTAACATTAGGATGTTAGCAGCTGTGCCTACAGTCAGGCAGGATGCGGGAGGGTTCTGCCCTGTCCTCAGCTCTCACAGGGAAGCATGCCTAGAAGCCAGCTCTCAACTAGCTGCATTCTTATGACAGTGTGAAGGTAGCAGTATTCTGAGTAAGGCGGTTCCGAGATTACCACTCTACTGCACCTGGAGATACCCTCCAGGTCTGCATTGTTAACTTGCGTCTCAGAAGCCTGTGGCAAACGTCTCTGGTGAAGACCTGCGAAACTCACTCTGCAGGCAGTGTGGAACTGTGAGGGACTGAGGGTGAGCTCAACTCTCAGAAGTAAGATGCTTTTGGACAAGGCGTTCAGCTACCTTCTCACGTATGGAACTTAGTATGTAGCAGCAGTCTACCACACGAATTACTAGGCAATCGCTGGAATGAGCTTGGAGGCCCTAGTCTTGTGTGCCGGGAGATTCCAATTACCTCTCCCAACACTTCCGTCAAACAGCGTGCCTAGGCCTTTTAGAAGTGAAAGGAACCAGCAGGCTGGATGGGGAGGTACAGGCCTTAAGCTCAACTCTCAGAAGTGTGTATGCAGGGGAGACAGATGTCTGCTACCCACTCTGACATGGGAGTTGGAAACTACCTACACTCTGATTGAAGAAGGCCATTGGAAATCACTGTATTCAACTCAGATACACAGGAGTTCAGGCCCAATGCTTACACATGCTTTTCCCGCAACCTCTCTCAGCCACTAACATTAGGATGTTAGCAGCTGCGCCTACAGTCAGGCAGGATGCGGGTGGGTTCTGCCCTGTCCTCAGCACTCCCAGGGAAGCATGCCTAGAAGCCAGCTCTCAACTAGCTGCATTCTTATGGCAGTGTGAAGGTAGCAGTATTCTGAGTAAGGAGGTTCCCAGATTACCACTCTACTGCACCTGGAGATACCCTCCAGGTCTGCATTGTTAACTTGCGTCTCAGAAGCCTCTGGCAAACGTCTCTGGTGAAGACGTCCGAAACTCACTCTGCAGGCAGTGTGGAACTGTGAGGGACTGAGGGTGAGCTCAACTCTCAGAAGTAAGATGTTTTTGGACAAGTCGTTCAACTACCTACTCACGTATGGAACTCAGTATGTAGCACCAGTCTACCCCAGGAATTACTAGGAAATCGCTTGATTGAGCTTGGAGGCACTCGTCTTGTGTGCCGGGAGATTCCAGTTACCTCTCCCAACACTTGCGTCAAGCAGCGAGCCTAGGACTTTTGGAAGCGAAAGCTAGCTGCAGGCAGGAGGTAGGGATACAGGCCATAAGCTCAACTCTCAGAAGTGTGTATGCATGGGAGGCAGATGTCTGCTACCCACTCGTACATGCGAGTGGGAACTTACTACACTCTGATGAAAAAGGACTTTGGAAATCGCTGTATTCAACTCAGATACACGTGGGTTCAGGCACAACGATTCCACATGCTTTTCTCACAACCTTTCCCTGCCACTAACATGAGGACGTTAGCAGCTCCTTCTACAGTCAAGCAGGATGCGGGAGGGTTGTGCCCTGTCCTTAGCTCTCACAGGGAAGCATGTCTTGAAGCCAGCGGTCAACTAGCTGCATACTTATGGCAGGGTCAAGGTAGCAGTATTCTGAGACAGGAGGTTCCCAGATTACCACTCTACTGCACCTGGAGATACCCTCCAGGTCTGCATTGTTAACTTGCGTCTCAGAGGCCTCTGGCAAACGTCTCTGGTGAAGACGTGCGAAACTCACTCTGCAGGCAGTGTGGAACTGTGAGGGACTGAGGGTCAGCTCAACTCTCAGCAGTGAGATGTTTTTGGACAAGGCGTTCAAATACCTACTCACGTATGGAACTTAGTATGTAGCACCAGTCTACCCCAGGAATTACTAGGAAATCGCTTGATTGAGCTTGGAGGCACTCGTCTTGTGTGCCGGGAGATTCCAATTACCTCTCCCAACACTTGCGTCAAGCAGCGAGCCTAGGCCTTTTGGAAGCGAAAGGTAGCGGCAGGCACGATGTAGGGTTACAGGCCATAAGCTCAACTCTCAGAAGTGTGTATGCATGGGAGGCAGATGTCTGCTACCCACTCGGACATGGGAGTTGGAACCTAGCTACACTCCTATTGAAGAAGGATGTTGGAAATCGCTGTATTCAACTCAGATACTCGGGAGTTCAGGCCCAATGCTTACACATGCTTTTCCCACAACCTATCCCAGCCACTAACAGAAGGAGGTTAGCAGGTACGTCTACAGGCAGGCAGGATGCGGGAGGGTTCTGCCCTGTCCTCAGCTCTCACAGGGAAGCATGCCTAGAAGCCAGCTCTCAACTAGCTGCATTCTTATGACAGTGTGAAGGTAGCAATATTCTGAGTAAGGCGGTTCCGAGATTACCACTCTACTGCACCTGGAGATACCCTCCAGGTCTGCATTGTTAACTTGCGTCTCAGAAGCCTGTGGCAAACGTCTCTGGTTAAGACCTGCGAAACTCACTCTGCAGGCAGTGTGGAACTGTGAGGGACTGAGGGTGAGCTCAACTCTCAGAAGTAAGATGCTTTTGGACAAGGCGTTCAGCTACCTTCTCACATATGGAACTTAGTATGTAGCACCAGTCTACCCCAGGAATTACTGGGAAATCGCTGGATTGAGCTTGGAGGCACTAGTCTTGTTGCCGGGAGATTCCAGTTACCTCTCCCAACACTTCGGTGAAGCAGCGAGCCTAGGCCTTTTGGAAGCGAAAGCTAGCTGCAGGCAGGAGGTAGGGATACAGGCCATAAGCTCAACTCTCAGAAGTGTGTATGCATGGGAGGCAGATGTCTGCTACCCACTCGTACATGCGAGTGGGAACCTACTACACTGTGATGAAAAAGGACTTTGGAAATCGCTGTATTCAACTCAGATACACGTGGGTTCAGGCACAACGATTCCACATGCTTTTCTCACAACCTTTCCCTGCCACTAACATGAGGACGTTAGCAGCTCCTACTACAGTCAAGCAGGATGCGGGAGGGTTGTGCCCTGTCCTTAGCTCTCACAGGGAAGCATGTCTTGAAGCCAGCGGTCAACTAGCTGCATACTTATGGCAGGGTCAAGGTAGCAGTATTCTGAGACAGGAGGTTCCCAGATTACCACTCTACTGCACCTGGAGATACCCTCCAGGTCTGCATTGTTAACTTGCGTCTCAGAGGCCTCTGGCAAACGTGTCCGGTGAAGACGTGCGAAACTCACTCTGCAGGCAGTGTGGAACTGTGAGGGACTGAGGGTGAGCTCAACTCTCAGCAGTAAGATGATTTTCGACAAGGCGTTCAGCTACCTTCTCACATATGGAACTTAGTATGTAGCACCAGTCTACCCAAGGAATTACTGGGAAATCGCTGGATTGAGGTTGGAGGCACTAGTCTTGTTGCCGGGAGATTCCAGTTACCTCTCCCAACACTTCGGTGAAGCAGCGAGCCTAGGCCTTTTGGAAGCGAAAGCTAGCTGCAGGCAGGAGGTAGGGATACAGGCCATAAGCTCAACTCTCAGAAGTGTGTATGCATGGGAGGCAGATGTCTGCTACCCACTCGTACATGCGAGTGGGAACCTATTACACTCTGATGAAAAAGGACTTTGGAAATCGCTGTATTCAACTCAGATACACGTGGGTTCAGGCACAACGATTCCACATGCTTTTCTCACAACCTTTCCCTGCCACTAACATGAGGACGTTAGCAGCTCCTTCTACAGTCAAGCAGGATGCGGGAGGGTTCTGCCCTGTCCTTAGCTCTCACAGGGAAGCATACCTTGAAGCCAGCTGTCAACTAGCTGCATACTTATGGCTGGGTGAAGGTAGCAGTATTCTGAGACAGGAGGTTCCCAGATTACCACTCTACTGCACCTGGAGATACCCTCCAGGTCTGCATTGTTAACTTGCGTCTCAGAAGCCTCTGGCAAACGTCTCTGGTGAAGACGTCCGAAACTCACTCTGCAGGCAGTGTGGAACTGTGAGGGACTGAGGGTGAGCTCAACTCTCAGAAGTAAGATTTTTTTGGACAAGGCGTTCAACTACCTACTCACGTATGGAACTTAGTATGTAGCACCAGTCTACCCCAGGAATTACTAGGAAATCGCTTGATTGAGCTTGGAGGCACTCGTCTTGTGTGCCGGGAGATTCCAGTTACCTCTCCCAACACTTGCGTCAAGCAGCGAGCCAAGGCCTTTTGGAAGCGAAAGGTAGTAGCAGGCACGATGTAGGGTTACAGGCCATAAGCTCAACTCTCAGAAGTGTGTATGCATGGGAGGCAGATGTCTGCTACCCACTCGGACATGGGAGTTGGAACCTAGCTACACTCCTATTGAAGAAGGATGTTGGAAATCGCTGTATTCAACTCAGATACACGGGAGTTCAGACCCAATGCTTACACATGCTTTTCCCACAACGTATCCCAGCCACTAACATAAGGAGGTTAGCAGGTACGTCTACAGTCAGGCAGGATGCGGGAGGGTTCTGCCCTGTCCTCAGCTCTCACAGGGAAGCATGCCTAGAAGCCAGCTCTCAACTAGCTGCATTCTTATGACAGTGTGAAGGTAGCAGTATTCTGAGTAAGGCGGTTCCGAGGTTACCACTCTACTGCACCTGGAGATACCCTCCAGGTCTGCATTGTTAACTTGCGTCTCAGAAGCCTGTGGCAAACTTCTCTGGTGAAGACCTGCGAAACTCACTCTGCAGGCAGTGTGGAACTGTGAGGGACTGAGGGTGAGCTCAACTCTCAGAAGTAAGATGCTTTTGGACAAGGCGTTCAGCTACATTCTCACGTATGGAACTTAGTATGTAGCACCTGTCTACCCCAGGAATTACTAGGCAATCGCTGGAATGAGCTTGGAGGCCCTAGTCTTGTGTGCCGGGAGATTCCAATTACCTCTCCCAACACTTCCGTCAAACAGCGAGCCTAGGCCTTTTAGAAGTTAAAGGAACCAGCAGGCTGGATGGGGAGGTACAGGCCTTAAGCTCAACTCTCAGAAGTGTGTATGCAGGGGAGACAGATGTCTGCTACCCACTCTGACATGGGAGTTGGAAACTACCTACACTCTGATTGAAGAAGGCCATTGGAAATCGCTGTATTCAACTCAGATACACAGGAGTTCAGGCCCAATGCTTACACATGCTTTTCCCGCAACCTCTCTCAGCCACTAACATTAGGATGTTAGCAGCTGCGCCTACAGTCAGGCAGGATGCGGGTGGGTTCTGCCATGTCCTCAGCACTCCCAGGGAAGCATGCCTAGAAGCCAGCTCTCAACTAGCTGCATTCTTATGGCAGTGTGAAGGTAGCAGTATTCTGAGTCAGGAGGTTCCAAGATTACCACTCTACTGCACCTGGAGATACCCTCCAGGTCTGCATTGTTAACTTGCGTCTCAGAAGCCTGTGGCAAACGTCTCTGGTGAAGACGTGCGAAACTCACTCTGCAGGCAGTGTGGAACTGTGAGGGACTGAGGGTGAGCTCAACTCTCAGAAGTAAGATGCTTTTGGACAAGGCGTTCAGCTACCTTCTCACGTATGGAACTTAGTATGTAGCAGCAGTCTACCACACGAATTACTAGGCAATCGCTGGAATGAGCTTGGAGGCCCTAGTCTTGTGTGCCGGGAGATTCCAATTACCTCTCCCAACACTTGCGTCAAACAGCGAGCCTAGGCCTTTTAGAAGTGAAAGGAACCAGCAGGCTGGATGGGGAGGTACAGGCCTTAAGCTCAACTCTCAGAAGTGTGTATGCAGGGGAGACAGATGTCTGCTACCCACTCTGACATGGGAGTTGGAAACTACCTACACTCTGATTGAAGAAGGCCATTGGAAATCGCTGTATTCAACTCAGATACACAGGAGTTCAGGCCCAATGCTTACACATGCTTTTCCCGCAACCTCTCTCAGCCACTAACATTAGGATGTTAGCAGCTGCGCCTACAGTCAGGCAGGATGCGGGTGGGTTCTGCCCTGTCCTCAGCACTCCCAGGGAAGCATGCCTAGAAGCCAGCTCTCAACTAGCTGCATTCTTATGGCAGTGTGAAGGTAGCAGTATTCTGAGTAAGGAGGTTCCCAGATTACCACTCTACTGCACCTGGAGATACCCTCCAGGTCTGCATTGTTAACTTGCGTCTCAGAGGCCTCTGGCAAACGTCTCTGGTGAAGACGTCCGAAACTCTCTCTGCAGGCAGTGTGGAACTGTGAGGGACTGAGGGTGAGCTCAACTCTCAGAAGTAAGATGTTTTTGGACAAGGCGTTCAACTACCTACTCACGTATGGAACTTAGCATGTAGCACCAGTCTACCCCAGGAATTACTAGGAAATCGCTTGATTGAGCTTGGAGGCACTCGTCTTGTGTGCCGGGAGATTCCAGTTACCTCTCCCAACACTTGCGTCAAGCAGCGAGCCTAGGCATTTTGGAAGCGAAAGGTAGCGGCAGGCAGGATGTTGGGTTACAGGCCATAAGCTCAACTGTCAGAAGTGTGTATGCATGGGTGGCAGATGTCTGCTACCCACTCGGACATGGGAGTTGGAACCTAGCTACACTCCTATTGAAGAAGGACTTTGGAAATCGCTGTATTCAACTCAGATACACGGGAGTTCAGGCCCAATGCTTACACATGCTTTTTCCACAAACTATCCCAGCCACTAACAGAAGGAGGTTAGCAGGTAAGTCTACACTCAGGCAGGATGCGGGATGGTCCTGCCCTGTCCTCAGCTCTCACAGGGAAGCATGCCTTGAAGCCAGCTCTCAACTAGCTGCATTCTTTTGACAGTGTGAAGGTAGCAGTATTCTGAGTAAGGAGGTTCCCAGATTACCACTCTACTGCACCTGGAGATACCCTCCAGGTCTGCATTGTTAACTTGCGTCTCAGAGGCCTCTGGCAAACGTCTCTGGTGAAGACGTGCGAAACTCACTCTGCAGGCAGTGTGGAACTGTGAGGGACTGAGGGTGAGCTCAACTCTCAGCAGTAAGATGTTTTTGGACAAGGCGTTCAAATACCTACTCACGTATGGAACTTAGTATGTAGCACCTGCCTACCCCAGGAATTACTGGGAAATCGCTGGATTGAGCTTGGAGGCACTAGTCTTGTTGCCGGGAGATTCCAGTTACCTCTCCCAACACTTCGGTGAAGCAGCGAGCCTAGGCCTTTTGGAAGCGAAAGCTAGCTGCAGGCAGGAGGTAGGGATACAGGCCATAAGCTCAACTCTCAGAAGTGTGTATGCATGGGAGGCAGATGTCTGCTACCCACTCGTACATGCGAGTGGGAACCTACTACACTCTGATGAAAAAGGACTTTGGAAATCGCTGTATTCAACTCAGATACACGTGGGTTCAGGCACAACGATTCCACATGCTTTTCTCACAACCTTTCCCTGCCACTAACATGAGGACGTTAGCAGCTCCTTCTACAGTCAAGCAGGATGCGGGAGGGTTGTGCCCTGTCCTTAGCTCTCACAGGGAAGCATGCCTTGAAGCCAGCGGTCAACTAGCTGCATACTTATGGCAGGGTCAAGGTAGCAGTATTCTGAGACAGGAGGTTCCCAGATTACCACTCTACTGCACCTGGAGATACCCTCCAGGTCTGCATTGTTAACTTGCGTCTCAGAGGCCTCTGGCAAACGTCTCTGGTGAAGACGTGCGAAACTCACTCTGCAGGCAGTGTGGAACTGTGAGGGACCAGGGGTCAGCTCAACTCTCAGCAGTAAGATGTTTTTGGACAAGGCGTTCAAATACCTACTCACGTATGGAACTTAGTATGTAGCACCAGTCTACCCCAGGAATTACTAGGAAATCGCTTGATTGAGCTTGGAGGCACTCGTCTTGCGTGCCGGGAGATTCCAATTACCTCTCCCAACACTTGCGTCAAGCAGCGAGCCTAGGCCTTTTGGAAGCGAAAGGTAGCGGCAGGCACGATGTAGGGTTACAGGCCATAAGCTCAACTCTCAGAAGTGTGTATGCATGGGAGGCAGATGTCTGCTACCCACTCGGACATGGGAGTTGGAACCTAGCTACACTCCTATTGAAGAAGGATGTTGGAAATCGCTGTATTCAACTCAGATACTCGGGAGTTCAGGCCCAATGCTTACACATGCTTTTCCCACAACCTATCCCAGCCACTAACATTAGGATGTTAGCAGCTGCGCCTACACTCAGGCAGGATGCGGGAGGGTTCTGCCCTGTCCTCAGCTCTCACACGGAAGCATGCCTAGAAGCCAGCTCTCAACTAGCTGCATTCTTATGACAGTGTGAAGGTAGCAGTATTCTGAGTAAGGCGGTTCCGAGATTACCACTCTACTGCACCTGGAGATACCCTCCAGGTCTGCATTGTTAACTTGCGTCTCAGAAGCCTGTGGCAAACGTCTCTGGTGAAGACCTGCGAAACTCACTCTGCAGGCAGTGTGGAACTGTGAGGGACTGAGGGTGAGCTCAACTCTCAGAAGTAAGATGCTTTTGGACAAGGCGTTCAGCTACATTCTCACGTATGGAACTTAGTATGTAGCACCTGTCTACCCCAGGAATTACTAGGCAATCGCTGGAATGAGCTTGGAGGCACTAGTCTTGTGTGCCGGGAGATTCCAATTACCTCTCCCAACACTTCCGTCAAACAGCGAGCCTAGGCCTTTTAGAAGTGAAAGGAACCAGCAGGCTGGATGGGGAGGTACAGGCCTTAAGCTCAACTCTCAGAAGTGTGTATGCAGGGGAGACAGATGTCTGCTACCCACTCTGACATGGGAGTTGGAAACTACCTACACTCTGATTGAAGAAGGCCATTGGAAATCACTGTATTCAACTCAGATACACAGGAGTTCAGGCCCAATGCTTACACATGCTTTTCCCGCAACCTCTCTCAGCCACTAACATTAGGATGTTAGCAGCTGCGCCTACAGTCAGGCAGGATGCGGGTGGGTTCTGCCATGTCCTCAGCACTCCCAGGGAAGCATGCCTAGAAGCCAGCTCTCAACTAGCTGCATTCTTATGGCAGTGTGAAGGTAGCAGTATTCTGAGTCAGGAGGTTCCCAGATTACCACTCTACTGCACCTGGAGATACCCTCCAGGTCTGCATTGTTAACTTGCGTCTCAGAAGCCTGTGGCAAACGTCTCTGGTGAAGACCTGCAAAACTCACTCTGCAGGCAGTGTGGAACTGTGAGGGACTGAGGGTGAGCTCAACTCTCAGAAGTAAGATGCTTTTGGACAAGGCGTTCAGCTACCTTCTCACGTATGGAACTTAGTATGTAGCACCAGTCTACCACACGAATTACTAGGCAATCGCTGGAATGAGCTTGGAGGCCCTAGTCTTGTGTGCCGGGAGATTCCAATTACCTCTCCCAACACTTCCATCAAACAGCGAGCCAGGCCTTTTAGAAGTGAAAGGAACCAGCAGGCTAGATGGGGAGGTACAGGCCTTAAGCTCAACTCTCAGAAGTGTGTATGCAGGGGAGACAGATGTCTCCTACCCACTCTGACATGGGAGTTGGAAACTACCTACACTCTGATTGAAGAAGGCCATTGGAAATCGCTGTATTCAACTCAGATACACAGGAGTTCAGGCCCAATGCTTACACATGCTTTTCCCGCAACCTCTCTCAGCCACTAACATTAGGATGTTAGCAGCTGCGCCTACAGTCAGGCAGGATGCGGGTGGGTTCTGCCCTGTCCTCAGCACTCCCAGGGAAGCATGCCTAGAAGCCAGCTCTCAACTAGCTGCATTCTTATGGCAGTGTGAAGGTAGCAGTATTCTGAGTAAGGAGGTTCCCAGATTACCACTCTACTGCACCTGGAGATACCCTCCAGGTCTGCATTGTTAACTTGCGTCTCAGAAGCCTCTGGCAAACGTCTCTGGTGAAGACGTCCGAAACTCACTCTGCAGGCAGTGTGGAACTGTGAGGGACTGAGGGTGAGCTCAACTCTCAGAAGTAAGATGTTTTTGGACAAGGCGTTCAACTACCTACTCACGTATGGAACTTAGTATGTAGCACCAGTCTACCCCAGGAATTACTAGGAAATCGCTTGATTGAGCTTGGAGGCACTCGTCTTGTGTGCCGGGAGATTCCAGTTACCTCTCCCAACACTTGCGTCAAGCAGCGAGCCTAGGCATTTTGGAAGCGAAAGGTAGCGGCAGGCAGGATGTTGGGTTACAGGCCATAAGCTCAACTCTCAGAAGTGTGTATGCATGGGTGGCAGATGTCTGCTACCCACTCGGACATGGGAGTTGGAACCTAGCTACACTCCTATTGAAGAAGGACTTTGGAAATCGCTGTATTCAACTCAGATACACGGGAGTTCAGGACCAATGCTTACACATGCTTTTCCCACAAACTATCCCAGCCACTAACAGAAGGAGGTTAGCAGGTAAGTCTACAGTCAGGCAGGATGCGGGAGGGTCCTGCCCTGTCCTCAGCTCTCACAGGGAAGCATGCCTTGAAGCCAGCTCTCAACTAGCTGCATTCTTATGACAGTGTGAAGGTAGCAGTATTCTGAGTAAGGAGGTTCCCAGATTACCACTCTACTGCACCTGGAGATACCCTCCAGGTCTGCATTGTTAACTTGCGTCTCAGAAGCCTCTGGCAAACGTCTCTGGTGAAGACGTGCGAAACTCACTCTGCAGGCAGTGTGGAACTGTGAGGGACTGAGGGACAGCTCAACTCTCAGCAGTAAGATGATTTTGGACAAGGCGTTCAAATACCTACTCACGTATGGAACTTAGTATGTAGCACCTGCCTACCCCAGGAATTACTGGGAAATCGCTGGATTGAGCTTGGAGGCACTAGTCTTGTTGCCGGGAGATTCCAGTTACCTCTCCCAACACTTCGGTGAAGCAGCGAGCCTAGGCCTTTTGGAAGCGAAAGCTAGCTGCAGGCAGGAGGTAGGGATACAGGCCATAAGCTCAACTCTCAGAAGTGTGTATGCATGGGAGGCAGATGTCTGCTACCCACTCGTACATGCGAGTGGGAACCTACTACACTCTGATGAAAAAGGACTTTGGAAATCGCTGTATTCAACTCAGATACACGTGGGTTCAGGCACAACGATTCCACATGCTTTTCTCACAACCTTTCCCTGCCACTAACATGAGGACGTTAGCAGCTCCTTCTACAGTCAAGCAGGATGCGGGAGGGTTGTGCCCTGTCCTTAGCTCTCACAGGGAAGCATGTCTTGAAGCCAGCGGTCAACTAGCTGCATACTTATGGCAGGGTCAAGGTAGCAGTATTCTGAGACAGGAGGTTCCCAGATTACCACTCTACTGCACCTGGAGATACCCTCCAGGTCTGCATTGTTAACTTGCGTCTCAGAAGCCTCTGGCAAACGTCTCTGGTGAAGACGTGCGAAACTCACTCTGCAGGCAGTGTGGAACTGTGAGGGACTGAGGGTGAGCTCAACTCTCAGAAGTAAGATGCTTTTGGACAAGGCGTTCAGCTACCTTCTCACGTATGGAACTTAGTATGTAGCACCAGTCTACCACACGAATTACTAGGCAATCGCTGGAATGAGCTTGGAGGCCCTAGTCTTGTGTGCCGGGAGATTCCAATTACCTCTCCCAACACTTCCGTCAAACAGCGAGCCTAGGCCTTTTAGAAGTGAAAGGAACCAGCAGGCTGGATGGGGAGGTACAGGCCTTAAGCTCAACTCTCAGAAGTGTGTATGCAGGGGAGACAGATGTCTGCTACCCACTCTGACCTGGGAGTTGGAAACTACCTACACTCTGATTGAAGAAGGCCATTGGAAATCGCTGTATTCAACTCAGATACACAGGAGTTCAGGCCCAATGCTTACACATGCTTTTCCCGCAACCTCTCTCAGCCACTAACATTAGGATGTTAGCAGCTGCGCCTACAGTCAGGCAGGATGCGGGTGGGTTCTGCCCTGTCCTCAGCACTCCCAGGGAAGCATGCCTAGAAGCCAGCTCTCAACTAGCTGCATTCTTATGGCAGTGTGAAGGTAGCAGTATTCTGAGTAAGGAGGTTCCCAGATTACCACTCTACTGCACCTGGAGATACCCTCCAGGTCTGCATTGTTAACTTGCGTCTCAGAAGCCTCTGGCAAACGTCTCTGGTGAAGACGTCCGAAACTCACTCTGCAGGCAGTGTGGAACTGTGAGGGACTGAGGGTGAGCTCAACTCTCAGAAGTAAGATGTTTTTGGACAAGGCGTTCAACTACCTACTCACGTATGGAACTTAGTATGTAGCACCAGTCTACCCCAGGAATTACTAGGAAATCGCTTGATTGAGCTTGGAGGCACTCGTCTTGTGTGCCGGGAGATTCCAGTTACCTCTCCCAACACTTGCGTCAAGCAGCGAGCCTAGGCATTTTGGAAGCGAAAGGTAGCGGCAGGCAGGATGTTGGGTTACAGGCCATAAGCTCAACTCTCAGAAGTGTGTATGCATGGGTGGCAGATGTCTGCTACCCACTCGGACATGGGAGTTGGAACCTAGCTACACTCCTATTGAAGAAGGACTTTGGAAATCGCTGTATTCAACTCAGATACACGGGAGTTCAGGCCCAATGCTTACACATGCTTTTCCCACAAACTATCCCAGCCACTAACAGAAGGAGGTTAGCAGGTAAGTCTACAGTCAGGCAGGATGCGGGAGGGTCCTGCCCTGTCCTCAGCTCTCACAGGGAAGCATGCCTTGAAGCCAGCTCTCAACTAGCTGCATTCTTATGACAGTGTGAAGGTAGCAGTATTCTGAGTAAGGAGGTTCCCAGATTACCACTCTACTGCACCTGGAGATACCCTCCAGGTCTGCATTGTTAACTTGCGTCTCAGAAGCCTCTGGCAAACGTCTCTGGTGAAGACGTGCGAAACTCACTCTGCAGGCAGTGTGGAACTGTGAGGGACTGAGGGTCAGCTCAACTCTCAGCAGTAAGATGATTTTGGACAAGGCGTTCAGCTACCTTCTCACATATGGAACTTAGTATGTAGCACCAGTCTACTCCAGGAATTACTGGGAAATCGCTGGATTGAGCTTGGAGGCACTAGTCTTGTTGCCGGGAGATTCCAGTTACCTCTCCCAACACTTCGGTGAAGCAGCGAGCCTAGGCCTTTTGGAAGCGAAAGCTAGCTGCAGGCAGGAGGTAGGGATACAGGCCATAAGCTAAACTCTCAGAATTGTGTGTACGCATGGGAGGCAGATGTCTGCTACCCACTCGTACATGCGAGTGGGAACCTACTACACTCTGATGAAAAAGGACTTTGGAAATCGCTGTATTCAACTCAGATACACGTGGGTTCAGGCACAACGATTCCACATGCTTTTCTCACAACCTTTCCCTGCCACTAACATGAGGACGTTAGCAGCTCCTTCTACAGTCAAGCAGGATGCGGGAGGGTTGTGCCCTGTCCTTAGCTCTCACAGGGAAGCATGTCTTGAAGCCAGCGGTCAACTAGCTGCATACTTATGGCAGGGTCAAGGTAGCAGTATTCTGAGACAGGAGGTTCCCAGATTACCACTCTACTGCACCTGGAGATACCCTCCAGGTCTGCATTGTTAACTTGCGTCTCAGAAGCCTCTGGCAAACGTCTCTGGTGAAGACGTGCGAAACTCACTCTGCAGGCAGTGTGGAAATGTGAGGGACTGAGGGTGAGCTCAACTCTCAGAAGTAAGATGCTTTTGGACAAGGCGTTCAGCTACCTTCTCACTTATGGAACTTAGTATGTAGCACCTGTCTACCCCAGGAATTACTAGGCAATCGCTGGAATGAGCTTGGAGGCACTAGTCTTGTGTGCCGGGAGATTCCAATTACCTCTCCCAACACTTCCGTCAAACAGCGAGCCTAGGCCTTTTAGAAGTGAAAGGAACCAGCAGGCTGGATGGGGAGGTACAGGCCTTAAGCTCAACTCTCAGAAGTGTGTATGCAGGGGAGACAGATGTCTGCTACCCACTCTGACATGGGAGTTGGAAACTAGCTACACTCTGATTGAAGAAGGCCATTGGAAATCGCTGTATTCAACTCAGATACACAGGAGTTCAGGCCCAATGCTTACACATGCTTTTCCCGCAACCTCTCTCAGCCACTAACATTAGGATGTTAGCAGCTGCGCCTACAGTCAGGCAGGATGCGGGTGGGTTCTGCCCTGTCCTCAGCACTCCCAGGGAAGCATGCCTAGAAGCCAGCTCTCAACTAGCTGCATTCTTATGGCAGTGTGAAGGTAGCAGTATTCTGAGTCAGGAGGTTCCAAGATTACCACTCTACTGCACCTGGAGATACCCTCCAGGTCTGCATTGTTAACTTGCGTCTCAGAAGCCTCTGACAAACGTCTCTGGTGAAGACCTGCGAAACTCACTCTGCAGGCAGTGTGGAACTGTGAGGGACTGAGGGTGAGCTCAACTCTCAGAAGTAAGATGCTTTTGGACAAGGCGTTCAGCTACCTTCTCACGTATGGAACTTAGTATGTAGCACCAGTCTACCACACGAATTACTAGGCAATCGCTGGAATGAGCTTGGAGGCCCTAGTCTTGTGTGCCGGGAGATTCCAATTACCTCTCCCAACACTTCCGTCAAACAGCGAGCCTAGGCCTTTTAGAAGTGAAAGGAACCAGCAGGCTGGATGGGGAGGTACAGGCCTTAAGCTCAACTCTCAGAAGTGTGTATGCAGGGGAGACAGATGTCTGCTACCCACTCTGACATGGGAGTTGGAAACTACCTACACTCTGATTGAAGAAGGCCATTGGAAATCGCTGTATTCAACTCAGATACACAGGAGTTCAGGCCCAATGCTTACACATGCTTTTCCCGCAACCTCTCTCAGCCACTAACATTAGGATGTTAGCAGCTGCGCCTACAGTCAGGCAGGATGCGGGTGGGTTCTGCCCTGTCCTCAGCACTCCCAGGGAAGCATGCCTAGAAGCCAGCTCTCAACTAGCTGCATTCTTATGGCAGTGTGAAGGTAGCAGTATTCTGAGTAAGGAGGTTCCCAGATTACCACTCTACTGCACCTGGAGATACCCTCCAGGTCTGCATTGTTAACTTGCGTCTCAGAAGCCTCTGGCAAACGTCTCTGGTGAAGACGTCCGAAACTCACTCTGCAGGCAGTGTGGAACTGTGAGGGACTGAGGGTGAGCTCAACTCTCAGAAGTAAGATGTTTTTGGACAAGGCGTTCAACTACCTACTCACGTATGGAACTTAGTATGTAGCACCAGTCTACCCCAGGAATTACTAGGAAATCGCTTGATTGAGCTTGGAGGCACTCGTCTTGTGTGCCGGGAGATTCCAGTTACCTCTCCCAACACTTGCGTCAAGCAGCGAGCCTAGGCATTTTGGAAGCGAAAGGTAGCGGCAGGCAGGATGTTGGGTTACAGGCCATAAGCTCAACTGTCAGAAGTGTGTATGCATGGGTGGCAGATGTCTGCTACCCACTCGGACATGGGATTTGGAACCTAGCTACACTCCTATTGAAGAAGGACTTTGGAAATCGCTGTATTCAACTCAGATACACGGGAGTTCAGGACCAATGCTTACACATGCTTTTCCCACAAACTATCCCAGCCACTAACAGAAGGAGGTTAGCAGGTAAGTCTACACTCAGGCAGGATGCGGGAGGGTCCTGCCCTGTCCTCAGCTCTCACAGGGAAGCATGCCTTGAAGCCAGCTCTCAACTAGCTGCATTCTTTTGACAGTGTGAAGGTAGCAGTATTTTGAGTAAGGAGGTTCCCAGATTACCACTCTACTGCACCTGGAGATACCCTCCAGGTCTGCATTGTTAACTTGCGTCTCAGAGGCCTCTGGCAAACGTCTCTGGTGAAGACGTGCGAAACTCACTCTGCAGGCAGTGTGGAACTGTGAGGGACTGAGGGTCAGCTCAACTCTCAGCAGTAAGATGTTTTTGGACAAGGCGTTCAAATACCTACTCACGTATGGAACTTAGTATGTAGCACCTGCCTACCCCAGGAATTACTGGGAAATCGCTGGATTGAGCTTGGAGGCACTAGTCTTGTTGCCGGGAGATTCCAGTTACCTCTCCCAACACTTCGGTGAAGCAGCGAGCCTAGGCCTTTTGGAAGCGAAAGCTAGCTGCAGGCAGGAGGTAGGGATACAGGCCATAAGCTCAACTCTCAGAAGTGTGTATGCATGGGAGGCAGATGTCTGCTACCCACTCGTACATGCGAGTGGGAACCTACTACACTCTGATGAAAAAGGACTTTGGAAATCGCTGTATTCAACTCAGATACACGTGGGTTCAGGCACAACGATTCCACATGCTTTTCTCACAACCTTTCCCTGCCACTAACATGAGGACGTTAGCAGCTCCTTCTACAGTCAAGCAGGATGCGGGAGGGTTGTGCCCTGTCCTTAGCTCTCACAGGGAAGCATGTCTTGAAGCCAGCGGTCAACTAGCTGCATACTTATGGCAGGGTCAAGGTAGCAGTATTCTGAGACAGGAGGTTCCCAGATTACCACTCTACTGCACCTGGAGATACCCTCCAGGTCTGCATTGTTAACTTGCGTCTCAGAGGCCTCTGGCAAACGTCTCTGGTGAAGACGTGCGAAACTCACTCTGCAGGCAGTGTGGAACTGTGAGGGACTGAGGGTCAGCTCAACTCTCAGCAGTAAGATGTTTTTGGACAAGGCGTTCAAATACCTACTCACGTATGGAACTTAGTATGTAGCACCAGTCTACCCCAGGAATTACTAGGAAATCGCTTGATTGAGCTTGGAGGCACTCGTCTTGTGTGCCGGGAGATTCCAGTTACCTCTCCCAACACTTGCGTCAAGCAGCGAGCCTAGGCCTTTTGGAAGCGAAAGGTAGCGGCAGGCACGATGTAGGGTTACAGGCCATAAGCTCAACTCTCAGAAGTGTGTATGCATGGGAGGCAGATGTCTGCTACCCACTCGGACATGGGAGTTGGAACCTAGCTACACTCCTATTGAAGAAGGATGTTGGAAATCGCTGTATTCAACTCAGATACTCGGGAGTTCAGGCCCAATGCTTACACATGCTTTTCCCACAACCTATCCCAGCCACTAACATTAGGATGTTAGCAGCTGCGCCTACAGTCAGGCAGGATGCGGGAGGGTTCTGCCCTGTCCTCAGCTCTCACAGGGAAGCATGCCTAGAAGCCAGCTCTCAACTAGCTGCATACTTATGACAGTGTGAAGGTAGCAGTATTCTGAGTAAGGCGGTTCCGAGATTACCACTCTACTGTACCTGGAGATACCCTCCAGGTCTGCATTGTTAACTTGCGTCTCAGAAGCCTGTGGCAAACGTCTCTGGTGAAGACCTGCGAAACTCACTCTGCAGGCAGTGTGGAACTGTGAGGGACTGAGGGTGAGCTCAACTCTCAGAAGTAAGATGCTTTTGGACAAGGCGTTCAGCTACATTCTCACGTATGGAACTTAGTATGTAGCACCAGTCTACCACACGAATTACTAGGCAATCGCTGGAATGAGCTTGGAGGCCCTAGTCTTGTGTGCCGGGAGATTCCAATTACCTCTCCCAACACTTCCGTCAAACAGCGAGCCTAGGCCTTTTAGAAGTGAAAGGAACCAGCAGGCTGGATGGGGAGGTACAGGCCTTAAGCTCAACTCTCAGAAGTGTGTATGCAGGGGAGACAGATGTCTGCTACCCACTCTGACATGGGAGTTGGAAACTACCTACACTCTGATTGAAGAAGGCCATTGGAAATCACTGTATTCAACTCAGATACACAGGAGTTCAGGCCCAATGCTTACACATGCTTTTCCCGCAACCTCTCTCAGCCACTAACATTAGGATGTTAGCAGCTGCGCCTACAGTCAGGCAGGATGCGGGTGGGTTCTGCCCTGTCCTCAGCACTCCCAGGGAAGCATGCCTAGAAGCCAGCTCTCAACTAGCTGCATTCTTATGGCAGTGTGAAGGTAGCAGTATTCTGAGTAAGGAGGTTCCCAGATTACCACTCTACTGCACCTGGAGATACCCTCCAGGTCTGCATTGTTAACTTGCGTCTCAGAAGCCTCTGGCAAACGTCTCTGGTGAAGACGTCCGAAACTCACTCTGCAGGCAGTGTGGAACTGTGAGGGACTGAGGGTGAGCTCAACTCTCAGAAGTAAGATGTTTTTGGACAAGGCGTTCAACTACCTACTCACGTATGGAACTTAGTATGTAGCACCAGTCTACCCCAGGAATTACTAGGAAATCGCTTGATTGAGCTTGGAGGCACTCGTCTTGTGTGCCGGGAGATTCCAGTTACCTCTCCCAACACTTGCGTCAAGCAGCGAGCCTAGGCATTTTGGAAGCGAAAGGTAGCGGCAGGCAGGATGTTGGGTTACAGGCCATAAGCTCAACTGTCAGAAGTGTGTATGCATGGGTGGCAGATGTCTGCTACCCACTCGGACATGGGAGTTGGAACCTAGCTACACTCCTATTGAAGAAGGACTTTGGAAATCGCTGTATTCAACTCAGATACACGGGAGTTCAGGCCCAATGCTTACACATGCTTTTCCCACAAACTATCCCAGCCACTAACAGAAGGAGGTTAGCAGGTAAGTCTACAGTCAGGCAGGATGCGGGAGGGTCCTGCCCTGTCCTCAGCTCTCACAGGGAAGCATGCCTTGAAGCCAGCTCTCAACTAGCTGCATTCTTATGACAGTGTGAAGGTAGCAGTATTCTGAGTAAGGAGGTTCCCAGATGACCACTCTACTGCACCTGGAGATACCCTCCAGGTCTGCATTGTTAACTTTCGTCTCAGAAGCCTCTGGTAAACGTCTCTGGTGAAGACGTGCGAAACTCACTCTGCAGGCAGTGTGGAACTGTGAGGGACGGAGGGTGAGCTCAACTCTCAGCAGTAAGATGATTTTGGACAAGGCTTACAACTACCTACTATCGTATGGAACTTAGTATGTAGCACCAGTCTACCACACGAATTACTAGGCAATCGCTGGAATGAGCTTGGAGGCCCTAGTCTTGTGTGCCGGGAGATTCCAATTACCTCTCCCAACACTTCCGTCAAACAGCGAGCCTAGGCCTTTTAGAAGTGAAAGGAACCAGCAGGCTGGATGGGGAGGTACAGGCCTTAAGCTCAACTCTCAGAAGTGTGTATGCAGGGGAGACAGATGTCTGCTACCCACTCTGACATGGGAGTTGGAAACTACCTACACTCTGATTGAAGAAGGCCATTGGAAATCGCTGTATTCAACTCAGATACACAGGAGTTCTGGCCCAATGCTTACACATGCTTCTCCCGCAACCTCTCTCAGCCACTAACATTAGGATGTTAGCAGCTGCGCCTACAGTCAGGCAGGATGCGGGAGGGTCCTGCCCTGTCCTCAGCTCTCACAGGGAAGCATGCCTTGAAGCCAGCTCTCAACTAGCTGCATTCTTATGACAGTGTGAAGGTAGCAGTATTCTGAGACAGGAGGTTCCCAGATTACCACTCTACTGCACCTGGAGATACCCTCCAGGTCTGCATTGTTAACTTGCGTCTCAGAGGCCTCTGGCAAACGTCTCTGGTGAAGACGTCCGAAACTCACTCTGCAGGCAGTGTGGAACTGTGAGGGACTGAGGGTGAGCTCAACTCTCAGAAGTAAGATGTTTTTGGACAAGGCGTTCAACTACCTACTCACGTATGGAACTTAGTATGTAGCACCAGTCTACCCCAGGAATTACTAGGAAATCGCTTGATTGAGCTTGGAGGCACTCGTCTTGTGTGCCGGGAGATTCCAGTTACCTCTCCCAACACTTGCGTCAAGCAGCGAGCCTAGGCATTTTGGAAGCGAAAGGTAGCGGCAGGCAGGATGTTGGGTTACAGGCCAGAAGCTCAACTCTCAGAAGTGTGTATGCATGGGTGGCAGATGTCTGCTACCCACTCGGACATGGGAGTTGGAACCTAGCTACACTCCTATTGAAGAAGGACTTTGGAAATCGCTGTATTCAACTCAGATACACGGGAGTTCAGGACCAATGCTTACACATGCTTTTCCCACAAACTATCCCAGCCACTAACAGAAGGAGGTTAGCAGGTAAGTCTACAGTCAGGCAGGATGCGGGAGGGTCCTGCCCTGTCCTCAGCTCTCACAGGGAAGCATGCCTTGAAGCCAGCTCTCAACTAGCTGCATTCTTATGACAGTGTGAAGGTAGCAGTATTCTGAGTAAGGAGGTTCCCAGATTACCACTCTACTGCACCTGGAGATACCCTCCAGGTCTGCATTGTTAACTTGCGTCTCAGAAGCCTCTGGCAAACCTCTCTGGTGAAGACGTGCGAAACTCACTCTGCAGGCAGTGTGGAACTGTGAGGGACTGAGGGTGAGCTCAACTCTCAGAAGTAAGATGTTTTTGGACAAGGCGTTCAACTACCTACTCACGTATGGAACTTAGTATGTAGCACCAGTCTACCCCAGGAATTACTAGGAAATCGCTTGATTGAGCTTGGAGGCACTCGTCTTGTGTGCCGGGAGATTCCAGTTACCTCTCCCAACACTTGCGTCAAGCAGCGAGCCTAGGCATTTTGGAAGCGAAAGGTAGCGGCAGGCAGGATGTTGGGTTACAGGCCATAAGCTCAACTCTCAGAAGTGTGTATGCATGGGTGGCAGATGTCTGCTACCCACTCGGACATGGGAGTTGGAACCTAGCTACACTCCTATTGAAGAAGGACTTTGGAAATCGCTGTATTCAACTCAGATACACGGGAGTTCAGGACCAATGCTTACACATGCTTTTCCCACAAACTATCCCAGCCACTAACAGAAGGAGGTTAGCAGGTAAGTCTACAGTCAGGCAGGATGCGGGAGGGTCCTGCCCTGTCCTCAGCTCTCACAGGGAAGCATGCCTTGAAGCCAGCTCTCAACTAGCTGCATTCTTATGACAGTGTGAAGGTAGCAGTATTCTGAGTAAGGAGGTTCCCAGATTACCACTCTACTGCACCTGGAGATACCCTCCAGGTCTGCATTGTTAACTTGCATCTCAGAAGCCTCTGGCAAACGTCTCTGGTGAAGACGTGCGAAACTCACTCTGCAGGCAGTGTGGAACTGTGAGGGACTGAGGGTCAGCTCAACTCTCAGCAGTAAGATGATTTTGGACAAGGCGTTCAGCTACCTTCTCACATATGGAACTTAGTATGTAGCACCAGTATTTCCCAGGAATTCCTGGGAAATCGCTGGATTGAGCTTGGAGGCACTAGTCTTGTTGCCGGGAGATTCCAGTTACCTCTCCCAACACTTCGGTGAAGCAGCGAGCCTAGGCCTTTTGGAAGCGAAAGCTAGCTGCAGGCAGGAGGTAGGGATACAGGCCATAAGCTCAACTCTCAGAAGTGTGTATGCATGGGAGGCAGATGTCTGCTACCCACTCGTACATGCGAGTGGGAACCTACTACACTCTGATGAAAAAGGACTTTGGAAATCGCTGTATTCAACTCAGATACACGTGGGTTCAGGCACAACGATTCCACATGCTTTTCTCACAACCTTTCCCTGCCACTAACATGAGGACGTTAGCAGCTCCTTCTACAGTCAAGCAGGATGCGGGAGGGTTGTGCCCTGTCCTTAGCTCTCACAGGGAAGCATGTCTTGAAGCCAGCGGTCAACTAGCTGCATACTTATGGCAGGGTCAAGGTAGCAGTATTCTGAGACAGGAGGTTCCCAGATTACCACTCTACTCCACCTGGAGATACCCTCCAGGTCTGCATTGTTAACTTGCGTCTCAGAGGCCTCTGGCAAACGTCTCTGGTGAAGACGTGCGAAACTCACTCTGCAGGCAGTGTGGAACTGTGAGGGACTGAGGGTGAGCTCAACTCTCAGAAGTAAGATGCTTTTGGACAAGGCGTTCAGCTACCTTCTCACGTATGGAACTTAGTATGTAGCACCAGTCTACCACACGAATTACTAGGCAATCGCTGGAATGAGCTTGGAGGCCCTAGTCTTGTGTGCCGGGAGATTCCAATTACCTCTCCCAACACTTCCGTCAAACAGCGAGCCTAGGCCTTTTAGAAGTGAAAGGAACCAGCAGGCTGGATGGGGAGGTACAGGCCTTAAGCTCAACTCTCAGAAGTGTGTATGCAGGGGAGACAGATGTCTGCTACCCACTCTGACATGGGAGTTGGAAACTAGCTACACTGATTGAAGAAGGCCATTGGAAATCGCTGTATTCAACTCAGATACACAGGAGTTCAGGCCCAATGCTTACACATGCTTTTCCCGCAACCTGTCTCAGCCACTAACATTAGGATGTTAGCAGCTGCGCCTACAGTCAGGCAGGATGCGGGTGGGTTCTGCCCTGTCCTCAGCACTCCCAGGGAAGCATGCCTAGAAGCCAGCTCTCAACTAGCTGCATTCTTATGGCAGTGTGAAGGTAGCAGTATTCTGAGTAAGGAGGTTCCCAGATTACCACTCTACTGCACCTGGAGATACCCTCCAGGTCTGCATTGTTAACTTGCGTCTCAGAAGCCTCTGGCAAACGTCTCTGGTGAAGACGTCCGAAACTCACTCTGCAGGCAGTGTGGAACTGTGAGGGACTGAGGGTGAGCTCAACTCTCAGAAGTAAGATGTTTTTGGACAAGGCGTTCAACTACCTACTCACGTATGGAACTTAGTATGTAGCACCAGTCTACCCCAGGAATTACTAGGAAATCGCTTGATTGAGCTTGGAGGCACTCGTCTTGTGTGCCGGGAGATTCCAGTTACCTCTCCCAACACTTGCGTCAAGCAGCGAGCCTAGGCATTTTGGAAGCGAAAGGTAGCGGCAGGCAGGATGTTGGGTTACAGGCCATAAGCTCAACTCTCAGAAGTGTGTATGCATGGGTGGCAGATGTCTGCTACCCACTCGGACATGGGAGTTGGAACCTAGCTACACTCCTATTGAAGAAGGACTTTGGAAATCGCTGTATTCAACTCAGATACACGGGAGTTCAGGCCCAATGCTTACACATGCTTTTCCCACAAACTATCCCAGCCACTAACAGAAGGAGGTTAGCAGGTAAGTCTACAGTCAGGCAGGATGCGGGAGGGTCCTGCCCTGTCCTCAGCTCTCACAGGGAAGCATGCCTTGAAGCCAGCTCTCAACTAGCTGCATTCTCATGACAGTGTGAAGGTAGCAGTATTCTGAGTAAGGAGGTTCCCAGATTACCACTCTACTGCACCTGGAGATACCCTCCAGGTCTGCATTGTTAACTTGCGTCTCAGAAGCCTCTGGCAAACGTCTCTGGTGAAGACGTGCGAAACTCACTCTGCAGGCAGTGTGGAACTGTGAGGGACTGAGGGTGAGCTCAACTCTCAGCAGTAAGATGATTTTGGACAAGGCGTTCAGCTACCTTCTCACATATGGAACATAGTATGTAGCACCAGTCTACCCCAGGAATTACTGGGAAATCGCTGGATTGAGCTTGGAGGCACTAGTCTTGTTGCCGGGAGATTCCAGTTACCTCTCCCAACACTTCGGTGAAGCAGCGAGCCTAGGCCTTTTGGAAGCGAAAGCTAGCTGCAGGCAGGAGGTAGGGATACAGGCCATAAGCTCAACTCTCAGAAGTGTGTATGCATGGGAGGCAGATGTCTGCTACCCACTCATACATGCGAGTGGCAACCTACTACACTCTGATGAAAAAGGACTTTGGAAATCGCTGTATTCAACTCAGATACACGTGGGTTCAGGCACAACGATTCCACATGCTTTTCTCACAACCTTTCCCTGCCACTAACATGAGGACGTTAGCAGCTCCTTCTACAGTCAAGCAGGATGCGGGAGGGTTGTGCCCTGTCCTTAGCTCTCACAGGGAAGCATGTCTTGAAGCCAGGGGTCAACTAGCTGCATACTTATGGCAGGGTCAAGGTAGCAGTATTCTGAGACAGGAGGTTCCCAGATTACCACTCTACTGCACCTGGAGATACCCTCCAGGTCTGCATTGTTAACTTGCGTCTCAGAAGCCTGTGGCAAACGTCTCTGGTGAAGACGTGCGAAACTCACTCTGCAGGCAGTGTGGAACTGTGAGGGACTGAGGGTGAGCTCAACTCTCAGCAGTAAGATGATTTTGGACAAGGCGTTCAGCTACCTTCTCACATATGGAACTTAGTATGTAGCACCAGTCTACCCCAGGAATTACTGGGAAATCGCTGGATTGAGCTTGGAGGCACTAGTCTTGTTGCCGGGAGATTCCAGTTACCTCTCCCAACACTTCGGTGAAGCAGCGAGCCTAGGCCTTTTGGAAGCGAAAGCTAGCTGCAGGCAGGAGGTAGGGATACAGGCCATAAGCTCAACTCTCAGAAGTGTGTATGCATGGGAGGCAGATGTCTGCTACCCACTCATACATGCGAGTGGCAACCTACTACACTCTGATGAAAAAGGACTTTGGAAATCGCTGTATTCAACTCAGATACACGTGGGTTCAGGCACAACGATTCCACATGCTTTTCTCACAACCTTTCCCTGCCACTAACATGAGGACGTTAGCAGCTCCTTCTACAGTCAAGCAGGATGCGGGAGGGTTGTGCCCTGTCCTTAGCTCTCACAGGGAAGCATGTCTTGAAGCCAGCGGTCAACTAGCTGCATACTTATGGCAGGGTCAAGGTAGCAGTATTCTGAGACAGGAGGTTCCCAGATTACGACTCTACTGCACCTGGAGATACCCTCCTGGTCTGCATTGTTAACTTGCGTCTCAGAGGCCTCTGGCAAACGTCTATGGTAAAGACGTGCGAAACTCACTCTGCAGGCAGTGTGGAACTGTGAGGGACTGAGGGTGAGCTCAACTCTCAGAAGTAAGATGCTTTTGGACAAGGCGTTCAGCTACCTTCTCACGTATGGAACTTAGTATGTAGCACCTGTCTACCCCAGGAATTACTAGGCAATCGCTGGAATGAGCTTGGAGGCACTAGTCTTGTGTGCCGGGAGATTCCAATTACCTCTCCAAAGACTTCCGTCAAACAGCGAGCCTAGGCCTTTTAGAAGTGAAAGGAACCAGCAGGCTGGATGGGGAGGTACAGGCCTTAAGCTCAACTCTCAGAAGTGTGTATGCAGGGGAGACAGATGTCTGCTACCCACTCTGACATGGGAGTTGGAAACTACCTACACTCTGATTGAAGAAGGCCATTGGAAATCGCTGTATTCAACTCAGATACACAGGAGTTCAGTCCCAATGCTTACACATGCTTTTCCCGCAACCTCTCTCAGCCACTAACATTAGGATGTTAGCAGCTGCACCTACAGTCAGGCAGGATGCGGGTGGGTTCTGCCCTGTCCTCAGCACTCCCAGGGAAGCATGCCTAGAAGCCAGCTCTCAACTAGCTGCATTCTTATGGCAGTTGAAGATAGCAGTATTCTGAGTCAGGGGGTTCCAAGATTACCACTCTACTGCACCTGGAGATACCCTCCAGGTCTGCATTGTTAACTTGCGTCTCAGAAGCCTGTGGCAAACGTCTCTGGTGAAGACCTGCGAAACTCACTCTGCAGGCATTGTGGAACTGTGAGGGACTGAGGGTGAGCTCAACTCTCAGAAGTAAGATGCTTTTGAACAAGGCGTTCAGCTACCTTCTCACGTATGGAACTTAGTATGTAGCACCAGTCTACCACACGAATTACTAGGCAATCGCTGGAATGATCTTGGAGGCCATAGTCTTGTGTGCCGGGAGATTCCAATTACCTCTCCCAACACTTCCGTCAAACAGCGAGCCTAGGCCTTTTAGAAGTGAAAGGAACCAGCAGGCTGGATGGGGAGGTACAGGCCTTAAGCTCAACTCTCAGAAGTGTGTATGCAGGGGAGACAGATGTCTGCTACACACTCTGACATGGGAGTTGGAAACTAGCTACACTCTGATTGAAGAAGGCCATTGGAAATCGCTGTATTCAACTCAGATACACAGGAGTTCAGGCCCAATGCTTACAAATGCTTTTCCCGCAACCTCTCTCAGCCACTAACATTAGGATGTTAGCAGCTGCGCCTACAGTCAGGCAGGATGCGGGTGGGTTCTGCCCTGTCCTCAGCACTCCCAGGGAAGCATGCCTAGAAGCCAGCTCTCAACTAGCTGCATTCTTATGGCAGTGTGAAGGTAGCAGTATTCTGAGTCAGGAGGTTCCCAGATTACCACTCTACTGCACCTGGAGATACCCTCCAGGTCTGCATTGTTAACTTGCGTCTCAGAAGCCTCTGGCAAACGTCTCTGGTGAAGACGTCCGAAACTCACTCTGCAGGCAGTGTGGAACTGTGAGGGACTGAGGGTGAGCTCAACTCTCAGAAGTAAGATGTTTTTGGACAAGGCGTTCAACTACCTACTCACGTATGGAACTTAGTATGTAGCACCAGTCTACCCCAGGAATTACTAGGAAATCGCTTGATTGAGCTTGGAGGCACTCGTCTTGTGTGCCGGGAGATTCCAGTTACCTCTCCCAACACTTGCGTCAAGCAGCGAGCCTAGGCATTTTGGAAGCGAAAGGTAGCGGCAGGCAGGATGTTGGGTTACAGGCCATAAGCTCAACTCTCAGAAGTGTGTATGCATGGGTGGCAGATGTCTGCTACCCACTCGGACATGGGAGTTGGAACCTAGCTACACTCCTATTGAAGAAGGACTTTGGAAATCGCTGTATTCAACTCAGATACACGGGAGTTCAGGCCCAATGCTTACACACACTTTTCCCACAAACTATCCCAGCCACTAACAGAAGGAGGTTAGCAGGTAAGTCTACAGTCAGGCAGGATGCGGGAGGGTCCTGCCCTGTCCTCAGCTCTCACAGGGAAGCATGCCTTGAAGCCAGCTCTCAACTAGCTGCATTCTTATGACAGTGTGAAGGTAGCAGTATTTTGAGTAAGGAGGTTCCCAGATTACCACTCTACTGCACCTGGAGATACCCTCCAGGTCTGCATTGTTAACTTGCGTCTCAGAAGCCTCTGGCAAACGTCTCTGGTGAAGACGTGCGAAACTCACTCTGCAGGCAGTGTGGAACTGTGAGGGACTGAGGGTGAGCTCAACTCTCAGCAGTAAGATGATTTTGGACAAGGCGTTCAGCTACCTTCTCACATATGGAACTTAGTATGTAGCACCAGTCTACCCCAGGAATTACTGGGAAATCGCTGGATTGAGCTTGGAGGCACTAGTCTTGTTGCCGGGAGATTCCAGTTACCTCTCCCAACACTTCAGTGAAGCAGCGAGCCTAGGCCTTTTGGAAGCGAAAGCTAGCTGCAGGCAGGAGGTAGGGATACAGGCCATAAGCTCAACTCTCAGAAGTGTGTATGCATGGGAGGCAGATGTCTGCTACCCACTCGTACATGCGAGTGGGAACCTACTACACTCTGATGAAAAAGGACTTTGGAAATCGCTGTATTCAACTCAGATACACGTGGGTTCAGGCACAACGATTCCACATGCTTTTCTCACAACCTTTCCCTGCCACTAACATGAGGACGTTAGCAGCTCCTTCTACAGTCAAGCAGGATGCGGGAGGGTTGTGCCCTGTCCTTAGCTCTCACAGGGAAGCATGTCTTGAAGCCAGCGGTCAACTAGCTGCATACTTATGGCAGGGTCAAGGTAGCAGTATTCTGAGACAGGAGGTTCCCAGATTACCACTCTACTGCACCTGGAGATACCCTCCAGGTCTGCATTGTTAACTTGCGTCTCAGAGGCCTCTGGCAAACGTCTCTGGTGAAGACGTGCGAAACTCACTCTGCAGGCAGTGTGGAACTGTGAGGGACTGAGTGTCAGCTCAACTCTCAGAAGTAAGATGTTTTTGGACAAGGCGTTCAAATACCTACTCACGTATGGAACTTAGTATGTAGCACCAGTCTACCCCAGGAATTACTAGGAAATCGCTTGATTGAGCTTGGAGGCACTCGTCTTGTGTGCCGGGAGATTCCAATTACCTCTCCCAACACTTGCGTCTAGCAGCGAGCCTAGGCCTTTTGGAAGCGAAAGGTAGCGGCAGGCACGATGTAGGGTTACAGGCCATAAGCTCAACTCTCAGAAGTGTGTATGCATGGGAGGCAGATGTCTGCTACCCACTGGGACATGGGAGTTGGATCCTAGCTACACTCCTATTGAAGAAGGACTTTGGAAATCGCTGTATTCAACTCAGATACACGGGAGTTCAGGCCCAATGCTTACACATGCTTTTCCCACAAACTATCCCAGCCACTAACAGAAGGAGGTTAGCAGGTAAGTCTACAGTCAGGCAGGATGCGGGAGGGTCCTGCCCTGTCCTCAGCTCTCACAGGGAAGCATGCCTAGAAGCCAGCTCTCAACTAGCTGCATTCTTATGACAGTGTGAAGGTAGCAGTATTCTGAGTAAGGCGGTTCCGAGATTACCACTCTACTGCACCTGGAGATACCCTCCAGGTCTGCATTGTTAACTTGCGTCTCAGAAGCCTGTGGCAAACGTCTCTGGTGAAGACCTGCGAAACTCACTCTGCAGGCAGTGTGGAACTGTGAGGGACTGAGGGTGAGCTCAACTCTCAGAAGTAAGATGCTTTTGGACAAGGCGTTCAGCTACATTCTCACGTATGGAACTTAGTATGTAGCACCTGTCTACCCCAGGAATTACTAGGCTATCGCTGGAATGAGCTTGGAGGCACTAGTCTTGTGTGCCGGGAGATTCCAATTACCTCTCCCAACACTTCCGTCAAACAGCGAGCCTAGGCCTTTTAGAAGTGAAAGGAACCAGCAGGCTGGATGGGGAGGTACAGGCCTTAAGCTCAACTCTCAGAAGTGTGTATGCAGGGGAGACAGATGTCTGCTACCCACTCTGACATGGGAGTTGGAAACTAGCTACACTCTGATTGAAGAAGGCCATTGGAAATCGCTGTATTCAACTCAGATACACAGGAGTTCAGGCCCAATGCTTACACATGCTTTTCCCGCAACCTCTCTCAGCCACTAACATTAGGATGTTAGCAGCTGCACCTACAGTCAGGCAGGATGCGGGTGGGTTCTGCCATGTCCTCAGCACTCCCAGGGAAGCATGCCTAGAAGCCAGCTCTCAACTAGCTGCATTCTTATGGCAGTGTGAAGGTAGCAGTATTCTGAGTCAGGAGGTTCCAAGATTACCACTCTACTGCACCTGGAGATACCCTCCAGGTCTGCATTGTTAACTTGCCTCTCAGAAGCCTGTGGCAAACGTCTCTGGTGAAGACCTGCGAAACTCACTCTGCAGGCAGTGTGGAACTGTGAGGGACTGAGGGTGAGCTCAACTCTCAGAAGTAAGATGCTTTTGGACAAGGCGTTCAGCTACCTTCTCACGTATGGAACTTAGTATGTAGCAGCAGTCTACCACACGAATTACTAGGCAATCGCTGGAATGAGCTTGGAGGCCCTAGTCTTGTGTGCCGGGAGATTCCAATTACCTCTCCCAACACTTCCGTCAAACAGCGAGCCTAGGCCTTTTAGAAGTGAAAGGAACCAGCAGGCTTGATGGGGAGGTACAGGCCTTAAGCTTAACTCTCAGAAGTGTGTATGCAGGGGAGACAGATATCTGCTACCCACTCTGACATGGGAGTTGGAAACTACCTACACTCTGATTGAAGAAGGCCATTGGAAATCGCTGTATTCAACTCAGATACACAGGAGTTCAGGCCCAATGCTTACACATGCTTTTCCCGCAACCTCTCTCAGCCACTAACATTAGGATGTTAGCAGCTGCGCCTACAGTCAGGCAGGATGCGGGTGGGTTCTGCCATGTCCTCAGCACTCCCAGGGAAGCATGCCTAGAAGCCAGCTCTCAACTAGCTACATTCTTATGGCAGGGTCAAGGTAGCAGTATTCTGAGACAGGAGGTTCCCAGATTACCACTCTACTGCACCTGGAGATACCCTCCTGGTCTGCATTGTTAACTTGCGTCTCAGAGGCCTCTGGCAAACGTCTATGGTAAAGACGTGCGAAACTCACTCTGCAGGCAGTGTGGAACTGTGAGGGACTGAGGGTGAGCTCAACTCTCAGAAGTAAGATGCTTTTGGACAAGGCGTTCAGCTACCTTCTCACGTATGGAACTTAGTATGTAGCACCTGTCTACCCCAGGAATTACTAGGCAATCGCTGGAATGAGCTTGGAGGCACTAGTCTTGTGTGCCGGGAGATTCCAATTACCTCTCCAAAGACTTCCGTCAAACAGCGAGCCTAGGCCTTTTAGAAGTGAAAGGAACCAGCAGGCTGGATGGGGAGGTACAGGCCTTAAGCTCAACTCTCAGAAGTGTGTATGCAGGGGAGACAGATGTCTGCTACCCACTCTGACATGGGAGTTGGAAACTACCTACACTCTGATTGAAGAAGGCCATTGGAAATCGCTGTATTCAACTCAGATACACAGGAGTTCAGTCCCAATGCTTACACATGCTTTTCCCGCAACCTCTCTCAGCCACTAACATTAGGATGTTAGCAGCTGCACCTACAGTCAGGCAGGATGCGGGTGGGTTCTGCCCTGTCCTCAGCACTCCCAGGGAAGCATGCCTAGAAGCCAGCTCTCAACTAGCTGCATTCTTATGGCAGTTGAAGATAGCAGTATTCTGAGTCAGGGGGTTCCAAGATTACCACTCTACTGCACCTGGAGATACCCTCCAGGTCTGCATTGTTAACTTGCGTCTCAGAAGCCTGTGGCAAACGTCTCTGGTGAAGACCTGCGAAACTCACTCTGCAGGCATTGTGGAACTGTGAGGGACTGAGGGTGAGCTCAACTCTCAGAAGTAAGATGCTTTTGAACAAGGCGTTCAGCTACCTTCTCACGTATGGAACTTAGTATGTAGCACCAGTCTACCACACGAATTACTAGGCAATCGCTGGAATGATCTTGGAGGCCATAGTCTTGTGTGCCGGGAGATTCCAATTACCTCTCCCAACACTTCCGTCAAACAGCGAGCCTAGGCCTTTTAGAAGTGAAAGGAACCAGCAGGCTGGATGGGGAGGTACAGGCCTTAAGCTCAACTCTCAGAAGTGTGTATGCAGGGGAGACAGATGTCTGCTACACACTCTGACATGGGAGTTGGAAACTAGCTACACTCTGATTGAAGAAGGCCATTGGAAATCGCTGTATTCAACTCAGATACACAGGAGTTCAGGCCCAATGCTTACAAATGCTTTTCCCGCAACCTCTCTCAGCCACTAACATTAGGATGTTAGCAGCTGCGCCTACAGTCAGGCAGGATGCGGGTGGGTTCTGCCCTGTCCTCAGCACTCCCAGGGAAGCATGCCTAGAAGCCAGCTCTCAACTAGCTGCATTCTTATGGCAGTGTGAAGGTAGCAGTATTCTGAGTCAGGAGGTTCCCAGATTACCACTCTACTGCACCTGGAGATACCCTCCAGGTCTGCATTGTTAACTTGCGTCTCAGAAGCCTCTGGCAAACGTCTCTGGTGAAGACGTCCGAAACTCACTCTGCAGGCAGTGTGGAACTGTGAGGGACTGAGGGTGAGCTCAACTCTCAGAAGTAAGATGTTTTTGGACAAGGCGTTCAACTACCTACTCACGTATGGAACTTAGTATGTAGCACCAGTCTACCCCAGGAATTACTAGGAAATCGCTTGATTGAGCTTGGAGGCACTCGTCTTGTGTGCCGGGAGATTCCAGTTACCTCTCCCAACACTTGCGTCAAGCAGCGAGCCTAGGCATTTTGGAAGCGAAAGGTAGCGGCAGGCAGGATGTTGGGTTACAGGCCATAAGCTCAACTCTCAGAAGTGTGTATGCATGGGTGGCAGATGTCTGCTACCCACTCGGACATGGGAGTTGGAACCTAGCTACACTCCTATTGAAGAAGGACTTTGGAAATCGCTGTATTCAACTCAGATACACGGGAGTTCAGGCCCAATGCTTACACACACTTTTCCCACAAACTATCCCAGCCACTAACAGAAGGAGGTTAGCAGGTAAGTCTACAGTCAGGCAGGATGCGGGAGGGTCCTGCCCTGTCCTCAGCTCTCACAGGGAAGCATGCCTTGAAGCCAGCTCTCAACTAGCTGCATTCTTATGACAGTGTGAAGGTAGCAGTATTTTGAGTAAGGAGGTTCCCAGATTACCACTCTACTGCACCTGGAGATACCCTCCAGGTCTGCATTGTTAACTTGCGTCTCAGAAGCCTCTGGCAAACGTCTCTGGTGAAGACGTGCGAAACTCACTCTGCAGGCAGTGTGGAACTGTGAGGGACTGAGGGTGAGCTCAACTCTCAGCAGTAAGATGATTTTGGACAAGGCGTTCAGCTACCTTCTCACATATGGAACTTAGTATGTAGCACCAGTCTACCCCAGGAATTACTGGGAAATCGCTGGATTGAGCTTGGAGGCACTAGTCTTGTTGCCGGGAGATTCCAGTTACCTCTCCCAACACTTCAGTGAAGCAGCGAGCCTAGGCCTTTTGGAAGCGAAAGCTAGCTGCAGGCAGGAGGTAGGGATACAGGCCATAAGCTCAACTCTCAGAAGTGTGTATGCATGGGAGGCAGATGTCTGCTACCCACTCGTACATGCGAGTGGGAACCTACTACACTCTGATGAAAAAGGACTTTGGAAATCGCTGTATTCAACTCAGATACACGTGGGTTCAGGCACAACGATTCCACATGCTTTTCTCACAACCTTTCCCTGCCACTAACATGAGGACGTTAGCAGCTCCTTCTACAGTCAAGCAGGATGCGGGAGGGTTGTGCCCTGTCCTTAGCTCTCACAGGGAAGCATGTCTTGAAGCCAGCGGTCAACTAGCTGCATACTTATGGCAGGGTCAAGGTAGCAGTATTCTGAGACAGGAGGTTCCCAGATTACCACTCTACTGCACCTGGAGATACCCTCCAGGTCTGCATTGTTAACTTGCGTCTCAGAGGCCTCTGGCAAACGTCTCTGGTGAAGACGTGCGAAACTCACTCTGCAGGCAGTGTGGAACTGTGAGGGACTGAGTGTCAGCTCAACTCTCAGAAGTAAGATGTTTTTGGACAAGGCGTTCAAATACCTACTCACGTATGGAACTTAGTATGTAGCACCAGTCTACCCCAGGAATTACTAGGAAATCGCTTGATTGAGCTTGGAGGCACTCGTCTTGTGTGCCGGGAGATTCCAATTACCTCTCCCAACACTTGCGTCTAGCAGCGAGCCTAGGCCTTTTGGAAGCGAAAGGTAGCGGCAGGCACGATGTAGGGTTACAGGCCATAAGCTCAACTCTCAGAAGTGTGTATGCATGGGAGGCAGATGTCTGCTACCCACTGGGACATGGGAGTTGGATCCTAGCTACACTCCTATTGAAGAAGGACTTTGGAAATCGCTGTATTCAACTCAGATACACGGGAGTTCAGGCCCAATGCTTACACATGCTTTTCCCACAAACTATCCCAGCCACTAACAGAAGGAGGTTAGCAGGTAAGTCTACAGTCAGGCAGGATGCGGGAGGGTCCTGCCCTGTCCTCAGCTCTCACAGGGAAGCATGCCTAGAAGCCAGCTCTCAACTAGCTGCATTCTTATGACAGTGTGAAGGTAGCAGTATTCTGAGTAAGGCGGTTCCGAGATTACCACTCTACTGCACCTGGAGATACCCTCCAGGTCTGCATTGTTAACTTGCGTCTCAGAAGCCTGTGGCAAACGTCTCTGGTGAAGACCTGCGAAACTCACTCTGCAGGCAGTGTGGAACTGTGAGGGACTGAGGGTGAGCTCAACTCTCAGAAGTAAGATGCTTTTGGACAAGGCGTTCAGCTACATTCTCACGTATGGAACTTAGTATGTAGCACCTGTCTACCCCAGGAATTACTAGGCTATCGCTGGAATGAGCTTGGAGGCACTAGTCTTGTGTGCCGGGAGATTCCAATTACCTCTCCCAACACTTCCGTCAAACAGCGAGCCTAGGCCTTTTAGAAGTGAAAGGAACCAGCAGGCTGGATGGGGAG
The DNA here is from genome assembly GCF_048164855.1 of Canis lupus baileyi. NCBI lineage: Eukaryota > Metazoa > Chordata > Mammalia > Carnivora > Canidae > Canis > Canis lupus. The sequence goes on along the minus strand of NW_027326457.1, from coordinate 1,138,415 downwards.
GTACAGGCCTTAAGCTCAACTCTCAGAAGTGTGTATGCAGGGGAGACAGATGTCTGCTACCCACTCTGACATGGGAGTTGGAAACTAGCTACACTCTGATTGAAGAAGGCCATTGGAAATCGCTGTATTCAACTCAGATACACAGGAGTTCAGGCCCAATGCTTACACATGCTTTTCCCGCAACCTCTCTCAGCCACTAACATTAGGATGTTAGCAGCTGCACCTACAGTCAGGCAGGATGCGGGTGGGTTCTGCCATGTCCTCAGCACTCCCAGGGAAGCATGCCTAGAAGCCAGCTCTCAACTAGCTGCATTCTTATGGCAGTGTGAAGGTAGCAGTATTCTGAGTCAGGAGGTTCCAAGATTACCACTCTACTGCACCTGGAGATACCCTCCAGGTCTGCATTGTTAACTTGCCTCTCAGAAGCCTGTGGCAAACGTCTCTGGTGAAGACCTGCGAAACTCACTCTGCAGGCAGTGTGGAACTGTGAGGGACTGAGGGTGAGCTCAACTCTCAGAAGTAAGATGCTTTTGGACAAGGCGTTCAGCTACCTTCTCACGTATGGAACTTAGTATGTAGCAGCAGTCTACCACACGAATTACTAGGCAATCGCTGGAATGAGCTTGGAGGCCCTAGTCTTGTGTGCCGGGAGATTCCAATTACCTCTCCCAACACTTCCGTCAAACAGCGAGCCTAGGCCTTTTAGAAGTGAAAGGAACCAGCAGGCTTGATGGGGAGGTACAGGCCTTAAGCTTAACTCTCAGAAGTGTGTATGCAGGGGAGACAGATATCTGCTACCCACTCTGACATGGGAGTTGGAAACTACCTACACTCTGATTGAAGAAGGCCATTGGAAATCGCTGTATTCAACTCAGATACACAGGAGTTCAGGCCCAATGCTTACACATGCTTTTCCCGCAACCTCTCTCAGCCACTAACATTAGGATGTTAGCAGCTGCGCCTACAGTCAGGCAGGATGCGGGTGGGTTCTGCCCTGTCCTCAGCACTCCCAGGGAAGCATGCCTAGAAGCCAGCTCTCAACTAGCTGCATTCTTATGGCAGTGTGAAAGTAGCAGTATTCTGAGTAAGGAGGTTCCCAGATTACCACTCTACTGCACCTGGAGATACCCTCCAGGTCTGCATTGTTAACTTGCGTCTCAGAAGCCTCTGGCAAACGTCTCTGGTGAAGACGTCCGAAACTCACTCTGCAGGCAGTGTGGAACTGTGAGGGACTGAGGGTGAGCTCAACTCTCAGAAGTAAGATGTTTTTGGACAAGGCGTTCAACTACCTACTCACGTATGGAACTTAGTATGTAGCACCAGTCTACCCCAGGAATTACTAGGAAATCGCTTGATTGAGCTTGGAGGCACTCGTCTTCTGTGCCGGGAGATTCCAGTTACCTCTCCCAACACTTGCGTCAAGCAGCGAGCCTAGGCCTTTTGGAAGCGAAAGGTAGCGGCAGGCAGGATGTTGGGTTACAGGCCATAAGCTCAACTCTCAGAAGTGTGTATGCATGTGTGGCAGATGTCTGCTACCCACTCGGACATGGGAGTTGGAACCTAGCTACACTCCTATTGAAGAAGGACTTTGGAAATCGCTGTATTCAACTCAGATACACGGGAGTTCAGGCCCAATGCTTACACATGCTTTTCCCACAAACTATCCCAGCCACTAACAGAAGGAGGTTAGCAGGTAAGTCTACAGTCAGGCAGGATGCGGGAGGGTCCTGCCCTGTCCTCAGCTCTCACAGGGAAGCATGCCTTGAAGCCAGCTCTCAACTAGCTGCATTCTTATGACAGTGTGAAGGTAGCAGTATTCTGAGTAAGGAGGTTCCCAGATTACCACTCTACTGCACCTGGAGATACCCTCCAGGTCTGCATTGTTAACTTGCGTCTCAGAGGCCTCTGGCAAACGTCTCTGGTGAAGACGTGCGAAACTCACTCTGCAGGCAGTGTGGAACTGTGAGGGACTGAGGGTGAGCTCAACTCTCAGCAGTAAGATGATTTTGGACAAGGCGTTCAGCTACCTTCTCACATATGGAACTTAGTATGTAGCACCAGTCTACCCCAGGAATTACTGGGAAATCGCTGGATTGAGCTTGGAGGCACTAGTCTTGTTGCCGGGAGATTCCAGTTACCTCTCCCAACACTTCAGTGAAGCAGCGAGCCTAGGCCTTTTGGAAGCGAAAGCTAGCTGCAGGCAGGAGGTAGGGATACAGGCCATAAGCTCAACTCTCAGAAGTGTGTATGCATGGGAGGCAGATGTCTGCTACCCACTCGTACATGCGAGTGGGAACCTACTACACTCTGATGAAAAAGGACTTTGGAAATCGCTGTATTCAACTCAGATACACGTGGGTTCAGGCACAACGATTCCACATGCTTTTCTCACAACCTTTCCCTGCCACTAACATGAGGACGTTAGCAGCTCCTTCTACAGTCAAGCAGGATGGGGGAGGGTTGTGCCCTGTCCTTAGCTCTCACAGGGAAGCATGTCTTGAAGCCAGCGGTCAACTAGCTGCATACTTATGGCAGGGTGAAGGTAGCAGTATTCTGAGACAGGAGGTTCCCAGATTACCACTCTACTGCACCTGGAGATACCCTCCAGGTCTGCATTGTTAACTTGCGTCTCAGAGGCCTCTGGCAAACGTCTCTGGTGAAGACGTGCGAAACTCACTCTGCAGGCAGTGTGGAACTGTGAGGGACTGAGGGTCAGCTCAACTCTCAGCAGTAAGATGTTTTTGAACAAGGCGTTCAAATACCTACTCACGTATGGAACTTAGTATGTAGCACCAGTCTACCCCAGGAATTACTAGGAAATCGCTTGATTGAGCTTGGAGGCACTCGTCTTGTGTGCCGGGAGATTCCAATTACCTCTCCCAACACTTGCGTCAAGCAGCGAGCCTAGGCCTTTTGGAAGCGAAAGGTAGCGGCAGGCACGATGTAGGGTTACAGGCCATAAGGTCAACTCTCAGAAGTGTGTATGCATGGGAGGCAGATGTCTGCTACCCACTGGGACATGGGAGTTGGAACCTAGCTACACTCCTATTGAAGAAGGACTTTGGAAATCGCTGTATTCAACTCAGATACACGGGAGTTCAGGCCCAATGCTTACACATGCTTTTCCCACAAACTATCCCAGCCACTAACAGAAGGAGGTTAGCAGGTAAGTCTACAGTCAGGCAGGATGCGGGAGGGTCCTGCCCTGTCCTCAGCTCTCACAGGGAAGCATGCCTAGAAGCCAGCTCTCAACTAGCTGCATTCTTATGACAGTGTGAAGGTAGCAGTATTCTGAGTAAGGCGGTTCCGAGATTACCACTCTACTGCACCTGGAGATACCCTCCAGGTCTGCATTGTTAAATTGCGTCTCAGAAGCCTGTGGCAAACGTCTCTGGTGAAGACCTGCGAAACTCACTCTGCAGGCAGTGTGGAACTGTGAGGGACTGAGGGTGAGCTCAACTCTCAGAAGTAAGATGCTTTTGGACAAGGCGTTCAGCTACACTCTCACGTATGGAACTTAGTATGTAGCACCTGTCTTCCCCAGGAATTAATAGGCAATCGCTGGAATGAGCTTGGAGGCACTAGTCTTGTGTGCCGGGAGATTCCAATTACCTCTCCAAACACTTCCGTCAAACAGCGAGCCTAGGCCTTTTAGAAGTGAAAGGAACCAGCAGGCTGGATGGGGAGGTACAGGCCTTAAGCTCAACTCTCAGAAGTGTGTATGCAGGGGAGACAGATGTCTGCTACCCACTCTGACATGGGAGTTGGAAACTACCTACACTCTGATTGAAGAAGGCCATTGGAAATCACTGTATTCAACTCAGATACACAGGAGTTCAGGCCCAATGCTTACACATGCTTTTCCCGCAACCTCTCTCAGCCACTAACATTAGGATGTTAGCAGCTGCGCCTACAGTCAGGCAGGATGCGGGTGGGTTCTGCCATGTCCTCAGCACTCCCAGGGAAGCATGCCTAGAAGCCAGCTCTCAACTAGCTACATTCTTATGGCAGTGTGAAGGTAGCAGTATTCTGAGTCAGGAGGTTCCAAGATTACCACTCTACTGCACCTGGAGATACCCTCCAGGTCTACATTGTTAACTTGCGTCTCAGAAGCTTCTGGCAAACGTCTCTGGTGAAGACCTGCAAAACTCACTCTGCAGGCAGTGTGGAACTGTGAGGGACTGAGGGTGAGCTCAACTCTCAGAAGTAAGATGCTTTTGGACAAGGCGTTCAGCTACCTTCTCACGTATGGAACTTAGTATGTAGCACCAGTCTACACACGAATTACTAGGCAATCGCTGGAATGAGCTTGGAGGCCCTAGTCTTGTGTGCCGGGAGATTCCAATTACCTCTCCCAACACTTCCGTCAAACAGCGAGCCTAGGCCTTTTAGAAGTGAAAGGAACCAGCAGGCTGGATGGGGAGGTACAGGCCTTAAGCTCAACTCTCAGAAGTGTGTATGCAGGGGAGACAGATGTCTGCTACCCACTCTGACATGGGAGTTGGAAACTAGCTACACTCTGATTGAAGAAGGCCATTGGAAATCGCTGTATTCAACTCAGATACACAGGAGTTCAGGCCCAATGCTTACACATGCTTTTCCCGCAACCTCTCTCAGCCACTAACATTAGGATGTTAGCAGCTGCGCCTACAGTCAGGCAGGATGCGGGTGGGTTCTGCCCTGTCCTCAGCACTCCCAGGGAAGCATGCCTAGAAGCCAGCTCTCAACTAGCTGCATTCTTATGGCAGTGTGAAGGTAGCAGTATTCTGAGTAAGGAGGTTCCGAGATTACCACTCTACTGCACCTGGAGATACCCTCCAGGTCTGCATTGTTAACTTGCGTCTCAGAAGCCTCTGGCAAACGTCTCTGGTGAAGACGTCCGAAACTCACTCTGCAGGCAGTGTGGAAGTGTGAGGGACTGAGGTTGAGCTCAACTCTCAGAAGTAAGATGTTTTTGGACAAGGCGTTCAACTACCTACTCACGTATGGAACTTAGTATGTAGCACCAGTCTACCCCAGGAATTACTAGGAAATCGCTTGATTGAGCTTGGAGGCACTCGTCTTGTGTGCCGGGAGATTCCAGTTACCTCTCCCAACACTTGCGTCAAGCAGCGAGCCTAGGCATTTTGGAAGCGAAAGGTAGCGGCAGGCAGGATGTTGGGTTACAGGCCATAAGCTCAACTCTCAGAAGTGTGTATGCATGGGTGGCAGATGTCTGCTACCCACTCGGACATGGGAGTTGGAACCTAGCAACACTCCTATTGAAGAAGGACTTTGGAAATCGCTGTATTCAACTCAGATACACGGGAGTTCAGGCCCAATGCTTACACATGCTTTTCCCACAAACTATCCCAGCCACTAAAAGAAGGAGGTTAGCAGGTAAGTCTACAGTCAGGCAGGATGCGGGAGGGTCCTGCCCTGTCCTCAGCTCTCACAGGGAAGCATGCCTTGAAGCCAGCTCTCAACTAGCTGCATTCTTATGACAGTGTGAAGGTAGCAGTATTCTGAGTCAGGAGGTTCCCAGATTACCACTCTACTGCACCTGGAGATACCCTCCAGGTCTGCATTGTTAACTTGCGTCTCAGAGGCCTCTGGCAAACGTCTCTGGTGAAGACGTGCGAAACTCACTCTGCAGGCAGTGTGGAACTGTGAGGGACTGAGGGTCAGCTCAACTCTCAGCAGTAAGATGTTTTTGGACAAGGCGTTCAAATACCTACTCACGTATGGAACTTAGTATGTAGCACCAGTCTACCACACGAATTACTAGGCAATCGCTGGAATGAGCTTGGAGGCCCTAGTCTTGTGTGCCGGGAGATTCCAATTACCTCTCCCAACACTTTCGTCAAACAGCGAGCCTAGGCCTTTTAGAAGTGAAAGGAACCAGCAGGCTGGATGGGGAGGTACAGGCCTTAAGCTCAACTCTCAGAAGTGTGTATGCAGGGGAGACAGATGTCTGCTACCCACTCTGACATGGGAGTTGGAAACTACCTACACTCTGATTGAAGAAGGCCATTGGAAATCGCTGTATTCAACTCAGATACACAGGAGTTCAGGCCCAATGCTTACACATGCTTTTCCCGCAACATCTCTCAGCCACTAACATTAGGATGTTAGCAGCTGCGCCTACAGTCAGGCAGGATGCGGGTGGGTTCTGCCCTGTCCTCAGCACTCCCAGGGAAGCATGCCTAGAAGCCAGCTCTCAACTAGCTGCATTCTTATGGCAGTGTGAAGGTAGCAGTATTCTGAGTAAGGAGGTTCCCAGATTACCACTCTACTGCACCTGGAGATACCCTGCAGGTCTGCATTGTTAACTTGCGTCTCAGAAGCCTCTGGCAAACGTCTCTGGTGAAGACGTCCGAAACTCACTCTGCAGGCAGTGTGGAAGTGTGAGGGACTGAGGGTGAGCTCAACTCTCAGAAGTAAGATGTTTTTGGACAAGGCGTTCAACTACCTACTCACGTATGGAACTTAGTATGTAGCACCAGTCTACCCCAGGAATTACTAGGAAATCGCTTGATTGAGCTTGGAGGCACTCGTCTTGTGTGCCGGGAGATTCCAGTTACCTCTCCCAACACTTGCGTCAAGCAGCGAGCCTAGGCATTTTGGAAGCGAAAGGTAGCGGCAGGCAGGATGTTGGGTTACAGGCCATAAGCTCAACTCTCAGAAGTGTGTATGCATGGGTGGCAGATATCTGCTACCCACTCGGACATGGGAGTTGGAACCTAGCTACACTCCTATTGAAGAAGGACTTTGGAAATCGCTGTATTCAACTCAGATACACGGGAGTTCAGGCCCAATGCTTACACATGCTTTTCCCACAAACTATCCCAGCCACTAACAGAAGGAGGTTAGCAGGTAAGTCTACAGTCAGGCAGGATGCGGGAGGGTCCTGCCCTGTCCTCAGCTCTCACAGGGAAGCATGCCTTGAAGCCAGCTCTCAACTAGCTGCATTCTTATGACAGTGTGAAGGTAGCAGTATTCTGAGTAAGGAGGTTCCGAGATTACCACTCTACTGCACCTGGAGATACCCTCCAGGTCTGCATTGTTAACTTGCGTCTCAGAGGCCTCTGGCAAACGTCTCTGGTGAAGACGTGCGAAACTCACTCTGCAGGCAGTGTGGAACTGTGAGGGACTGAGGGTGAGCTCAACTCTCAGAAGTAAGATGTTTTTGGACAAGGCGTTCAACTACCTACTCACGTATGGAACTTAGTATGTAGCACCAGTCTACCCCAGGAATTACTAGGATATCGCTTGATTGAGCTTGGAGGCACTCGTCTTGTGTGCCGGGAGATTCCAGTTACCTCTCCCAACACTTGTGTCAAGCAGCGAGCCTAGGCATTTTGGAAGCGAAAGGTAGCGGCAGGCAGGATGTTGGGTTACAGGCCATAAGCTCAACTCTCAGAAGTGTGTATGCATGGGTGGCAGATATCTGCTACCCACTCGGACATGGGAGTTGGAACCTAGCTACACTCCTATTTAAGAAGGACTTTGGAAATCGCTGTATTCAACTCAGATACACGGGAGTTCAGGCCCAATGCCTACACATGCTTTTCCCACAAACTATCCCAGCCACTAACAGAAGGAGGTTAGCAGGTAAGTCTACAGTCAGGCAGGATGCGGGAGTGTCCTGCCCTGTCCTCAGCTCTCACAGGGAAGCATGCCTTGAAGCCAGCTCTCAACTAGCTGCATTCTTATGACAGTGTGAAGGTAGCAGTATTCTGAGTAAGGCGGTTCCGAGATTACCACTCTACTGCACCTGGAGATACCCTCCAGGTCTGCATTGTTAACTTGCGTCTCAGAGGTCTCTGGCAAACGTCTCTGGTGAAGACGTGCGAAACTCACTCTGCAGGCAGTGTGGAACTGTGAGGGACTGAGGGTGAGCTCAACTCTCAGCAGTAAGATGATTTTGGACAAGGCGTTCAGCTACCTTCTCACATATGGAACTTAGTATGTAGCACCAGTCTACCCCAGGAATTACTGGGAAATCGCTGGATTGAGCTTGGAGGCACTAGTCTTGTTGCCCGGATATTCCAGTTACCTCTCCCAACACTTCGGTGAAGCAGCGAGCCTAGGCCTTTTGGAAGCGAAAGGTAGCGGCAGGCAGGAGGTAGGGATACAGGCCATAAGCTCAACTCTCAGAAGTGTGTATGCATGGGAGGCAGATGTCTGCTACCCACTCGTACATGCGAGTGGGAACCTACTACACTCTGATGAAAAAGGACTTTGGAAATCGCTGTATTCAACTCAGATACACGTTGGTTCAGGCACAACGATTCCACATGCTTTTCTCACAACCTTTCCCTGCCACTAACATGAGGACGTTAGCAGCTCCTTCTACAGTCAAGCAGGATGCGGGAGGGTTGTGCCCTGTCCTTAGCTCTCACAGGGAAGCATGTCTTGAAGCCAGCGGTCAACTAGCTGCATACTTATGGCAGGGTCAAGGTAGCAGTATTCTGAGACAGGAGGTTCCCAGATTACCACTCTACTGCACCTGGAGATACCCTCCAGGTCTGCATTGTTAACTTGCGTCTCAGAGGCCTCTGGCAAACGTCTCTGGTGAAGACGTGCGAAACTCACTCTGCAGGCAGTGTGGAACTGTGAGGGACTGAGGGTCAGCTCAACTCTCAGCAGTAAGATGTTTTTGGACAAGGCGTTCAAATACCTACTCACGTATGGAACTTAGTATGTAGCACCAGTCTACCCCAGGAATTACTAGGCAATCGCTTGATTGAGCTTGGAGGCACTCGTCTTGTGTGCCGGGAGATTCCAATTACCTCTCCCAACACTTGCGTCAAGCAGCGAGCCTAGGCCTTTTGGAAGCGAAAGGTAGCGGCAGGCACGATGTAGGGTTACAGGCCATAAGCTCAACTCTCAGAAGTGTGTATGCATGGGAGGCAGATGTCTGCTACCCACTCGGACATGGGAGTTGGAACCTAGCTACACTCCTATTGAAGAAGGATGTTGGAAATCGCTGTATTCAACTCAGATACACGGGAGTTCAGGCCCAATGCTTACACATGCTTTTCCCACAACCTATCCCAGCCACTAACATTAGGATGTTAGCAGCTGCGCCTACAGTCAGGCAGGATGCGGGAGGGTTCTGCCCTGTCCTCACCTCTCACAGGGAAGCATGCCTAGAAGCCAGCTCTCAACTAGCTGCATTCTTATGACAGTGTGAAGGTAGCAGTATTCTGAGTAAGGCGGTTCCGAGATTACCACTCTACTGCACCTGGAGATACCCTCCAGGTCTGCATTGTTAACTTGCGTCTCAGAAGCCTGTGGCAAACGTCTCTGGTGAAGACCTGCGAAACTCACTCTGCAGGCAGTGTGGAACTGTGAGGGACTGAGGGTGAGCTCAACTCTCAGAAGTAAGATGCTGGGATCCCTGGGTGGCGCAGCGGTTTGGCGCCTGCCTTTGGCCCAGGGCGCGATCCTGGAGACCCGGGATCGAATCCCACGTCGGGCTCCCGGTGCATGGAGCCTGCTTCTCCCTCTGCCTGTGTCTCTGCCTCTCTCTCTCTCTCTGTGTGTGTGACTATCATAAATAAATAAAAAATTAAAAAAAAAAAAAAAAAAAAGAAGTAAGATGCTTTTGGACAAGGCGTTCAGCTACATTCTCACGTATGGAACTTAGTATGTAGCACCTGTCTACCCCAGGAATTACTAGGCTATCGCTGGAATGAGCTTGGAGGCCCTAGTCTTGTGTGCCGGGAGATTCCAATTACCTCTCCCAACACTTCCGTCAAACAGCGAGCCTAGGCCTTTTAGAAGTGAAAGGAACCAGCAGGCTGGATGGGGAGGTACAGGCCTTAAGCTCAACTCTCAGAAGTGTGTATGCAGGGGAGACAGATGTCTGCTACCCACTCTGACATGGGAGTTGGAAACTAGCTACACTCTGATTGAAGAAGGCCATTGGAAATCGCTGTATTCAACTCAGATACACAGGAGTTCAGGCCCAATGCTTACACATGCTTTTCCCGCAACCTCTCTCAGCCACTAACATTAGGATGTTAGCAGCTGCGCCTACAGTCAGGCAGGATGCGGGTGGGTTCTGCCCTGTCCTCAGCACTCCCAGGGAAGCATGCCTAGAAGCCAGCTCTCAACTAGCTGCATTCTTATGGCAGTGTGAAGGTAGCAGTATTCTGAGTAAGGAGGTTCCCAGATTACCACTCTACTGCACCTGGAGATACCCTCCAGGTCTGCATTGTTAACTTGCGTCTCAGAAGCCTCTGGCAAACGTCTCTGGTGAAGACGTCCGAAACTCACTCTGCAGGCAGTGTGGAACTGTGAGGGACTGAGGGTGAGCTCAACTCTCAGAAGTAAGATGTTTTTGGACAAGGCGTTCAACTACCTACTCACGTATGGAACTTAGTATGTAGCACCAGTCTACCCCAGGAATTACTAGGAAATCGCTTGATTGAGCTTGGAGGCACTCGTCTTGTGTGCCGGGAGATTCCAGTTACCTCTCCCAACACTTGCGTCAAGCAGCGAGCCTAGGCCTTTTGGAAGCGAAAGGTAGCAGCAGGCAGGATGTTGGGTTACCGGCCATAAGCTCAACTCTCAGAAGTGTGTATGCATGGGTGGCAGATGTCTGCTACCCACTCGGACATGGGAGTTGGAACCTAGCTACACTCCTATTGAAGAAGGACTTTGGAAATCGCTGTATTCAACTCAGATACACGGGAGTTCAGGCCCAATGCTTACACATGCTTTTCCCACAAACTATCCCAGCCACTAACAGAAGGAGGTTAGCAGGTAAGTCTACAGTCAGGCAGGATGCGGGAGGGTCCTGCCCTGTCCTCAGCTCTCACAGGGAAGCATGCCTAGAAGCCAGCTCTCAACTAGCTGCATTCTTATGACAGTGTGAAGGTAGCAGTATTCTGAGTAAGGCGGTTCCGAGATTACCACTCTACTGCACCTGGAGATACCCTCCAGGTCTGCATTGTTAACTTGCGTCTCAGAAGCCTGTGGCAAACGTCTCTGGTGAAGACCTGCGAAACTCACTCTGCAGGCAGTGTTGAACTGTGAGGGACTGAGGGTGAGCTCAACTCTCAGAAGTAAGATGCTTTTGGACAAGGCGTTCAGCTACATTCTCACGTATGGAACTTAGTATGTAGCACCTGTCTACCCCAGGAATTACTAGGCTATCGCTGGAATGAGCTTGGAGGCACTAGTCTTGTGTGCCGGGAGATTCCAATTACCTCTCCCAACACTTCCGTCAAACAGCGAGCCTAGGCCTTTTAGAAGTGAAAGGAACCAGCAGGCTGGATGGGGAGGTACAGGCCTTAAGCTCAACTCTCAGAAGTGTGTATGCAGGGGAGACAGATGTCTGCTACCCACTCTGACATGGGAGTTGGAAACTACCTACACTCTGATTGAAGAAGGCCATTGGAAATCGCTGTATTCAACTCAGATACACAGGAGTTCAGGCCCAATGCTTACACATGCTTTTCCCGCAACCTCTCTCAGCCACTAACATTAGGATGTTAGCAGCTGCGCCTACAGTCAGGCAGGATGCGGGTGGGTTCTGCCCTGTCCTCAGCACTCCCAGGGAAGCATGCCTAGAAGCCAGCTCTCAACTAGCTGCATTCTTATGGCAGTGTGAAGGTAGCAGTATTCTGAGTAAGGAGGTTCCCAGATTACCACTCTACTGCACCTGGAGATACCCTCCAGGTCTGCATTGTTAACTTGCGTCTCAGAAGCCTCTGGCAAACGTCTCTGGTGAAGACGTCCGAAACTCACTCTGCAGGCAGTGTGGAACTGTGAGGGACTGAGGGTGAGCTCAACTCTCAGAAGTAAGATGTTTTTGGACAAGGCGTTCAACTACCTACTCACGTATGGAACTTAGTATGTAGCACCAGTCTACCCCAGCAATTACTAGGAAATCGCTTGATTGAGCTTGGAGGCACTCGTCTTGTGTGCCGGGAGATTCCAGTTACCTCTCCCAACACTTGCGTCAAGCAGCGAGCCTAGGCCTTTTGGAAGCGAAAGGTAGCGGCAGGCAGGATGTTGGGTTACAGGCCATAAGCTCAACTCTCAGAAGTGTGTATGCATGGGTGGCAGATGTCTGCTACCCACTCGGACATGGGAGTTGGAACTTAGCTACACTCCTATTGAAGAAGGACTTTGGAAATCGCTGTATTCAACTCAGATACACGGGAGTTCAGGCCCAATGCTTACACATGCTTTTCCCACAAACTATCCCAGCCACTAACAGAAGGAGGTTAGCAGGTAAGTCTACAGTCAGGCAGGATGCGGGAGGGTCCTGCCCTGTCCTCAGCTCTCACAGGGAAGCATGCCTAGAAGCCAGCTCTCAACTAGCTGCATTCTTATGACAGTGTGAAGGTAGCAGTATTCTGAGTAAGGCGGTTCCGAGATTACCACTCTACTGCACCTGGAGATACCCTCCAGGTCTGCATTGTTAACTTGCGTCTCAGAAGCCTCTGGCAAACGTCTCTGGTGAAGACCTGCGAAACTCACTCTGCAGGCAGTGTGGAACTGTGAGGGACTGAGGGTGAGCTCAACTCTCAGAAGTAAGATGCTTTTGGACAAGGCGTTCAGCTACATTATCACGTATGGAACTTAGTATGTAGCACCTGTCTACCCCAGGAATTACTAGGCTATCGCTGGAATGAGCTTGGAGGCACTAGTCTTGTGTGCCGGGAGATTCCAATTACCTCTCCCAACACTTCCGTCAAACAGCGAGCCTAGGCCTTTTAGAAGTGAAAGGAACCAGCAGGCTGGATGGGGAGGTACAGGCCTTAAGCTCAACTCTCAGAAGTGTGTATGCAGGGGAGACAGATGTCTGCTACCCACTCTGACATGGGAGTTGGAAACTACCTACACTCTGATTGAAGAAGGCCATTGGAAATCGCTGTATTCAACTCAGATACACAGGAGTTCAGGCCCAATGCTTACACATGCTTTTCCCGCAACCTCTCTCAGCCACTAACATTAGGATGTTAGCAGCTGCGCCTACAGTCAGGCAGGATGCGGGTGGGTTCTGCCATGTCCTCAGCACTCCCAGGGAAGCATGCCTAGAAGCCAGCTCTCAACTAGCTGCATTCTTATGACAGTGTGAAGGTAGCAGTATTCTGAGTCAGGAGGTTCCGAGATTACCACTCTACTGCACCTGGAGATACCCTCCAGGTCTGCATTGTTAACTTGCGTCTCAGAAGCCTGTGGCAAACGTCTCTGGTGAAGACCTGCGAAACTCACTCTGCAGGCAGTGTGGAACTGTGAGGGACTGAGGGTGAGCTCAACTCTCAGAAGTAAGATGCTTTTGGACAAGGCGTTCAGCTACCTTCTCACGTATGGAACTTATTATGTAGCACCAGTCTACCACACGAATTACTAGGCAATCGCTGGAATGAGGTTGGAGGCCCTAGTCTTGTGTGCCGGGAGATTCCAATTACCTCTCCCAACACTTCCGTCAAACAGCGAGCATAGGCCTTTTAGAAGTGAAAGGAACCAGCAGGCTGGATGGGGAGGTACAGGCCTTAAGCCTAACTCTCAGAAGTGTGTATGCAGGGGAGACAGATGTCTGCTACCCACTCTGACATGGGAGTTGGAAACTACCTACACTCTGATTGAAGAAGGCCATTGGAAATCGCTGTATTCAACTCAGATACACAGGAGTTCAGGCCCAATGCTTACACATGCTTTTCCCGCAACCTCTCTCAGCCACTAACATTAGGATGTTAGCAGCTGCGCCTACAGTCAGGCAGGATGCGGGTGGGTTCTGCCCTGTCCTCAGCACTCCCAGGGAAGCATGCCTAGAAGCCAGCTCTCAACTAGCTGCATTCTTATGGCAGTGTGAAGGTAGCAGTATTCTGAGTAAGGAGGTTCCGAGATTACCACTCTACTGCACCTGGAGATACCCTCCAGGTCTGCATTGTTAACTTGCGTCTCAGAAGCCTCTGGCAAACGTCTCTGGTGAAGACGTCCGAAACTCACTCTGCAGGCAGTGTGGAACTGTGAGGGACTGAGGGTGAGCTCAACTCTCAGAAGTAAGATGTTTTTGGACAAGGCGTTCAACTACCTACTCACGTATGGAACTTAGTATGTAGCACCAGTCTACCCCAGGAATTACTAGGAAATCGCTTGATTGAGCTTGGAGGCACTCGTCTTGTGTGCCGGGAGATTCCAGTTACCTCTCCCAACACTTGCGTCAAGCAGCGAGCCTAGGCCTTTTGGAAGCGAAAGGTAGCGGCAGGCAGGATGTTGGGTTACAGGCCATAAGCTCAACTCTCAGAAGTGTGTATGCATGGGTGGCAGATGTCTGCTACCCACTCGGACATGGGAGTTGGAACCTAGCTACACTCCTATTGAAGAAGGACTTTGGAAATCGCTGTATTCAACTCAGATACACGGGAGTTCAGGCCCAATGCTTACACATGCTTTTCCCACAAACTATCCCAGCCACTAACAGAAGGAGGTTAGCAGGTAAGTCTACAGTCAGGCAGGATGCGGGAGGGTCCTGCCCTGTCCTCAGCTCTCACAGGGAAGCATGCCTTGAAGCCAGCTCTCAACTAGCTGCATTCTTATGACAGTGTGAAGGTAGCAGTATTCTGAGTAAGGAGGTTCCCAGATTACCACTCTACTGCACCTGGAGATACCCTCCAGGTCTGCATTGTTAACTTGCGTCTCAGAGGCCTCTGGCAAACGTCTCTGGTGAAGACGTGCGAAACTCACTCTGCAGGCAGTGTGGAACTGTGAGGGACTGAGGGTCAGCTCAACTCTCAGCAGTAAGATGTTTTTGGACAAGGCGTTCAAATACCTACTCACGTATGGAACTTAGTATGTAGCACCAGTCTACCCCAGGAATTACTGGGAAATCGCTGGATTGAGCTTGGAGGCACTAGTCTTGTTGCCGGGAGATTCCAGTTACCTCTCCCAACACTTCGGTGAAGCAGCGAGCCTAGGCCTTTTGGAAGCGAAAGCTAGCTGCAGGCAGGAGGTAGGGTTACAGGCCATAAGCTCAACTCTCAGAAGTGTGTATGCATGGGAGGCAGATGTCTGCTACCCACTCGTACATGCGAGTGGGAACCTACTACACTCTGATGAAAAAGGACTTTGGAAATTGCTGTATTCAACTCAGATACACGTGGGTTCAGGCACAACGATTCCACATGCTTTTCTCACAACCTTTCCCTGCCACTAACATGAGGACGTTAGCAGCTCCTTCTACAGTCAAGCAGGATGCGGGAGGGTTGTGCCCTGTCCTTAGCTCTCACAGGGAAGCATGTCTTGAAGCCAGCGGTCAACTAGCTGCATACTTATGGCAGGGTCAAGGTAGCAGTATTCTGAGACAGGAGGTTCCCAGATTACCACTCTACTGCACCTGGAGATACCCTCCAGGTCTGCATTGTTAACTTGCGTCTCAGAGGCCTCTGGCAAACGTCTCTGGTGAAGACGTGCGAAACTCACTCTGCAGGCAGTGTGGAACTGTGAGGGACTGAGGGTCAGCTCAACTCTCAGCAGTAAGATGTTTTTGGACAAGGCGTTCAAATACCTACTCACGTATGGAACTTAGTATGTAGCACCAGTCTACCCCAGGAATTACTAGGAAATCGCTTGATTGAGCTTGGAGGCACTCGTCTTGTGTGCCGGGAGATTCCAATTACCTCTCCCAACACTTGCGTCAAGCAGCGAGCCTAGGCCTTTTGGAAGCGAAATGTAGCGGCAGGCACGATGTAGGGTTACAGGCCATAAGCTCAACTCTCAGAAGTGTGTATGCATGGGAGGCAAATGTCTGCTACCCACTCGGACATGGGAGTTGGAACCTAGCTACACTCCTATTGAAGAAGGATGTTGGAAATCGCTGTATTCAACTCAGATACTCGGGAATTCAGGCCCAATGCTTACACATGCTTTTCCCACAACCTATCCCAGCCACTAACATTAGGATGTTAGCAGCTGCGCCTACAGTCAGGCAGGATGCGGGAGGGTTCTGCCCTGTCCTCAGCTCTCACAGGGAAGCATGCCTAGAAGCCAGCTCTCAACTAGCTGCATTCTTATGACAGTGTGAAGGTAGCAGTATTCTGAGTAAGGCGGTTCCGAGATTACCACTCTACTGCACCTGGAGATACCCTCCAGGTCTGCATTGTTAACTTGCGTCTCAGAAGCCTGTGGCAAACGTCTCTGGTGAAGACCTGCGAAACTCACTCTGCAGGCAGTGTTGAACTGTGAGGGACTGAGGGTGAGCTCAACTCTCAGAAGTAAGATGCTTTTGGACAAGGCGTTCAGCTACATTCTCACGTATGGAACTTAGTATGTAGCACCTGTCTACCCCAGGAATTACTAGGCTATCGCTGGAATGAGCTTGGAGGCACTAGTCTTGTGTGCCGGGAGATTCCAATTACCTCTCCCAACACTTCCGTCAAACAGCGAGCCTAGGCCTTTTAGAAGTGAAAGGAACCAGCAGGCTGGATGGGGAGGTACAGGCCTTAAGCTCAACTCTCAGAAGTGTGTATGCAGGGGAGACAGATGTCTGCTACCCACTCTGACATGGGAGTTGGAAACTACCTACACTCTGATTGAAGAAGGCCATTGGAAATCGCTGTATTCAACTCAGATACACAGGAGTTCAGGCCCAATGCTTACACATGCTTTTCCCGCAACCTCTCTCAGCCACTAACATTAGGATGTTAGCAGCTGCGCCTACAGTCAGGCAGGATGCGGGTGGGTTCTGCCCTGTCCTCAGCACTCCCAGGGAAGCATGCCTAGAAGCCAGCTCTCAACTAGCTGCATTCTTATGGCAGTGTGAAGGTAGCAGTATTCTGAGTAAGGAGGTTCCCAGATTACCACTCTACTGCACCTGGAGATACCCTCCAGGTCTGCATTGTTAACTTGCGTCTCAGAAGCCTCTGGCAAACGTCTCTGGTGAAGACGTCCGAAACTCACTCTGCAGGCAGTGTGGAACTGTGAGGGACTGAGGGTGAGCTCAACTCTCAGAAGTAAGATGTTTTTGGACAAGGCGTTCAACTACCTACTCACGTATGGAACTTAGTATGTAGCACCAGTCTACCCCAGGAATTACTAGGAAATCGCTTGATTGAGCTTGGAGGCACTCGTCTTGTGTGCCGGGAGATTCCAGTTACCTCTCCCAACACTTGCGTCAAGCAGCGAGCCTAGGCCTTTTGGAAGCGAAAGGTAGCGGCAGGCAGGATGTTGGGTTACAGGCCATAAGCTCAACTCTCAGAAGTGTGTATGCATGGGTGGCAGATGTCTGCTACCCACTCGGACATGGGAGTTGGAACCTAGCTACACTCCTATTGAAGAAGGACTTTGGAAATCGCTGTATTCAACTCAGATACACGGGAGTTCAGGCCCAATGCTTACACATGCTTTTCCCACAAACTATCCCAGCCACTAACAGAAGGAGGTTAGCAGGTAAGTCTACAGTCAGGCAGGATGCGGGAGGGTCCTGCCCTGTCCTAGCTCTCACAGGGAAGCATGCCTAGAAGCCAGCTCTCAACTAGCTGCATTCTTATGACAGTGTGAAGGTAGCAGTATTCTGAGTAAGGCGGTTCCGAGATTACCACTCTACTGCACCTGGAGATACCCTCCAGGTCTGCATTGTTAACTTGCGTCTCAGAAGCCTGTGGCAAACGTCTCTGGTGAAGACCTGCGAAACTCACTCTGCAGGCAGTGTGGAACTGTGAGGGACTGAGGGTGAGCTCAACTCTCAGAAGTAAGATGCTTTTGGACAAGGCGTTCAGGTACATTCTCACGTATGGAACTTAGTATGTAGCACCTGTCTACCCCAGGAATTACTAGGCTATCGCTGGAATGAGCTTGGAGGCACTAGTCTTGTGTGCCGGGAGATTCCAATTACCTCTCCCAACACTTCCGTCAAACAGCGAGCCTAGGCCTTTTAGAAGTGAAAGGAACCAGCAGGCTGGATGGGGAGGTACAGGCCTTAAGCTCAACTCTCAGAAGTGTGTATGCAGGGGAGACAGATGTCTGCTACCCACTCTGACATGGGAGTTGGAAACTACCTACACTCTGATTGAAGAAGGCCATTGGAAATCGCTGTATTCAACTCAGATACACAGGAGTTCAGGCCCAATGCTTACACATGCTTTTCCCGCAACCTCTCTCAGCCACTAACATTAGGATGTTAGCAGCTGCGCCTACAGTCAGGCAGGATGCGGGTGGGTTCTGCCATGTCCTCAGCACTCCCAGGGAAGCATGCCTAGAAGCCAGCTCTCAACTAGCTGCATTCTTATGACAGTGTGAAGGTAGCAGTATTCTGAGTCAGGAGGTTCCGAGATTACCACTCTACTGCACCTGGAGATACCCTCCAGGTCTGCATTGTTAACTTGCGTCTCAGAAGCCTGTGGCAAACGTCTCTGGTGAAGACCTGCGAAACTCACTCTGCAGGCAGTGTGGAACTGTGAGGGACTGAGGGTGAGCTCAACTCTCAGAAGTAAGATGCTTTTGGACAAGGCGTTCAGCTACCTTCTCACGTATGGAACTTATTATGTAGCACCAGTCTACCACACGAATTACTAGGCAATCGCTGGAATGAGGTTGGAGGCCCTAGTCTTGTGTGCCGGGAGATTCCAATTACCTCTCCCAACACTTCCGTCAAACAGCGAGCATAGGCCTTTTAGAAGTGAAAGGAACCAGCAGGCTGGATGGGGAGGTACAGGCCTTAAGCTTAACTCTCAGAAGTGTGTATGCAGGGGAGACAGATGTCTGCTACCCACTCTGACATGGGAGTTGGAAACTACCTACACTCTGATTGAAGAAGGCCATTGGAAATCGCTGTATTCAACTCAGATACACAGGAGTTCAGGCCCAATGCTTACACATGCTTTTCCCGCAACCTCTCTCAGCCACTAACATTAGGATGTTAGCAGCTGCGCCTACAGTCAGGCAGGATGCGGGTGGGTTCTGCCCTGTCCTCAGCACTCCCAGGGAAGCATGCCTAGAAGCCAGCTCTCAACTAGCTGCATTCTTATGGCAGTGTGAAGGTAGCAGTATTCTGAGTAAGGAGGTTCCGAGATTACCACTCTACTGCACCTGGAGATACCCTCCAGGTCTGCATTGTTAACTTGCGTCTCAGAAGCCTCTGGCAAACGTCTCTGGTGAAGACGTCCGAAACTCACTCTGCAGGCAGTGTGGAAGTGTGAGGGACTGAGGTTGAGCTCAACTCTCAGAAGTAAGATGTTTTTGGACAAGGCGTTCAACTACCTACTCACGTATGGAACTTAGTATGTAGCACCAGTCTACCCCAGGAATTACTAGGAAATCGCTTGATTGAGCTTGGAGGCACTCGTCTTGTGTGCCGGGAGATTCCAGTTACCTCTCCCAACACTTGCGTCAAGCAGCGAGCCTAGGCCTTTTGGAAGCGAAAGGTAGCGGCAGGCAGGATGTTGGGTTACAGGCCATAAGCTCAACTCTCAGAAGTGTGTATGCATGGGTGGCAGATGTCTGCTACCCACTCGGTCATGGGAGTTGGAACCTAGCTACACTCCTATTGAAGAAGGACTTTGGAAATCGCTGTATTCAACTCAGATACACGGGAGTTCAGGCCCAATGCTTACACATGCTTTTCCCACAAACTATCCCAGCCACTAACAGAAGGAGGTTAGCAGGTAAGTCTACAGTCAGGCAGGATGCGGGAGGGTCCTGCCCTGTCCTCAGCTCTCACAGGGAAGCATGCCTTGAAGCCAGCTCTCAACTAGCTGCATTCTTATGACAGTGTGAAGGTAGCAGTATTCTGAGTAAGGAGGTTCCCAGATTACCACTCTACTGCACCTGGAGATACCCTCCAGGTCTGCATTGTTAACTTGCGTCTCAGAGGCCTCTGGCAAACGTCTCTGGTGAAGACGTGCGAAACTCACTCTGCAGGCAGTGTGGAACTGTGAGGGACTGAGGGTCAGCTCAACTCTCAGCAGTAAGATGTTTTTGGACAAGGCGTTCAAATACCTACTCACGTATGGAACTTAGTATGTAGCACCAGTCTACCCCAGGAATTACTGGGAAATCGCTGGATTGAGCTTGGAGGCACTAGTCTTGTTGCCGGGAGATTCCAGTTACCTCTCCCAACACTTCGGTGAAGCAGCGAGCCTAGGCCTTTTGGAAGCGAAAGCTAGCTGCAGGCAGGAGGTAGGGTTACAGGCCATAAGCTCAACTCTCAGAAGTGTGTATGCATGGGAGGCAGATGTCTGCTACCCACTCGTACATGCGAGTGGGAACCTACTACACTCTGATGAAAAAGGACTTTGGAAATTGCTGTATTCAACTCAGATACACGTGGGTTCAGGCACAACGATTCCACATGCTTTTCTCACAACCTTTCCCTGCCACTAACATGAGGACGTTAGCAGCTCCTTCTACAGTCAAGCAGGATGCGGGAGGGTTGTGCCCTGTCCTTAGCTCTCACAGGGAAGCATGTCTTGAAGCCAGCGGTCAACTAGCTGCATACTTATGGCAGGGTCAAGGTAGCAGTATTCTGAGACAGGAGGTTCCCAGATTACCACTCTACTGCACCTGGAGATACCCTCCAGGTCTGCATTGTTAACTTGCGTCTCAGAGGCCTCTGGCAAACGTCTCTGGTGAAGACGTGCGAAACTCACTCTGCAGGCAGTGTGGAACTGTGAGGGACTGAGGGTCAGCTCAACTCTCAGCAGTAAGATGTTTTTGGACAAGGCGTTCAAATACCTACTCACGTATGGAACTTAGTATGTAGCACCAGTCTACCCCAGGAATTACTAGGAAATCGCTTGATTGAGCTTGGAGGCACTCGTCTTGTGTGCCGGGAGATTCCAATTACCTCTCCCAACACTTGCGTCAAGCAGCGAGCCTAGGCCTTTTGGAAGCGAAATGTAGCGGCAGGCACGATGTAGGGTTACAGGCCATAAGCTCAACTCTCAGAAGTGTGTATGCATGGGAGGCAAATGTCTGCTACCCACTCGGACATGGGAGTTGGAACCTAGCTACACTCCTATTGAAGAAGGATGTTGGAAATCGCTGTATTCAACTCAGATACTCGGGAATTCAGGCCCAATGCTTACACATGCTTTTCCCACAACCTATCCCAGCCACTAACATTAGGATGTTAGCAGCTGCGCCTACAGTCAGGCAGGATGAGGGAGGGTTCTGCCCTGTCCTCAGCTCTCACAGGGAAGCATGCCTAGAAGCCAGCTCTCAACTAGCTGCATTCTTATGACAGTGTGAAGGTAGCAGTATTCTGAGTAAGGCGGTTCCGAGATTACCACTCTACTGCACCTGGAGATACCCTCCAGGTCTGCATTGTTAACTTGCGTCTCAGAAGCCTGTGGCAAACGTCTCTGGTGAAGACCTGCGAAACTCACTCTGCAGGCAGTGTGGAACTGTGAGGGACTGAGGGTGAGCTCAACTCTCAGAAGTAAGATGCTTTTGGACAAGGCGTTCAGCTACATTCTCACGTATGGAACTTAGTATGTAGCACCTGTCTACCCCAAGAATTAATAGGCAATCGCTGGAATGAGCTTGGAGGCACTAGTCTTGTGTGCCGGGAGATTCCAATTACCTCTCCAAACACTTCCGTCAAACAGCGAGCATAGGCCTTTTAGAAGTGAAAGGAACCAGCAGGCTGGATGGGGAGGTACAGGCCTTAAGCTCAACTCTCAGAAGTGTGTATGCAGGGGAGACAGATGTCTGCTACCCACTCTGACATGGGAGTTGGAAACTACCTACACTCTGATTGAAGAAGGCCATTGGAAATCACTGTATTCAACTCAGATACACAGGAGTTCAGGCCCAATGCTTACACATGCTTTTCCCGCAACCTCTCTCATCCACTAACATTAGGATGTTAGCAGCTGCGCCTACAGTCAGGCAGGATGCGGGTGGGTTCTGCCATGTCCTCAGCACTCCCAGGGAAGCATGCCTAGAAGCCAGCTCTCAACTAGCTACATTCTTATGGCAGTGTGAAGGTAGCAGTATTCTGAGTCAGGAGGTTCCAAGATTACCACTCTACTGCACCTGGAGATACCCTCCAGGTCTACATTGTTAACTTGCGTCTCAGAAGCCTCTGGCAAACGTCTCTGGTGAAGACCTGCAAAACTCACTCTGCAGGCAGTGTGGAACTGTGAGGGACTGAGGGTGAGCTCAACTCTCAGAAGTAAGATGCTTTTGGACAAGGCGTTCAGCTACCTTCTCACGTATGGAACTTAGTATGTAGCACCAGTCTACCACACGAATTTTAGGCAATCGCTGGAATGAGCTTGGAGGCCCTAGTCTTGTGTGCCGGGAGATTCCAATTACCTCTCCCAACACTTCCGTCAAACAGCGAGCCTAGGCCTTTTAGAAGTGAAAGGAACCAGCAGGCTGGATGGGGAGGTACAGGCCTTAAGCTCAACTCTCAGAAGTGTGTATGCAGGGGAGACAGATGTCTGCTACCCACTCTGACATGGGAGTTGGAAACTACCTACACTCTGATTGAAGAAGGCCATTGGAAATCGCTGTATTCAACTCAGATACACAGGAGTTCAGGCCCAATGCTTACACATGCTTTTCCCGCAACCTCTCTCAGCCACTAACATTAGGATGTTAGCAGCTGCGCCTACAGTCAGGCAGGATGCGGGTGGGTTCTGCCCTGTCCTCAGCACTCCCAGGGAAGCATGCCTAGAAGCCAGCTCTCAACTAGCTGCATTCTTATGGCAGTGTGAAGGTAGCAGTATTCTGAGTAAGGAGGTTCCCAGATTACCACTCTACTGCACCTGGAGATACCCTCCAGGTCTGCATTGTTAACTTGCGTCTCAGAAGCCTCTGGCAAACGTCTCTGGTGAAGACATCCGAAACTCACTCTGCAGGCAGTGTGGAACTGTGAGGGACTGAGGGTGAGCTCAACTCTCAGAAGTAAGATGTTTTTGGACAAGGCGTTCAACTACCTACTCACGTATGGAACTTAGTATGTAGCACCAGTCTACCCCAGGAATTACTAGGAAATCGCTTGATTGAGCTTGGAGGCACTCGTCTTGTGTGCCGGGAGATTCCAGTTACCTCTCCCAACACTTGCGTCAAGCAGCGAGCCTAGGCCTTTTGGAAGCGAAAGCTAGCTGCAGGCAGGAGGTAAGGATACAGGCCATAAGCTCAACTCTCAGAAGTGTGTATGCATGGGTGGCAGATGTCTGCTACCCACTCGGACATGGGAGTTGGAACCTAGCTACACTCCTATTGAAGAAGGACTTTGGAAATCGCTATATTCAACTCAGATACACGGGAGTTCAGGCCCAATGCTTACACATGCTTTTCCCACAACCTATCCCAGCCACTAACAGAAGGAGGTTAGCAGGTACGTCTACAGTCAGGCAGGATGCGGGAGGGTTCTGCCCTGTCCTCAGCTCTCACAGGGAAGCATGCCTAGAAGCCAGCTCTCAACTAGCTGCATTCTTATGGCAGTGTGAAGGTAGCAGTATTCTGAGTAAGGAGGTTCCCAGATTACCACTCTACTGCACCTGGAGATACCCTCCAGGTCTGCATTGTTAACTTGCGTCGCAGAAGCCTCTGGCAAACGTCTCTGGTGAAGACGTCCGAAACTCACTCTGCAGGCAGTGTGGAACTGTGAGGGACTGAGGGTGAGCTCAACTCTCAGAAGTAAGATGTTTTTGGACAAGGCGTTCAACTACCTACTCACGTATGGAACTTAGTATGTAGCACCAGTCTACCCCAGGAATTACTAGGCAATCGCTTGATTGAGCTTGGAGGCACTCGTCTTGTGTGCCGGGAGATTCCAATTACCTCTCCCAACACTTGCATCAAGCAGCGAGCCTAGGCCTTTTGGAAGCGAAATGTAGCGGCAGGCACGATGTAGGGTTACAGGCCATAAGCTCAACTCTCAGAAGTGTGTATGCATGGGAGGCAGATGTCTGCTACCCACTCGGACATGGGAGTTGGAACCTAGCTACACTCCTATTGAAGAAGGATGTTGGAAATCGCTGTATTCAACTCAGATACTCGGGAGTTCAGGCCCAATGCTTACACATGCTTTTCCCACAACCTATCCCAGCCACTAACAGAAGGAGGTTAGCAGGTACGTCTACAGTCAGGCAGGATGCGGGAGGGTCCTGCCCTGTCCTCAGCTCTCACAGGGAAGCATGCCTTGAAGCCAGCTCTCAACTAGCTGCATTCTTATGACAGTGTGAAGGTAGCAGTATTCTGAGTAAGGAGGTTCCCAGATTACCACTCTACTGCACCTGGAGATACCCTCCAGGTCTGCATTGTTAACTTGCGTCTCAGAGGCCTCTGGCAAACGTCTCTGGTGAAGACGTGCGAAACTCACTCTGCAGGCAGTGTGGAACTGTGAGGGACTGAGGGTCAGCTCAACTCTCAGCAGTAAGATGTTTTTGGACAAGGCGTTCAAATACCTACTCACGTATGGAACTTAGTATGTAGCACCAGTCTACCCCAGGAATTACTGGGAAATCGCTGGATTGAGCTTGGAGGCACTAGTCTTGTTGCCGGGAGATTCCAGTTACCTCTCCCAACACTTCGGTGAAGCAGCGAGCCTAGGCCTTTTGGAAGCGAAAGCTAGCTGCAGGCAGGAGGTAGGGTTACAGGCCATAAGCTCAACTCTCAGAAGTGTGTATGCATGGGAGGCAGATGTCTGCTACCCACTCGTACATGCGAGTGGGAACCCACTACACTCTGATGAAAAAGGACTTTGGAAATTGCTGTATTCAACTCAGATACACGTGGGTTCAGGCACAACGATTCCACATGCTTTTCTCACAACCTTTCCCTGCCACTAACATGAGGACGTTAGCAGCTCCTTCTACAGTCAAGCAGGATGCGGGAGGGTTGTGCCCTGTCCTTAGCTCTCACAGGGAAGCATGTCTTGAAGCCAGCGGTCAACTAGCTGCATACTTATGGCAGGGTCAAGGTAGCAGTATTCTGAGACAGGAGGTTCCCAGATTACCACTCTACTGCACCTGGAGATACCCTCCAGGTCTGCATTGTTAACTTGCGTCTCAGAGGCCTCTGGCAAACGTCTCTGGTGAAGACGTGCGAAACTCACTCTGCAGGCAGTGTGGAACTGTGAGGGACTGAGGGTCAGCTCAACTCTCAGCAGTAAGATGTTTTTGGACAAGGCGTTCAAATACCTACTCACGTATGGAACTTAGTATGTAGCACCAGTCTACCCCAGGAATTACTAGGCAATCGCTTGATTGAGCTTGGAGGCACTCGTCTTGTGTGCCGGGAGATTCCAATTACCTCTCCCAACACTTGCGTCAAGCAGCGAGCCTAGGCCTTTTGGAAGCGAAATGTAGCGGCAGGCACGATGTAGGGTTACAGGCCATAAGCTCAACTCTCAGAAGTGTGTATGCATGGGAGGCAAATGTCTGCTAACCACTCGGACATGGGAGTTGGAACCTAGCTACACTCCTATTGAAGAAGGATGTTGGAAATCGCTGTATTCAACTCAGATACTCGGGAGTTCAGGCCCAATGCTTACACATGCTTTTCCCACAACCTATCCCAGCCACTAACATTAGGATGTTAGCAGCTGCGCCTACAGTCAGGCAGGATGCGGGAGGGTTCTGCCCTGTCCTCAGCTCTCACAGGGAAGCATGCCTAGAAGCCAGCTCTCAACTAGCTGCATTCTTATGACAGTGTGAAGGTAGCAGTATTCTGAGTAAGGCGGTTCCGAGATTACCACTCTACTGCACCTGGAGATACCCTCCAGGTCTGCATTGTTAACTTGCGTCTCAGAAGCCTGTGGCAAACGTCTCTGGTGAAGACCTGCGAAACTCACTCTGCAGGCAGTGTGGAACTGTGAGGGACTGAGGGTGAGCTCAACTCTCAGAAGTAAGATGCTTTTGGACAAGGCGTTCAGCTACCTTCTCACGTATGGAACTTAGTATGTAGCACCTGTCTACCCCAAGAATTAATAGGCAATCGCTGGAATGAGCTTGGAGGCCCTAGTCTTGTGTGCCGGGAGATTCCAATTACCTCTCCCAACACTTCCGTCAAACAGCGAGCCTAGGCCTTTTAGAAGTGAAAGGAACCAGCAGGCTGGATGGGGAGGTACAGGCCTTAAGCTCAACTCTCAGAAGTGTGTATGCAGGGGAGACAGATGTCTGCTACCCACTCTGACATGGGAGTTGGAAACTACCTACACTCTGATTGAAGAAGGCCATTGGAAATCGCTGTATTCAACTCAGATACACAGGAGTTCAGGCCCAATGCTTACACATGCTTTTCCCGCAACCTCTCTCAGCCACTAACATTAGGATGTTAGCAGCTGCGCCTACAGTCAGGCAGGATGCGGGTGGGTTCTGCCCTGTCCTCAGCACTCCCAGGGAAGCATGCCTAGAAGCCAGCTCTCAACTAGCTGCATTCTTATGGCAGTGTGAAGGTAGCAGTATTCTGAGTAAGGAGGTTCCCAGATTACCACTCTACTGCACCTGGAGATACCCTCCAGGTCTGCATTGTTAACTTGCGTCTCAGAAGCCTCTGGCAAACGTCTCTGGTGAAGACGTCCGAAACTCACTCTGCAGGCAGTGTGGAACTGTGAGGGACTGAGGGTGAGCTCAACTCTCAGAAGTAAGATGTTTTTGGACAAGGCGTTCAACTACCTACTCACGTATGGAACTTAGTATGTAGCACCAGTCTACCCCAGGAATTACTAGGAAATCGCTTGATTGAGCTTGGAGGCACTCGTCTTGTGTGCCGGGAGATTCCAGTTACCACTCCCAACACTTGCGTCAAGCAGCGAGCCTAGGCCTTTTGGAAGCGAAAGGTAGCGGCAGGCAGGATGTGGGGTTACAGGCCATAAGCTCAACTCTCAGAAGTGTGTATGCATGGGTGGCAGATGTCTGCTACCCACTCGGACATGGGAGTTGGAACCTAGCTACACTCCTATTGAAGAAGGACTTTGGAAATCGCTATATTCAACTCAGATACACGGGAGTTCAGGCCCAATGCTTACACATGCTTTTCCCACAACCTATCCCAGCCACTAACAGAAGGAGGTTAGCAGGTACGTCTACAGTCAGGCAGGATGCGGGAGGGTTCTGCCCTGTCCTCAGCTCTCACAGGGAAGCATGCCTAGAAGCCAGCTCTCAACTAGCTGCATTCTTATGGCAGTGTGAAGGTAGCAGTATTCTGAGTAAGGAGGTTCCCAGATTACCACTCTACTGCACCTGGAGATACCCTCCAGGTCTGCATTGTTAACTTGCGTCGCAGAAGCCTCTGGCAAACGTCTCTGGTGAAGACGTCCGAAACTCACTCTGCAGGCAGTGTGGAACTGTGAGGGACTGAGGGTGAGCTCAACTCTCAGAAGTAAGATGTTTTTGGACAAGGCGTTCAACTACCTACTCACGTATGGAACTTAGTATGTAGCACCAGTCTACCCCAGGAATTACTAGGCAATCGCTTGATTGAGCTTGGAGGCACTCGTCTTGTGTGCCGGGAGATTCCAATTACCTCTCCCAACACTTGCATCAAGCAGCGAGCCTAGGCCTTTTGGAAGCGAAATGTAGCGGCAGGCACGATGTAGGGTTACAGGCCATAAGCTCAACTCTCAGAAGTGTGTATGCATGGGAGGCAGATGTCTGCTACCCACTCGGACATGGGAGTTGGAACCTAGCTACACTCCTATTGAAGAAGGATGTTGGAAATCGCTGTATTCAACTCAGATACTCGGGAGTTCAGGCCCAATGCTTACACATGCTTTTCCCACAACCTATCCCAGCCACTAACAGAAGGAGGTTAGCAGGTACGTCTACAGTCAGGCAGGATGCGGGAGGGTTCTGCCCTGTCCTCAGCTCTCACAGGGAAGCATGCCTAGAAGCCAGCTCTCAACTAGCTGCATTCTTATGACAGTGTGAAGGTAGCAGTATTCTGAGTAAGGCGGTTCCGAGATTACCACTCTACTGCACCTGGAGATACCCTCCAGGTCTGCATTGTTAACTTGCGTCTCAGAAGCCTGTGGCAAACTTCTCTGGTGAAGACCTGCGAAACTCACTCTGCAGGCAGTGTGGAACTGTGAGGGACTGAGGGTGAGCTCAACTCTCAGAAGTAAGATGCTTTTGGACAAGGCGTTCAGCTACATTCTCACGTATGGAACTTAGTATGTAGCAACAGTCTACCACACGAATTACTAGGCAATCGCTGGAATGAGCTTGGAGGCCCTAGTCTTGTGTGCCGGGAGATTCCAATTACCTCTCCCAACACTTCCGTCAAACAGCGAGCCTAGGCCTTTTAGAAGTGAAAGGAACCAGCAGGCTGGATGGGGAGGTACAGGCCTTAAGCTCAACTCTCAGAAGTGTGTATGCAGGGGAGACAGATGTCTGCTACCCACTCTGACATGGGAGTTGGAAACTACCTACACTCTGATTGAAGAAGGCCATTGGAAATCGCTGTATTCAACTCAGATACACAGGAGTTCAGGCCCAATGCTTACACATGCTTTTCCCGCAACCTCTCTCAGCCACTAACATTAGGATGTTAGCAGCTGCGCCTACAGTCAGGCAGGATGCGGGTGGGTTCTGCCCTGTCCTCAGCACTCCCAGGGAAGCATGCCTAGAAGCCAGCTCTCAACTAGCTGCATTCTTATGGCAGTGTGAAGGTAGCAGTATTCTGAGTAAGGAGGTTCCCAGATTACCACTCTACTGCACCTGGAGATACCCTCCAGGTCTGCATTGTTAACTTGCGTCTCAGAAGCCTCTGGCAAACGTCTCTGGTGAAGACGTCCGAAACTCACTCTGCAGGCAGTGTGGAACTGTGAGGGACTGAGGGTGAGCTCAACTCTCAGAAGTAAGATGTTTTTGGACAAGGCGTTCAACTACCTACTCACGTATGGAACTTAGTATGTAGCACCAGTCTACCCCAGGAATTACTAGGAAATCGCTTGATTGAGCTTGGAGGCACTCGTCTTGTGTGCCGGGAGATTCCAGTTACCTCTCCCAACACTTGCGTCAAGCAGCGAGCCTAGGCCTTTTGGAAGCGAAAGGTAGCGGCAGGCAGGATGTTGGGTTACAGGCCATAAGCTCAACTCTCAGAAGTGTGTATGCATGGGTGGCAGATGTCTGCTACCCACTCGGACATGGGAGTTGGAACCTAGCTACACTCCTATTGAAGAAGGACTTTGGAAATCGCTGTATTCAACTCAGATACACGGGAGTTCAGGCCCAATGCTTACACATGCTTTTCCCACAAACTATCCCAGCCACTAACAGAAGGAGGTTAGCAGGTAAGTCTACAGTCAGGCAGGATGCGGGAGGGTCCTGCCCTGTCCTCAGCTCTCACAGGGAAGCATGCCTTGAAGCCAGCTCTCAACTAGCTGCATTCTTATGACAGTGTGAAGGTAGCAGTATTCTGAGTAAGGAGGTTCCCAGATTACCACTCTACTGCACCTGGAGATACCCTCCAGGTCTGCATTGTTAACTTGCGTCTCAGAGGCCTCTGGCAAACGTCTCTGGTGAAGACGTGCGAAACTCACTCTGCAGGCAGTGTGGAACTGTGAGGGACTGAGGGTGAGCTCAACTCTCAGCAGTAAGATGATTTTGGACAAGGCGTTCAGCTACCTTCTCACATATGGAACTTAGTATGTAGCACCAGTCTACCCCAGGAATTACTGGGAAATCGCTGGATTGAGCTTGGAGGCACTAGTCTTGTTGCCGGGAGATTCCAGTTACCTCTCCCAACACTTCGGTGAAGCAGCGAGCCTAGGCCTTTTGGAAGCGAAAGCTAGCTGCAGGCAGGAGGTAGGGTTACAGGCCATAAGCTCAACTCTCAGAAGTGTGTATGCATGGGAGGCAGATGTTTGCTACCCACTCGGACATGGGAGTTGGAACCTAGCTACACTCCTATTGAAGAAGGATGTTGGAAATCGCTGTATTCAACTCAGATACTCGGGAGTTCAGGCCCAATGCTTACACATGCTTTTCCCACAACCTATCCCAGCCACTAACAGAAGGAGGTTAGCAGGTACGTCTACAGTCAGGCAGGATGCGGGAGGGTTCTGCCCTGTCCTCAGCTCTCACAGGGAAGCATGCCTAGAAGCCAGCTCTCAACTAGCTGCATTCTTATGACAGTGTGAAGGTAGCAGTATTCTGAGTAAGGCGGTTCCGAGATTACCACTCTACTGCACCTGGAGATACCCTCCAGGTCTGCATTGTTAACTTGCGTCTCAGAAGCCTGTGGCAAACGTCTCTGGTGAAGACCTGCGAAACTCACTCTGCAGGCAGTGTGGAACTGTGAGGGACTGAGGGTGAGCTCAACTCTCAGAAGTAAGATGCTTTTGGACAAGGCGTTCAGCTACATTCTCACGTATGGAACTTAGTATGTAGCACCTGTCTACCCCAGGAATTACTAGGCTATCGCTGGAATGAGCTTGGAGGCACTAGTCTTGTGTGCCGGGAGATTCCAATTACCTCTCCCAACACTTCCGTCAAACAGCGAGCCTAGGCCTTTTAGAAGTGAAAGGAACCAGCAGGCTGGATGGGGAGGTACAGGCCTTAAGCTCAACTCTCAGAAGTGTGTATGCAGGGGAGACAGATGTCTGCTACCCACTCTGACATGGGAGTTGGAAACTACCTACACTCTGATTGAAGAAGGCCATTGGAAATCGCTGTATTCAACTCAGATACACAGGAGTTCAGGCCCAATGCTTACACATGCTTTTCCCGCAACCTCTCTCAGCCACTAACATTAGGATGTTAGCAGCTGCGCCTACAGTCAGGCAGGATGCGGGTGGGTTCTGCCATGTCCTCAGCACTCCCAGGGAAGCATGCCTAGAAGCCAGCTCTCAACTAGCTGAATTCTTATGGCAGTGTGAAGGTAGCAGTATTCTGAGTCAGGAGGTTCCAAGATTACCACTCTACTGCACCTGGAGATACCCTGCAGGTCTGCATTGTTAACTTGCTTCTCAGAAGCCTGTGGCAAACGTCTCTGGTGAAGACCTGCGAAACTCACTCTGCAGGCAGTGTGGAACTGTGAGGGACTGAGGGTGAGCTCAACTCTCAGAAGTAAGATGCTTTTGGACAAGGCGTTCAGCTACCTTCTCACGTATGGAACTTAGTATGTAGCAGCAGTCTACCACACGAATTACTAGGCAATCGCTGGAATGAGCTTGGAGGCCCTAGTCTTGTGTGCCGGGAGATTCCAATTACCTCTCCCAACACTTCCGTCAAACAGCGAGCCTAGGCCTTTTAGAAGTGAAAGGAACCAGCAGGCTGGATGGGGAGGTACAGGCCTTAAGCTCAACTCTCAGAAGTGTGTATGCAGGGGAGACAGATGTCTGCTACCCACTCTGACATGGGAGTTGGAAACTACCTACACTCTGATTGAAGAAGGCCATTGGAAATCGCTGTATTCAACTCAGATACACAGGAGTTCAGGCCCAATGCTTACACATGCTTTTCCCGCAACCTCTCTCAGCCACTAACATTAGGATGTTAGCAGCTGCGCCTACAGTCAGGCAGGATGCGGGTGGGTTCTGCCCTGTCCTCAGCACTCCCAGGGAAGCATGCCTAGAAGCCAGCTCTCAACTAGCTGCATTCTTATGGCAGTGTGAAGGTAGCAGTATTCTGAGTAAGGAGGTTCCCAGATTACCACTCTACTGCACCTGGAGATACCCTCCAGGTCTGCATTGTTAACTTGCGTCTCAGAAGCCTCTGGCAAACGTCTCTGGTGAAGACGTCCGAAACTCACTCTGCAGGCAGTGTGGAACTGTGAGGGACTGAGTGTGAGCTCAACTCTCAGAAGTAAGATGTTTTTGGACAAGGCGTTCAACTACCTACTCACGTATGGAACTTAGTATGTAGCACCAGTCTACCCCAGGAATTACTAGGAAATCGCTTGATTGAGCTTGGAGGCACTCGTCTTGTGTGCCGGGAGATTCCAGTTACCTCTCCCAACACTTGCGTCAAGCAGCGAGCCTAGGCCTTTTGGAAGCGAAAGCTAGCTGCAGGCAGGAGGTAAGGATACAGGCCATAAGCTCAACTCTCAGAAGTGTGTATGCATGGGAGGCAGATGTCTGCTACCCACTCGTACATGCGAGTGGGAACCTACTACACTCTGATGAAAAAGGACTTTGGAAATTGCTGTATTCAACTCAGATACACGTGGGTTCAGGCACAACGATTCCACATGCTTTTCTCACAACCTTTCCCTGCCACTAACATGAGGACGTTAGCAGCTCCTTCTACAGTCAAGCAGGATGCGGGAGGGTTGTGCCCTGTCCTTAGCTCTCACAGGGAAGCATGTCTTGAAGCCAGCGGTCAACTAGCTGCATACTTATGGCAGGGTCAAGGTAGCAGTATTCTGAGACAGGAGGTTCCCAGATTACCACTCTACTGCACCTGGAGATACCCTCCAGGTCTGCATTGTTAACTTGCGTCTCAGAGGCCTCTGGCAAACGTCTCTGGTGAAGACCTGCGAAACTCACTCTGCAGGCAGTGTGGAACTGTGAGGGACTGAGGGTCAGCTCAACTCTCAGCAGTAAGATGTTTTTGGACAAGGCGTTCAAATACCTACTCACGTATGGAACTTAGTATGTAGCACCAGTCTACCCCAGGAATTACTAGGCAATCGCTTGATTGACCTTGGAGGCACTCGTCTTGTGTGCCGGGAGATTCCAATTACCTCTCCCAACACTTGCGTCAAGCAGCGAGCCTAGGCCTTTTGGAAGCGAAAGGTACCGGCAGGCAGGATGTTGGGTTACAGGCCATAAGCTCAACTCTCAGAAGTGTGTATGCATGGGAGGCAGATGTCTGCTACCCACTCGGACATGGGAGTTGGAACCTAGCTACACTCCTATTGAAGAAGGATGTTGGAAATCGCTGTATTCAACTCAGATACTCGGGAGTTCAGGCCCAATGCTTACACATGCTTTTCCCACAACCTATCCCAGCCACTAACAGAAGGAGGTTAGCAGGTACGTCTACAGTCAGGCAGGATGCGGGAGGGTTCTGCCCTGTCCTCAGCTCTCACAGGGAAGCATGCCTAGAAGCCAGCTCTCAACTAGCTGCATTCTTATGACAGTGTGAAGGTAGCAGTATTCTGAGTAAGGCGGTTCCGAGATTACCACTCTACTGCACCTGGAGATACCCTCCAGGTCTGCATTGTTAACTTGCGTCTCAGAAGCCTGTGGCAAACGTCTCTGGTGAAGACCTGCGAAACTCACTCTGCAGGCAGTGTGGAACTGTGAGGGACTGAGGGTGAGCTCAACTCTCAGAAGTAAGATGCTTTTGGACAAGGCGTTCAGCTACATTCTCACGTATGGAACTTAGTATCTAGCACCTGTCTACCCCAGGAATTACTAGGCAATCGCTGGAATGAGCTTGGAGGCACTAGTCTTGTGTGCCGGGAGATTCCAATTACCTCTCCCAACACTTCCGTCAAACAGCGAGCCTAGGCCTTTTAGAAGTGAAAGGAACCAGCAGGCTGGATGGGGAGGTACAGGCCTTAAGCTCAACTCTCAGAAGTGTGTATGCAGGGGTGACAGATGTCTGCTACCCACTCTGACATGGAAGTTGGAAACTACCTACACTCTGATTGAAGAAGGCCATTGGAAATCGCTGTATTCAACTCAGATACACAGGAGTTCAGGCCCAATGCTTACACATGCTTTTCCCGCAACCTCTCTCAGCCACTAACATTAGGATGTTAGCAGCTGCGCCTACAGTCAGGCAGGATGCGGGTGGGTTCTGTCCTGTCCTCAGCACTCCCAGGGAAGCATGCCTAGAAGCCAGCTCTCAACTAGCTGCATTCTTATGGCAGTGTGAAGGTAGCAGTATTCTGAGTCAGGAGGTTCCAAGATTACCACTCTACTGCACCTGGAGATACCCTCCAGGTCTGCATTGTTAACTTGCGTCTCAGAAGCCTGTGGCAAACGTCTCTGGTGAAGACCTGCGAAACTCACTCTGCAGGCAGTGTGGAACTGTGAGGGACTGAGGGTGAGCTCAACTCTCAGAAGTAAGATGCTTTTGGACAAGGCGTTCAGCTACCTTCTCACGTATGGAACTTAGTATGTAGCAGCAGTCTACCACACGAATTACTAGGCAATCGCTGGAATGAGCTTGGAGGCCCTAGTCTTGTGTGCCGGGAGATTCCAATTACCTCTCCCAACACTTCCGTCAAACAGCGAGCCTAGGCCTTTTAGAAGTGAAAGGAACCAGCAGGCTGGATGGGGAGGTACAGGCCTTAAGCTCAACTCTCAGAAGTGTGTATGCAGGGGAGACAGATGTCTGCTACCCACTCTGACATGGGAGTTGGAAACTACCTACACTCTGATTGAAGAAGGCCATTGGAAATCGCTGTATTCAACTCAGATACACAGGAGTTCAGGCCCAATGCTTACACATGCTTTTCCCGCAACCTCTCTCAGCCACTAACATTAGGATGTTAGCAGCTGCGCCTACAGTCAGGCAGGATGCGGGTGGGTTCTGCCCTGTCCTCAGCACTCCCAGGGAAGCATGCCTAGAAGCCAGCTCTCAACTAGCTGCATTCTTATGGCAGTGTGAAGGTAGCAGTATTCTGAGTCAGGAGGTTCCCAGATTACCAGTCTACTGCACCTGGAGATACCCTCCAGGTCTGCATTGTTAACTTGCGTCTCAGAAGCCTCTGGCAAACTTCTCTGGTGAAGACGTCCGAAACTCACTCTGCAGGCAGTGTGGAACTGTGAGGGACTGAGGGTGAGCTCAACTCTCAGAAGTAAGATGTTTTTGGACAAGGCGTTCAACTACCTACTCACGTATGGAACTTAGTATGTAGCACCAGTCTACCCCAGGAATTACTAGGAAATCGCTTGATTGAGCTTGGAGGCACTCGTCTTGTGTGCCGGGAGATTCCAGTTACCTCTCCCAACACTTCGGTGAAGCAGCGAGCCTAGGCCTTTTGGAAGCGAAAGCTAGCTGCAGGCAGGAGGTAGGGATACAGGCCATAAGCTCAACTCTCAGAAGTGTGTATGCATGGGAGGCAGATGTCTGCTACCCACTCGTACATGCGAGTGGGAACCTACTACACTCTGATGAAAAAGGACTTTGGAAATTGCTGTATTCAACTCAGATACACGTGGGTTCAGGCACAACGATTCCACATGCTTTTCTCACAACCTTTCCCTGCCACTAACATGAGGACGTTAGCAGCTCCTTCTAGAGTCAAGCAGGATGCGGGAGGGTTGTGCCCTGTCCTTAGCTCTCACAGGGAAGCATGTCTTGAAGCCAGCGGTCAACTAGCTGCATACTTATGGCAGGGTCAAGGTAGCAGTATTCTGAGACAGGAGGTTCCCAGATTACCACTCTACTGCACCTGGAGATACCCTCCAGGTCTGCATTGTTAACTTGCGTCTCAGAGGCCTCTGGCAAACGTCTCTGGTGAAGACGTGCGAAACTCACTCTGCAGGCAGTGTGGAACTGTGAGGGACTGAGGGTCAGCTCAACTCTCAGCAGTAAGATGTTTTTGGACAAGGCGTTCAAATACCTACTCACGTATGGAACTTAGTATGTAGCACCAGTCTACCCCAGGAATTACTAGGAAATCGCTTGATTGAGCTTGGAGGCACTCGTCTTGTGTGCCGGGAGATTCCAATTACCTCTCCCAACACTTGCGTCAAGCAGCGAGCCTAGGCCTTTTGGAAGCGAAAGGTAGCGGCAGGCACGATGTAGGGTTACAGGCCATAAGCTCAACTCTCAGAAGTGTGTATGCATGGGAGGCAGATGTCTGCTACCCACTCGGACATGGGAGTTGGAACCTAGCTACACTCCTATTGAAGAAGGATGTTGGAAATCGCTGTATTCAACTCAGATACTCGGGAGTTCAGGCCCAATGCTTACACATGCTTTTCCCACAACCTATCCCAGCCACTAACATTAGGATGTTAGCAGCTGCGCCTACAGTCAGGCAGGATGCGGGAGGGTTCTGCCCTGTCCTCAGCTCTCACAGGGAAGCATGCCTAGAAGCCAGCTCTCACCTAGCTGCATTCTTATGACAGTGTGAAGGTAGCATATTCTGAGTAAGGCGGTTCCGAGATTACCACTCTACTGCACCTGGAGATACCCTCCAGGTCTGCGTTGTTAACTTGCGTCTCAGAAGCCTGTGGCAAACGTCTCTGGTGAAGACCTGCGAAACTCACTCTGCAGGCAGTGTGGAACTGTGAGGGACTGAGGGTGAGCTCAACTCTCAGAAGTAAGATGCTTTTGGACAAGGCGTTCAGCTACATTCTCACGTATGGAACTTAGTATCTAGCACCTGTCTACCCCAGGAATTTCTAGGCAATCGCTGGAATGAGCTTGGAAGCACTAGTCTTGTGTGCCGGGAGATTCCAATTACCTCTCCCAACACTTCCGTCAAACAGCGAGCCTAGGCCTTTTAGAAGTGAAAGGAACCAGCAGGCTGGATGGGGAGGTACAGGCCTTAAGCTCAACTCTCAGAAGTGTGTATGCAGGGGAGACAGATGTCTGCTACCCACTCTGACATGGGAGTTGGAAACTACCTACACTCTGATTGAAGAAGGCCATTGGAAATCACTGTATTCAACTCAGATACACAGGAGTTCAGGCCCAATGCTTACACATGCTTTTCCCGCAACCTCTCTCAGCCACTAACATTAGAATGTTAGCAGCTGCGCCTACAGTCAGGCAGGATGCGCGTGGGTTCTGACATGTCCTCAGCACTCCCAGGGAAGCATGCCTAGAAGCCAGCTCTCAACTAGCTGCATTCTTATGGCAGTGTGAAGGTAGCAGTATTCTGAGTCAGGAGGTTCCAAGATTACCACTCTACTGCACCTGGAGATACCCTCCAGGTCTGCATTGTTAACTTGCGTCTCAGAAGCCTGTGGCAAACGTCTCTGGTGAAGACCTGCGAAACTCACTCTGCAGGCAGTGTGGAACTGTGAGGGACTGAGGGTGAGCTCAACTCTCAGAAGTAAGATGCTTTTGGACAAGGCGTTCAGCTACCTTCTCACGTATGGAACTTAGTATGTAGCACCAGTCTACCACACGAATTACTAGGCAATCGCTGGAATGAGCTTGGAGGCCCTAGTCTTGTGTGCCGGGAGATTCCAATTACCTCTCCCAACACTTCCGTCAAACAGCGAGCCTAGGCCTTTTAGAAGTGAAAGGAACCAGCAGGCTGGATGGGGAGGTACAGGCCTTAAGCTCAACTCTCAGAAGTGTGTATGCAGGGGAGACAGATGTCTGCTACCCACTCTGACATGGGAGTTGGAAACTACCTACACTCTGATTGAAGAAGGCCATTGGAAATCGCTGTATTCAACTCAGATACACAGGAGTTCAGGCCCAATGCTTACACATGCTTTTCCCGCAACCTCTCTCAGCCACTAACATTAGGATGTTAGCAGCTGCGCCTACAGTCAGGCAGGATGCGGGTGGGTTCTGCCCTGTCCTCAGCACTCCCAGGGAAGCATGCCTAGAAGCCAGCTCTCAACTAGCTGCATTCTTATGGCAGTGTGAAGGTAGCAGTATTCTGAGTAAGGAGGTTCCCAGATTACCACTCTACTGCACCTGGAGATACCCTCCAGGTCTGCATTGTTAACTTGCGTCTCAGAAGCCTCTGGCAAACGTCTCTGGTGAAGACGTCCGAAACTCACTCTGCAGGCAGTGTGGAACTGTGAGGGACTGAGGGTGAGCTCAACTCTCAGAAGTAAGATGTTTTTGGACAAGGCGTTCAACTACCTACTCACGTATGGAACTTAGTATGTAGCACCAGTCTACCCCAGCAATTACTAGGAAATCGCTTGATTGAGCTTGGAGGCACTCGTCTTGTGTTCCGGGAGATTCCAGTTACCTCTCCCAACACTTGCGTCAAGCAGCGAGCCTAGGCCTTTTGGAAGCGAAAGGTAGCGGCAGGCAGGATGTTGGGTTACAGGCCATAAGCTCAACTCTCAGAAGTGTGTATGCATGGGTGGCAGATGTCTGCTACCCACTCGGACATGGGAGTTGGAACCTAGCTACACTCCTATTGAAGAAGGACTTTGGAAATCGCTGTATTCAACTCAGATACACGGGAGTTCAGGCCCAATGCTTACACATGCTTTTCCCACAAACTATCCCAGCCACTAACAGAAGGAGGTTAGCAGGTAAGTCTACAGTCAGGCAGGATGCGGGAGGGTCCTGCCCTGTCCTCAGCTCTCACAGGGAAGCATGCCTTGAAGCCAGCTCTCAACTAGCTGCATTCTTATGACAGTGTGAAGGTAGCAGTATTCTGAGTAAGGAGGTTCCCAGATTACCACTCTACTGCACCTGGAGATACCCTCCAGGCCTGCATTGTTAACTTCGTCTCAGAGGCCTCTGGCAAACGTCTCTGGTGAAGACGTGCGAAACTCACTCTGCAGGCAGTGTGGAACTGTGAGGGACTGAGGGTGAGCTCAACTCTCAGCAGTAAGATGATTTTGGACAAGGCGTTCAGCTACCTTCTCACATATGGAACTTAGTATGTAGCACCAGTCTACCCCAGGAATTACTGGGAAATCGCTGGATTGAGCTTGGAGGCACTAGTCTTGTTGCCGGGAGATTCCAGTTACCTCTCCCAACACTTCGGTGAAGCAGCGAGCCTAGGCCTTTTGGAAGCGAAAGCTAGCTGCAGGCAGGAGGTAGGGTACAGGCCATAAGCTCAACTCTCAGAAGTGTGTATGCATGGGAGGCAGATGTCTGCTACCCACTCGTACATGCGAGTGGGAACCTACTACACTCTGATGAAAAAGGACTTTGGAAATCGCTGTATTCAACTCAGATACACGTGGGTTCAGGCACAACGATTCCACATGCTTTTCTCACAACCTTTCCCTGCCACTAACATGAGGACGTTAGCAGCTCCTACTACAGTCAAGCAGGATGCGGGAGGGTTGTGCCCTGTCCTTAGCTCTCACAGGGAAGCATGTCTTGAAGCCAGCGGTCAACTAGCTGCATACTTTTGGCAGGGTCAAGGTAGCAGTATTCTGAGACAGGAGGTTCCCAGATTACCACTCTACTGCACCTGGAGATACCCTCCAGGTCTGCATTGTTAACTTGCGTCTCAGAGGCCTCTGGCAAACGTCTCTGGTGAAGACGTGCGAAACTCACTCTGCAGGCAGTGTGGAACTGTGAGGGACTGAGGGTCAGCTCAACTCTCAGCAGTAAGATGTTTTTGGACAAGGCGTTCAAATACCTACTCACGTATGGAACTTAGTATGTAGCACCAGTCTACCCCAGGAATTACTAGGCAATCGCTTGATTGAGCTTGGAGGCACTCGTCTTGTGTGCCGGGAGATTCAAATTACCTCTCCCCACACTTGCGTCAAGCAGCGAGCCTAGGCCTTTTGGAAGCGAAAGGTAGCGGCAGGCACGATGTAGGGTTACAGGCCATAAGCTCAACTCTCACAAGTGTGTATGCATGGGAGGCAGATGTCTGCTACCCACTCGGACATGGGAGTTGGAACCTAGCTACACTCCTATTGAAGAAGGATGTTGGAAATCGCTGTATTCAACTCAGATACTCGGGAGTTCAGGCCCAATGCTTACACATGCTTTTCCCACAACCTATCCCAGCCACTAACAGAAGGAGGTTAGCAGGTACGTCTACAGTCAGGCAGGATGCGGGAGGGTTCTGCCCTGTCCTCAGCTCTCACAGGGAAGCATGCCTAGAAGCCAGCTCTCAACTAGCTGCATTCTTATGACAGTGTGAAGGTAGCAGTATTCTGAGTAAGGCGGTTCCGAGATTACCACTCTACTGCACCTGGAGATACCCTCCAGGTCTGCATTGTTAACTTGCGTCTCAGAAGCCTGTGGCAAACGTCTCTGGTGAAGACCTGCGAAACTCACTCTGCAGGCAGTGTGGAACTGTGAGGGACTGAGGGTGAGCTCAACTCTCAGAAGTAAGATGCTTTAGGACAAGGCGTTCAGCTACATTCTCACGTATGGAACTTAGTATGTAGCACCTGTCTACCCCAGGAATTACTAGGCTATCGCTGGAATGAGCTTGGAGGCACTAGTCTTGTGTGCCGGGAGATTCCAATTACCTCTCCCAACACTTCCGTCAAACAGCGAGCCTAGGCCTTTTAGAAGTGAAAGGAACCAGCAGGCTGGATGGGGAGGTACAGGCCTTAAGCTCAACTCTCAGAAGTGTGTATGCAGGGGAGACAGATGTCTGCTACCCACTCTGACATGGGAGTTGGAAACTACCTACACTCTGATTGAAGAAGGCCATTGGAAATCGCTGTATTCAACTCAGATACACAGGAGTTCAGGCCCAATGCTTACACATGCTTTTCCCGCAACCTCTCTCAGCCACTAACATTAGGATGTTAGCAGCTGCGCCTACAGTCAGGCAGGATGCGGGTGGGTTCTGCCATGTCCTCAGCACTCCCAGGGAAGCATGCCTAGAAGCCAGCTCTCAACTAGCTGCATTCTTATGGCAGTGTGAAGGTAGCAGTATTCTGAGTAAGGAGGTTCCCAGATTACCACTCTACTGCACCTGGAGATACCCTCCATGTCTGCATTGTTAACTTGCGTCTCAGAAGCCTGGGGCAAACGTCTCTGGTGAAGACCTGCGAAACTCACTCTGCAGGCAGTGTGGAACTGTGAGGGACTGAGGGTGAGCTCAACTCTCAGAAGTAAGATGCTTTTGGACAAGGCGTTCAGCTACCTTCTCACGTATGGAACTTAGTATGTAGCAGCAGTCTACCACACGAATTACTAGGCAATCGCTGGAATGAGCTTGGAGGCCCTAGTCTTGTGTGCCGGGAGATTCCAATTACCTCTCCCAACACTTCCGCCAAACAGCGAGCCTAGGCCTTTTAGAAGTGAAAGGAACCAGCAGGCTGGATGGGGAGGTACAGGCCTTAAGCTCAACTCTCAGAAGTGTGTATGCAGGGGAGACAGATGTCTGCTACCCACTCTGACATGGGAGTTGGAAACTACCTACACTCTGATTGAAGAAGGCCATTGGAAATCGCTGTATTCAACTCAGATACACAGGAGTTCAGGCCCAATGCTTACACATGCTTTTCCCGCAACCTCTCTCAGCCACTAACATTAGGATGTTAGCAGCTGCGCCTACAGTCAGGCAGGATGCGGGTGGGTTCTGCCCTGTCCTCAGCACTCCCAGGGAAGCATGCCTAGAAGCCAGCTCTCAACTAGCTGCATTCTTATGGCAGTGTGAAGGTAGCAGTATTCTGAGTAAGGAGGTTCCCAGATTACCACTCTACTGCACCTGGAGATACCCTCCAGGTCTGCATTGTTAACTTGCGTCTCAGAAGCCTCTGGCAAACGTCTCTGGTGAAGACGTCCGAAACTCACTCTGCAGGCAGTGTGGAACTGTGAGGGACTGAGGGTGAGCTCAACTCTCAGAAGTAAGATGTTTTTGGACAAGGCGTTCAACTACCTACTCACGTATGGAACTTAGTATGTAGCACCAGTCTACCCCAGCAATTACTAGGAAATCGCTTGATTGAGCTTGGAGGCACTCGTCTTGTGTGCCGGGAGATTCCAGTTACCTCTCCCAACACTTGCGTCAAGCAGCGAGCCTAGGCCTTTTGGAAGCGAAAGGTAGCGGCAGGCAGGATGTTGGGTTACAGGCCATAAGCTCAACTCTCAGAAGTGTGTATGCATGGGTGGCAGATGTCTGCTACCCACTCGGACATGGGAGTTGGAACCTAGCTACACTCCTATTGAAGAAGGACTTTGGAAATCGCTGTATTCAACTCAGATACACGGGAGTTCAGGCCCAATGCTTACACATGCTTTTCCCACAAACTATCCCAG
The DNA here is from genome assembly GCF_048164855.1 of Canis lupus baileyi. Taxonomy (NCBI): domain Eukaryota; kingdom Metazoa; phylum Chordata; class Mammalia; order Carnivora; family Canidae; genus Canis; species Canis lupus. The sequence goes on along the minus strand of NW_027326457.1, from coordinate 1,096,710 downwards.
CCACTAACAGAAGGAGGTTAGCAGGTAAGTCTACAGTCAGGCAGGATGCGGGAGGGTCCTGCCCTGTCCTCAGCTCTCACAGGGAAGCATGCCTTGAAGCCAGCTCTCAACTAGCTGCATTCTTATGACAGTGTGAAGCTAGCAGTATTCTGAGTAAGGCGGTTCCGAGATTACCACTCTACTGCACCTGGAGATACCCTCCAGGTCTGCATTGTTAACTTGCGTCTCAGAAGCCTCTGGCAAACGTCTCTGGTGAAGACGTGCGAAACTCACTCTGCAGGCTGTGTGGAACTGTGAGGGACTGAGGGTGAGCTCAACTCTCAGAAGTAAGATGCTTTTGGACAAGGCGTTCAGCTACATTCTCACGTATGGAACTTAGTATGTAGCACCTGTCTACCCCAGGAATTACTAGGCTATCGCTGGAATGAGCTTGGAGGCACTAGTCTTGTGTGCCGGGAGATTCCAATTACCTCTCCCAACACTTCCGTCAAACAGCGAGCCTAGGCCTTTTAGAAGTGAAAGGAACCAGCAGGCTGGATGGGGAGGTACAGGCCTTAAGCTCAACTCTCAGAAGTGTGTATGCAGGGGAGACAGATGTCTGCTACCCACTCTGACATGGGAGTTGGAAACTACCTACACTCTGATTGAAGAAGGCCATTGGAAATCGCTGTATTCAACTCAGATACACAGGAGTTCAGGCCCAATGCTTACACATGCATTTCCCGCAACCTCTCTCAGCCACTAACATTAGGATGTTAGCAGCTGCGCCTACAGTCAGGCAGGATGCGGGTGGGTTCTGCCATGTCCTCAGCACTCCCAGGGAAGCATGCCTAGAAGCCAGCTCTCAACTAGCTGCATTCTTATGGCAGTGTGAAGGTAGCAGTATTCTGAGTCAGGAGGTTCCAAGATTACCACTCTACTGCACCTGGAGATACCCTCCAGGTCTGCATTGTTAACTTGCGTCTCAGAAGCCTGTGGCAAACGTCTCTGGTGAAGACCTGCGAAACTCACTCTGCAGGCAGTGTGGAACTGTGAGGGACTGAGGGTGAGCTCAACTCTCAGAAGTAAGATGCTTTTGGACAAGGCGTTCAGATACCTTCTCACGTATGGAACTTAGTATGTAGCAGCAGTCTACCACACGAATTACTAGGCAATCGCTGGAATGAACTTGGAGGCCCTAGTCTTGTGTGCCGGGAGATTCCAATTACCTCTCCCAACACTTCCGTCAAACAGCGAGCCTAGGCCTTTTAGAAGTGAAAGGAACCAGCAGGCTGGATGGGGAGGTACAGGCCTTAAGCTCAACTCTCAGAAGTGTGTATGCAGGGGAGACAGATGTCTGCTACCCACTCTGACATGGGAGTTGGAAACTACCTACACTCTGATTGAAGAAGGCCATTGGAAATCGCTGTATTCAACTCAGATACACAGGAGTTCAGGCCCAATGCTTACACATGCTTTTCCCGCAACCTCTCTCAGCCACTAACATTAGGATGTTAGCAGCTGCGCCTACAGTCAGGCAGGATGCGGGTGGGTTCTGCCATGTCCTCAGCACTCCCAGGGAAGCATGCCTAGAAGCCAGCTCTCAACTAGCTGCATTCTTATGGCAGTGTGAAGGTAGCAGTATTCTGAGTAAGGAGGTTCCCAGATTACCACTCTACTGCACCTGGAGATACCCTCCAGGTCTGCATTGTTAACTTGCGTCTCAGAAGCCTCTGGCAAACGTCTCTGGTGAAGACGTCCGAAACTCACTCTGCAGGCAGTGTGGAACTGTGAGGGACTGAGGGTGAGCTCAACTCTCAGAAGTAAGATGTTTTTGGACAAGGCGTTCAACTACCTACTCACGTATGGAACTTAGTATGTAGCACCAGTCTACCCCAGGAATTACTAGGAAATCGCTTGATTGAGCTTGGAGGCACTCGTCTTGTGTGCCGGGAGATTCCAGTTACCTCTCCCAACACTTGCGTCAAGCAGCGAGCCTAGGCATTTTGGAAGCGAAAGGTAGCGGCAGGCAGGATGTTGGGTTACAGGCCATAAGCTCAACTCTCAGAAGTGTGTATGCATGGGTGGCAGATGTCTGCTACCCACTCGGACATGGGAGTTGGAACCTAGCTACACTCCTATTGAAGAAGGACTTTGGAAATCGCTGTATTCAACTCAGATACACGGGAGTTCAGGCCCAATGCTTACACATGCTTTTCCCACAAACTATCCCAGCCACTAACAGAAGGAGGTTAGCAGGTAAGTCTACAGTCAGGCAGGATGCGGGAGGGTCCTGCCCTGTCCTCAGCTCTCACAGGGAAGCATGCCTTGAAGCCAGCTCTCAACTAGCTGCATTCTTATGACAGTGTGAAGCTAGCAGTATTCTGAGTAAGGCGGTTCCGAGATTACCACTCTACTGCACCTGGAGATACCCTCCAGGTCTGCATTGTTAACTTGCGTCTCAGAAGCCTGTGGCAAACGTCTCTGCTGAAGACGTGCGAAACTCACTCTGCAGGCAGTGTGGAACTGTGAGGGACTGAGGGTGAGCTCAACTCTCAGAAGTAAGATGCTTTTGGACAAGGCGTTCAGCTACATTCTCACGTATGGAACTTAGTATATAGCACCTGTCTACCCCAGGAATTACTAGGCTATCGCTGGAATGAGCTTGGAGGCACTAGTCTTGTGTGCCGGGAGATTCCAATTACCTCTCCCAACACTTCCGTCAAACAGCGAGCCTAGGCCTTTTAGAAGTGAAAGGAACCAGCAGGCTGGATGGGGAGGTACAGGCCTTAAGCTCAACTCTCAGAAGTGTGTATGCAGGGGAGACAGATGTCTGCTACCCACTCTGACATGGGAGTTGGAAACTACCTACACTCTGATTGAAGAAGGCCATTGGAAATCGCTGTATTCAACTCAGATACACAGGAGTTCAGGCCCAATGCTTACACATGCTTTTCCCGCAACCTCTCTCAGCCACTAACATTAGGATGTTAGCAGCTGCGCCTACAGTCAGGCAGGATGCGGGTGGGTTCTGCCATGTCTTCAGCACTCCCAGGGAAGCATGCCTAGAAGCCAGCTCTCAACTAGCTGCATTCTTATGGCAGTGTGAAGGTAGCAGTATTCTGAGTCAGGAGGTTCCGAGATTACCACTCTACTGCACCTGGAGATACCCTCCAGGTCTGCATTGTTAACTTGCGTCTCAGAAGCCTGTGGCAAACGTCTCTGGTGAAGACCTGCGAAACTCACTCTGCAGGCAGTGTGGAACTGTGAGGGACTGAGGGTGAGCTCAACTCTCAGAAGTAAGATGCTTTTGGACAAGGCGTTCAGCTACCTTCTCACGTATGGAACTTAGTATGTAGCAGCAGTCTACCACACGAATTACTAGGCAATCGCTGGAATGAGCTTGGAGGCCCTAGTCTTGTGTGCCGGGAGATTCCAATTACCTCTCCCAACACTTCCGTCAAACAGCGAGCCTAGGCCTTTTAGAAGTGAAAGGAACCAGCAGGCTGGATGGGGAGGTACAGGCCTTAAGCTCAACTCTCAGAAGTGTGTATGCAGGGGAGACAGATGTCTGCTACCCACTCTGACATGGGAGTTGGAAACTACCTACACTCTGATTGAAGAAGGCCATTGGAAATCGCTGTATTCAACTCAGATACACAGGAGTTCAGGCCCAATGCTTACACATGCTTTTCCCGCAACCTCTCTCAGCCACTAACATTAGGATGTTAGCAGCTGCGCCTACAGTCAGGCAGGATGCGGGTGGGTTCTGCCCTGTCCTCAGCACTCCCAGGGAAGCATGCCTAGAAGCCAGCTCTCAACTAGCTGCATTCTTATGGCAGTGTGAAGGTAGCAGTATTCTGAGTCAGGAGGTTCCCAGATTACCACTCTACTGCACCTGGAGATACCCTCCAGGTCTGCATTGTTAACTTGCGTCTCAGAAGCCTCTGGCAAACGTCTCTGGTGAAGACGTCCGAAACTTACTCTGCAGGCAGTGTGGAACTGTGAGGGACTGAGGGTGAGCTCAACTCTCAGAAGTAAGATGTTTTTGGACAAGGCGTTCAACTACCTACTCACGTATGGAACTTAGTATGTAGCACCAGTCTACCCCAGGAATTACTAGGAAATCGCTTGATTGAGCTTGGAGGCACTCGTCTTGTGTGCCGGGAGATTCCAGTTACCTCTCCCAACACTTGCGTCAAGCAGCGAGCCTAGGCCTTTTGGAAGCGAAAGGTAGCGGCAGGCAGGATGTTGGGTTACAGGCCATAAGCTCAACTCTCAGAAGTGTGTATGCATGGGAGGCAGATGTCTGCTACCCACTCGGACATGGGAGTTGGAACCTAGCTACACTCCTATTGAAGAAGGACTCTGGAAATCGCTGTATTCAACTCAGATACACGGGAGTTCAGGCCCAATGCTTACACATGCTTTTCCCACAAACTATCCCAGCCACTAACAGAAGGAGGTTAGCAGGTAAGTCTACAGTCAGGCAGGATGCGGGAGGGTCCTGCCCTGTCCTCAGCTCTCACAGGGAAGCATGCCTTGAAGCCAGCTCTCAACTAGCTGCATTCTTATGACAGTGTGAAGGTAGCAGTATTCTGAGTAAGGAGGTTCCCAGATTACCACTCTACTGCACCTGGAGATACCCTCCAGGTCTGCATTGTTAACTTGCGTCTCAGAGGCCTCTGGCAAACGTCTCTGGTGAAGACGTGCGAAACTCACTCTGCAGGCAGTGTGGAACTGTGAGGGACTGAGGGTCAGCTCAACTCTCAGCAGTAAGATGTATTTGGACAAGGCGTTCAAATACCTACTCACGTATGGAACTTAGTATGTAGCACCAGTCTACCCCAGGAATTACTGGGAAATCGCTGGATTGAGCTTGGAGGCACTAGTCTTGTTGCCGGGAGATTCCAGTTACCTCTCCCAACACTTCGGTGAAGCAGCGAGCCTAGGCCTTTTGGAAGCGAAAGCTAGCTGCAGGCAGGAGGTAGGGTTACAGGCCATAAGCTCAACTCTCAGAAGTGTGTATGCATGGGAGGCAGATGTCTGCTACCCACTCGTACATGCGAGTGGGAACCTACTACACTCTGATGAAAAAGGACTTTGGAAATTGCTGTATTCAACTCAGATACACGTGGGTTCAGGCACAACGATTCCACATGCTTTTCTCACAACCTTTCCCTGCCACTAACATGAGGACGTTAGCAGCTCCTTCTACAGTCAAGCAGGATGCGGGAGGGTTGTGCCCTGTCCTTAGCTCTCACAGGGAAGCATGTCTTGAAGCCAGCGGTCAACTAGCTGCATAATTATGGCAGGGTCAAGGTAGCAGTATTCTGAGACAGGAGGTTCCCAGATTACCACTCTACTGCACCTGGAGATACCCTCCAGGTCTGCATTGTTAACTTGCGTCTCAGAGGCCTCTGGCAAACGTCTCTGTTGAAGACGTGCGAAACTCACTCTGCAGGCAGTGTGGAACTGTGAGGGACTGAGGGTCAGCTCAACTCTCAGCAGTAAGATGTTTTTGGACAAGGCGTTCAAATACCTACTCACGTATGGAACTTAGTATGTAGCACCAGTCTACCCCAGGAATTACTAGGCAATCGCTTGATTGAGCTTGGAGGCACTCGTCTTGTGTGCCGGGAGATTCCAATTACCTCTCCCAACACTTGCGTCAAGCAGCGAGCCTAGGCCTTTTGGAAGCGAAAGGTAGCGGCAGGCACGATGTAGGGTTACAGGCCATAAGCTCAACTCTCAGAAGTGTGTATGCATGGGAGGCAGATGTCTGCTTCCCACTCGGACATGGGAGTTGGAACCTAGCTACACTCCTATTGAAGAAGGACTTTGGAAATCGCTGTATTCAACTCAGATACACGGGAGTTCAGGCCCAATGCTTACACATGCTTTTCCCACAAACTATCCCAGCCACTAACAGAAGGAGGTTAGCAGGTAAGTCTACAGTCAGGCAGGATGCGGGAGGGTCCTGCCCTGTCCTCAGCTCTCACAGGGAAGCATGCCTTGAAGCCAGCTCTCAACTAGCTGCATTCTTATGACAGTGTGAAGGTAGCAGTATTCTGAGTAAGGAGGTTCCCAGATTACCACTCTACTGCACCTGGAGATACCCTCCAGGTCTGCATTGTTAACTTGCGTCTCAGAGGCCTCTGGCAAACGTCTCTGGTGAAGACGTGCGAAACTCACTCTGCAGGCAGTGTGGAACTGTGAGGGACTGAGGGTGAGCTCAACTCTCAGCAGTAAGATGTTTTTGGACAAGGCGTTCAAATACCTACTCACGTATGGAACTTAGAATGTAGCACCAGTCTACCCCAGGAATTACTGGGAAATCGCTGGATTGAGCTTGGAGGCACTAGTCTTGTTGCCGGGAGATTCCAGTTACCTCTCCCAACACTTCGGTGAAGCAGCGAGCCTAGGCCTTTTGGAAGCGAAAGCTAGCTGCAGGCAGGAGGTAGGGATACAGGCCATAAGCTCAACTCTCAGAAGTGTGTATGCATGGGAGGCAGATGTCTGCTACCCACTCGTACATGCGAGTGGGAACCTACTACACTCTGATGAAAAAGGACTTTGGAAATCGCTGTATTCAACTCAGATACACGTGGGTTCAGGCACAACGATTCCACATGCTTTTCTCACAACCTTTCCCTGCCACTAACATGAGGACGTTAGCAGTTCCTTCTACAGTCAAGCAGGATGCGGGAGGGTTGTGCCCTGTACTTAGCTCTCACAAGGAAGCATGTCTTGAAGCCAGCGGTCAACTAGCTGCATACTTATGGCAGGGTCAAGGTAGCAGTATTCTGAGACAGGAGGTTCCCAGATTACCACTCTACTGCACCTGGAGATACCCTCCAGGTCTGCATTGTTAACTTGCGTCTCAGAGGCCTCTGGCAAACGTCTCTGGTGAAGACGTGCGAAACTCACTCTGCAGGCAGTGTGGAACTGTGAGGGACTGAGGGTCAGCTCAACTCTCAGCAGTAAGATGTTTTTGGACAAGGCGTTCAAATACCTACTCACGTATGGAACTTAGTATGTAGCACCAGTCTACCCCAGGAATTACTAGGCAATCGCTTGATTGAGCTTGGAGGCCCTAGTCTTGTGTGCCGGGAGATTCCAATTACCTCTCCCAACACTTGCGTCAAGCAGCGAGCCTAGGCCTTTTGGAAGCGAAAGGTAGCGGCAGGCACGATGTAGGGTTACAGGCCATAAGCTCAACTCTCAGAAGTGTGTATGCATGGGAGACAGATGTCTGCTACCCACTCGGACATGGGAGTTGGAACCTAGCTACACTCCTATTGAAGAAGGATGTTGGAAATCGCTGTATTCAACTCAGATACTCGGGAGTTCAGGCCCAATGCTTACACATGCTTTTCCCACAACCTATCCCAGCCACTAACAGAAGGAGGTTAGCAGGTACGTCTACAGTCAGGCAGGATGCGGGAGGGTTCTGCCCTGTCCTCAGCTCTCACAGGGAAGCATGCCTAGAAGCCAGCTCTCAACTAGCTGCATTCTTATGACAGTGTGAAGGTAGCAGTATTCTGAGTAAGGCGGTTCCGAGATTACCACTCTACTGCACCTGGAGATATCCTCCAGGTCTGCATTGTTAACTTGCGTCTCAGAAGCCTGTGGCAAACGTCTCTGGTGAAGACCTGCGAAACTCACTCTGCAGGCAGTGTGGAACTGTGAGGGACTGAGGGTGAGCTCAACTGTCAGGAGTAAGATGCTTTTGGACAAGGCGTTCAGCTACTTCTCACGTATGGAACTTAGTATGTAGCACCTGTCTACCCCAGGAATTACTAGGCTATCGCTGGAATGAGCTTGGAGGCACTAGTCTTGTGTGCCGGGAGATTCCAATTACCTCTCCCAACACTTCCGTCAAACAGCGAGCCTAGGCCTTTTAGAAGTGAAAGGAACCAGCAGGCTGGATGGGGAGGTACAGGCCTTAAGCTCAAATCTCAGAAGTGTGTATGCAGGGGAGACAGATGTCTGCTACCCACTCTGACATGGGAGTTGGAAACTACCTACACTCTGATTGAAGAAGGCCATTGGAAATCGCTGTATTCAACTCAGATACACAGGAGTTCAGGCCCAATGCTTACACATGCTTTTCCCGCAACCTCTCTCAGCCACTAACATTAGGATGTTAGCAGCTGCGCCTACAGTCAGGCAGGATGCGGGTGGGTTCTGCCATGTCCTCAGCACTCCCAGGAAAGCATGCCTAGAAGCCAGCTCTCAACTAGCTGCATTCTTATGGCAGTGTGAAGGTAGCAGTATTCTGAGTCAGGAGGTTCCAAGATTACCACTCTACTGCACCTGGAGTTACCCTCCAGGTCTGCATTGTTAACTTGCGTCTCAGAAGCCTGTGGCAAACGTCTCTGGTGAAGACCTGCGAAACTCACTCTGCAGGCAGTGTGGAACTGTGAGGGACTGAGGGTGAGCTCAACTCTCAGAAGTAAGATGCTTTTGGACAAGGCGTTCAGCTACCTTCTCACGTATGGAACTTAGTATGTAGCACCAGTCTACCACACGAATTACTAGGCAATCGCTGGAATGAGCTTGGAGGCCCTAGTCTTGTGTGCCGGGAGATTCCAATTACCTCTCCCAACACTTCCGTCAAACAGCGAGCCTAGGCCTTTTAGAAGTGAAAGGAACCAGCAGGCTGGATGGGGAGGTACAGGCCTTAAGCTCAACTCTCAGAAGTGTGTATGCAGGGGAGACAGATGTCTGCTACCCACTCTGACATGGGAGTTGGAAACTACCTACACTCTGATTGAAGAAGGCCATTGGAAATCGCTGTATTCAACTCAGATACACAGGAGTTCAGGCCCAATGCTTACACATGCTTTTCCCGCAACCTCTCTCAGCCACTAACATTAGGATGTTAGCAGCTGCGCCTACAGTCAGGCAGGATGCGGGTGGGTTCTGCCCTGTCCTCAGCACTCCCAGGGAAGCATGCCTAGAAGCCAGCTCTCAACTAGCTGCATTCTTATGGCAGTGTGAAGGTAGCAGTATTCTGAGTAAGGAGGTTCCCAGATTACCACTCTACTGCACCTGGAGATACCCTCCAGGTCTGCATTGTTAACTTGCGTCTCAGAAGCCTCTGGCAAACGTCTCTGGTGAAGACGTCCGAAACTTACTCTGCAGGCAGTGTGGAACTGTGAGGGACTGAGGGTGAGCTCAACTCTCAGAAGTAAGATGTTTTTGGACAAGGCGTTCAACTACCTACTCACGTATGGAACTTAGTATGTAGCACCAGTCTACCCCAGGAATTACTAGGAAATCGCTTGATTGAGCTTGGAGGCACTCGTCTTGTGTGCCGGGAGATTCCAGTTACCTCTCCCAACACTTGCGTCAAGCAGCGAGCCTAGGCCTTTTGGAAGCGAAAGGTAGCGGCAGGCAGGATGTTGGGTTACAGGCCATAAGCTCAACTCTCAGAAGTGTGTATGCATGGGTGGCAGATGTCTGCTACCCACTCGGACATGGGAGTTGGAACCTAGCTACACTCCTATTGAAGAAGGACTTTGGAAATCGCTGTATTCAACTCAGATACACGGGAGTTCAGGCCCAATGCTTACACATCCTTTTCCCAGAAACTATCCCAGCCACTAACAGAAGGAGGTTAGCAGGTAAGTCTACAGTCAGGCAGGATGCGGGAGGGTCCTGCCCTGTCCTCAGCTCTCACAGGGAAGCATGCCTTGAAGCCAGCTCTCAACTAGCTGCATTCTTATGACAGTGTGAAGGTAGCAGTATTCTGAGTAAGGAGGTTCCCAGATTACCACTCTACTGCACCTGGAGATACCCTCCAGGTCTGCATTGTTAACTTGCGTCTCAGAGGCCTCTGGCAAACGTCTCTGGTGAAGACGTGCGAAACTCACTCTGCAGGCAGTGTGGAACTGTGAGGGACTGAGGGTCAGCTCAACTCTCAGCAGTAAGATGATTTTGGACAAGGCGTTCAGCTACCTTCTCACATATGGAACTTAGTATGTAGCACCAGTCTACCCCAGGAATTACTGGGAAATCGCTGGATTGAGCTTGGAGGCACTAGTCTTGTTGCCGGGAGATTCCAGTTACCTCTCCCAACACTTCGGTGAAGCAGCGAGCCTAGGCCTTTTGGAAGCGAAAGCTAGCTGCAGGCAGGAGGTAGGGATACAGGCCATAAGCTCAACTCTCAGAAGTGTGTATGCATGGGAGGCAGATGTCTGCTACCCACTCGTACATGCGAGTGGGAACCTACTACACTCTGATGAAAAAGGACTTTGGAAATCGCTGTATTCAACTCAGATACACGTGGGTTCAGGCACAACGATTCCACATGCTTTTCTCACAACCTTTCCCTGCCACTAACATGAGGACGTTAGCAGCTCCTTCTACAGTCAAGCAGGATGCGGGAGGGTTGTGCCCTGTCCTTAGCTCTCACAGGGAAGCATGTCTTGAAGCCAGCGGTCAACTAGCTGCATACTTATGGCAGGGTCAAGGTAGCAGTATTCTGAGACAGGAGGTTCCCAGATTACCACTCTACTGCACCTGGAGATACCCTCCAGGTCTGCATTGTTAACTTGCGTCTCAGAGGCCTCTGGCAAACGTCTCTGGTGAAGACGTGCGAAACTCACTCTGCAGGCAGTGTGGAACTGTGAGGGACTGAGGGTCAGCTCAACTCTCAGCAGTAAGATGTTTTTGGACAAGGCGTTCAAATACCTACTCACGTATGGAACTTAGTATGTAGCACCAGTCTACCCCAGGAATTACTAGGCAATCGCTTGATTGAGCTTGGAGGCACTCGTCTTGTGTGCCGGGAGATTCCAATTACCTCTCCCAACACTTGCGTCAAGCAGCGAGCCTAGGCCTTTTGGAAGCGAAAGGGAGCGGCAGGCACGATGTAGGGTTACAGGCCATAAGCTCAACTCTCAGAAGTGTGTATGCATGGGAGGCAGATGTCTGCTACCCACTCGGACATGGGAGTTGGAACCTAGCTACACTCCTATTGAAGAAGGATGTTGGAAATCGCTGTATTCAACTCAGATACTCGGGAGTTCAGGCCCAATGCTTACATATGCTTTTCCCACAACCTATCCCAGCCACTAACAGAAGGAGGTTAGCAGGTACGTCTACAGTCAGGCAGGATGCGGGAGGGTTCTGCCCTGTCCTCAGCTCTCACAGGGAAGCATGCCTAGAAGCCAGCACTCAACTAGCTGCATTCTTATGACAGTGTGAAGGTAGCAGTATTCTGAGTAAGGCGGTTCCGAGATTACCACTCTAATGCACCTGGAGATACCCTCCAGGTCTGCATTGTTAACTTGCGTCTCAGAAGCCTGTGGCAAACGTCTCTGGTGAAGACCTGTAAAACTCACTCTGCAGGCAGTGTGGAACTGTGAGGGACTGAGGGTGAGCTCAACTCTCAGAAGTAAGATGCTTTTGGACAAGGCGTTCAGCTACCTTCTCACGTATGGAACTTAGTATGTAGCAGCAGTCTACCACACGAATTACTAGGCAATCGCTGGAATGAGCTTGGAGGCCCTAGTCTTGTGTGCCGGGAGATTCCAATTACCTCTCCCAACACTTCCGTCAAACAGCGAGCCTAGGTCTTTTAGAAGTGAAAGGAACCAGCAGGCTGGATGGGGAGGTACAGGCCTTAAGCTCAACTCTCAGAAGTGTGTATGCAGGGGAGACAGATGTCTGCTACCCACTCTGACATGGGAGTTGGAAACTAGCTACACTCTGATTGAAGAAGGCCATTGGAAATCGCTGTATTCAACTCAGATACACAGGAGTTCAGGCCCAATGCTTACACATGCTTTTCCCGCAACCTCTCTCAGCCACTAACATTACGATGTTAGCAGCTGCGCCTACAGTCAGGCAGGATGCGGGTGGGTTCTGCCCTGTCCTCAGCACTCCCAGGGAAGCATGCCTAGAAGCCAGCTCTCAACTAGCTGCATTCTTATGGCAGTGTGAAGGTAGCAGTATTCTGAGTAAGGAGGTTCCCAGATTACCACTCTACTGCACCTGGAGATACCCTCCAGGTCTGCATTGTTAACTTTCGTCTCAGAAGCTTTGGCAAACGTCTCTGGTGAAGACGTCCGAAACTCACTCTGCAGGCAGTGTGGAACTGTGAGGGACTGAGGGTGAGCTCAACTCTCAGAAGTAAGATGTTTTTGGACAAGGCGTTCAACTACCTACTCACGTATGGAACTTAGTATGTAGCACCAGTCTACCCCAGGAATTACTAGGAAATCGCTTGATTGAGCTTGGAGGCACTCGTCTTGTGTGCCGGGAGATTCCAGTTACCTCTCCCAACACTTGCGTCAAGCAGCGAGCCTAGGCCTTTTGGAAGCGAAAGGTAGCGGCAGGCAGGATGTTGGGTTACAGGCCATAAGCTCAACTCTCAGAAATGTGTATGCATGGGTGGCAGATGTCTGCTACCCACTCGGACATGGGAGTTGTAACCTAGCTACACTCCTATTGAAGAAGGACTTTGGAAATCGCTGTATTCAACTCAGATACACGGGAGTTCAGGCCCAATGCTTACACATGCTTTTCCCACAAACTGTCCCAGCCACTAACAGAAGGAGGTTAGCAGGTAAGTCTACAGTCAGGCAGGATGCGGGAGGGTCCTGCCCTGTCTTCAGCTCTCACAGGGAAGCATGCCTTGAAGCCAGCTCTCAACTAGCTGCATTCTTATGACAGTGTGAAGGTAGCAGTATTCTGAGTAAGGAGGTTCCCAGATTACCACTCTACTGCACCTGGAGATACCCTCCAGGTCTGCATTGTTAACTTGCGTCTCAGAGGCCTCTGGCAAACGTCTCTGGTGAAGACGTGCGAAACTCACTCTGCAGGCAGTGTGGAACTGTGAGGGACTGAGGGTCAGCTCAACTCTCAGCAGTAAGATGTTTTTGGACAAGGCGTTCAAATACCTACTCACGTATGGAACTTAGTATGTAGCACCAGTCTACCCCAGGAATTACTGGGAAATCGCTGGATTGAGCTTGGAGGCACTAGTCTTGTTGCCGGGAGATTCCAGTTACCTCTCCCAACACTTCGGTGAAGCAGCGAGCCTAGGCCTTTTGGAAGCGAAAGCTAGCTGCAGGCAGGAGGTAGGGATACAGGCCATAAGCTCAACTCTCAGAAGTGTGTATGCATGGGAGGCAGATGTCTGCTACCCACTCGTACATGCGAGTGGGAACCTACTAGACTCTGATGAAAAAGGACTTTGGAAATCGCTGTATTCAACTCAGATACACGTGGGTTCAGGCACAACGATTCCACATGCTTTTCTCACAACCTTTCCCTGCCACTAACATGAGGACGTTAGCAGCTCCTTCTACAGTCAAGCAGGATGCGGGAGGGTTGTGCCCTGTCCTTAGCTCTCACAGGGAAGCATGTCTTGAAGCCAGCGGTCAACTAGCTGCATACTTATGGCAGGGTCAAGGTAGCAGTATTCTGAGACAGGAGGTTCCCAGATTACCACTCTACTGCACCTGGAGATACCCTCCAGGTCTGCATTGTTAACTTGCGTCTCAGAGGCCTCTGGCAAACGTCTCTGGTGAAGACGTGCGAAACTCACTCTGCAGGCAGTGTGGAACTGTGAGGGACTGAGGGTCAGCTCAACTCTCAGCAGTAAGATGTTTTTGGACAAGGCGTTCAAATACCTACTCACGTATGGAACTTAGTATGTAGCACCAGTCTACCCCAGGAATTACTAGGAAATCGCTTGATTGAGCTTGGAGGCACTCGTCTTGTGTGCCGGGAGATTCCAATTACCTCTCCCAACACTTGCGTCAAGCAGCGAGCCTAGGCCTTTTGGAAGCGAAAGGTAGCGGCAGGCACGATGTAGGGTTACAGGCCATAAGCTCAACTCTCAGAAGTGTGTATGCATGGGAGGCAGATGTCTGCTACCCACTCGGACATGGGAGTTGGAACCTAGCTACACTCCTATTGAAGAAGGATGTTGGAAATCGCTGTATTCAACTCAGATACTCGGAAGTTCAGGCCCAATGCTTACACATGCTTTTCCCACAACCTATCCCAGCCACTAACATTAGGATGTTAGCAGCTGTGCCTACAGTCAGGCAGGATGCGGGAGGGTTCTGCCCTGTCCTCAGCTCTCACAGGGAAGCATGCCTAGAAGCCAGCTCTCAACTAGCTGCATTCATATGACAGTGTGAAGGTAGCAGTATTCTGAGTAAGGCGGTTCCGAGATTACCACTCTACTGCACCTGGAGATACCCTCCAGGTCTGCATTGTTAACTTGCGTCTCAGAAGCCTGTGGCAAACGTCTCTGGTGAAGACCTGCGAAACTCACTCTGCAGGCAGTGTGGAACTGTGAGGGACTGAGGGTGAGCTCAACTCTCAGAAGTAAGATGCTTTTGGACAAGGCGTTCAGCTACATTCTCACGTATGGAACTTAGTATGTAGCACCTGTCTACCCCAGGAATTACTAGGCTATCGCTGGAATGAGCTTGGAGGCCCTAGTCTTGTGTGCCGGGAGATTCCAATTACCTCTCCCAACACTTCCGTCAAACAGCGAGCCTAGGCCTTTTAGAAGTGAAAGGAACCAGCAGGCTGGATGGGGAGGTACAGGCCTTAAGCTCAACTCTCAGAAGTGTGTATGCAGGGGAGACAGATGTCTGCTACCCACTCTGACATGGGAGTTGGAAACTAGCTACACTCTGATTGAAGAAGGCCATTGGAAATCGCTGTATTCAACTCAGATACACAGGAGTTCAGGCCCAATGCTTACACATGCTTTTCCCGCAACCTCTCTCAGCCACTAACATTAGGATGTTAGCAGCTGCGCCTACAGTCAGGCAGAATGCGGGGGGTTCTGCCATGTCCTCAGCACTCCCAGGGAAGCATGCCTAGAAGCCAGCTCTCAACTAGCTGCATTCTTATGGCAGTGTGAAGGTAGCAGTATTCTGAGTCAGGAGGTTCCAAGATTACCACTCTACTGCACCTGGAGATACCCTCCAGGTCTGCATTGTTAACTTGCGTCTCAGAAGCCTGTGGCAAACGTCTCTGGTGAAGACCTGCGAAACTCACTCTGCAGGCAGTGTGGAACTGTGAGGGACTGAGGGTGAGCTCAACTCTCAGAAGTAAGATGCTTTTGGACAAGGCGTACAGCTACCTTCTCACGTATGGAACTTAGTATGTAGCAGCAGTCTACCACACGAATTACTAGGCAATCGCTGGAATGAGCTTGGAGGCCCTAGTCTTGTGTGCCGGGAGATTCCAATTACCTCTCCCAACACTTCCGTCAAACAGCGAGCCTAGGCCTTTTAGAAGTGAAAGGAACCAGCAGGCTGGATGGGGAGGAACAGGCCTTAAGCTCAACTCTCAGAAGTGTGTATGCAGGGGTGACAGATGTCTGCTACCCACTCTGATATGGGAGTTGGAAACTACCTACACTCTGATTGAAGAAGGCCATTGGAAATCGCTGTATTCAACTCAGATACACAGGAGTTCAGGCCCAATGCTTACACATGCTTTTCCCGCAACCTCTCTCAGCCACTAACATTAGGATGTTAGCAGCTGCGCCTACAGTCAGGCAGAATGCGGGTGGGTTCTGCCCTGTCCTCAGCACTCCCAGGGAAGCATGCCTAGAAGCCAGCTCTCAACTAGCTGCATTCTTATGGCAGTGTGAAGGTAGCAGTATTCTGAGTAAGGAGGTTCCCAGATTACCACTCTACTGCACCTGGAGATACCCTCCAGGTCTGCATTGTTAACTTGCGTCTCAGAAGCCTCTGGCAAACGTCTCTGGTGAAGACGTGCGAAACTCACTCTGCAGGCAGTGTGGAACTGTGAGGGACTGAGGGTCAGCTCAACTCTCAGCAGTAAGATGTTTTTGGACAAGGCGTTCAAATACCTACTCACGTATGGAACTTAGTATGTAGCACCAGTCTACCCCAGGAATTACTAGGCAATCGCTTGATTGAGCTTGGAGGCACTCGTCTTGTGTGCCGGGAGATTCCAATTACCTCTCCCAACACTTGCGTCAAGCAGCGAGCCTAGGCCTTTTGGAAGCGAAAGGTAGCGGCAGGCACGATGTAGGGTTACAGGCCATAAGCTCAACTCTCAGAAGTGTGTATGCATGGGAGGCAGATGTCTGCTACCCACTCGGACATGGGAGTTGGAACCTAGCTACACTCCTATTGAAGAAGGACTTTGGAAATCGCTGTATTCAACTCAGACACACGGGAGTTCAGGCCCAATGCTTACACATGCTTTTCCCACAAACTATCCCAGCCACTAACAGAAGGAGGTTAGCAGGTAAGTCTACAGTCAGGCAGGATGCGGGAGGGTTGTGCCCTGTCCTCCGCTCTCACAGGGAAGCATGCCTTGAAGCCAGCTCTCAACTAGCTGCATTCTTATGACAGTGTGAAGGTAGCAGTATTCTGAGTAAGGAGGTTCCCAGATTACCACTCTACTGCACCTGGAGATACCCTCCAGGTCTGCATTGTTAACTTGCGTCTCAGAGGCCTCTGGCAAACGTCTCTGGTGAAGACATGCGAAACTCACTCTGCAGGCAGTGTGGAACTGTGAGGGACTGAGGGTCAGCTCAACTCTCAGCAGTAAGATGTTTTTGGACAAGGCGTTCAAATACCTACTCACGTATGGAACTTAGAATGTAGCACCAGTCTACCCCAGGAATTACTGGGAAATCGCTGGATTGAGCTTGGAGGCACTAGTCTTGTTGCCGGGAGATTCCAGTTACCTCTCCCAACACTTCGGTGAAGCAGCGAGCCTAGGCCTTTTGGAAGCGAAAGCTAGCTGAAGGCAGGAGGTAGGGATACAGGCCATAAGCTCAACTCTCAGAAGTGTGTATGCATGGGAGGCAGATGTCTGCTACCCACTCGTACATGCGAGTGGGAACCTACTACACTCTGATGAAAAAGGACTTTGGAAATCGCTGTATTCAACTCAGATACACGTGGGTTCAGGCACAACGATTCCACATGCTTTTCTCACAACCTTTCCCTGCCACTAACATGAGGACGTTAGCAGCTCCTTCTACAGTCAAGCAGGATGCGGGAGGGTTGTGCCCTGTCCTTAGCTCTCACAAGGAAGCATGTCTTGAAGCCAGCGGTCAACTAGCTGCATACTTATGGCAGGGTCAAGGTAGCAGTATTCTGAGACAGGAGGTTCCCAGATTACCACTCTACTGCACCTGGAGATACCCTCCAGGTCTGCATTGTTAACTTGCGTCTCAGAGGCCTCTGGCAAACGTCTCTGGTGAAGACGTGCGAAACTCACTCGGCAGGCAGTGTGGAACTGTGAGGGACTGAGGGTCAGCTCAACTCTCAGCAGTAAGATGTTTTTGGACAAGGCGTTCAAATACCTACTCACGTATGGAACTTAGTATGTAGCACCAGTCTACCCCAGGAATTACTAGGCAATCACTTGATTGAGCTTGGAGGCCCTAGTCTTGTGTGCCGGGAGATTCCAATTACCTCTCCCAACACTTGCGTCAAGCAGCGAGCCTAGGCCTTTTGGAAGCGAAAGGTAGCGGCAGGCACGATGTAGGGTTACAGGCCATAAGCTCAACTCTCAGAAGTGTGTATGCATGGGAGACAGATGTCTGCTACCCACTCGGACATGGGAGTTGGAACCTAGCTACACTCCTATTGAAGAAGGATGTTGGAAATCGCTGTATTCAACTCAGATACTCGGGAGTTCAGGCCCAATGCTTACACATGCTTTTCCCACAACCTATCCCAGCCACTAACAGAAGGAGGTTAGCAGGTACGTCTACAGTCAGGCAGGATGCGGGAGGGTTCTGCCCTTTCCTCAGCTCTCACAGGGAAGCATGCCTAGAAGCCAGCTCTCAACTAGCTGCATTCTTATGACAGTGTGAAGGTAGCAGTATTCTGAGTAAGGTAGGTTCCGAGATTACCACTCTACTGCACCTGGAGATATCCTCCAGGTCTGCATTGTTAACTTGCGTCTCAGAAGCCTGTGGCAAACGTCTCTGGTGAAGACCTGCGAAACTCACTCTGCAGGCAGTGTGGAACTGTGAGGGACTGAGGGTGAGCTCAACTCTCAGAAGTAAGATGCTTTTGGACAAGGCGTTCAGCTACATTCTCACGTATGGATCTTAGTATGTAGCACCTGTCTACCCCAGGAATTACTAGGCTATCGCTGGAATGAGCTTGGAGGCACTAGTCTTGTGTGCCAGGAGATTCCAATTACCTCTCCCAACACTTCCGTCAAACAGCGAGCCTAGGCCTTTTAGAAGTGAAAGGAACCAGCAGGCTGGATGGGGAGGTACAGGCCTTAAGCTCAACTCTCAGAAGTGTGTATGCAGGGGAGACAGATGTCTGCTACCCACTCTGACATGGGAGTTGGAAACTACCTACACTCTGATTGAAGAAGGCCATTGGAAATCGCTGTATTCAACTCAGATACACAGGAGTTCAGGCCCAATGCTTACACATGCTTTTCCCGCAACCTCTCTCAGCCACTAACATTAGGATGTTAGCAGCTGCGCCTACAGTCAGGCAGGATGCGGGTGGGTTCTGCCCTGTCCTCAGCACTCCCAGGGAAGCATGCCTAGAAGCCAGCTCTCAACTAGCTGCATTCTTATGGCAGTGTGAAGGTAGCAGTATTCTGAGTCAGGAGGTTCCCAGATTACCACTCTACTGCACCTGGAGATACCCTCCAGGTCTGCATTGTTAACTTGCGTCTCAGAAGCCTCTGGCAAACGTCTCTGGTGAAGACCTGCGAAACTCACTCTGCAGGCAGTGTGGAACTGTGAGGGACTGAGGGTGAGCTCAACTCTCAGAAGTAAGATGCTTTTGGACAAGGCGTTCAGCTACATTCTCACGTATGGAACTTAGTATGTAGCACCTGTCTACCCCAGGAATTACTAGGCTATCGCTGGAATGAGCTTGGAGGCACTAGTCTTGTGTGCCGGGAGATTCCAATTACCTCTCCCAACACTTCCGTCAAACAGCGAGCCTAGGCCTTTTAGAAGTGAAAGGAACCAGCAGGCTGGATGGGGAGGTACAGGCCTTAAGCTCAAATCTCAGAAGTGTGTATGCAGGGGAGACAGATGTCTGCTACCCACTCTGACATGGGAGTTGGAAACTACCTACACTCTGATTGAAGAAGGCCATTGGAAATCGCTGTATTCAACTCAGATACACAGGAGTTCAGGCCCAATGCTTACACATGCTTTTCCCGCAACCTCTCTCAGCCACTAACATTAGGATGTTAGCAGCTGCGCCTACAGTCAGGCAGGATGCGGGTGGGTTCTGCCATGTCCTCAGCACTCCCAGGGAAGCATGCCTAGAAGCCAGCTCTCAACTAGCTGCATTCTTATGGCAGTGTGAAGGTAGCAGTATTCTGAGTCAGGAGGTTCCAAGATTACCACTCTACTGCACCTGGAGTTACCCTCCAGGTCTGCATTGTTAACTTGCGTCTCAGAAGCCTGTGGCAAACGTCTCTGGTGAAGACCTGCGAAACTCACTCTGCAGGCAGTGTGGAACTGTGAGGGACTGAGGGTGAGCTCAACTCTCAGAAGTAAGATGCTTTTGGACAAGGCGTTCAGCTACCTTCTCACGTATGGAACTTAGTATGTAGCAGCAGTCTACCACACGAATTACTAGGCAATCGCTGGAATGAGCTTGGAGGCCCTAGTCTTGTGTGCCGGGAGATTCCAATTACCTCTCCCAACACTTCCGTCAAACAGCGAGCCTAGGCCTTTTAGAAGTGAAAGGAACCAGCAGGCTGGATGGGGAGGTACAGGCCTTAAGCTCAACTCTCAGAAGTGTGTATGCAGGGGAGACAGATGTCTGCTACCCACTCTGACATGGGAGTTGGAAACTAGCTACACTCTGTTTGAAGAAGGCCATTGGAAATCGCTGTATTCAACTCAGATACACAGGAGTTCAGGCCCAATGCTTACACATGCTTTTCCCGCAACCTCTCTCAGCCACTAAAATTAGGATGTTAGCAGCTGCGCCTACAGTCAGGCAGGATGCGGGTGGGTTCTGCCCTGTCCTCAGCACTCCCAGGGAAGCATGCCTAGAAGCCAGCGCTCAACTAGCTGCATTCTTATGGCAGTGTGAAGGTAGCAGTATTCTGAGTAAGGAGGTTCCCAGATTACCACTCTACTGCACCTGGAGATACCCTCCAGGTCTGCATTGTTAACTTGCGTCTCAGAAGCCTCTGGCAAACGTCTCTGGTGAAGACGTCCGAAACTTACTCTGCAGGCAGTGTGGAACTGTGAGGGACTGAGGGTGAGCTCAACTCTCAGAAGTAAGATGTTTTTGGACAAGGCGTTCAACTACCTACTCACGTATGGAACTTAGTATGTAGCACCAGTCTACCCCAGGAATTACTAGGAAATCGCTTGATTGAGCTTGGAGGCACTCGTCTTGTGTGCCGGGAGATTCCAGTTACCTCTCCCAACACTTGCGTCAAGCAGCGAGCCTAGGCCTTTTGGAAGCGAAAGGTAGCGGCAGGCAGGATGTTGGGTTACAGGCCATAAGCTCAACTCTCAGAAGTGTGTATGCATGGGTGGCAGATGTCTGCTACCCACTCGGACATGGGAGTTGGAACCTAGCTACACTCCTATTGAAGAAGGACTTTGGAAATCGCTGTATTCAACTCAGATACACGGGAGTTCAGGCCCAATGCTTACACATCCTTTTCCCACAAACTATCCCAGCCACTAACAGAAGGAGGTTAGCAGGTAAGTCTACAGTCAGGCAGGATGCGGGAGGGTCCTGCCCTGTCCTCAGCTCTCACAGGGAAGCATGCCTTGAAGCCAGCACTCAACTAGCTGCATTCTTATGACAGTGTGAAGGTAGCAGTATTCTGAGTAAGGAGGTTCCCAGATTACCACTCTACTGCACCTGGAGATACCCTCCAGGTCTGCATTGTTAACTTGCGTCTCAGAGGCCTCTGGCAAACGTCTCTGGTGAAGACGTGCGAAACTCACTCTGCAGGCAGTGTGGAACTGTGAGGGACTGAGGGTCAGCTCAACTCTCAGCAGTAAGATGATTTTGGACAAGGCGTTCAGCTACCTTCTCATATATGGAACTTAGTATGTAGCACCAGTCTACCCCAGGAATTACTGGGAAATCGCTGGATTGAGCTTGGAGGCACTAGTCTTGTTGCCGGGAGATTCCAGTTACCTCTCCCAACACTTCGGTGAAGCAGCGAGCCTAGGCCTGTTGGAAGCGAAAGCTAGCTGCAGGCAGGAGGTAGGGATACAGGCCATAAGCTCAACTCTCAGAAGTGTGTATGCATGGGAGGCAGATGTCTGCTACCCACTCGTACATGCGAGTGGGAACCTACTACACTCTGATGAAAAAGGACTTTGGAAATCGCTGTATTCAACTCAGATACACGTTGGTTCAGGCACAACGATTCCACATGCTTTTCTCACAACCTTTCCCTGCCACTAACATGAGGACGTTAGCAGCTCCTTCTACAGTCAAGCAGGATGCGGGAGGGTTGTGCCCTGCCCTTAGCTCTCACAGGGAAGCATGTCTTGAAGCCAGCGGTCAACTAGCTGCATACTTATGGCAGGGTCGAGGTAGCAGTATTCTGAGACAGGAGGTTCCCAGATTACCACTCTACTGCACCTGGAGATACCCTCCAGGTCTGCATTGTTAACTTGCGTCTCAGAGGCCTCTGGCAAACGTCTCTGGTGAAGACGTGCGAAACTCACTCTGCAGGCAGTGTGGAACTGTGAGGGACTGAGGGTCAGCTCAACTCTCAGCAGTAAGATGTTTTTGGACAAGGCGTTCAAATACCTACTCACGTATGGAACTTAGTATGTAGCACCAGTCTACCCCAGGAATTACTAGGCAATCGCTTGATTGAGCTTGGAGGCACTCGTCTTGTGTGCCGGGAGATTCCAATTACCTCTCCCAACACTTGCGTCAAGCAGCGAGCCTAGGCCTTTTGGAAGCGAAAGGTAGCGGCAGGCACGATGTAGGGTTACAGGCCATAAGCTCAACTCTCAGAAGTGTGTATGCATGGGAGGCAGATGTCTGCTACCCACTCGGACATGGGAGTTGGAACCTAGCTACACTCCTATTGAAGAAGGATGTTGGAAATCGCTGTATTCAACTCAGATACTCGGGAGTTCAGGCCCAATGCTTACACATGCTTTTCCCACAACCTATCCCAGCCACTAACAGAAGGAGGTTAGCAGGTACGTCTACAGTCAGGCAGGATGCGGGAGGGTTCTGCCCTGTCCTCAGCTCTCACAGGGAAGCATGCCTAGAAGCCAGCTCTCAACTAGCTGCATTCTTATGACAGTGTGAAGGTAGCAGTATTCTGAGTAAGGCGGTTCCGAGATTACCACTCTACTGCACCTGGAGATACCCTCCAGGTCTGCATTGTTAACTTGCGTCTCAGAAGCCTGTGGCAAACGTCTCTGGTGAAGACCTGCGAAACTCACTCTGCAGGCAGTGTGGAACTGTGAGGGACTGAGGGTGAGCTCAACTCTCAGAAGTAAGATGCTTTTGGACAAGGCGTTCAGCTACCTTCTCACGTATGGAACTTAGTATGTAGCAGCAGTCTACCACACGAATTACTAGGCAATCGCTGGAATGAGCTTGGAGGCCCTAGTCTTGTGTGCCGGGAGATTCCAATTACCTCTCCCAACACTTCCGTCAAACAGCGAGCCTAGGCCTTTTAGAAGTGAAAGGAACCAGCAGGCTGGATGGGGAGGTACAGGCCTTAAGCTCAACTCTCAGAAGTGTGTATGCAGGGGAGACAGATGTCTGCTACCCACTCTGACATAGGAGTTGGAAACTAGCTACACTCTGATTGAAGAAGGCCATTGGAAATCGCTGTATTCAACTCAGATACACAGGAGTTCAGGCCCAATGCTTACACATGTTTTTCCCGCAACCTCTCTCAGCCACTAACATTACGATGTTAGCAGCTGCGCCTACAGTCAGGCAGGATGCGGGTGGGTTCTGCCCTGTCCTCAGCACTCCCAGGGAAGCATGCCTAGAAGCCAGCTCTCAACTAGCTGCATTCTTATGGCAGTGTGAAGGTAGCAGTATTCTGAGTAAGGAGGTTCCCAGATTACCACTCTACTGCACCTGGAGATACCCTCCAGGTCTGCATTGTTAACTTTCGTCTCAGAAGCCTTGGCAAACGTCTCTGGTGAAGACGTCCGAAACTCACTCTGCAGGCAGTGTGGAACTGTGAGGGACTGAGGGTGAGCTCAACTCTCAGAAGTAAGATGTTTTTGGACAAGGCGTTCAACTACCTACTCACGTATGGAACTTAGTATGTAGCACCAGTCTACCCCAGGAATTACTAGGAAATCGCTTGATTGAGCTTGGAGGCACTCGTCTTGTGTGCCGGGAGATTCCAGTTACCTCTCAGAACACTTGCGTCAAGCAGCGAGCCTAGGCCTTTTGGAAGCGAAAGGTTGCGGCAGGCAGGATGTTGGGTTACAGGCCATAAGCTCAACTCTCAGAAGTGTGTATGCATGGGTGGCAGATGTCTGCTACCCACTCGGACATGGGAGTTGGAACCTAGCTACACTCCTATTGAAGAAGGACTTTGGAAATCGCTGTATTCAACTCAGATACACGGGAGTTCAGGCCCAATGCTTACACATGCTTTTCCCACAAACTATCCCAGCCACTAACAGAAGGAGGTTAGCAGGTAAGTCTACAGTCAGGCAGGATGCGGGAGGGTCCTGCCCTGTCCTCAGCTCTCACAGGGAAGCATGCCTTGAAGCCAGCTCTCAACTAGCTGCATTCTTATGACAGTGTGAAGGTAGCAGTATTCTGAGTAAGGAGGTTCCCAGATTACCACTCTACTGCACCTGGAGATACCCTCCAGGTCTGCATTGTTAACTTGCGTCTCAGAGGCCTCTGGCAAACGTCTCTGGTGAAGACGTGCGAAACTCACTCTGCAGGCAGTGTGGAACTGTGAGGGACTGAGGGTGAGCTCAACTCTCAGCAGTAAGATGTTTTTGGACAAGGCGTTCAAATACCTACTCACGTATGGTACTTAGTATGTAGCACCAGTCTACCCCAGGAATTACTGGGAAATCGCTGGATTGAGCTTGGAGGCACTAGTCTTGTTGCCGGGAGATTCCAGTTACCTCTCCCAACACTTCGGTGAAGCAGCGAGCCTAGGCCTTTTGGAAGCGAAAGCTAGCTGCAGGCAGGAGGTAGGGATACAGGCCATAAGCTCAACTCTCAGAAGTGTGTATGCATGGGAGGCAGATGTCTGCTACCCACTCGTACGTGCGAGTGGGAACCTACTACACTCTGATGAAAAAGGACTTTGGAAATCGCTGTATTCAACTCAGATACACGTGGGTTCAGGCACAACGATTCCACATGCTTTTCTCACAACCTTTCCCTGCCACTAACATGAGGACGTTAGCAGCTCCTTCTACAGTCAAGCAGGATGCGGGAGGGTTGTGCCCTGTCCTTAGCTCTCACAGGGAAGCATGTCTTGAAGCCAGCGGTCAACTAGCTGCATACTTATGGCAGGGTCAAGGTAGCAGTATTCTGAGTCAGGAGGTTCCAAGATTACCACTCTACTGCACCTGGAGATACCCTCCAGGTCTGCATTGTTAACTTGCGTCTCAGAGGCCTCTGGCAAACGTCTCTGGTGAAGACGTGCGAAACTCACTCTGCAGGCAGTGTGGAACTGTGAGGGACTGAGGGTCAGCTCAGCTCTCAGCAGTAAGATGTTTTTGGACAAGGCGTTCAAATACCTACTCACGTATGGAACTTAGTATGTAGCACCAGTCTACCCCAGGAATTACTAGGCAATCGCTTGATTGAGCTTGGAGGCACTCGTCTTGTGTGCCGGGAGATTCCAATTACCTTTCCCAACACTTGCGTCAAGCAGCGAGCCTAGGCCTTTTGGAAGCGAAAGGTAGCGGCAGGCACGATGTAGGGTTACAGGCCATAAGCTCAACTCTCAGAAGTGTGTATGCATGGGAGGCAGATGTCTGCTACCCACTCGGACATGGGAGTTGGAACCTAGCTACACTCCTATTGAAGAAGGATGTTGGAAATCGCTGTATTCAACTCAGATACTCGGGAGTTCAGGCCCAATGCTTACACATGCTTTTCCCACAACCTATCCCAGCCACTAACATTAGGATGTTAGCAGCTGTGCCTACAGTCAGGCAGGATGCGGGAGGGTTCTGCCTGTCCTCAGCTCTCACAGGGAAGCATGCCTAGAAGCCAGCTCTCAACTAGCTGCATTCATATGACAGTGTGAAGGTAGCAGTATTCTGAGTAAGGCGGTTCCGAGATTACCACTCTACTGCACCTGGAGATACCCTCCAGGTCTGCATTGTTAACTTGCGTCTCAGAAGCCTGTGGCAAACGTCTCTGGTGAAGACCTGCGAAACTCACTCTGCAGGCAGTGTGGAACTGTGAGGGACTGAGGGTGAGCTCAACTCTCAGAAGTAAGATGCTTTTGGACAAGGCGTTCAGCTACATTCTCACGTATGGAACTTAGTATGTAGCACCTGTCTACCCCAGGAATTACTAGGCTATCGCTGGAATGAGCTTGGAGGCACTCGTCTTGTGTGCCGGGAGATTCCAATTACCTCTCCCAACACTTCCGTCAAACAGCGAGCCTAGGCCTTTTAGAAGTGAAAGGAACCAACAGGCTGGATGGGGAGGTACAGGCCTTAAGCTCAACTCTCAGAAGTGTGTATGCAGGGGAGACAGATGTCTGCTACCCACTCTGACATGGGAGTTGGAAACTAGCTACACTCTGATTGAAGAAGGCCATTGGAAATCGCTGTATTCAACTCAGATACACAGGAGTTCAGGCCCAATGCTTACACATGCTTTTCCCGCAACCTCTCTCAGCCACTAACATTAGGATGTTAGCAGCTGCGCCTACAGTCAGGCAGGATGCGGGTAGGTTCTGCCATGTCCTCAGCACTCCCAGGGAAGCATGCCTAGAAGCCAGCTCTCAACTAGCTGCATTTTATGGCAGTGTGAAGGTAGCAGTATTCTGAGTCAGGAGGTTCCAAGATTACCACTCTACTGCACCTGGAGATACCCTCCAGGTCTGCATTGTTAACTTGCGTCTCAGAAGCCTGTGGCAAACGTCTCTGGTGAAGACCTGCGAAACTCACTCTGCAGGCAGTGTGGAACTGTGAGGGACTGAGGGTGAGCTCAACTCTCAGAAGTAAGATGCTTTTGGACAAGGCGTTCAGCTACCTTCTCACGTATGGAACTTAGTATGTAGCAGCAGTCTACCACACGAATTACTAGGCAATCGCTGGAATGAGCTTGGAGGCCCTAGTCTTGTGTGCCGGGAGATTCCAATTACCTCTCCCAACACTTCCGTCAAACAGCGAGCCTAGGCCTTTTAGAAGTGAAAGGAACCAGCAGGCTGGATGGGGAGGTACAGGCCTTAAGCTCAACTCTCAGAAGTGTGTATGCAGGGGAGACAGATGTCTGCTACCCACTCTGACTTGGGAGTTGGAAACTACCTACACTCTGATTGAAGAAGGCCATTGGAAATCGCTGTATTCAACTCAGATACACAGGAGTTCAGGCCCAATGCTTACACATGCTTTTCCCGCAACCTCTCTCAGCCACTAACATTAGGATGTTAGCAGCTGCGCCTACAGTCAGGCAGGATGCGGGTGGGTTCTGCCCTGTCCTCAGCACTCCCAGGGAAGCATGCCTAGAAGCCAGCTCTCAACTAGCTGCATTCTTATGGCAGTGTGAAGGTAGCAGTATTCTGAGTCAGGAGGTTCCCAGATTACCACTCTACTGCACCTGGAGATACCCTCCAGGTCTGCATTGTTAACTTGCGTCTCAGAAGCCTCTGGCAAACGTCTCTGGTGAAGACGTCCGAAACTCACTCTGCAGGCAGTGTGGAACTGTGAGGGACTGAGGGTGAGCTCAACTCTCAGAAGTAAGATGTTTTTGGACAAGGCGTTCAACTACCTACTCACGTATGGAACTTAGTATGTAGCACCAGTCTACCCCAGGAATTACTAGGAAATCGCTTGATTGAGCTTGGAGGCACTCGTCTTGTGTGCCGGGAGATTCCAGTTACCTCTCCCAACACTTGCGTCAAGCAGCGAGCCTAGGCCTTTTGGAAGCGAAAGGTAGCGGCAGGCAGGATGTTGGGTTACAGGCCATAAGCTCAACTCTCAGAAGTGTGTATGCATGGGTGGCAGATGTCTGCTACCCACTCGGACATGGGAGTTGGAACCTAGCTACACTCCTATTGAAGAAGGACTTTGGAAATCGCTGTATTCAACTCAGATACACGGGAGTTCAGGCCCAATGCTTACACATGCTTTTCCCACAAACTATCCCAGCCACTAACAGAAGGAGGTTAGCAGGTAAGTCTACAGTCAGGCAGGATGCGGGAGGGTCCTGCCCTGTCCTCAGCTCTCACAGGGAAGCATGCCTTGAAGCCAGCTCTCAACTAGCTGCATTCTTATGACAGTGTGAAGGTAGCAGTATTCTGAGTAAGGAGGTTCCCAGATTACCACTCTACTGCACCTGGAGATACCCTCCAGGTCTGCATTGTTAACTTGCGTCTCAGAGGCCTCTGGCAAACGTCTCTGGTGAAGACGTGCGAAACTCACTCTGCAGGCAGTGTGGAACTGTGAGGGACTGAGGGTGAGCTCAACTCTCAGCAGTAAGATGTTTTTGGACAAGGCGTTCAAATACCTACTCACGTATGGAACTTAGTATGTAGCACCTGCCTACCCCAGGAATTACTGGGAAATCGCTGGATTGAGCTTGGAGACACTAGTCTTGTTGCCGGGAGATTCCAGTTACCTCTCCCAACACTTCGGTGAAGCAGCGAGCCTAGGCCTTTTGGAAGCGAATGCTAGCTGCAGGCAGGAGGTAGGGATACAGGCCATAAGCTCAACTCTCAGAAGTGTGTATGCATGGGAGGCAGATGTCTGCTACCCACTCGTACATGCGAGTGGGAACCTACTACACTCTGATGAAAAAGGACTTTGGAAATCGCTGTATTCAACTCAGATACACGTGGGTTCAGGCACAACGATTCCACATGCTTTTCTCACAACCTTTCCCTGCCACTAACATGAGGACGTTAGCAGCTCCTTCTACAGTCAAGCAGGATGCGGGAGGGTTGTGCCCTGTCCTTAGCTCTCACAGGGAAGCATGTCTTGAAGCCAGCGGTCAACTAGCTGCATACTTATGGCAGGGTCAAGGTAGCAGTATTCTGAGACAGGAGGTTCCCAGATTACCACTCTACTGCACCTGGAGATACCCTCCAGGTCTGCATTGTTAACTTGCGTCTCAGAGGCCTCTGGCAAACGTCTCTGGTGAAGACGTGCGAAACTCACTCTGCAGGCAGTGTGGAACTGTGAGGGACTGAGGGTCAGCTCAACTCTCAGCAGTAAGATGTTTTTGGACAAGGCGTTCAAATACCTACTCACGTATGGAACTTAGTATGTAGCACCAGTCTACCCCAGGAATTACTAGGAAATCGCTTGATTGAGCTTGGAGGCACTCGTCTTGTGTGCCGGGAGATTCCAATTACCTCTCCCAACACTTGCGTCAAGCAGCGAGCCTAGGCCTTTTGGAAGCGAAAGGTAGCGGCAGGCACGATGTAGGGTTACAGGCCATAAGCTCAACTCTCAGAAGTGTGTATGCATGGGAGGCAGATGTCTGCTACCCACTCGGACATGGGAGTTGGAACCTAGCTACACTCCTATTGAAGAAGGATGTTGGAAATCGCTGTATTCAACTCAGATACTCGGGAGTTCAGGCCCAATGCTTACACATGCTTTTCCCACAACCTATCCCAGCCACTAACAGAAGGAGGTTAGCAGGTACGTCTACAGTCAGGCAGGATGCGGGAGGGTTCTGCCCTGTCCTCAGCTCTCACAGGGAAGCATGCCTAGAAGCCAGCTCTCAACTAGCTGCATTCTTATGACAGTGTGAAGGTAGCAGTATTCTGAGTAAGGCGGTTCCGAGATTACCACTCTACTTCACCTGGAGATACCCTCCAGGTCTGCATTGTTAACTTGCGTCTCAGAAGCCTGTGGCAAACGTCTCTGGTGAAGACCTGCGAAACTCACTCTGCAGGCAGTGTGGAACTGTGAGGGACTGAGGGTGAGCTCAACTCTCAGAAGTAAGATGCTTTTGGACAAGGCGTTCAGCTACATTCTCACGTATGGAACTTAGTATGTAGCACCTGTCTACCCCAGGAATTACTAGGCTATCGCTGGAATGAGCTTGGAGGCACTAGTCTTGTGTGCCGGGAGATTCCAATTACCTCTCCCAACACTTCCGTCAAACAGCGAGCCTAGGCCTTTTAGAAGTGAAAGGAACCAGCAGGCTGGATGGGGAGGTACAGGCCTTAAGCTCAACTCTCAGAAGTGTGTATGCAGGGGAGACAGATGTCTGCTACCCACTCTGACATGGGAGTTGGAAACTAGCTACACTCTGATTGAAGAAGGCCATTGGAAATCGCTGTATTCAACTCAGATACACAGGAGTTCAGGCCCAATGCTTACACATGCTTTTCCCGCAACCTCTCTCAGCCACTAACATTAGGATGTTAGCAGCTGCGCCTACAGTCAGGCAGGATGCGGGTGGGTTCTGCCATGTCCTCAGCACTCCCAGGGAAGCATGCCTAGAAGCCAGCTCTCAACTAGCTGCATTCTTATGGCAGTGTGAAGGTAGCAGTATTCTGAGTCAGGAGGTTCCAAGATTACCACTCTACTGCACCTGGAGATACCCTCCAGGTCTGCATTGTTAACTTGCGTCTCAGAAGCCTGTGGCAAACGTCTCTGGTGAAGACCTGCGAAACTCACTCTGCAGGCAGTGTGGAACTGTGAGGGACTGAGGGTGAGCTCAACTCTCAGAAGTAAGATGCTTTTGGACAAGGCGTTCAGCTACCTTCTCACGTATGGAACTTAGTATGTAGCAGCAGTCTACCACACGAATTACTAGGCAATCGCTGGAATGAGCTTGGAGGCCCTAGTCTTGTGTGCCGGGAGATTCCAATTACCTCTCCCAACACTTCCGTCAAACAGCGAGCCTAGGCCTTTTAGAAGTGAAAGGAACCAGCAGGCTGGATGGGGAGGTACAGGCCTTAAGCTCAACTCTCAGAAGTGTGTATGCAGGGGAGACAGATGTCTGCTACCCACTCTGACATGGGAGTTGGAAACTAGCTACACTCTGATTGAAGAAGGCCATTGGAAATCGCTGTATTCAACTCAGATACACAGGAGTTCAGGCCCAATGCTTACACATGCTTTTCCCGCAACCTCTCTCAGCCACTAACATTAGGATGTTAGCAGCTGCGCCTACAGTCAGGCAGGATGCGGGTGGGTTCTGCCCTGTCCTCAGCACTCCCAGGGAAGCATGCCTAGAAGCCAGCTCTCAACTAGCTGCATTCTTATGGCAGTGTGAAGGTAGCAGTATTCTGAGTCAGGAGGTTCCCAGATTACCACTCTACTGCACCTGGAGATACCCTCCAGGTCTGCATTGTTAACTTGCGTCTCAGAAGCCTCTGGCAAACGTCTCTGGTGAAGACGTCCGAAACTTACTCTGCAGGCAGTGTGGAACTGTGAGGGACTGAGGGTGAGCTCAACTCTCAGAAGTAAGATGTTTTTGGACAAGGCGTTCAACTACCTACTCACGTATGGAACTTAGTATGTAGCACCAGTCTACCCCAGGAATTACTAGGAAATTGCTTGATTGAGCTTGGAGGCACTCGTCTTGTGTGCCGGGAGATTCCAGTTACCTCTCCCAACACTTGCGTCAAGCAGCGAGCCTAGGCCTTTTGGAAGCGAAAGGTAGCGGCAGGCAGGATGTTGGGTTACAGGCCATAAGCTCAACTCTCAGAAGTGTGTATGCATGGGTGGCAGATGTCTGCTACCCACTCGGACATGGGAGTTGGAACCTAGCTACACTCCTATTGAAGAAGGACTTTGGAAATCGCTGTATTCAACTCAGATACACGGGAGTTCAGGCCCAATGCTTACACATGCTTTTCCCACAAACTATCCCAGCCACTAACAGAAGGAGGTTAGCAGGTAAGTCTACAGTCAGGCAGGATGCGGGAGGGTCCTGCCCTGTCCTCAGCTCTCACAGGGAAGCATGCCTTGAAGCCAGCTCTCAACTAGCTGCATTCTTATGACAGTGTGAAGGTAGCAGTATTCTGAGTAAGGAGGTTCCCAGATTACCACTCTACTGCACCTGGAGATACCCTCCAGGTCTGCATTGTTAACTTGCGTCTCAGAGGCCTCTGGCAAACGTCTCTGGTGAAGACGTGCGAAACTCACTCTGCAGGCAGTGTGGAACTGTGAGGGACTGAGGGTCAGCTCAACTCTCAGCAGTAAGATGTTTTTGGACAAGGCGTTCAAATACCTACTCACGTATGGAACTTAGTATGTAGCACCAGTCTACCCCAGGAATTACTGGGAAATCGCTGGATTGAGCTTGGAGGCACTAGTCTTGTTGCCGGGAGATTCCAGTTACCTCTCCCAACACTTCGGTGAAGCAGCGAGCCTAGGCCTTTTGGAAGCGAAAGCTAGCTGCAGGCAGGAGGTAGGGATACAGGCCATAAGCTCAACTCTCAGAAGTGTGTATACATGGGAGGCAGATGTCTGCTACCCACTCGTACATGCGAGTGGGAACCTACTACACTCTGATGAAAAAGGACTTTGGAAATCGCTGTATTCAACTCAGATACACGTGGGTTCAGGCACAACGATTCCACATGCTTTTCTCACAACCTTTCCCTGCCACTAACATGAGGACGTTAGCAGCTCCTTCTACAGTCAAGCAGGATGCGGGAGGGTTGTGCCCTGTCCTTAGCTCTCACAGGGAAGCATGTCTTGAAGCCAGCGGTCAACTAGCTGCATACTTATGGCAGGGTCAAGGTAGCAGTATTCTGAGACAGGAGGTTCCCAGATTACCACTCTACTGCACCTGGAGATACCCTCCAGGTCTGCATTGTTAACTTGCGTCTCAGAGGCCTCTGGCAAACGTCTCTGGTGAAGACGTGCGAAACTCACTCTGCAGGCAGTGTGGAACTGTGAGGGACTGAGGGTCAGCTCAACTCTCAGCAGTAAGATGTTTTTGGACAAGGCGTTCAAATACCTACTCACGTATGGAACTTAGTATGTAGCACCAGTCTACCCCAGGAATTACTAGGCAATCGCTTGATTGAGCTTGGAGGCACTCGTCTTGTGTGCCGGGAGATTCCAATTACCTCTCCCAACACTTGCGTCAAGCAGCGAGCCTAGGCCTTTTGGAAGCGAAAGGTAGCGGCAGGCACGATGTAGGGTTACAGGCCATAAGCTCAACTCTCAGAAGTGTGTATGCATGGGAGGCAGATGTCTGCTACCCACTCGGACATGGGAGTTGGAACCTAGCTACACTCCTATTGAAGAAGGATGTTGGAAATCGCTGTATTCAACTCAGATACTCGGGAGTTCAGGCCCAATGCTTACACATGCTTTTCCCACAACCTATCCCAGCCACTAACATTAGGATGTTAGCAGGTACGTCTACAGTCAGGCAGGATGCGGGAGGGTTCTGCCCTGTCCTCAGCTCTCACAGGGAAGCATGCCTAGAAGCCAGCTCTCAACTAGCTGCATTCTTATGACAGTGTGAAGGTAGCAGTATTCTGAGTAAGGCGGTTCCGAGATTACCACTCTACTGCACCTGGAGATACCCTCCAGGTCTGCATTGTTAACTTGCGTCTCAGAAGCCTGTGGCAAACGTCTCTGGTGAAGACCTGCGAAACTCACTCTGCAGGCAGTGTGGAACTGTGAGGGACTGAGGGTGAGCTCAACTCTCAGAAGTAAGATGCTTTTGGACAAGGCGTTCAGCTACATTCTCACGTATGGAACTTAGTATGTAGCACCTGTCTACCCCAGGAATTACTAGGCTATCGCTGGAATGAGCTTGGAGGCACTCGTCTTGTGTGCCGGGAGATTCCAATTACCTCTCCCAACACTTCCGTCAAACAGCGAGCCTAGGCCTTTTAGAAGTGAAAGGAACCAGCAGGCTGGATGGGGAGGTACAGGCCTTAAGCTCAACTCTCAGAAGTGTGTATGCAGGGGAGACAGATGTCTGCTACCCACTCTGACATGGGAGTTGGAAACTACCTACACTCTGATTGAAGAAGGCCATTGGAAATCGCTGTATTCAACTCAGATACACAGGAGTTCAGGCCCAATGCTTACACATGCTTTTCCCGCAACCTCTCTCAGCCACTAACATTAGGATGTTAGCAGCTGCGCCTACAGTCAGGCAGGATGCGGGTGGGTTCTGCCCTGTCCTCAGCACTCCCAGGGAAGCATGCCTAGAAGCCAGCTCTCAACTAGCTGCATTCTTATGGCAGTGTGAAGGTAGCAGTATTCTGAGTAAGGAGGTTCCCAGATTACCACTCTACTGCACCTGGAGATACCCTCCAGGTCTGCATTGTTAACTTGCGTCTCAGAAGCCTCTGGCAAACGTCTCTGGTGAAGACGTCCGAAACTCACTCTGCAGGCAGTGTGGAACTGTGAGGGACTGAGGGTGAGCTCAACTCTCAGAAGTAAGATGTTTTTGGACAAGGCGTTCAACTACCTACTCACGTATGGAACTTAGTATGTAGCACCAGTCTACCCCAGGAATTACTAGGAAATCGCTTGATTGAGCTTGGAGGCACTCGTCTTGTGTGCCGGGAGATTCCAGTTACCTCTCCCAACACTTGCGTCAAGCAGCGAGCCTAGGCCTTTTAGAAGCGAAAGGTAGCGGCAGGCAGGATGTTGGGTTACAGGCCATAAGCTCAACTCTCAGAAGTGTGTATGCATGGGTGGCAGATGTCTGCTACCCACTCGGACATGGGAGTTGGAACCTAGCTACACTCCTATTGAAGAAGGACTTTGTAAATCGCTGTATTCAACTCAGATACACGGGAGTTCAGGCCCAATGCTTACACATGCTTTTCCCACAAACTATCCCAGCCACTAACAGAAGGAGGTTAGCAGGTAAGTCTACAGTCAGGCAGGATGCGGGAGGGTCCTGCCCTGTCCTCAGCTCTCACAGGGAAGCATGCCTTGAAGCCAGCTCTCAACTAGCTGCATTCTTATGACAGTGTGAAGGTAGCAGTATTCTGAGTAAGGAGGTTCCCAGATTACCACTCTACTGCACCTGGAGATACCCTCCAGGTCTGCATTGTTAACTTGCGTCTCAGAGGCCTCTGGCAAACGTCTCTGGTGAAGACGTGCGAAACTCACTCTGCAGGCAGTGTGGAACTGTGAGGGACTGAGGGTCAGCTCAACTCTCAGCAGTAAGATGTTTTTGGACAAGGCGTTCAAATACCTACTCACGTATGGAACTTAGTATGTAGCACCAGTCTACCCCAGGAATTACTGGGAAATCGCTGGATTGAGCTTGGAGGCACTAGTCTTGTTGCCGGGAGATTCCAGTTACCTCTCCCAACACTTCGGTGAAGCAGCGAGCCTAGGCCTTTTGGAAGCGAAAGCTAGCTGCAGGCAGGAGGTAGGGTTACAGGCCATAAGCTCAACTCTCAGAAGTGTGTATGCATGGGAGGCAGATGTCTTCTACCCACTCGTACATGCGAGTGGGAACCTACTACACTCTGATGAAAAAGGACTTTGGAAATTGCTGTATTCAACTCAGATACACGTGGGTTCAGGCACAACGATTCCACATGCTTTTCTCACAACCTTTCCCTGCCACTAACATGAGGACGTTAGCAGCTCCTTCTACAGTCAAGCAGGATGCGGGAGGGTTGTGCCCTGTCCTTAGCTCTCACAGGGAAGCATGTCTTGAAGCCAGCGGTCAACTAGCTGCATACTTATGGCAGGGTCAAGGTAGCAGTATTCTGAGACAGGAGGTTCCCAGATTACCACTCTACTGCACCTGGAGATACCCTCCAGGTCTGCATTGTTAACTTGCGTCTCAGAGGCCTCTGGCAAACGTCTCTGGTGAAGACGTGCGAAACTCACTCTGCAGGCAGTGTGGAACTGTGAGGGACTGAGGGTCAGCTCAACTCTCAGCAGTAAGATGTTTTTGGACAAGGCGTTCAAATACCTACTCACGTATGGAACTTAGTATGTAGCACCTGTCTACCCCAGGAATTACTAGGAAATCGCTTGATTGAGCTTGGAGGCACTCGTCTTGTGTGCCGGGAGATTCCAGTTACCTCTCCCAACACTTGCGTCAAGCAGCGAGCCTAGGCCTTTTGGAAGCGAAAGGTAGCGGCAGGCAGGATGTTGGGTTACAGGCCATAAGCTCAACACTCAGAAGTGTGTATGCATGGGTGGCAGATGTCTGCTACCCACTCGGACATGGGAGTTGGAACCTAGCTACACTCCTATTGAAGAAGGACTTTGGAAATCGCTGTATTCAACTCAGATACACGGGAGTTCAGGCCCAATGCTTACACATGCTTTTCCCACAAACTATCCCAGCCACTAACAGAAGGAGGTTAGCAGGTAAGTCTACAGTCAGGCAGGATGCAGGAGGGTCCTGCCCTGTCCTCAGCTCTCACAGGGAAGCATGCCTAGAAGCCAGCTCTCAACTAGCTGCATTCTTATGACAGTGTGAAGGTAGCAGTATTCTGAGTAAGGCGGTTCCGAGATTACCACTCTACTGCACCTGGAGATACCCTCCACGTCTGCATTGTTAACTTGCGTCTCAGAAGCCTGTGGCAAACGTCTCTGGTGAAGACCTGCGAAACTCACTCTGCAGGCAGTGTGGAACTGTGAGGGACTGAGGGTGAGCTCAACTCTCAGAAGTAAGATGCTTTTGGACAAGGCGTTCAGCTACATTCTCACGTATGGAACTTAGTATGTAGCACCAGTCTACCCCAGGAATTACTAGGCTATCGCTGGAATGAGCTTGGAGGCACTAGTCTTGTGTGCCGGGAGATTCCAATTACCTCTCCCAACACTTCCGTCAAACAGCGAGCCTAGGCCTTTTAGAAGTGAAAGGAACCAGCAGGCTGGATGGGGAGGTACAGGCCTTAAGCTCAACTCTCAGAAGTGTGTATGCAGGGGAGACAGATGTCTGCTACCCACTCTGACATGGGAGTTGGAAACTACCTACACTCTGATTGAAGAAGGCCATTGGAAATCGCTGTATTCAACTCAGATACACAGGAGTTCAGGCCCAATGCTTACACATGCTTTTCCCGCAACCTCTCTCAGCCACTAACATTAGGATGTTAGCAGCTGCGCCTACAGTCAGGCAGGATGCGGGTGGGTTCTGCCATGTCCTCAGCACTCCCAGGGAAGCATGCCTAGAAGCCAGCTCTCAACTAGCTGCATAGTTATGGCAGGGTCAAGGTAGCAGTATTCTGAGTCAGGAGGTTCCAAGATTACCACTCTACTGCACCTGGAGATACCCTCCAGGTCTGCATTGTTAACTTGCGTCTCAGAAGCCTGTGGCAAACGTCTCTGGTGAAGACCTGCGAAACTCACTCTGCAGGCAGTGTGGAACTGTGAGGGACTGAGGGTGAGCTCAACTCTCAGAAGTAAGATGTTTTTGGACAAGGCGTTCAACTACCTACTCACGTATGGAACTTAGTATGTAGCACCAGTCTACCCCAGGAATTACTAGGAAATCGCTTGATTGAGCTTGGAGGCACTCGTCTTGTGTGCCGGGAGATTCCAGTTACCTCTCCCAACACTTGCGTCAAGCAGCGAGCCTAGGCCTTTTGGAAGCGAAAGGTAGCGGCAGGCAGGCTGTTGGGTTACAGGCCATGAGCTCAACTCTCAGAAGTGTGTATGCATGGGTGGCAGATGTCTGCTACCCACTCGGACATGGGAGTTGGAACCTAGCTACACTCCTATTGAAGAAGGACTTTGGAAATCGCTGTATTCAACTCAGATACACGGGAGTTCAGGCCCAATGCTTACACATGCTTTTCCCACAAACTATCCCAGCCACTAACAGAAGGAGGTTAGCAGGTAAGTCTACAGTCAGGCAGGATGCGGGAGGGTCCTGCCCTGTCCTCAGCTCTCACAGGGAAGCATGCCTTGAAGCCAGCTCTCAACTAGCTGCATTCTTATGACAGTGTGAAGGTAGCAGTATTCTGAGTAAGGCGGTTCCGAGATTACCACTCTACTGCACCTGGAGATACCCTCCAGGTCTGCATTGTTAACTTGCGTCTCAGAAGCCTGTGGCAAACGTCTCTGGTGAAGACCTGCGAAACTCACTCTGCAGGCAGTGTGGAACTGTGAGGGACTGAGGGTGAGCTCAACTCTCAGAAGTAAGATGCTTTTGGACAAGGCGTTCAGCTACATTCTCACGTATGGAACTTAGTATGTAGCACCTGTCTACCCCAGGAATTACTAGGCTATCGCTGGAACGAGCTTGGAGGCACTAGTCTTGTGTGCCGGGAGATTCCAATTACCTCTCCCAACACTTCCGTCAAACAGCGAGCCTAGGCCTTTTAGAAGTGAAAGGAACCAGCAGGCTGGATGGGGAGGTACAGGCCTTAAGCTCAACTCTCAGAAGTGTGTATGCAGGGGAGACAGATGTCTGCTACCCACTCTGACATGGGAGTTGGAAACTACCTACACTCTGATTGAAGAAGGCCATTGGAAATCGCTATATTCAACTCAGATACACAGGAGTTCAGGCCCAATGCTTACACATGCTTTTCCCGCAACCTCTCTCAGCCACTAACATTAGGATGTTAGCAGCTGCGCCTACAGTCAGGCAGGATGCGGGTGGGTTCTGCCATGTCCTCAGCACTCCCAGGGAAGCATGCCTAGAAGCCAGCTCTCAACTAGCTGCATTCTTATGGCAGTGTGAAGGTAGCAGTATTCTGAGTCAGGAGGTTCCAAGATTACCACTCTACTGCACCTGGAGATACCCTCCAGGTCTGCATTGTTAACTTGCGTCTCAGAAGCCTGTGGCAAACGTCTCTGGTGAAGACCTGCGAAACTCACTCTGCAGGCAGTGTGGAACTGTGAGGGACTGAGGGTGAGCTCAACTCTCAGAAGTAAGATGCTTTTGGACAAGGCGTTCAGCTACCTTCTCACGTATGGAACTTACTATGTAGCAGCAGTCTACCACACGAATTACTAGGCAATCGCTGGAATGAGCTTGGAGGCCCTAGTCTTGTGTGCCGGGAGATTCCAATTACCTCTCCCAACACTTCCGTCAAACAGCGAGCCTAGGCCATTTAGAAGTGAAAGGAACCAGCAGGCTGGATGGGGAGGTACAGGCCTTAAGCTCAACTCTCAGAAGTGTGTATGCAGGGGAGACAGATGTCTGCTACCCACTCTGACATGGGAGTTGGAAACTACCTACACTCTGATTGAAGAAGGCCATTGGAAATCGCTGTATTCAACTCAGATACACAGGAGTTCAGGCCCAATGCTTACACATGCTTTTCCCGCAACCTCTCTCAGCCACTAACATTAGGATGTTAGCAGCTGCGCCTACAGTCAGGCAGGATGCGGGTGGGTTCTGCCCTGTCCTCAGCACTCCCAGGGAAGCATGCCTAGAAGCCAGCTCTCAACTAGCTGCATTCTTATGGCAGTGTGAAGGTAGCAGTATTCTGAGTAAGGAGGTTCCCAGATTACCACTCTACTGCACCTGGAGATACCCTCCAGGTCTGCATTGTTAACTTGCGTCTCAGAAGCCTGTGGCAAACGTCTCTGGTGAAGACGTCCGAAACTCACTCTGCAGGCAGTGTGGAACTGTGAGGGACTGAGGGTGAGCTCAACTCTCAGAAGTAAGATGTTTTTGGACAAGGCGTTCAACTACCTACTCACGTATGGAACTTAGTATGTAGCACCAGTCTACCCCAGGAATTACTAGGAAATCGCTTGATTGAGCTTGGAGGCACTCGTCTTGTGTGCCGGGAGATTCCAGTTACCTCTCCCAACACTTGCGTCAAGCAGCGAGCCTAGGCCTTTTAGAAGCGAAAGGTAGCGGCAGGCAGGATGTTGGGTTACAGGCCATAAGCTCAACTCTCAGAAGTGTGTATGCATGGGTGGCAGATGTCTGCTACCCACTCGGACATGGGAGTTGGAACCTAGCTACACTCCTATTGAAGAAGGACTTTGGAAATCGCTGTATTCAACTCAGATACACGGGAGTTCAGGCCCAGTGCTTACACATGCTTTTCCCACAAACTATCCCAGCCACTAACAGAAGGAGTTTAGCAGGTAAGTCTACAGTCAGGCAGGATGCGGGAGGGTCCTGCCCTGTCCTCAGCTCTCACAGGGAAGCATGCCTTGAAGCCAGCTCTCAACTAGCTGCATTCTTATGACAGTGTGAAGGTAGCAGTATTCTGAGTAAGGAGGTTCCCAGATTACCACTCTACTGCACTTGGAGATACCCTCCAGGTCTGCATTGTTAACTTGCGTCTCAGAGGCCTCTGGCAAACGTCTCTGGTGAAGACGTGCGAAACTCACTCTGCAGGCAGTGTGGAACTGTGAGGGACTGAGGGTCAGCTCAACTCTCAGCAGTAAGATGTTTTTGGACAAGGCGTTCAAATACCTACTCACGTATGGAACTTAGTATGTAGCACCAGTCTACCCCAGGAATTACTGGGAAATCGCTGGATTGAGCTTGGAGGCACTAGTCTTGTTGCCGGGAGATTCCAGTTACCTCTCCCAACACTTCGGTGAAGCAGCGAGCCTAGGCCTTTTGGAAGCGAAAGCTAGCTGCAGGCAGGAGGTAGGGTTACAGGCCATAAGCTCAACTCTCAGAAGTGTGTATGCATGGGAGGCAGATGTCTTCTACCCACTCGTACATGCGAGTGGGAACCTACTACACTCTGATGAAAAAGGACTTTGGAAATTGCTGTATTCAACTCAGATACACGTGGGTTCAGGCACAACGATTCCACATGCTTTTCTCACAACCTTTCCCTGCCACTAACATGAGGACGTTAGCAGCTCCTTCTACAGTCAAGCAGGATGCGGGAGGGTTGTGCCCTGTCCTTAGCTCTCACAGGGAAGCATGTCTTGAAGCCAGCGGTCAACTAGCTGCATACTTATGGCAGGGTCAAGGTAGCAGTATTCTGAGACAGGAGGTTCCCAGATTACCACTCTACTGCACCTGGAGATACCCTCCAGGTCTGCATTGTTAACTTGCGTCTCAGAGGCCTCTGGCAAACGTCTCTGGTGAAGACGTGCGAAACTCACTCTGCAGGCAGTGTGGAACTGTGAGGGACTGAGGGTCAGCTCAACTCTCAGCAGTAAGATGTTTTTGGACAAGGCGTTCAAATACCTACTCACGTATGGAACTTAGTATGTAGCACCTGTCTACCCCAGGAATTACTAGGAAATCGCTTGATTGAGCTTGGAGGCACTCGTCTTGTGTGCCGGGAGATTCCAGTTACCTCTCCCAACACTTGCGTCAAGCAGCGAGCCTAGGCCTTTTGGAAGCGAAAGGTAGCGGCAGGCAGGATGTTGGGTTACAGGCCATAAGCTCAACTCTCAGAAGTGTGTATGCATGGGTGGCAGATGTCTGCTACCCACTCGGACATGGGAGTTGGAACCTAGCTACACTCCTATTGAAGAAGGACTTTGGAAATCGCTGTATTCAACTCAGATACACGGGAGTTCAGGCCCAATGCTTACACATGCTTTTCCCACAAACTATCCCAGCCACTAACAGAAGGAGGTTAGCAGGTAAGTCTACAGTCAGGCAGGATGCGGGAGGGTCCTGCCCTGTCCTCAGCTCTCACAGGGAAGCATGCCTAGAAGCCAGCTCTCAACTAGCTGCATTCTTATGACAGTGTGAAGGTAGCAGTATTCTGAGTAAGGCGGTTCCGAGATTACCACTCTACTGCACCTGGAGATACCCTCCAGGTCTGCATTGTTAACTTGCGTCTCAGAAGCCTGTGGCAAACGTCTCTGGTGAAGACCTGCGAAACTCACTCTGCAGGCAGTGTGGAACTGTGAGGGACTGAGGGTGAGCTCAACTCTCAGAAGTAAGATGCTTTTGGACAAGGCGTTCAGCTACCTTCTCACGTATGGAACTTACTATGTAGCAGCAGTCTACCACACGAATTACTAGGCAATCGCTGGAATGAGCTTGGAGGCCCTAGTCTTGTGTGCCGGGAGATTCCAATTACCTCTCCCAACACTTCCGTCAAACAGCGAGCCTAGGCCTTTTAGAAGTGAAAGGAACCAGCAGGCTGGATGGGGATGTACAGGCCTTAAGCTCAACTCTCAGAAGTGTGTATGCAGGGGAGACAGATGTCTGCTACCCACTCTGACATGGGAGTTGGAAACTACCTACACTCTGATTGAAGAAGGCCATTGGAAATCGCTGTATTCAACTCAGATACACAGGAGTTCAGGCCCAATGCTTACACATGCTTTTCCCGCAACCTCTCTCAGCCACTAACATTAGGATGTTAGCAGCTGCGCCTACAGTCAGGCAGGATGCGGGTGGGTTCTGCCCTGTCCTCAGCACTCCCAGGGAAGCATGCCTAGAAGCCAGCTCTCAACTAGCTGCATTCTTATGGCAGTGTGAAGGTAGCAGTATTCTGAGTAAGGAGGTTCCCAGATTACCACTCTACTGCACCTGGAGATACCCTCCAGGTCTGCATTGTTAACTTGCGTCTCAGAAGCCTCTGGCAAACGTCTCTGGTGAAGACGTCCGAAACTCACTCTGCAGGCAGTGTGGAACTGTGAGGGACTGAGGGTGAGCTCAACTCTCAGAAGTAAGATGTTTTTGGACAAGGCGTTCAACTACCTACTCACGTATGGAACTTAGTATGTAGCACCAGTCTACCCCAGGAATTACTAGGAAATCGCTTGATTGAGCTTGGAGGCACTCGTCTTGTGTGCCGGGAGATTCCAGTTACCTCTCCCAACACTTGCGTCAAGCAGCGAGCCTAGGCCTTTTGGAAGCGAAAGGTAGCGGCAGGCAGGATGTTGGGTTACAGGCCATAAGCTCAACTCTCAGAAGTGTGTATGCATGGGTGGCAGATGTCTGCTACCCACTCGGACATGGGAGTTGGAACCTAGCTACACTCCTATTGAAGAAGGACTTTGGAAATCGCTGTATTCAACTCAGATACACGGGAGTTCAGGCCCAATGCTTACACATGCTTTTCCCACAAACTATCCCAGCCACTAACAGAAGGAGGTTAGCAGGTAAGTCTACAGTCAGGCAGGATGCGGGAGGGTCCTGCCCTGTCCTCAGCTCTCACAGGGAAGCATGCCTTGAAGCCAGCTCTCAACTAGCTGCATTCTTATGACAGTGTGAAGGTAGCAGTATTCTGAGTAAGGAGGTTCCCAGATTACCACTCTACTGCACCTGGAGATACCCTCCAGGTCTGCATTGTTAACTTGCGTCTCAGAGGCCTCTGGCAAACGTCTCTGGTGAAGACGTGCGAAACTCACTCTGCAGGCAGTGTGGAACTGTGAGGGACTGAGGGTCAGCTCAACTCTCAGCAGTAAGATGTTTTTGGACAAGGCGTTCAAATACCTACTCACGTATGGAACTTAGTATGTAGCACCAGTCTACCCCAGGAATTACTGGGAAATCGCTGGATTGAGCTTGGAGGCACTAGTCTTGTTGCCGGGAGATTCCAGTTACCTCTCCCAACACTTCG
This sequence comes from Canis lupus baileyi, assembly GCF_048164855.1. NCBI lineage: Eukaryota > Metazoa > Chordata > Mammalia > Carnivora > Canidae > Canis > Canis lupus. Next base: position 1,054,197 of record NW_027326457.1, on the reverse strand, counting down.
GTGAAGCAGCGAGCCTAGGCCTTTTGGAAGCGAAAGCTAGCTGCAGGCAGGAGGTAGGGTTACAGGCCATAAGCTCAACTCTCAGAAGTGTGTATGCATGGGAGGCAGATGTCTTCTACCCACTCGTACATGCGAGTGGGAACCTACTACACTCTGATGAAAAAGGACTTTGGAAATTGCTGTATTCAACTCAGATACACGTGGGTTCAGGCACAACGATTCCACATGCTTTTCTCACAACCTTTCCCTGCCACTAACATGAGGACGTTAGCAGCTCCTTCTACAGTCAAGCAGGATGCGGGAGGGTTGTGCCCTGTCCTTAGCTCTCACAGGGAAGCATGTCTTGAAGCCAGCGGTCAACTAGCTGCATACTTATGGCAGGGTCAAGGTAGCAGTATTCTGAGACAGGAGGTTCCCAGATTACCACTCTACTGCACCTGGAGATACCCTCCAGGTCTGCATTGTTAACTTGCGTCTCAGAGGCCTCTGGCAAACGTCTCTGGTGAAGACGTGCGAAACTCACTCTGCAGGCAGTGTGGAACTGTGAGGGACTGAGGGTCAGCTCAACTCTCAGCAGTAAGATGTTTTTGGACAAGGCGTTCAAATACCTACTCACGTATGGAACTTAGTATGTAGCACCAGTCTACCCCAGGAATTACTAGGAAATCGCTTGATTGAGCTTGGAGGCACTCGTCTTGTGTGCCGGGAGATTCCAGTTACCTCTCCCAACACTTGCGTCAAGCAGCGAGCCTAGGCCTTTTGGAAGCGAAAGGTAGCGGCAGGCAGGATGTTGGGTTACAGGCCATAAGCTCAACTCTCAGAAGTGTGTATGCATGGGTGGCAGATGTCTGCTACCCACTCGGACATGGGAGTTGGAACCTAGCTACACTCCTATTGAAGAAGGACTTTGGAAATCGCTGTATTCAACTCAGATACACGGGAGTTCAGGCCCAATGCTTACACATGCTTTTCCCACAAACTATCCCAGCCACTAACAGAAGGAGGTTAGCAGGTAAGTCTACAGTCAGGCAGGATGCGGGAGGGTCCTGCCCTGTCCTCAGCTCTCACAGGGAAGCATGCCTAGAAGCCAGCTCTCAACTAGCTGCATTCTTATGACAGTGTGAAGGTAGCAGTATTCTGAGTAAGGCGGTTCCGAGATTACCACTCTACTGCACCTGGAGATACCCTCCAGGTCTGCATTGTTAACTTGCGTCTCAGAAGCCTGTGGCAAACGTCTCTGGTGAAGACCTGCGAAACTCACTCTGCAGGCAGTGTGGAACTGTGAGGGACTGAGGGTGAGCTCAACTCTCAGAAGTAAGATGCTTTTGGACAAGGCGTTCAGCTACATTCTCACGTATGGAACTTAGTATGTAGCACCTGTCTACCCCAGGAATTACTAGGCTATCGCTGGAACGAGCTTGGAGGCCCTAGTCTTGTGTGCCGGGAGATTCCAATTACCTCTCCCAACACTTCCGTCAAACAGCGAGCCTAGGCCATTTAGAAGTGAAAGGAACCAGCAGGCTGGATGGGGAGGTACAGGCCTTAAGCTCAACTCTCAGAAGTGTGTATGCAGGGGAGACAGATGTCTGCTACCCACTCTGACATGGGAGTTGGAAACTACCTACACTCTGATTGAAGAAGGCCATTGGAAATCGCTGTATTCAACTCAGATACACAGGAGTTCAGGCCCAATGCTTACACATGCTTTTCCCGCAACCTCTCTCAGCCACTAACATTAGGATGTTAGCAGCTGCGCCTACAGTCAGGCAGGATGCGGGTGGGTTCTGCCATGTCCTCAGCACTCCCAGGGAAGCATGCCTAGAAGCCAGCTCTCAACTAGCTGCATTCTTATGGCAGTGTGAAGGTAGCAGTATTCTGAGTCAGGAGGTTCCAAGATTACCACTCTACTGCACCTGGAGATACCCTCCAGGTCTGCATTGTTAACTTGCGTCTCAGAAGCCTGTGGCAAACGTCTCTGGTGAAGACCTGCGAAACTCACTCTGCAGGCAGTGTGGAACTGTGAGGGACTGAGGGTGAGCTCAACTCTCAGAAGTAAGATGCTTTTGGACAAGGCGTTCAGCTACCTTCTCACGTATGGAACTTAGTATGTAGCACCAGTCTACCACACGAATGACTAGGCAATCGCTGGAATGAGCTTGGAGGCCCTAGTCTTGTGTGCCGGGAGATTCCAATTACCTCTCCCAACACTTCCGTCAAACAGCGAGCCTAGGCCTTTTAGAAGTGAAAGGAACCAGCAGGCTGGATGGGGAGGTACAGGCCTTAAGCTCAACTCTCAGAAGTGTGTATGCAGGGGAGACAGATGTCTGCTACCCACTCTGACATGGGAGTTGGAAACTACCTACACTCTGATTGAAGAAGGCCATTGGAAATCGCTGTATTCAACTCAGATACACAGGAGTTCAGGCCCAATGCTTACACATGCTTTTCCCGCAACCTCTCTCAGCCACTAACATTAGGATGTTAGCAGCTGCGCCTACAGTCAGGCAGGATGCGGGTGGGTTCTGCCATGTCCTCAGCACTCCCAGGGAAGCATGCCTAGAAGCCAGCTCTCAACTAGCTGCATTCTTATGGCAGTGTGAGGGTAGCAGTATTCTGAGTCAGGAGGTTCCAAGATTACCACTCTACTGCACCTGGAGATACCCTCCAGGTCTGCATTGTTAACTTGCGTCTCAGAAGCCTGTGGCAAACGTCTCTGGTGAAGACCTGCGAAACTCACTCTGCAGGCAGTGTGGAACTGTGAGGGACTGAGGGTGAGCTCAACTCTCAGAAGTAAGATGTTTTTGGACAAGGCGTTCAACTACCTACTCACGTATGGAACTTAGTATGTAGCACCAGTCTACCCCAGGAATTACTAGGAAATCGCTTGATTGAGCTTGGAGGCACTCGTCTTGTGTGCCGGGAGATTCCAGTTACCTCTCCCAACACTTGCGTCAAGCAGCGAGCCTAGGCCTTTTGGAAGCGAAAGGTAGCGGCAGGCAGGCTGTTGGGTTACAGGCCATGAGCTCAACTCTCAGAAGTGTGTATGCATGGGTGGCAGATGTCTGCTACCCACTCGGACATGGGAGTTGGAACATAGCTACACTCCTATTGAAGAAGGACTTTGGAAATCGCTGTATTCAACTCAGATACACGGGAGTTCAGGCCCAATGCTTACACATGCTTTTCCCACAAACTATCCCAGCCACTAACAGAAGGAGGTTAGCAGGTAAGTCTACAGTCAGGCAGGATGCGGGAGGGTCCTGCCCTGTCCTCAGCTCTCACAGGGAAGCATGCCTTGAAGCCAGCTCTCAACTAGCTGCATTCTTATGACAGTGTGAAGGTAGCAGTATTCTGAGTAAGGCGGTTCCGTGATTACCACTCTACTGCACCTGGAGATACCCTCCAGGTCTGCATTGTTAACTTGCGTCTCAGAAGCCTGTGGCAAACGTCTCTGGTGAAGACCTGCGAAACTCACTCTGCAGGCAGTGTGGAACTGTGAGGGACTGAGGGTGAGCTCAACTCTCAGAAGTAAGATGCTTTTGGACAAGGCGTTCAGCTACATTCTCACGTATGGAACTTAGTATGTAGCACCTGTCTACCCCAGGAATTACTAGGCTATCGCTGGAACGAGCTTGGAGGCACTAGTCTTGTGTGCCGGGAGATTCCAATTACCTCTCCCAACACTTCCGTCAAACAGCGAGCCTAGGCCTTTTAGAAGTGAAAGGAACCAGCAGGCTGGATGGGGAGGTACAGGCCTTAAGCTCAACTCTCAGAAGTGTGTATGCAGGGGAGACAGATGTCTGCTACCCACTCTGACATGGGAGTTGGAAACTACCTACACTCTGATTGAAGAAGGCCATTGGAAATCGCTATATTCAACTCAGATACACAGGAGTTCAGGCCCAATGCTTACACATGCTTTTCCCGCAACCTCTCTCAGCCACTAACATTAGGATGTTAGCAGCTGCGCCTACAGTCAGGCAGGATGCGGGTGGGTTCTGCCATGTCCTCAGCACTCCCAGGGAAGCATGCCTAGAAGCCAGCTCTCAACTAGCTGCATTCTTATGGCAGTGTGAAGGTAGCAGTATTCTGAGTCAGGAGGTTCCAAGATTACCACTCTACTGCACCTGGAGATACCCTCCAGGTCTGCATTGTTAACTTGCGTCTCAGAAGCCTGTGGCAAACGTCTCTGGTGAAGACCTGCGAAACTCACTCTGCAGGCAGTGTGGAACTGTGAGGGACTGAGGGTGAGCTCAACTCTCAGAAGTAAGATGCTTTTGGACAAGGCGTTCAGCTACCTTCTCACGTATGGAACTTAGTATGTAGCACCAGTCTACCACACGAATGACTAGGCAATCGCTGGAATGAGCTTGGAGGCCCTAGTCTTGTGTGCCGGGAGATTCCAATTACCTCTCCCAACACTTCCGTCAAACAGCGAGCCTAGGCCTTTTAGAAGTGAAAGGAACCAGCAGGCTGGATGGGGAGGTACAGGCCTTAAGCTCAACTCTCAGAAGTGTGTATGCAGGGGAGACAGATGTCTGCTACCCACTCTGACATGGGAGTTGGAAACTACCTACACTCTGATTGAAGAAGGCCATTGGAAATCGCTGTATTCAACTCAGATACACAGGAGTTCAGGCCCAATGCTTACACATGCTTTTCCCGCAACCTCTCTCAGCCACTAACATTAGGATGTTAGCAGCTGCGCCTACAGTCAGGCAGGATGCGGGTGGGTTCTGCCCTGTCCTCAGCACTCCCAGGGAAGCATGCCTAGAAGCCAGCTCTCAACTAGCTGCATTCTTATGGCAGTGTGAAGGTAGCAGTATTCTGAGTAAGGAGGTTCCCAGATTACCACTCTACTGCACCTGGAGATACCCTCCAGGTCTGCATTGTTAACTTGCGTCTCAGAAGCCTCTGGCAAACGTCTCTGGTGAAGACGTCCGAAACTCACTCTGCAGGCAGTGTGGAACTGTGAGGGACTGAGGGTGAGCTCAACTCTCAGAAGTAAGATGTTTTTGGACAAGGCGTTCAACTACCTACTCACGTATGGAACTTAGTATGTAGCACCAGTCTACCCCAGGAATTACTAGGAAATCGCTTGATTGAGCTTGGAGGCACTCGTCTTGTGTGCCGGGAGATTCCAGTTACCTCTCCCAACACTTGCGTCAAGCAGCGAGCCTAGGCCTTTTGGAAGCGAAAGGTAGCGGCAGGCAGGATGTTGGGTTACAGGCCATAAGCTCAACTCTCAGAAGTGTGTATGCATGGGTGGCAGATGTCTGCTACCCACTCGGACATGGGAGTTGGAACCTAGCTACACTCCTATTGAAGAAGGACTTTGGAAATCGCTGTATTCAACTCAGATACACGGGAGTTCAGGCCCAATGCTTACACATGCTTTTCCCACAAACTATCCCAGCCACTAACAGAAGGAGGTTAGCAGGTAAGTCTACAGTCAGGCAGGATGCGGGAGGGTCCTGCCCTGTCCTCAGCTCTCACAGGGAAGCATGCCTTGAAGCCAGCTCTCAACTAGCTGCATTCTTATGACAGTGTGAAGGTAGCAGTATTCTGAGTAAGGAGGTTCCCAGATTACCACTCTACTGCACCTGGAGATACCCTCCAGGTCTGCATTGTTAACTTGCGTCTCAGAGGCCTCTGGCAAACGTCTCTGGTGAAGACGTGCGAAACTCACTCTGCAGGCAGTGTGGAACTGTGAGGGACTGAGGGTCAGCTCAACTCTCAGCAGTAAGATGTTTTTGGACAAGGCGTTCAAATACCTACTCACGTATGGAACTTAGTATGTAGCACCAGTCTACCCCAGGAATTACTGGGAAATCGCTGGATTGAGCTTGGAGGCACTAGTCTTGTTGCCGGGAGATTCCAGTTACCTCTCCCAACACTTCGGTGAAGCAGCGAGCCTAGGCCTTTTGGAAGCGAAAGCTAGCTGCAGGCAGGAGGTAGGGTTACAGGCCATAAGCTCAACTCTCAGAAGTGTGTATGCATGGGAGGCAGATGTCTTCTACCCACTCGTACATGCGAGTGGGAACCTACTACACTCTGATGAAAAAGGACTTTGGAAATTGCTGTATTCAACTCAGATACACGTGGGTTCAGGCACAACGATTCCACATGCTTTTCTCACAACCTTTCCCTGCCACTAACATGAGGACGTTAGCAGCTCCTTCTACAGTCAAGCAGGATGCGGGAGGGTTGTGCCCTGTCCTTAGCTCTCACAGGGAAGCATGTCTTGAAGCCAGCGGTCAACTAGCTGCATACTTATGGCAGGGTCAAGGTAGCAGTATTCTGAGACAGGAGGTTCCCAGATTACCACTCTACTGCACCTGGAGATACCCTCCAGGTCTGCATTGTTAACTTGCGTCTCAGAGGCCTCTGGCAAACGTCTCTGGTGAAGACGTGCGAAACTCACTCTGCAGGCAGTGTGGAACTGTGAGGGACTGAGGGTCAGCTCAACTCTCAGCAGTAAGATGTTTTTGGACAAGGCGTTCAAATACCTACTCACGTATGGAACTTAGTATGTAGCACCAGTCTACCCCAGGAATTACTAGGAAATCGCTTGATTGAGCTTGGAGGCACTCGTCTTGTGTGCCGGGAGATTCCAGTTACCTCTCCCAACACTTGCGTCAAGCAGCGAGCCTAGGCCTTTTGGAAGCGAAAGGTAGCGGCAGGCAGGATGTTGGGTTACAGGCCATAAGCTCAACTCTCAGAAGTGTGTATGCATGGGTGGCAGATGTCTGCTACCCACTCGGACATGGGAGTTGGAACCTAGCTACACTCCTATTGAAGAAGGACTTTGGAAATCGCTGTATTCAACTCAGATACACGGGAGTTCAGGCCCAATGCTTACACATGCTTTTCCCACAAACTATCCCAGCCACTAACAGAAGGAGGTTAGCATGTAAGTCTACAGTCAGGCAGGATGCGGGAGGGTCCTGCCCTGTCCTCAGCTCTCACAGGGAAGCATGCCTAGAAGCCAGCTCTCAACTAGCTGCATTCTTATGACAGTGTGAAGGTAGCAGTATTCTGAGTAAGGCGGTTCCGAGATTACCACTCTACTGCACCTGGAGATACCCTCCAGGTCTGCATTGTTAACTTGCGTCTCAGAAGCCTGTGGCAAACGTCTCTGGTGAAGACCTGCGAAACTCACTCTGCAGGCAGTGTGGAACTGTGAGGGACTGAGGGTGAGCTCAACTCTCAGAAGTAAGATGCTTTTGGACAAGGCGTTCAGCTACATTCTCACGTATGGAACTTAGTATGTAGCACCTGTCTACCCCAGGAATTACTAGGCTATCGCTGGAACGAGCTTGGAGGCACTAGTCTTGTGTGCCGGGAGATTCCAATTACCTCTCCCAACACTTCCGTCAAACAGCGAGCCTAGGCCTTTTAGAAGTGAAAGGAACCAGCAGGCTGGATGGGGAGGTACAGGCCTTAAGCTCAACTCTCAGAAGTGTGTATGCAGGGGAGACAGATGTCTGCTACCCACTCTGACATGGGAGTTGGAAACTACCTACACTCTGATTGAAGAAGGCCATTGGAAATCGCTGTATTCAACTCAGATACACAGGAGTTCAGGCCCAATGCTTACACATGCTTTTCCCGCAACCTCTCTCAGCCACTAACATTAGGATGTTAGCAGCTGCGCCTACAGTCAGGCAGGATGCGGGTGGGTTCTGCCATGTCCTCAGCACTCCCAGGGAAGCATGCCTAGAAGCCAGCTCTCAACTAGCTGCATTCTTATGGCAGTGTGAAGGTAGCAGTATTCTGAGTCAGGAGGTTCCAAGATTACCACTCTACTGCACCTGGAGATACCCTCCAGGTCTGCATTGTTAACTTGCGTCTCAGAAGCCTGTGGCAAACGTCTCTGGTGAAGACCTGCGAAACTCACTCTGCAGGCAGTGTGGAACTGTGAGGGACTGAGGGTGAGCTCAACTCTCAGAAGTAAGATGCTTTTGGACAAGGCGTTCAGCTACCTTCTCACGTATGGAACTTAGTATGTAGCAACAGTCTACCACACGAATGACTAGGCAATCGCTGGAATGAGCTTGGAGGCCCTAGTCTTGTGTGCCGGGAGATTCCAATTACCTCTCCCAACACTTCCGTCAAACAGCGAGCCTAGGCCTTTTAGAAGTGAAAGGAACCAGCAGGCTGGATGGGGAGGTACAGGCCTTAAGCTCAACTCTCAGAAGTGTGTATGCAGGGGAGACAGATGTCTGCTACCCACTCTGACATGGGAGTTGGAAACTACCTACACTCTGATTGAAGAAGGCCATTGGAAATCGCTGTATTCAACTCAGATACACAGGAGTTCAGGCCCAATGCTTACACATGCTTTTCCCGCAACCTCTCTCAGCCACTAACATTAGGATGTTAGCAGCTGCGCCTACAGTCAGGCAGGATGCGGGTGGGTTCTGCCCTGTCCTCAGCACTCCCAGGGAAGCATGCCTAGAAGCCAGCTCTCAACTAGCTGCATTCTTATGGCAGTGTGAAGGTAGCAGTATTCTGAGTAAGGAGGTTCCCAGATTACCACTCTACTGCACCTGGAGATACCCTCCAGGTCTGCATTGTTAACTTGCGTCTCAGAAGCCTCTGGCAAACGTCTCTGGTGAAGACGTCCGAAACTCACTCTGCAGGCAGTGTGGAACTGTGAGGGACTGAGGGTGAGCTCAACTCTCAGAAGTAAGATGTTTTTGGACAAGGCGTTCAACTACCTACTCACGTATGGAACTTAGTATGTAGCACCAGTCTACCCCAGGAATTACTAGGAAATCGCTTGATTGAGCTTGGAGGCACTCGTCTTGTGTGCCGGGAGATTCCAGTTACCTCTCCCAACACTTCCGTCAAGCAGCGAGTCTAGGCCTTTTAGAAGCGAAAGGTAGCGGCAGGCAGGATGTTGGGTTACAGGCCATAAGCTCAACTCTCAGAAGTGTGTATGCATGTGTGGCAGACGTCTGCTACCCACTCGGACATGGGAGTTGGAACCTAGCTACACTCCTATTGAAGAAGGACTTTGGAAATCGCTGTATTCAACTCAGATACACGGGAGTTCAGGCCCAATGCTTACACATGCTTTTCCCACAAACTATCCCAGCCACTAACAGAAGGAGGTTAGCAGGTAAGTCTACAGTCAGGCAGGATGCGGGAGGGTCCTGCCCTGTCCTCAGCTCTCACAGGGAAGCATGCCTTGAAGCCAGCTCTCAACTAGCTGCATTCTTATGACAGTGTGAAGGTAGCAGTATTCTGAGTAAGGAGGTTCCCAGATTACCACTCTACTGCACCTGGAGATACCCTCCAGGTCTGCATTGTTAACTTGCGTCTCAGAGGCCTCTGGCAAACGTCTCTGGTGAAGACGTGCGAAACTCACTCTGCAGGCAGTTAGGAACTGTGAGGGACTGAGGGTCAGCTCAACTCTCAGCAGTAAGATGTTTTTGGACAAGGCGTTCAAATACCTACTCACGTATGGAACTTAGTATGTAGCACCAGTCTACCCCAGGAATTACTGGGAAATCGCTGGATTGAGCTTGGAGGCACTAGTCTTGTTGCCGGGAGATTCCAGTTACCTCTCCCAACACTTCGGTGAAGCAGCGAGCCTAGGCCTTTTGGAAGCGAAAGCTAGCTGCAGGCAGGAGGTAGGGTTACAGGCCATAAGCTCAAGTCTCAGAAGTGTGTATGCATGGGAGGCAGATGTCTTCTACCCACTCGTACATGCGAGTGGGAACCTACTACACTCTGATGAAAAAGGACTTTGGAAATTGCTGTATTCAACTCAGATACACGTGGGTTCAGGCACAACGATTCCACATGCTTTTCTCACAACCTTTCCCTGCCACTAACATGAGGACGTTAGCAGCTCCTTCTACAGTCAAGCAGGATGCGGGAGGGTTGTGCCCTGTCCTTAGCTCTCACAGGGAAGCATGTCTTGAAGCCAGCGGTCAACTAGCTGCATACTTATGGCAGGGTCAAGGTAGCAGTATTCTGAGTAAGGAGGTTCCCAGATTACCACTCTACTGCACCTGGAGATACCCTCCAGGTCTGCATTGTTAACTTGCGTCTCAGAGGCCTCTGGCAAACGTCTCTGGTGAAGACGTGCGAAACTCACTCTGCAGGCAGTGTGGAACTGTGAGGGACTGAGGGTCAGCTCAACTCTCAGCAGTAAGATGTTTTTGGACAAGGCGTTCAAATACCTACTCACGTATGGAACTTAGTATGTAGCACCTGTCTACCCCAGGAATTACTAGGAAATCGCTTGATTGAGCTTGGAGGCACTCGTCTTGTGTGCCGGGAGATTCCAGTTACCTCTCCCAACACTTGCGTCAAGCAGCGAGCCTAGGCCTTTTGGAAGCGAAAGGTAGCGGCAGGCAGGATGTTGGGTTACAGGCCATAAGCTCAACTCTCAGAAGTGTGTATGCATGGGTGGCAGATGTCTGCTACCCACTCGGACATGGGAGTTGGAACCTAGCTACACTCCTATTGAAGAAGGACTTTGGAAATCGCTGTATTCAACTCAGATACACGGGAGTTCAGGCCCAATGCTTACACATGCTTTTCCCACAAACTATCCCAGCCACTAACAGAAGGAGGTTAGCAGGTAAGTCTACAGTCAGGCAGGATGCGGGAGGGTCCTGCCCTGTCCTCAGCTCTCACAGGGAAGCATGCCTAGAAGCCAGCTCTCAACTAGCTGCATTCTTATGACAGTGTGAAGGTAGCAGTATTCTGAGTAAGGCGGTTCCGAGATTACCACTCTACTGCACCTGGAGATACCCTCCAGGTCTGCATTGTTAACTTGCGTCTCAGAAGCCTGTGGCAAACGTCTCTGGTGAAGACCTGCGAAACTCACTCTGCAGGCAGTGTGGAACTGTGAGGGACTGAGGGTGAGCTCAACTCTCAGAAGTAAGATGCTTTTGGACAAGGCGTTCAGCTACATTCTCACGTATGGAACTTAGTATGTAGCACCTGTCTACCCCAGGAATTACTAGGCTATCGCTGGAACGAGCTTGGAGGCACTAGTCTTGTGTGCCGGGAGATTCCAATTACCTCTCCCAACACTTCCGTCAAACAGCGAGCCTAGGCCTTTTAGAAGTGAAAGGAACCAGCAGGCTGGATGGGGAGGTACAGGCCTTAAGCTCAACTCTCAGAAGTGTGTATGCAGGGGAGACAGATGTCTGCTACCCACTCTGACATGGGAGTTGGAAACTACCTACACTCTGATTGAAGAAGGCCATTGGAAATCGCTATATTCAACTCAGATACACAGGAGTTCAGGCCCAATGCTTACACATGCTTTTCCCGCAACCTCTCTCAGCCACTAACATTAGGATGTTAGCAGCTGCGCCTACAGTCAGGCAGGATGCGGGTGGGTTCTGCCATGTCCTCAGCACTCCCAGGGAAGCATGCCTAGAAGCCAGCTCTCAACTAGCTGCATTCTTATGGCAGTGTGAAGGTAGCAGTATTCTGAGTCAGGAGGTTCCAAGATTACCACTCTACTGCACCTGGAGATACCCTCCAGGTCTGCATTGTTAACTTGCGTCTCAGAAGCCTGTGGCAAACGTCTCTGGTGAAGACCTGCGAAACTCACTCTGCAGGCAGTGTGGAACTGTGAGGGACTGAGGGTGAGCTCAACTCTCAGAAGTAAGATGCTTTTGGACAAGGCGTTCAGCTACCTTCTCACGTATGGAACTTACTATGTAGCAGCAGTCTACCACACGAATTACTAGGCAATCGCTGGAATGAGCTTGGAGGCCCTAGTCTTGTGTGCCGGGAGATTCCAATTACCTCTCCCAACACTTCCGTCAAACAGCGAGCCTAGGCCATTTAGAAGTGAAAGGAACCAGCAGGCTGGATGGGGAGGTACAGGCCTTAAGCTCAACTCTCAGAAGTGTGTATGCAGGGGAGACAGATGTCTGCTACCCACTCTGACATGGGAGTTGGAAACTACCTACACTCTGATTGAAGAAGGCCATTGGAAATCGCTGTATTCAACTCAGATACACAGGAGTTCAGGCCCAATGCTTACACATGCTTTTCCCACAAACTATCCCAGCCACTAACAGAAGGAGGTTAGCAGGTAAGTCTACAGTCAGGCAGGATGCGGGAGGGTCCTGCCCTTTCCTCAGCTCTCACAGGGAAGCATGCCTAGAAGCCAGCTCTCAACTAGCTGCATTCTTATGACAGTGTGAAGGTAGCAGTATTCTGAGTAAGGCGGTTCCGAGATTACCACTCTACTGCACCTGGAGATACCCTCCAGGTCTGCATTGTTAACTTGCGTCTCAGAAGCCTGTGGCAAACGTCTCTGGTGAAGACCTGCGAAACTCACTCTGCAGGCAGTGTGGAACTGTGAGGGACTGAGGGTGAGCTCAACTCTCAGAAGTAAGATGCTTTTGGACAAGGCGTTCAGCTACATTCTCACGTATGGAACTTAGTATGTAGCACCTGTCTACCCCAGGAATTACTAGGCTATCGCTGGAATGAGCTTGGAGGCACTAATCTTGTGTGCCGGGAGATTCCAATTACCTCTCCCAACACTTCCGTCAAACAGCGAGCCTAGGCCTTTTAGAAGTGAAAGGAACCAGCAGGCTGCATGGGGAGGTACAGGCCTTAAGCTCAACTCTCAGAAGTGTGTATGCAGGGGAGACAGATGTCTGCTACCCACTCTGACATGGGAGTTGGAAACTACCTACACTCTGATTGAAGAAGGCCATTGGAAATCGCTGTATTCAACTCAGATACACAGGAGTTCAGGCCCAATGCTTACACATGCTTTTCCCGCAACCTCTCTCAGCCACTAACATTAGGATGTTAGCAGCTGCGCCTACAGTCAGGCAGGATGCGGGTGGGTTCTGCCATGTCCTCAGCACTCCCAGGGAAGCATGCCTAGAAGCCAGCTCTCAACTAGCTGCATTCTTATGGCAGTGTGAAGGTAGCAGTATTCTGAGTCAGGAGGTTCCAATATTACCACTCTACTGCACCTGGAGATACCCTCCAGGTCTGCATTGTTAACTTGCGTCTCAGAAGCCTGTGGCAAACGTCTCTGGTGAAGACCTGCGAAACTCACTCTGCAGGCAGTGTGGAACTGTGAGGGACTGAGGGTGAGCTCAACTCTCAGAAGTAAGATGTTTTTGGACAAGGCGTTCAACTACCTACTCACGTATGGAACTTAGTATGTAGCACCAGTCTACCCCAGCAATTACTAGGAAATCGCTTGATTGAGCTTGGAGGCACTCGTCTTGTGTGCCGGGAGATTCCAGTTACCTCTCCCAACACTTGCGTCAAGCAGCGAGCCTAGGCCTTTTGGAAGCGAAAGGTAGCGGCAGGCAGGATGTTGGGTTACAGGCCATGAGCTCAACTCTCAGAAGTGTGTATGCATGGGTGGCAGATGTCTGCTACCCACTCGGACATGGGAGTTGGAACCTAGCTACACTCCTATTGAAGAAGGACTTTGGAAATCGCTGTATTCAACTCAGATACACGGGAGTTCAGGCCCAATGCTTACACATGCTTTTCCCACAAACTATCCCAGCCACTAACAGAAGGAGGTTAGCAGGTAAGTCTACAGTCAGGCAGGATGCGGGAGGGTCCTGCCCTGTCCTCAGCTCTCACAGGGAAGCATGCCTTGAAGCCAGCTCTCAACTAGCTGCATTCTTATGACAGTGTGAAGGTAGCAGTATTCTGAGTAAGGCGGTTCCGAGATTACCACTCTACTGCACCTGGAGATACCCTCCAGGTCTGCATTGTTAACTTGCGTCTCAGAAGCCTGTGGCAAACGTCTCTGGTGAAGACCTGCGAAACTCACTCTGCAGGCAGTGTGGAACTGTGAGGGACTGAGGGTGAGCTCAACTCTCAGAAGTAAGATGCTTTTGGACAAGGCGTTCAGCTACATTCTCACGTATGGAACTTAGTATGTAGGACCTGTCTACCCCAGGAATTACTAGGCTATCGCTGGAACGAGCTTGGAGGCACTAGTCTTGCGTGCCGGGAGATTCCAATTACCTCTCCCAACACTTCCGTCAAACAGCGAGCCTAGGCCTTTTAGAAGTGAAAGGAACCAGCAGGCTGGATGGGGAGGTACAGGCCTTAAGCTCAACTCTCAGAAGTGTGTATGCAGGGGAGACAGATGTCTGCTACCCACTCTGACATGGGAGTTGGAAACTACCTACACTCTGATTGAAGAAGGCCATTGGAAATCGCTATATTCAACTCAGATACACAGGAGTTCAGGCCCAATGCTTACACATGCTTTTCCCGCAACCTCTCTCAGCCACTAACATTAGGATGTTAGCAGCTGCGCCTACAGTCAGGCAGGATGCGGGTGGGTTCTGCCTTGTCCTCAGCACTCCCAGGGAAGCATGCCTAGAAGCCAGCTCTCAACTAGCTGCATTCTTATGGCAGTGTGAAGGTAGCAGTATTCTGAGTCAGGAGGTTCCCAGATTACCACTCTACTGCACCTGGAGATACCCTCCAGGTCTGCATTGTTAACTTGCGTCTCAGAAGCCTGTGGCAAACGTCTCTGGTGAAGACCTGCGAAACTCACTCTGCAGGCAGTGTGGAACTGTGAGGGACTGAGGGTGAGCTCAACTCTCAGAAGTAAGATGCTTTTGGACAAGGCGTTCAGCTACCTTCTCACGTATGGAACTTAGTATGTAGCAGCAGTCTACCACACGAATTACTAGGCAATCGCTGGAATGAGCTTGGAGGCCCTAGTCTTGTGTGCCGGGAGATTCCAATTACCTCTCCCAACACTTCCGTCAAACAGCGAGCCTAGGCCTTTTAGAAGTGAAAGGAACCAGCAGGCTGGATGGGGAGGTACAGGCCTTAAGCTCAACTCTCAGAAGTGTGTATGCAGGGGAGACAGATGTCTGCTACCCACTCTGACATGGGAGTTGGAAACTACGTACACTCTGATTGAAGAAGGCCATTGGAAATCGCTGTATTCAACTCAGATACACAGGAGTTCAGGCCCAATGCTTACACATGCTTTTCCCGCAACCTCTCTCAGCCACTAACATTAGGATGTTAGCAGCTGCTCCTACAGTCAGGCAGGATGCGGGTGGGTTCTGCCCTGTCCTCAGCACTCCCAGGGAAGCATGCCTAGAAGCCAGCTCTCAACTAGCTGCATTCTTATGGCAGTGTGAAGGTAGCAGTATTCTGAGTAAGGAGGTTCCCAGATTACCACTCTACTGCACCTGGAGATACCCTCCAGGTCTGCATTGTTAACTTGCGTCTCAGAAGCCTCTGGCAAACGTCTCTGGTGAAGACTTGCGAAACTCACTCTGCAGGCAGTGTGGAACTGTGAGGGACTGAGGGTGAGCTCAACTCTCAGAAGTAAGATGTTTTTGGACAAGGCGTTCAACTACCTACTCACGTATGGAACTTAGTATGTAGCACCAGTCTACCCCAGGAATTACTAGGAAATCGCTTGATTGAGCTTGGAGGCACTCGTCTTGTGTGCCGGGAGATTCCAGTTACCTCTCCCAACACTTGCGTCAAGCAGCGAGCCTAGGCCTTTTGGAAGCGAAAGGTAGCGGCAGGCAGGATGTTGGGTTACAGGCCATAAGCTCAACTCTCAGAAGTGTGTATGCATGGGTGGCAGATGTCTGCTACCCACTCGGACATGGGAGTTGGAACCTAGCTACACTCCTATTGAAGAAGGACTTTGGAAATCGCTGTATTCAACTCAGATACACGGGAGTTCAGGCCCAATGCTTACACATGCTTTTCCCACAAACTATCCCAGCAACTAAGAGAAGGAGGTTAGCAGGTAAGTCTACAGTCAGGCAGGATGCGGGAGGGTCCTGCCCTGTCCTCAGCTCTCACAGGGAAGCATGCCTTGAAGCCAGCTCTCAACTAGCTGCATTCTTATGACAGTGTGAAGGTAGCAGTATTCTGAGTAAGGCGGTTCCGAGATTACCACTCTACTGCACCTGGAGATACCCTCCAGGTCTGCATTGTTAACTTGCGTCTCAGAAGCCTGTGGCAAACGTCTCTGGTGAAGACCTGCGAAACTCACTCTGCAGGCAGTGTGGAACTGTGAGGGACTGAGGGTGAGCTCAACTCTCAGAAGTAAGATGCTTTTGGACAAGGCGTTCAGCTACATTCTCACGTATGGAACTTAGTATGTAGCACCTGTCTACCCCAGGAAATACTAGGCTATCGCTGGAATGAGCTTGGAGGCACTAGTCTTGTGTGCCGGGAGATTCCAATTACCTCTCCCAACACTTCCGTCAAACAGCGAGCCTAGGCCTTTTAGAAGTGAAAGGAACCAGCAGGCTGGATGGGGAGGTACAGGCCTTAAGCTCAACTCTCAGAAGTGTGTATGCAGGGGAGACAGATGTCTGCTACCCACTCTGACATGGGAGTTGGAAACTACCTACACTCTGATTGAAGAAGGCCATTGGAAATCGCTGTATTCAACTCAGATACACAGGAGTTCAGGCCCAATGCTTACACATGCTTTTCCCGCAACCTCTCTCAGCCACTAACATTAGGATGTTAGCAGCTGCGCCTACAGTCAGGCAGGATGCGGGTGGGTTCTGCCATGTCCTCAGCACTCCCAGGGAAGCATGCCTAGAAGCCAGCTCTCAACTAGCTGCATTCTTATGGCAGTGTGAAGGTAGCAGTATTCTGAGTCAGGAGGTTCCAAGATTACCACTCTACTGCACCTGGAGATACCCTCCAGGTCTGCATTGTTAACTTGCGTCTCAGAAGCCTGTGGCAAACGTCTCTGGTGAAGACCTGCGAAACTCACTCTGCAGGCAGTGTGGAACTGTGAGGGACTGAGGGTGAGCTCAACTCTCAGAAGTAAGATGCTTTTGGACAAGGCGTTCAGCTACCTTCTCACGTATGGAACTTAGTATGTAGCAGCAGTCTACCACACGAATTACTAGGCAATCGCTGGAATGAGCTTGGAGGCCCTAGTCTTGTGTGCCGGGAGATTCCAATTACCTCTCCCAACACTTCCGTCAAACAGCGAGCCTAGGCCTTTTAGAAGTGAAAGGAACCAGCAGGCTGGATGGGGAGGTACAGGCCTTAAGCTCAACTCTCAGAAGTGTGTATGCAGGGGAGACAGATGTCTGCTACCCACTCTGACATGGGAGTTGGAAACTACCTACACTCTGATTGAAGAAGGCCATTGGAAATCACTGTATTCAACTCAGATACACAGGAGTTCAGGCCCAATGCTTACACATGCTTTTCCCGCAACCTCTCTCAGCCACTAACATTAGGATGTTAGCAGCTGCGCCTACAGTCAGGCAGGATGCGGGTGGGTTCTGCCCTGTCCTCAGCACTCCCAGGGAAGCATGCCTAGAAGCCAGCTCTCAACTAGCTGCATTCTTATGGCAGTGTGAAGGTAGCAGTATTCTGAGTAAGGAGGTTCCGAGATTACCACTCTACTGCACCTGGAGATACCCTCCAGGTCTGCATTGTTAACTTGCGTCTCAGAAGCCTCTGGCAAACGTCTCTGGTGAAGACGTCCGAAACTCACTCTGCAGGCAGTGTGGAACTGTGAGGGACTGAGGGTGAGCTCAACTCTCAGAAGTAAGATGTTTTTGGACAAGGCGTTCAACTACCTACTCACGTATGGAACTTAGTATGTAGCACCAGTCTACCCCAGGAATTACTAGGAAATCGCTTGATTGAGCTTGGAGGCACTCGTCTTGTGTGCCGGGAGATTCCAGTTACCTCTCCCAACACTTGCGTCAAGCAGCGAGCCTAGGCCTTTTAGAAGCGAAAGGTAGCGGCAGGCAGGATGTTGGGTTACAGGCCATAAGCTCAACTCTCAGAAGTGTGTATGCATGGGTGGCAGATGTCTGCTACCCACTCGGACATGGGAGTTGGAACCTAGCTACACTCCTATTGAAGAAGGACTTTGGAAATCGCTGTATTCAACTCAGATACACGGGAGTTCAGGCCCAATGCTTACACATGCTTTTCCCACAAACTATCCCAGCCACTACCAGAAGGAGGTTAGCAGGTAAGTCTACAGTCAGGCAGGATGCGGGAGGGTCCTGCCCTGTCCTCAGCTCTCACAGGGAAGCATGCCTTGAAGCCAGCTCTCAACTAGCTGCATTCTTATGACAGTGTGAAGGTAGCAGTATTCTGAGTAAGGAGGTTCCCAGATTACCACTCTACTGCACCTGGAGATACCCTCCAGGTCTGCATTGTTAACTTGCGTCTCAGAGGCCTCTGGCAAACGTCTCTGGTGAAGACGTGCGAAACTCACTCTGCAGGCAGTGTGGAACTGTGAGGGACTGAGGGTCAGCTCAACTCTCAGCAGTAAGATGTTTTTGGACAAGGCGTTCAAATACCTACTCACGTATGGAACTTAGTATGTAGCACCAGTCTACCCCAGGAATTACTGGGAAATCGCTGGATTGAGCTTGGAGGCACTAGTCTTGTTGCCGGGAGATTCCAGTTACCTCTCCCAACACTTCGGTGAAGCAGCGAGCCTAGGCCTTTTGGAAGCGAAAGCTAGCTGCAGGCAGGAGGTAGGGTTACAGGCCATAAGCTCAACTCTCAGAAGTGTGTATGCATGGGAGGCAGATGTCTTCTACCCACTCGTACATGCGAGTGGGAACCTACTACACTCTGATGAAAAAGGACTTTGGAAATTGCTGTATTCAACTCAGATACACGTGGGTTCAGGCACAACGATTCCACATGCTTTTCTCACAACCTTTCCCTGCCACTAACATGAGGACGTTAGCAGCTCCTTCTACAGTCAAGCAGGATGCGGGAGGGTTGTGCCCTGTCCTTAGCTCTCACAGGGAAGCATGTCTTGAAGCCAGCGGTCAACTAGCTGCATACTTATGGCAGGGTCAAGGTAGCAGTATTCTGAGACAGGAGGTTCCCAGATTACCACTCTACTGCACCTGGAGATACCCTCCAGGTCTGCATTGTTAACTTGCGTCTCAGAGGCCTCTGGCAAACGTCTCTGGTGAAGACGTGCGAAACTCACTCTGCAGGCAGTGTGGAACTGTGAGGGACTGAGGGTCAGCTCAACTCTCAGCAGTAAGATGTTTTTGGACAAGGCGTTCAAATACCTACTCACGTATGGAACTTAGTATGTAGCACCTGTCTACCCCAGGAATTACTAGGAAATCGCTTGATTGAGCTTGGAGGCACTCGTCTTGTGTGCCGGGAGATTCCAGTTACCTCTCCCAACACTTGCGTCAAGCAGCGAGCCTAGGCCTTTTGGAAGCGAAAGGTAGCGGCAGGCAGGATGTTGGGTTACAGGCCATAAGCTCAACTCTCAGAAGTGTGTATGCATGGGTGGCAGATGTCTGCTACCCACTCGGACATGGGAGTTGGAACCTAGCTACACTCCTATTGAAGAAGGACTTTGGAAATCGCTGTATTCAACTCAGATACACGGGAGTTCAGGCCCAATGCTTACACATGCTTTTCCCACAAACTATCCCAGCCACTAACAGAAGGAGGTTAGCAGGTAAGTCTACAGTCAGGCAGGATGCGGGAGGGTCCTGCCCTGTCCTCAGCTCTCACAGGGAAGCATGCCTAGAAGCCAGCTCTCAACTAGCTGCATTCTTATGACAGTGTGAAGGTAGCAGTATTCTGAGTAAGGCGGTTCCGAGATTACCACTCTACTGCACCTGGAGATACCCTCCAGGTCTGCATTGTTAACTTGCGTCTCAGAAGCCTGTGGCAAACGTCTCTGGTGAAGACCTGCGAAACTCACTCTGCAGGCAGTGTGGAACTGTGAGGGACTGAGGGTGAGCTCAACTCTCAGAAGTAAGATGCTTTTGGACAAGGCGTTCAGCTACATTCTCACGTATGGAACTTAGTATGTAGCACCTGTCTACCCCAGGAATTACTAGGCTATCGCTGGAACGAGCTTGGAGGCACTAGTCTTGTGTGCCGGGAGATTCCAATTACCTCTCCCAACACTTCCGTCAAACAGCGAGCCTAGGCCTTTTAGAAGTGAAAGGAACCAGCAGGCTGGATGGGGAGGTACAGGCCTTAAGCTCAACTCTCAGAAGTGTGTATGCAGGGGAGACAGATGTCTGCTACCCACTCTGACATGGGAGTTGGAAACTACCTACACTCTGATTGAAGAAGGCCATTGGAAATCGCTATATTCAACTCAGATACACAGGAGTTCAGGCCCAATGCTTACACATGCTTTTCCCGCAACCTCTCTCAGCCACTAACATTAGGATGTTAGCAGCTGCGCCTACAGTCAGGCAGGATGCGGGTGGGTTCTGCCATGTCCTCAGCACTCCCAGGGAAGCATGCCTAGAAGCCAGCTCTCAACTAGCTGCATTCTTATGGCAGTGTGAAGGTAGCAGTATTCTGAGTCAGGAGGTTCCAAGATTACCACTCTACTGCACCTGGAGATACCCTCCAGGTCTGCATTGTTAACTTGCGTCTCAGAAGCCTGTGGCAAACGTCTCTGGTGAAGACCTGCGAAACTCACTCTGCAGGCAGTGTGGAACTGTGAGGGACTGAGGGTGAGCTCAACTCTCAGAAGTAAGATGCTTTTGGACAAGGCGTTCAGCTACCTTCTCACGTATGGAACTTACTATGTAGCAGCAGTCTACCACACGAATTACTAGGCAATCGCTGGAATGAGCTTGGAGGCCCTAGTCTTGTGTGCCGGGAGATTCCAATTACCTCTCCCAACACTTCCGTCAAACAGCGAGCCTAGGCCATTTAGAAGTGAAAGGAACCAGCAGTCTGGATGGGGAGGTACAGGCCTTAAGCTCAACTCTCAGAAGTGTGTATGCAGGGGAGACAGATGTCTGCTACCCACTCTGACATGGGAGTTGGAAACTACCTACACTCTGATTGAAGAAGGCCATTGGAAATCGCTGTATTCAACTCAGATACACAGGAGTTCAGGCCCAATGCTTACACATGCTTTTCCCACAAACTATCCCAGCCACTAACAGAAGGAGGTTAGCAGGTAAGTCTACAGTCAGGCAGGATGCGGGAGGGTCCTGCCCTTTCCTCAGCTCTCACAGGGAAGCATGCCTAGAAGCCAGCTCTCAACTAGCTGCATTCTTATGACAGTGTGAAGGTAGCAGTATTCTGAGTAAGGCGGTTCCGAGATTACCACTCTACTGCACCTGGAGATACCCTCCAGGTCTGCATTGTTAACTTGCGTCTCAGAAGCCTGTGGCAAACGTCTCTGGTGAAGACCTGCGAAACTCACTCTGCAGGCAGTGTGGAACTGTGAGGGACTGAGGGTGAGCTCAACTCTCAGAAGTAAGATGCTTTTGGACAAGGCGTTCAGCTACATTCTCACGTATGGAACTTAGTATGTAGCACCTGTCTACCCCAGGAATTACTAGGCTATCGCTGGAATGAGCTTGGAGGCACTAATCTTGTGTGCCGGGAGATTCCAATTACCTCTCCCAACACTTCCGTCAAACAGCGAGCCTAGGCCTTTTAGAAGTGAAAGGAACCAGCAGGCTGCATGGGGAGGTACAGGCCTTAAGCTCAACTCTCAGAAGTGTGTATGCAGGGGAGACAGATGTCTGCTACCCACTCTGACATGGGAGTTGGAAACTACCTACACTCTGATTGAAGAAGGCCATTGGAAATCGCTGTATTCAACTCAGATACACAGGAGTTCAGGCCCAATGCTTACACATGCTTTTCCCGCAACCTCTCTCAGCCACTAACATTAGGATGTTAGCAGCTGCGCCTACAGTCAGGCAGGATGCGGGTGGGTTCTGCCATGTCCTCAGCACTCCCAGGGAAGCATGCCTAGAAGCCAGCTCTCAACTAGCTGCATTCTTATGGCAGTGTGAAGGTAGCAGTATTCTGAGTCAGGAGGTTCCAATATTACCACTCTACTGCACCTGGAGATACCCTCCAGGTCTGCATTGTTAACTTGCGTCTCAGAAGCCTGTGGCAAACGTCTCTGGTGAAGACCTGCGAAACTCACTCTGCAGGCAGTGTGGAACTGTGAGGGACTGAGGGTGAGCTCAACTCTCAGAAGTAAGATGTTTTTGGACAAGGCGTTCAACTACCTACTCACGTATGGAACTTAGTATGTAGCACCAGTCTACCCCAGCAATTACTAGGAAATCGCTTGATTGAGCTTGGAGGCACTCGTCTTGTGTGCCGGGAGATTCCAGTTACCTCTCCCAACACTTGCGTCAAGCAGCGAGCCTAGGCCTTTTGGAAGCGAAAGGTAGCGGCAGGCAGGATGTTGGGTTACAGGCCATGAGCTCAACTCTCAGAAGTGTGTATGCATGGGTGGCAGATGTCTGCTACCCACTCGGACATGGGAGTTGGAACCTAGCTACACTCCTATTGAAGAAGGACTTTGGAAATCGCTGTATTCAACTCAGATACACGGGAGTTCAGGCCCAATGCTTACACATGCTTTTCCCACAAACTATCCCAGCCACTAACAGAAGGAGGTTAGCAGGTAAGTCTACAGTCAGGCAGGATGCGGGAGGGTCCTGCCCTGTCCTCAGCTCTCACAGGGAAGCATGCCTTGAAGCCAGCTCTCAACTAGCTGCATTCTTATGACAGTGTGAAGGTAGCAGTATTCTGAGTAAGGCGGTTCCGAGATTACCACTCTACTGCACCTGGAGATACCCTCCAGGTCTGCATTGTTAACTTGCGTCTCAGAAGCCTGTGGCAAACGTCTCTGGTGAAGACCTGCGAAACTCACTCTGCAGGCAGTGTGGAACTGTGAGGGACTGAGGGTGAGCTCAACTCTCAGAAGTAAGATGCTTTTGGACAAGGCGTTCAGCTACATTCTCACGTATGGAACTTAGTATGTAGGACCTGTCTACCCCAGGAATTACTAGGCTATCGCTGGAACGAGCTTGGAGGCACTAGTCTTGCGTGCCGGGAGATTCCAATTACCTCTCCCAACACTTCCGTCAAACAGCGAGCCTAGGCCTTTTAGAAGTGAAAGGAACCAGCAGGCTGGATGGGGAGGTACAGGCCTTAAGCTCAACTCTCAGAAGTGTGTATGCAGGGGAGACAGATGTCTGCTACCCACTCTGACATGGGAGTTGGAAACTACCTACACTCTGATTGAAGAAGGCCATTGGAAATCGCTATATTCAACTCAGATACACAGGAGTTCAGGCCCAATGCTTACACATGCTTTTCCCGCAACCTCTCTCAGCCACTAACATTAGGATGTTAGCAGCTGCGCCTACAGTCAGGCAGGATGCGGGTGGGTTCTGCCTTGTCCTCAGCACTCCCAGGGAAGCATGCCTAGAAGCCAGCTCTCAACTAGCTGCATTCTTATGGCAGTGTGAAGGTAGCAGTATTCTGAGTCAGGAGGTTCCCAGATTACCACTCTACTGCACCTGGAGATACCCTCCAGGTCTGCATTGTTAACTTGCGTCTCAGAAGCCTGTGGCAAACGTCTCTGGTGAAGACCTGCGAAACTCACTCTGCAGGCAGTGTGGAACTGTGAGGGACTGAGGGTGAGCTCAACTCTCAGAAGTAAGATGCTTTTGGACAAGGCGTTCAGCTACCTTCTCACGTATGGAACTTAGTATGTAGCAGCAGTCTACCACACGAATTACTAGGCAATCGCTGGAATGAGCTTGGAGGCCCTAGTCTTGTGTGCCGGGAGATTCCAATTACCTCTCCCAACACTTCCGTCAAACAGCGAGCCTAGGCCTTTTAGAAGTGAAAGGAACCAGCAGGCTGGATGGGGAGGTACAGGCCTTAAGCTCAACTCTCAGAAGTGTGTATGCAGGGGAGACAGATGTCTGCTACCCACTCTGACATGGGAGTTGGAAACTACGTACACTCTGATTGAAGAAGGCCATTGGAAATCGCTGTATTCAACTCAGATACACAGGAGTTCAGGCCCAATGCTTACACATGCTTTTCCCGCAACCTCTCTCAGCCACTAACATTAGGATGTTAGCAGCTGCTCCTACAGTCAGGCAGGATGCGGGTGGGTTCTGCCCTGTCCTCAGCACTCCCAGGGAAGCATGCCTAGAAGCCAGCTCTCAACTAGCTGCATTCTTATGGCAGTGTGAAGGTAGCAGTATTCTGAGTAAGGAGGTTCCCAGATTACCACTCTACTGCACCTGGAGATACCCTCCAGGTCTGCATTGTTAACTTGCGTCTCAGAAGCCTCTGGCAAACGTCTCTGGTGAAGACTTGCGAAACTCACTCTGCAGGCAGTGTGGAACTGTGAGGGACTGAGGGTGAGCTCAACTCTCAGAAGTAAGATGTTTTTGGACAAGGCGTTCAACTACCTACTCACGTATGGAACTTAGTATGTAGCACCAGTCTACCCCAGGAATTACTAGGAAATCGCTTGATTGAGCTTGGAGGCACTCGTCTTGTGTGCCGGGAGATTCCAGTTACCTCTCCCAACACTTGCGTCAAGCAGCGAGCCTAGGCCTTTTGGAAGCGAAAGGTAGCGGCAGGCAGGATGTTGGGTTACAGGCCATAAGCTCAACTCTCAGAAGTGTGTATGCATGGGTGGCAGATGTCTGCTACCCACTCGGACATGGGAGTTGGAACCTAGCTACACTCCTATTGAAGAAGGACTTTGGAAATCGCTGTATTCAACTCAGATACACGGGAGTTCAGGCCCAATGCTTACACATGCTTTTCCCACAAACTATCCCAGCAACTAAGAGAAGGAGGTTAGCAGGTAAGTCTACAGTCAGGCAGGATGCGGGAGGGTCCTGCCCTGTCCTCAGCTCTCACAGGGAAGCATGCCTTGAAGCCAGCTCTCAACTAGCTGCATTCTTATGACAGTGTGAAGGTAGCAGTATTCTGAGTAAGGCGGTTCCGAGATTACCACTCTACTGCACCTGGAGATACCCTCCAGGTCTGCATTGTTAACTTGCGTCTCAGAAGCCTGTGGCAAACGTCTCTGGTGAAGACCTGCGAAACTCACTCTGCAGGCAGTGTGGAACTGTGAGGGACTGAGGGTGAGCTCAACTCTCAGAAGTAAGATGCTTTTGGACAAGGCGTTCAGCTACATTCTCACGTATGGAACTTAGTATGTAGCACCTGTCTACCCCAGGAAATACTAGGCTATCGCTGGAATGAGCTTGGAGGCACTAGTCTTGTGTGCCGGGAGATTCCAATTACCTCTCCCAACACTTCCGTCAAACAGCGAGCCTAGGCCTTTTAGAAGTGAAAGGAACCAGCAGGCTGGATGGGGAGGTACAGGCCTTAAGCTCAACTCTCAGAAGTGTGTATGCAGGGGAGACAGATGTCTGCTACCCACTCTGACATGGGAGTTGGAAACTACCTACACTCTGATTGAAGAAGGCCATTGGAAATCGCTGTATTCAACTCAGATACACAGGAGTTCAGGCCCAATGCTTACACATGCTTTTCCCGCAACCTCTCTCAGCCACTAACATTAGGATGTTAGCAGCTGCGCCTACAGTCAGGCAGGATGCGGGTGGGTTCTGCCATGTCCTCAGCACTCCCAGGGAAGCATGCCTAGAAGCCAGCTCTCAACTAGCTGCATTCTTATGGCAGTGTGAAGGTAGCAGTATTCTGAGTCAGGAGGTTCCAAGATTACCACTCTACTGCACCTGGAGATACCCTCCAGGTCTGCATTGTTAACTTGCGTCTCAGAAGCCTGTGGCAAACGTCTCTGGTGAAGACCTGCGAAACTCACTCTGCAGGCAGTGTGGAACTGTGAGGGACTGAGGGTGAGCTCAACTCTCAGAAGTAAGATGCTTTTGGACAAGGCGTTCAGCTACCTTCTCACGTATGGAACTTAGTATGTAGCAGCAGTCTACCACACGAATTACTAGGCAATCGCTGGAATGAGCTTGGAGGCCCTAGTCTTGTGTGCCGGGAGATTCCAATTACCTCTCCCAACACTTCCGTCAAACAGCGAGCCTAGGCCTTTTAGAAGTGAAAGGAACCAGCAGGCTGGATGGGGAGGTACAGGCCTTAAGCTCAACTCTCAGAAGTGTGTATGCAGGGGAGACAGATGTCTGCTACCCACTCTGACATGGGAGTTGGAAACTACCTACACTCTGATTGAAGAAGGCCATTGGAAATCACTGTATTCAACTCAGATACACAGGAGTTCAGGCCCAATGCTTACACATGCTTTTCCCGCAACCTCTCTCAGCCACTAACATTAGGATGTTAGCAGCTGCGCCTACAGTCAGGCAGGATGCGGGTGGGTTCTGCCCTGTCCTCAGCACTCCCAGGGAAGCATGCCTAGAAGCCAGCTCTCAACTAGCTGCATTCTTATGGCAGTGTGAAGGTAGCAGTATTCTGAGTAAGGAGGTTCCGAGATTACCACTCTACTGCACCTGGAGATACCCTCCAGGTCTGCATTGTTAACTTGCGTCTCAGAAGCCTCTGGCAAACGTCTCTGGTGAAGACGTCCGAAACTCACTCTGCAGGCAGTGTGGAACTGTGAGGGACTGAGGGTGAGCTCAACTCTCAGAAGTAAGATGTTTTTGGACAAGGCGTTCAACTACCTACTCACGTATGGAACTTAGTATGTAGCACCAGTCTACCCCAGGAATTACTAGGAAATCGCTTGATTGAGCTTGGAGGCACTCGTCTTGTGTGCCGGGAGATTCCAGTTACCTCTCCCAACACTTGCGTCAAGCAGCGAGCCTAGGCCTTTTAGAAGCGAAAGGTAGCGGCAGGCAGGATGTTGGGTTACAGGCCATAAGCTCAACTCTCAGAAGTGTGTATGCATGGGTGGCAGATGTCTGCTACCCACTCGGACATGGGAGTTGGAACCTAGCTACACTCCTATTGAAGAAGGACTTTGGAAATCGCTGTATTCAACTCAGATACACGGGAGTTCAGGCCCAATGCTTACACATGCTTTTCCCACAAACTATCCCAGCCACTACCAGAAGGAGGTTAGCAGGTAAGTCTACAGTCAGGCAGGATGCGGGAGGGTCCTGCCCTGTCCTCAGCTCTCACAGGGAAGCATGCCTTGAAGCCAGCTCTCAACTAGCTGCATTCTTATGACAGTGTGAAGGTAGCAGTATTCTGAGTAAGGAGGTTCCCAGATTACCACTCTACTGCACCTGGAGATACCCTCCAGGTCTGCATTGTTAACTTGCGTCTCAGAGGCCTCTGGCAAACGTCTCTGGTGAAGACGTGCGAAACTCACTCTGCAGGCAGTGTGGAACTGTGAGGGACTGAGGGTCAGCTCAACTCTCAGCAGTAAGATGTTTTTGGACAAGGCGTTCAAATACCTACTCACGTATGGAACTTAGTATGTAGCACCAGTCTACCCCAGGAATTACTGGGAAATCGCTGGATTGAGCTTGGAGGCACTAGTCTTGTTGCCGGGAGATTCCAGTTACCTCTCCCAACACTTCGGTGAAGCAGCGAGCCTAGGCCTTTTGGAAGCGAAAGCTAGCTGCAGGCAGGAGGTAGGGTTACAGGCCATAAGCTCAACTCTCAGAAGTGTGTATGCATGGGAGGCAGATGTCTTCTACCCACTCGTACATGCGAGTGGGAACCTACTACACTCTGATGAAAAAGGACTTTGGAAATTGCTGTATTCAACTCAGATACACGTGGGTTCAGGCACAACGATTCCACATGCTTTTCTCACAACCTTTCCCTGCCACTAACATGAGGACGTTAGCAGCTCCTTCTACAGTCAAGCAGGATGCGGGAGGGTTGTGCCCTGTCCTTAGCTCTCACAGGGAAGCATGTCTTGAAGCCAGCGGTCAACTAGCTGCATACTTATGGCAGGGTCAAGGTAGCAGTATTCTGAGACAGGAGGTTCCCAGATTACCACTCTACTGCACCTGGAGATACCCTCCAGGTCTGCATTGTTAACTTGCGTCTCAGAGGCCTCTGGCAAACGTCTCTGGTGAAGACGTGCGAAACTCACTCTGCAGGCAGTGTGGAACTGTGAGGGACTGAGGGTCAGCTCAACTCTCAGCAGTAAGATGTTTTTGGACAAGGCGTTCAAATACCTACTCACGTATGGAACTTAGTATGTAGCACCTGTCTACCCCAGGAATTACTAGGAAATCGCTTGATTGAGCTTGGAGGCACTCGTCTTGTGTGCCGGGAGATTCCAGTTACCTCTCCCAACACTTGCGTCAAACAGCGAGCCTAGGCCTTTTGGAAGCGAAAGGTAGCGGCAGGCAGGATGTTGGGTTACAGGCCATAAGCTCAACTCTCAGAAGTGTGTATGCATGGGTGGCAGATGTCTGCTACCCACTCGGACATGGGAGTTGGAACCTAGCTACACTCCTATTGAAGAAGGACTTTGGAAATCGCTGTATTCAACTCAGATACACGGGAGTTCAGGCCCAATGCTTACACATGCTTTTCCCACAAACTATCCCAGCCACTAACAGAAGGAGGTTAGCAGGTAAGTCTACAGTCAGGCAGGATGCGGGAGGGTCCTGCCCTGTCCTCAGCTCTCACAGGGAAGCATGCCTAGAAGCCAGCTCTCAACTAGCTGCATTCTTATGACAGTGTGAAGGTAGCAGTATTCTGAGTAAGGCGGTTCCGAGATTACCACTCTACTGCACCTGGAGATACCCTCCAGGTCTGCATTGTTAACTTGCGTCTCAGAAGCCTGTGGCAAACGTCTCTGGTGAAGACCTGCGAAACTCACTCTGCAGGCAGTGTGGAACTGTGAGGGACTGAGGGTGAGCTCAACTCTCAGAAGTAAGATGCTTTTGGACAAGGCGTTCAGCTACATTCTCACGTATGGAACTTAGTATGTAGCACCTGTCTACCCCAGGAATTACTAGGCTATCGCTGGAATGAGCTTGGAGGCACTAGTCTTGTGTGCCGGGAGATTCCAATTACCTCTCCCAACACTTCCGTCAAACAGCGAGCCTAGGCCTTTTAGAAGTGAAAGGAACCAGCAGGCTGGATGGGGAGGTACAGGCCTTAAGCTCAACTCTCAGAAGTGTGTATGCAGGGGAGACAGATGTCTGCTACCCACTCTGACATGGGAGTTGGAAACTACCTACACTCTGATTGAAGAAGGCCATTGGAAATCGCTGTATTCAACTCAGATACACAGGAGTTCAGGCCCAATGCTTACACATGCTTTTCCCGCAACCTCTCTCAGCCACTAACATTAGGATGTTAGCAGCTGCGCCTACAGTCAGGCAGGATGCGGGTGGGTTCTGCCATGTCCTCAGCACTCCCAGGGAAGCATGCCTAGAAGCCAGCTCTCAACTAGCTGCATTCTTATGGCAGTGTGAGGGTAGCAGTATTCTGAGTCAGGAGGTTCCAAGATTACCACTCTACTGCACCTGGAGATACCCTCCAGGTCTGCATTGTTAACTTGCGTCTCAGAAGCCTGTGGCAAACGTCTCTGGTGAAGACCTGCGAAACTCACTCTGCAGGCAGTGTGGTTCTGTGAGGGACTGAGGGTGAGCTCAACTCTCAGAAGTAAGATGTTTTTGGACAAGGCGTTCAACTACCTACTCACGTATGGAACTTAGTATGTAGCACCAGTCTACCCCAGGAATTACTAGGAAATCGCTTGATTGAGCTTGGAGGCACTCGTCTTGTGTGCCGGGAGATTCCAGTTACCTCTCCCAACACTTGCGTCAAGCAGCGAGCCTAGGCCTTTTGGAAGCGAAAGGTATCGGCAGGCAGGATGTTGGGTTACAGGCCATGAGCTCAACTCTCAGAAGTGTGTATGCATGGGTGGCAGATGTCTGCTACCCACTCGGACATGGGAGTTGGAACCTAGCTACACTCCTATTGAAGAAGGACTTTGGAAATCGCTGTATTCAACTCAGATACACGGGAGTTCAGGCCCAATGCTTACACATGCTTTTCCCACAAACTATCCCAGCCACTAACAGAAGGAGGTTAGCAGGTAAGTCTACAGTCAGGCAGGATGCGGGAGGGTCCTGCCCTGTCCTCAGCTCTCACAGGGAAGCATGCCTTGAAGCCAGCTCTCAACTAGCTGCATTCTTATGACAGTGTGAAGGTAGCAGTATTCTGAGTAAGGCGGTTCCGAGATTACCACTCTACTGCACCTGGAGATACCCTCCAGGTCTGCATTGTTAACTTGCGTCTCAGAAGCCTGTGGCAAACGTCTCTGGTGAAGACCTGCGAAACTCACTCTGCAGGCAGTGTGGAACTGTGAGGGACTGAGGGTGAGCTCAACTCTCAGAAGTAAGATGCTTTTGGACAAGGCGTTCAGCTACATTCTCACGTATGGAACTTAGTATGTAGCACCTGTCTACCCCAGGAATTACTAGGCTATCGCTGGAACGAGCTTGGAGGCACTAGTCTTGTGTGCCGGGAGATTCCAATTACCTCTCCCAACACTTCCGTCAAACAGCGAGCCTAGGCCTTTTAGAAGCCAAGGGTACCAGCAGGCTGGATGGGGAGGTACAGGCCTTAAGCTCAACTCTCAGAAGTGTGTATGCAGGGGAGACAGATGTCTGCTACCCACTCTGACATGGGAGTTGGAAACTACCTACACTCTGATTGAAGAAGGCCTTTGGAAATCGCTATATTCAACTCAGATACACAGGAGTTCAGGCCCAATGCTTACACATGCTTTTCCCGCAACCTCTCTCAGCCACTAACATTAGGATGTTAGCAGCTGCGCCTACAGTCAGGCAGGATGCGGGTGGGTTCTGCCATGTCCTCAGCACTCCCAGGGAAGCATGCCTAGAAGCCAGCTCTCAACTAGCTGCATTCTTATGGCAGTGTGAAGGTAGCAGTATTCTGAGTCAGGAGGTTCCAAGATTACCACTCTACTGCACCTGGAGATACCCTCCAGGTCTGCATTGTTAACTTGCGTCTCAGAAGCCTGTGGCAAACGTCTCTGGTGAAGACCTGCGAAACTCACTCTGCAGGCAGTGTGGAACTGTGAGGGACTGAGGGTGAGCTCAACTCTCAGAAGTAAGATGCTTTTGGACAAGGCGTTCAGCTACCTTCTCACGTATGGAACTTAGTATGTAGCAGCAGTCTACCACACGAATTACTAGGCAATCGCTGGAATGAGCTTGGAGGCCCTAGTCTTGTGTGCCGGGAGATTCCAATTACCTCTCCCAACACTTCCGTCAAACAGCGAGCCTAGGCCTTTTAGAAGTGAAAGGAACCAGCAGGCTGGATGGGGAGGTACAGGCCTTAAGCTCAACTCTCAGAAGTGTGTATGCAGGGGAGACAGATGTCTGCTACCCACTCTGACATGGGAGTTGGAAACTAGCTACACAATGATTGAAGAAGGCCATTGGAAATCGCTGTATTCAACTCAGATACACAGGAGTTCAGGCCCAATGCTTACACATGCTTTTCCCGCAACCTCTCTCAGCCACTAACATTAGGATGTTAGCAGCTGCGCCTACAGTCAGGCAGGATGCGGGTGGGTTCTGCCCTGTCCTCAGCACTCCCAGGGAAGCATGCCTAGAAGCCAGCTCTCAACTAGCTGCATTCTTATGGCAGTGTGAAGGTAGCAGTATTCTGAGTAAGGAGGTTCCGAGATTACCACTCTACTGCACCTGGAGATACCCTCCAGGTCTGCATTGTTAACTTGCGTCTCAGAAGCCTCTGGCAAACGTCTCTGGTGAAGACGTCCGAAACTCACTCTGCAGGCAGTGTGGAACTGTGAGGGACTGAGGGTGAGCTCAACTCTCAGAAGTAAGATGTTTTTGGACAAGGCGTTCAACTACCTACTCACGTATGGAACTTAGTATGTAGCACCAGTCTACCCCAGGAATTACTAGGAAATCGCTTGATTGAGCTTGGAGGCACTCGTCTTGTGTGCCGGGAGATTCCAGTTACCTCTCCCAACACTTGCGTCAAGCAGCGAGCCTAGGCCTTTTAGAAGCGAAAGGTAGCGGCAGGCAGGATGTTGGGTTACAGGCCATAAGCTCAACTCTCAGAAGTGTGTATGCATGGGTGGCAGATGTCTGCTACCCACTCGGACATGGGAGTTGGAACCTAGCTACACTCCTATTGAAGAAGGACTTTGGAAATCGCTGTATTCAACTCAGATACACGGGAGTTCAGGCCCAATGCTTACACATGCTTTTCCCACAAACTATCCCAGCCACTAACAGAAGGAGGTTAGCAGGTAAGTCTACAGTCAGGCAGGATGCGGGAGGGTCCTGCCCTGTCCTCAGCTCTCACAGGGAAGCATGCCTTGAAGCCAGCTCTCAACTAGCTGCATTCTTATGACAGTGTGAAGGTAGCAGTATTCTGAGTAAGGAGGTTCCCAGATTACCACTCTACTGCACCTGGAGATACCCTCCAGGTCTGCATTGTTAACTTGCGTCTCAGAGGCCTCTGGCAAACGTCTCTGGTGAAGACGTGCGAAACTCACTCTGCAGGCAGTGTGGAACTGTGAGGGACTGAGGGTCAGCTCAACTCTCAGCAGTAAGATGTTTTTGGACAAGGCGTTCAAATACCTACTCACGTATGGAACTTAGTATGTAGCACCAGTCTACCCCAGGAATTACTGGGAAATCGCTGGATTGAGCTTGGAGGCACTAGTCTTGTTGCCGGGAGATTCCAGTTACCTCTCCCAACACTTCGGTGAAGCAGCGAGCCTAGGCCTTTTGGAAGCGAAAGCTAGCTGCAGGCAGGAGGTAGGGTTACAGGCCATAAGCTCAACTCTCAGAAGTGTGTATGCATGGGAGGCAGATGTCTTCTACCCACTCGTACATGCGAGTGGGAACCTACTACACTCTGATGAAAAAGGACTTTGGAAATTGCTGTATTCAACTCAGATACACGTGGGTTCAGGCACAACGATTCCACATGCTTTTCTCACAACCTTTCCCTGCCACTAACATGAGGACGTTAGCAGCTCCTTCTACAGTCAAGCAGGATGCGGGAGGGTTGTGCCCTGTCCTTAGCTCTCACAGGGAAGCATGTCTTGAAGCCAGCGGTCAACTAGCTGCATACTTATGGCAGGGTCAAGGTAGCAGTATTCTGAGACAGGAGGTTCCCAGATTACCACTCTACTGCACCTGGAGATACCCTCCAGGTCTGCATTGTTAACTTGCGTCTCAGAGGCCTCTGGCAAACGTCTCTGGTGAAGACGTGCGAAACTCACTCTGCAGGCAGTGTGGAACTGTGAGGGACTGAGGGTCAGCTCAACTCTCAGCAGTAAGATGTTTTTGGACAAGGCGTTCAAATACCTACTCACGTATGGAACTTAGTATGTAGCACCTGTCTACCCCAGGAATTACTAGGAAATCGCTTGATTGAGCTTGGAGGCACTCGTCTTGTGTGCCGGGAGATTCCAGTTACCTCTCCCAACACTTGCGTCAAGCAGCGAGCCTAGGCCTTTTGGAAGCGAAAGGTAGCGGCAGGCAGGATGTTGGGTTACAGGCCATAAGCTCAACTCTCAGAAGTGTGTATGCATGGGTGGCAGATGTCTGCTACCCACTCGGACATGGGAGTTGGAACCTAGCTACACTCCTATTGAAGAAGGACTTTGGAAATCGCTGTATTCAACTCAGATACACGGGAGTTCAGGCCCAATGCTTACACATGCTTTTCCCACAAACTATCCCAGCCACTAACAGAAGGAGGTTAGCAGGTAAGTCTACAGTCAGGCAGGATGCGGGAGGGTCCTGCCCTGTCCTCAGCTCTCACAGGGAAGCATGCCTTGAAGCCAGCTCTCAACTAGCTGCATTCTTATGACAGTGTGAAGGTAGCAGTATTCTGAGTAAGGCGGTTCCGAGATTACCACTCTACTGCACCTGGAGATACCCTCCAGGTCTGCATTGTTAACTTGCGTCTCAGAAGCCTGTGGCAAACGTCTCTGGTGAAGACCTGCGAAACTCACTCTGCAGGCAGTGTGGAACTGTGAGGGACTGAGGGTGAGCTCAACTCTCAGAAGTAAGATGCTTTTGGACAAGGCGTTCAGCTACATTCTCACGTATGGAACTTAGTATGTAGCACCTGTCTACCCCAGGAATTACTAGGCTATCGCTGGAACGAGCTTGGAGGCACTAGTCTTGTGTGCCGGGAGATTCCAATTACCTCTCCCAACACTTCCGTCAAACAGCGAGCCTAGGCCTTTTAGAAGTGAAAGGA
The DNA here is from genome assembly GCF_048164855.1 of Canis lupus baileyi. Classification (NCBI taxonomy): domain Eukaryota; kingdom Metazoa; phylum Chordata; class Mammalia; order Carnivora; family Canidae; genus Canis; species Canis lupus. The sequence continues at coordinate 1,020,228 of NW_027326457.1, read as the reverse complement.
ACCAGCAGGCTGGATGGGGAGGTACAGGCCTTAAGCTCAACTCTCAGAAGTGTGTATGCAGGGGAGACAGATGTCTGCTACCCACTCTGACATGGGAGTTGGAAACTACCTACACTCTGATTGAAGAAGGCCATTGGAAATCGCTATATTCAACTCAGATACACAGGAGTTCAGGCCCAATGCTTACACATGCTTTTCCCGCAACCTCTCTCAGCCACTAACATTAGGATGTTAGCAGCTGCGCCTACAGTCAGGCAGGATGCGGGTGGGTTCTGCCATGTCCTCAGCACTCCCAGGGAAGCATGCCTAGAAGCCAGCTCTCAACTAGCTGCATTCTTATGGCAGTGTGAAGGTAGCAGTATTCTGAGTCAGGAGGTTCCCAGATTACCAATCTACTGCACCTGGAGATACCCTCCAGGTCTGCATTGTTAACTTGCGTCTCAGAAGCCTATGGCAAACGTCTCTGGTGAAGACCTGCGAAACTCACTCTGCAGGCAGTGTGGAACTGTGAGGGACTGAGGATGAGCTCAACTCTCAGAAGTAAGATGCTTTTGGACAAGGCGTTCAGCTACATTCTCACGTATGGAACTTAGTATGTAGCACCTGTCTACCCCAGGAATTACTAGGCTATCGCTGGAATGAGCTTGGAGGCACTAGTCTTGTGTGCCGGGAGATTCCAATTACCTCTCCCAACACTTCCGTCAAACAGCGAGCCTAGGCCTTTTAGAAGTGAAAGGAACCAGCAGGCTGGATGGGGAGGTACAGGCCTTAAGCTCAACTCTCAGAAGTGTGTATGCAGGGGAGACAGATGTCTGCTACCCACTCTGACATGGGAGTTGGAAACTACCTACACTCTGATTGAAGAAGGCCATTGGAAATCGCTGTATTCAACTCAGATACACAGGAGTTCAGGCCCAATGCTTACACATGCTTTTCCCGCAACCTCTCTCAGCCACTAACATTAGGATGTTAGCAGCTGCGCCTACAGTCAGGCAGGATGCGGGTGGGTTCTGCCATGTCCTCAGCACTCCCAGGGAAGCATGCCTAGAAGCCAGCTCTCAACTAGCTGCATTCTTATGGCAGTGTGAGGGTAGCAGTATTCTGAGTCAGGAGGTTCCAAGATTACCACTCTACTGCACCTGGAGATACCCTCCAGGTCTGCATTGTTAACTTGCGTCTCAGAAGCCTGTGGCAAACGTCTCTGGTGAAGACCTGCGAAACTCACTCTGCAGGCAGTGTGGAACTGTGAGGGACTGAGGGTGAGCTCAACTCTCAGAAGTAAGATGTTTTTGGACAAGGCATTCAACTACATACTCACGTATGGAACTTAGTATGTAGCACCAGTCTACCCCAGGAATTACTAGGAAATCGCTTGATTGAGCTTGGAGGCACTCGTCTTGTGTGCCGGGAGATTCCAGTTACCTCTCCCAACACTTGCGTCAAGCAGCGAGCCTAGGCCTTTTGGAAGCGAAAGGTAGCGGCAGGCAGGATGTTGGGTTACAGGCCATGAGCTCAACTCTCAGAAGTGTGTATGCATGGGTGGCAGATGTCTGCTACCCACTCGGACATGGGAGTTGGAACCTAGCTACACTCCTATTGAAGAAGGACTTTGGAAATCGCTGTATTCAACTCAGATACACGGGAGTTCAGGCCCAATGCTTACACATGCTTTTCCCACAAACTATCCCAGCCACTAACAGAAGGAGGTTAGCAGGTAAGTCTACAGTCAGGCAGGATGCGGGAGGGTCCTGCACTGTCCTCAGCTCTCACAGGGAAGCATGCCTTGAAGCCAGCTCTCAACTAGCTGCATTCTTATGACAGTGTGAAGGTAGCAGTATTCTGAGTAAGGCGGTTCCGAGATTACCACTCTACTGCACCTGGAGATACCCTCCAGGTCTGCATTGTTAACTTGCGTCTCAGAAGCCTGTGGCAAACGTCTCTGGTGAAGACCTGCGAAACTCACTCTGCAGGCAGTGTGGAACTGTGAGGGACTGAGGGTGAGCTCAACTCTCAGAAGTAAGATGCTTTTGGACAAGGCGTTCAGCTACATTCTCACGTATGGAACTTAGTATGTAGCACCTGTCTACCCCAGGAATTACTAGGCTATCGCTGGAACGAGATTGGAGGCACTAGTCTTGTGTGCCGGGAGATTCCAATTACCTCTCCCAACACTTCCGTCAAACAGCGAGCCTAGGCCTTTTAGAAGTGAAAGGAACCAGCAGGCTGGATGGGGAGGTACAGGCCTTAAGCTCAACTCTCAGAAGTGTGTATGCAGGGGAGACAGATGTCTGCTACCCACTCTGACATGGGAGTTGGAAACTACCTACACTCTGATTGAAGAAGGCCATTGGAAATCGCTATATTCAACTCAGATACACAGGAGTTCAGGCCCAATGCTTACACATGCTTTTCCCGCAACCTCTCTCAGCCACTAACATTAGGATGTTAGCAGCTGCGCCTACAGTCAGGCAGGATGCGGGTGGGTTCTGCCATGTCCTCAGCACTCCCAGGGAAGCATGCCTAGAAGCCAGCTCTCAACTAGCTGCATTCTTATGGCAGTGTGAAGGTAGCAGTATTCTGAGTCAGGAGGTTCCAAGATTACCACTCTACTGCACCTGGAGATACCCTCCAGGTCTGCATTGTTAACTTGCGTCTCAGAAGCCTGTGGCAAACGTCTCTGGTGAAGACCTGCGAAACTCACTCTGCAGGCAGTGTGGAACTGTGAGGGACTGAGGGTGAGCTCAACTCTCAGAAGTAAGATGCTTTTGGACAAGGCGTTCAGCTACCTTCTCACGTATGGAACTTACTATGTAGCAGCAGTCTACCACACGAATTACTAGGCAATCGCTGGAATGAGCTTGGAGGCCCTAGTCTTGTGTGCCGGGAGATTCCAATTACCTCTCCCAACACTTCCGTCAAACAGCGAGCCTAGGCCTTTTAGAAGTGAAAGGAACCAGCAGGCTGGATGGGGAGGTACAGGCCTTAAGCTCAACTCTCAGAAGTGTGTATGCAGGGGAGACAGATGTCTGCTACCCACTCTGACATGGGAGTTGGAAACTACCTACACTCTGATTGAAGAAGGCCATTGGAAATCGCTGTATTCAACTCAGATACACAGGAGTTCAGGCCCAATGCTTACACATGCTTTTCCCGCAACCTCTCTCAGCCACTAACATTAGGATGTTAGCAGCTGCGCCTACAGTCAGGCAGGATGCGGGTGGGTTCTGCCATGTCCTCAGCACTCCCAGGGAAGCATGCCTAGAAGCCAGCTCTCAACTAGCTGCATTCTTATGGCAGTGTGAAGGTAGCAGTATTCTGAGTAAGGAGGTTCCCAGATTACCACTCTACTGCACCTGGAGATACCCTCCAGGTCTGCATTGTTAACTTGCGTCTCAGAAGCCTCTGGCAAACGTCTCTGGTGAAGACGTCCGAAACTCACTCTGCAGGCAGTGTGGAACTGTGAGGGACTGAGGGTGAGCTCAACTCTCAGAAGTAAGATGTTTTTGGACAAGGCGTTCAACTACCTACTCACGTATGGAACTTAGTATGTAGCACCAGTCTACCCCAGGAATTACTAGGAAATCGCTTGATTGAGCTTGGAGGCACTCGTCTTGTGTGCCGGGAGATTCCAGTTACCTCTCCCAACACTTGCGTCAAGCAGCGAGCCTAGGCCTTTTAGAAGCGAAAGGTAGCGGCAGGCAGGATGTTGGGTTACAGGCCATAAGCTCAACTCTCAGAAGTGTGTATGCATGGGTGGCAGATGTCTGCTACCCACTCGGACATGGGAGTTGGAACCTAGCTACACTCCTATTGAAGAAGGACTTTGGAAATCGCTGTATTCAACTCAGATACACGGGAGTTCAGGCCCAATGCTTACACATGCTTTTCCCACAAACTATCCCAGCCACTAACAGAAGGAGGTTAGCAGGTAAGTCTACAGTCAGGCAGGATGCGGGAGGGTCCTGCCCTGTCCTCAGCTCTCACAGGGAAGCATGCCTTGAAGCCAGCTCTCTACCAGCTGCATTCTTATGACAGTGTGAAGGTAGCAGTATTCTGAGTAAGGAGGTTCCCAGATTACCACTCTACTGCACCTGGAGATACCCTCCAGGTCTGCATTGTTAACTTGCGTCTCAGAGGCCTCTGGCAAACGTCTCTGGTGAAGACGTGCGAAACTCACTCTGCAGGCAGTGTGGAACTGTGAGGGACTGAGGGTCAGCTCAACTCTCAGCAGTAAGATGTTTTTGGACAAGGCGTTCAAATACCTACTCACGTATGGAACTTAGTATGTAGCACCAGTCTACCCCAGGAATTACTGGGAAATCGCTGGATTGAGCTTGGAGGCACTAGTCTTGTTGTCGGGAGATTCCAGTTACCTCTCCCAACACTTCGGTGAAGCAGCGAGCCTAGGCCTTTTGGAAGCGAAAGCTAGCTGCAGGCAGGAGGTAGGGTTACAGGCCATAAGCTCAACTCTCAGAAGTGTGTATGCATGGGAGGCAGATGTCTTCTACCCACTCGTACATGCGAGTGGGAACCTACTACACTCTGATGAAAAAGGACTTTGGAAATTGCTGTATTCAACTCAGATACACGTGGGTTCAGGCACAACGATTCCACATGCTTTTCTCACAACCTTTCCCTGCCACTAACATGAGGACGTTAGCAGCTCCTTCTACAGTCAAGCAGGATGCGGGAGGGTTGTGCCCTGTCCTTAGCTCTCACAGGGAAGCATGTCTTGAAGCCAGCGGTCAACTAGCTGCATACTTATGGCAGGGTCAAGGTAGCAGTATTCTGAGACAGGAGGTTCCCAGATTACCACTCTACTGCACCTGGAGATACCCTCCAGGTCTGCATTGTTAACTTGCGTCTCAGAGGCCTCTGGCAAACGTCTCTGGTGAAGACGTGCGAAACTCACTCTGCAGGCAGTGTGGAACTGTGAGGGACTGAGGGTCAGCTCAACTCTCAGCAGTAAGATGTTTTTGGACAAGGCGTTCAAATACCTACTCACGTATGGAACTTAGTATGTAGCACCTGTCTACCCCAGGAATTACTAGGAAATCGCTTGATTGAGCTTGGAGGCACTCGTCTTGTGTGCCGGGAGATTCCAGTTACCTCTCCCAACACTTGCGTCAAGCAGCGAGCCTAGGCCTTTTGGAAGCGAAAGGTAGCGGCAGGCAGGATGTTGGGTTACAGGCCATAAGCTCAACTCTCAGAAGTGTGTATGCATGGGTGGCAGATGTCTGCTACCCACTCGGACATGGGAGTTGGAACCTAGCTACACTCCTATTGAAGAAGGACTTTGGAAATCGCTGTATTCAACTCAGATACACGGGAGTTCAGGCCCAATGCTTACACATGCTTTTCCCACAAACTATCCCAGCCACTAACAGAAGGAGGTTAGCAGGTAAGTCTACAGTCAGGCAGGATGCGGGAGGGTCCTGCCCTGTCCTCAGCTCTCACAGGGAAGCATGCCTAGAAGCCAGCTCTCAACTAGCTGCATTCTTATGACAGTGTGAAGGTAGCAGTATTCTGAGTAAGGCGGTTCCGAGATTACCACTCTACTGCACCTGGAGATACCCTCCAGGTCTGCATTGTTAACTTGCGTCTCAGAAGCCTGTGGCAAACGTGTCTGGTGAAGACCTGCGAAACTCACTCTGCAGGCAGTGTGGAACTGTGAGGGACTGAGGGTGAGCTCAACTCTCAGAAGTAAGATGCTTTTGGACAAGGCGTTCAGCTACATTCTCACGTATGGAACTTAGTATGTAGCACCTGTCTACCCCAGGAATTACTAGGCTATCGCTGGAATGAGCTTGGAGGCACTAGTCTTGTGTGCCGGGAGATTCCAATTACCTCTCCCAACACTTCCGTCAAACAGCGAGCCTAGGCCTTTTAGAAGTGAAAGGAACCAGCAGGCTGGATGGGGAGGTACAGGCCTTAAGCTCAACTCTCAGAAGTGTGTATGCAGGGGAGACAGATGTCTGCTACCCACTCTGACATGGGAGTTGGAAACTACCTACACTCTGATTGAAGAAGGCCATTGGAAATCGCTGTATTCAACTCAGATACACAGGAGTTCAGGCCCAATGCTTACACATGCTTTTCCCGCAACCTCTCTCAGCCACTAACATTAGGATGTTAGCAGCTGCGCCTACAGTCAGGCAGGATGCGGGTGGGTTCTGCCATGTCCTCAGCACTCCCAGGGAAGCATGCCTAGAAGCCAGCTCTCAACTAGCTGCATTCTTATGGCAGTGTGAGGGTAGCAGTATTCTGAGTCAGGAGGTTCCAAGATTACCACTCTACTGCACCTGGAGATACCCTCCAGGTCTGCATTGTTAACTTGCGTCTCAGAAGCCTGTGGCAAACGTCTCTGGTGAAGACCTGCGAAACTCACTCTGCAGGCAGTGTGGAACTGTGAGGGACTGAGGGTGAGCTCAACTCTCAGAAGTAAGATGTTTTTGGACAAGGCGTTCAACTACCTACTCACGTATGGAACTTAGTATGTAGCACCAGTCTACCCCAGGAATTACTAGGAAATCGCTTGATTGAGCTTGGAGGCACTCGTCTTGTGTGCCGGGAGATTCCAGTTACCTCTCCCAACACTTGCGTCAAGCAGCGAGCCTAGGCCTTTTGGAAGCGAAAGGTAGCGGCAGGCAGGATGTTGGGTTACAGGCCATGAGCTCAACTCTCAGAAGTGTGTATGCATGGGTGGCAGATGTCTGCTACCCACTCGGACATGGGAGTTGGAAACTAGCTACACTCCTATTGAAGAAGGACTTTGGAAATCGCTGTATTCAACTCAGATACACGGGAGTTCAGGCCCAATGCTTACACATGCTTTTCCCACAAACTATCCCAGCCACTAACAGAAGGAGGTTAGCAGGTAAGTCTACAGTCAGGCAGGATGCGGGAGGGTCCTGCCCTGTCCTCAGCTCTCACAGGGAAGCATGCCTTGAAGCCAGCTCTCAACTAGCTGCATTCTTATGACAGTGTGAAGGTAGCAGTATTCTGAGTAAGGCGGTTCCGAGATTACCACTCTACTGCACCTGGAGATACCCTCCAGGTCTGCATTGTTAACTTGCGTCTCAGAAGCCTGTGGCAAACGTCTCTGGTGAAGACCTGCGAAACTCACTCTGCAGGCAGTGTGGAACTGTGAGGGACTGAGGGTGAGCTCAACTCTCAGAAGTAAGATGCTTTTGGACAAGGCGTTCAGCTACATTCTCACGTATGGAACTTAGTATGTAGCACCTGTCTACCCCAGGAATTACTAGGCTATCGCTGGAACGAGCTTGGAGGCACTAGTCTTGTGTGCCGGGAGATTCCAATTACCTCTCCCAACACTTCCGTCAAACAGCGAGCCTAGGCCTTTTAGAAGTGAAAGGAACCAGCAGGCTGGATGGGGAGGTACAGGCCTTAAGCTCAACTCTCAGAAGTGTGTATGCAGGGGAGACAGATGTCTGCTACCCACTCTGACATGGGAGTTGGAACCTAGCTACACTCTGATTGAAGAAGGTCATTGGAAATCGCTATATTCAACTCAGATACACAGGAGTTCAGGCCCAATGCTTACACATGCTTTTCCCGCAACCTCTCTCAGCCACTAACATTAGGATGTTAGCAGCTGCGCCTACAGTCAGGCAGGATGCGGGTGGGTTCTGCCATGTCCTCAGCACTCCCAGGGAAGCATGCCTAGAAGCCAGCTCTCAACTAGCTGCATTCTTATGGCAGTGTGAAGGTAGCAGTATTCTGAGTCAGGAGGTTCCAAGATTACCACTCTACTGCACCTGGAGATACCCTCCAGGTCTGCATTGTTAACTTGCGTCTCAGAAGCCTGTGGCAAACGTCTCTGGTGAAGACCTGCGAAACTCACTCTGCAGGCAGTGTGGAACTGTGAGGGACTGAGGGTGAGCTCAACTCTCAGAAGTAAGATGCTTTTGGACAAGGCGTTCAGCTACCTTCTCACGTATGGAACTTACTATGTAGCAGCAGTCTACCACACGAATTACTAGGCAATCGCTGGAATGAGCTTGGAGGCCCTAGTCTTGTGTGCCGGGAGATTCCAATTACCTCTCCCAACACTTCCGTCAAACAGCGAGCCTAGGCCTTTTAGAAGTGAAAGGAACCAGCAGGCTGGATGGGGAGGTACAGGCCTTAAGCTCAACTCTCAGAAGTGTGTATGCAGGGGAGACAGATGTCTGCTACCCACTCTGACATGGGAGTTGGAAACTACCTACACTCTGATTGAAGAAGGCCATTGGAAATCGCTGTATTCAACTCAGATACACAGGAGTTCAGGCCCAATGCTTACACATGCTTTTCCCGCAACCTCTCTCAGCCACTAACATTAGGATGTTAGCAGCTGCGCCTACAGTCAGGCAGGATGCGGGTGGGTTCTGCCCTGTCCTCAGCACTCCCAGGGAAGCATGCCTAGAAGCCAGCTCTCAACTAGCTGCATTCTTATGGCAGTGTGAAGGTAGCAGTATTCTGAGTAAGGAGGTTCCCAGATTACCACTCTACTGCACCTGGAGATACCCTCCAGGTCTGCATTGTTAACTTGCGTCTCAGAAGCCTCTGGCAAACGTCTCTGGTGAAGACGTCCGAAACTCACTCTGCAGGCAGTGTGGAACTGTGAGGGACTGAGGGTGAGCTCAACTCTCAGAAGTAAGATGTTTTTGGACAAGGCGTTCAACTACCTACTCACGTATGGAACTTAGTATGTAGCACCAGTCTACCCCAGGAATTACTAGGAAATCGCTTGATTGAGCTTGGAGGCACTCGTCTTGTGTGCCGGGAGATTCCAGTTACCTCTCCCAACACTTGCGTCAAGCAGCGAGCCTAGGCCTTTTAGAAGCGAAAGGTAGCGGCAGGCAGGATGTTGGGTTACAGGCCATAAGCTCAACTCTCAGAAGTGTGTATGCATGGGTGGCAGATGTCTGCTACCCACTCGGACATGGGAGTTGGAACCTAGCTACACTCCTATTGAAGAAGGACTTTGTAAATCGCTGTATTCAACTCAGATACACGGGAGTTCAGGCCCAATGCTTACACATGCTTTTCCCACAAACTATCCCAGCCACTAACAGAAGGAGGTTAGCAGGTAAGTCTACAGTCAGGCAGGATGCGGGAGGGTCCTGCCCTGTCCTCAGCTCTCACAGGGAAGCATGCCTTGAAGCCAGCTCTCAACTAGCTGCATTCTTATGACAGTGTGAAGGTAGCAGTATTCTGAGTAAGGAGGTTCCCAGATTACCACTCTACTGCACCTGGAGATACCCTCCAGGTCTGCATTGTTAACTTGCGTCTCAGAGGCCTCTGGCAAACGTCTCTGGTGAAGACGTGCGAAACTCACTCTGCAGGCAGTGTGGAACTGTGAGGGACTGAGGGTCAGCTCAACTCTCAGCAGTAAGATGTTTTTGGACAAGGCGTTCAAATACCTACTCACGTATGGAACTTAGTATGTAGCACCAGTCTACCCCAGGAATTACTGGGAAATCGCTGGATTGAGCTTGGAGGCACTAGTCTTGTTGCCGGGAGATTCCAGTTACCTCTCCCAACACTTCGGTGAAGCAGCGAGCCTAGGCCTTTTGGAAGCGAAAGCTAGCTGCAGGCAGGAGGTAGGGTTACAGGCCATAAGCTCAACTCTCAGAAGTGTGTATGCATGGGAGGCAGATGTCTTCTACCCACTCGTACATGCGAGTGGGAACCTACTACACTCTGATGAAAAAGGACTTTGGAAATTGCTGTATTCAACTCAGATACACGTGGGTTCAGGCACAACGATTCCACATGCTTTTCTCACAACCTTTCCCTGCCACTAACATGAGGACGTTAGCAGCTCCTTCTACAGTCAAGCAGGATGCGGGAGGGTTGTGCCCTGTCCTTAGCTCTCACAGGGAAGCATGTCTTGAAGCCAGCGGTCAACTAGCTGCATACTTATGGCAGGGTCAAGGTAGCAGTATTCTGAGACAGGAGGTTCCCAGATTACCACTCTACTGCACCTGGAGATACCCTCCAGGTCTGCATTGTTAACTTGCGTCTCAGAGGCCTCTGGCAAACGTCTCTGGTGAAGACGTGCGAAACTCACTCTGCAGGCAGTGTGGAACTGTGAGGGACTGAGGGTCAGCTCAACTCTCAGCAGTAAGATGTTTTTGGACAAGGCGTTCAAATACCTACTCACGTATGGAACTTAGTATGTAGCACCTGTCTACCCCAGGAATTACTAGGAAATCGCTTGATTGAGCTTGGAGGCACTCGTCTTGTGTGCCGGGAGATTCCAGTTACCTCTCCCAACACTTGCGTCAAGCAGCGAGCCTAGGCCTTTTGGAAGCGAAAGGTAGCGGCAGGCAGGATGTTGGGTTACAGGCCATAAGCTCAACTCTCAGAAGTGTGTATGCATTGGTGGCAGATGTCTGCTACCCACTCGGACATGGGAGTTGGAACCTAGCTACACTCCTATTGAAGAAGGACTTTGGAAATCGCTGTATTCAACTCAGATACACGGGAGTTCAGGCCCAATGCTTACACATGCTTTTCCCACAAACTATCCCAGCCACTAACAGAAGGAGGTTAGCAGGTAAGTCTACAGTCAGGCAGGATGCGGGAGGGTCCTGCCCTGTCCTCAGCTCTCACAGGGAAGCATGCCTAGAAGCCAGCTCTCAACTAGCTGCATTCTTATGACAGTGTGAAGGTAGCAGTATTCTGAGTAAGGCGGTTCCGAGATTACCACTCTACTGCACCTGGAGATACCCTCCAGGTCTGCATTGTTAACTTGCGTCTCAGAAGCCTGTGGCAAACGTCTCTGGTGAAGACCTGCGAAACTCACTCTGCAGGCAGTGTGGAACTGTGAGGGACTGAGGGTGAGCTCAACTCTCAGAAGTAAGATGCTTTTGGACAAGGCGTTCAGCTACATTCTCACGTATGGAACTTAGTATGTAGCACCTGTCTACCCCAGGAATTACTAGGCAATCGCTGGAATGAGCTTGGAGGCCCTAGTCTTGTGTGCCGGGAGATTCCAATTACCTCTCCCAACACTTCCGTCAAACAGCGAGCCTAGGCCTTTTAGAAGTGAAAGGAACCAGCAGGCTGGATGGGGAGGTACAGGCCTTAAGCTCAACTCTCAGAAGTGTGTATGCAGGGGAGACAGATGTCTGCTACCCACTCTGACATGGGAGTTGGAAACTACCTACACTCTGATTGAAGAAGGCCATTGGAAATCGCTGTATTCAACTCAGATACACAGGAGTTCAGGCCCAATGCTTACACATGCTTTTCCCGCAACCTCTCTCAGCCACTAACATTAGGATGTTAGCAGCTGCGCCTACAGTCAGGCAGGATGCGGGTGGGTTCTGCCATGTCCTCAGCACTCCCAGGGAAGCATGCCTAGAAGCCAGCTCTCAACTAGCTGCATTCTTATGGCAGTGTGAGGGTAGCAGTATTCTGAGTCAGGAGGTTCCAAGATTACCACTCTACTGCACCTGGAGATACCCTCCAGGTCTGCATTGTTAACTTGCGTCTCAGAAGCCTGTGGCAAACGTCTCTGGTGAAGACCTGCGAAACTCACTCTGCAGGCAGTGTGGAACTGTGAGGGACTGAGGGTGAGCTCAACTCTCAGAAGTAAGATGTTTTTGGACAAGGCGTTCAACTACCTACTCACGTATGGAACTTAGTATGTAGCACCAGTCTACCCCAGGAATTACTAGGAAATCGCTTGATTGAGCTTGGAGGCACTCGTCTTGTGTGCCGGGAGATTCCAGTTACCTCTCCCAACACTTGCGTCAAGCAGCGAGCCTAGGCCTTTTGGAAGCGAAAGGTAGCGGCAGGCAGGCTGTTGGGTTACAGGCCATGAGCTCAACTCTCAGAAGTGTGTATGCATGGGTGGCAGATGTCTGCTACCCACTCGGACATGGGAGTTGGAACATAGCTACACTCCTATTGAAGAAGGACTTTGGAAATCGCTGTATTCAACTCAGATACACGGGAGTTCAGGCCCAATGCTTACACATGCTTTTCCCACAAACTATCCCAGCCACTAACAGAAGGAGGTTAGCAGGTAAGTCTACAGTCAGGCAGGATGCGGGAGGGTCCTGCCCTGTCCTCAGCTCTCACAGGGAAGCATGCCTTGAAGCCAGCTCTCAACTAGCTGCATTCTTATGACAGTGTGAAGGTAGCAGTATTCTGAGTAAGGCGGTTCCGTGATTACCACTCTACTGCACCTGGAGATACCCTCCAGGTCTGCATTGTTAACTTGCGTCTCAGAAGCCTGTGGCAAACGTCTCTGGTGAAGACCTGCGAAACTCACTCTGCAGGCAGTGTGGAACTGTGAGGGACTGAGGGTGAGCTCAACTCTCAGAAGTAAGATGCTTTTGGACAAGGCGTTCAGCTACATTCTCACGTATGGAACTTAGTATGTAGCACCTGTCTACCCCAGGAATTACTAGGCTATCGCTGGAACGAGCTTGGAGGCACTAGTCTTGTGTGCCGGGAGATTCCAATTACCTCTCCCAACACTTCCGTCAAACAGCGAGCCTAGGCCTTTTAGAAGTGAAAGGAACCAGCAGGCTGGATGGGGAGGTACAGGCCTTAAGCTCAACTCTCAGAAGTGTGTATGCAGGGGAGACAGATGTCTGCTACCCACTCTGACATGGGAGTTGGAAACTACCTACACTCTGATTGAAGAAGGCCATTGGAAATCGCTATATTCAACTCAGATACACAGGAGTTCAGGCCCAATGCTTACACATGCTTTTCCCGCAACCTCTCTCAGCCACTAACATTAGGATGTTAGCAGCTGCGCCTACAGTCAGGCAGGATGCGGGTGGGTTCTGCCATGTCCTCAGCACTCCCAGGGAAGCATGCCTAGAAGCCAGCTCTCAACTAGCTGCATTCTTATGGCAGTGTGAAGGTAGCAGTATTCTGAGTCAGGAGGTTCCAAGATTACCACTCTACTGCACCTGGAGATACCCTCCAGGTCTGCATTGTTAACTTGCGTCTCAGAAGCCTGTGGCAAACGTCTCTGGTGAAGACCTGCGAAACTCACTCTGCAGGCAGTGTGGAACTGTGAGGGACTGAGGGTGAGCTCAACTCTCAGAAGTAAGATGCTTTTGGACAAGGCGTTCAGCTACCTTCTCACGTATGGAACTTAGTATGTAGCACCAGTCTACCACACGAATGACTAGGCAATCGCTGGAATGAGCTTGGAGGCCCTAGTCTTGTGTGCCGGGAGATTCCAATTACCTCTCCCAACACTTCCGTCAAACAGCGAGCCTAGGCCTTTTAGAAGTGAAAGGAACCAGCAGGCTGGATGGGGAGGTACAGGCCTTAAGCTCAACTCTCAGAAGTGTGTATGCAGGGGAGACAGATGTCTGCTACCCACTCTGACATGGGAGTTGGAAACTACCTACACTCTGATTGAAGAAGGCCATTGGAAATCGCTGTATTCAACTCAGATACACAGGAGTTCAGGCCCAATGCTTACACATGCTTTTCCCGCAACCTCTCTCAGCCACTAACATTAGGATGTTAGCAGCTGCGCCTACAGTCAGGCAGGATGCGGGTGGGTTCTGCCCTGTCCTCAGCACTCCCAGGGAAGCATGCCTAGAAGCCAGCTCTCAACTAGCTGCATTCTTATGGCAGTGTGAAGGTAGCAGTATTCTGAGTAAGGAGGTTCCCAGATTACCACTCTACTGCACCTGGAGATACCCTCCAGGTCTGCATTGTTAACTTGCGTCTCAGAAGCCTCTGGCAAACGTCTCTGGTGAAGACGTCCGAAACTCACTCTGCAGGCAGTGTGGAACTGTGAGGGACTGAGGGTGAGCTCAACTCTCAGAAGTAAGATGTTTTTGGACAAGGCGTTCAACTACCTACTCACGTATGGAACTTAGTATGTAGCACCAGTCTACCCCAGGAATTACTAGGAAATCGCTTGATTGAGCTTGGAGGCACTCGTCTTGTGTGCCGGGAGATTCCAGTTACCTCTCCCAACACTTGCGTCAAGCAGCGAGCCTAGGCCTTTTGGAAGCGAAAGGTAGCGGCAGGCAGGATGTTGGGTTACAGGCCATAAGCTCAACTCTCAGAAGTGTGTATGCATGGGTGGCAGATGTCTGCTACCCACTCGGACATGGGAGTTGGAACCTAGCTACACTCCTATTGAAGAAGGACTTTGGAAATCGCTGTATTCAACTCAGATACACGGGAGTTCAGGCCCAATGCTTACACATGCTTTTCCCACAAACTATCCCAGCCACTAACAGAAGGAGGTTAGCAGGTAAGTCTACAGTCAGGCAGGATGCGGGAGGGTCCTGCCCTGTCCTCAGCTCTCACAGGGAAGCATGCCTTGAAGCCAGCTCTCAACTAGCTGCATTCTTATGACAGTGTGAAGGTAGCAGTATTCTGAGTAAGGAGGTTCCCAGATTACCACTCTACTGCACCTGGAGATACCCTCCAGGTCTGCATTGTTAACTTGCGTCTCAGAGGCCTCTGGCAAACGTCTCTGGTGAAGACGTGCGAAACTCACTCTGCAGGCAGTGTGGAACTGTGAGGGACTGAGGGTCAGCTCAACTCTCAGCAGTAAGATGTTTTTGGACAAGGCGTTCAAATACCTACTCACGTATGGAACTTAGTATGTAGCACCAGTCTACCCCAGGAATTACTGGGAAATCGCTGGATTGAGCTTGGAGGCACTAGTCTTGTTGCCGGGAGATTCCAGTTACCTCTCCCAACACTTCGGTGAAGCAGCGAGCCTAGGCCTTTTGGAAGCGAAAGCTAGCTGCAGGCAGGAGGTAGGGTTACAGGCCATAAGCTCAACTCTCAGAAGTGTGTATGCATGGGAGGCAGATGTCTTCTACCCACTCGTACATGCGAGTGGGAACCTACTACACTCTGATGAAAAAGGACTTTGGAAATTGCTGTATTCAACTCAGATACACGTGGGTTCAGGCACAACGATTCCACATGCTTTTCTCACAACCTTTCCCTGCCACTAACATGAGGACGTTAGCAGCTCCTTCTACAGTCAAGCAGGATGCGGGAGGGTTGTGCCCTGTCCTTAGCTCTCACAGGGAAGCATGTCTTGAAGCCAGCGGTCAACTAGCTGCATACTTATGGCAGGGTCAAGGTAGCAGTATTCTGAGACAGGAGGTTCCCAGATTACCACTCTACTGCACCTGGAGATACCCTCCAGGTCTGCATTGTTAACTTGCGTCTCAGAGGCCTCTGGCAAACGTCTCTGGTGAAGACGTGCGAAACTCACTCTGCAGGCAGTGTGGAACTGTGAGGGACTGAGGGTCAGCTCAACTCTCAGCAGTAAGATGTTTTTGGACAAGGCGTTCAAATACCTACTCACGTATGGAACTTAGTATGTAGCACCAGTCTACCCCAGGAATTACTAGGAAATCGCTTGATTGAGCTTGGAGGCACTCGTCTTGTGTGCCGGGAGATTCCAGTTACCTCTCCCAACACTTGCGTCAAGCAGCGAGCCTAGGCCTTTTGGAAGCGAAAGGTAGCGGCAGGCAGGATGTTGGGTTACAGGCCATAAGCTCAACTCTCAGAAGTGTGTATGCATGGGTGGCAGATGTCTGCTACCCACTCGGACATGGGAGTTGGAACCTAGCTACACTCCTATTGAAGAAGGACTTTGGAAATCGCTGTATTCAACTCAGATACACGGGAGTTCAGGCCCAATGCTTACACATGCTTTTCCCACAAACTATCCCAGCCACTAACAGAAGGAGGTTAGCATGTAAGTCTACAGTCAGGCAGGATGCGGGAGGGTCCTGCCCTGTCCTCAGCTCTCACAGGGAAGCATGCCTAGAAGCCAGCTCTCAACTAGCTGCATTCTTATGACAGTGTGAAGGTAGCAGTATTCTGAGTAAGGCGGTTCCGAGATTACCACTCTACTGCACCTGGAGATACCCTCCAGGTCTGCATTGTTAACTTGCGTCTCAGAAGCCTGTGGCAAACGTCTCTGGTGAAGACCTGCGAAACTCACTCTGCAGGCAGTGTGGAACTGTGAGGGACTGAGGGTGAGCTCAACTCTCAGAAGTAAGATGCTTTTGGACAAGGCGTTCAGCTACATTCTCACGTATGGAACTTAGTATGTAGCACCTGTCTACCCCAGGAATTACTAGGCTATCGCTGGAACGAGCTTGGAGGCACTAGTCTTGTGTGCCGGGAGATTCCAATTACCTCTCCCAACACTTCCGTCAAACAGCGAGCCTAGGCCTTTTAGAAGTGAAAGGAACCAGCAGGCTGGATGGGGAGGTACAGGCCTTAAGCTCAACTCTCAGAAGTGTGTATGCAGGGGAGACAGATGTCTGCTACCCACTCTGACATGGGAGTTGGAAACTACCTACACTCTGATTGAAGAAGGCCATTGGAAATCGCTGTATTCAACTCAGATACACAGGAGTTCAGGCCCAATGCTTACACATGCTTTTCCCGCAACCTCTCTCAGCCACTAACATTAGGATGTTAGCAGCTGCGCCTACAGTCAGGCAGGATGCGGGTGGGTTCTGCCATGTCCTCAGCACTCCCAGGGAAGCATGCCTAGAAGCCAGCTCTCAACTAGCTGCATTCTTATGGCAGTGTGAAGGTAGCAGTATTCTGAGTCAGGAGGTTCCAAGATTACCACTCTACTGCACCTGGAGATACCCTCCAGGTCTGCATTGTTAACTTGCGTCTCAGAAGCCTGTGGCAAACGTCTCTGGTGAAGACCTGCGAAACTCACTCTGCAGGCAGTGTGGAACTGTGAGGGACTGAGGGTGAGCTCAACTCTCAGAAGTAAGATGCTTTTGGACAAGGCGTTCAGCTACCTTCTCACGTATGGAACTTAGTATGTAGCAACAGTCTACCACACGAATGACTAGGCAATCGCTGGAATGAGCTTGGAGGCCCTAGTCTTGTGTGCCGGGAGATTCCAATTACCTCTCCCAACACTTCCGTCAAACAGCGAGCCTAGGCCTTTTAGAAGTGAAAGGAACCAGCAGGCTGGATGGGGAGGTACAGGCCTTAAGCTCAACTCTCAGAAGTGTGTATGCAGGGGAGACAGATGTCTGCTACCCACTCTGACATGGGAGTTGGAAACTACCTACACTCTGATTGAAGAAGGCCATTGGAAATCGCTGTATTCAACTCAGATACACAGGAGTTCAGGCCCAATGCTTACACATGCTTTTCCCGCAACCTCTCTCAGCCACTAACATTAGGATGTTAGCAGCTGCGCCTACAGTCAGGCAGGATGCGGGTGGGTTCTGCCCTGTCCTCAGCACTCCCAGGGAAGCATGCCTAGAAGCCAGCTCTCAACTAGCTGCATTCTTATGGCAGTGTGAAGGTAGCAGTATTCTGAGTAAGGAGGTTCCCAGATTACCACTCTACTGCACCTGGAGATACCCTCCAGGTCTGCATTGTTAACTTGCGTCTCAGAAGCCTCTGGCAAACGTCTCTGGTGAAGACGTCCGAAACTCACTCTGCAGGCAGTGTGGAACTGTGAGGGACTGAGGGTGAGCTCAACTCTCAGAAGTAAGATGTTTTTGGACAAGGCGTTCAACTACCTACTCACGTATGGAACTTAGTATGTAGCACCAGTCTACCCCAGGAATTACTAGGAAATCGCTTGATTGAGCTTGGAGGCACTCGTCTTGTGTGCCGGGAGATTCCAGTTACCTCTCCCAACACTTCCGTCAAGCAGCGAGTCTAGGCCTTTTAGAAGCGAAAGGTAGCGGCAGGCAGGATGTTGGGTTACAGGCCATAAGCTCAACTCTCAGAAGTGTGTATGCATGTGTGGCAGACGTCTGCTACCCACTCGGACATGGGAGTTGGAACCTAGCTACACTCCTATTGAAGAAGGACTTTGGAAATCGCTGTATTCAACTCAGATACACGGGAGTTCAGGCCCAATGCTTACACATGCTTTTCCCACAAACTATCCCAGCCACTAACAGAAGGAGGTTAGCAGGTAAGTCTACAGTCAGGCAGGATGCGGGAGGGTCCTGCCCTGTCCTCAGCTCTCACAGGGAAGCATGCCTTGAAGCCAGCTCTCAACTAGCTGCATTCTTATGACAGTGTGAAGGTAGCAGTATTCTGAGTAAGGAGGTTCCCAGATTACCACTCTACTGCACCTGGAGATACCCTCCAGGTCTGCATTGTTAACTTGCGTCTCAGAGGCCTCTGGCAAACGTCTCTGGTGAAGACGTGCGAAACTCACTCTGCAGGCAGTGTGGAACTGTGAGGGACTGAGGGTCAGCTCAACTCTCAGCAGTAAGATGTTTTTGGACAAGGCGTTCAAATACCTACTCACGTATGGAACTTAGTATGTAGCACCAGTCTACCCCAGGAATTACTGGGAAATCGCTGGATTGAGCTTGGAGGCACTAGTCTTGTTGCCGGGAGATTCCAGTTACCTCTCCCAACACTTCGGTGAAGCAGCGAGCCTAGGCCTTTTGGAAGCGAAAGCTAGCTGCAGGCAGGAGGTAGGGTTACAGGCCATAAGCTCAAGTCTCAGAAGTGTGTATGCATGGGAGGCAGATGTCTTCTACCCACTCGTACATGCGAGTGGGAACCTACTACACTCTGATGAAAAAGGACTTTGGAAATTGCTGTATTCAACTCAGATACACGTGGGTTCAGGCACAACGATTCCACATGCTTTTCTCACAACCTTTCCCTGCCACTAACATGAGGACGTTAGCAGCTCCTTCTACAGTCAAGCAGGATGCGGGAGGGTTGTGCCCTGTCCTTAGCTCTCACAGGGAAGCATGTCTTGAAGCCAGCGGTCAACTAGCTGCATACTTATGGCAGGGTCAAGGTAGCAGTATTCTGAGACAGGAGGTTCCCAGATTACCACTCTACTGCACCTGGAGATACCCTCCAGGTCTGCATTGTTAACTTGCGTCTCAGAGGCCTCTGGCAAACGTCTCTGGTGAAGACGTGCGAAACTCACTCTGCAGGCAGTGTGGAACTGTGAGGGACTGAGGGTCAGCTCAACTCTCAGCAGTAAGATGTTTTTGGACAAGGCGTTCAAATACCTACTCACGTATGGAACTTAGTATGTAGCACCTGTCTACCCCAGGAATTACTAGGAAATCGCTTGATTGAGCTTGGAGGCACTCGTCTTGTGTGCCGGGAGATTCCAGTTACCTCTCCCAACACTTGCGTCAAGCAGCGAGCCTAGGCCTTTTGGAAGCGAAAGGTAGCGGCAGGCAGGATGTTGGGTTACAGGCCATAAGCTCAACTCTCAGAAGTGTGTATGCATGGGTGGCAGATGTCTGCTACCCACTCGGACATGGGAGTTGGAACCTAGCTACACTCCTATTGAAGAAGGACTTTGGAAATCGCTGTATTCAACTCAGATACACGGGAGTTCAGGCCCAATGCTTACACATGCTTTTCCCACAAACTATCCCAGCCACTAACAGAAGGAGGTTAGCAGGTAAGTCTACAGTCAGGCAGGATGCGGGAGGGTCCTGCCCTGTCCTCAGCTCTCACAGGGAAGCATGCCTAGAAGCCAGCTCTCAACTAGCTGCATTCTTATGACAGTGTGAAGGTAGCAGTATTCTGAGTAAGGCGGTTCCGAGATTACCACTCTACTGCACCTGGAGATACCCTCCAGGTCTGCATTGTTAACTTGCGTCTCAGAAGCCTGTGGCAAACGTCTCTGGTGAAGACCTGCGAAACTCACTCTGCAGGCAGTGTGGAACTGTGAGGGACTGAGGGTGAGCTCAACTCTCAGAAGTAAGATGCTTTTGGACAAGGCGTTCAGCTACATTCTCACGTATGGAACTTAGTATGTAGCACCTGTCTACCCCAGGAATTACTAGGCTATCGCTGGAACGAGCTTGGAGGCACTAGTCTTGTGTGCCGGGAGATTCCAATTACCTCTCCCAACACTTCCGTCAAACAGCGAGCCTAGGCCTTTTAGAAGTGAAAGGAACCAGCAGGCTGGATGGGGAGGTACAGGCCTTAAGCTCAACTCTCAGAAGTGTGTATGCAGGGGAGACAGATGTCTGCTACCCACTCTGACATGGGAGTTGGAAACTACCTACACTCTGATTGAAGAAGGCCATTGGAAATCGCTATATTCAACTCAGATACACAGGAGTTCAGGCCCAATGCTTACACATGCTTTTCCCGCAACCTCTCTCAGCCACTAACATTAGGATGTTAGCAGCTGCGCCTACAGTCAGGCAGGATGCGGGTGGGTTCTGCCATGTCCTCAGCACTCCCAGGGAAGCATGCCTAGAAGCCAGCTCTCAACTAGCTGCATTCTTATGGCAGTGTGAAGGTAGCAGTATTCTGAGTCAGGAGGTTCCAAGATTACCACTCTACTGCACCTGGAGATACCCTCCAGGTCTGCATTGTTAACTTGCGTCTCAGAAGCCTGTGGCAAACGTCTCTGGTGAAGACCTGCGAAACTCACTCTGCAGGCAGTGTGGAACTGTGAGGGACTGAGGGTGAGCTCAACTCTCAGAAGTAAGATGCTTTTGGACAAGGCGTTCAGCTACCTTCTCACGTATGGAACTTACTATGTAGCAGCAGTCTACCACACGAATTACTAGGCAATCGCTGGAATGAGCTTGGAGGCCCTAGTCTTGTGTGCCGGGAGATTCCAATTACCTCTCCCAACACTTCCGTCAAACAGCGAGCCTAGGCCATTTAGAAGTGAAAGGAACCAGCAGTCTGGATGGGGAGGTACAGGCCTTAAGCTCAACTCTCAGAAGTGTGTATGCAGGGGAGACAGATGTCTGCTACCCACTCTGACATGGGAGTTGGAAACTACCTACACTCTGATTGAAGAAGGCCATTGGAAATCGCTGTATTCAACTCAGATACACAGGAGTTCAGGCCCAATGCTTACACATGCTTTTCCCACAAACTATCCCAGCCACTAACAGAAGGAGGTTAGCAGGTAAGTCTACAGTCAGGCAGGATGCGGGAGGGTCCTGCCCTTTCCTCAGCTCTCACAGGGAAGCATGCCTAGAAGCCAGCTCTCAACTAGCTGCATTCTTATGACAGTGTGAAGGTAGCAGTATTCTGAGTAAGGCGGTTCCGAGATTACCACTCTACTGCACCTGGAGATACCCTCCAGGTCTGCATTGTTAACTTGCGTCTCAGAAGCCTGTGGCAAACGTCTCTGGTGAAGACCTGCGAAACTCACTCTGCAGGCAGTGTGGAACTGTGAGGGACTGAGGGTGAGCTCAACTCTCAGAAGTAAGATGCTTTTGGACAAGGCGTTCAGCTACATTCTCACGTATGGAACTTAGTATGTAGCACCTGTCTACCCCAGGAATTACTAGGCTATCGCTGGAATGAGCTTGGAGGCACTAATCTTGTGTGCCGGGAGATTCCAATTACCTCTCCCAACACTTCCGTCAAACAGCGAGCCTAGGCCTTTTAGAAGTGAAAGGAACCAGCAGGCTGCATGGGGAGGTACAGGCCTTAAGCTCAACTCTCAGAAGTGTGTATGCAGGGGAGACAGATGTCTGCTACCCACTCTGACATGGGAGTTGGAAACTACCTACACTCTGATTGAAGAAGGCCATTGGAAATCGCTGTATTCAACTCAGATACACAGGAGTTCAGGCCCAATGCTTACACATGCTTTTCCCGCAACCTCTCTCAGCCACTAACATTAGGATGTTAGCAGCTGCGCCTACAGTCAGGCAGGATGCGGGTGGGTTCTGCCATGTCCTCAGCACTCCCAGGGAAGCATGCCTAGAAGCCAGCTCTCAACTAGCTGCATTCTTATGGCAGTGTGAAGGTAGCAGTATTCTGAGTCAGGAGGTTCCAATATTACCACTCTACTGCACCTGGAGATACCCTCCAGGTCTGCATTGTTAACTTGCGTCTCAGAAGCCTGTGGCAAACGTCTCTGGTGAAGACCTGCGAAACTCACTCTGCAGGCAGTGTGGAACTGTGAGGGACTGAGGGTGAGCTCAACTCTCAGAAGTAAGATGTTTTTGGACAAGGCGTTCAACTACCTACTCACGTATGGAACTTAGTATGTAGCACCAGTCTACCCCAGCAATTACTAGGAAATCGCTTGATTGAGCTTGGAGGCACTCGTCTTGTGTGCCGGGAGATTCCAGTTACCTCTCCCAACACTTGCGTCAAGCAGCGAGCCTAGGCCTTTTGGAAGCGAAAGGTAGCGGCAGGCAGGATGTTGGGTTACAGGCCATGAGCTCAACTCTCAGAAGTGTGTATGCATGGGTGGCAGATGTCTGCTACCCACTCGGACATGGGAGTTGGAACCTAGCTACACTCCTATTGAAGAAGGACTTTGGAAATCGCTGTATTCAACTCAGATACACGGGAGTTCAGGCCCAATGCTTACACATGCTTTTCCCACAAACTATCCCAGCCACTAACAGAAGGAGGTTAGCAGGTAAGTCTACAGTCAGGCAGGATGCGGGAGGGTCCTGCCCTGTCCTCAGCTCTCACAGGGAAGCATGCCTTGAAGCCAGCTCTCAACTAGCTGCATTCTTATGACAGTGTGAAGGTAGCAGTATTCTGAGTAAGGCGGTTCCGAGATTACCACTCTACTGCACCTGGAGATACCCTCCAGGTCTGCATTGTTAACTTGCGTCTCAGAAGCCTGTGGCAAACGTCTCTGGTGAAGACCTGCGAAACTCACTCTGCAGGCAGTGTGGAACTGTGAGGGACTGAGGGTGAGCTCAACTCTCAGAAGTAAGATGCTTTTGGACAAGGCGTTCAGCTACATTCTCACGTATGGAACTTAGTATGTAGGACCTGTCTACCCCAGGAATTACTAGGCTATCGCTGGAACGAGCTTGGAGGCACTAGTCTTGCGTGCCGGGAGATTCCAATTACCTCTCCCAACACTTCCGTCAAACAGCGAGCCTAGGCCTTTTAGAAGTGAAAGGAACCAGCAGGCTGGATGGGGAGGTACAGGCCTTAAGCTCAACTCTCAGAAGTGTGTATGCAGGGGAGACAGATGTCTGCTACCCACTCTGACATGGGAGTTGGAAACTACCTACACTCTGATTGAAGAAGGCCATTGGAAATCGCTATATTCAACTCAGATACACAGGAGTTCAGGCCCAATGCTTACACATGCTTTTCCCGCAACCTCTCTCAGCCACTAACATTAGGATGTTAGCAGCTGCGCCTACAGTCAGGCAGGATGCGGGTGGGTTCTGCCTTGTCCTCAGCACTCCCAGGGAAGCATGCCTAGAAGCCAGCTCTCAACTAGCTGCATTCTTATGGCAGTGTGAAGGTAGCAGTATTCTGAGTCAGGAGGTTCCCAGATTACCACTCTACTGCACCTGGAGATACCCTCCAGGTCTGCATTGTTAACTTGCGTCTCAGAAGCCTGTGGCAAACGTCTCTGGTGAAGACCTGCGAAACTCACTCTGCAGGCAGTGTGGAACTGTGAGGGACTGAGGGTGAGCTCAACTCTCAGAAGTAAGATGCTTTTGGACAAGGCGTTCAGCTACCTTCTCACGTATGGAACTTAGTATGTAGCAGCAGTCTACCACACGAATTACTAGGCAATCGCTGGAATGAGCTTGGAGGCCCTAGTCTTGTGTGCCGGGAGATTCCAATTACCTCTCCCAACACTTCCGTCAAACAGCGAGCCTAGGCCTTTTAGAAGTGAAAGGAACCAGCAGGCTGGATGGGGAGGTACAGGCCTTAAGCTCAACTCTCAGAAGTGTGTATGCAGGGGAGACAGATGTCTGCTACCCACTCTGACATGGGAGTTGGAAACTACGTACACTCTGATTGAAGAAGGCCATTGGAAATCGCTGTATTCAACTCAGATACACAGGAGTTCAGGCCCAATGCTTACACATGCTTTTCCCGCAACCTCTCTCAGCCACTAACATTAGGATGTTAGCAGCTGCTCCTACAGTCAGGCAGGATGCGGGTGGGTTCTGCCCTGTCCTCAGCACTCCCAGGGAAGCATGCCTAGAAGCCAGCTCTCAACTAGCTGCATTCTTATGGCAGTGTGAAGGTAGCAGTATTCTGAGTAAGGAGGTTCCCAGATTACCACTCTACTGCACCTGGAGATACCCTCCAGGTCTGCATTGTTAACTTGCGTCTCAGAAGCCTCTGGCAAACGTCTCTGGTGAAGACTTGCGAAACTCACTCTGCAGGCAGTGTGGAACTGTGAGGGACTGAGGGTGAGCTCAACTCTCAGAAGTAAGATGTTTTTGGACAAGGCGTTCAACTACCTACTCACGTATGGAACTTAGTATGTAGCACCAGTCTACCCCAGGAATTACTAGGAAATCGCTTGATTGAGCTTGGAGGCACTCGTCTTGTGTGCCGGGAGATTCCAGTTACCTCTCCCAACACTTGCGTCAAGCAGCGAGCCTAGGCCTTTTGGAAGCGAAAGGTAGCGGCAGGCAGGATGTTGGGTTACAGGCCATAAGCTCAACTCTCAGAAGTGTGTATGCATGGGTGGCAGATGTCTGCTACCCACTCGGACATGGGAGTTGGAACCTAGCTACACTCCTATTGAAGAAGGACTTTGGAAATCGCTGTATTCAACTCAGATACACGGGAGTTCAGGCCCAATGCTTACACATGCTTTTCCCACAAACTATCCCAGCAACTAAGAGAAGGAGGTTAGCAGGTAAGTCTACAGTCAGGCAGGATGCGGGAGGGTCCTGCCCTGTCCTCAGCTCTCACAGGGAAGCATGCCTTGAAGCCAGCTCTCAACTAGCTGCATTCTTATGACAGTGTGAAGGTAGCAGTATTCTGAGTAAGGCGGTTCCGAGATTACCACTCTACTGCACCTGGAGATACCCTCCAGGTCTGCATTGTTAACTTGCGTCTCAGAAGCCTGTGGCAAACGTCTCTGGTGAAGACCTGCGAAACTCACTCTGCAGGCAGTGTGGAACTGTGAGGGACTGAGGGTGAGCTCAACTCTCAGAAGTAAGATGCTTTTGGACAAGGCGTTCAGCTACATTCTCACGTATGGAACTTAGTATGTAGCACCTGTCTACCCCAGGAAATACTAGGCTATCGCTGGAATGAGCTTGGAGGCACTAGTCTTGTGTGCCGGGAGATTCCAATTACCTCTCCCAACACTTCCGTCAAACAGCGAGCCTAGGCCTTTTAGAAGTGAAAGGAACCAGCAGGCTGGATGGGGAGGTACAGGCCTTAAGCTCAACTCTCAGAAGTGTGTATGCAGGGGAGACAGATGTCTGCTACCCACTCTGACATGGGAGTTGGAAACTACCTACACTCTGATTGAAGAAGGCCATTGGAAATCGCTGTATTCAACTCAGATACACAGGAGTTCAGGCCCAATGCTTACACATGCTTTTCCCGCAACCTCTCTCAGCCACTAACATTAGGATGTTAGCAGCTGCGCCTACAGTCAGGCAGGATGCGGGTGGGTTCTGCCATGTCCTCAGCACTCCCAGGGAAGCATGCCTAGAAGCCAGCTCTCAACTAGCTGCATTCTTATGGCAGTGTGAAGGTAGCAGTATTCTGAGTCAGGAGGTTCCAAGATTACCACTCTACTGCACCTGGAGATACCCTCCAGGTCTGCATTGTTAACTTGCGTCTCAGAAGCCTGTGGCAAACGTCTCTGGTGAAGACCTGCGAAACTCACTCTGCAGGCAGTGTGGAACTGTGAGGGACTGAGGGTGAGCTCAACTCTCAGAAGTAAGATGCTTTTGGACAAGGCGTTCAGCTACCTTCTCACGTATGGAACTTAGTATGTAGCAGCAGTCTACCACACGAATTACTAGGCAATCGCTGGAATGAGCTTGGAGGCCCTAGTCTTGTGTGCCGGGAGATTCCAATTACCTCTCCCAACACTTCCGTCAAACAGCGAGCCTAGGCCTTTTAGAAGTGAAAGGAACCAGCAGGCTGGATGGGGAGGTACAGGCCTTAAGCTCAACTCTCAGAAGTGTGTATGCAGGGGAGACAGATGTCTGCTACCCACTCTGACATGGGAGTTGGAAACTACCTACACTCTGATTGAAGAAGGCCATTGGAAATCACTGTATTCAACTCAGATACACAGGAGTTCAGGCCCAATGCTTACACATGCTTTTCCCGCAACCTCTCTCAGCCACTAACATTAGGATGTTAGCAGCTGCGCCTACAGTCAGGCAGGATGCGGGTGGGTTCTGCCCTGTCCTCAGCACTCCCAGGGAAGCATGCCTAGAAGCCAGCTCTCAACTAGCTGCATTCTTATGGCAGTGTGAAGGTAGCAGTATTCTGAGTAAGGAGGTTCCGAGATTACCACTCTACTGCACCTGGAGATACCCTCCAGGTCTGCATTGTTAACTTGCGTCTCAGAAGCCTCTGGCAAACGTCTCTGGTGAAGACGTCCGAAACTCACTCTGCAGGCAGTGTGGAACTGTGAGGGACTGAGGGTGAGCTCAACTCTCAGAAGTAAGATGTTTTTGGACAAGGCGTTCAACTACCTACTCACGTATGGAACTTAGTATGTAGCACCAGTCTACCCCAGGAATTACTAGGAAATCGCTTGATTGAGCTTGGAGGCACTCGTCTTGTGTGCCGGGAGATTCCAGTTACCTCTCCCAACACTTGCGTCAAGCAGCGAGCCTAGGCCTTTTAGAAGCGAAAGGTAGCGGCAGGCAGGATGTTGGGTTACAGGCCATAAGCTCAACTCTCAGAAGTGTGTATGCATGGGTGGCAGATGTCTGCTACCCACTCGGACATGGGAGTTGGAACCTAGCTACACTCCTATTGAAGAAGGACTTTGGAAATCGCTGTATTCAACTCAGATACACGGGAGTTCAGGCCCAATGCTTACACATGCTTTTCCCACAAACTATCCCAGCCACTACCAGAAGGAGGTTAGCAGGTAAGTCTACAGTCAGGCAGGATGCGGGAGGGTCCTGCCCTGTCCTCAGCTCTCACAGGGAAGCATGCCTTGAAGCCAGCTCTCAACTAGCTGCATTCTTATGACAGTGTGAAGGTAGCAGTATTCTGAGTAAGGAGGTTCCCAGATTACCACTCTACTGCACCTGGAGATACCCTCCAGGTCTGCATTGTTAACTTGCGTCTCAGAGGCCTCTGGCAAACGTCTCTGGTGAAGACGTGCGAAACTCACTCTGCAGGCAGTGTGGAACTGTGAGGGACTGAGGGTCAGCTCAACTCTCAGCAGTAAGATGTTTTTGGACAAGGCGTTCAAATACCTACTCACGTATGGAACTTAGTATGTAGCACCAGTCTACCCCAGGAATTACTGGGAAATCGCTGGATTGAGCTTGGAGGCACTAGTCTTGTTGCCGGGAGATTCCAGTTACCTCTCCCAACACTTCGGTGAAGCAGCGAGCCTAGGCCTTTTGGAAGCGAAAGCTAGCTGCAGGCAGGAGGTAGGGTTACAGGCCATAAGCTCAACTCTCAGAAGTGTGTATGCATGGGAGGCAGATGTCTTCTACCCACTCGTACATGCGAGTGGGAACCTACTACACTCTGATGAAAAAGGACTTTGGAAATTGCTGTATTCAACTCAGATACACGTGGGTTCAGGCACAACGATTCCACATGCTTTTCTCACAACCTTTCCCTGCCACTAACATGAGGACGTTAGCAGCTCCTTCTACAGTCAAGCAGGATGCGGGAGGGTTGTGCCCTGTCCTTAGCTCTCACAGGGAAGCATGTCTTGAAGCCAGCGGTCAACTAGCTGCATACTTATGGCAGGGTCAAGGTAGCAGTATTCTGAGACAGGAGGTTCCCAGATTACCACTCTACTGCACCTGGAGATACCCTCCAGGTCTGCATTGTTAACTTGCGTCTCAGAGGCCTCTGGCAAACGTCTCTGGTGAAGACGTGCGAAACTCACTCTGCAGGCAGTGTGGAACTGTGAGGGACTGAGGGTCAGCTCAACTCTCAGCAGTAAGATGTTTTTGGACAAGGCGTTCAAATACCTACTCACGTATGGAACTTAGTATGTAGCACCTGTCTACCCCAGGAATTACTAGGAAATCGCTTGATTGAGCTTGGAGGCACTCGTCTTGTGTGCCGGGAGATTCCAGTTACCTCTCCCAACACTTGCGTCAAACAGCGAGCCTAGGCCTTTTGGAAGCGAAAGGTAGCGGCAGGCAGGATGTTGGGTTACAGGCCATAAGCTCAACTCTCAGAAGTGTGTATGCATGGGTGGCAGATGTCTGCTACCCACTCGGACATGGGAGTTGGAACCTAGCTACACTCCTATTGAAGAAGGACTTTGGAAATCGCTGTATTCAACTCAGATACACGGGAGTTCAGGCCCAATGCTTACACATGCTTTTCCCACAAACTATCCCAGCCACTAACAGAAGGAGGTTAGCAGGTAAGTCTACAGTCAGGCAGGATGCGGGAGGGTCCTGCCCTGTCCTCAGCTCTCACAGGGAAGCATGCCTAGAAGCCAGCTCTCAACTAGCTGCATTCTTATGACAGTGTGAAGGTAGCAGTATTCTGAGTAAGGCGGTTCCGAGATTACCACTCTACTGCACCTGGAGATACCCTCCAGGTCTGCATTGTTAACTTGCGTCTCAGAAGCCTGTGGCAAACGTCTCTGGTGAAGACCTGCGAAACTCACTCTGCAGGCAGTGTGGAACTGTGAGGGACTGAGGGTGAGCTCAACTCTCAGAAGTAAGATGCTTTTGGACAAGGCGTTCAGCTACATTCTCACGTATGGAACTTAGTATGTAGCACCTGTCTACCCCAGGAATTACTAGGCTATCGCTGGAATGAGCTTGGAGGCACTAGTCTTGTGTGCCGGGAGATTCCAATTACCTCTCCCAACACTTCCGTCAAACAGCGAGCCTAGGCCTTTTAGAAGTGAAAGGAACCAGCAGGCTGGATGGGGAGGTACAGGCCTTAAGCTCAACTCTCAGAAGTGTGTATGCAGGGGAGACAGATGTCTGCTACCCACTCTGACATGGGAGTTGGAAACTACCTACACTCTGATTGAAGAAGGCCATTGGAAATCGCTGTATTCAACTCAGATACACAGGAGTTCAGGCCCAATGCTTACACATGCTTTTCCCGCAACCTCTCTCAGCCACTAACATTAGGATGTTAGCAGCTGCGCCTACAGTCAGGCAGGATGCGGGTGGGTTCTGCCATGTCCTCAGCACTCCCAGGGAAGCATGCCTAGAAGCCAGCTCTCAACTAGCTGCATTCTTATGGCAGTGTGAGGGTAGCAGTATTCTGAGTCAGGAGGTTCCAAGATTACCACTCTACTGCACCTGGAGATACCCTCCAGGTCTGCATTGTTAACTTGCGTCTCAGAAGCCTGTGGCAAACGTCTCTGGTGAAGACCTGCGAAACTCACTCTGCAGGCAGTGTGGTTCTGTGAGGGACTGAGGGTGAGCTCAACTCTCAGAAGTAAGATGTTTTTGGACAAGGCGTTCAACTACCTACTCACGTATGGAACTTAGTATGTAGCACCAGTCTACCCCAGGAAT
Source organism: Canis lupus baileyi (assembly GCF_048164855.1). Lineage (NCBI taxonomy): Eukaryota > Metazoa > Chordata > Mammalia > Carnivora > Canidae > Canis > Canis lupus. The sequence goes on along the minus strand of NW_027326457.1, from coordinate 990,841 downwards.
TACTAGGAAATCGCTTGATTGAGCTTGGAGGCACTCGTCTTGTGTGCCGGGAGATTCCAGTTACCTCTCCCAACACTTGCGTCAAGCAGCGAGCCTAGGCCTTTTGGAAGCGAAAGGTATCGGCAGGCAGGATGTTGGGTTACAGGCCATGAGCTCAACTCTCAGAAGTGTGTATGCATGGGTGGCAGATGTCTGCTACCCACTCGGACATGGGAGTTGGAACCTAGCTACACTCCTATTGAAGAAGGACTTTGGAAATCGCTGTATTCAACTCAGATACACGGGAGTTCAGGCCCAATGCTTACACATGCTTTTCCCACAAACTATCCCAGCCACTAACAGAAGGAGGTTAGCAGGTAAGTCTACAGTCAGGCAGGATGCGGGAGGGTCCTGCCCTGTCCTCAGCTCTCACAGGGAAGCATGCCTTGAAGCCAGCTCTCAACTAGCTGCATTCTTATGACAGTGTGAAGGTAGCAGTATTCTGAGTAAGGCGGTTCCGAGATTACCACTCTACTGCACCTGGAGATACCCTCCAGGTCTGCATTGTTAACTTGCGTCTCAGAAGCCTGTGGCAAACGTCTCTGGTGAAGACCTGCGAAACTCACTCTGCAGGCAGTGTGGAACTGTGAGGGACTGAGGGTGAGCTCAACTCTCAGAAGTAAGATGCTTTTGGACAAGGCGTTCAGCTACATTCTCACGTATGGAACTTAGTATGTAGCACCTGTCTACCCCAGGAATTACTAGGCTATCGCTGGAACGAGCTTGGAGGCACTAGTCTTGTGTGCCGGGAGATTCCAATTACCTCTCCCAACACTTCCGTCAAACAGCGAGCCTAGGCCTTTTAGAAGCCAAGGGTACCAGCAGGCTGGATGGGGAGGTACAGGCCTTAAGCTCAACTCTCAGAAGTGTGTATGCAGGGGAGACAGATGTCTGCTACCCACTCTGACATGGGAGTTGGAAACTACCTACACTCTGATTGAAGAAGGCCTTTGGAAATCGCTATATTCAACTCAGATACACAGGAGTTCAGGCCCAATGCTTACACATGCTTTTCCCGCAACCTCTCTCAGCCACTAACATTAGGATGTTAGCAGCTGCGCCTACAGTCAGGCAGGATGCGGGTGGGTTCTGCCATGTCCTCAGCACTCCCAGGGAAGCATGCCTAGAAGCCAGCTCTCAACTAGCTGCATTCTTATGGCAGTGTGAAGGTAGCAGTATTCTGAGTCAGGAGGTTCCAAGATTACCACTCTACTGCACCTGGAGATACCCTCCAGGTCTGCATTGTTAACTTGCGTCTCAGAAGCCTGTGGCAAACGTCTCTGGTGAAGACCTGCGAAACTCACTCTGCAGGCAGTGTGGAACTGTGAGGGACTGAGGGTGAGCTCAACTCTCAGAAGTAAGATGCTTTTGGACAAGGCGTTCAGCTACCTTCTCACGTATGGAACTTAGTATGTAGCAGCAGTCTACCACACGAATTACTAGGCAATCGCTGGAATGAGCTTGGAGGCCCTAGTCTTGTGTGCCGGGAGATTCCAATTACCTCTCCCAACACTTCCGTCAAACAGCGAGCCTAGGCCTTTTAGAAGTGAAAGGAACCAGCAGGCTGGATGGGGAGGTACAGGCCTTAAGCTCAACTCTCAGAAGTGTGTATGCAGGGGAGACAGATGTCTGCTACCCACTCTGACATGGGAGTTGGAAACTAGCTACACAATGATTGAAGAAGGCCATTGGAAATCGCTGTATTCAACTCAGATACACAGGAGTTCAGGCCCAATGCTTACACATGCTTTTCCCGCAACCTCTCTCAGCCACTAACATTAGGATGTTAGCAGCTGCGCCTACAGTCAGGCAGGATGCGGGTGGGTTCTGCCCTGTCCTCAGCACTCCCAGGGAAGCATGCCTAGAAGCCAGCTCTCAACTAGCTGCATTCTTATGGCAGTGTGAAGGTAGCAGTATTCTGAGTAAGGAGGTTCCGAGATTACCACTCTACTGCACCTGGAGATACCCTCCAGGTCTGCATTGTTAACTTGCGTCTCAGAAGCCTCTGGCAAACGTCTCTGGTGAAGACGTCCGAAACTCACTCTGCAGGCAGTGTGGAACTGTGAGGGACTGAGGGTGAGCTCAACTCTCAGAAGTAAGATGTTTTTGGACAAGGCGTTCAACTACCTACTCACGTATGGAACTTAGTATGTAGCACCAGTCTACCCCAGGAATTACTAGGAAATCGCTTGATTGAGCTTGGAGGCACTCGTCTTGTGTGCCGGGAGATTCCAGTTACCTCTCCCAACACTTGCGTCAAGCAGCGAGCCTAGGCCTTTTAGAAGCGAAAGGTAGCGGCAGGCAGGATGTTGGGTTACAGGCCATAAGCTCAACTCTCAGAAGTGTGTATGCATGGGTGGCAGATGTCTGCTACCCACTCGGACATGGGAGTTGGAACCTAGCTACACTCCTATTGAAGAAGGACTTTGGAAATCGCTGTATTCAACTCAGATACACGGGAGTTCAGGCCCAATGCTTACACATGCTTTTCCCACAAACTATCCCAGCCACTAACAGAAGGAGGTTAGCAGGTAAGTCTACAGTCAGGCAGGATGCGGGAGGGTCCTGCCCTGTCCTCAGCTCTCACAGGGAAGCATGCCTTGAAGCCAGCTCTCAACTAGCTGCATTCTTATGACAGTGTGAAGGTAGCAGTATTCTGAGTAAGGAGGTTCCCAGATTACCACTCTACTGCACCTGGAGATACCCTCCAGGTCTGCATTGTTAACTTGCGTCTCAGAGGCCTCTGGCAAACGTCTCTGGTGAAGACGTGCGAAACTCACTCTGCAGGCAGTGTGGAACTGTGAGGGACTGAGGGTCAGCTCAACTCTCAGCAGTAAGATGTTTTTGGACAAGGCGTTCAAATACCTACTCACGTATGGAACTTAGTATGTAGCACCAGTCTACCCCAGGAATTACTGGGAAATCGCTGGATTGAGCTTGGAGGCACTAGTCTTGTTGCCGGGAGATTCCAGTTACCTCTCCCAACACTTCGGTGAAGCAGCGAGCCTAGGCCTTTTGGAAGCGAAAGCTAGCTGCAGGCAGGAGGTAGGGTTACAGGCCATAAGCTCAACTCTCAGAAGTGTGTATGCATGGGAGGCAGATGTCTTCTACCCACTCGTACATGCGAGTGGGAACCTACTACACTCTGATGAAAAAGGACTTTGGAAATTGCTGTATTCAACTCAGATACACGTGGGTTCAGGCACAACGATTCCACATGCTTTTCTCACAACCTTTCCCTGCCACTAACATGAGGACGTTAGCAGCTCCTTCTACAGTCAAGCAGGATGCGGGAGGGTTGTGCCCTGTCCTTAGCTCTCACAGGGAAGCATGTCTTGAAGCCAGCGGTCAACTAGCTGCATACTTATGGCAGGGTCAAGGTAGCAGTATTCTGAGACAGGAGGTTCCCAGATTACCACTCTACTGCACCTGGAGATACCCTCCAGGTCTGCATTGTTAACTTGCGTCTCAGAGGCCTCTGGCAAACGTCTCTGGTGAAGACGTGCGAAACTCACTCTGCAGGCAGTGTGGAACTGTGAGGGACTGAGGGTCAGCTCAACTCTCAGCAGTAAGATGTTTTTGGACAAGGCGTTCAAATACCTACTCACGTATGGAACTTAGTATGTAGCACCTGTCTACCCCAGGAATTACTAGGAAATCGCTTGATTGAGCTTGGAGGCACTCGTCTTGTGTGCCGGGAGATTCCAGTTACCTCTCCCAACACTTGCGTCAAGCAGCGAGCCTAGGCCTTTTGGAAGCGAAAGGTAGCGGCAGGCAGGATGTTGGGTTACAGGCCATAAGCTCAACTCTCAGAAGTGTGTATGCATGGGTGGCAGATGTCTGCTACCCACTCGGACATGGGAGTTGGAACCTAGCTACACTCCTATTGAAGAAGGACTTTGGAAATCGCTGTATTCAACTCAGATACACGGGAGTTCAGGCCCAATGCTTACACATGCTTTTCCCACAAACTATCCCAGCCACTAACAGAAGGAGGTTAGCAGGTAAGTCTACAGTCAGGCAGGATGCGGGAGGGTCCTGCCCTGTCCTCAGCTCTCACAGGGAAGCATGCCTTGAAGCCAGCTCTCAACTAGCTGCATTCTTATGACAGTGTGAAGGTAGCAGTATTCTGAGTAAGGCGGTTCCGAGATTACCACTCTACTGCACCTGGAGATACCCTCCAGGTCTGCATTGTTAACTTGCGTCTCAGAAGCCTGTGGCAAACGTCTCTGGTGAAGACCTGCGAAACTCACTCTGCAGGCAGTGTGGAACTGTGAGGGACTGAGGGTGAGCTCAACTCTCAGAAGTAAGATGCTTTTGGACAAGGCGTTCAGCTACATTCTCACGTATGGAACTTAGTATGTAGCACCTGTCTACCCCAGGAATTACTAGGCTATCGCTGGAACGAGCTTGGAGGCACTAGTCTTGTGTGCCGGGAGATTCCAATTACCTCTCCCAACACTTCCGTCAAACAGCGAGCCTAGGCCTTTTAGAAGTGAAAGGAACCAGCAGGCTGGATGGGGAGGTACAGGCCTTAAGCTCAACTCTCAGAAGTGTGTATGCAGGGGAGACAGATGTCTGCTACCCACTCTGACATGGGAGTTGGAAACTACCTACACTCTGATTGAAGAAGGCCATTGGAAATCGCTATATTCAACTCAGATACACAGGAGTTCAGGCCCAATGCTTACACATGCTTTTCCCGCAACCTCTCTCAGCCACTAACATTAGGATGTTAGCAGCTGCGCCTACAGTCAGGCAGGATGCGGGTGGGTTCTGCCATGTCCTCAGCACTCCCAGGGAAGCATGCCTAGAAGCCAGCTCTCAACTAGCTGCATTCTTATGGCAGTGTGAAGGTAGCAGTATTCTGAGTCAGGAGGTTCCCAGATTACCAATCTACTGCACCTGGAGATACCCTCCAGGTCTGCATTGTTAACTTGCGTCTCAGAAGCCTATGGCAAACGTCTCTGGTGAAGACCTGCGAAACTCACTCTGCAGGCAGTGTGGAACTGTGAGGGACTGAGGATGAGCTCAACTCTCAGAAGTAAGATGCTTTTGGACAAGGCGTTCAGCTACATTCTCACGTATGGAACTTAGTATGTAGCACCTGTCTACCCCAGGAATTACTAGGCTATCGCTGGAATGAGCTTGGAGTCACTAGTCTTGTGTGCCGGGAGATTCCAATTACCTCTCCCAACACTTCCGTCAAACAGCGAGCCTAGGCCTTTTAGAAGTGAAAGGAACCAGCAGGCTGGATGGGGAGGTACAGGCCTTAAGCTCAACTCTCAGAAGTGTGTATGCAGGGGAGACAGATGTCTGCTACCCACTCTGACATGGGAGTTGGAAACTACCTACACTCTGATTGAAGAAGGCCATTGGAAATCGCTGTATTCAACTCAGATACACAGGAGTTCAGGCCCAATGCTTACACATGCTTTTCCCGCAACCTCTCTCAGCCACTAACATTAGGATGTTAGCAGCTGCGCCTACAGTCAGGCAGGATGCGGGTGGGTTCTGCCATGTCCTCAGCACTCCCAGGGAAGCATGCCTAGAAGCCAGCTCTCAACTAGCTGCATTCTTATGGCAGTGTGAGGGTAGCAGTATTCTGAGTCAGGAGGTTCCAAGATTACCACTCTACTGCACCTGGAGATACCCTCCAGGTCTGCATTGTTAACTTGCGTCTCAGAAGCCTGTGGCAAACGTCTCTGGTGAAGACCTGCGAAACTCACTCTGCAGGCAGTGTGGAACTGTGAGGGACTGAGGGTGAGCTCAACTCTCAGAAGTAAGATGTTTTTGGACAAGGCATTCAACTACATACTCACGTATGGAACTTAGTATGTAGCACCAGTCTACCCCAGGAATTACTAGGAAATCGCTTGATTGAGCTTGGAGGCACTCGTCTTGTGTGCCGGGAGATTCCAGTTACCTCTCCCAACACTTGCGTCAAGCAGCGAGCCTAGGCCTTTTGGAAGCGAAAGGTAGCGGCAGGCAGGATGTTGGGTTACAGGCCATGAGCTCAACTCTCAGAAGTGTGTATGCATGGGTGGCAGATGTCTGCTACCCACTCGGACATGGGAGTTGGAACCTAGCTACACTCCTATTGAAGAAGGACTTTGGAAATCGCTGTATTCAACTCAGATACACGGGAGTTCAGGCCCAATGCTTACACATGCTTTTCCCACAAACTATCCCAGCCACTAACAGAAGGAGGTTAGCAGGTAAGTCTACAGTCAGGCAGGATGCGGGAGGGTCCTGCACTGTCCTCAGCTCTCACAGGGAAGCATGCCTTGAAGCCAGCTCTCAACTAGCTGCATTCTTATGACAGTGTGAAGGTAGCAGTATTCTGAGTAAGGCGGTTCCGAGATTACCACTCTACTGCACCTGGAGATACCCTCCAGGTCTGCATTGTTAACTTGCGTCTCAGAAGCCTGTGGCAAACGTCTCTGGTGAAGACCTGCGAAACTCACTCTGCAGGCAGTGTGGAACTGTGAGGGACTGAGGGTGAGCTCAACTCTCAGAAGTAAGATGCTTTTGGACAAGGCGTTCAGCTACATTCTCACGTATGGAACTTAGTATGTAGCACCTGTCTACCCCAGGAATTACTAGGCTATCGCTGGAACGAGATTGGAGGCACTAGTCTTGTGTGCCGGGAGATTCCAATTACCTCTCCCAACACTTCCGTCAAACAGCGAGCCTAGGCCTTTTAGAAGTGAAAGGAACCAGCAGGCTGGATGGGGAGGTACAGGCCTTAAGCTCAACTCTCAGAAGTGTGTATGCAGGGGAGACAGATGTCTGCTACCCACTCTGACATGGGAGTTGGAAACTACCTACACTCTGATTGAAGAAGGCCATTGGAAATCGCTATATTCAACTCAGATACACAGGAGTTCAGGCCCAATGCTTACACATGCTTTTCCCGCAACCTCTCTCAGCCACTAACATTAGGATGTTAGCAGCTGCGCCTACAGTCAGGCAGGATGCGGGTGGGTTCTGCCATGTCCTCAGCACTCCCAGGGAAGCATGCCTAGAAGCCAGCTCTCAACTAGCTGCATTCTTATGGCAGTGTGAAGGTAGCAGTATTCTGAGTCAGGAGGTTCCAAGATTACCACTCTACTGCACCTGGAGATACCCTCCAGGTCTGCATTGTTAACTTGCGTCTCAGAAGCCTGTGGCAAACGTCTCTGGTGAAGACCTGCGAAACTCACTCTGCAGGCAGTGTGGAACTGTGAGGGACTGAGGGTGAGCTCAACTCTCAGAAGTAAGATGCTTTTGGACAAGGCGTTCAGCTACCTTCTCACGTATGGAACTTACTATGTAGCAGCAGTCTACCACACGAATTACTAGGCAATCGCTGGAATGAGCTTGGAGGCCCTAGTCTTGTGTGCCGGGAGATTCCAATTACCTCTCCCAACACTTCCGTCAAACAGCGAGCCTAGGCCTTTTAGAAGTGAAAGGAACCAGCAGGCTGGATGGGGAGGTACAGGCCTTAAGCTCAACTCTCAGAAGTGTGTATGCAGGGGAGACAGATGTCTGCTACCCACTCTGACATGGGAGTTGGAAACTACCTACACTCTGATTGAAGAAGGCCATTGGAAATCGCTGTATTCAACTCAGATACACAGGAGTTCAGGCCCAATGCTTACACATGCTTTTCCCGCAACCTCTCTCAGCCACTAACATTAGGATGTTAGCAGCTGCGCCTACAGTCAGGCAGGATGCGGGTGGGTTCTGCCATGTCCTCAGCACTCCCAGGGAAGCATGCCTAGAAGCCAGCTCTCAACTAGCTGCATTCTTATGGCAGTGTGAAGGTAGCAGTATTCTGAGTAAGGAGGTTCCCAGATTACCACTCTACTGCACCTGGAGATACCCTCCAGGTCTGCATTGTTAACTTGCGTCTCAGAAGCCTCTGGCAAACGTCTCTGGTGAAGACGTCCGAAACTCACTCTGCAGGCAGTGTGGAACTGTGAGGGACTGAGGGTGAGCTCAACTCTCAGAAGTAAGATGTTTTTGGACAAGGCGTTCAACTACCTACTCACGTATGGAACTTAGTATGTAGCACCAGTCTACCCCAGGAATTACTAGGAAATCGCTTGATTGAGCTTGGAGGCACTCGTCTTGTGTGCCGGGAGATTCCAGTTACCTCTCCCAACACTTGCGTCAAGCAGCGAGCCTAGGCCTTTTAGAAGCGAAAGGTAGCGGCAGGCAGGATGTTGGGTTACAGGCCATAAGCTCAACTCTCAGAAGTGTGTATGCATGGGTGGCAGATGTCTGCTACCCACTCGGACATGGGAGTTGGAACCTAGCTACACTCCTATTGAAGAAGGACTTTGGAAATCGCTGTATTCAACTCAGATACACGGGAGTTCAGGCCCAATGCTTACACATGCTTTTCCCACAAACTATCCCAGCCACTAACAGAAGGAGGTTAGCAGGTAAGTCTACAGTCAGGCAGGATGCGGGAGGGTCCTGCCCTGTCCTCAGCTCTCACAGGGAAGCATGCCTTGAAGCCAGCTCTCTACCAGCTGCATTCTTATGACAGTGTGAAGGTAGCAGTATTCTGAGTAAGGAGGTTCCCAGATTACCACTCTACTGCACCTGGAGATACCCTCCAGGTCTGCATTGTTAACTTGCGTCTCAGAGGCCTCTGGCAAACGTCTCTGGTGAAGACGTGCGAAACTCACTCTGCAGGCAGTGTGGAACTGTGAGGGACTGAGGGTCAGCTCAACTCTCAGCAGTAAGATGTTTTTGGACAAGGCGTTCAAATACCTACTCACGTATGGAACTTAGTATGTAGCACCAGTCTACCCCAGGAATTACTGGGAAATCGCTGGATTGAGCTTGGAGGCACTAGTCTTGTTGTCGGGAGATTCCAGTTACCTCTCCCAACACTTCGGTGAAGCAGCGAGCCTAGGCCTTTTGGAAGCGAAAGCTAGCTGCAGGCAGGAGGTAGGGTTACAGGCCATAAGCTCAACTCTCAGAAGTGTGTATGCATGGGAGGCAGATGTCTTCTACCCACTCGTACATGCGAGTGGGAACCTACTACACTCTGATGAAAAAGGACTTTGGAAATTGCTGTATTCAACTCAGATACACGTGGGTTCAGGCACAACGATTCCACATGCTTTTCTCACAACCTTTCCCTGCCACTAACATGAGGACGTTAGCAGCTCCTTCTACAGTCAAGCAGGATGCGGGAGGGTTGTGCCCTGTCCTTAGCTCTCACAGGGAAGCATGTCTTGAAGCCAGCGGTCAACTAGCTGCATACTTATGGCAGGGTCAAGGTAGCAGTATTCTGAGACAGGAGGTTCCCAGATTACCACTCTACTGCACCTGGAGATACCCTCCAGGTCTGCATTGTTAACTTGCGTCTCAGAGGCCTCTGGCAAACGTCTCTGGTGAAGACGTGCGAAACTCACTCTGCAGGCAGTGTGGAACTGTGAGGGACTGAGGGTCAGCTCAACTCTCAGCAGTAAGATGTTTTTGGACAAGGCGTTCAAATACCTACTCACGTATGGAACTTAGTATGTAGCACCTGTCTACCCCAGGAATTACTAGGAAATCGCTTGATTGAGCTTGGAGGCACTCGTCTTGTGTGCCGGGAGATTCCAGTTACCTCTCCCAACACTTGCGTCAAGCAGCGAGCCTAGGCCTTTTGGAAGCGAAAGGTAGCGGCAGGCAGGATGTTGGGTTACAGGCCATAAGCTCAACTCTCAGAAGTGTGTATGCATGGGTGGCAGATGTCTGCTACCCACTCGGACATGGGAGTTGGAACCTAGCTACACTCCTATTGAAGAAGGACTTTGGAAATCGCTGTATTCAACTCAGATACACGGGAGTTCAGGCCCAATGCTTACACATGCTTTTCCCACAAACTATCCCAGCCACTAACAGAAGGAGGTTAGCAGGTAAGTCTACAGTCAGGCAGGATGCGGGAGGGTCCTGCCCTGTCCTCAGCTCTCACAGGGAAGCATGCCTAGAAGCCAGCTCTCAACTAGCTGCATTCTTATGACAGTGTGAAGGTAGCAGTATTCTGAGTAAGGCGGTTCCGAGATTACCACTCTACTGCACCTGGAGATACCCTCCAGGTCTGCATTGTTAACTTGCGTCTCAGAAGCCTGTGGCAAACGTGTCTGGTGAAGACCTGCGAAACTCACTCTGCAGGCAGTGTGGAACTGTGAGGGACTGAGGGTGAGCTCAACTCTCAGAAGTAAGATGCTTTTGGACAAGGCGTTCAGCTACATTCTCACGTATGGAACTTAGTATGTAGCACCTGTCTACCCCAGGAATTACTAGGCTATCGCTGGAATGAGCTTGGAGGCACTAGTCTTGTGTGCCGGGAGATTCCAATTACCTCTCCCAACACTTCCGTCAAACAGCGAGCCTAGGCCTTTTAGAAGTGAAAGGAACCAGCAGGCTGGATGGGGAGGTACAGGCCTTAAGCTCAACTCTCAGAAGTGTGTATGCAGGGGAGACAGATGTCTGCTACCCACTCTGACATGGGAGTTGGAAACTACCTACACTCTGATTGAAGAAGGCCATTGGAAATCGCTGTATTCAACTCAGATACACAGGAGTTCAGGCCCAATGCTTACACATGCTTTTCCCGCAACCTCTCTCAGCCACTAACATTAGGATGTTAGCAGCTGCGCCTACAGTCAGGCAGGATGCGGGTGGGTTCTGCCATGTCCTCAGCACTCCCAGGGAAGCATGCCTAGAAGCCAGCTCTCAACTAGCTGCATTCTTATGGCAGTGTGAGGGTAGCAGTATTCTGAGTCAGGAGGTTCCAAGATTACCACTCTACTGCACCTGGAGATACCCTCCAGGTCTGCATTGTTAACTTGCGTCTCAGAAGCCTGTGGCAAACGTCTCTGGTGAAGACCTGCGAAACTCACTCTGCAGGCAGTGTGGAACTGTGAGGGACTGAGGGTGAGCTCAACTCTCAGAAGTAAGATGTTTTTGGACAAGGCGTTCAACTACCTACTCACGTATGGAACTTAGTATGTAGCACCAGTCTACCCCAGGAATTACTAGGAAATCGCTTGATTGAGCTTGGAGGCACTCGTCTTGTGTGCCGGGAGATTCCAGTTACCTCTCCCAACACTTGCGTCAAGCAGCGAGCCTAGGCCTTTTGGAAGCGAAAGGTAGCGGCAGGCAGGATGTTGGGTTACAGGCCATGAGCTCAACTCTCAGAAGTGTGTATGCATGGGTGGCAGATGTCTGCTACCCACTCGGACATGGGAGTTGGAAACTAGCTACACTCCTATTGAAGAAGGACTTTGGAAATCGCTGTATTCAACTCAGATACACGGGAGTTCAGGCCCAATGCTTACACATGCTTTTCCCACAAACTATCCCAGCCACTAACAGAAGGAGGTTAGCAGGTAAGTCTACAGTCAGGCAGGATGCGGGAGGGTCCTGCCCTGTCCTCAGCTCTCACAGGGAAGCATGCCTTGAAGCCAGCTCTCAACTAGCTGCATTCTTATGACAGTGTGAAGGTAGCAGTATTCTGAGTAAGGCGGTTCCGAGATTACCACTCTACTGCACCTGGAGATACCCTCCAGGTCTGCATTGTTAACTTGCGTCTCAGAAGCCTGTGGCAAACGTCTCTGGTGAAGACCTGCGAAACTCACTCTGCAGGCAGTGTGGAACTGTGAGGGACTGAGGGTGAGCTCAACTCTCAGAAGTAAGATGCTTTTGGACAAGGCGTTCAGCTACATTCTCACGTATGGAACTTAGTATGTAGCACCTGTCTACCCCAGGAATTACTAGGCTATCGCTGGAACGAGCTTGGAGGCACTAGTCTTGTGTGCCGGGAGATTCCAATTACCTCTCCCAACACTTCCGTCAAACAGCGAGCCTAGGCCTTTTAGAAGTGAAAGGAACCAGCAGGCTGGATGGGGAGGTACAGGCCTTAAGCTCAACTCTCAGAAGTGTGTATGCAGGGGAGACAGATGTCTGCTACCCACTCTGACATGGGAGTTGGAACCTAGCTACACTCTGATTGAAGAAGGTCATTGGAAATCGCTATATTCAACTCAGATACACAGGAGTTCAGGCCCAATGCTTACACATGCTTTTCCCGCAACCTCTCTCAGCCACTAACATTAGGATGTTAGCAGCTGCGCCTACAGTCAGGCAGGATGCGGGTGGGTTCTGCCATGTCCTCAGCACTCCCAGGGAAGCATGCCTAGAAGCCAGCTCTCAACTAGCTGCATTCTTATGGCAGTGTGAAGGTAGCAGTATTCTGAGTCAGGAGGTTCCAAGATTACCACTCTACTGCACCTGGAGATACCCTCCAGGTCTGCATTGTTAACTTGCGTCTCAGAAGCCTGTGGCAAACGTCTCTGGTGAAGACCTGCGAAACTCACTCTGCAGGCAGTGTGGAACTGTGAGGGACTGAGGGTGAGCTCAACTCTCAGAAGTAAGATGCTTTTGGACAAGGCGTTCAGCTACCTTCTCACGTATGGAACTTACTATGTAGCAGCAGTCTACCACACGAATTACTAGGCAATCGCTGGAATGAGCTTGGAGGCCCTAGTCTTGTGTGCCGGGAGATTCCAATTACCTCTCCCAACACTTCCGTCAAACAGCGAGCCTAGGCCTTTTAGAAGTGAAAGGAACCAGCAGGCTGGATGGGGAGGTACAGGCCTTAAGCTCAACTCTCAGAAGTGTGTATGCAGGGGAGACAGATGTCTGCTACCCACTCTGACATGGGAGTTGGAAACTACCTACACTCTGATTGAAGAAGGCCATTGGAAATCGCTGTATTCAACTCAGATACACAGGAGTTCAGGCCCAATGCTTACACATGCTTTTCCCGCAACCTCTCTCAGCCACTAACATTAGGATGTTAGCAGCTGCGCCTACAGTCAGGCAGGATGCGGGTGGGTTCTGCCCTGTCCTCAGCACTCCCAGGGAAGCATGCCTAGAAGCCAGCTCTCAACTAGCTGCATTCTTATGGCAGTGTGAAGGTAGCAGTATTCTGAGTAAGGAGGTTCCCAGATTACCACTCTACTGCACCTGGAGATACCCTCCAGGTCTGCATTGTTAACTTGCGTCTCAGAAGCCTCTGGCAAACGTCTCTGGTGAAGACGTCCGAAACTCACTCTGCAGGCAGTGTGGAACTGTGAGGGACTGAGGGTGAGCTCAACTCTCAGAAGTAAGATGTTTTTGGACAAGGCGTTCAACTACCTACTCACGTATGGAACTTAGTATGTAGCACCAGTCTACCCCAGGAATTACTAGGAAATCGCTTGATTGAGCTTGGAGGCACTCGTCTTGTGTGCCGGGAGATTCCAGTTACCTCTCCCAACACTTGCGTCAAGCAGCGAGCCTAGGCCTTTTAGAAGCGAAAGGTAGCGGCAGGCAGGATGTTGGGTTACAGGCCATAAGCTCAACTCTCAGAAGTGTGTATGCATGGGTGGCAGATGTCTGCTACCCACTCGGACATGGGAGTTGGAACCTAGCTACACTCCTATTGAAGAAGGACTTTGTAAATCGCTGTATTCAACTCAGATACACGGGAGTTCAGGCCCAATGCTTACACATGCTTTTCCCACAAACTATCCCAGCCACTAACAGAAGGAGGTTAGCAGGTAAGTCTACAGTCAGGCAGGATGCGGGAGGGTCCTGCCCTGTCCTCAGCTCTCACAGGGAAGCATGCCTTGAAGCCAGCTCTCAACTAGCTGCATTCTTATGACAGTGTGAAGGTAGCAGTATTCTGAGTAAGGAGGTTCCCAGATTACCACTCTACTGCACCTGGAGATACCCTCCAGGTCTGCATTGTTAACTTGCGTCTCAGAGGCCTCTGGCAAACGTCTCTGGTGAAGACGTGCGAAACTCACTCTGCAGGCAGTGTGGAACTGTGAGGGACTGAGGGTCAGCTCAACTCTCAGCAGTAAGATGTTTTTGGACAAGGCGTTCAAATACCTACTCACGTATGGAACTTAGTATGTAGCACCAGTCTACCCCAGGAATTACTGGGAAATCGCTGGATTGAGCTTGGAGGCACTAGTCTTGTTGCCGGGAGATTCCAGTTACCTCTCCCAACACTTCGGTGAAGCAGCGAGCCTAGGCCTTTTGGAAGCGAAAGCTAGCTGCAGGCAGGAGGTAGGGTTACAGGCCATAAGCTCAACTCTCAGAAGTGTGTATGCATGGGAGGCAGATGTCTTCTACCCACTCGTACATGCGAGTGGGAACCTACTACACTCTGATGAAAAAGGACTTTGGAAATTGCTGTATTCAACTCAGATACACGTGGGTTCAGGCACAACGATTCCACATGCTTTTCTCACAACCTTTCCCTGCCACTAACATGAGGACGTTAGCAGCTCCTTCTACAGTCAAGCAGGATGCGGGAGGGTTGTGCCCTGTCCTTAGCTCTCACAGGGAAGCATGTCTTGAAGCCAGCGGTCAACTAGCTGCATACTTATGGCAGGGTCAAGGTAGCAGTATTCTGAGACAGGAGGTTCCCAGATTACCACTCTACTGCACCTGGAGATACCCTCCAGGTCTGCATTGTTAACTTGCGTCTCAGAGGCCTCTGGCAAACGTCTCTGGTGAAGACGTGCGAAACTCACTCTGCAGGCAGTGTGGAACTGTGAGGGACTGAGGGTCAGCTCAACTCTCAGCAGTAAGATGTTTTTGGACAAGGCGTTCAAATACCTACTCACGTATGGAACTTAGTATGTAGCACCTGTCTACCCCAGGAATTACTAGGAAATCGCTTGATTGAGCTTGGAGGCACTCGTCTTGTGTGCCGGGAGATTCCAGTTACCTCTCCCAACACTTGCGTCAAGCAGCGAGCCTAGGCCTTTTGGAAGCGAAAGGTAGCGGCAGGCAGGATGTTGGGTTACAGGCCATAAGCTCAACACTCAGAAGTGTGTATGCATGGGTGGCAGATGTCTGCTACCCACTCGGACATGGGAGTTGGAACCTAGCTACACTCCTATTGAAGAAGGACTTTGGAAATCGCTGTATTCAACTCAGATACACGGGAGTTCAGGCCCAATGCTTACACATGCTTTTCCCACAAACTATCCCAGCCACTAACAGAAGGAGGTTAGCAGGTAAGTCTACAGTCAGGCAGGATGCAGGAGGGTCCTGCCCTGTCCTCAGCTCTCACAGGGAAGCATGCCTAGAAGCCAGCTCTCAACTAGCTGCATTCTTATGACAGTGTGAAGGTAGCAGTATTCTGAGTAAGGCGGTTCCGAGATTACCACTCTACTGCACCTGGAGATACCCTCCACGTCTGCATTGTTAACTTGCGTCTCAGAAGCCTGTGGCAAACGTCTCTGGTGAAGACCTGCGAAACTCACTCTGCAGGCAGTGTGGAACTGTGAGGGACTGAGGGTGAGCTCAACTCTCAGAAGTAAGATGCTTTTGGACAAGGCGTTCAGCTACATTCTCACGTATGGAACTTAGTATGTAGCACCAGTCTACCCCAGGAATTACTAGGCTATCGCTGGAATGAGCTTGGAGGCACTAGTCTTGTGTGCCGGGAGATTCCAATTACCTCTCCCAACACTTCCGTCAAACAGCGAGCCTAGGCCTTTTAGAAGTGAAAGGAACCAGCAGGCTGGATGGGGAGGTACAGGCCTTAAGCTCAACTCTCAGAAGTGTGTATGCAGGGGAGACAGATGTCTGCTACCCACTCTGACATGGGAGTTGGAAACTACCTACACTCTGATTGAAGAAGGCCATTGGAAATCGCTGTATTCAACTCAGATACACAGGAGTTCAGGCCCAATGCTTACACATGCTTTTCCCGCAACCTCTCTCAGCCACTAACATTAGGATGTTAGCAGCTGCGCCTACAGTCAGGCAGGATGCGGGTGGGTTCTGCCATGTCCTCAGCACTCCCAGGGAAGCATGCCTAGAAGCCAGCTCTCAACTAGCTGCATAGTTATGGCAGGGTCAAGGTAGCAGTATTCTGAGTCAGGAGGTTCCAAGATTACCACTCTACTGCACCTGGAGATACCCTCCAGGTCTGCATTGTTAACTTGCGTCTCAGAAGCCTGTGGCAAACGTCTCTGGTGAAGACCTGCGAAACTCACTCTGCAGGCAGTGTGGAACTGTGAGGGACTGAGGGTGAGCTCAACTCTCAGAAGTAAGATGTTTTTGGACAAGGCGTTCAACTACCTACTCACGTATGGAACTTAGTATGTAGCACCAGTCTACCCCAGGAATTACTAGGAAATCGCTTGATTGAGCTTGGAGGCACTCGTCTTGTGTGCCGGGAGATTCCAGTTACCTCTCCCAACACTTGCGTCAAGCAGCGAGCCTAGGCCTTTTGGAAGCGAAAGGTAGCGGCAGGCAGGCTGTTGGGTTACAGGCCATGAGCTCAACTCTCAGAAGTGTGTATGCATGGGTGGCAGATGTCTGCTACCCACTCGGACATGGGAGTTGGAACCTAGCTACACTCCTATTGAAGAAGGACTTTGGAAATCGCTGTATTCAACTCAGATACACGGGAGTTCAGGCCCAATGCTTACACATGCTTTTCCCACAAACTATCCCAGCCACTAACAGAAGGAGGTTAGCAGGTAAGTCTACAGTCAGGCAGGATGCGGGAGGGTCCTGCCCTGTCCTCAGCTCTCACAGGGAAGCATGCCTTGAAGCCAGCTCTCAACTAGCTGCATTCTTATGACAGTGTGAAGGTAGCAGTATTCTGAGTAAGGCGGTTCCGAGATTACCACTCTACTGCACCTGGAGATACCCTCCAGGTCTGCATTGTTAACTTGCGTCTCAGAAGCCTGTGGCAAACGTCTCTGGTGAAGACCTGCGAAACTCACTCTGCAGGCAGTGTGGAACTGTGAGGGACTGAGGGTGAGCTCAACTCTCAGAAGTAAGATGCTTTTGGACAAGGCGTTCAGCTACATTCTCACGTATGGAACTTAGTATGTAGCACCTGTCTACCCCAGGAATTACTAGGCTATCGCTGGAACGAGCTTGGAGGCACTAGTCTTGTGTGCCGGGAGATTCCAATTACCTCTCCCAACACTTCCGTCAAACAGCGAGCCTAGGCCTTTTAGAAGTGAAAGGAACCAGCAGGCTGGATGGGGAGGTACAGGCCTTAAGCTCAACTCTCAGAAGTGTGTATGCAGGGGAGACAGATGTCTGCTACCCACTCTGACATGGGAGTTGGAAACTACCTACACTCTGATTGAAGAAGGCCATTGGAAATCGCTATATTCAACTCAGATACACAGGAGTTCAGGCCCAATGCTTACACATGCTTTTCCCGCAACCTCTCTCAGCCACTAACATTAGGATGTTAGCAGCTGCGCCTACAGTCAGGCAGGATGCGGGTGGGTTCTGCCATGTCCTCAGCACTCCCAGGGAAGCATGCCTAGAAGCCAGCTCTCAACTAGCTGCATTCTTATGGCAGTGTGAAGGTAGCAGTATTCTGAGTCAGGAGGTTCCAAGATTACCACTCTACTGCACCTGGAGATACCCTCCAGGTCTGCATTGTTAACTTGCGTCTCAGAAGCCTGTGGCAAACGTCTCTGGTGAAGACCTGCGAAACTCACTCTGCAGGCAGTGTGGAACTGTGAGGGACTGAGGGTGAGCTCAACTCTCAGAAGTAAGATGCTTTTGGACAAGGCGTTCAGCTACCTTCTCACGTATGGAACTTACTATGTAGCAGCAGTCTACCACACGAATTACTAGGCAATCGCTGGAATGAGCTTGGAGGCCCTAGTCTTGTGTGCCGGGAGATTCCAATTACCTCTCCCAACACTTCCGTCAAACAGCGAGCCTAGGCCATTTAGAAGTGAAAGGAACCAGCAGGCTGGATGGGGAGGTACAGGCCTTAAGCTCAACTCTCAGAAGTGTGTATGCAGGGGAGACAGATGTCTGCTACCCACTCTGACATGGGAGTTGGAAACTACCTACACTCTGATTGAAGAAGGCCATTGGAAATCGCTGTATTCAACTCAGATACACAGGAGTTCAGGCCCAATGCTTACACATGCTTTTCCCGCAACCTCTCTCAGCCACTAACATTAGGATGTTAGCAGCTGCGCCTACAGTCAGGCAGGATGCGGGTGGGTTCTGCCCTGTCCTCAGCACTCCCAGGGAAGCATGCCTAGAAGCCAGCTCTCAACTAGCTGCATTCTTATGGCAGTGTGAAGGTAGCAGTATTCTGAGTAAGGAGGTTCCCAGATTACCACTCTACTGCACCTGGAGATACCCTCCAGGTCTGCATTGTTAACTTGCGTCTCAGAAGCCTGTGGCAAACGTCTCTGGTGAAGACGTCCGAAACTCACTCTGCAGGCAGTGTGGAACTGTGAGGGACTGAGGGTGAGCTCAACTCTCAGAAGTAAGATGTTTTTGGACAAGGCGTTCAACTACCTACTCACGTATGGAACTTAGTATGTAGCACCAGTCTACCCCAGGAATTACTAGGAAATCGCTTGATTGAGCTTGGAGGCACTCGTCTTGTGTGCCGGGAGATTCCAGTTACCTCTCCCAACACTTGCGTCAAGCAGCGAGCCTAGGCCTTTTAGAAGCGAAAGGTAGCGGCAGGCAGGATGTTGGGTTACAGGCCATAAGCTCAACTCTCAGAAGTGTGTATGCATGGGTGGCAGATGTCTGCTACCCACTCGGACATGGGAGTTGGAACCTAGCTACACTCCTATTGAAGAAGGACTTTGGAAATCGCTGTATTCAACTCAGATACACGGGAGTTCAGGCCCAGTGCTTACACATGCTTTTCCCACAAACTATCCCAGCCACTAACAGAAGGAGTTTAGCAGGTAAGTCTACAGTCAGGCAGGATGCGGGAGGGTCCTGCCCTGTCCTCAGCTCTCACAGGGAAGCATGCCTTGAAGCCAGCTCTCAACTAGCTGCATTCTTATGACAGTGTGAAGGTAGCAGTATTCTGAGTAAGGAGGTTCCCAGATTACCACTCTACTGCACTTGGAGATACCCTCCAGGTCTGCATTGTTAACTTGCGTCTCAGAGGCCTCTGGCAAACGTCTCTGGTGAAGACGTGCGAAACTCACTCTGCAGGCAGTGTGGAACTGTGAGGGACTGAGGGTCAGCTCAACTCTCAGCAGTAAGATGTTTTTGGACAAGGCGTTCAAATACCTACTCACGTATGGAACTTAGTATGTAGCACCAGTCTACCCCAGGAATTACTGGGAAATCGCTGGATTGAGCTTGGAGGCACTAGTCTTGTTGCCGGGAGATTCCAGTTACCTCTCCCAACACTTCGGTGAAGCAGCGAGCCTAGGCCTTTTGGAAGCGAAAGCTAGCTGCAGGCAGGAGGTAGGGTTACAGGCCATAAGCTCAACTCTCAGAAGTGTGTATGCATGGGAGGCAGATGTCTTCTACCCACTCGTACATGCGAGTGGGAACCTACTACACTCTGATGAAAAAGGACTTTGGAAATTGCTGTATTCAACTCAGATACACGTGGGTTCAGGCACAACGATTCCACATGCTTTTCTCACAACCTTTCCCTGCCACTAACATGAGGACGTTAGCAGCTCCTTCTACAGTCAAGCAGGATGCGGGAGGGTTGTGCCCTGTCCTTAGCTCTCACAGGGAAGCATGTCTTGAAGCCAGCGGTCAACTAGCTGCATACTTATGGCAGGGTCAAGGTAGCAGTATTCTGAGACAGGAGGTTCCCAGATTACCACTCTACTGCACCTGGAGATACCCTCCAGGTCTGCATTGTTAACTTGCGTCTCAGAGGCCTCTGGCAAACGTCTCTGGTGAAGACGTGCGAAACTCACTCTGCAGGCAGTGTGGAACTGTGAGGGACTGAGGGTCAGCTCAACTCTCAGCAGTAAGATGTTTTTGGACAAGGCGTTCAAATACCTACTCACGTATGGAACTTAGTATGTAGCACCTGTCTACCCCAGGAATTACTAGGAAATCGCTTGATTGAGCTTGGAGGCACTCGTCTTGTGTGCCGGGAGATTCCAGTTACCTCTCCCAACACTTGCGTCAAGCAGCGAGCCTAGGCCTTTTGGAAGCGAAAGGTAGCGGCAGGCAGGATGTTGGGTTACAGGCCATAAGCTCAACTCTCAGAAGTGTGTATGCATGGGTGGCAGATGTCTGCTACCCACTCGGACATGGGAGTTGGAACCTAGCTACACTCCTATTGAAGAAGGACTTTGGAAATCGCTGTATTCAACTCAGATACACGGGAGTTCAGGCCCAATGCTTACACATGCTTTTCCCACAAACTATCCCAGCCACTAACAGAAGGAGGTTAGCAGGTAAGTCTACAGTCAGGCAGGATGCGGGAGGGTCCTGCCCTGTCCTCAGCTCTCACAGGGAAGCATGCCTAGAAGCCAGCTCTCAACTAGCTGCATTCTTATGACAGTGTGAAGGTAGCAGTATTCTGAGTAAGGCGGTTCCGAGATTACCACTCTACTGCACCTGGAGATACCCTCCAGGTCTGCATTGTTAACTTGCGTCTCAGAAGCCTGTGGCAAACGTCTCTGGTGAAGACCTGCGAAACTCACTCTGCAGGCAGTGTGGAACTGTGAGGGACTGAGGGTGAGCTCAACTCTCAGAAGTAAGATGCTTTTGGACAAGGCGTTCAGCTACCTTCTCACGTATGGAACTTACTATGTAGCAGCAGTCTACCACACGAATTACTAGGCAATCGCTGGAATGAGCTTGGAGGCCCTAGTCTTGTGTGCCGGGAGATTCCAATTACCTCTCCCAACACTTCCGTCAAACAGCGAGCCTAGGCCTTTTAGAAGTGAAAGGAACCAGCAGGCTGGATGGGGATGTACAGGCCTTAAGCTCAACTCTCAGAAGTGTGTATGCAGGGGAGACAGATGTCTGCTACCCACTCTGACATGGGAGTTGGAAACTACCTACACTCTGATTGAAGAAGGCCATTGGAAATCGCTGTATTCAACTCAGATACACAGGAGTTCAGGCCCAATGCTTACACATGCTTTTCCCGCAACCTCTCTCAGCCACTAACATTAGGATGTTAGCAGCTGCGCCTACAGTCAGGCAGGATGCGGGTGGGTTCTGCCCTGTCCTCAGCACTCCCAGGGAAGCATGCCTAGAAGCCAGCTCTCAACTAGCTGCATTCTTATGGCAGTGTGAAGGTAGCAGTATTCTGAGTAAGGAGGTTCCCAGATTACCACTCTACTGCACCTGGAGATACCCTCCAGGTCTGCATTGTTAACTTGCGTCTCAGAAGCCTCTGGCAAACGTCTCTGGTGAAGACGTCCGAAACTCACTCTGCAGGCAGTGTGGAACTGTGAGGGACTGAGGGTGAGCTCAACTCTCAGAAGTAAGATGTTTTTGGACAAGGCGTTCAACTACCTACTCACGTATGGAACTTAGTATGTAGCACCAGTCTACCCCAGGAATTACTAGGAAATCGCTTGATTGAGCTTGGAGGCACTCGTCTTGTGTGCCGGGAGATTCCAGTTACCTCTCCCAACACTTGCGTCAAGCAGCGAGCCTAGGCCTTTTGGAAGCGAAAGGTAGCGGCAGGCAGGATGTTGGGTTACAGGCCATAAGCTCAACTCTCAGAAGTGTGTATGCATGGGTGGCAGATGTCTGCTACCCACTCGGACATGGGAGTTGGAACCTAGCTACACTCCTATTGAAGAAGGACTTTGGAAATCGCTGTATTCAACTCAGATACACGGGAGTTCAGGCCCAATGCTTACACATGCTTTTCCCACAAACTATCCCAGCCACTAACAGAAGGAGGTTAGCAGGTAAGTCTACAGTCAGGCAGGATGCGGGAGGGTCCTGCCCTGTCCTCAGCTCTCACAGGGAAGCATGCCTTGAAGCCAGCTCTCAACTAGCTGCATTCTTATGACAGTGTGAAGGTAGCAGTATTCTGAGTAAGGAGGTTCCCAGATTACCACTCTACTGCACCTGGAGATACCCTCCAGGTCTGCATTGTTAACTTGCGTCTCAGAGGCCTCTGGCAAACGTCTCTGGTGAAGACGTGCGAAACTCACTCTGCAGGCAGTGTGGAACTGTGAGGGACTGAGGGTCAGCTCAACTCTCAGCAGTAAGATGTTTTTGGACAAGGCGTTCAAATACCTACTCACGTATGGAACTTAGTATGTAGCACCAGTCTACCCCAGGAATTACTGGGAAATCGCTGGATTGAGCTTGGAGGCACTAGTCTTGTTGCCGGGAGATTCCAGTTACCTCTCCCAACACTTCGGTGAAGCAGCGAGCCTAGGCCTTTTGGAAGCGAAAGCTAGCTGCAGGCAGGAGGTAGGGTTACAGGCCATAAGCTCAACTCTCAGAAGTGTGTATGCATGGGAGGCAGATGTCTTCTACCCACTCGTACATGCGAGTGGGAACCTACTACACTCTGATGAAAAAGGACTTTGGAAATTGCTGTATTCAACTCAGATACACGTGGGTTCAGGCACAACGATTCCACATGCTTTTCTCACAACCTTTCCCTGCCACTAACATGAGGACGTTAGCAGCTCCTTCTACAGTCAAGCAGGATGCGGGAGGGTTGTGCCCTGTCCTTAGCTCTCACAGGGAAGCATGTCTTGAAGCCAGCGGTCAACTAGCTGCATACTTATGGCAGG
Organism: Canis lupus baileyi; assembly: GCF_048164855.1. NCBI lineage: Eukaryota > Metazoa > Chordata > Mammalia > Carnivora > Canidae > Canis > Canis lupus. The sequence goes on along the minus strand of NW_027326457.1, from coordinate 968,252 downwards.
GTCAAGGTAGCAGTATTCTGAGACAGGAGGTTCCCAGATTACCACTCTACTGCACCTGGAGATACCCTCCAGGTCTGCATTGTTAACTTGCGTCTCAGAGGCCTCTGGCAAACGTCTCTGGTGAAGACGTGCGAAACTCACTCTGCAGGCAGTGTGGAACTGTGAGGGACTGAGGGTCAGCTCAACTCTCAGCAGTAAGATGTTTTTGGACAAGGCGTTCAAATACCTACTCACGTATGGAACTTAGTATGTAGCACCAGTCTACCCCAGGAATTACTAGGAAATCGCTTGATTGAGCTTGGAGGCACTCGTCTTGTGTGCCGGGAGATTCCAGTTACCTCTCCCAACACTTGCGTCAAGCAGCGAGCCTAGGCCTTTTGGAAGCGAAAGGTAGCGGCAGGCAGGATGTTGGGTTACAGGCCATAAGCTCAACTCTCAGAAGTGTGTATGCATGGGTGGCAGATGTCTGCTACCCACTCGGACATGGGAGTTGGAACCTAGCTACACTCCTATTGAAGAAGGACTTTGGAAATCGCTGTATTCAACTCAGATACACGGGAGTTCAGGCCCAATGCTTACACATGCTTTTCCCACAAACTATCCCAGCCACTAACAGAAGGAGGTTAGCAGGTAAGTCTACAGTCAGGCAGGATGCGGGAGGGTCCTGCCCTGTCCTCAGCTCTCACAGGGAAGCATGCCTAGAAGCCAGCTCTCAACTAGCTGCATTCTTATGACAGTGTGAAGGTAGCAGTATTCTGAGTAAGGCGGTTCCGAGATTACCACTCTACTGCACCTGGAGATACCCTCCAGGTCTGCATTGTTAACTTGCGTCTCAGAAGCCTGTGGCAAACGTCTCTGGTGAAGACCTGCGAAACTCACTCTGCAGGCAGTGTGGAACTGTGAGGGACTGAGGGTGAGCTCAACTCTCAGAAGTAAGATGCTTTTGGACAAGGCGTTCAGCTACATTCTCACGTATGGAACTTAGTATGTAGCACCTGTCTACCCCAGGAATTACTAGGCTATCGCTGGAACGAGCTTGGAGGCCCTAGTCTTGTGTGCCGGGAGATTCCAATTACCTCTCCCAACACTTCCGTCAAACAGCGAGCCTAGGCCATTTAGAAGTGAAAGGAACCAGCAGGCTGGATGGGGAGGTACAGGCCTTAAGCTCAACTCTCAGAAGTGTGTATGCAGGGGAGACAGATGTCTGCTACCCACTCTGACATGGGAGTTGGAAACTACCTACACTCTGATTGAAGAAGGCCATTGGAAATCGCTGTATTCAACTCAGATACACAGGAGTTCAGGCCCAATGCTTACACATGCTTTTCCCGCAACCTCTCTCAGCCACTAACATTAGGATGTTAGCAGCTGCGCCTACAGTCAGGCAGGATGCGGGTGGGTTCTGCCATGTCCTCAGCACTCCCAGGGAAGCATGCCTAGAAGCCAGCTCTCAACTAGCTGCATTCTTATGGCAGTGTGAAGGTAGCAGTATTCTGAGTCAGGAGGTTCCAAGATTACCACTCTACTGCACCTGGAGATACCCTCCAGGTCTGCATTGTTAACTTGCGTCTCAGAAGCCTGTGGCAAACGTCTCTGGTGAAGACCTGCGAAACTCACTCTGCAGGCAGTGTGGAACTGTGAGGGACTGAGGGTGAGCTCAACTCTCAGAAGTAAGATGCTTTTGGACAAGGCGTTCAGCTACCTTCTCACGTATGGAACTTAGTATGTAGCACCAGTCTACCACACGAATGACTAGGCAATCGCTGGAATGAGCTTGGAGGCCCTAGTCTTGTGTGCCGGGAGATTCCAATTACCTCTCCCAACACTTCCGTCAAACAGCGAGCCTAGGCCTTTTAGAAGTGAAAGGAACCAGCAGGCTGGATGGGGAGGTACAGGCCTTAAGCTCAACTCTCAGAAGTGTGTATGCAGGGGAGACAGATGTCTGCTACCCACTCTGACATGGGAGTTGGAAACTACCTACACTCTGATTGAAGAAGGCCATTGGAAATCGCTGTATTCAACTCAGATACACAGGAGTTCAGGCCCAATGCTTACACATGCTTTTCCCGCAACCTCTCTCAGCCACTAACATTAGGATGTTAGCAGCTGCGCCTACAGTCAGGCAGGATGCGGGTGGGTTCTGCCATGTCCTCAGCACTCCCAGGGAAGCATGCCTAGAAGCCAGCTCTCAACTAGCTGCATTCTTATGGCAGTGTGAGGGTAGCAGTATTCTGAGTCAGGAGGTTCCAAGATTACCACTCTACTGCACCTGGAGATACCCTCCAGGTCTGCATTGTTAACTTGCGTCTCAGAAGCCTGTGGCAAACGTCTCTGGTGAAGACCTGCGAAACTCACTCTGCAGGCAGTGTGGAACTGTGAGGGACTGAGGGTGAGCTCAACTCTCAGAAGTAAGATGTTTTTGGACAAGGCGTTCAACTACCTACTCACGTATGGAACTTAGTATGTAGCACCAGTCTACCCCAGGAATTACTAGGAAATCGCTTGATTGAGCTTGGAGGCACTCGTCTTGTGTGCCGGGAGATTCCAGTTACCTCTCCCAACACTTGCGTCAAGCAGCGAGCCTAGGCCTTTTGGAAGCGAAAGGTAGCGGCAGGCAGGCTGTTGGGTTACAGGCCATGAGCTCAACTCTCAGAAGTGTGTATGCATGGGTGGCAGATGTCTGCTACCCACTCGGACATGGGAGTTGGAACCTAGCTACACTCCTATTGAAGAAGGACTTTGGAAATCGCTGTATTCAACTCAGATACACGGGAGTTCAGGCCCAATGCTTACACATGCTTTTCCCACAAACTATCCCAGCCACTAACAGAAGGAGGTTAGCAGGTAAGTCTACAGTCAGGCAGGATGCGGGAGGGTCCTGCCCTGTCCTCAGCTCTCACAGGGAAGCATGCCTTGAAGCCAGCTCTCAACTAGCTGCATTCTTATGACAGTGTGAAGGTAGCAGTATTCTGAGTAAGGCGGTTCCGTGATTACCACTCTACTGCACCTGGAGATACCCTCCAGGTCTGCATTGTTAACTTGCGTCTCAGAAGCCTGTGGCAAACGTCTCTGGTGAAGACCTGCGAAACTCACTCTGCAGGCAGTGTGGAACTGTGAGGGACTGAGGGTGAGCTCAACTCTCAGAAGTAAGATGCTTTTGGACAAGGCGTTCAGCTACATTCTCACGTATGGAACTTAGTATGTAGCACCTGTCTACCCCAGGAATTACTAGGCTATCGCTGGAACGAGCTTGGAGGCACTAGTCTTGTGTGCCGGGAGATTCCAATTACCTCTCCCAACACTTCCGTCAAACAGCGAGCCTAGGCCTTTTAGAAGTGAAAGGAACCAGCAGGCTGGATGGGGAGGTACAGGCCTTAAGCTCAACTCTCAGAAGTGTGTATGCAGGGGAGACAGATGTCTGCTACCCACTCTGACATGGGAGTTGGAAACTACCTACACTCTGATTGAAGAAGGCCATTGGAAATCGCTATATTCAACTCAGATACACAGGAGTTCAGGCCCAATGCTTACACATGCTTTTCCCGCAACCTCTCTCAGCCACTAACATTAGGATGTTAGCAGCTGCGCCTACAGTCAGGCAGGATGCGGGTGGGTTCTGCCATGTCCTCAGCACTCCCAGGGAAGCATGCCTAGAAGCCAGCTCTCAACTAGCTGCATTCTTATGGCAGTGTGAAGGTAGCAGTATTCTGAGTCAGGAGGTTCCAAGATTACCACTCTACTGCACCTGGAGATACCCTCCAGGTCTGCATTGTTAACTTGCGTCTCAGAAGCCTGTGGCAAACGTCTCTGGTGAAGACCTGCGAAACTCACTCTGCAGGCAGTGTGGAACTGTGAGGGACTGAGGGTGAGCTCAACTCTCAGAAGTAAGATGCTTTTGGACAAGGCGTTCAGCTACCTTCTCACGTATGGAACTTAGTATGTAGCACCAGTCTACCACACGAATGACTAGGCAATCGCTGGAATGAGCTTGGAGGCCCTAGTCTTGTGTGCCGGGAGATTCCAATTACCTCTCCCAACACTTCCGTCAAACAGCGAGCCTAGGCCTTTTAGAAGTGAAAGGAACCAGCAGGCTGGATGGGGAGGTACAGGCCTTAAGCTCAACTCTCAGAAGTGTGTATGCAGGGGAGACAGATGTCTGCTACCCACTCTGACATGGGAGTTGGAAACTACCTACACTCTGATTGAAGAAGGCCATTGGAAATCGCTGTATTCAACTCAGATACACAGGAGTTCAGGCCCAATGCTTACACATGCTTTTCCCGCAACCTCTCTCAGCCACTAACATTAGGATGTTAGCAGCTGCGCCTACAGTCAGGCAGGATGCGGGTGGGTTCTGCCCTGTCCTCAGCACTCCCAGGGAAGCATGCCTAGAAGCCAGCTCTCAACTAGCTGCATTCTTATGGCAGTGTGAAGGTAGCAGTATTCTGAGTAAGGAGGTTCCCAGATTACCACTCTACTGCACCTGGAGATACCCTCCAGGTCTGCATTGTTAACTTGCGTCTCAGAAGCCTCTGGCAAACGTCTCTGGTGAAGACGTCCGAAACTCACTCTGCAGGCAGTGTGGAACTGTGAGGGACTGAGGGTGAGCTCAACTCTCAGAAGTAAGATGTTTTTGGACAAGGCGTTCAACTACCTACTCACGTATGGAACTTAGTATGTAGCACCAGTCTACCCCAGGAATTACTAGGAAATCGCTTGATTGAGCTTGGAGGCACTCGTCTTGTGTGCCGGGAGATTCCAGTTACCTCTCCCAACACTTGCGTCAAGCAGCGAGCCTAGGCCTTTTGGAAGCGAAAGGTAGCGGCAGGCAGGATGTTGGGTTACAGGCCATAAGCTCAACTCTCAGAAGTGTGTATGCATGGGTGGCAGATGTCTGCTACCCACTCGGACATGGGAGTTGGAACCTAGCTACACTCCTATTGAAGAAGGACTTTGGAAATCGCTGTATTCAACTCAGATACACGGGAGTTCAGGCCCAATGCTTACACATGCTTTTCCCACAAACTATCCCAGCCACTAACAGAAGGAGGTTAGCAGGTAAGTCTACAGTCAGGCAGGATGCGGGAGGGTCCTGCCCTGTCCTCAGCTCTCACAGGGAAGCATGCCTTGAAGCCAGCTCTCAACTAGCTGCATTCTTATGACAGTGTGAAGGTAGCAGTATTCTGAGTAAGGAGGTTCCCAGATTACCACTCTACTGCACCTGGAGATACCCTCCAGGTCTGCATTGTTAACTTGCGTCTCAGAGGCCTCTGGCAAACGTCTCTGGTGAAGACGTGCGAAACTCACTCTGCAGGCAGTGTGGAACTGTGAGGGACTGAGGGTCAGCTCAACTCTCAGCAGTAAGATGTTTTTGGACAAGGCGTTCAAATACCTACTCACGTATGGAACTTAGTATGTAGCACCAGTCTACCCCAGGAATTACTGGGAAATCGCTGGATTGAGCTTGGAGGCACTAGTCTTGTTGCCGGGAGATTCCAGTTACCTCTCCCAACACTTCGGTGAAGCAGCGAGCCTAGGCCTTTTGGAAGCGAAAGCTAGCTGCAGGCAGGAGGTAGGGTTACAGGCCATAAGCTCAACTCTCAGAAGTGTGTATGCATGGGAGGCAGATGTCTTCTACCCACTCGTACATGCGAGTGGGAACCTACTACACTCTGATGAAAAAGGACTTTGGAAATTGCTGTATTCAACTCAGATACACGTGGGTTCAGGCACAACGATTCCACATGCTTTTCTCACAACCTTTCCCTGCCACTAACATGAGGACGTTAGCAGCTCCTTCTACAGTCAAGCAGGATGCGGGAGGGTTGTGCCCTGTCCTTAGCTCTCACAGGGAAGCATGTCTTGAAGCCAGCGGTCAACTAGCTGCATACTTATGGCAGGGTCAAGGTAGCAGTATTCTGAGACAGGAGGTTCCCAGATTACCACTCTACTGCACCTGGAGATACCCTCCAGGTCTGCATTGTTAACTTGCGTCTCAGAGGCCTCTGGCAAACGTCTCTGGTGAAGACGTGCGAAACTCACTCTGCAGGCAGTGTGGAACTGTGAGGGACTGAGGGTCAGCTCAACTCTCAGCAGTAAGATGTTTTTGGACAAGGCGTTCAAATACCTACTCACGTATGGAACTTAGTATGTAGCACCAGTCTACCCCAGGAATTACTAGGAAATCGCTTGATTGAGCTTGGAGGCACTCGTCTTGTGTGCCGGGAGATTCCAGTTACCTCTCCCAACACTTGCGTCAAGCAGCGAGCCTAGGCCTTTTGGAAGCGAAAGGTAGCGGCAGGCAGGATGTTGGGTTACAGGCCATAAGCTCAACTCTCAGAAGTGTGTATGCATGGGTGGCAGATGTCTGCTACCCACTCGGACATGGGAGTTGGAACCTAGCTACACTCCTATTGAAGAAGGACTTTGGAAATCGCTGTATTCAACTCAGATACACGGGAGTTCAGGCCCAATGCTTACACATGCTTTTCCCACAAACTATCCCAGCCACTAACAGAAGGAGGTTAGCATGTAAGTCTACAGTCAGGCAGGATGCGGGAGGGTCCTGCCCTGTCCTCAGCTCTCACAGGGAAGCATGCCTAGAAGCCAGCTCTCAACTAGCTGCATTCTTATGACAGTGTGAAGGTAGCAGTATTCTGAGTAAGGCGGTTCCGAGATTACCACTCTACTGCACCTGGAGATACCCTCCAGGTCTGCATTGTTAACTTGCGTCTCAGAAGCCTGTGGCAAACGTCTCTGGTGAAGACCTGCGAAACTCACTCTGCAGGCAGTGTGGAACTGTGAGGGACTGAGGGTGAGCTCAACTCTCAGAAGTAAGATGCTTTTGGACAAGGCGTTCAGCTACATTCTCACGTATGGAACTTAGTATGTAGCACCTGTCTACCCCAGGAATTACTAGGCTATCGCTGGAACGAGCTTGGAGGCACTAGTCTTGTGTGCCGGGAGATTCCAATTACCTCTCCCAACACTTCCGTCAAACAGCGAGCCTAGGCCTTTTAGAAGTGAAAGGAACCAGCAGGCTGGATGGGGAGGTACAGGCCTTAAGCTCAACTCTCAGAAGTGTGTATGCAGGGGAGACAGATGTCTGCTACCCACTCTGACATGGGAGTTGGAAACTACCTACACTCTGATTGAAGAAGGCCATTGGAAATCGCTGTATTCAACTCAGATACACAGGAGTTCAGGCCCAATGCTTACACATGCTTTTCCCGCAACCTCTCTCAGCCACTAACATTAGGATGTTAGCAGCTGCGCCTACAGTCAGGCAGGATGCGGGTGGGTTCTGCCATGTCCTCAGCACTCCCAGGGAAGCATGCCTAGAAGCCAGCTCTCAACTAGCTGCATTCTTATGGCAGTGTGAAGGTAGCAGTATTCTGAGTCAGGAGGTTCCAAGATTACCACTCTACTGCACCTGGAGATACCCTCCAGGTCTGCATTGTTAACTTGCGTCTCAGAAGCCTGTGGCAAACGTCTCTGGTGAAGACCTGCGAAACTCACTCTGCAGGCAGTGTGGAACTGTGAGGGACTGAGGGTGAGCTCAACTCTCAGAAGTAAGATGCTTTTGGACAAGGCGTTCAGCTACCTTCTCACGTATGGAACTTAGTATGTAGCAACAGTCTACCACACGAATGACTAGGCAATCGCTGGAATGAGCTTGGAGGCCCTAGTCTTGTGTGCCGGGAGATTCCAATTACCTCTCCCAACACTTCCGTCAAACAGCGAGCCTAGGCCTTTTAGAAGTGAAAGGAACCAGCAGGCTGGATGGGGAGGTACAGGCCTTAAGCTCAACTCTCAGAAGTGTGTATGCAGGGGAGACAGATGTCTGCTACCCACTCTGACATGGGAGTTGGAAACTACCTACACTCTGATTGAAGAAGGCCATTGGAAATCGCTGTATTCAACTCAGATACACAGGAGTTCAGGCCCAATGCTTACACATGCTTTTCCCGCAACCTCTCTCAGCCACTAACATTAGGATGTTAGCAGCTGCGCCTACAGTCAGGCAGGATGCGGGTGGGTTCTGCCCTGTCCTCAGCACTCCCAGGGAAGCATGCCTAGAAGCCAGCTCTCAACTAGCTGCATTCTTATGGCAGTGTGAAGGTAGCAGTATTCTGAGTAAGGAGGTTCCCAGATTACCACTCTACTGCACCTGGAGATACCCTCCAGGTCTGCATTGTTAACTTGCGTCTCAGAAGCCTCTGGCAAACGTCTCTGGTGAAGACGTCCGAAACTCACTCTGCAGGCAGTGTGGAACTGTGAGGGACTGAGGGTGAGCTCAACTCTCAGAAGTAAGATGTTTTTGGACAAGGCGTTCAACTACCTACTCACGTATGGAACTTAGTATGTAGCACCAGTCTACCCCAGGAATTACTAGGAAATCGCTTGATTGAGCTTGGAGGCACTCGTCTTGTGTGCCGGGAGATTCCAGTTACCTCTCCCAACACTTCCGTCAAGCAGCGAGTCTAGGCCTTTTAGAAGCGAAAGGTAGCGGCAGGCAGGATGTTGGGTTACAGGCCATAAGCTCAACTCTCAGAAGTGTGTATGCATGTGTGGCAGACGTCTGCTACCCACTCGGACATGGGAGTTGGAACCTAGCTACACTCCTATTGAAGAAGGACTTTGGAAATCGCTGTATTCAACTCAGATACACGGGAGTTCAGGCCCAATGCTTACACATGCTTTTCCCACAAACTATCCCAGCCACTAACAGAAGGAGGTTAGCAGGTAAGTCTACAGTCAGGCAGGATGCGGGAGGGTCCTGCCCTGTCCTCAGCTCTCACAGGGAAGCATGCCTTGAAGCCAGCTCTCAACTAGCTGCATTCTTATGACAGTGTGAAGGTAGCAGTATTCTGAGTAAGGAGGTTCCCATATTACCACTCTACTGCACCTGGAGATACCCTCCAGGTCTGCATTGTTAACTTGCGTCTCAGAGGCCTCTGGCAAACGTCTCTGGTGAAGACGTGCGAAACTCACTCTGCAGGCAGTGTGGAACTGTGAGGGACTGAGGGTCAGCTCAACTCTCAGCAGTAAGATGTTTTTGGACAAGGCGTTCAAATACCTACTCACGTATGGAACTTAGTATGTAGCACCAGTCTACCCCAGGAATTACTGGGAAATCGCTGGATTGAGCTTGGAGGCACTAGTCTTGTTGCCGGGAGATTCCAGTTACCTCTCCCAACACTTCGGTGAAGCAGCGAGCCTAGGCCTTTTGGAAGCGAAAGCTAGCTGCAGGCAGGAGGTAGGGTTACAGGCCATAAGCTCAAGTCTCAGAAGTGTGTATGCATGGGAGGCAGATGTCTTCTACCCACTCGTACATGCGAGTGGGAACCTACTACACTCTGATGAAAAAGGACTTTGGAAATTGCTGTATTCAACTCAGATACACGTGGGTTCAGGCACAACGATTCCACATGCTTTTCTCACAACCTTTCCCTGCCACTAACATGAGGACGTTAGCAGCTCCTTCTACAGTCAAGCAGGATGCGGGAGGGTTGTGCCCTGTCCTTAGCTCTCACAGGGAAGCATGTCTTGAAGCCAGCGGTCAACTAGCTGCATACTTATGGCAGGGTCAAGGTAGCAGTATTCTGAGACAGGAGGTTCCCAGATTACCACTCTACTGCACCTGGAGATACCCTCCAGGTCTGCATTGTTAACTTGCGTCTCAGAGGCCTCTGGCAAACGTCTCTGGTGAAGACGTGCGAAACTCACTCTGCAGGCAGTGTGGAACTGTGAGGGACTGAGGGTCAGCTCAACTCTCAGCAGTAAGATGTTTTTGGACAAGGCGTTCAAATACCTACTCACGTATGGAACTTAGTATGTAGCACCTGTCTACCCCAGGAATTACTAGGAAATCGCTTGATTGAGCTTGGAGGCACTCGTCTTGTGTGCCGGGAGATTCCAGTTACCTCTCCCAACACTTGCGTCAAGCAGCGAGCCTAGGCCTTTTGGAAGCGAAAGGTAGCGGCAGGCAGGATGTTGGGTTACAGGCCATAAGCTCAACTCTCAGAAGTGTGTATGCATGGGTGGCAGATGTCTGCTACCCACTCGGACATGGGAGTTGGAACCTAGCTACACTCCTATTGAAGAAGGACTTTGGAAATCGCTGTATTCAACTCAGATACACGGGAGTTCAGGCCCAATGCTTACACATGCTTTTCCCACAAACTATCCCAGCCACTAACAGAAGGAGGTTAGCAGGTAAGTCTACAGTCAGGCAGGATGCGGGAGGGTCCTGCCCTGTCCTCAGCTCTCACAGGGAAGCATGCCTAGAAGCCAGCTCTCAACTAGCTGCATTCTTATGACAGTGTGAAGGTAGCAGTATTCTGAGTAAGGCGGTTCCGAGATTACCACTCTACTGCACCTGGAGATACCCTCCAGGTCTGCATTGTTAACTTGCGTCTCAGAAGCCTGTGGCAAACGTCTCTGGTGAAGACCTGCGAAACTCACTCTGCAGGCAGTGTGGAACTGTGAGGGACTGAGGGTGAGCTCAACTCTCAGAAGTAAGATGCTTTTGGACAAGGCGTTCAGCTACATTCTCACGTATGGAACTTAGTATGTAGCACCTGTCTACCCCAGGAATTACTAGGCAATCGCTGGAATGAGCTTGGAGGCCCTAGTCTTGTGTGCCGGGAGATTCCAATTACCTCTCCCAACACTTCCGTCAAACAGCGAGCCTAGGCCTTTTAGAAGTGAAAGGAACCAGCAGGCTGGATGGGGAGGTACAGGCCTTAAGCTCAACTCTCAGAAGTGTGTATGCAGGGGAGACAGATGTCTGCTACCCACTCTGACATGGGAGTTGGAAACTACCTACACTCTGATTGAAGAAGGCCATTGGAAATCGCTGTATTCAACTCAGATACACAGGAGTTCAGGCCCAATGCTTACACATGCTTTTCCCGCAACCTCTCTCAGCCACTAACATTAGGATGTTAGCAGCTGCGCCTACAGTCAGGCAGGATGTGGGTGGGTTCTGCCATGTCCTCAGCACTCCCAGGGAAGCATGCCTAGAAGCCAGCTCTCAACTAGCTGCATTCTTATGGCAGTGTGAGGGTAGCAGTATTCTGAGTCAGGAGGTTCCAAGATTACCACTCTACTGCACCTGGAGATACCCTCCAGGTCTGCATTGTTAACTTGCGTCTCAGAAGCCTGTGGCAAACGTCTCTGGTGAAGACCTGCGAAACTCACTCTGCAGGCAGTGTGGAACTGTGAGGGACTGAGGGTGAGCTCAACTCTCAGAAGTAAGATGTTTTTGGACAAGGCGTTCAACTACCTACTCACGTATGGAACTTAGTATGTAGCACCAGTCTACCCCAGGAATTACTAGGAAATCGCTTGATTGAGCTTGGAGGCACTCGTCTTGTGTGCCGGGAGATTCCAGTTACCTCTCCCAACACTTGCGTCAAGCAGCGAGCCTAGGCCTTTTGGAAGCGAAAGGTAGCGGCAGGCAGGCTGTTGGGTTACAGGCCATGAGCTCAACTCTCAGAAGTGTGTATGCATGGGTGGCAGATGTCTGCTACCCACTCGGACATGGGAGTTGGAACCTAGCTACACTCCTATTGAAGAAGGACTTTGGAAATCGCTGTATTCAACTCAGATACACGGGAGTTCAGGCCCAATGCTTACACATGCTTTTCCCACAAACTATCCCAGCCACTAACAGAAGGAGGTTAGCAGGTAAGTCTGCAGTCAGGCAGGATGCGGGAGGGTCCTGCCCTGTCCTCAGCTCTCACAGGGAAGCATGCCTTGAAGCCAGCTCTCAACTAGCTGCATTCTTATGACAGTGTGAAGGTAGCAGTATTCTGAGTAAGGCGGTTCCGAGATTACCACTCTACTGCACCTGGAGATACCCTCCAGGTCTGCATTGTTAACTTGCGTCTCAGAAGCCTGTGGCAAACGTCTCTGGTGAAGACCTGCGAAACTCACTCTGCAGGCAGTGTGGAACTGTGAGGGACTGAGGGTGAGCTCAACTCTCAGAAGTAAGATGCTTTTGGACAAGGCGTTCAGCTACATTCTCACGTATGGAACTTAGTATGTAGCACCTGTCTACCCCAGGAATTACTAGGCTATCGCTGGAACGAGCTTGGAGGCACTAGTCTTGTGTGCCGGGAGATTCCAATTACCTCTCCCAACACTTCCGTCAAACAGCGAGCCTAGGCCTTTTAGAAGTGAAAGGAACCAGCAGGCTGGATGGGGAGGTACAGGCCTTAAGCTCAACTCTCAGAAGTGTGTATGCAGGGGAGACAGATGTCTGCTACCCACTCTGACATGGGAGTTGGAAACTACCTACACTCTGATTGAAGAAGGCCATTGGAAATCGCTGTATTCAACTCAGATACACAGGAGTTCAGGCCCAATGCTTACACATGCTTTTCCCGCAACCTCTCTCAGCCACTAACATTAGGATGTTAGCAGCTGCGCCTACAGTCAGGCAGGATGCGGGTGGGTTCTGCCATGTCCTCAGCACTCCCAGGGAAGCATGCCTAGAAGCCAGCTCTCAACTAGCTGCATTCTTATGGCAGTGTGAAGGTAGCAGTATTCTGAGACAGGAGGTTCCAAGATTACCACTCTACTGCACCTGGAGATACCCTCCAGGTCTGCATTGTTAACTTGCGTCTCAGAAGCCTCTGGCAAACGTCTCTGGTGAAGACGTCCGAAACTCACTCTGCAGGCAGTGTGGAACTGTGAGGGACTGAGGGTGAGCTCAACTCTCAGAAGTAAGATGCTTTTGGACAAGGCGTTCAACTACCTACTCACGTATGGAACTTAGTATGTAGCACCAGTCTACCCCAGGAATTACTAGGAAATCGCTTGATTGAGCTTGGAGGCACTCGTCTTGTGTGCCGGGAGATTCCAGTTACCTCTCCCAACACTTGCGTCAAGCAGCGAGCCTAGGCCTTTTGGAAGCGAAAGGTAGCGGCAGGCAGGATGTTGGGTTACAGGCCATAAGCTCAACTCTCAGAAGTGTGTATGCATGGGTGGCAGATGTCTGCTACCCACTCGGACATGGGAGTTGGAACCTAGCTACACTCCTATTGAAGAAGGACTTTGGAAATCGCTGTATTCAACTCAGATACACGGGAGTTCAGGCCCAATGCTTACACATGCTTTTCCCACAAACTATCCCAGCCACTAACAGAAGGAGGTTAGCAGGTAAGTCTACAGTCAGGCAGGATGCGGGAGGGTCCTGCCCTGTCCTCAGCTCTCACAGGGAAGCATGTCTTGAAGCCAGCGGTCAACTAGCTGCATACTTATGGCAGGGTCAAGGTAGCAGTATTCTGAGACAGGAGGTTCCCAGATTACCACTCTACTGCACCTGGAGATACCCTCCAGGTCTGCATTGTTAACTTGCGTCTCAGAAGCCTCTGGCAAACGTCTCTGGTGAAGACGTGCGAAACTCACTCTGCAGGCAGTGTGGAACTGTGAGGGACTGAGGGTGAGCTCAACTCTCAGCAGTAAGATATTTTTGGACAAGGCGTTCAAATACCTACTCACGCATGGAACTTAGTATGTAGCACCAGTCTACCCCAGGAATTACTGGGAAATCGCTGGATTGAGCTTGGAGGCACTAGTCTTGTTGCCGGGAGATTCCAGTTACCTCTCCCAACACTTCGGTGAAGCAGCGAGCCTAGGCCTTTTGGAAGCGAAAGCTAGCTGCAGGCAGGAGGTAGGGTTACAGGCCATAAGCTCAACTCTCAGAAGTGTGTATGCATGGGAGGCAGATGTCTTCTACCCACTCGTACATGCGAGTGGGAACCTACTACACTCTGATGAAAAAGGACTTTGGAAATTGCTGTATTCAACTCAGATACACGTGGGTTCAGGCACAACGATTCCACATGCTTTTCTCACAACCTTTCCCTGCCACTAACATGAGGACGTTAGCAGCTCCTTCTACAGTCAAGCAGGATGCGGGAGGGTTGTGCCCTGTCCTTAGCTCTCACAGGGAAGCATGTCTTGAAGCCAGCGGTCAACTAGCTGCATACTTATGGCAGGGTCAAGGTAGCAGTATTCTGAGACAGGAGGTTCCCAGATTACCACTCTACTGCACCTGGAGATACCCTCCAGGTCTGCATTGTTAACTTGCGTCTCAGAGGCCTCTGGCAAACGTCTCTGGTGAAGACGTGCGAAACTCACTCTGCAGGCAGTGTGGAACTGTGAGGGACTGAGGGTCAGCTCAACTCTCAGCAGTAAGATGTTTTTGGACAAGGCGTTCAAATACCTACTCACGTATGGAACTTAGTATGTAGCACCAGTCTACCCCAGGAATTACTAGGAAATCGCTTGATTGAGCTTGGAGGCACTCGTCTTGTGTGCCGGGAGATTCCAGTTACCTCTCCCAACACTTGCGTCAAGCAGCGAGCCTAGGCCTTTTGGAAGCGAAAGGTAGCGGCAGGCAGGATGTTGGGTTACAGGCCATAAGCTCAACTCTCAGAAGTGTGTATGCATGGGTGGCAGATGTCTGCTACCCACTCGGACATGGGAGTTGGAACCTAGCTACACTCCTATTGAAGAAGGACTTTGGAAATCGCTGTATTCAACTCAGATACACGGGAGTTCAGGCCCAATGCTTACACATGCTTTTCCCACAAACTATCCCAGCCACTAACAGAAGGAGGTTAGCAGGTAAGTCTACAGTCAGGCAGGATGCGGGAGGGTCCTGCCCTGTCCTCAGCTCTCACAGGGAAGCATGCCTTGAAGCCAGCTCTCAACTAGCTGCATTCTTATGACAGTGTGAAGGTAGCAGTATTCTGAGTAAGGAGGTTCCCAGATTACCACTCTACTGCACCTGGAGATACCCTCCAGGTCTGCATTGTTAACTTGCGTCTCAGAGGCCTCTGGCAAACGTCTCTGGTGAAGACGTGCGAAACTCACTCTGCAGGCAGTGTGGAACTGTGAGGGACTGAGGGTGAGCTCAACTCTCAGCAGTAAGATGTTTTTGGACAAGGCGTTCAAATACCTACTCACGTATGGTACTTAGTATGTAGCACCAGTCTACCCCAGGAATTACTGGGAAATCGCTGGATTGAGCTTGGAGGCACTAGTCTTGTTGCCGGGAGATTCCAGTTACCTCTCCCAACACTTCGGTGAAGCAGCGAGCCTAGGCCTTTTGGAAGCGAAAGCTAGCTGCAGGCAGGAGGTAGGGATACAGGCCATAAGCTCAACTCTCAGAAGTGTGTATGCATGGGAGGCAGATGTCTGCTACCCACTCGTACGTGCGAGTGGGAACCTACTACACTCTGATGAAAAAGGACTTTGGAAATCGCTGTATTCAACTCAGATACACGTGGGTTCAGGCACAACGATTCCACATGCTTTTCTCACAACCTTTCCCTGCCACTAACATGAGGACGTTAGCAGCTCCTTCTACAGTCAAGCAGGATGCGGGAGGGTTGTGCCCTGTCCTTAGCTCTCACAGGGAAGCATGTCTTGAAGCCAGCGGTCAACTAGCTGCATACTTATGGCAGGGTCAAGGTAGCAGTATTCTGAGTCAGGAGGTTCCAAGATTACCACTCTACTGCACCTGGAGATACCCTCCAGGTCTGCATTGTTAACTTGCGTCTCAGAGGCCTCTGGCAAACGTCTCTGGTGAAGACGTGCGAAACTCACTCTGCAGGCAGTGTGGAACTGTGAGGGACTGAGGGTCAGCTCAGCTCTCAGCAGTAAGATGTTTTTGGACAAGGCGTTCAAATACCTACTCACGTATGGAACTTAGTATGTAGCACCAGTCTACCCCAGGAATTACTAGGCAATCGCTTGATTGAGCTTGGAGGCACTCGTCTTGTGTGCCGGGAGATTCCAATTACCTTTCCCAACACTTGCGTCAAGCAGCGAGCCTAGGCCTTTTGGAAGCGAAAGGTAGCGGCAGGCACGATGTAGGGTTACAGGCCATAAGCTCAACTCTCAGAAGTGTGTATGCATGGGAGGCAGATGTCTGCTACCCACTCGGACATGGGAGTTGGAACCTAGCTACACTCCTATTGAAGAAGGATGTTGGAAATCGCTGTATTCAACTCAGATACTCGGGAGTTCAGGCCCAATGCTTACACATGCTTTTCCCACAACCTATCCCAGCCACTAACATTAGGATGTTAGCAGCTGTGCCTACAGTCAGGCAGGATGCGGGAGGGTTCTGCCTGTCCTCAGCTCTCACAGGGAAGCATGCCTAGAAGCCAGCTCTCAACTAGCTGCATTCATATGACAGTGTGAAGGTAGCAGTATTCTGAGTAAGGCGGTTCCGAGATTACCACTCTACTGCACCTGGAGATACCCTCCAGGTCTGCATTGTTAACTTGCGTCTCAGAAGCCTGTGGCAAACGTCTCTGGTGAAGACCTGCGAAACTCACTCTGCAGGCAGTGTGGAACTGTGAGGGACTGAGGGTGAGCTCAACTCTCAGAAGTAAGATGCTTTTGGACAAGGCGTTCAGCTACATTCTCACGTATGGAACTTAGTATGTAGCACCTGTCTACCCCAGGAATTACTAGGCTATCGCTGGAATGAGCTTGGAGGCACTCGTCTTGTGTGCCGGGAGATTCCAATTACCTCTCCCAACACTTCCGTCAAACAGCGAGCCTAGGCCTTTTAGAAGTGAAAGGAACCAACAGGCTGGATGGGGAGGTACAGGCCTTAAGCTCAACTCTCAGAAGTGTGTATGCAGGGGAGACAGATGTCTGCTACCCACTCTGACATGGGAGTTGGAAACTAGCTACACTCTGATTGAAGAAGGCCATTGGAAATCGCTGTATTCAACTCAGATACACAGGAGTTCAGGCCCAATGCTTACACATGCTTTTCCCGCAACCTCTCTCAGCCACTAACATTAGGATGTTAGCAGCTGCGCCTACAGTCAGGCAGGATGCGGGTAGGTTCTGCCATGTCCTCAGCACTCCCAGGGAAGCATGCCTAGAAGCCAGCTCTCAACTAGCTGCATTTTATGGCAGTGTGAAGGTAGCAGTATTCTGAGTCAGGAGGTTCCAAGATTACCACTCTACTGCACCTGGAGATACCCTCCAGGTCTGCATTGTTAACTTGCGTCTCAGAAGCCTGTGGCAAACGTCTCTGGTGAAGACCTGCGAAACTCACTCTGCAGGCAGTGTGGAACTGTGAGGGACTGAGGGTGAGCTCAACTCTCAGAAGTAAGATGCTTTTGGACAAGGCGTTCAGCTACCTTCTCACGTATGGAACTTAGTATGTAGCAGCAGTCTACCACACGAATTACTAGGCAATCGCTGGAATGAGCTTGGAGGCCCTAGTCTTGTGTGCCGGGAGATTCCAATTACCTCTCCCAACACTTCCGTCAAACAGCGAGCCTAGGCCTTTTAGAAGTGAAAGGAACCAGCAGGCTGGATGGGGAGGTACAGGCCTTAAGCTCAACTCTCAGAAGTGTGTATGCAGGGGAGACAGATGTCTGCTACCCACTCTGACTTGGGAGTTGGAAACTACCTACACTCTGATTGAAGAAGGCCATTGGAAATCGCTGTATTCAACTCAGATACACAGGAGTTCAGGCCCAATGCTTACACATGCTTTTCCCGCAACCTCTCTCAGCCACTAACATTAGGATGTTAGCAGCTGCGCCTACAGTCAGGCAGGATGCGGGTGGGTTCTGCCCTGTCCTCAGCACTCCCAGGGAAGCATGCCTAGAAGCCAGCTCTCAACTAGCTGCATTCTTATGGCAGTGTGAAGGTAGCAGTATTCTGAGTCAGGAGGTTCCCAGATTACCACTCTACTGCACCTGGAGATACCCTCCAGGTCTGCATTGTTAACTTGCGTCTCAGAAGCCTCTGGCAAACGTCTCTGGTGAAGACGTCCGAAACTCACTCTGCAGGCAGTGTGGAACTGTGAGGGACTGAGGGTGAGCTCAACTCTCAGAAGTAAGATGTTTTTGGACAAGGCGTTCAACTACCTACTCACGTATGGAACTTAGTATGTAGCACCAGTCTACCCCAGGAATTACTAGGAAATCGCTTGATTGAGCTTGGAGGCACTCGTCTTGTGTGCCGGGAGATTCCAGTTACCTCTCCCAACACTTGCGTCAAGCAGCGAGCCTAGGCCTTTTGGAAGCGAAAGGTAGCGGCAGGCAGGATGTTGGGTTACAGGCCATAAGCTCAACTCTCAGAAGTGTGTATGCATGGGTGGCAGATGTCTGCTACCCACTCGGACATGGGAGTTGGAACCTAGCTACACTCCTATTGAAGAAGGACTTTGGAAATCGCTGTATTCAACTCAGATACACGGGAGTTCAGGCCCAATGCTTACACATGCTTTTCCCACAAACTATCCCAGCCACTAACAGAAGGAGGTTAGCAGGTAAGTCTACAGTCAGGCAGGATGCGGGAGGGTCCTGCCCTGTCCTCAGCTCTCACAGGGAAGCATGCCTTGAAGCCAGCTCTCAACTAGCTGCATTCTTATGACAGTGTGAAGGTAGCAGTATTCTGAGTAAGGAGGTTCCCAGATTACCACTCTACTGCACCTGGAGATACCCTCCAGGTCTGCATTGTTAACTTGCGTCTCAGAGGCCTCTGGCAAACGTCTCTGGTGAAGACGTGCGAAACTCACTCTGCAGGCAGTGTGGAACTGTGAGGGACTGAGGGTGAGCTCAACTCTCAGCAGTAAGATGTTTTTGGACAAGGCGTTCAAATACCTACTCACGTATGGAACTTAGTATGTAGCACCTGCCTACCCCAGGAATTACTGGGAAATCGCTGGATTGAGCTTGGAGACACTAGTCTTGTTGCCGGGAGATTCCAGTTACCTCTCCCAACACTTCGGTGAAGCAGCGAGCCTAGGCCTTTTGGAAGCGAATGCTAGCTGCAGGCAGGAGGTAGGGATACAGGCCATAAGCTCAACTCTCAGAAGTGTGTATGCATGGGAGGCAGATGTCTGCTACCCACTCGTACATGCGAGTGGGAACCTACTACACTCTGATGAAAAAGGACTTTGGAAATCGCTGTATTCAACTCAGATACACGTGGGTTCAGGCACAACGATTCCACATGCTTTTCTCACAACCTTTCCCTGCCACTAACATGAGGACGTTAGCAGCTCCTTCTACAGTCAAGCAGGATGCGGGAGGGTTGTGCCCTGTCCTTAGCTCTCACAGGGAAGCATGTCTTGAAGCCAGCGGTCAACTAGCTGCATACTTATGGCAGGGTCAAGGTAGCAGTATTCTGAGACAGGAGGTTCCCAGATTACCACTCTACTGCACCTGGAGATACCCTCCAGGTCTGCATTGTTAACTTGCGTCTCAGAGGCCTCTGGCAAACGTCTCTGGTGAAGACGTGCGAAACTCACTCTGCAGGCAGTGTGGAACTGTGAGGGACTGAGGGTCAGCTCAACTCTCAGCAGTAAGATGTTTTTGGACAAGGCGTTCAAATACCTACTCACGTATGGAACTTAGTATGTAGCACCAGTCTACCCCAGGAATTACTAGGAAATCGCTTGATTGAGCTTGGAGGCACTCGTCTTGTGTGCCGGGAGATTCCAATTACCTCTCCCAACACTTGCGTCAAGCAGCGAGCCTAGGCCTTTTGGAAGCGAAAGGTAGCGGCAGGCACGATGTAGGGTTACAGGCCATAAGCTCAACTCTCAGAAGTGTGTATGCATGGGAGGCAGATGTCTGCTACCCACTCGGACATGGGAGTTGGAACCTAGCTACACTCCTATTGAAGAAGGATGTTGGAAATCGCTGTATTCAACTCAGATACTCGGGAGTTCAGGCCCAATGCTTACACATGCTTTTCCCACAACCTATCCCAGCCACTAACAGAAGGAGGTTAGCAGGTACGTCTACAGTCAGGCAGGATGCGGGAGGGTTCTGCCCTGTCCTCAGCTCTCACAGGGAAGCATGCCTAGAAGCCAGCTCTCAACTAGCTGCATTCTTATGACAGTGTGAAGGTAGCAGTATTCTGAGTAAGGCGGTTCCGAGATTACCACTCTACTTCACCTGGAGATACCCTCCAGGTCTGCATTGTTAACTTGCGTCTCAGAAGCCTGTGGCAAACGTCTCTGGTGAAGACCTGCGAAACTCACTCTGCAGGCAGTGTGGAACTGTGAGGGACTGAGGGTGAGCTCAACTCTCAGAAGTAAGATGCTTTTGGACAAGGCGTTCAGCTACATTCTCACGTATGGAACTTAGTATGTAGCACCTGTCTACCCCAGGAATTACTAGGCTATCGCTGGAATGAGCTTGGAGGCACTAGTCTTGTGTGCCGGGAGATTCCAATTACCTCTCCCAACACTTCCGTCAAACAGCGAGCCTAGGCCTTTTAGAAGTGAAAGGAACCAGCAGGCTGGATGGGGAGGTACAGGCCTTAAGCTCAACTCTCAGAAGTGTGTATGCAGGGGAGACAGATGTCTGCTACCCACTCTGACATGGGAGTTGGAAACTAGCTACACTCTGATTGAAGAAGGCCATTGGAAATCGCTGTATTCAACTCAGATACACAGGAGTTCAGGCCCAATGCTTACACATGCTTTTCCCGCAACCTCTCTCAGCCACTAACATTAGGATGTTAGCAGCTGCGCCTACAGTCAGGCAGGATGCGGGTGGGTTCTGCCATGTCCTCAGCACTCCCAGGGAAGCATGCCTAGAAGCCAGCTCTCAACTAGCTGCATTCTTATGGCAGTGTGAAGGTAGCAGTATTCTGAGTCAGGAGGTTCCAAGATTACCACTCTACTGCACCTGGAGATACCCTCCAGGTCTGCATTGTTAACTTGCGTCTCAGAAGCCTGTGGCAAACGTCTCTGGTGAAGACCTGCGAAACTCACTCTGCAGGCAGTGTGGAACTGTGAGGGACTGAGGGTGAGCTCAACTCTCAGAAGTAAGATGCTTTTGGACAAGGCGTTCAGCTACCTTCTCACGTATGGAACTTAGTATGTAGCAGCAGTCTACCACACGAATTACTAGGCAATCGCTGGAATGAGCTTGGAGGCCCTAGTCTTGTGTGCCGGGAGATTCCAATTACCTCTCCCAACACTTCCGTCAAACAGCGAGCCTAGGCCTTTTAGAAGTGAAAGGAACCAGCAGGCTGGATGGGGAGGTACAGGCCTTAAGCTCAACTCTCAGAAGTGTGTATGCAGGGGAGACAGATGTCTGCTACCCACTCTGACATGGGAGTTGGAAACTAGCTACACTCTGATTGAAGAAGGCCATTGGAAATCGCTGTATTCAACTCAGATACACAGGAGTTCAGGCCCAATGCTTACACATGCTTTTCCCGCAACCTCTCTCAGCCACTAACATTAGGATGTTAGCAGCTGCGCCTACAGTCAGGCAGGATGCGGGTGGGTTCTGCCCTGTCCTCAGCACTCCCAGGGAAGCATGCCTAGAAGCCAGCTCTCAACTAGCTGCATTCTTATGGCAGTGTGAAGGTAGCAGTATTCTGAGTCAGGAGGTTCCCAGATTACCACTCTACTGCACCTGGAGATACCCTCCAGGTCTGCATTGTTAACTTGCGTCTCAGAAGCCTCTGGCAAACGTCTCTGGTGAAGACGTCCGAAACTTACTCTGCAGGCAGTGTGGAACTGTGAGGGACTGAGGGTGAGCTCAACTCTCAGAAGTAAGATGTTTTTGGACAAGGCGTTCAACTACCTACTCACGTATGGAACTTAGTATGTAGCACCAGTCTACCCCAGGAATTACTAGGAAATTGCTTGATTGAGCTTGGAGGCACTCGTCTTGTGTGCCGGGAGATTCCAGTTACCTCTCCCAACACTTGCGTCAAGCAGCGAGCCTAGGCCTTTTGGAAGCGAAAGGTAGCGGCAGGCAGGATGTTGGGTTACAGGCCATAAGCTCAACTCTCAGAAGTGTGTATGCATGGGTGGCAGATGTCTGCTACCCACTCGGACATGGGAGTTGGAACCTAGCTACACTCCTATTGAAGAAGGACTTTGGAAATCGCTGTATTCAACTCAGATACACGGGAGTTCAGGCCCAATGCTTACACATGCTTTTCCCACAAACTATCCCAGCCACTAACAGAAGGAGGTTAGCAGGTAAGTCTACAGTCAGGCAGGATGCGGGAGGGTCCTGCCCTGTCCTCAGCTCTCACAGGGAAGCATGCCTTGAAGCCAGCTCTCAACTAGCTGCATTCTTATGACAGTGTGAAGGTAGCAGTATTCTGAGTAAGGAGGTTCCCAGATTACCACTCTACTGCACCTGGAGATACCCTCCAGGTCTGCATTGTTAACTTGCGTCTCAGAGGCCTCTGGCAAACGTCTCTGGTGAAGACGTGCGAAACTCACTCTGCAGGCAGTGTGGAACTGTGAGGGACTGAGGGTCAGCTCAACTCTCAGCAGTAAGATGTTTTTGGACAAGGCGTTCAAATACCTACTCACGTATGGAACTTAGTATGTAGCACCAGTCTACCCCAGGAATTACTGGGAAATCGCTGGATTGAGCTTGGAGGCACTAGTCTTGTTGCCGGGAGATTCCAGTTACCTCTCCCAACACTTCGGTGAAGCAGCGAGCCTAGGCCTTTTGGAAGCGAAAGCTAGCTGCAGGCAGGAGGTAGGGATACAGGCCATAAGCTCAACTCTCAGAAGTGTGTATACATGGGAGGCAGATGTCTGCTACCCACTCGTACATGCGAGTGGGAACCTACTACACTCTGATGAAAAAGGACTTTGGAAATCGCTGTATTCAACTCAGATACACGTGGGTTCAGGCACAACGATTCCACATGCTTTTCTCACAACCTTTCCCTGCCACTAACATGAGGACGTTAGCAGCTCCTTCTACAGTCAAGCAGGATGCGGGAGGGTTGTGCCCTGTCCTTAGCTCTCACAGGGAAGCATGTCTTGAAGCCAGCGGTCAACTAGCTGCATACTTATGGCAGGGTCAAGGTAGCAGTATTCTGAGACAGGAGGTTCCCAGATTACCACTCTACTGCACCTGGAGATACCCTCCAGGTCTGCATTGTTAACTTGCGTCTCAGAGGCCTCTGGCAAACGTCTCTGGTGAAGACGTGCGAAACTCACTCTGCAGGCAGTGTGGAACTGTGAGGGACTGAGGGTCAGCTCAACTCTCAGCAGTAAGATGTTTTTGGACAAGGCGTTCAAATACCTACTCACGTATGGAACTTAGTATGTAGCACCAGTCTACCCCAGGAATTACTAGGCAATCGCTTGATTGAGCTTGGAGGCACTCGTCTTGTGTGCCGGGAGATTCCAATTACCTCTCCCAACACTTGCGTCAAGCAGCGAGCCTAGGCCTTTTGGAAGCGAAAGGTAGCGGCAGGCACGATGTAGGGTTACAGGCCATAAGCTCAACTCTCAGAAGTGTGTATGCATGGGAGGCAGATGTCTGCTACCCACTCGGACATGGGAGTTGGAACCTAGCTACACTCCTATTGAAGAAGGATGTTGGAAATCGCTGTATTCAACTCAGATACTCGGGAGTTCAGGCCCAATGCTTACACATGCTTTTCCCACAACCTATCCCAGCCACTAACATTAGGATGTTAGCAGGTACGTCTACAGTCAGGCAGGATGCGGGAGGGTTCTGCCCTGTCCTCAGCTCTCACAGGGAAGCATGCCTAGAAGCCAGCTCTCAACTAGCTGCATTCTTATGACAGTGTGAAGGTAGCAGTATTCTGAGTAAGGCGGTTCCGAGATTACCACTCTACTGCACCTGGAGATACCCTCCAGGTCTGCATTGTTAACTTGCGTCTCAGAAGCCTGTGGCAAACGTCTCTGGTGAAGACCTGCGAAACTCACTCTGCAGGCAGTGTGGAACTGTGAGGGACTGAGGGTGAGCTCAACTCTCAGAAGTAAGATGCTTTTGGACAAGGCGTTCAGCTACATTCTCACGTATGGAACTTAGTATGTAGCACCTGTCTACCCCAGGAATTACTAGGCTATCGCTGGAATGAGCTTGGAGGCACTCGTCTTGTGTGCCGGGAGATTCCAATTACCTCTCCCAACACTTCCGTCAAACAGCGAGCCTAGGCCTTTTAGAAGTGAAAGGAACCAGCAGGCTGGATGGGGAGGTACAGGCCTTAAGCTCAACTCTCAGAAGTGTGTATGCAGGGGAGACAGATGTCTGCTACCCACTCTGACATGGGAGTTGGAAACTACCTACACTCTGATTGAAGAAGGCCATTGGAAATCGCTGTATTCAACTCAGATACACAGGAGTTCAGGCCCAATGCTTACACATGCTTTTCCCGCAACCTCTCTCAGCCACTAACATTAGGATGTTAGCAGCTGCGCCTACAGTCAGGCAGGATGCGGGTGGGTTCTGCCCTGTCCTCAGCACTCCCAGGGAAG
This sequence comes from Canis lupus baileyi, assembly GCF_048164855.1. Lineage (NCBI taxonomy): Eukaryota > Metazoa > Chordata > Mammalia > Carnivora > Canidae > Canis > Canis lupus. Next base: position 943,963 of record NW_027326457.1, on the reverse strand, counting down.
CATGCCTAGAAGCCAGCTCTCAACTAGCTGCATTCTTATGGCAGTGTGAAGGTAGCAGTATTCTGAGTAAGGAGGTTCCCAGATTACCACTCTACTGCACCTGGAGATACCCTCCAGGTCTGCATTGTTAACTTGCGTCTCAGAAGCCTCTGGCAAACGTCTCTGGTGAAGACGTCCGAAACTTACTCTGCAGGCAGTGTGGAACTGTGAGGGACTGAGGGTGAGCTCAACTCTCAGAAGTAAGATGTTTTTGGACAAGGCGTTCAACTACCTACTCACGTATGGAACTTAGTATGTAGCACCAGTCTACCCCAGGAATTACTAGGAAATCGCTTGATTGAGCTTGGAGGCACTCGTCTTGTGTGCCGGGAGATTCCAGTTACCTCTCCCAACACTTGCGTCAAGCAGCGAGCCTAGGCCTTTTGGAAGCGAAAGGTAGCGGCAGGCAGGATGTTGGGTTACAGGCCATAAGCTCAACTCTCAGAAGTGTGTATGCATGGGTGGCAGATGTCTGCTACCCACTCGGACATGGGAGTTGGAACCTAGCTACACTCCTATTGAAGAAGGACTTTGGAAATCGCTGTATTCAACTCAGATACACGGGAGTTCAGGCCCAATGCTTACACATGCTTTTCCCACAAACTATCCCAGCCACTAACAGAAGGAGGTTAGCAGGTAAGTCTACAGTCAGGCAGGATGCGGGAGGGTCCTGCCCTGTCCTCAGCTCTCACAGGGAAGCATGCCTTGAAGCCAGCTCTCAACTAGCTGCATTCTTATGACAGTGTGAAGGTAGCAGTATTCTGAGTAAGGAGGTTCCCAGATTACCACTCTACTGCACCTGGAGATACCCTCCAGGTCTGCATTGTTAACTTGCGTCTCAGAGGCCTCTGGCAAACGTCTCTGGTGAAGACGTGCGAAACTCACTCTGCAGGCAGTGTGGAACTGTGAGGGACTGAGGGTCAGCTCAACTCTCAGCAGTAAGATGTTTTTGGACAAGGCGTTCAAATACCTACTCACGTATGGAACTTAGTATGTAGCACCTGCCTACCCCAGGAATTACTGGGAAATCGCTGGATTGAGCTTGGAGGCACTAGTCTTGTTGCCGGGAGATTCCAGTTACCTCTCCCAACACTTCGGTGAAGCAGCGAGCCTAGGCCTTTTGGAAGCGAAAGCTAGCTGCAGGCAGGAGGTAGGGATACAGGCCATAAGCTCAACTCTCAGAAGTGTGTATGCATGGGAGGCAGATGTCTGCTACCCACTCGTCCATGCGAGTGGGAACCTACTACACTCTGATGAAAAAGGACTTTGGAAATCGCTGTATTCAACTCAGATACACGTGGGTTCAGGCACAACGATTCCACATGCTTTTCTCACAACCTTTCCCTGCCACTAACATGAGGACGTTAGCAGCTCCTTCTACAGTCAAGCAGGATGCGGGAGGGTTGTGCCCTGTCCTTAGCTCTCACAGGGAAACATGTCTTGAAGCCAGCGGTCAACTAGCTGCATACTTATGGCAGGGTCAAGGTAGCAGTATTCTGAGACAGGAGGTTCCCAGATTACCACTCTACTGCACCTGGAGATACCCTCCAGGTCTGCATTGTTAACTTGCGTCTCAGAGGCCTCTGGCAAACGTCTCTGGTGAAGACGTGCGAAACTCACTCTGCAGGCAGTGTGGAACTGTGAGGGACTGAGGGTCAGCTCAACTCTCAGCAGTAAGATGTTTTTGGACAAGGCGTTCAAATACCTACTCACGTATGGAACTTAGTATGTAGCACCAGCTTACCCCAGGAATTACTAGGAAATCGCTTGATTGAGCTTGGAGGCACTAGTCTTGTGTGCCGGGAGATTCCAATTACCTCTCCCAACACTTCCGTCAAACAGCGAGCCTAGGCCTTTTAGAAGTGAAAGGAACCAGCAGGCTGGATGGGGAGGTACAGGCCTTAAGCTCAACTCTCAGAAGTGTGTATGCAGGGGAGACAGATGTCTGCTACCCACTCTGACATGGGAGTTGGAAACTACCTACACTCTGATTGAAGAAGGCCATTGGAAATCGCTGTATTCAACTCAGATACACAGGAGTTCAGGCCCAATGCTTACACATGCTTTTCCCGCAACCTCTCTCAGCCACTAACATTAGGATGTTAGCAGCTGCGCCTACAGTCAGGCAGGATGCGGGTGGGTTCTGCCGTGTCCTCAGCACTCCCAGGGAAGCATGCCTAGAAGCCAGCTCTCAACTAGCTGCATTCTTATGGCAGTGTGAAGGTAGCAGTATTCTGAGTCAGGAGGTTCCAAGATTACCACTCTACTGCACCTGGAGATACCCTCCAGGTCTGCATTGTTAACTTGCGTCTCAGAAGCCTGTGGCAAACGTCTCTGGTGAAGACCTGCGAAACTCACTCTGCAGGCAGTGTGGAACTGTGAGGGACTGAGGGTGAGCTCAACTCTCAGAAGTAAGATGCTTTTGGACAAGGCGTTCAGCTACCTTCTCACGTATGGAACTTAGTATGTAGCACCAGTCTACCACACGAATTACTAGGTAATCGCTGGAATGAGCTTGGAGGCCCTAGTCTTGTGTGCCGGGAGATTCCAATTAACTCTCCCAACACTTCCGTCAAACAGCGAGCCTAGGCCTTTTAGAAGTGAAAGGAACCAGCAGGCTGGATGGGTAGGTACAGGCCTTAAGCTCAACACTCAGAAGTGTGTATGCAGGGGAGACAGATGTCTGCTACCCACTCTGACATGGGAGTTGGAAACTACCTACACTCTGATTGAAGAAGGCCATTGGAAATCGCTGTATTCAACTCAGATACACAGGAGTTCAGGCCCAATGCTTACACATGCTTTTCCCGCAACCTCTCTCAGCCACTAACATTAGGATGTTAGCAGCTGCGCCTACAGTCAGGCAGGATGCGGGTGGGTTCTGCCCTGTCCTCAGCACTCCCAGGGAAGCATGCCTAGAAGCCAGCTCTCAACTAGCTGCATTCTTATGGCAGTGTGAAGGTAGCAGTATTCTGAGTCAGGAGGTTCCCAGATTACCACTCTACTGCACCTGGAGATACCCTCCAGGTCTGCATTGTTAACTTGCGTCTCAGAAGCCTCTGGCAAACGTCTCTGGTGAAGACGTCCGAAACTCACTCTGCAGGCAGTGTGGAACTGTGAGGGACTGAGGGTGAGCTCAACTCTCAGAAGTAAGATGTTTTTGGACAAGGCGTTCAACTACCTACTCACGTATGGAACTTAGTATGTAGCACCAGTCTACCCCAGGAATTACTAGGAAATCGCTTGATTGAGCTTGGAGGCACTCGTCTTGTGTGCCGGGAGATTCCAGTTACTTCTCCCAACACTTGCGTCAAGCAGCGAGCCTAGGCATTTTGGAAGCGAAAGGTTGCGGCAGGCAGGATGTTGGGTTACAGGCCATAAGCTCAACTCTCAGAAGTGTGTATGCATGGGTGGCAGATGTCTGCTACCCACTCGGACATGGGAGTTGGAACATAGCTACACTCCTATTGAAGAAGGACTTTGGAAATCGCTGTATTCAACTCAGATACACGGGAGTTCAGGCCCAATGCTTACACATGCTTTTCCCACAAACTATCCCAGCCACTAACAGAAGGAGGTTAGCAGGTAAGTCTACACTCAGGCAGGATGCAGGAGGGTCCTGCCCTGTCCTCAGCTCTCACAGGGAAGCATGCCTTGAAGCCAGCTCTCAACTAGCTGCATTCTTATGACAGTGTGAAGGTAGCAGTATTCTGAGTAAGGAGGTTCCCAGATTACCACTCTACTGCACCTGGAGATACCCTCCAGGTCTGCATTGTTAACTTGCGTCTCAGAGGCCTCTGGCAAACGTCTCTGGTGAAGACGTGCGAAACTCACTCTGCAGGCAGTGTGGAACTGTGAGGGACTGAGGGTCAGCTCAACTCTCAGCAGTAAGATGTTTTTGGACAAGGCGTTCAAATACCTACTCACGTATGGAACTTAGTATGTAGCACCTGCCTACCCCAGGAATTACTGGGAAATCGCTGGATTGAGCTTGGAGGCACTAGTCTTGTTGCCGGGAGATTCCAGTTACCTCTCCCAACACTTCGGTGAAGCAGCGAGCCTAGGCCTTTTGGAACCGAAAGCTAGCTGCAGGCAGGAGGTAGGGATACAGGTCATAAGCTCAACTCTCAGAAGTGTGTATGCATGGGAGGCAGATGTCTGCTACCCACTCGTACATGCGAGTGGGAACCTACTACACTCTGATGAAAAAGGACTTTGGAAATCGCTGTATTCAACTCAGATACACGTGGGTTCAGGCACAACGATTCCACATGCTTTTCTCACAACCTTTCCCTGCCACTAACATGAGGACGTTAGCAGCTCCTTCTACAGTCAAGCAGGATGCGGGAGGGTTGTGCCCTGTCCTTAGCTCTCACAGGGAAGAATGTCTTGAAGCCAGCGGTCAACTAGCTGCATACTTATGGCAGGGTCAAGGTAGCAGTATTCTGAGACAGGAGGTTCCCAGATTACCACCCTACTGCACCTGGAGATACCCTCCAGGTCTGCATTGTTAACTTGCGTCTCAGAGGCCTCTGGCAAACGTCTCTGTTGAAGACGTGCGAAACTCACTCTGCAGGCAGTGTGGAACTGTGAGGGACTGAGGGTCAGCTCAACTCTCAGCAGTAAGATGTTTTTGGACAAGGCGTTCAAATACCTACTCACGTATGGAACTTAGTATGTAGCACCAGTCTACCCCAGGAATTACTAGGAAATCGCTTGATTGAGCTTGGAGGCACTCGTCTTGCGTGCCGGGAGAGTCCAATTACCTCTCCCAACACTTGCGTCAAGCAGCGAGCCTAGGCCTTTTGGAAGCGAAAGGTAGCGGCAGGCACGATGTAGGGTTACAGGCCATAAGCTCAACTCTCAAAAGTGTGTATGCATGGGAGGCAGATGTCTGCTACCCACTCGGACATGGGAGTTGGAACCTAGCTACACTCCTATTGAAGAAGGATGTTGGAAATCGCTGTATTCAACTCAGATACTCGGGAGTTCAGGCCCAATGCTTACACATGCTTTTCCCACAACCTATCCCAGCCACTAACATTAGGATGTTAGCAGCTGCGCCTACAGTCAGGCAGGATGCGGGAGGGTTCTGCCCTGTCCTCAGCTCTCACAGGGAAGCATGCCTAGAAGCCAGCTCTCAACTAGCTGCATTCTTATGGCAGTGTGAAGGTAGCAGTATTCTGAGTCAGGAGGTTCCAAGATTACCACTCTACTGCACCTGGAGATACCCTCCAGGTCTGCACTGTTAACTTGCGTCTCAGAAGCCTGTGGCAAACGTCTCTGGTGAAGACCTGCGAAACTCACTCTGCAGGCTGTGTGGAACTGTGAGGGACTGAGGGTGAGCTCAACTCTCAGAAGTAAGATGCTTTTGGACAAGGCGTTCAGCTACCTTCTCACGTATGGAACTTAGTATGTAGCACCTGTCTACCCCAGGAATTACTAGGCTATCGCTGGAATGAGCTTGGAGGCACTAGTCTTGTGTGCCGGGAGATTCCAATTACCTCTCCCAACACTTCCGTCAAACAGCGAGCCTAGGCCTTTTAGAAGTGAAAGGAACCAGCAGGCTGGATGGGGAGGTACAGGCCTTAAGCTCAACTCTCAGAAGTGTGTATGCAGGGGAGACAGATGTCTGCTACCCACTCTGACATGGGAGTTGGAAACTAGCTACACTCTGATTGAAGAAGGCCATTGGAAATCGCTGTATTCAACTCAGATACACAGGAGTTCAGGCCCAATGCTTACACATGCTTTTCCCGCAACCTCTCTCAGCCACTAACATTAGGATGTTAGCAGCTGCGCCTACAGTCAGGCAGGATGCGGGTGGGTTCTGCCATGTCCTCAGCACTCCCAGGGAAGCATGCCTAGAAGCCAGCTCTCAACTAGCTGCATTCTTATGGCAGTGTGAAGGTAGCAGTATTCTGAGTCAGGAGGTTCCAAGATTACCACTCTACTGCACCTGGAGATACCCTCCAGGTCTGCATTGTTAACTTGCGTCTCAGAAGCCTGTGGCAAACGTCTCTGGTGAAGACCTGCGAAACTCACTCTGCAGGCAGTGTGGAACTGTGAGGGACTGAGGGTGAGCTCAACTCTCAGAAGTAAGATGCTTTTGGACAAGGCGTTCAGCTACCTTCTCACGTATGGAACTTAGTATGTAGCAGCAGTCTACCACACGAATTACTAGGCAATCGCTGGAATGAGCTTGGAGGCCCTAGTCTTGTGTGCCGGGAGATTCCAATTACCTCTCCCAACACTTCCGTCAAACAGCGAGCCTAGGCCTTTTAGAAGTGAAAGGAACCAGCAGGCTGGATGGGGAGGTACAGGCCTTAAGCTCAACTCTCAGAAGTGTGTATGCAGGGGAGACAGATGTCTGCTACCCACTCTGACATGGGAGTTGGAAACTACCTACACTCTGATTGAAGAAGGCCATTGGAAATCGCTGTATTCAACTCAGATACACAGGAGTTCAGGCCCAATGCTTACACATGCTTTTCCCGCAACCTCTCTCAGCCACTAACATTAGGATGTTAGCAGCTGCGCCTACAGTCAGGCAGGATGCGGGTGGGTTCTGCCCTGTCCTCAGCACTCCCAGGGAAGCATGCCTAGAAGCCAGCTCTCAACTAGCTGCATTCTTATGGCAGTGTGAAGGTAGCAGTATTCTGAGTCAGGAGGTTCCCAGATTACCACTCTACTGCACCTGGAGATACCCTCCAGGTCTGCATTGTTAACTTGCGTCTCAGAAGCCTCTGGCAAACGTCTCTGGTGAAGACGTCCGAAACTTACTCTGCAGGCAGTGTGGAACTGTGAGGGACTGAGGGTGAGCTCAACTCTCAGAAGTAAGATGTTTTTGGACAAGGCGTTCAACTACCTACTCACGTATGGAACTTAGTATGTAGCACCAGTCTACCCCAGGAATTACTAGGAAATTGCTTGATTGAGCTTGGAGGCACTCGTCTTGTGTGCCGGGAGATTCCAGTTACCTCTCCCAACACTTGCGTCAAGCAGCGAGCCTAGGCCTTTTGGAAGCGAAAGGTAGCGGCAGGCAGGATGTTGGGTTACAGGCCATAAGCTCAACTCTCAGAAGTGTGTATGCATGGGTGGCAGATGTCTGCTACCCACTCGGACATGGGAGTTGGAACCTAGCTACACTCCTATTGAAGAAGGACTTTGGAAATCGCTGTATTCAACTCAGATACACGGGAGTTCAGGCCCAATGCTTACACATGCTTTTCCCACAAACTATCCCAGCCACTAACAGAAGGAGGTTAGCAGGTAAGTCTACAGTCAGGCAGGATGCGGGAGGGTCCTGCCCTGTCCTCAGCTCTCACAGGGAAGCATGCCTTGAAGCCAGCTCTCAACTAGCTGCATTCTTATGACAGTGTGAAGGTAGCAGTATTCTGAGTAAGGAGGTTCCCAGATTACCACTCTACTGCACCTGGAGATACCCTCCAGGTCTGCATTGTTAACTTGCGTCTCAGAGGCCTCTGGCAAACGTCTCTGGTGAAGACGTGCGAAACTCACTCTGCAGGCAGTGTGGAACTGTGAGGGACTGAGGGTCAGCTCAACTCTCAGCAGTAAGATGTTTTTGGACAAGGCGTTCAAATACCTACTCACGTATGGAACTTAGTATATAGCACCAGTCTACCCCAGGAATTACTGGGAAATCGCTGGATTGAGCTTGGAGGCACTAGTCTTGTTGCCGGGAGATTCCAGTTACCTCTCCCAACACTTCGGTGAAGCAGCGAGCCTAGGCCTTTTGGAAGCGAAAGCTAGCTGCAGGCAGGAGGTAGGGATACAGGCCATAAGCTCAACTCTCAGAAGTGTGTATACATGGGAGGCAGATGTCTGCTACCCACTCGTACATGCGAGTGGGAACCTACTACACTCTGATGAAAAAGGACTTTGGAAATCGCTGTATTCAACTCAGATACACGTGGGTTCAGGCACAACGATTCCACATGCTTTTCTCACAACCTTTCCCTGCCACTAACATGAGGACGTTAGCAGCTCCTTCTACAGTCAAGCAGGATGCGGGAGGGTTGTGCCCTGTCCTTAGCTCTCACAGGGAAGCATGTCTTGAAGCCAGCGGTCAACTAGCTGCATACTTATGGCAGGGTCAAGGTAGCAGTATTCTGAGACAGGAGGTTCCCAGATTACCACTCTACTGCACCTGGAGATACCCTCCAGGTCTGCATTGTTAACTTGCGTCTCAGAGGCCTCTGGCAAACGTCTCTGGTGAAGACGTGCGAAACTCACTCTGCAGGCAGTGTGGAACTGTGAGGGACTGAGGGTCAGCTCAACTCTCAGCAGTAAGATGTTTTTGGACAAGGCGTTCAAATACCTACTCACGTATGGAACTTAGTATGTAGCACCAGTCTACCCCAGGAATTACTAGGAAATCGCTTGATTGAGCTTGGAGGCACTCGTCTTGTGTGCCGGGAGATTCCAATTACCTCTCCCAACACTTGCGTCAAGCAGCGAGCCTAGGCCTTTTGGAAGCGAAAGGTAGCGGCAGGCACGATGTAGGGTTACAGGCCATAAGCTCAACTCTCAGAAGTGTGTATGCATGGGAGGCAGATGTCTGCTACCCACTCGGACATGGGAGTTGGAACCTAGCTACACTCCTATTGAAGAAGGATGTTGGAAATCGCTGTATTCAACTCAGATACTCGGGAGTTCAGGCCCAATGCTTACACATGCTTTTCCCACAACCTATCCCAGCCACTAACAGAAGGAGGTTAGCAGGTACGTCTACAGTCAGGCAGGATGCGGGAGGGTTCTGCCCTGTCCTCAGCTCTCACAGGGAAGCATGCCTAGAAGCCAGCTCTCAACTAGCTGCATTCTTATGACAGTGTGAAGGTAGCAGTATTCTGAGTAAGGCGGTTCCGAGATTACCACTCTACTGCACCTGGAGATACCCTCCAGGTCTGCATTGTTAACTTGCGTCTCAGAAGCCTGTGGCAAACGTCTCTGGTGAAGACCTGCGAAACTCACTCTGCAGGCAGTGTGGAACTGTGAGGGACTGAGGGTGAGCTCAACTCTCAGAAGTAAGATGCTTTTGGACAAGGCGTTCAGCTACATTCTCACGTATGGAACTTAGTATGTAGCACCTGTCTACCCCAGGAATTACTAGGCTATCGCTGGAATGAGCTTGGAGGCACTCGTCTTGTGTGCCGGGAGATTCCAATTACCTCTCCCAACACTTCCGTCAAACAGCGAGCCTAGGCCTTTTAGAAGTGAAAGGAACCAACAGGCTGGATGGGGAGGTACAGGCCTTAAGCTCAACTCTCAGAAGTGTGTATGCAGGGGAGACAGATGTCTGCTACCCACTCTGACATGGGAGTTGGAAACTACCTACACTCTGATTGAAGAAGGCCATTGGAAATCGCTGTATTCAACTCAGATACACAGGAGTTCAGGCCCAATGCTTACACATGCTTTTCCCGCAACCTCTCTCAGCCACTAACATTAGGATGTTAGCAGCTGCGCCTACAGTCAGGCAGGATGCGGGTGGGTTCTGCCCTGTCCTCAGCACTCCCAGGGAAGCATGCCTAGAAGCCAGCTCTCAACTAGCTGCATTCTTATGGCAGTGTGAAGGTAGCAGTATTCTGAGTAAGGAGGTTCCCAGATTACCACTCTACTGCACCTGGAGATACCCTCCAGGTCTGCATTGTTAACTTGCGTCTCAGAAGCCTCTGGCAAACGTCTCTGGTGAAGACGTCCGAAACTTACTCTGCAGGCAGTGTGGAACTGTGAGGGACTGAGGGTGAGCTCAACTCTCAGAAGTAAGATGTTTTTGGACAAGGCGTTCAACTACCTACTCACGTATGGAACTTAGTATGTAGCACCAGTCTACCCCAGGAATTACTAGGAAATCGCTTGATTGAGCTTGGAGGCACTCGTCTTGTGTGCCGGGAGATTCCAGTTACCTCTCCCAACACTTGCGTCAAGCAGCGAGCCTAGGCCTTTTGGAAGCGAAAGGTAGCGGCAGGCAGGATGTTGGGTTACAGGCCATAAGCTCAACTCTCAGAAGTGTGTATGCATGGGTGGCAGATGTCTGCTACCCACTCGGACATGGGAGTTGGAACCTAGCTACACTCCTATTGAAGAAGGACTTTGGAAATCGCTGTATTCAACTCAGATACACGGGAGTTCAGGCCCAATGCTTACACATGCTTTTCCCACAAACTATCCCAGCCACTAACAGAAGGAGGTTAGCAGGTAAGTCTACAGTCAGGCAGGATGCGGGAGGGTCCTGCCCTGTCCTCAGCTCTCACAGGGAAGCATGCCTTGAAGCCAGCTCTCAACTAGCTGCATTCTTATGACAGTGTGAAGGTAGCAGTATTCTGAGTAAGGAGGTTCCCAGATTACCACTCTACTGCACCTGGAGATACCCTCCAGGTCTGCATTGTTAACTTGCGTCTCAGAGGCCTCTGGCAAACGTCTCTGGTGAAGACGTGCGAAACTCACTCTGCAGGCAGTGTGGAACTGTGAGGGACTGAGGGTCAGCTCAACTCTCAGCAGTAAGATGTTTTTGGACAAGGCGTTCAAATACCTACTCACGTATGGAACTTAGTATGTAGCACCTGCCTACCCCAGGAATTACTGGGAAATCGCTGGATTGAGCTTGGAGGCACTAGTCTTGTTGCCGGGAGATTCCAGTTACCTCTCCCAACACTTCGGTGAAGCAGCGAGCCTAGGCCTTTTGGAAGCGAAAGCTAGCTGCAGGCAGGATGTAGGGATACAGGCCATAAGCTCAACTCTCAGAAGTGTGTATGCATGGGAGGCAGATGTCTGCTACCCACTCGTCCATGCGAGTGGGAACCTACTACACTCTGATGAAAAAGGACTTTGGAAATCGCTGTATTCAACTCAGATACACGTGGGTTCAGGCACAACGATTCCACATGCTTTTCTCACAACCTTTCCCTGCCACTAACATGAGGACGTTAGCAGCTCCTTCTACAGTCAAGCAGGATGCGGGAGGGTTGTGCCCTGTCCTTAGCTCTCACAGGGAAACATGTCTTGAAGCCAGCGGTCAACTAGCTGCATACTTATGGCAGGGTCAAGGTAGCAGTATTCTGAGACAGGAGGTTCCCAGATTACCACTCTACTGCACCTGGAGATACCCTCCAGGTCTGCATTGTTAACTTGCGTCTCAGAGGCCTCTGGCAAACGTCTCTGGTGAAGACGTGCGAAACTCACTCTGCAGGCAGTGTGGAACTGTGAGGGACTGAGGGTCAGCTCAACTCTCAGCAGTAAGATGTTTTTGGACAAGGCGTTCAAATACCTACTCACGTATGGAACTTAGTATGTAGCACCAGCTTACCCCAGGAATTACTAGGAAATCGCTTGATTGAGCTTGGAGGCACTAGTCTTGTGTGCCGGGAGATTCCAATTACCTCTCCCAACACTTCCGTCAAACAGCGAGCCTAGGCCTTTTAGAAGTGAAAGGAACCAGCAGGCTGGATGGGGAGGTACAGGCCTTAAGCTCAACTCTCAGAAGTGTGTATGCAGGGGAGACAGATGTCTGCTACCCACTCTGACATGGGAGTTGGAAACTACCTACACTCTGATTGAAGAAGGCCATTGGAAATCGCTGTATTCAACTCAGATACACAGGAGTTCAGGCCCAATGCTTACACATGCTTTTCCCGCAACCTCTCTCAGCCACTAACATTAGGATGTTAGCAGCTGCGCCTACAGTCAGGCAGGATGCGGGTGGGTTCTGCCGTGTCCTCAGCACTCCCAGGGAAGCATGCCTAGAAGCCAGCTCTCAACTAGCTGCATTCTTATGGCAGTGTGAAGGTAGCAGTATTCTGAGTCAGGAGGTTCCAAGATTACCACTCTACTGCACCTGGAGATACCCTCCAGGTCTGCATTGTTAACTTGCGTCTCAGAAGCCTGTGGCAAACGTCTCTGGTGAAGACCTGCGAAACTCACTCTGCAGGCAGTGTGGAACTGTGAGGGACTGAGGGTGAGCTCAACTCTCAGAAGTAAGATGCTTTTGGACAAGGCGTTCAGCTACCTTCTCACGTATGGAACTTAGTATGTAGCACCAGTCTACCACACGAATTACTAGGTAATCGCTGGAATGAGCTTGGAGGCCCTAGTCTTGTGTGCCGGGAGATTCCAATTAACTCTCCCAACACTTCCGTCAAACAGCGAGCCTAGGCCTTTTAGAAGTGAAAGGAACCAGCAGGCTGGATGGGTAGGTACAGGCCTTAAGCTCAACACTCAGAAGTGTGTATGCAGGGGAGACAGATGTCTGCTACCCACTCTGACATGGGAGTTGGAAACTACCTACACTCTGATTGAAGAAGGCCATTGGAAATCGCTGTATTCAACTCAGATACACAGGAGTTCAGGCCCAATGCTTACACATGCTTTTCCCGCAACCTCTCTCAGCCACTAACATTAGGATGTTAGCAGCTGCGCCTACAGTCAGGCAGGATGCGGGTGGGTTCTGCCCTGTCCTCAGCACTCCCAGGGAAGCATGCCTAGAAGCCAGCTCTCAACTAGCTGCATTCTTATGGCAGTGTGAAGGTAGCAGTATTCTGAGTCAGGAGGTTCCCAGATTACCACTCTACTGCACCTGGAGATACCCTCCAGGTCTGCATTGTTAACTTGCGTCTCAGAAGCCTCTGGCAAACGTCTCTGGTGAAGACGTCCGAAACTCACTCTGCAGGCAGTGTGGAACTGTGAGGGACTGAGGGTGAGCTCAACTCTCAGAAGTAAGATGTTTTTGGACAAGGCGTTCAACTACCTACTCACGTATGGAACTTAGTATGTAGCACCAGTCTACCCCAGGAATTACTAGGAAATCGCTTGATTGAGCTTGGAGGCACTCGTCTTGTGTGCCGGGAGATTCCAGTTACTTCTCCCAACACTTGCGTCAAGCAGCGAGCCTAGGCATTTTGGAAGCGAAAGGTTGCGGCAGGCAGGATGTTGGGTTACAGGCCATAAGCTCAACTCTCAGAAGTGTGTATGCATGGGTGGCAGATGTCTGCTACCCACTCGGACATGGGAGTTGGAACATAGCTACACTCCTATTGAAGAAGGACTTTGGAAATCGCTGTATTCAACTCAGATACACGGGAGTTCAGGCCCAATGCTTACACATGCTTTTCCCACAAACTATCCCAGCCACTAACAGAAGGAGGTTAGCAGGTAAGTCTACACTCAGGCAGGATGCAGGAGGGTCCTGCCCTGTCCTCAGCTCTCACAGGGAAGCATGCCTTGAAGCCAGCTCTCAACTAGCTGCATTCTTATGACAGTGTGAAGGTAGCAGTATTCTGAGTAAGGAGGTTCCCAGATTACCACTCTACTGCACCTGGAGATACCCTCCAGGTCTGCATTGTTAACTTGCGTCTCAGAGGCCTCTGGCAAACGTCTCTGGTGAAGACGTGCGAAACTCACTCTGCAGGCAGTGTGGAACTGTGAGGGACTGAGGGTCAGCTCAACTCTCAGCAGTAAGATGTTTTTGGACAAGGCGTTCAAATACCTACTCACGTATGGAACTTAGTATGTAGCACCTGCCTACCCCAGGAATTACTGGGAAATCGCTGGATTGAGCTTGGAGGCACTAGTCTTGTTGCCGGGAGATTCCAGTTACCTCTCCCAACACTTCGGTGAAGCAGCGAGCCTAGGCCTTTTGGAACCGAAAGCTAGCTGCAGGCAGGAGGTAGGGATACAGGTCATAAGCTCAACTCTCAGAAGTGTGTATGCATGGGAGGCAGATGTCTGCTACCCACTCGTACATGCGAGTGGGAACCTACTACACTCTGATGAAAAAGGACTTTGGAAATCGCTGTATTCAACTCAGATACACGTGGGTTCAGGCACAACGATTCCACATGCTTTTCTCACAACCTTTCCCTGCCACTAACATGAGGACGTTAGCAGCTCCTTCTACAGTCAAGCAGGATGCGGGAGGGTTGTGCCCTGTCCTTAGCTCTCACAGGGAAGAATGTCTTGAAGCCAGCGGTCAACTAGCTGCATACTTATGGCAGGGTCAAGGTAGCAGTATTCTGAGACAGGAGGTTCCCAGATTACCACCCTACTGCACCTGGAGATACCCTCCAGGTCTGCATTGTTAACTTGCGTCTCAGAGGCCTCTGGCAAACGTCTCTGTTGAAGACGTGCGAAACTCACTCTGCAGGCAGTGTGGAACTGTGAGGGACTGAGGGTCAGCTCAACTCTCAGCAGTAAGATGTTTTTGGACAAGGCGTTCAAATACCTACTCACGTATGGAACTTAGTATGTAGCACCAGTCTACCCCAGGAATTACTAGGAAATCGCTTGATTGAGCTTGGAGGCACTCGTCTTGCGTGCCGGGAGAGTCCAATTACCTCTCCCAACACTTGCGTCAAGCAGCGAGCCTAGGCCTTTTGGAAGCGAAAGGTAGCGGCAGGCACGATGTAGGGTTACAGGCCATAAGCTCAACTCTCAAAAGTGTGTATGCATGGGAGGCAGATGTCTGCTACCCACTCGGACATGGGAGTTGGAACCTAGCTACACTCCTATTGAAGAAGGATGTTGGAAATCGCTGTATTCAACTCAGATACTCGGGAGTTCAGGCCCAATGCTTACACATGCTTTTCCCACAACCTATCCCAGCCACTAACATTAGGATGTTAGCAGCTGCGCCTACAGTCAGGCAGGATGCGGGAGGGTTCTGCCCTGTCCTCAGCTCTCACAGGGAAGCATGCCTAGAAGCCAGCTCTCAACTAGCTGCATTCTTATGGCAGTGTGAAGGTAGCAGTATTCTGAGTCAGGAGGTTCCAAGATTACCACTCTACTGCACCTGGAGATACCCTCCAGGTCTGCACTGTTAACTTGCGTCTCAGAAGCCTGTGGCAAACGTCTCTGGTGAAGACCTGCGAAACTCACTCTGCAGGCAGTGTGGAACTGTGAGGGACTGAGGGTGAGCTCAACTCTCAGAAGTAAGATGCTTTTGGACAAGGCGTTCAGCTACCTTCTCACGTATGGAACTTAGTATGTAGCACCTGTCTACCACACGAATTAATAGGCAATCGCTGGAATGAGCTTGGAGGCACTAGTCTTGTGTGCCGGGAGATTCCAATTACCTCTCCCAACACTTCCGTCAAACAGCGAGCCTAGGCCTTTTAGAAGTGAAAGGAACCAGCAGGCTGGATGGGGAGGTACAGGCCTTAAGCTCAACTCTCAGAAGTGTGTATGCAGGGGAGACAGATGTCTGCTACCCACTCTGACATGGGAGTTGGAAAC
Organism: Canis lupus baileyi; assembly: GCF_048164855.1. Classification (NCBI taxonomy): domain Eukaryota; kingdom Metazoa; phylum Chordata; class Mammalia; order Carnivora; family Canidae; genus Canis; species Canis lupus. Next base: position 928,675 of record NW_027326457.1, on the reverse strand, counting down.
TACCTACACTCTGATTGAAGAAGGCCATTGGAAATCGCTGTATTCAACTCAGATACACAGGAGTTCAGGCCCAATGCTTACACATGCTTTTCCCGCAACCTCTCTCAGCCACTAACATTAGGATGTTAGCAGCTGCGCCTACAGTCAGGTAGGATGCGGGTGGGTTCTGCCCTGTCCTCAGCACTCCCAGGGAAGCATGCCTAGAAGCCAGCTCTCAACTAGCTGCATTCTTATGGCAGTGTGAAGGTAGCAGTATTCTGAGTAAGGAGGTTCCCAGATTACCACTCTACTGCACCTGGAGATACCCTCCAGGTCTGCATTGTTAACTTGCGTCTCAGAAGCCTCTGGCAAACGTCTCTGGTGAAGACGTCCGAAACTCACTCTGCAGGCAGTGTGGAACTGTGAGGGACTGAGGGTGAGCTCAACTCTCAGAAGTAAGATGTTTTTGGACAAGGCGTTCAACTACCTACTCACGTATGGAACTTAGTATGTAGCACCAGTCTACCCCAGGAATTACTAGGAAATCGCTTGATTGAGCTTGGAGGCACTCGTCTTGTGTGCCGGGAGATTCCAGTTACCTCTCCCAACACTTGCGTCAAGCAGCGAGCCTAGGCCTTTTGGAAGCGAAAGGTAGCGGCAGGCAGGATGTTGGGTTACAGGCCATAAGCTCAACTCTCAGAAGTGTGTATGCATGGGTGGCAGATGTCTGCTACCCACTCGGACATGGGAGTTGGAACCTAGCTACACTCCTATTGAAGAAGGACTTTGGAAATCGCTGTATTCAACTCAGATACACGGGAGTTCAGGCCCAATGCTTACACATGCTTTTCCCACAAACTATCCCAGCCACTAACAGAAGGAGGTTAGCAGGTAAGTCTACAGTCAGGCAGGATGCGGGAGGGTCCTGCCCTGTCCTCAGCTCTCACAGGGAAGCATGCCTAGAAGCCAGCTCTCAACTAGCTGCATTCTTATGACAGTGTGAAGGTAGCAGTATTCTGAGTAAGGCGGTTCCGAGATTACCACTCTACTGCACCTGGAGATACCCTCCAGGTCTGCATTGTTAACTTGCGTCTCAGAAGCCTGTGGCAAACGTCTCTGGTGAAGACCTGCGAAACTCACTCTGCAGGCAGTGTGGAACTGTGAGGGACTGAGGGTGAGCTCAACTCTCAGAAGTAAGATGCTTTTGGACAAGGCGTTCAGCTACATTCTCACGTATGGAACTTAGTATGTAGCACCTGTCTACCCCAGGAATTACTAGGCTATCGCTGGAATGAGCTTGGAGGCACTAGTCTTGTGTGCCGGGAGATTCCAATTACCTCTCCCAACACTTCCGTCAAACAGCGAGCCTAGGCCTTTTAGAAGTGAAAGGAACCAGCAGGCTGGATGGGGAGGTACAGGCCTTAAGCTCAACTCTCAGAAGTGTGTATGCAGGGGAGACAGATGTCTGCTACCCACTCTGACATGGGAGTTGGAAACTACCTACACTCTGATTGAAGAAGGCCATTGGAAATCGCTGTATTCAACTCAGATACACAGGAGTTCAGGCCCAATGCTTACACATGCTTTTCCCGCAACCTCTCTCAGCCACTAACATTAGGATGTTAGCAGCTGCGCCTACAGTCAGGCAGGATGCGGGTGGGTTCTGCCCTGTCCTCAGCACTCCCAGGGAAGCATGCCTAGAAGCCAGCTCTCAACTAGCTGCATTCTTATGGCAGTGTGAAGGTAGCAGTATTCTGAGTAAGGAGGTTCCCAGATTACCACTCTACTGCACCTGGAGATACCCTCCAGGTCTGCATTGTTAACTTGCGTCTCAGAAGCCTCTGGCAAACGTCTCTGGTGAAGACGTCCGAAACTCACTCTGCAGGCAGTGTGGAACTGTGAGGGACTGAGGGTGAGCTCAACTCTCAGAAGTAAGATGTTTTTGGACAAGGCGTTCAACTACCTACTCACGTATGGAACTTAGTATGTAGCACCAGTCTACCCCAGGAATTACTAGGAAATCGCTTGATTGAGCTTGGAGGCACTCGTCTTGTGTGCCGGGAGATTCCAGTTACCTCTCCCAACACTTGCGTCAAGCAGCGAGCCTAGGCCTTTTGGAAGCGAAAGGTAGCGGCAGGCAGGATGTTGGGTTACAGGCCATAAGCTCAACTCTCAGAAGTGTGTATGCATGGGTGGCAGATGTCTGCTACCCACTCGGACATGGGAGTTGGAACCTAGCTACACTCCTATTGAAGAAGGACTTTGGAAATCGCTGTATTCAACTCAGATACACGGGAGTTCAGGCCCAATGCTTACACATGCTTTTCCCACAAACTATCCCAGCCACTAACAGAAGGAGGTTAGCAGGTAAGTCTACAGTCAGGCAGGATGCGGGAGGGTCCTGCCCTGTCCTCAGCTCTCACAGGGAAGCATGCCTAGAAGCCAGCTCTCAACTAGCTGCATTCTTATGACAGTGTGAAGGTAGCAGTATTCTGAGTAAGGCGGTTCCGAGATTACCACTCTACTGCACCTGGAGATACCCTCCAGGTCTGCATTGTTAACTTGCGTCTCAGAAGCCTGTGGCAAACGTCTCTGGTGAAGACCTGCGAAACTCACTCTGCAGGCAGTGTGGAACTGTGAGGGACTGAGGGTGAGCTCAACTCTCAGAAGTAAGATGCTTTTGGACAAGGCGTTCCGCTACATTCTCACGTATGGAACTTAGTATGTAGCACCTGTCTACCCCAGGAATTACTAGGCTATCGCTGGAATGAGCTTGGAGGCACTAGTCTTGTGTGCCGGGAGATTCCAATTACCTCTCCCAACACTTCCGTCAAACAGCGAGCCTAGGCCTTTTAGAAGTGAAAGGAACCAGCAGGCTGGATGGGGAGGTACAGGCCTTAAGCTCAACTCTCAGAAGTGTGTATGCAGGGGAGACAGATGTCTGCTACCCACTCTGACATGGGAGTTGGAAACTACCTACACTCTGATTGAAGAAGGCCATTGGAAATCGCTGTATTCAACTCAGATACACAGGAGTTCAGGCCCAATGCTTACACATGCTTTTCCCGCAACCTCTCTCAGCCACTAACATTAGGATGTTAGCAGCTGCGCCTACAGTCAGGCAGGATGCGGGTGGGTTCTGCCATGTCCTCAGCACTCCCAGGGAAGCATGCCTAGAAGCCAGCTCTCAACTAGCTGCATTCTTATGGCAGTGTGAAGGTAGCAGTATTCTGAGTCAGGAGGTTCCAAGATTACCACTCTACTGCACCTGGAGATACCCTCCAGGTCTGCATTGTTAACTTGCGTCTCAGAAGCCTGTGGCAAACGTCTCTGGTGAAGACCTGCGAAACTCACTCTGCAGGCAGTGTGGAACTGTGAGGGACTGAGGGTGAGCTCAACTCTCAGAAGTAAGATGCTTTTGGACAAGGCGTTCAGCTACCTTCTCACGTATGGAACTTAGTATGTAGCAGCAGTCTACCACACGAATTACTGGGCAATCGCTGGAATGAGCTTGGAGGCCCTAGTCTTGTGTGCCGGGAGATTCCAATTACCTCTCCCAACACTTCCGTCAAACAGCGAGCCTAGGCCTTTTAGAAGTGAAAGGAACCAGCAGGCTGGATGGGGAGGTACAGGCCTTAAGCTCAACTCTCAGAAGTGTGTATGCAGGGGAGACAGATGTCTGCTACCCACTCTGACATGGGAGTTGGAAACTACCTACACTCTGATTGAAGAAGGCCATTGGAAATCGCTGTATTCAACTCAGATACACAGGAGTTCAGGCCCAATGCTTACACATGCTTTTCCCGCAACCTCTCTCAGCCACTAACATTAGGATGTTAGCAGCTGCGCCTACAGTCAGGCAGGATGCGGGTGGGTTCTGCCCTGTCCTCAGCACTCCCAGGGAAGCATGCCTAGAAGCCAGCTCTCAACTAGCTGCATTCTTATGGCAGTGTGAAGGTAGCAGTATTCTGAGTAAGGAGGTTCCCAGATTACCACTCTACTGCACCTGGAGATACCCTCCAGGTCTGCATTGTTAACTTGCGTCTCAGAAGCCTCTGGCAAACGTCTCTTGTGAAGACGTCCGAAACTCACTCTGCAGGCAGTGTGGAACTGTGAGGGACTGAGGGTGAGCTCAACTCTCAGAAGTAAGATGTTTTTGGACAAGGCGTTCAACTACCTACTCACGTATGGAACTTAGTATGTAGCACCAGTCTACCCCAGGAATTACTAGGAAATCGCTTGATTGAGCTTGGAGGCACTCGTCTTGTGTGCCGGGAGATTCCAGTTACCTCTCCCAACACTTGCGCAAACAGCGAGCCTAGGCCTTTTGGAAGCGAAAGGTAGCGGCAGGCAGGATGTTGGGTTACAGGCCATAAGCTCAACTCTCAGAAGTGTGTATGCATGGGTGGCAGATGTCTGCTACCCACTCGGACATGGGAGTTGGAACCTAGCTACACTCCTATTGAAGAAGGACTTTGGAAATCGCTGTATTCAACTCAGATACACGGGAGTTCAGGCCCAATGCTTACACATGCTTTTCCCACAAACTATCCCAGCCACTAACAGAAGGAGGTTAGCAGGTAAGTCTACAGTCAGGCAGGATGCGGGAGGGTCCTGCCCTCTCCTCAGCTCTCACAGGGAAGCATGCCTTGAAGCCAGCTCTCAACTAGCTTCATTCTTATGACAGTGTGAAGGTAGCAGTATTCTGAGTAAGGAGGTTCCCAGATTACCACTCTACTGCACCTGGAGATACCCTCCAGGTCTGCATTGTTAACTTGCGTCTCAGAAGCCTGTGGCAAACGTCTCTGGTGAAGACCTGCGAAACTCACTCTGCAGGCAGTGTGGAACTGTGAGGGACTGAGGGTGAGCTCAACTCTCAGAAGTAAGATGCTTTTGGACAAGGCGTTCAGCTACATTCTCACGTATGGAACTTAGTATGTAGCACCTGTCTACCCCAGGAATTACTAGGCTATCGCTGGAATGAGCTTGGAGGCACTAGTCTTGTGTGCCGGGAGATTCCAATTACCTCTCCCAACACTTCCGTCAAACAGCGAGCCTAGGCCTTTTAGAAGTGAAAGGAACCAGCAGGCTGGATGGGGAGGTACAGGCCTTAAGCTCAACTCTCAGAAGTGTGTATGCAGGGGAGACAGATGTCTGCTACCCACTCTGACATGGGAGTTGGAAACTACCTACACTCTGATTGAAGAAGGCCATTGGAAATCGCTGTATTCAACTCAGATACACAGGAGTTCAGGCCCAATGCTTACACATGCTTTTCCCGCAACCTCTCTCAGCCACTAACATTAGGATGTTAGCAGCTGCGCCTACAGTCAGGCAGGATGCGGGTGGGTTCTGCCCTGTCCTCAGCACTCCCAGGGAAGCATGCCTAGAAGCCAGCTCTCAACTAGCTGCATTCTTATGGCAGTGTGAAGGTAGCAGTATTCTGAGTCAGGAGGTTCCCAGATTACCACTCTACTGCACCTGGAGATACCCTCCAGGTCTGCATTGTTAACTTGCGTCTCAGAAGCCTCTGGCAAACGTCTCTTGTGAAGACGTCCGAAACTCACTCTGCAGGCAGTGTGGAACTGTGAGGGACTGAGGGTGAGCTCAACTCTCAGAAGTAAGATGTTTTTGGACAAGGCGTTCAACTACCTACTCACGTATGGAACTTAGTATGTAGCACCAGTCTACCCCAGGAATTACTAGGAAATCGCTTAATTGAGCTTGGAGGCACTCGTCTTGTGTGCCGGGAGATTCCAGTTACCTCTCCCAACACTTGCGTCAAGCAGCGAGCCTAGGCCTTTTGGAAGCGAAAGGTAGCGGCAGGCAGGATGTTGGGTTACAGGCCATAAGCTCAACTCTCAGAAGTGTGTATGCATGGGTGGCAGATGTCTGCTACCCACTCGGACATGGGAGTTGGAACCTAGCTACACTCCTATTGAAGAAGGACTTTGGAAATCGCTGTATTCAACTCAGATACACGGGAGTTCAGGCCCAATGCTTACACATGCTTTTCCCACAAACTATCCCAGCCACTAACAGAAGGAGGTTAGCAGGTAAGTCTACAGTCAGGCAGGATGCGGGAGGGTCCTGCCCTGTCCTCAGCTCTCACAGGGAAGCATGCCTTGAAGCCAGCTCTCAACTAGCTGCATTCTTATGACAGTGTGAAGGTAGCAGTATTCTGAGTAAGGAGGTTCCCAGATTACCACTCTACTGCACCTGGAGATACCCTCCAGGTCTGCATTGTTAACTTGCGTCTCAGAGGCCTCTGGCAAACGTCTCTGGTGAAGACGTGCGAAACTCACTCTGCAGGCAGTGTGGAACTGTGAGGGACTGAGGGTGAGCTCAACTCTCAGCAGTAAGATGTTTTTGGACAAGGCGTTCAAATACCTACTCACGTATGGTACTTAGTATGTAGCACCAGTCTACCCCAGGAATTACTGGGAAATCGCTGGATTGAGCTTGGAGGCACTAGTCTTGTTGCCGGGAGATTCCAGTTACCTCTCCCAACACTTCGGTGAAGCAGCGAGCCTAGGCCTTTTGGAAGCGAAAGCTAGCTGCAGGCAGGAGGTAGGGTTACAGGCCATAAGCTCAACTCTCAGAAGTGTGTATGCATGGGAGGCAGATGTCTTCTACCCACTCGTACATGCGAGTGGGAACCTACTACACTCTGATGAAAAAGGACTTTGGAAATTGCTGTATTCAACTCAGATACACGTGGGTTCAGGCACAACGATTCCACATGCTTTTCTCACAACCTTTCCCTGCCACTAACATGAGGACGTTAGCAGCTCCTTCTACAGTCAAGCAGGATGCGGGAGGGTTGTGCCCTGTCCTTAGCTCTCACAGGGAAGCATGTCTTGAAGCCAGCGGTCAACTAGCTGCATACTTATGGCAGGGTCAAGGTAGCAGTATTCTGAGACAGGAGGTTCCCAGATTACCACTCTACTGCACCTGGAGATACCCTCCAGGTCTGCATTGTTAACTTGCGTCTCAGAGGCCTCTGGCAAACGTCTCTGGTGAAGACGTGCGAAACTCACTCTGCAGGCAGTGTGGAACTGTGAGGGACTGAGGGTCAGCTCAACTCTCAGCAGTAAGATGTTTTTGGACAAGGCGTTCAAATACCTACTCACGTATGGAACTTAGTATGTAGCACCTGTCTACCCCAGGAATTACTAGGAAATCGCTTGATTGAGCTTGGAGGCACTCGTCTTGTGTGCCGGGAGATTCCAGTTACCTCTCCCAACACTTGCGTCAAGCAGCGAGCCTAGGCCTTTTGGAAGCGAAAGGTAGCGGCAGGCAGGATGTTGGGTTACAGGCCATAAGCTCAACTCTCAGAAGTGTGTATGCATGGGTGGCAGATGTCTGCTACCCACTCGGACATGGGAGTTGGAACCTAGCTACACTCCTATTGAAGAAGGACTTTGGAAATCGCTGTATTCAACTCAGATACACGGGAGTTCAGGCCCAATGCTTACACATGCTTTTCCCACAAACTATCCCAGCCACTAACAGAAGGAGGTTAGCAGGTAAGTCTACAGTCAGGCAGGATGCGGGAGGGTCCTGCCCTGTCCTCAGCTCTCACAGGGAAGCATGCCTAGAAGCCAGCTCTCAACTAGCTGCATTCTTATGACAGTGTGAAGGTAGCAGTATTCTGAGTAAGGCGGTTCCGAGATTACCACTCTACTGCACCTGGAGATACCCTCCAGGTCTGCATTGTTAACTTGCGTCTCAGAAGCCTGTGGCAAACGTCTCTGGTGAAGACCTGCGAAACTCACTCTGCAGGCAGTGTGGAACTGTGAGGGACTGAGGGTGAGCTCAACTCTCAGAAGTAAGATGCTTTTGGACAAGGCGTTCAGCTACATTCTCACGTATGGAACTTAGTATGTAGCACCTGTCTACCCCAGGAATTACTAGGCTATCGCTGGAATGAGCTTGGAGGCACTAGTCTTGTGTGCCGGGAGATTCCAATTACCTCTCCCAACACTTCCGTCAAACAGCGAGCCTAGGCCTTTTAGAAGTGAAAGGAACCAGCAGGCTGGATGGGGAGGTACAGGCCTTAAGCTCAACTCTCAGAAGTGTGTATGCAGGGGAGACAGATGTCTGCTACCCACTCTGACATGGGAGTTGGAAACTACCTACACTCTGATTGAAGAAGGCCATTGGAAATCGCTGTATTCAACTCAGATACACAGGAGTTCAGGCCCAATGCTTACACATGCTTTTCCCACAACCTCTCTCAGCCACTAACATTAGGATGTTAGCAGCTGCGCCTACAGTCAGGCAGGATGCGGGTGGGTTCTGCCATGTCCTCAGCACTCCCAGGGAAGCATGCCTAGAAGCCAGCTCTCAACTAGCTGCATTCTTATGGCAGTGTGAAGGTAGCAGTATTCTGAGTCAGGAGGTTCCAAGATTACCACTCTACTGCACCTGGAGATACCCTCCAGGTCTGCATTGTTAACTTGCGTCTCAGAAGCCTGTGGCAAACGTCTCTGGTGAAGACCTGCGAAACTCACTCTGCAGGCAGTGTGGAACTGTGAGGGACTGAGGGTGAGCTCAACTCTCAGAAGTAAGATGCTTTTGGACAAGGCGTTCAGCTACATTCTCACGTATGGAACTTAGTATGTAGCAGCAGTCTACCACACGAATTACTAGGCAATCGCTGGAATGAGCTTGGAGGCCCTAGTCTTGTGTGCCGGGAGATTCCAATTACCTCTCCCAACACTTCCGTCAAACAGCGAGCCTAGGCCTTTTAGAAGTGAAAGGAACCAGCAGGCTGGATGGGGAGGTACAGGCCTTAAGCTCAACTCTCAGAAGTGTGTATGCAGGGGAGACAGATGTCTGCTACCCACTCTGACATGGGAGTTGGAAACTACCTACACTCTGATTGAAGAAGGCCATTGGAAATCGCTGTATTCAACTCAGATACACAGGAGTTCAGGCCCAATGCTTACACATGCTTTTCCCGCAACCTCTCTCAGCCACTAACATTAGGATGTTAGCAGCTGCGCCTACAGTCAGGCAGGATGCGGGTGGGTTCTGCCCTGTCCTCAGCACTCCCAGGGAAGCATGCCTAGAAGCCAGCTCTCAACTAGCTGCATTCTTATGGCAGTGTGAAGGTAGCAGTATTCTGAGTAAGGAGGTTCCCAGATTACCACTCTACTGCACCTGGAGATACCCTCCAGGTCTGCATTGTTAACTTGCGTCTCAGAAGCCTCTGGCAAACGTCTCTGGTGAAGACGTCCGAAACTCACTCTGCAGGCAGTGTGGAACTGTGAGGGACTGAGTGTGAGCTCAACTCTCAGAAGTAAGATGCTTTTGGACAAGGCGTTCAACTACCTACTCACGTATGGAACTTAGTATGTAGCACCAGTCTACCCCAGGAATTACTAGGAAATCGCTTGATTGAGCTTGGAGGCACTCGTCTTGTGTGCCGGGAGATTCCAGTTACCTCTCCCAACACTTGCGTCAAGCAGCGAGCCTAGGCCTTTTGGAAGCGAAAGGTAGCGGCAGGCAGGATGTTGGGTTACAGGCCATAAGCTCAACTCTCAGAAGTGTGTATTCATGGGTGGCAGATGTCTGCTACCCACTCGGACATGGGAGTTGGAACCTAGCTACACTCCTATTGAAGAAGGACTTTGGAAATCGCTGTATTCAACTCAGATACACGGGAGTTCAGGCCCAATGCTTACACATGCTTTTCCCACAAACTATCCCAGCCACTAACAGAAGGAGGTTAGCAGGTAAGTCTACAGTCAGGCAGGATGCGGGAGGGTCCTGCCCTGTCCTCAGCTCTCACAGGGAAGCATGCCTAGAAGCCAGCTCTCAACTAGCTGCATTCTTATGACAGTGTGAAGGTAGCAGTATTCTGAGTAAGGCGGTTCCGAGATTACCACTCTACTGCACCTGGAGATACCCTCCAGGTCTGCATTGTTAACTTGCGTCTCAGAAGCCTGTGGCAAACGTCTCTGGTGAAGACCTGCGAAACTCACTCTGCAGGCAGTGTGGAACTGTGAGGGACTGAGGGTGAGCTCAACTCTCAGAAGTAAGATGCTTTTGGACAAGGCGTTCCGCTACATTCTCACGTATGGAACTTAGTATGTAGCACCTGTCTACCCCAGGAATTACTAGGCTATCGCTGGAATGAGCTTGGAGGCACTAGTCTTGTGTGCCGGGAGATTCCAATTACCTCTCCCAACACTTCCGTCAAACAGCGAGCCTAGGCCTTTTAGAAGTGAAAGGAACCAGCAGGCTGGATGGGGAGGTACAGGCCTTAAGCTCAACTCTCAGAAGTGTGTATGCAGGGGAGACAGATGTCTGCTACCCACTCTGACATGGGAGTTGGAAACTACCTACACTCTGATTGAAGAAGGCCATTGGAAATCGCTGTATTCAACTCAGATACACAGGAGTTCAGGCCCAATGCTTACACATGCTTTTCCCGCAACCTCTCTCAGCCACTAACATTAGGATGTTAGCAGCTGCGCCTACAGTCAGGCAGGATGCGGGTGGGTTCTGCCATGTCCTCAGCACTCCCAGGGAAGCATGCCTAGAAGCCAGCTCTCAACTAGCTGCATTCTTATGGCAGTGTGAAGGTAGCAGTATTCTGAGTCAGGAGGTTCCCAGATTACCACTCTACTGCACCTGGAGATACCCTCCAGGTCTGCATTGTTAACTTGCGTCTCAGAAGCCTGTGGCAAACGTCTCTGGTGAAGACCTGCGAAACTCACTCTGCAGGCAGTGTGGAACTGTGAGGGACTGAGGGTGAGCTCAACTCTCAGAAGTAAGATGCTTTTGGACAAGGCGTTCAGCTACCTTCTCACGTATGGAACTTAGTATGTAGCAGCAGTCTACCACACGAATTACTAGGCAATCGCTGGAATGAGCTTGGAGGCCCTAGTCTTGTGTGCTGGGAGATTCCAATTACCTCTCCCAACACTTCCGTCAAACAGCGAGCCTAGGCCTTTTAGAAGTGAAAGGAACCAGCAGGCTGGATGGGGAGGTACAGGCCTTAAGCTCAACTCTCAGAAGTGTGTATGCAGGGGAGACAGATGTCTGCTACCCACTCTGACATGGGAGTTGGAAACTACCTACACTCTGATTGAAGAAGGCCATTGGAAATCGCTGTATTCAACTCAGATACACAGAAGTTCAGGTCCAATGCTTACACATGCTTTTCCCGCAACCTCTCTCAGCCACTAACATTAGGATGTTAGCAGCTGCGCCTACAGTCAGGCAGGATGCGGGTGGGTTCTGCCCTGTCCTCAGCACTCCCAGGGAAGCATGCCTAGAAGCCAGCTCTCAACTAGCTGCATTCTTATGGCAGTGTGAAGGTAGCAGTATTCTGAGTAAGGAGGTTCCCAGATTACCACTCTACTGCACCTGGAGATACCCTCCAGGTCTGCATTGTTAACTTGCGTCTCAGAAGCCTCTGGCAAACGTCTCTGGTGAAGACGTCCGAAACTCACTCTGCAGGCAGTGTGGAACTGTGAGGGACTGAGGGTGAGCTCAACTCTCAGAAGTAAGATGCTTTTGGACAAGGCGTTCAACTACCTTCTCACGTATGGAACTTAGTATGTAGCACCAGTCTACCCCAGGAATTACTAGGAAATCGCTTGATTGAGCTTGGAGGCACTCGTCTTGTGTGCCGGGAGATTCCAGTTACCTCTCCCAACACTTGCGTCAAGCAGCGAGCCTAGGCCTTTTGGAAGCGAAAGGTAGCGGCAGGCAGGATGTTGGGTTACAGGCCATAAGCTCAACTCTCAGAAGTGTGTATGCATGGGTGGCAGATGTCTGCTACCCACTCGGACATGGGAGTTGGAACCTAGCTACACTCCTATTGAAGAAGGACTTTGGAAATCGCTGTATTCAACTCAGATACACGGGAGTTCAGGCCCAATGCTTACACATGCTTTTCCCACAAACTATCCCAGCCACTAACAGAAGGAGGTTAGCAGGTAAGTCTACAGTCAGGCAGGATGCGGGAGGGTCCTGCCCTGTCCTCAGCTCTCACAGGGAAGCATGTCTTGAAGCCAGCGGTCAACTAGCTGCATACTTATGGCAGGGTCAAGCTAGCAGTATTCTGAGACAGGAGGTTCCCAGATTACCACTCTACTGCACCTGGAGATACCCTCCAGGTCTGCATTGTTAACTTGCGTCTCAGAGGCCTCTGGCAAACGTCTCTGGTGAAGACGTGCGAAACTCACTCTGCAGGCAGTGTGGAACTGTGAGGGACTGAGGGTCAGCTCAACTCTCAGCAGTAAGATGTTTTTGGACAAGGCGTTCAAATACCTACTCACGTATGGAACTTAGTATGTAGCACCAGTCTACCCCAGGAATTACTGGGAAATCGCTGGATTGAGCTTGGAGGCACTAGTCTTGTTGCCGGGAGATTCCAGTTACCTCTCCCAACACTTCGGTGAAGCAGCGAGCCTAGGCCTTTTGGAAGCGAAAGCTAGCTGCAGGCAGGAGGTAGGGTTACAGGCCATAAGCTCAACTCTCAGAAGTGTGTATGCATGGGAGGCAGATGTCTTCTACCCACTCGTACATGCGAGTGGGAACCTACTACACTCTGATGAAAAAGGACTTTGGAAATTGCTGTATTCAACTCAGATACACGTGGGTTCAGGCACAACGATTCCACATGCTTTTCTCACAACCTTTCCCTGCCACTAACATGAGGACGTTAGCAGCTCCTTCTACAGTCAAGCAGGATGCGGGAGGGTTGTGCCCTGTCCTTAGCTCTCACAGGGAAGCATGTCTTGAAGCCAGCGGTCAACTAGCTGCATACTTATGGCAGGGTCAAGGTAGCAGTATTCTGAGACAGGAGGTTCCCAGATTACCACTCTACTGCACCTGGAGATACCCTCCAGGTCTGCATTGTTAACTTGCGTCTCAGAGGTCTCTGGCAAACGTCTCTGGTGAAGACGTGCGAAACTCACTCTGCAGGCAGTGTGGAACTGTGAGGGACTGAGGGTCAGCTCAACTCTCAGCAGTAAGATGTTTTTGGACAAGGCGTTCAAATACCTACTCACGTATGGAACTTAGTATGTAGCACCAGTCTACCCCAGGAATTACTAGGAAATCGCTTGATTGAGCTTGGAGGCACTCGTCTTGTGTGCCGGGAGATTCCAGTTACCTCTCCCAACACTTGCGTCAAGCAGCGAGCCTAGGCCTTTTGGAAGCGAAAGGTAGCGGCAGGCAGGATGTTGGGTTACAGGCCATAAGCTCAACTCTCAGAAGTGTGTATGCATGGGTGGCAGATGTCTGCTACCCACTCGGACATGGGAGTTGGAACCTAGCTACACTCCTATTGAAGAAGGACTTTGGAAATCGCTGTATTCAACTCAGATACACGGGAGTTCAGGCCCAATGCTTACACATGCTTTTCCCACAAACTATCCCAGCCACTAAGAGAAGGAGGTTAGCAGGTAAGTCTACAGTCAGGCAGGATGCGGGAGGGTCCTGCCCTCTCCTCAGCTCTCACAGGGAAGCATGCCTTGAAGCCAGCTCTCAACTAGCTGCATTCTTATGACAGTGTGAAGGTAGCAGTATTCTGAGTAAGGAGGTTCCCAGATTACCACTCTACTGCACCTGGAGATACCCTCCAGGTCTGCATTGTTAACTTGCGTCTCAGAAGCCTGTGGCAAACGTCTCTGGTGAAGACCTGCGAAACTCACTCTGCAGGCAGTGTGGAACTGTGAGGGACTGAGGGTGAGCTCAACTCTCAGAAGTAAGATGCTTTTGGACAAGGCGTTCAGCTACATTCTCACGTATGGAACTTAGTATGTAGCACCTGTCTACCCCAGGAATTACTAGGCTATCGCTGGAATGAGCTTGGAGGCACTAGTCTTGTGTGCCGGGAGATTCCAATTACCTCTCCCAACACTTCCGTCAAACAGCGAGCCTAGGCTTTTTAGAAGTGAAAGGAACCAGCAGGCTGGATGGGGAGGTACAGGCCTTAAGCTCAACTCTCAGAAGTGTGTATGCAGGGGAGACAGATGTCTGCTACCCACTCTGACATGGGAGTTGGAAACTACCTACACTCTGATTGAAGAAGGCCATTGGAAATCGCTGTATTCAACTCAGATACACAGGAGTTCAGGCCCAATGCTTACACATGCTTTTCCCGCAACCTCTCTCAGCCACTAACATTAGGATGTTAGCAGCTGCGCCTACAGTCAGGCAGGATGCGGGTGGGTTCTGCCCTGTCCTCACCACTCCCAGGGAAGCATGCCTAGAAGCCAGCTCTCAACTAGCTGCATTCTTATGACAGTGTGAAGGTAGCAGTATTCTGAGACAGGAGTTTCCCAGATTACCACTCTACTGCACCTGGAGATACCCTCCAGGTCTGCATTGTTAACTTGCGTCTCAGAGGCCTCTGGCAAAAGTCTCTGGTGAAGACGTGGGAAACTCACTCTGCAGGCAGTGTGGAACTGTGAGGGACTGAGGGTGAGCTCAACTCTCAGCAGTAAGATGATTTTGGACAAGGCGTTCAGCTACCTTCTCACATATGGAACTTAGTATGTAGCACCAGTCTACCCCAGGAATTACTGGGAAATCGCTGGATTGAGCTTGGAGGCACTAGTCTTGTGTGCCGGCAGATTCCAGTTACCTCTCCCAACACTTCGGTGAAGCAGCGAGCCTAGGCCTTTTGGAAGCGAAAGGTAGCTGCAGGCAGGAGGTAGTGTTACAGGCTATAAGCTCAACTCTCAGAAGCGGGTATGCATGGGAGGCGGATGTCTGCTACCCACTCGGACATGCGAGTGGGAACCTAGCTACACTCTGATGAAGAAGGACTTTGGAAATCGCTGTATTCAACTCAGATACACGTGGGTTCAGGCACAACGATTCCACATGCTTTTCTCACAACCTTTCCCTGCCACTAACATGAGAACGTTAGCAGCTCCTTCTACAGTCAAGCAGGATGCGGGAGGGTGGTGCCCTGTCCTTAGCTCTCACAGGGAAGCATGTCTTGAAGCCAGCGGTCAACTAGCTGCATACTTATGGCAGGGTCAAGGTAGCAGTATTCTGAGACAGGAGGTTCCCAGATTACCACTCTACTGCACCTGGAGATACCCTCCAGGTCTGCATTGTTAACTTGCGTCTCAGAGGCCTCTGGCAAACGTCTCTGGTGAAGACGTGCGAAACTCACTCTGCAGGCAGTGTGGAACTGTGAGGGACTGAGGGTCAGCTCACCTCTCAGCAGTAAGATGTTTTTGGACAAGGCGTTCAAATACCTACTCACGTATGAAACTTAGTATGTAGCACCAGTCTACCCCAGGAATTACTAGGAAATCGCTTGATTGAGCTTGGAGGCACTCGTCTTGTGTGCCGGGAGATTCCAGTTACCTCTCCCAACACTTGCGTCAAGCAGCGAGCCTAGGCCTTTTGGAAGCGAAAGGTAGCGGCAGGCAGGATGTTGGGTTACAGGCCATAAGCTCAACACTCAGAAGTGTGTATGCATGGGTGGCAGATGTCTGCTACAAACTCGGACATGGGAGTTGGAACCTAGCTACACTCCTATTGAAGAAGGACTTTGGAAATCGCTGTATTCAACTCAGATACACGGGAGTTCAGGCCCAATGCTTACACATGCTTTTCCCACAAACTATCCCAGCCACTAACAGAAGGAGGTTAGCAGGTAAGTCTACAGTCAGGCAGGATGCGGGAGGGTCCTGCCCTCTCCTCAGCTCTCACAGGGAAGCATGCCTAGAAGCCAGCTCTCAACTAGCTGCATTCTTATGACAGTGTGAAGGTAGCAGTATTCTGAGTAAGGCGGTTCCGAGATTACCACTCTACTGCACCTGGAGATACCCTCCAGGTCTGCATTGTTAACTTGCGTCTCAGAAGCCTGTGGCAAACGTCTCTGGTGAAGACCTGCGAAACTCACTCTGCAGGCAGTGTGGAACTGTGAGGGACTGAGGGTGAGCTCAACTCTCAGAAGTAAGATGCTTTTGGACAAGGCGTTCAGCTACATTCTCACGTATGGAACTTAGTATGTAGCACCTGTCTACCCCAGGAATTACTAGGCTATCGCTGGAATGAGCTTGGAGGCACTAGTCTTGTGTGCCGGGAGATTCCAATTACCTCTCCCAACACTTCCGTCAAACAGCGAGCCTAGGCCTTTTAGAAGTGAAAGGAACCAGCAGGCTGGATGGGGAGGTACAGGCCTTAAGCTCAACTCTCAGAAGTGTGTATGCAGGGGAGACAGATGTCTGCTACCCACTCTGACATGGGAGTTGGAAACTACCTACACTCTGATTGAAGAAGGCCATTGGAAATCGCTGTATTCAACTCAGATACACAGGAGTTCAGGCCCAATGCTTACACATGCTTTTCCCGCAACCTCTCTCAGCCACTAACATTAGGATGTTAGCAGCTGCGCCTACAGTCAGGCAGGATGCGGGTGGGTTCTGCCCTGTCCTCAGCACTCCCAGGGAAGCATGCCTAGAAGCCAGCTCTCAACTAGCTGCATTCTTATGGCAGTGTGAAGGTAGCAGTATTCTGAGTAAGGAGGTTCCCAGATTACCACTCTACTGCACCTGGAGATACCCTCCAGGTCTGCATTGTTAACTTGCGTCTCAGAAGCCTCTGGCAAACGTCTCTGGTGAAGACGTCCGAAACTCACTCTGCAGGCAGTGTGGAACTGTGAGGGACTGAGGGTGAGCTCAACTCTCAGAAGTAAGATGTTTTTGGACAAGGCGTTCAACTACCTACTCACGTATGGAACTTAGTATGTAGCACCAGTCTACCCCAGGAATTACTAGGAAATCGCTTGATTGAGCTTGGAGGCACTCGTCTTGTGTGCCGGGAGATTCCAGTTACCTCTCCCAACACTTGCGTCAAGCAGCGAGCCTAGGCCTTTTGGAAGCGAAAGGTAGCGGCAGGCAGGATGTTGGGTTACAGGCCATAAGCTCAACTCTCAGAAGTGTGTATGCATGGGTGGCAGATGTCTGCTACCCACTCGGACATGGGAGTTGGAACCTAGCTACACTCCTATTGAAGAAGGACTTTGGAAATCCTGTATTCAACTCAGATACACAGGAGTTCAGGCCCAATGCTTACACATGCTTTTCCCACAAACTATCCCAGCCACTAACAGAAGGAGGTTAGCAGGTAAGTCTACAGTCAGGCAGGATGCGGGAGGGTCCTGCCCTGTCCTCAGCTCTCACAGCGAAGCATGCCTTGAAGCCAGCTCTCAACTAGCTGCATTCTTATGACAGTGTGAAGGTAGCAGTATTCTGAGTAAGGAGGTTCCCAGATTACCACTCTACTGCACCTGGAGATACCCTCCAGGTATGCATTGTTAACTTGCGTCTCAGAGGCCTCTGGCAAACGTCTCTGGTGAAGACGTGCGAAACTCACTCTGCAGGCAGTGTGGAACTGTGAGGGACTGAGGGTGAGCTCAACTCTCAGCAGTAAGATGTTTTTGGACAAGGCGTTCAAATACCTACTCACGTATGGAACTTAGTATGTAGCACCAGTCTACCCCAGGAATTACTGGGAAATCGCTGGATTGAGCTTGGAGGCACTAGTCTTGTTGCCGGGAGATTCCAGTTACCTCTCCCAACACTTCGGTGAAGCAGCGAGCCTAGGCCTTTTGGAAGCGAAAGCTAGCTGCAGGCAGGAGGTAGGGTTACAGGCCATAAGCTCAACTCTCAGAAGTGTGTATGCATGGGAGGCAGATGTCTTCTACCCACTCGTACATGCGAGTGGGAACCTACTACACTCTGATGAAAAAGGACTTTGGAAATTGCTGTATTCAACTCAGATACACGTGGGTTCAGGCACAACGATTCCACATGCTTTTCTCACAACCTTTCCCTGCCACTAACATGAGGACGTTAGCAGCTCCTTCTACAATCAAGCAGGATGCGGGAGGGTTGTGCCCTGTCCTTAGCTCTCACAGGGAAGCATGTCTTGAAGCCAGCGGTCAACTAGCTGCATACTTATGGCAGGGTCAAGGTAGCAGTATTCTGAGACAGGAGGTTCCCAGATTACCACTCTACTGCACCTGGAGATACCCTCCAGGTCTGCATTGTTAACTTGCGTCTCAGAGGCCTCTGGCAAACGTCTCTGGTGAAGACGTGCGAAACTCACTCTGCAGGCAGTGTGGAACTGTGAGGGACTGAGGGTCAGCTCAACTCTCAGCAGTAAGATGTTTTTGGACAAGGCGTTCAAATACCTACTCACGTATGGAACTTAGTATGTAGCACCAGTCTACCCCAGGAATTACTGGGAAATCGCTGGATTGAGCTTGGAGGCACTAGTCTTGTTGCCGGGAGATTCCAGTTACCTCTCCCAACACTTCGGTGAAGCAGCGAGCCTAGGCCTTTTGGAAGCGAAAGCTAGCTGCAGGCAGGAGGTAGGGTTACAGGCCATAAGCTCAACTCTCAGAAGTGTGTATGCATGGGAGGCAGAGGTCTTCTACCCACTCGTACATGCGAGTGGGAACCTACTACACTCTGATGAAAAAGGACTTTGGAAATTGCTGTATTCAACTCAGATACACGTGGGTTCAGACACAACGATTCCACATGCTTTTCTCACAACCTTTCCCTGCCACTAACATGAGGACGTTAGCAGCTCCTTCTACAGTCAAGCAGGATGCGGGAGGGTTGTGCCCTGTCCTTAGCTCTCACAGGGAAGCATGTCTTGAAGCCAGCGGTCAACTAGCTGCATACTTATGGCAGGGTCAAGGTAGCAGTATTCTGAGACAGGAGGTTCCCAGATTACCACTCTACTGCACCTGGAGATACCCTCCAGGTCTGCATTGTTAACTTGCGTCTCAGAGGCCTCTGGCAAACGTCTCTGGTGAAGACGTGCGAAACTCACTCTGCAGGCAGTGTGGAACTGTGAGGGACTGAGGGTCAGCTCAACTCTCAGCAGTAAGATGTTTTTGGACAAGGCGTTCAAATACCTACTCACGTATGGAACTTAGTATGTAGCACCTGTCTACCCCAGGAATTACTAGGAAATCGCTTGATTGAGCTTGGAGGCACTCGTCTTGTGTGCCGGGAGATTCCAGTTACCTCTCCCAACACTTGCGTCAAGCAGCGAGCCTAGGCCTTTTGGAAGCGAAAGGTAGCGGCAGGCAGGATGTTGGGTTACAGGCCATAAGCTCAACTCTCAGAAGTGTGTATGCATGGGTGGCAGATGTCTGCTACCCACTCGGACATGGGAGTTGGAACCTAGCTACACTCCTATTGAAGAAGGACTTTGGAAATCGCTGTATTCAACTCAGATACACGGGAGTTCAGGCCCAATGCTTACACATGCTTTTCCCACAAACTATCCCAGCCACTAACAGAAGGAGGTTAGCAGGTAAGTCTACAGTCAGGCAGGATGCGGGAGGGTCCTGCCCTGTCCTCAGCTCTCACAGGGAAGCATGCCTAGAAGCCAGCTCTCAACTAGCTACATTCTTATGACAGTGTGAAGGTAGCAGTATTCTGAGTAAGGCGGTTCCGAGATTACCACTCTACTGCACCTGGAGATACCCTCCAGGTCTGCATTGTTAACTTGCGTCTCAGAAGCCTGTGGCAAACGTCTCTGGTGAAGACCTGCGAAACTCACTCTGCAGGCAGTGTGGAACTGTGAGGGACTGAGGGTGAGCTCAACTCTCAGAAGTAAGATGCTTTTGGACAAGGCGTTCAGCTACATTCTCACGTATGGAACTTAGTATGTAGCACCTGTCTACCCCAGGAATTACTAGGCTATCGCTGGAATGAGCTTGGAGGCACTAGTCTTGTGTGCCGGGAGATTCCAAATACCTCTCCCAACACTTCCGTCAAACAGCGAGCCTAGGCCTTTTAGAAGTGAAAGGAACCAGCAGGCTGGATGGGGAGGTACAGGCCTTAAGCTCAACTCTCAGAAGTGTGTATGCAGGGGAGACAGATGTCTGCTACCCACTCTGACATGGGAGTTGGAAACTACCTACACTCTGATTGAAGAAGGCCATTGGAAATCGCTGTATTCAACTCAGATACACAGGAGTTCAGGCCCAATGCTTACACATGCTTTTCCCGCAACCTCTCTCAGCCACTAACATTAGGATGTTAGCAGCTGCGCCTACAGTCAGGCAGGATGCGGGTGGGTTCTGCCATGTCCTCAGCACTCCCAGGGAAGCATGCCTAGAAGCCAGCTCTCAACTAGCTGCATTCTTATGGCAGTGTGAAGGTAGCAGTATTCTGAGTCAGGAGGTTCCAAGATTACCACTCTACTGCACCTGGAGATACCCTCCAGGTCTGCATTGTTAACTTGCGTCTCAGAAGCCTGTGGCAAACGTCTCTGGTGAAGACCTGCGAAACTCACTCTGCAGGCAGTGTGGAACTGTGAGGGACTGAGGGTGAGCTCAACTCTCAGAAGTAAGATGCTTTTGGACAAGGCGTTCAGCTACCTTCTCACGTATGGAACTTAGTATGTAGCAGCAGTCTACCACACGAATTACTAGGCAATCGCTGGAATGAGCTTGGAGGCCCTAGTCTTGTGTGCCGGGAGTTTCCAATTACCTCTCCCAACACTTCCGTCAAACAGCGAGCCTAGGCCTTTTAGAAGTGAAAGGAACCAGCAGGCTGGATGGGGAGGTACAGGCCTTAAGCTCAACTCTCAGAAGTGTGTATGCAGGGGAGACAGATGTCTGCTACCCACTCTGACATGGGAGTTGGAAACTACCTACACTCTGATTGAAGAAGGCCATTGGAAATCGCTGTATTCAACTCAGATACACAGGAGTTCAGGCCCAATGCTTACACATGCTTTTCCCGCAACCTCTCTCAGCCACTAACATTAGGATGTTAGCAGCTGCGCCTACAGTCAGGCAGGATGCGGGTGGGTTCTGCCCTGTCCTCAGCACTCCCAGGGAAGCATGCCTAGAAGCCAGCTCTCAACTAGCTGCATTCTTATGGCAGTGTGAAGGTAGCAGTATTCTGAGTAAGGAGGTTCCCAGATTACCACTCTACTGCACCTGGAGATACCCTCCAGGTCTGCATTGTTAACTTGCGTCTCAGAAGCCTCTGGCAAACGTCTCTGGTGAAGACGTCCGAAACTCACTCTGCAGGCAGTGTGGAACTGTGAGGGACTGAGGGTGAGCTCAACTCTCAGAAGTAAGATGTTTTTGGACAAGGCGTTCAACTACCTACTCACGTATGGAACTTAGTATGTAGCACCAGTCTACCCCAGGAATTACTAGGAAATCGCTTGATTGAGCTTGGAGGCACTCGTCTTGTGTGCCGGGAGATTCCAGTTACCTCTCCCAACACTTGCGTCAAGCAGCGAGCCTAGGCCTTTTGGAAGCGAAAGTTAGCGGCAGGCAGGATGTTGGGTTACAGGCCATAAGCTCAACTCTCAGAAGTGTGTATGCATGGGTGGCAGATGTCTGCTACCCACTCGGACATGGGAGTTGGAACCTAGCTACACTCCTATTGAAGAAGGACTTTGGAAATCGCTGTATTCAACTCAGATACACGGGAGTTCAGGCCCAATGCTTACACATGCTTTTCCCACAAACTATCCCAGCCACTAACAGAAGGAGGTTAGCAGGTAAGTCTACAGTCAGGCAGGATGCGGGAGGGTCCTGCCCTGTCCTCAGCTCTCACAGGGAAGCATGCCTTGAAGCCAGCTCTCAACTAGCTGCATTCTTATGACAGTGTGAAGGTAGCAGTATTCTGAGTAAGGAGGTTCCCAGATTACCACTCTACTGCACCTGGAGATACCCTCCAGGTCTGCATTGTTAACTTGCGTCTCAGAGGCCTCTGGCAAACGTCTCTGGTGAAGACGTGCGAAACTCACTCTGCAGGCAGTGTGGAACTGTGAGGGACTGAGGGTCAGCTCAACTCTCAGCAGTAAGATGTTTTTGGACAAGGCGTTCAAATACCTACTCACGTATGGAACTTAGTATGTAGCACCAGTCTACCCCAGGAATTACTAGGAAATCGCTTGATTGAGCTTGGAGGCACTCGTCTTGTGTGCCGGGAGATTCCAGTTACCTCTCCCAACACTTGCGTCAAGCAGCGAGCCTAGGCCTTTTGGAAGCGAAAGGTAGCGGCAGGCAGGATGTTGGGTTACAGGCCATAAGCTCAACTCTCAGAAGTGTGTATGCATGGGTGGCAGATGTCTGCTACCCACTCGGACATGGGAGTTGGAACCTAGCTACACTCCTATTGAAGAAGGACTTTGGAAATCGCTGTATTCAACTCAGATACACGGGAGTTCAGGCCCAATGCTTACACATGCTTTTCCCACAAACTATCCCAGCCACTAACAGAAGGAGGTTAGCAGGTAAGTCTACAGTCAGGCAGGATGCGGGAGGGTCCTGCCCTGTCCTCAGCTCTCACAGGGAAGCATGCCTAGAAGCCAGCTCTCAACTAGCTGCATTCTTATGACAGTGTGAAGGTAGCAGTATTCTGAGTAAGGCGGTTCCGAGATTACCACTCTACTGCACCTGGAGATACCCTCCAGGTCTGCATTGTTAACTTGCGTCTCAGAAGCCTGTGGCAAACGTCTCTGGTGAAGACCTGCGAAACTCACTCTGCAGGCAGTGTGGAACTGTGAGGGACTGAGGGTGAGCTCAACTCTCAGAAGTAAGATGCTTTTGGACAAGGCGTTCAGCTACATTCTCACGTATGGAACTTAGTATGTAGCACCTGTCTACCCCAGGAAATACTAGGCTATCGCTGGAATGAGCTTGGAGGCACTAGTCTTGTGTGCCGGGAGATTCCAATTACCTCTCCCAACACTTCCGTCAAACAGCGAGCCTAGGCCTTTTAGAAGTGAAAGGAACCAGCAGGCTGGATGGGAAGGTACAGGCCTTAAGCTCAACTCTCAGAAGTGTGTATGCAGGGGAGACAGATGTCTGCTACCCACTCTGACATGGGAGTTGGAAACTACCTACACTCTGATTGAAGAAGGCCATTGGAAATCGCTGTATTCAACTCAGATACACAGGAGTTCAGGCCCAATGCTTACACATGCTTTTCCCGCAACCTCTCTCAGCCACTAACATTAGGATGTTAGCAGCTGCGCCTACAGTCAGGCAGGATGCGGGTGGGTTCTGCCATGTCCTCAGCACTCCCAGGGAAGCATGCCTAGAAGCCAGCTCTCAACTAGCTGCATTCTTATGGCAGTGTGAAGGTAGCAGTATTCTGAGTCAGGAGGTTCCAAGATTACCACTCTACTGCACCTGGAGATACCCTCCAGGTCTGCATTGTTAACTTGCGTCTCAGAAGCCTGTGGCAAACGTCTCTGGTGAAGACCTGCGAAACTCACTCTGCAGGCAGTGTGGAACTGTGAGGGACTGAGGGTGAGCTCAACTCTCAGAAGTAAGATGCTTTTGGACAAGGCGTTCAGCTACCTTCTCACGTATGGAACTTAGTATGTAGCAGCAGTCTACCACACGAATTACTAGGCAATCGCTGGAATGAGCTTGGAGGCCCTAGTCTTGTGTGCCGGGAGATTCCAATTACCTCTCCCAACACTTCCGTCAAACAGCGAGCCTAGGCCTTTTAGAAGTGAAAGGAACCAGCAGGCTGGATGGGGAGGTACAGGCCTTAAGCTCAACTCTCAGAAGTGTGTATGCAGGGGAGACAGATGTCTGCTACCCACTCTGACATGGGAGTTGGAAACTACCTACACTCTGATTGAAGAAGGCCATTGGAAATCGCTGTATTCAACTCAGATACACAGGAGTTCAGGCCCAATGCTTACACATGCTTTTCCCGCAACCTCTCTCAGCCACTAACATTAGGATGTTAGCAGCTGCGCCTACAGTCAGGCAGGATGCGGGTGGGTTCTGCCCTGTCCTCAGCACTCCCAGGGAAGCATGCCTAGAAGCCAGCTCTCAACTAGCTGCATTCTTATGGCAGTGTGAAGGTAGCAGTATTCTGAGTAAGGAGGTTCCCAGATTACCACTCTACTGCACCTGGAGATACCCTCCAGGTCTGCATTGTTAACTTGCGTCTCAGAAGCCTCTGGCAAACGTCTCTGGTGAAGACGTCCGAAACTCACTCTGCAGGCAGTGTGGAACTGTGAGGGACTGAGGGTGAGCTCAACTCTCAGAAGTAAGATGTTTTTGGACAAGGCGTTCAACTACCTACTCACGTATGGAACTTAGTATGTAGCACCAGTCTACCCCAGGAATTACTAGGAAATCGCTTGATTGAGCTTGGAGGCACTCGTCTTGTGTGCCGGGAGATTCCAGTTACCTCTCCCAACACTTGCGTCAAGCAGCGAGCCTAGGCCTTTTGGAAGCGAAAGGTAGCGGCAGGCAGGATGTTGGGTTACAGGCCATAAGCTCAACTCTCAGAAGTGTGTATGCATGGGTGGCAGATGTCTGCTACCCACTCGGACATGGGAGTTGGAACCTAGCTACACTCCTATTGAAGAAGGACTTTGGAAATCGCTGTATTCAACTCAGATACACGGGAGTTCAGGCCCAATGCTTACACATGCTTTTCCCACAAACTATCCCAGCCACTAACAGAAGGAGGTTAGCAGGTAAGTCTACAGTCAGGCAGGATGCGGGAGGGTCCTGCCCTGTCCTCAGCTCTCACAGGGAAGCATGCCTTGAAGCCAGCTCTCAACTAGCTGCATTCTTATGACAGTGTGAAGGTAGCAGTATTCTGAGTAAGGAGGTTCCCAGATTACCACTCTACTGCACCTGGAGATACCCTCCAGGTCTGCATTGTTAACTTGCGTCTCAGAGGCCTCTGGCAAACGTCTCTGGTGAAGACGTGCGAAACTCACTCTGCAGGCAGTGTGGAACTGTGAGGGACTGAGGGTCAGCTCAACTCTCAGCAGTAAGATGTTTTTGGACAAGGCGTTCAAATACCTACTCACGTATGGAACTTAGTATGTAGCACCAGTCTACCCCAGGAATTACTGGGAAATCGCTGGATTGAGCTTGGAGGCACTAGTCTTGTTGCCGGGAGATTCCAGTTACCTCTCCCAACACTTCGGTGAAGCAGCGAGCCTAGGCCTTTTGGAAGCGAAAGCTAGCTGCAGGCAGGAGGAAGGGTTACAGGCCATAAGCTCAACTCTCAGAAGTGTGTATGCATGGGAGGCAGATGTCTTCTACCCACTCGTACATGCGAGTGGGAACCTACTACACTCTGATGAAAAAGGACTTTGGAAATTGCTGTATTCAACTCAGATACACGTGGGTTCAGGCACAACGATTCCACATGCTTTTCTCACAACCTTTCCCTGCCACTAACATGAGGACGTTAGCAGCTCCTTCTACAGTCAAGCAGGATGCGGGAGGGTTGTGCCCTGTCCTTAGCTCTCACAGGGAAGCATGTCTTGAAGCCAGCGGTCAACTAGCTGCATACTTATGGCAGGGTCAAGGTAGCAGTATTCTGAGACAGGAGGTTCCCAGATTACCACTCTACTGCACCTGGAGATACCCTCCAGGTCTGCATTGTTAACTTGCGTCTCAGAGGCCTCTGGCAAACGTCTCTGGTGAAGACGTGCGAAACTCACTCTGCAGGCAGTGTGGAACTGTGAGGGACTGAGGGTCAGCTCAACTCTCAGCAGTAAGATGTTTTTGGACAAGGCGTTCAAATACCTACTCACGTATGGAACTTAGTATGTAGCACCAGTCTACCCCAGGAATTACTAGGAAATCGCTTGATTGAGCTTGGAGGCACTCGTCTTGTGTGCCGGGAGATTCCAGTTACCTCTCCCAACACTTGCGTCAAGCAGCGAGCCTAAGCCTTTTGGAAGCGAAAGGTAGCAGCAGGCAGGATGTTGGGTTACAGGCCATAAGCTCAACTCTCAGAAGTGTGTATGCATGGGTGGCAGATGTCTGCTACCCACTCGGACATGGGAGTTGGAACCTAGCTACACTCCTATTGAAGAAGGACTTTGGAAATCGCTTTATTCAACTCAGATACACGGGAGTTCAGGCCCAATGCTTACACATGCTTTTCCCACAAACTATCCCAGCCACTAACAGAAGGAGGTTAGCAGGTAAGTCTACAGTCAGCCAGGATGCGGGAGGGTCCTGCCCTGTCCTCAGCTCTCACAGGGAAGCATGCCTAGAAGCCAGCTCTCAACTAGCTGCATTCTTATGACAGTGTGAAGGTAGCAGTATTCTGAGTAAGGCGGTTCCGAGATTACCACTCTACTGCACCTGGAGATACCCTCCAGGTCTGCATTGTTAACTTGCGTCTCAGAAGCCTGTGGCAAACGTCTCTGGTGAAGACCTGCGAAACTCACTCTGCAGGCAGTGTGGAACTGTGAGGGACTGAGTGTGAGCTCAACTCTCAGAAGTAAGATGCTTTTGGACAAGGCGTTCAGCTACATTCTCACGTATGGAACTTAGTATGTAGCACCTGTCTACCCCAGGAATTACTAGGCTATCGCTGGAATGAGCTTGGAGGCACTAGTCTTGTGTGCCGGGAGATTCCAATTACCTCTCCCAACACTTCCGTCAAACAGCGAGCCTAGGCCTTTTAGAAGTGAAAGGAACCAGCAGGCTGGATGGGGAGGTACAGGCCTTAAGCTCAACTCTCAGAAGTGTGTATGCAGGGGAGACAGATGTCTGCTACCCACTCTGACATGGGAGTTGGAAACTACCTACACTCTGATTGAAGAAGGCCATTGGAAATCGCTGTATTCAACTCAGATACACAGGAGTTCAGGCCCAATGCTTACACATGCTTTTCCCGCAACCTCTCTCAGCCACTAACATTAGGATGTTAGCAGCTGCGCCTACAGTCTGGCAGGATGCGGGTGGGTTCTGCCATGTCCTCAGCACTCCCAGGGAAGCATGCCTAGAAGCCAGCTCTCAACTAGCTGCATTCTTATGGCAGTGTGAAGGTAGCAGTATTCTGAGTCAGGAGGTTCCAAGATTACCACTCTACTGCACCTGGAGATACCCTCCAGGTCTGCATTGTTAACTTGCGTCTCAGAAGCCTGTGGCAAACGTCTCTGGTGAAGACCTGCGAAACTCACTCTGCAGGCAGTGTGGAACTGTGAGGGACTGAGGGTGAGCTCAACTCTCAGAAGTAAGATGTTTTTGGACAAGGCGTTCAACTACCTACTCACGTATGGAACTTAGTATGTAGCACCAGTCTACCCCAGGAATTACTAGGAAATCGCTTGATTGAGCTTGGAGGCACTCGTCTTGTGTGCCGGGAGATTCCAGTTACCTCTCCCAACACTTGCGTCAAGCAGCGAGCCTAGGCCTTTTGGAAGCGAAAGGTAGCGGCAGGCAGGATGTTGGGTTACAGGCCATGAGCTCAACTCTCAGAAGTGTGTATGCATGGGTGGCAGATGTCTGCTACCCACTCGGACATGGGAGTTGGAACCTAGCTACACTCCTATTGAAGAAGGACTTTGGAAATCGCTGTATTCAACTCAGATACACGGGAGTTCAGGCCCAATGCTTACACATGCTTTTCCCACAAACTATCCCAGCCACTAACAGAAGGAGGTTAGCAGGTAAGTCTACAGTCAGGCAGGATGCGGGAGGGTCCTGCCCTGTCCTCAGCTCTCACAGGGAAGCATGCCTAGAAGCCAGCTCTCAACTAGCTGCATTCTTATGGCAGTGTGAAGGTAGCAGTATTCTGAGTCAGGAGGTTCCAAGATTACCACTCTACTGCACCTGGAGATACCCTCCAGGTCTGCATTGTTAACTTGCGTCTCAGAAGCCTGTGGCAAACGTCTCTGGTGAAGACCTGCGAAACTCACTCTGCAGGCAGTGTGGAACTGTGAGGGACTGAGGGTGAGCTCAACTCTCAGAAGTAAGATGTTTTTGGACAAGGCGTTCAACTACCTACTCACGTATGGAACTTAGTATGTAGCACCAGTCTACCCCAGGAATTACTAGGAAATCGCTTGATTGAGCTTGGAGGCACTCGTCTTGTGTGCCGGGAGATTCCAGTTACCTCTCCCAACACTTGCGTCAAGCAGCGAGCCTAGGCCTTTTGGAAGCGAAAGGTAGCGGCAGGCAGGATGTTGGGTTACAGGCCATGAGCTCAACTCTCAGAAGTGTGTATGCATGGGTGGCAGATGTCTGCTACCCACTCGGACATGGGAGTTGGAACCTAGCTACACTCCTATTGAAGAAGGACTTTGGAAATCACTGTATTCAACTCAGATACACGGGAGTTCAGGCCCAATGCTTACACATGCTTTTCCCACAAACTATCCCAGCCACTAACAGAAGGAGGTTAGCAGGTAAGTCTACAGTCAGGCAGGATGCGGGAGGGTCCTGCCCTGTCCTCAGCTCTCACAGGGAAGCATGCCTTGAAGCCAGCTCTCAACTAGCTGCATTCTTATGACAGTGTGAAGGTAGCAGTATTCTGAGTAAGGCGGTTCCGAGATTACCACTCTACTGCACCTGGAGATACCCTCCAGGTCTGCATTGTTAACTTGCGTCTCAGAAGCCTGTGGCAAACGTCTCTGGTGAAGACCTGCGAAACTCACTCTGCAGGCAGTGTGGAACTGTGAGGGACTGAGGGTGAGCTCAACTCTCAGAAGTAAGATGCTTTTGGACAAGGCGTTCAGCTACATTCTCACGTATGGAACTTAGTATGTAGCACCTGTCTACCCCAGGAATTACTAGGCTATCGCTGGAACGAGCTTGGAGGCACTAGTCTTGTGTGCCGGGAGATTCCAATTACTTCTCCCAACACTTCCGTCAAACAGCGAGCCTAGGCCTTTTAGAAGTGAAAGGAACCAGCAGGCTGGATGGGGAGGTACAGGCCTTAAGCTCAACTCTCAGAAGTGTGTATGCAGGGGAGACAGATGTCTGCTACCCACTCTGACATGGGAGTTGGAAACTACCTACACTCTGATTGAAGAAGGCCATTGGAAATCGCTGTATTCAACTCAGATACACAGGAGTTCAGGCCCAATGCTTACACATGCTTTTCCCGCAACCTCTCTCAGCCACTAACATTAGGATGTTAGCAGCTGCGCCTACAGTCAGGCAGGATGCGGGTGGGTTCTGCCATGTCCTCAGCACTCCCAGGGAAGCATGCCTAGAAGCCAGCTCTCAACTAGCTGCATTCTTATGGCAGTGTGAAGGTAGCAGTATTCTGAGTCAGGAGGTTCCCAGATTACCACTCTACTGCACCTGGAGATACCCTCCAGGTCTGCATTGTTAACTTGCGTCTCAGAAGCCTGTGGCAAACGTCTCTGGTGAAGACCTGCGAAACTCACTCTGGAGGCAGTGTGGAACTGTGAGGGACTGAGGGTGAGCTCAACTCTCAGAAGTAAGATGCTTTTGGACAAGGCGTTCAGCTACATTCTCACGTATGGAACTTAGTATGTAGCACCTGTCTACCCCAGGAATTACTAGGCTATCGCTGGAATGAGCTTGGAGGCACTAGTCTTGTGTGCCGGGAGATTCCAATTACCTCTCCCAACACTTCCGTCAAACAGCGAGCCTAGGCCTTTTAGAAGTGAAAGGAACCAGCAGGCTGGATGGGGAGGTACAGGCCTTAAGCTCAACTCTCAGAAGTGTGTATGCAGGGGAGACAGATGTCTGCTACCCACTCTGACATGGGAGTTGGAAACTACCTACACTCTGATTGAAGAAGGCCATTGGAAATCGCTGTATTCAACTCAGATACACAGGAGTTCAGGCCCAATGCTTACACATGCTTTTCCCGCAACCTCTCTCAGCCACTAACATTAGGATGTTAGCAGCTGCGCCTACAGTCAGGCAGGATGCGGGTGGGTTCTGCCATGTCCTCAGCACTCCCAGGGAAGCATGCCTAGAAGCCAGCTCTCAACTAGCTGCATTCCTATGGCAGTGTGAAGGTAGCAGTATTCTGAGTCAGGAGGTTCCAAGATTACCACTCTACTGCACCTGGAGATACCCTCCAGGTCTGCATTGTTAACTTGCGTCTCAGAAGCCTGTGGCAAACGTCTCTGGTGAAGACCTGCGAAACTCACTCTGGAGGCAGTGTGGAACTGTGAGGGACTGAGGGTGAGCTCAACTCTCAGAAGTAAGATGCTTTTGGACAAGGCGTTCAGCTACATTCTCACGTATGGAACTTAGTATGTAGCACCTGTCTACCCCAGGAATTACTAGGCTATCGCTGGAATGAGCTTGGAGGCACTAGTCTTGTGTGCCGGGAGATTCCAATTACCTCTCCCAACACTTCCGTCAAACAGCGAGCCTAGGCCTTTTAGAAGTGAAAGGAACCAGCAGGCTGGATGGGGAGGTACAGGCCTTAAGCTCAACTCTCAGAAGTGTGTATGCAGGGGAGACAGATGTCTGCTACCCACTCTGACATGGGAGTTGGAAACTACCTACACTCTGATTGAAGAAGGCCATTGGAAATCGCTGTATTCAACTCAGATACACAGGAGTTCAGGCCCAATGCTTACACATGCTTTTCCCGCAACCTCTCTCAGCCACTAACATTAGGATGTTAGCAGCTGCGCCTACAGTCAGGCAGGATGCGGGTGGGTTCTGCCATGTCCTCAGCACTCCCAGGGAAGCATGCCTAGAAGCCAGCTCTCAACTAGCTGCATTCTTATGGCAGTGTGAAGGTAGCAGTATTCTGAGTCAGGAGGTTCCAAGATTACCACTCTACTGCACCTGGAGATACCCTCCAGGTCTGCATTGTTAACTTGCGTCTCAGAAGCCTGTGGCAAACGTCTCTGGTGAAGACCTGCGAAACTCACTCTGCAGGCAGTGTGGAACTGTGAGGGACTGAGGGTGAGCTCAACTCTCAGAAGTAAGATGTTTTTGGACAAGGCGTTCAACTACCTACTCACGTATGGAACTTAGTATGTAGCACCAGTCTACCCCAGGAATTACTAGGAAATCGCTTGATTGAGCTTGGAGGCACTCGTCTTGTGTGCCGGGAGATTCCAGTTACCTCTCCCAACACTTGCGGCAAGCAGCGAGCCTAGGCCTTTTGGAAGCGAAAGGTAGCGGCAGGCAGGATGTTGGGTTACAGGCCATGAGCTCAACTCTCAGAAGTGTGTATGCATGGGTGGCAGATGTCTGCTACCCACTCGGACATGGGAGTTGGAACCTAGCTACACTCCTATTGAAGAAGGACTTTGGAAATCGCTGTATTCAACTCAGATACACGGGAGTTCAGGCCCAATGCTTACACATGCTTTTCCCACAAACTATCCCAGCCACTAACAGAAGGAGGTTAACAGGTAAGTCTACAGTCAGGCAGGATGCGGGAGGGTCCTGCCCTGTCCTCAGCTCTCACAGGGAAGCATGCCTTGAAGCCAGCTCTCAACTAGCTGCATTCTTATGACAGTGTGAAGGTAGCAGTATTCTGAGTAAGGCGGTTCCGAGATTACCACTCTACTGCACCTGGAGATACCCTCCAGGTCTGCATTGTTAACTTGCGTCTCAGAAGCCTGTGGCAAACGTCTCTGGTGAAGACCTGCGAAACTCACTCTGCAGGCAGTGTGGAACTGTGAGGGACTGAGGGTGAGCTCAACTCTCAGAAGTAAGATGCTTTTGGACAAGGCGTTCAGCTACATTCTCACGTATGGAACTTAGTATGTAGCACCTGTCTACCCCAGGAATTACTAGGCTATCGCTGGAATGAGCTTGGAGGCACTAGTCTTGTGTGCCGGGAGATTCCAATTACTTCTCCCAACACTTCCGTCAAACAGCGAGCCTAGGCCTTTTAGAAGTGAAAGGAACCAGCAGGCTGGATGGGGAGGTACAGGCCTTAAGCTCAACTCTCAGAAGTGTGTATGCAGGGGAGACAGATGTCTGCTACCCACTCTGACATGGGAGTTGGAAACTACCTACACTCTGATTGAAGAAGGCCATTGGAAATCGCTGTATTCAACTCAGATACACAGGAGTTCAGGCCCAATGCTTACACATGCTTTTCCCGCAACCTCTCTCAGCCACTAACATTAGGATGTTAGCAGCTGCGCCTACAGTCAGGCAGGATGCGGGTGGGTTCTGCCATGTCCTCAGCACTCCCAGGGAAGCATGCCTAGAAGCCAGCTCTCAACTAGCTGCATTCTTATGGCAGTGTGAAGGTAGCAGTATTCTGAGTCAGGAGGTTCCAAGATTACCACTCTACTGCACCTGGAGATACCCTCCAGGTCTGCATTGTTAACTTGCGTCTCAGAAGCCTGTGGCAAACGTCTCTGGTGAAGACCTGCGAAACTCACTCTGCAGGCAGTGTGGAACTGTGAGGGACTGAGGGTGAGCTCAACTCTCAGAAGTAAGATGTTTTTGGACAAGGCGTTCAAATACCTACTCACGTATGGAACTTAGTATGTAGCACCAGTCTACCCCAGGAATTACTGGGAAATCGCTGGATTGAGCTTGGAGGCACTAGTCTTGTTGCCGGGAGATTCCAGTTACCTCTCCCAACACTTCGGTGAAGCAGCGAGCCTAGGCCTTTTGGAAGCGAAAGCTAGCTGCAGGCAGGAGGTAGGGTTACAGGCCATAAGCTCAACTCTCAGAAGTGTGTATGCATGGGAGGCAGATGTCTTCTACCCACTCGTACATGCGAGTGGGAACCTACTACACTCTGATGAAAAAGGACTTTGGAAATTGCTGTATTCAACTCAGATACACGTGGGTTCAGGCACAACGATTCCACATGCTTTTCTCACAACCTTTCCCTGCCACTAACATGAGGACGTTAGCAGCTCCTTCTACAGTCAAGCAGGATGCGGGAGGGTTGTGCCCTGTCCTTAGCTCTCACAGGGAAGCATGTCTTGAAGCCAGCGGTCAACTAGCTGCATACTTATGGCAGGGTCAAGGTAGCAGTATTCTGAGACAGGAGGTTCCCAGATTACCACTCTACTGCACCTGGAGATACCCTCCAGGTCTGCATTGTTAACTTGCGTCTCAGAGGCCTCTGGCAAACGTCTCTGGTGAAGACGTGCGAAACTCACTCTGCAGGCAGTGTGGAACTGTGAGGGACTGAGGGTCAGCTCAACTCTCAGCAGTAAGATGTTTTTGGACAAGGCGTTCAAATACCTACTCACGTATGGAACTTAGTATGTAGCACCTGTCTACCCCAGGAATTACTAGGAAATCGCTTGATTGAGCTTGGAGGCACTCGTCTTGTGTGCCGGGAGATTCCAGTTACCTCTCCCAACACTTGCGTCAAGCAGCGAGCCTAGGCCTTTTGGAAGCGAAAGGTAGCGGCAGGCAGGATGTTGGGTTACAGGCCATAAGCTCAACTCTCAGAAGTGTGTATGCATGGGTGGCAGATGTCTGCTACCCACTCGGACATGGGAGTTGGAACCTAGCTACACTCCTATTGAAGAAGGACTTTGGAAATCGCTGTATTCAACTCAGATACACGGGAGTTCAGGCCCAATGCTTACACATGCTTTTCCCACAAACTATCCCAGCCACTAACAGAAGGAGGTTAGCAGGTAAGTCTACAGTCAGGCAGGATGCGGGAGGGTCCTGCCCTGTCCTCAGCTCTCACAGGGAAGCATGCCTAGAAGCCAGCTCTCAACTAGCTGCATTCTTATGACAGTGTGAAGGTAGCAGTATTCTGAGTAAGGCGGTTCCGAGATTACCACTCTACTGCACCTGGAGATACCCTCCAGGTCTGCATTGTTAACTTGCGTCTCAGAAGCCTCTGGCAAACGTCTCTGGTGAAGACCTGCGAAACTCACTCTGCAGGCAGTGTGGAACTGTGAGGGACTGAGGGTGAGCTCAACTCTCAGAAGTAAGATGCTTTTGGACAAGGCGTTCAGCTACATTCTCACGTATGGAACTTAGTATGTAGCAGCAGTCTACCACACGAATTACTAGGCAATCGCTGGAATGAGCTTGGAGGCCCTAGTCTTGTGTGCCGGGAGATTCCAATTACCTCTCCCAACACTTCCGTCAAACAGCGAGCCTAGGCCTTTTAGAAGTGAAAGGAACCAGCAGGCTGGATGGGGAGGTACAGGCCTTAAGCTCAACTCTCAGAAGTGTGTATGCAGGGGAGACAGATGTCTGCTACCCACTCTGACATGGGAGTTGGAAACTACCTACACTCTGATTGAAGAAGGCCATTGGAAATCGCTGTATTCAACTCAGATACACAGGAGTTCAGGCCCAATGCTTACACATGCTTTTCCCGCAACCTCTCTCAGCCACTAACATTAGGATGTTAGCAGCTGCGCCTACAGTCAGGCAGGATGCGGGTGGGTTCTGCCCTGTCCTCAGCACTCCCAGGGAAGCATGCCTAGAAGCCAGCTCTCAACTAGCTGCATTCTTATGGCAGTGTGAAGGTAGCAGTATTCTGAGTAAGGAGGTTCCCAGATTACCACTCTACTGCACCTGGAGATACCCTCCAGGTCTGCATTGTTAACTTGCGTCTCAGAAGCCTCTGGCAAACGTCTCTGGTGAAGACGTCCGAAACTCACTCTGCAGGCAGTGTGGAACTGTGAGGGACTGAGGGTGAGCTCAACTCTCAGAAGTAAGATGTTTTTGGACAAGGCGTTCAACTACCTACTCACGTATGGAACTTAGTATGTAGCACCAGTCTACCCCAGGAATTACTAGGAAATCGCTTGATTGAGCTTGGAGGCACTCGTCTTGTGTGCCGGGAGATTCCAGTTACCTCTCCCAACACTTGCGTCAAGCAGCGAGCCTAGGCCTTTTAGAAGCGAAAGGTAGCGGCAGGCAGGATGTTGGGTTACAGGCCATAAGCTCAACTCTCAGAAGTGTGTATGCATGGGTGGCAGATGTCTGCTACCCACTCGGACATGGGAGTTGGAACCTAGCTACACTCCTATTGAAGAAGGACTTTGGAAATCGCTGTATTCAACTCAGATACACGGGAGTTCAGGCCCAATGCTTACACATGCTTTTCCCACAAACTATCCCAGCCACTAACAGTAGGAGGTTAGCAGGTAAGTCTACAGTCAGGCAGGATGCGGGAGGGTCCTGCCCTGTCCTCAGCTCTCACAGGGAAGCATGCCTTGAAGCCAGCTCTCAACTAGCTGCATTCTTATGACAGTGTGAAGGTAGCAGTATTCTGAGTAAGGAGGTTCCCAGATTACCACTCTACTGCACCTGGAGATACCCTCCAGGTCTGCATTGTTAACTTGCGTCTCAGAGGCCTCTGGCAAACGTCTCTGGTGAAGACGTGCGAAACTCACTCTGCAGGCAGTGTGGAACTGTGAGGGACTGAGGGTCAGCTCAACTCTCAGCAGTAAGATGTTTTTGGACAAGGCGTTCAAATACCTACTCACGTATGGAACTTAGTATGTAGCACCAGTCTACCCCAGGAATTACTGGGAAATCGCTGGATTGAGCTTGGAGGCACTAGTCTTGTTGCCGGGAGATTCCAGTTACCTCTCCCAACACTTCGGTGAAGCAGCGAGCCTAGGCCTTTTGGAAGCGAAAGCTAGCTGCAGGCAGGAGGTAGGGTTACAGGCCATAAGCTCAACTCTCAGAAGTGTGTATGCATGGGAGGCAGATGTCTTCTACCCACTCGTACATGCGAGTGGGAACCTACTACACTCTGATGAAAAAGGACTTTGGAAATTGCTGTATTCAACTCAGATACACGTGGGTTCAGGCACAACGATTCCACATGCTTTTCTCACAACCTTTCCCTGCCACTAACATGAGGACGTTAGCAGCTCCTTCTACAGTCAAGCAGGATGCGGGAGGGTTGTGCCCTGTCCTTAGCTCTCACAGGGAAGCATGTCTTGAAGCCAGCGGTCAACTAGCTGCATACTTATGGCAGGGTCAAGGTAGCAGTATTCTGAGACAGGAGGTTCCCAGATTACCACTCTACTGCACCTGGAGATACCCTCCAGGTCTGCATTGTTAACTTGCGTCTCAGAGGCCTCTGGCAAACGTCTCTGGTGAAGACGTGCGAAACTCACTCTGCAGGCAGTGTGGAACTGTGAGGGACTGAGGGTCAGCTCAACTCTCAGCAGTAAGATGTTTTTGGACAAGGCGTTCAAATACCTACTCACGTATGGAACTTAGTATGTAGCACCTGTCTACCCCAGGAATTACTAGGAAATCGCTTGATTGAGCTTGGAGGCACTCGTCTTGTGTGCCGGGAGATTCCAGTTACCTCTCCCAACACTTGCGTCAAGCAGCGAGCCTAGGCCTTTTGGAAGCGAAAGGTAGCGGCAGGCAGGATGTTGGGTTACAGGCCATAAGCTCAACTCTCAGAAGTGTGTATGCATGGGTGGCAGATGTCTGCTACCCACTCGGACATGGGAGTTGGAACCTAGCTACACTCCTATTGAAGAAGGACTTTGGAAATCGCTGTATTCAACTCAGATACACGGGAGTTCAGGCCCAATGCTTACACATGCTTTTCCCACAAACTATCCCAGCCACTAACAGAAGGAGGTTAGCAGGTAAGTCTACAGTCAGGCAGGATGCGGGAGGGTCCTGCCCTGTCCTCAGCTCTCACAGGGAAGCATGCCTAGAAGCCAGCTCTCAACTAGCTGCATTCTTATGACAGTGTGAAGGTAGCAGTATTCTGAGTAAGGCGGTTCCGAGATTACCACTCTACTGCACCTGGAGATACCCTCCAGGTCTGCATTGTTAACTTGCGTCTCAGAAGCCTGTGGCAAACGTCTCTGGTGAAGACCTGCGAAACTCACTCTGCAGGCAGTGTGGAACTGTGAGGGACTGAGGGTGAGCTCAACTCTCAGAAGTAAGATGCTTTTGGACAAGGCGTTCAGCTACCTTCTCACGTATGGAACTTAGTATGTAGCACCTGTCTACCCCAGGAATTACTAGGCTATCGCTGGAATGAGCTTGGAGGCACTAGTCTTGTGTGCCGGGAGATTCCAATTACCTCTCCCAACACTTCCGTCAAACAGCGAGCCTAGGCCTTTTAGAAGTGAAAGGAACCAGAAGGCTGGATGGGGAGGTACAGGCCTTAAGCTCAACTCTCAGAAGTGTGTATGCAGGGGAGACAGATGTCTGCTACCCACTCTGACATGGGAGTTGGAAACTACCTACACTCTGATTGAAGAAGGCCATTGGAAATCGCTGTATTCAACTCAGATACACAGGAGTTCAGGCCCAATGCTTACACATGCTTTTCCCGCAACCTCTCTCAGCCACTAACATTAGGATGTTAGCAGCTGCGCCTACAGTCAGGCAGGATGCGGGTGGGTTCTGCCCTGTCCTCAGCACTCCCAGGGAAGCATGCCTAGAAGCCAGCTCTCAACTAGCTGCATTCTTATGGCAGTGTGAAGGTAGCAGTATTCTGAGTAAGGAGGTTCCCAGATTACCACTCTACTGCACCTGGAGATACCCTCCAGGTCTGCATTGTTAACTTGCGTCTCAGAAGCCTCTGGCAAACGTCTCTGGTGAAGACGTCCGAAACTCACTCTGCAGGCAGTGTGGAACTGTGAGGGACTGAGGGTGAGCTCAACTCTCAGAAGTAAGATGTTTTTGGACAAGGCGTTCAACTACCTACTCACGTATGGAACTTAGTATGTAGCACCAGTCTACCCCAGGAATTACTAGGAAATCGCTTGATTGAGCTTGGAGGCACTCGTCTTGTGTGCCGGGAGATTCCAGTTACCTCTCCCAACACTTGTGTCAAGCAGCGAGCCTAGGCCTTTTAGAAGCGAAAGGTAGCGGCAGGCAGGATGTTGGGTTACAGGCCATAAGCTCAACTCTCAGAAGTGTGTATGCATGGGTGGCAGATGTCTGCTACCCACTCGGACATGGGAGTTGGAACCTAGCTACACTCCTATTGAAGAAGGACTTTGGAAATCGCTGTATTCAACTCAGATACACGGGAGTTCAGGCCCAATGCTTACACATGCTTTTCCCACAAACTATCCCAGCCACTAACAGAAGGAGGTTAGCAGGTAAGTCTACAGTCAGGCAGGATGCGGGAGGGTCCTGCCCTGTCCTCAGCTCTCACAGGGAAGCATGCCTTGAAGCCAGCTCTCAACTAGCTGCATTCTTATGACAGTGTGAAGGTAGCAGTATTCTGAGTAAGGAGGTTCCCAGATTACCACTCTACTGCACCTGGAGATACCCTCCAGGTCTGCATTGTTAACTTGCGTCTCAGAGGCCTCTGGCAAACGTCTCTGGTGAAGACGTGCGAAACTCACTCTGCAGGCAGTGTGGAACTGTGAGGGACTGAGGGTCAGCTCAACTCTCAGCAGTAAGATGTTTTTGGACAAGGCGTTCAAATACCTACTCACGTATGGAACTTAGTATGTAGCACCAGTCTACCCCAGGAATTACTGGGAAATCGCTGGATTGAGCTTGGAGGCACTAGTCTTGTTGCCGGGAGATTCCAGTTACCTCTCCCAACACTTCGGTGAAGCAGCGAGCCTAGGCCTTTTGGAAGCGAAAGCTAGCTGCAGGCAGGAGGTAGGGTTACAGGCCATAAGCTCAACTCTCAGAAGTGTGTATGCATGGGAGGCAGATGTCTTCTACCCACTCGTACATGCGAGTGGGAACCTACTACACTCTGATGAAAAAGGACTTTGGAAATTGCTGTATTCAACTCAGATACACGTGGGTTCAGGCACAACGATTCCACATGCTTTTCTCACAACCTTTCCCTGCCACTAACATGAGGACGTTAGCAGCTCCTTCTACAGTCAAGCAGGATGCGGGAGGGTTGTGCCCTGTCCTTAGCTCTCACAGGGAAGCATGTCTTGAAGCCAGCGGTCAACTAGCTGCATACTTATGGCAGGGTCAAGGTAGCAGTATTCTGAGACAGGAGGTTCCCAGATTACCACTCTACTGCACCTGGAGATACCCTCCAGGTCTGCATTGTTAACTTGCGTCTCAGAGGCCTCTGGCAAACGTCTCTGGTGAAGACGTGCGAAACTCACTCTGCAGGCAGTGTGGAACTGTGAGGGACTGAGGGTCAGCTCAACTCTCAGCAGTAAGATGTTTTTGGACAAGGCGTTCAAATACCTACTCACGTATGGAACTTAGTATGTAACACCTGTCTACCCCAGGAATTACTAGGAAATCGCTTGATTGAGCTTGGAGGCACTCGTCTTGTGTGCCGGGAGATTCCAGTTACCTCTCCCAACACTTGCGTCAAGCAGCGAGCCTAGGCCTTTTGGAAGCGAAAGGTAGCGGCAGGCAGGATGTTGGGTTACAGGCCATAAGCTCAACTCTCAGAAGTGTGTATGCATGGGTGGCAGATGTCTGCTACCCACTCGGACATGGGAGTTGGAACCTAGCTACACTCCTATTGAAGAAGGACTTTGGAAATCGCTGTATTCAACTCAGATACACGGGAGTTCAGGCCCAATGCTTACACATGCTTTTCCCACAAACTATCCCAGCCACTAACAGAAGGAGGTTAGCAGGTAAGTCTACAGTCAGGCAGGATGCGGGAGGGTCCTGCCCTGTCCTCAGCTCTCACAGGGAAGCATGCCTAGAAGCCAGCTCTCAACTAGCTGCATTCTTATGACAGTGTGAAGGTAGCAGTATTCTGAGTAAGGCGGTTCCGAGATTACCACTCTACTGCACCTGGAGATACCCTCCAGGTCTGCATTGTTAACTTGCGTCTCAGAAGCCTCTGGCAAACGTCTCTGGTGAAGACCTGCGAAACTCACTCTGCAGGCAGTGTGGAACTGTGAGGGACTGAGGGTGAGCTCAACTCTCAGAAGTAAGATGCTTTTGGACAAGGCGTTCAGCTACATTCTCACGTATGGAACTTAGTATGTAGCAGCAGTCTACCACACGAATTACTAGGCAATCGCTGGAATGAGCTTGGAGGCCCTAGTCTTGTGTGCCGGGAGATTCCAATTACCTCTCCCAACACTTCCGTCAAACAGCGAGCCTAGGCCTTTTAGAAGTGAAAGGAACCAGCAGGCTGGATGGGGAGGTACAGGCCTTAAGCTCAACTCTCAGAAGTGTGTATGCAGGGGAGACAGATGTCTGCTACCCACTCTGACATGGGAGTTGGAAACTACCTACACTCTGATTGAAGAAGGCCATTGGAAATCGCTGTATTCAACTCAGATACACAGGAGTTCAGGCCCAATGCTTACACATGCTTTTCCCGCAACCTCTCTCAGCCACTAACATTAGGATGTTAGCAGCTGCGCCTACAGTCAGGCAGGATGCGGGTGGGTTCTGCCCTGTCCTCAGCACTCCCAGGGAAGCATGCCTAGAAGCCAGCTCTCAACTAGCTGCATTCTTATGGCAGTGTGAAGGTAGCAGTATTCTGAGTAAGGAGGTTCCCAGATTACCACTCTACTGCACCTGGAGATACCCTCCAGGTCTGCATTGTTAACTTGCGTCTCAGAAGCCTCTGGCAAACGTCTCTGGTGAAGACGTCCGAAACTCACTCTGCAGGCAGTGTGGAACTGTGAGGGACTGAGGGTGAGCTCAACTCTCAGAAGTAAGATGTTTTTGGACAAGGCGTTCAACTACCTACTCACGTATGGAACTTAGTATGTAGCACCAGTCTACCCCAGGAATTACTAGGAAATCGCTTGATTGAGCTTGGAGGCACTCGTCTTGTGTGCCGGGAGATTCCAGTTACCTCTCCCAACACTTGCGTCAAGCAGCGAGCCTAGGCCTTTTAGAAGCGAAAGGTAGCGGCAGGCAGGATGTTGGGTTACAGGCCATAAGCTCAACTCTCAGAAGTGTGTATGCATGGGTGGCAGATGTCTGCTACCCACTCGGACATGGGAGTTGGAACCTAGCTACACTCCTATTGAAGAAGGACTTTGGAAATCGCTGTATTCAACTCAGATACACGGGAGTTCAGGCCCAATGCTTACACATGCTTTTCCCACAAACTATCCCAGCCACTAACAGTAGGAGGTTAGCAGGTAAGTCTACAGTCAGGCAGGATGCGGGAGGGTCCTGCCCTGTCCTCAGCTCTCACAGGGAAGCATGCCTTGAAGCCAGCTCTCAACTAGCTGCATTCTTATGACAGTGTGAAGGTAGCAGTATTCTGAGTAAGGAGGTTCCCAGATTACCACTCTACTGCACCTGGAGATACCCTCCAGGTCTGCATTGTTAACTTGCGTCTCAGAGGCCTCTGGCAAACGTCTCTGGTGAAGACGTGCGAAACTCACTCTGCAGGCAGTGTGGAACTGTGAGGGACTGAGGGTCAGCTCAACTCTCAGCAGTAAGATGTTTTTGGACAAGGCGTTCAAATACCTACTCACGTATGGAACTTAGTATGTAGCACCAGTCTACCCCAGGAATTACTGGGAAATCGCTGGATTGAGCTTGGAGGCACTAGTCTTGTTGCCGGGAGATTCCAGTTACCTCTCCCAACACTTCGGTGAAGCAGCGAGCCTAGGCCTTTTGGAAGCGAAAGCTAGCTGCAGGCAGGAGGTAGGGTTACAGGCCATAAGCTCAACTCTCAGAAGTGTGTATGCATGGGAGGCAGATGTCTTCTACCCACTCGTACATGCGAGTGGGAACCTACTACACTCTGATGAAAAAGGACTTTGGAAATTGCTGTATTCAACTCAGATACAC
Organism: Canis lupus baileyi; assembly: GCF_048164855.1. NCBI lineage: Eukaryota > Metazoa > Chordata > Mammalia > Carnivora > Canidae > Canis > Canis lupus. Next base: position 887,319 of record NW_027326457.1, on the reverse strand, counting down.
GTGGGTTCAGGCACAACGATTCCACATGCTTTTCTCACAACCTTTCCCTGCCACTAACATGAGGACGTTAGCAGCTCCTTCTACAGTCAAGCAGGATGCGGGAGGGTTGTGCCCTGTCCTTAGCTCTCACAGGGAAGCATGTCTTGAAGCCAGCGGTCAACTAGCTGCATACTTATGGCAGGGTCAAGGTAGCAGTATTCTGAGACAGGAGGTTCCCAGATTACCACTCTACTGCACCTGGAGATACCCTCCAGGTCTGCATTGTTAACTTGCGTCTCAGAGGCCTCTGGCAAACGTCTCTGGTGAAGACGTGCGAAACTCACTCTGCAGGCAGTGTGGAACTGTGAGGGACTGAGGGTCAGCTCAACTCTCAGCAGTAAGATGTTTTTGGACAAGGCGTTCAAATACCTACTCACGTATGGAACTTAGTATGTAGCACCTGTCTACCCCAGGAATTACTAGGAAATCGCTTGATTGAGCTTGGAGGCACTCGTCTTGTGTGCCGGGAGATTCCAGTTACCTCTCCCAACACTTGCGTCAAGCAGCGAGCCTAGGCCTTTTGGAAGCGAAAGGTAGCGGCAGGCAGGATGTTGGGTTACAGGCCATAAGCTCAACTCTCAGAAGTGTGTATGCATGGGTGGCAGATGTCTGCTACCCACTCGGACATGGGAGTTGGAACCTAGCTACACTCCTATTGAAGAAGGACTTTGGAAATCGCTGTATTCAACTCAGATACACGGGAGTTCAGGCCCAATGCTTACACATGCTTTTCCCACAAACTATCCCAGCCACTAACAGAAGGAGGTTAGCAGGTAAGTCTACAGTCAGGCAGGATGCGGGAGGGTCCTGCCCTGTCCTCAGCTCTCACAGGGAAGCATGCCTAGAAGCCAGCTCTCAACTAGCTGCATTCTTATGACAGTGTGAAGGTAGCAGTATTCTGAGTAAGGCGGTTCCGAGATTACCACTCTACTGCACCTGGAGATACCCTCCAGGTCTGCATTGTTAACTTGCGTCTCAGAAGCCTCTGGCAAACGTCTCTGGTGAAGACCTGCGAAACTCACTCTGCAGGCAGTGTGGAACTGTGAGGGACTGAGGGTGAGCTCAACTCTCAGAAGTAAGATGCTTTTGGACAAGGCGTTCAGCTACCTTCTCACGTATGGAACTTAGTATGTAGCACCTGTCTACCCCAGGAATTACTAGGCTATCGCTGGAATGAGCTTGGAGGCACTAGTCTTGTGTGCCGGGAGATTCCAATTACCTCTCCCAACACTTCCGTCAAACAGCGAGCCTAGGCCTTTTAGAAGTGAAAGGAACCAGAAGGCTGGATGGGGAGGTACAGGCCTTAAGCTCAACTCTCAGAAGTGTGTATGCAGGGGAGACAGATGTCTGCTACCCACTCTGACATGGGAGTTGGAAACTACCTACACTCTGATTGAAGAAGGCCATTGGAAATCGCTGTATTCAACTCAGATACACAGGAGTTCAGGCCCAATGCTTACACATGCTTTTCCCGCAACCTCTCTCAGCCACTAACATTAGGATGTTAGCAGCTGCGCCTACAGTCAGGCAGGATGCGGGTGGGTTCTGCCCTGTCCTCAGCACTCCCAGGGAAGCATGCCTAGAAGCCAGCTCTCAACTAGCTGCATTCTTATGGCAGTGTGAAGGTAGCAGTATTCTGAGTAAGGAGGTTCCCAGATTACCACTCTACTGCACCTGGAGATACCCTCCAGGTCTGCATTGTTAACTTGCGTCTCAGAAGCCTCTGGCAAACGTCTCTGGTGAAGACGTCCGAAACTCACTCTGCAGGCAGTGTGGAACTGTGAGGGACTGAGGGTGAGCTCAACTCTCAGAAGTAAGATGTTTTTGGACAAGGCGTTCAACTACCTACTCACGTATGGAACTTAGTATGTAGCACCAGTCTACCCCAGGAATTACTAGGAAATCGCTTGATTGAGCTTGGAGGCACTCGTCTTGTGTGCCGGGAGATTCCAGTTACCTCTCCCAACACTTGTGTCAAGCAGCGAGCCTAGGCCTTTTAGAAGCGAAAGGTAGCGGCAGGCAGGATGTTGGGTTACAGGCCATAAGCTCAACTCTCAGAAGTGTGTATGCATGGGTGGCAGATGTCTGCTACCCACTCGGACATGGGAGTTGGAACCTAGCTACACTCCTATTGAAGAAGGACTTTGGAAATCGCTGTATTCAACTCAGATACACGGGAGTTCAGGCCCAATGCTTACACATGCTTTTCCCACAAACTATCCCAGCCACTAACAGAAGGAGGTTAGCAGGTAAGTCTACAGTCAGGCAGGATGCGGGAGGGTCCTGCCCTGTCCTCAGCTCTCACAGGGAAGCATGCCTTGAAGCCAGCTCTCAACTAGCTGCATTCTTATGACAGTGTGAAGGTAGCAGTATTCTGAGTAAGGAGGTTCCCAGATTACCACTCTACTGCACCTGGAGATACCCTCCAGGTCTGCATTGTTAACTTGCGTCTCAGAGGCCTCTGGCAAACGTCTCTGGTGAAGACGTGCGAAACTCACTCTGCAGGCAGTGTGGAACTGTGAGGGACTGAGGGTCAGCTCAACTCTCAGCAGTAAGATGTTTTTGGACAAGGCGTTCAAATACCTACTCACGTATGGAACTTAGTATGTAGCACCAGTCTACCCCAGGAATTACTGGGAAATCGCTGGATTGAGCTTGGAGGCACTAGTCTTGTTGCCGGGAGATTCCAGTTACCTCTCCCAACACTTCGGTGAAGCAGCGAGCCTAGGCCTTTTGGAAGCGAAAGCTAGCTGCAGGCAGGAGGTAGGGTTACAGGCCATAAGCTCAACTCTCAGAAGTGTGTATGCATGGGAGGCAGATGTCTTCTACCCACTCGTACATGCGAGTGGGAACCTACTACACTCTGATGAAAAAGGACTTTGGAAATTGCTGTATTCAACTCAGATACACGTGGGTTCAGGCACAACGATTCCACATGCTTTTCTCACAACCTTTCCCTGCCACTAACATGAGGACGTTAGCAGCTCCTTCTACAGTCAAGCAGGATGCGGGAGGGTTGTGCCCTGTCCTTAGCTCTCACAGGGAAGCATGTCTTGAAGCCAGCGGTCAACTAGCTGCATACTTATGGCAGGGTCAAGGTAGCAGTATTCTGAGACAGGAGGTTCCCAGATTACCACTCTACTGCACCTGGAGATACCCTCCAGGTCTGCATTGTTAACTTGCGTCTCAGAGGCCTCTGGCAAACGTCTCTGGTGAAGACGTGCGAAACTCACTCTGCAGGCAGTGTGGAACTGTGAGGGACTGAGGGTCAGCTCAACTCTCAGCAGTAAGATGTTTTTGGACAAGGCGTTCAAATACCTACTCACGTATGGAACTTAGTATGTAACACCTGTCTACCCCAGGAATTACTAGGAAATCGCTTGATTGAGCTTGGAGGCACTCGTCTTGTGTGCCGGGAGATTCCAGTTACCTCTCCCAACACTTGCGTCAAGCAGCGAGCCTAGGCCTTTTGGAAGCGAAAGGTAGCGGCAGGCAGGATGTTGGGTTACAGGCCATAAGCTCAACTCTCAGAAGTGTGTATGCATGGGTGGCAGATGTCTGCTACCCACTCGGACATGGGAGTTGGAACCTAGCTACACTCCTATTGAAGAAGGACTTTGGAAATCGCTGTATTCAACTCAGATACACGGGAGTTCAGGCCCAATGCTTACACATGCTTTTCCCACAAACTATCCCAGCCACTAACAGAAGGAGGTTAGCAGGTAAGTCTACAGTCAGGCAGGATGCGGGAGGGTCCTGCCCTGTCCTCAGCTCTCACAGGGAAGCATGCCTAGAAGCCAGCTCTCAACTAGCTGCATTCTTATGACAGTGTGAAGGTAGCAGTATTCTGAGTAAGGCGGTTCCGAGATTACCACTCTACTGCACCTGGAGATACCCTCCAGCTCTGCATTGTTAACTTGCGTCTCAGAAGCCTGTGGCAAACGTCTCTGGTGAAGACCTGCGAAACTCACTCTGCAGGCAGTGTGGAACTGTGAGGGACTGAGGGTGAGCTCAACTCTCAGAAGTAAGATGCTTTTGGACAAGGCGTTCAGCTACATTCTCACGTATGGAACTTAGTATGTAGCACCTGTCTACCCCAGGAATTACTAGGCTATCGCTGGAACGAGCTTGGAGGCACTAGTCTTGTGTGCCGGGAGATTCCAATTACCTCTCCCAACACTTCCGTCATACAGCGAGCCTAGGCCTTTTAGAAGTGAAAGGAACCAGCAGGCTGGATGGGGAGGTACAGGCCTTAAGCTCAACTCTCAGAAGTGTGTATGCAGGGGAGACAGATGTCTGCTACCCACTCTGACATGGGAGTTGGAAACTACCTACACTCTGATTGAAGAAGGCCATTGGAAATCGCTGTATTCAACTCAGATACACAGGAGTTCAGGCCCAATGCTTACACATGCTTTTCCCGCAACCTCTCTCAGCCACTAACATTAGGATGTTAGCAGCTGCGCCTACAGTCAGGCAGGATGCGGGTGGGTTCTGCCATGTCCTCAGCACTCCCAGGGAAGCATGCCTAGAAGCCAGCTCTCAACTAGCTGCATTCTTATGGCAGTGTGAAGGTAGCAGTATTCTGAGTCAGGAGGTTCCAAGATTACCACTCTACTGAACCTGGAGATACCCTCCAGGTCTGCATTGTTAACTTGCGTCTCAGAAGCCTGTGGCAAACGTCTCTGGTGAAGACCTGCGAAACTCACTCTGCAGGCAGTGTGGAACTGTGAGGGACTGAGGGTGAGCTCAACTCTCAGAAGTAAGATGCTTTTGGACAAGGCGTTCAGCTACCTTCTCACGTATGGAACTTAGTATGTAGCACCAGTCTACCACACGAATTACTAGGCAATCGCTGGAATGAGCTTGGAGGCCCTAGTCTTGTGTGCCGGGAGATTCCAATTACCTCTCCCAACACTTCCGTCAAACAGCGAGCCTAGGCCTTTTAGAAGTGAAAGGAACCAGCAGGCTGGATGGGGAGGTACAGGCCTTAAGCTCAACTCTCAGAAGTGTGTATGCAGGGGAGACAGATGTCTGCTACCCACTCTGACATGGGAGTTGGAAACTACCTACACTCTGATTGAAGAAGGCCATTGGAAATCGCTGTATTCAACTCAGATACACAGGAGTTCAGGCCCAATGCTTACACATGCTTTTCCCGCAACCTCTCTCAGCCACTAACATTAGGATGTTAGCAGCTGCGCCTACAGTCAGGCAGGATGCGGGTGGTTTCTGCCCTGTCCTCAGCACTCCCAGGGAAGCATGCCTAGAAGCCAGCTCTCAACTAGCTGCATTCTTATGGCAGTGTGAAGGTAGCAGTATTCTGAGTAAGGAGGTTCCCAGATTACCACTCTACTGCACCTGGAGATACCCTCCAAGTCTGCATTGTTAACTTGCGTCTCAGAAGCCTCTGGCAAACGTCTCTGGTGAAGACGTCCGAAACTCACTCTGCAGGCAGTGTGGAACTGTGAGGGACTGAGGGTGAGCTCAACTCTCAGAAGTAAGATGTTTTTGGACAAGGCGTTCAACTACCTACTCACGTATGGAACTTAGTATGTAGCACCAGTCTACCCCAGGAATTACTAGGAAATCGCTTGATTGAGCTTGGAGGCACTCGTCTTGTGTGCCGGGAGATTCCAGTTACCTCTCCCAACACTTGCGTCAAGCAGCGAGCCTAGGCCTTTTGGAAGCGAAAGGTAGTGGCAGGCAGGATGTTGGGTTACAGGCCATAAGCTCAACTCTCAGAAGTGTGTATGCATGGGTGGCAGATGTCTGCTACCCACTCGGACATGGGAGTTGGAACCTAGCTACACTCCTATTGAAGAAGGACTTTGGAAATCGCTGTATTCAACTCAGATACACGGGAGTTCAGGCCCAATGCTTACACATGCTTTTCCCACAAACTATCCCAGCCACTAACAGAAGGAGGTTAGCAGGTAAGTCTACAGTCAGGCAGGATGCGGGAGGGTCCTGCCCTGTCCTCAGCTCTCACAGGGAAGCATGCCTTGAAGCCAGCTCTCAACTAGCTGCATTCTTATGACAGTGTGAAGGTAGCAGTATTCTGAGTAAGGAGGTTCCCAGATTACCACTCTACTGCACCTGGAGATACCCTCCAGGTCTGCATTGTTAACTTGCGTCTCAGAGGCCTCTGGCAAACGTCTCTGGTGAAGACGTGCGAAACTCACTCTGCAGGCAGTGTGGAACTGTGAGGGACTGAGGGTCAGCTCAACTCTCAGCAGTAAGATGTTTTTGGACAAGGCGTTCAAATACCTACTCACGTATGGAACTTAGTATGTAGCACCAGTCTACCCCAGGAATTACTGGGAAATCGCTGGATTGAGCTTGGAGGCACTAGTCTTGTTGCCGGGAGATTCCAGTTACCTCTCCCAACACTTCGGTGAAGCAGCGAGCCTAGGCCTTTTGGAAGCGAAAGCTAGCTGCAGGCAGGAGGTAGGGTTACAGGCCATAAGCTCAACTCTCAGAAGTGTGTATGCATGGGAGGCAGATGTCTTCTACCCACTCGTACATGCGAGTGGGAACCTACTACACTCTGATGAAAAAGGACTTTGGAAATTGCTGTATTCAACTCAGATACACGTGGGTTCAGGCACAACGATTCCACATGCTTTTCTCACAACCTTTCCCTGCCACTAACATGAGGACGTTAGCAGCTCCTTCTACAGTCAAGCAGGATGCGGGAGGGTTGTGCCCTGTCCTTAGCTCTCACAGGGAAGCATGTCTTGAAGCCAGCGGTCAACTAGCTGCATACTTATGGCAGGGTCAAGGTAGCAGTATTCTGAGACAGGAGGTTCCCAGATTACCACTCTACTGCACCTGGAGATACCCTCCAGGTCTGCATTGTTAACTTGCGTCTCAGAGGCCTCTGGCAAACGTCTCTGGTGAAGACGTGCGAAACTCACTCTGCAGGCAGTGTGGAACTGTGAGGGACTGAGGGTGAGCTCAACTCTCAGCAGTAAGATGTTTTTGGACAAGGCGTTCAAATACCTACTCACGTATGGAACTTAGTATGTAGCACCAGTCTACCCCAGGAATTACTAGGAAATCGCTTGATTGAGCTTGGAGGCACTCGTCTTGTGTGCCGGGAGATTCCAGTTACCTCTCCCAACACTTGCGTCAAGCAGCGAGCCTAGGCCTTTTGGAAGCGAAAGCTAGCTGCAGGCAGGATGTTGGGTTACAGGCCATAAGCTCAACTCTCAGAAGTGTGTATGCATGGGTGGCAGATGTCTGCTACCCACTCGGACATGGGAGTTGGAACCTAGCTACACTCCTATTGAAGAAGGACTTTGGAAATCGCTGTATTCAACTCAGATACACGGGAGTTCAGGCCCAATGCTTACACATGCTTTTCCCACAAACTATCCCAGCCACTAACAGAAGGAGGTTAGCAGGTAAGTCTACAGTCAGGCAGGATGCGGGAGGGTCCTGCCCTGTCCTCAGCTCTCACAGGGAAGCATGCCTAGAAGCCAGCTCTCAACTAGCTGCATTCTTATGACAGTGTGAAGGTAGCAGTATTCTGAGTAAGGCGGTTCCGAGATTACCACTCTACTGCACCTGGAGATACCCTCCAGGTCTGCATTGTTAACTTGCGTCTCAGAAGCCTGTGGCAAACGTCTCTGGTGAAGACCTGCGAAACTCACTCTGCAGGCAGTGTGGAACTGTGAGGGACTGAGGGTGAGCTCAACTCTCAGAAGTAAGATGCTTTTGGACAAGGCGTTCAGCTACCTTCTCACGTATGGAACTTAGTATGTAGCACCAGTCTACCACACGAATTACTAGGCAATCGCTGGAATGAGCTTGGAGGCCCTAGTCTTGTGTGCCGGGAGATTCCAATTACCTCTCCCAACACTTCCGTCAAACAGCGAGCCTAGGCCTTTTAGAAGTGAAAGGAACCAGCAGGCTGGATGGGGAGGTACAGGCCTTAAGCTCAACTCTCAGAAGTGTGTATGCAGGGGAGACAGATGTCTGCTACCCACTCTGACATGGGAGTTGGAAACTACCTACACTCTGATTGAAGAAGGCCATTGGAAATCGCTGTATTCAACTCAGATACACAGGAGTTCAGGCCCAATGCTTACACATGCTTTTCCCGCAACCTCTCTCAGCCACTAACATTAGGATGTTAGCAGCTGCGCCTACAGTCAGGCAGGATGCGGGTGGTTTCTGCCCTGTCCTCAGCACTCCCAGGGAAGCATGCCTAGAAGCCAGCTCTCAACTAGCTGCATTCTTATGGCAGTGTGAAGGTAGCAGTATTCTGAGTAAGGAGGTTCCCAGATTACCACTCTACTGCACCTGGAGATACCCTCCAAGTCTGCATTGTTAACTTGCGTCTCAGAAGCCTCTGGCAAACGTCTCTGGTGAAGACGTCCGAAACTCACTCTGCAGGCAGTGTGGAACTGTGAGGGACTGAGGGTGAGCTCAACTCTCAGAAGTAAGATGTTTTTGGACAAGGCGTTCAACTACCTACTCACGTATGGAACTTAGTATGTAGCACCAGTCTACCCCAGGAATTACTAGGAAATCGCTTGATTGAGCTTGGAGGCACTCGTCTTGTGTGCCGGGAGATTCCAGTTACCTCTCCCAACACTTGCGTCAAGCAGCGAGCCTAGGCCTTTTAGAAGCGAAAGGTAGCGGCAGGCAGGATGTTGGGTTACAGGCCATAAGCTCAACTCTCAGAAGTGTGTATGCATGGGTGGCAGATGTCTGCTACCCACTCGGACATGGGAGTTGGAACCTAGCTACACTCCTATTGAAGAAGGACTTTGGAAATCGCTGTATTCAACTCAGATACACGGGAGTTCAGGCCCAATGCTTACACATGCTTTTCCCACAAACTATCCCAGCCACTAACAGAAGGAGGTTAGCAGGTAAGTCTACAGTCAGGCAGGATGCGGGAGGGTCCTGCCCTGTCCTCAGCTCTCACAGGGAAGCATGCCTTGAAGCCAGCTCTCAACTAGCTGCATTCTTATGACAGTGTGAAGGTAGCAGTATTCTGAGTAAGGAGGTTCCCAGATTACCACTCTACTGCACCTGGAGATACCCTCCAGGTCTGCATTGTTAACTTGCGTCTCAGAGGCCTCTGGCAAACGTCTCTGGTGAAGACGTGCGAAACTCACTCTGCAGGCAGTGTGGAACTGTGAGGGACTGAGGGTCAGCTCAACTCTCAGCAGTAAGATGTTTTTGGACAAGGCGTTCAAATACCTACTCACGTATGGAACTTAGTATGTAGCACCAGTCTACCCCAGGAATTACTGGGAAATCGCTGGATTGAGCTTGGAGGCACTAGTCTTGTTGCCGGGAGATTCCAGTTACCTCTCCCAACACTTCGGTGAAGCAGCGAGCCTAGGCCTTTTGGAAGCGAAAGCTAGCTGCAGGCAGGAGGTAGGGTTACAGGCCATAAGCTCAACTCTCAGAAGTGTGTATGCATGGGAGGCAGATGTCTTCTACCCACTCGTACATGCGAGTGGGAACCTACTACACTCTGATGAAAAAGGACTTTGGAAATTGCTGTATTCAACTCAGATACACGTGGGTTCAGGCACAACGATTCCACATGCTTTTCTCACAACCTTTCCCTGCCACTAACATGAGGACGTTAGCAGCTCCTTCTACAGTCAAGCAGGATGCGGGAGGGTTGTGCCCTGTCCTTAGCTCTCACAGGGAAGCATGTCTTGAAGCCAGCGGTCAACTAGCTGCATACTTATGGCAGGGTCAAGGTAGCAGTATTCTGAGACAGGAGGTTCCCAGATTACCACTCTACTGCACCTGGAGATACCCTCCAGGTCTGCATTGTTAACTTGCGTCTCAGAGGCCTCTGGCAAACGTCTCTGGTGAAGACGTGCGAAACTCACTCTGCAGGCAGTGTGGAACTGTGAGGGACTGAGGGTGAGCTCAACTCTCAGCAGTAAGATGTTTTTGGACAAGGCGTTCAAATACCTACTCACGTATGGAACTTAGTATGTAGCACCAGTCTACCCCAGGAATTACTAGGAAATCGCTTGATTGAGCTTGGAGGCACTCGTCTTGTGTGCCGGGAGATTCCAGTTACCTCTCCCAACACTTGCGTCAAGCAGCGAGCCTAGGCCTTTTGGAAGCGAAAGGTAGCGGCAGGCAGGATGTTGGGTTACAGGCCATAAGCTCAACTCTCAGAAGTGTGTATGCATGGGTGGCAGATGTCTGCTACCCACTCGGACATGGGAGTTGGAACCTAGCTACACTCCTATTGAAGAAGGACTTTGGAAATCGCTGTATTCAACTCAGATACACGGGAGTTCAGGCCCAATGCTTACACATGCTTTTCCCACAAACTATCCCAGCCACTAACAGAAGGAGGTTAGCAGGTAAGTCTACAGTCAGGCAGGATGCGGGAGGGTCCTGCCCTGTCCTCAGCTCTCACAGGGAAGCACGCCTAGAAGCCAGCTCTCAACTAGCTGCATTCTTATGACAGTGTGAAGGTAGCAGTATTCTGAGTAAGGCGGTTCCGAGATTACCACTCTACTGCACCTGGAGATACCCTCCAGGTCTGCATTGTTAACTTGCGTCTCAGAAGCCTCTGGCAAACGTCTCTGGTGAAGACCTGCGAAACTCACTCTGCAGGCAGTGTGGAACTGTGAGGGACTGAGGGTGAGCTCAACTCTCAGAAGTAAGATGCTTTTGGACAAGGCGTTCAGCTACATTCTCACGTATGGAACTTAGTATGTAGCACCTGTCTACCCCAGGAATTACTAGGCTATCGCTGGAATGAGCTTGGAGGCACTAGTCTTGTGTGCCGGGAGATTCCAATTACCTCTCCCAACACTTCCGTCAAACAGCGAGCCTAGGCCTTTTAGAAGTGAAAGGAACCAGCAGGCTGGATGGGGAGGTACAGGCCTTAAGCTCAACTCTCAGAAGTGTGTATGCAGGGGAGACAGATGTCTGCTACCCACTCTGACATGGGAGTTCGAAACTACCTACACTCTGATTGAAGAAGGCCATTGGAAATCGCTGTATTCAACTCAGATACACAGGAGTTCAGGCCCAATGCTTACACATGCTTTTCCCGCAACCTCTCTCAGCCACTAACATTAGGATGTTAGCAGCTGCGCCTACAGTCAGGCAGGATGCGGGTGGGTTCTGCCCTGTCCTCAGCACTCCCAGGGAAGCATGCCTAGAAGCCAGCTCTCAACTAGCTGCATTCTTATGGCAGTGTGAAGGTAGCAGTATTCTGAGTAAGGAGGTTCCCAGATTACCACTCTACTGCACCTGGAGATACCCTCCAGGTCTGCATTGTTAACTTGCGTCTCAGAAGCCTCTGGCAAACGTCTCTGGTGAAGACGTCCGAAACTCACTCTGCAGGCAGTGTGGAACTGTGAGGGACTGAGGGTGAGCTCAACTCTCAGAAGTAAGATGTTTTTGGACAAGGCGTTCAACTACCTACTCACGTATGGAACTTAGTATGTAGCACCAGTCTACCCCAGGAATTACTAGGAAATCGCTTGATTGAGCTTGGAGGCACTCGTCTTGTGTGCCGGGAGATTCCAGTTACCTCTCCCAACACTTGCGTCAAGCAGCGAGCCTAGGCCTTTTAGAAGCGAAAGGTAGCGGCAGGCAGGATGTTGGGTTACAGGCCATAAGCTCAACTCTCAGAAGTGTGTATGCATGGGTGGCAGATGTCTGCTACCCACTCGGACATGGGAGTTGGAACCTAGCTACACTCCTATTGAAGAAGGACTTTGGAAATCGCTGTATTCAACTCAGATACACGGGAGTTCAGGCCCAATGCTTACACATGCTTTTCCCACAAACTATCCCAGCCACTAACAGAAGGAGGTTAGCAGGTAAGTCTACAGTCAGGCAGGATGCGGGAGGGTCCTGCCCTGTCCTCAGCTCTCACAGGGAAGCATGCCTTGAAGCCAGCTCTCAACTAGCTGCATTCTTATGACAGTGTGAAGGTAGCAGTATTTTGAGTAAGGAGGTTCCCAGATTACCACTCTACTGCACCTGGAGATACCCTCCAGGTCTGCATTGTTAACTTGCGTCTCAGAGGCCTCTGGCAAACGTCTCTGGTGAAGACGTGCGAAACTCACTCTGCAGGCAGTGTGGAACTGTGAGGGACTGAGGGTCAGCTCAACTCTCAGCAGTAAGATGTTTTTGGACAAGGCGTTCAAATACCTACTCACGTATGGAACTTAGTATGTAGCACCAGTCTACCCCAGGAATTACTGGGAAATCGCTGGATTGAGCTTGGAGGCACTAGTCTTGTTGCCGGGAGATTCCAGTTACCTCTCCCAACACTTCGGTGAAGCAGCGAGCCTAGGCCTTTTGGAAGCGAAAGCTAGCTGCAGGCAGGAGGTAGGGTTACAGGCCATAAGCTCAACTCTCAGAAGTGTGTATGCATGGGAGGCAGATGTCTTCTACCCACTCGTACATGCGAGTGGGAACCTACTACACTCTGATGAAAAAGGACTTTGGAAATTGCTGTATTCAACTCAGATACACGTGGGTTCAGGCACAACGATTCCACATGCTTTTCTCACAACCTTTCCCTGCCACTAACATGAGGACGTTAGCAGCTCCTTCTACAGTCAAGCAGGATGCGGGAGGGTTGTGCCCTGTCCTTAGCTCTCACAGGGAAGCATGTCTTGAAGCCAGCGGTCAACTAGCTGCATACATATGGCAGGGTCAAGGTAGCAGTATTCTGAGACAGGAGGTTCCCAGATTACCACTCTACTGCACCTGGAGATACCCTCCAGGTCTGCATTGTTAACTTGCGTCTCAGAGGCCTCTGGCAAACGTCTCTGGTGAAGACGTGCGAAACTCACTCTGCAGGCAGTGTGGAACTGTGAGGGACTGAGGGTCAGCTCAACTCTCAGCAGTAAGATGTTTTTGGACAAGGCGTTCAAATACCTACTCACGTATGGAACTTAGTATGTAGCACCTGTCTACCCCAGGAATTACTAGGAAATCGCTTGATTGAGCTTGGAGGCACTCGTCTTGTGTGCCGGGAGATTCCAGTTACCTCTCCCAACACTTGCGTCAAGCAGCGAGCCTAGGCCTTTTGGAAGCGAAAGGTAGCAGCAGGCAGGATGTTGGGTTACAGGCCATAAGCTCAACTCTCAGAAGTGTGTATGCATGGGTGGCAGATGTCTGCTACCCACTCGGACATGGGAGTTGGAACCTAGCTACACTCCTATTGAAGAAGGACTTTGGAAATCGCTTTATTCAACTCAGATACACGGGAGTTCAGGCCCAATGCTTACACATGCTTTTCCCACAAACTATCCCAGCCACTAACAGAAGGAGGTTAGCAGGTAAGTCTACAGTCAGGCAGGATGCGGGAGGGTCCTGCCCTGTCCTCAGCTCTCACAGGGAAGCATGCCTAGAAGCCAGCTCTCAACTAGCTGCATTCTTATGACAGTGTGAAGGTAGCAGTATTCTGAGTAAGGCGGTTCCGAGATTACCACTCTACTGCACCTGGAGATACCCTCCAGCTCTGCATTGTTAACTTGCGTCTCAGAAGCCTGTGGCAAACGTCTCTGGTGAAGACCTGCGAAAGTCACTCTGCAGGCAGTGTGGAACTGTGAGGGACTGAGGGTGAGCTCAACTCTCAGAAGTAAGATGCTTTTGGACAAGGCGTTCAGCTACATTCTCACGTATGGAACTTAGTATGTAGCACCTGTCTACCCCAGGAATTACTAGGCTATCGCTGGAACGAGCTTGGAGGCACTAGTCTTGTGTGCCGGGAGATTCCAATTACCTCTCCCAACACTTCCGTCAAACAGCGAGCCTAGGCCTTTTAGAAGTGAAAGGAACCAGCAGGCTGGATGGGGAGGTACAGGCCTTAAGCTCAACTCTCAGAAGTGTGTATGCAGGGGAGACAGATGTCTGCTACCCACTCTGACATGGGAGTTGGAAACTACCTACACTCTGATTGAAGAAGGCCATTGGAAATCGCTGTATTCAACTCAGATACACAGGAGTTCAGGCCCAATGCTTACACATGCTTTTCCCGCAACCTCTCTCAGCCACTAACATTAGGATGTTAGCAGCTGCGCCTACAGTCAGGCAGGATGCGGGTGGGTTCTGCCATGTCCTCAGCACTCCCAGGGAAGCATGCCTAGAAGCCAGCTCTCAACTAGCTGCATTCTTATGACAGTGTGAAGGTAGCAGTATTCTGAGTCAGGAGGTTCCAAGATTACCACTCTACTGAACCTAGAGATACCCTCCAGGTCTGCATTGTTAACTTGCGTCTCAGAAGCCTGTGGCAAACGTCTCTGGTGAAGACCTGCGAAACTCACTCTGCAGGCAGTGTGGAACTGTGAGGGACTGAGGGTGAGCTCAACTCTCAGAAGTAAGATGCTTTTGGACAAGGCGTTCAGCTACCTTCTCACGTATGGAACTTAGTATGTAGCAGCAGTCTACCACACGAATTACTAGGCAATCGCTGGAATGAGCTTGGAGGCCCTAGTCTTGTGTGCCGGGAGATTCCAATTACCTCTCCCAACACTTCCGTCAAACAGCGAGCCTAGGCCTTTTAGAAGTGAAAGGAACCAGCAGGCTGGATGGGGAGGTACAGGCCTTAAGCTCAACTCTCAGAAGTGTGTATGCAGGGGAGACAGATGTCTGCTACCCACTCTGACATGGGAGTTGGAAACTACCTACACTCTGATTGAAGAAGGCCATTGGAAATCGCTGTATTCAACTCAGATACACAGGAGTTCAGGCCCAATGCTTACACATGCTTTTCCCGCAACCTCTCTCAGCCACTAACATTAGGATGTTAGCAGCTGCGCCTACAGTCAGGCAGGATGCGGGTGGGTTCTGCCCTGTCCTCAGCACTCCCAGGGAAGCATGCCTAGAAGCCACCTCTCAACTAGCTGCATTCTTATGGCAGTGTGAAGGTAGCAGTATTCTGAGTAAGGAGGTTCCCAGATTACCACTCTACTGCACCTGGAGATACCCTCCAGGTCTGCATTGTTAACTTGCGTCTCAGAAGCCTCTGGCAAACGTCTCTGGTGAAGACGTCCGAAACTCACTCTGCAGGCAGTGTGGAACTGTGAGGGACTGAGGGTGAGCTCAACTCTCAGAAGTAAGATGTTTTTGGACAAGGCGTTCAACTACCTACTCACGTATGGAACTTAGTATGTAGCACCAGTCTACCCCAGGAATTACTAGGAAATCGCTTGATTGAGCTTGGAGGCACTCGTCTTGTGTGCCGGGAGATTCCAGTTACCTCTCCCAACACTTGCGTCAAGCAGCGAGCCTAGGCCTTTTAGAAGCGAAAGGTAGCGGCAGGCAGGATGTTGGGTTACAGGCCATAAGCTCAACTCTCAGAAGTGTGTATGCATGGGTGGCAGATGTCTGCTACCCACTCGGACATGGGAGTTGGAACCTAGCTACACTCCTATTGAAGAAGGACTTTGGAAATCGCTGTATTCAACTCAGATACACGGGAGTTCAGGCCCAATGCTTACACATGCTTTTCCCACAAACTATCCCAGCCACTAACAGAAGGAGGTTAGCAGGTAAGTCTACAGTCAGGCAGGATGCGGGAGGGTCCTGCCCTGTCCTCAGCTCTCACAGGGAAGCATGCCTTGAAGCCAGCTCTCAACTAGCTGCATTCTTATGACAGTGTGAAGGTAGCAGTATTCTGAGTAAGGAGGTTCCCAGATTACCACTCTACTGCACCTGGAGATACCCTCCAGGTCTGCATTGTTAACTTGCGTCTCAGAGGCCTCTGGCAAACGTCTCTGGTGAAGACGTGCGAAACTCACTCTGCAGGCAGTGTGGAACTGTGAGGGACTGAGGGTCAGCTCAACTCTCAGCAGTAAGATGTTTTTGGACAAGGCGTTCAAATACCTACTCACGTATGGAACTTAGTATGTAGCACCAGTCTACCCCAGGAATTACTGGGAAATCGCTGGATTGAGCTTGGAGGCACTAGTCTTGTTGCCGGGAGATTCCAGTTACCTCTCCCAACACTTCGGTGAAGCAGCGAGCCTAGGCATTTTGGAAGCGAAAGCTAGCTGCAGGCAGGAGGTAGGGTTACAGGCCATAAGCTCAACTCTCAGAAGTGTGTATGCATGGGAGGCAGATGTCTTCTACCCACTCGTACATGCGAGTGGGAACCTACTACACTCTGATGAAAAAGGACTTTGGAAATTGCTGTATTCAACTCAGATACACGTGGGTTCAGGCACAACGATTCCACATGCTTTTCTCACAACCTTTCCCTGCCACTAACATGAGGACGTTAGCAGCTCCTTCTACAGTCAAGCAGGATGCGGGAGGGTTGTGCCCTGTCCTTAGCTCTCACAGGGAAGCATGTCTTGAAGCCAGCGGTCAACTAGCTGCATACTTATGGCAGGGTCAAGGTAGCAGTATTCTGAGACAGGAGGTTCCCAGATTACCACTCTACTGCACCTGGAGATACCCTCCAGGTCTGCATTGTTAACTTGCGTCTCAGAGGCCTCTGGCAAACGTCTCTGGTGAAGACGTGCGAAACTCACTCTGCAGGCAGTGTGGAACTGTGAGGGACTGAGGGTGAGCTCAACTCTCAGCAGTAAGATGTTTTTGGACAAGGCGTTCAAATACCTACTCACGTATGGAACTTAGTATGTAGCACCAGTCTACCCCAGGAATTACTAGGAAATCGCTTGATTGAGCTTGGAGGCACTCGTCTTGTGTGCCGGGAGATTCCAGTTACCTCTCCCAACACTTGCGTCAAGCAGCGAGCCTAGGCCTTTTGGAAGCGAAAGGTAGCGGCAGGCAGGATGTTGGGTTACAGGCCATAAGCTCAACTCTCAGAAGTGTGTATGCATGGGTGGCAGATGTCTGCTACCCACTCGGACATGGGAGTTGGAACCTAGCTACACTCCTATTGAAGAAGGACTTTGGAAATCGCTGTATTCAACTCAGATACACGGGAGTTCAGGCCCAATGCTTACACATGCTTTTCCCACAAACTATCCCAGCCACTAACAGAAGGAGGTTAGCAGGTAAGTCTACAGTCAGGCAGGATGCGGGAGGGTCCTGCCCTGTCCTCAGCTCTCACAGGGAAGCATGCCTAGAAGCCAGCTCTCAACTAGCTGCATTCTTATGACAGTGTGAAGGTAGCAGTATTCTGAGTAAGGCGGTTCCGAGATTACCACTCTACTGCACCTGGAGATACCCTCCAGGTCTGCATTGTTAACTTGCGTCTCAGAAGCCTGTGGCAAACATCTCTGGTGAAGACCTGCGAAACTCACTCTGCAGGCAGTGTGGAACTGTGAGGGACTGAGGGTGAGCTCAACTCTCAGAAGTAAGATGCTTTTGGACAAGGCGTTCAGCTACATTCTCACGTATGGAACTTAGTATGTAGCACCTGTCTACCCCAGGAATTACTAGGCTATCGCTGGAATGAGCTTGGAGGCACTAGTCTTGTGTGCCGGGAGATTCCAATTACCTCTCCCAACACTTCCGTCAAACAGCGAGCCTAGGCCTTTTAGAAGTGAAAGGAACCAGCAGGCTGGATGGGGAGGTACAGGCCTTAAGCTCAACTCTCAGAAGTGTGTATGCAGGGGAGACAGATGTCTGCTACCCACTCTGACATGGGAGTTGGAAACTACCTACACTCTGATTGAAGAAGGCCATTGGAAATCGCTGTATTCAACTCAGATACACAGGAGTTCAGGCCCAATGCTTACACATGCTTTTCCCGCAACCTCTCTCAGCCACTAACATTAGGATGTTAGCAGCTGCGCCTACAGTCAGGCAGGATGCGGGTGGGTTCTGCCATGTCCTCAGCACTCCCAGGGAAGCATGCCTAGAAGCCAGCTCTCAACTAGCTGCATTCTTATGGCAGTGTGAAGGTAGCAGTATTCTGAGTCAGGAGGTTCCAAGATTACCACTCTACTGCACCTGGAGATACCCTCCAGGTCTGCATTGTTAACTTGCGTCTCAGAAGCCTGTGGCAAACGTCTCTGGTGAAGACTTGCGAAACTCACTCTGCAGGCAGTGTGGAACTGTGAGGGACTGAGGGTGAGCTCAACTCTCAGAAGTAAGATGTTTTTGGACAAGGCGTTCAACTACCTACTCACGTATGGAACTTAGTATGTAGCACCAGTCTACCCCAGGAATTACTAGGAAATCGCTTGATTGAGCTTGGAGGCACTCGTCTTGTGTGCCGGGAGATTCCAGTTACCTCTCCCAACACTTGCGTCAAGCAGCGAGCCTAGGCCTTTTGGAAGCGAAAGGTAGCGGCAGGCAGGATGTTGGGTTACAGGCCATAAGCTCAACTCTCAGAAGTGTGTATGCATGGGTGGCAGATGTCTGCTACCCACTCGGACATGGGAGTTGGAACCTAGCTACACTCCTATTGAAGAAGGACTTTGGAAATCGCTGTATTCAACTCAGATACACGGGAGTTCAGGCCCAATGCTTACACATGCTTTTCCCACAAACTATCCCAGCAACTAAGAGAAGGAGGTTAGCAGGTAAGTCTACAGTCAGGCAGGATGCGGGAGGGTCCTGCCCTGTCCTCAGCTCTCACAGGGAAGCATGCCTAGAAGCCAGCTCTCAACTAGCTGCATTCTTATGACAGTGTGAAGGTAGCAGTATTCTGAGTAAGGCGGTTCCGAGATTACCACTCTACTGCACCTGGAGATACCCTCCAGCTCTGCATTGTTAACTTGCGTCTCAGAAGCCTGTGGCAAACGTCTCTGGTGAAGACCTGCGAAAGTCACTCTGCAGGCAGTGTGGAACTGTGAGGGACTGAGGGTGAGCTCAACTCTCAGAAGTAAGATGCTTTTGGACAAGGCGTTCAGCTACATTCTCACGTATGGAACTTAGTATGTAGCACCTGTCTACCCCAGGAATTACTAGGCTATCGCTGGAACGAGCTTGGAGGCACTAGTCTTGTGTGCCGGGAGATTCCAATTACCTCTCCCAACACTTCCGTCAAACAGCGAGCCTAGGCCTTTTAGAAGTGAAAGGAACCAGCAGGCTGGATGGGGAGGTACAGGCCTTAAGCTCAACTCTCAGAAGTGTGTATGCAGGGGAGACAGATGTCTGCTACCCACTCTGACATGGGAGTTGGAAACTACCTACACTCTGATTGAAGAAGGCCATTGGAAATCGCTGTATTCAACTCAGATACACAGGAGTTCAGGCCCAATGCTTACACATGCTTTTCCCGCAACCTCTCTCAGCCACTAACATTAGGATGTTAGCAGCTGCGCCTACAGTCAGGCAGGATGCGGGTGGGTTCTGCCATGTCCTCAGCACTCCCAGGGAAGCATGCCTAGAAGCCAGCTCTCAACTAGCTGCATTCTTATGACAGTGTGAAGGTAGCAGTATTCTGAGTCAGGAGGTTCCAAGATTACCACTCTACTGAACCTAGAGATACCCTCCAGGTCTGCATTGTTAACTTGCGTCTCAGAAGCCTGTGGCAAACGTCTCTGGTGAAGACCTGCGAAACTCACTCTGCAGGCAGTGTGGAACTGTGAGGGACTGAGGGTGAGCTCAACTCTCAGAAGTAAGATGCTTTTGGACAAGGCGTTCAGCTACCTTCTCACGTATGGAACTTAGTATGTAGCAGCAGTCTACCACACGAATTACTAGGCAATCGCTGGAATGAGCTTGGAGGCCCTAGTCTTGTGTGCCGGGAGATTCCAATTACCTCTCCCAACACTTCCGTCAAACAGCGAGCCTAGGCCTTTTAGAAGTGAAAGGAACCAGCAGGCTGGATGGGGAGGTACAGGCCTTAAGCTCAACTCTCAGAAGTGTGTATGCAGGGGAGACAGATGTCTGCTACCCACTCTGACATGGGAGTTGGAAACTACCTACACTCTGATTGAAGAAGGCCATTGGAAATCGCTGTATTCAACTCAGATACACAGGAGTTCAGGCCCAATGCTTACACATGCTTTTCCCGCAACCTCTCTCAGCCACTAACATTAGGATGTTAGCAGCTGCGCCTACAGTCAGGCAGGATGCGGGTGGGTTCTGCCCTGTCCTCAGCACTCCCAGGGAAGCATGCCTAGAAGCCACCTCTCAACTAGCTGCATTCTTATGGCAGTGTGAAGGTAGCAGTATTCTGAGTAAGGAGGTTCCCAGATTACCACTCTACTGCACCTGGAGATACCCTCCAGGTCTGCATTGTTAACTTGCGTCTCAGAAGCCTCTGGCAAACGTCTCTGGTGAAGACGTCCGAAACTCACTCTGCAGGCAGTGTGGAACTGTGAGGGACTGAGGGTGAGCTCAACTCTCAGAAGTAAGATGTTTTTGGACAAGGCGTTCAACTACCTACTCACGTATGGAACTTAGTATGTAGCACCAGTCTACCCCAGGAATTACTAGGAAATCGCTTGATTGAGCTTGGAGGCACTCGTCTTGTGTGCCGGGAGATTCCAGTTACCTCTCCCAACACTTGCGTCAAGCAGCGAGCCTAGGCCTTTTAGAAGCGAAAGGTAGCGGCAGGCAGGATGTTGGGTTACAGGCCATAAGCTCAACTCTCAGAAGTGTGTATGCATGGGTGGCAGATGTCTGCTACCCACTCGGACATGGGAGTTGGAACCTAGCTACACTCCTATTGAAGAAGGACTTTGGAAATCGCTGTATTCAACTCAGATACACGGGAGTTCAGGCCCAATGCTTACACATGCTTTTCCCACAAACTATCCCAGCCACTAACAGAAGGAGGTTAGCAGGTAAGTCTACAGTCAGGCAGGATGCGGGAGGGTCCTGCCCTGTCCTCAGCTCTCACAGGGAAGCATGCCTTGAAGCCAGCTCTCAACTAGCTGCATTCTTATGACAGTGTGAAGGTAGCAGTATTCTGAGTAAGGAGGTTCCCAGATTACCACTCTACTGCACCTGGAGATACCCTCCAGGTCTGCATTGTTAACTTGCGTCTCAGAGGCCTCTGGCAAACGTCTCTGGTGAAGACGTGCGAAACTCACTCTGCAGGCAGTGTGGAACTGTGAGGGACTGAGGGTCAGCTCAACTCTCAGCAGTAAGATGTTTTTGGACAAGGCGTTCAAATACCTACTCACGTATGGAACTTAGTATGTAGCACCAGTCTACCCCAGGAATTACTGGGAAATCGCTGGATTGAGCTTGGAGGCACTAGTCTTGTTGCCGGGAGATTCCAGTTACCTCTCCCAACACTTCGGTGAAGCAGCGAGCCTAGGCCTTTTGGAAGCGAAAGCTAGCTGCAGGCAGGAGGTAGGGTTACAGGCCATAAGCTCAACTCTCAGAAGTGTGTATGCATGGGAGGCAGATGTCTTCTACCCACTCGTACATGCGAGTGGGAACCTACTACACTCTGATGAAAAAGGACTTTGGAAATTGCTGTATTCAACTCAGATACACGTGGGTTCAGGCACAACGATTCCACATGCTTTTCTCACAACCTTTCCCTGCCACTAACATGAGGACGTTAGCAGCTCCTTCTACAGTCAAGCAGGATGCGGGAGGGTTGTGCCCTGTCCTTAGCTCTCACAGGGAAGCATGTCTTGAAGCCAGCGGTCAACTAGCTGCATACTTATGGCAGGGTCAAGGTAGCAGTATTCTGAGACAGGAGGTTCCCAGATTACCACTCTACTGCACCTGGAGATACCCTCCAGGTCTGCATTGTTAACTTGCGTCTCAGAGGCCTCTGGCAAACGTCTCTGGTGAAGACGTGCGAAACTCACTCTGCAGGCAGTGTGGAACTGTGAGGGACTGAGGGTGAGCTCAACTCTCAGCAGTAAGATGTTTTTGGACAAGGCGTTCAAATACCTACTCACGTATGGAACTTAGTATGTAGCACCAGTCTACCCCAGGAATTACTAGGAAATCGCTTGATTGAGCTTGGAGGCACTCGTCTTGTGTGCCGGGAGATTCCAGTTACCTCTCCCAACACTTGCGTCAAGCAGCGAGCCTAGGCCTTTTGGAAGCGAAAGGTAGCGGCAGGCAGGATGTTGGGTTACAGGCCATAAGCTCAACTCTCAGAAGTGTGTATGCATGGGTGGCAGATGTCTGCTACCCACTCGGACATGGGAGTTGGAACCTAGCTACACTCCTATTGAAGAAGGACTTTGGAAATCGCTGTATTCAACTCAGATACACGGGAGTTCAGGCCCAATGCTTACACATGCTTTTCCCACAAACTATCCCAGCCACTAACAGAAGGAGGTTAGCAGGTAAGTCTACAGTCAGGCAGGATGCGGGAGGGTCCTGCCCTGTCCTCAGCTCTCACAGGGAAGCATGCCTAGAAGCCAGCTCTCAACTAGCTGCATTCTTATGACAGTGTGAAGGTAGCAGTATTCTGAGTAAGGCGGTTCCGAGATTACCACTCTACTGCACCTGGAGATACCCTCCAGGTCTGCATTGTTAACTTGCGTCTCAGAAGCCTGTGGCAAACATCTCTGGTGAAGACCTGCGAAACTCACTCTGCAGGCAGTGTGGAACTGTGAGGGACTGAGGGTGAGCTCAACTCTCAGAAGTAAGATGCTTTTGGACAAGGCGTTCAGCTACATTCTCACGTATGGAACTTAGTATGTAGCACCTGTCTACCCCAGGAATTACTAGGCTATCGCTGGAATGAGCTTGGAGGCACTAGTCTTGTGTGCCGGGAGATTCCAATTACCTCTCCCAACACTTCCGTCAAACAGCGAGCCTAGGCCTTTTAGAAGTGAAAGGAACCAGCAGGCTGGATGGGGAGGTACAGGCCTTAAGCTCAACTCTCAGAAGTGTGTATGCAGGGGAGACAGATGTCTGCTACCCACTCTGACATGGGAGTTGGAAACTACCTACACTCTGATTGAAGAAGGCCATTGGAAATCGCTGTATTCAACTCAGATACACAGGAGTTCAGGCCCAATGCTTACACATGCTTTTCCCGCAACCTCTCTCAGCCACTAACATTAGGATGTTAGCAGCTGCGCCTACAGTCAGGCAGGATGCGGGTGGGTTCTGCCATGTCCTCAGCACTCCCAGGGAAGCATGCCTAGAAGCCAGCTCTCAACTAGCTGCATTCTTATGGCAGTGTGAAGGTAGCAGTATTCTGAGTCAGGAGGTTCCAAGATTACCACTCTACTGCACCTGGAGATACCCTCCAGGTCTGCATTGTTAACTTGCGTCTCAGAAGCCTGTGGCAAACGTCTCTGGTGAAGACTTGCGAAACTCACTCTGCAGGCAGTGTGGAACTGTGAGGGACTGAGGGTGAGCTCAACTCTCAGAAGTAAGATGTTTTTGGACAAGGCGTTCAACTACCTACTCACGTATGGAACTTAGTATGTAGCACCAGTCTACCCCAGGAATTACTAGGAAATCGCTTGATTGAGCTTGGAGGCACTCGTCTTGTGTGCCGGGAGATTCCAGTTACCTCTCCCAACACTTGCGTCAAGCAGCGAGCCTAGGCCTTTTGGAAGCGAAAGGTAGCGGCAGGCAGGATGTTGGGTTACAGGCCATAAGCTCAACTCTCAGAAGTGTGTATGCATGGGTGGCAGATGTCTGCTACCCACTCGGACATGGGAGTTGGAACCTAGCTACACTCCTATTGAAGAAGGACTTTGGAAATCGCTGTATTCAACTCAGATACACGGGAGTTCAGGCCCAATGCTTACACATGCTTTTCCCACAAACTATCCCAGCAACTAAGAGAAGGAGGTTAGCAGGTAAGTCTACAGTCAGGCAGGATGCGGGAGGGTCCTGCCCTGTCCTCAGCTCTCACAGGGAAGCATGCCTTGAAGCCAGCTCTCAACTAGCTGCATTCTTATGACAGTGTGAAGGTAGCAGTATTCTGAGTAAGGCGGTTCCGAGATTACCACTCTACTGCACCTGGAGATACCCTCCAGGTCTGCATTGTTAACTTGCGTCTCAGAAGCCTGTGGCAAACGTCTCTGGTGAAGACCTGCGAAAGTCACTCTGCAGGCAGTGTGGAACTGTGAGGGACTGAGGGTGAGCTCAACTCTCAGAAGTAAGATGCTTTTGGACAAGGCGTTCAGCTACATTCTCACGTATGGAACTTAGTATGTAGCACCTGTCTACCCCAGGAAATACTAGGCTATCGCTGGAATGAGCTTGGAGGCACTAGTCTTGTGTGCCGGGAGATTCCAATTACCTCTCCCAACACTTCCGTCAAACAGCGAGCCTAGGCCTTTTAGAAGTGAAAGGAACCAGCAGGCTGGATGGGGAGGTACAGGCCTTAAGCTCAACTCTCAGAAGTGTGTATGCAGGGGAGACAGATGTCTGCTACCCACTCTGACATGGGAGTTGGAAACTACCTACACTCTGATTGAAGAAGGCCATTGGAAATCGCTGTATTCAACTCAGATACACAGGAGTTCAGGCCCAATGCTTACACATGCTTTTCCCGCAACCTCTCTCAGCCACTAACATTAGGATGTTAGCAGCTGCGCCTACAGTCAGGCAGGATGCGGGTGGGTTCTGCCATGTCCTCAGCACTCCCAGGGAAGCATGCCTAGAAGCCAGCTCTCAACTAGCTGCATTCTTATGGCAGTGTGAAGGTAGCAGTATTCTGAGTCAGGAGGTTCCAAGATTACCACTCTACTGCACCTGGAGATACCCTCCAGGTCTGCATTGTTAACTTGCGTCTCAGAAGCCTGTGGCAAACGTCTCTGGTGAAGACCTGCGAAACTCACTCTGCAGGCAGTGTGGAACTGTGAGGGACTGAGGGTGAGCTCAACTCTCAGAAGTAAGATGCTTTTGGACAAGGCGTTCAGCTACCTTCTCACGTATGGAACTTAGTATGTAGCAGCAGTCTACCACACGAATTACTAGGCAATCGCTGGAATGAGCTTGGAGGCCCTAGTCTTGTGTGCCGGGAGATTCCAATTACCTCTCCCAACACTTCCGTCAAACAGCGAGCCTAGGCCTTTTAGAAGTGAAAGGAACCAGCAGGCTGGATGGGGAGGTACAGGCCTTAAGCTCAACTCTCAGAAGTGTGTATGCAGGGGAGACAGATGTCTGCTACCCACTCTGACATGGGAGTTGGAAACTACCTACACTCTGATTGAAGAAGGCCATTGGAAATCACTGTATTCAACTCAGATACACAGGAGTTCAGGCCCAATGCTTACACATGCTTTTCCCGCAACCTCTCTCAGCCACTAACATTAGGATGTTAGCAGCTGCGCCTACAGTCAGGCAGGATGCGGGTGGGTTCTGCCCTGTCCTCAGCACTCCCAGGGAAGCATGCCTAGAAGCCAGCTCTCAACTAGCTGCATTCTTATGGCACTGTGAAGGTAGCAGTATTCTGAGTAAGGAGGTTCCCAGATTACCACTCTACTGCACCTGGAGATACCCTCCAGGTCTGCATTGTTAACTTGCGTCTCAGAAGCCTCTGGCAAACGTCTCTGGTGAAGACGTCCGAAACTCACTCTGCAGGCAGTGTGGAACTGTGAGGGACTGAGGGTGAGCTCAACTCTCAGAAGTAAGATGTTTTTGGACAAGGCGTTCAACTACCTACTCACGTATGGAACTTAGTATGTAGCACCAGTCTACCCCAGGAATTACTAGGAAATCGCTTGATTGAGCTTGGAGGCACTCGTCTTGTGTGCCGGGAGATTCCAGTTACCTCTCCCAACACTTGCGTCAAGCAGCGAGCCTAGGCCTTTAGAAGCGAAAGGTAGCGGCAGGCAGGATGTTGGGTTACAGGCCATAAGCTCAACTCTCAGAAGTGTGTATGCATGGGTGGCAGATGTCTGCTACCCACTCGGACATGGGAGTTGGAACCTAGCTACACTCCTATTGAAGAAGGACTTTGGAAATCGCTGTATTCAACTCAGATACACGGGAGTTCAGGCCCAATGCTTACACATGCTTTTCCCACAAACTATCCCAGCCACTAACAGAAGGAGGTTAGCAGGTAAGTCTACAGTCAGGCAGGATGCGGGAGGGTCCTGCCCTGTCCTCAGCTCTCACAGGGAAGCATGCCTTGAAGCCAGCTCTCAACTAGCTGCATTCTTATGACAGTGTGAAGGTAGCAGTATTCTGAGTAAGGAGGTTCCCAGATTACCACTCTACTGCACCTGGAGATACCCTCCAGGTCTGCATTGTTAACTTGCGTCTCAGAGGCCTCTGGCAAACGTCTCTGGTGAAGACGTGCGAAACTCACTCTGCAGGCAGTGTGGAACTGTGAGGGACTGAGGGTCAGCTCAACTCTCAGCAGTAAGATGTTTTTGGACAAGGCGTTCAAATACCTACTCACGTATGGAACTTAGTATGTAGCACCAGTCTACCCCAGGAATTACTGGGAAATCGCTGGATTGAGCTTGGAGGCACTAGTCTTGTTGCCGGGAGATTCCAGTTACCTCTCCCAACACTTCGGTGAAGCAGCGAGCCTAGGCCTTTTGGAAGCGAAAGCTAGCTGCAGGCAGGAGGTAGGGTTACAGGCCATAAGCTCAACTCTCAGAAGTGTGTATGCATGGGAGGCAGATGTCTTCTACCCACTCGTACATGCGAGTGGGAACCTACTACACTCTGATGAAAAAGGACTTTGGAAATTGCTGTATTCAACTCAGATACACGTGGGTTCAGGCACAACGATTCCACATGCTTTTCTCACAACCTTTCCCTGCCACTAACATGAGGACGTTAGCAGCTCCTTCTACAGTCAAGCAGGATGCGGGAGGGTTGTGCCCTGTCCTTAGCTCTCACAGGGAAGCATGTCTTGAAGCCAGCGGTCAACTAGCTGCATACTTATGGCAGGGTCAAGGTAGCAGTATTCTGACACAGGAGGTTCCCAGATTACCACTCTACTGCACCTGGAGATACCCTCCAGGTCTGCATTGTTAACTTGCGTCTCAGAGGCCTCTGGCAAACGTCTCTGGTGAAGACGTGCGAAACTCACTCTGCAGGCAGTGTGGAACTGTGAGGGACTGAGGGTCAGCTCAACTCTCAGCAGTAAGATGTTTTTGGACAAGGCGTTCAAATACCTACTCACGTATGGAACTTAGTATGTAGCACCTGTCTACCCCAGGAATTACTAGGAAATCGCTTGATTGAGCTTGGAGGCACTCGTCTTGTGTGCCGGGAGATTCCAGTTACCTCTCCCAACACTTGCGTCAAGCAGCGAGCCTAGGCCTTTTGGAAGCGAAAGGTAGCGGCAGGCAGGATGTTGGGTTACAGGCCATAAGCTCAACTCTCAGAAGTGTGTATGCATGGGTGGCAGATGTCTGCTACCCACTCGGACATGGGAGTTGGAACCTAGCTACACTCCTATTGAAGAAGGACTTTGGAAATCGCTGTATTCAACTCAGATACACGGGAGTTCAGGCCCAATGCTTACACATGCTTTTCCCACAAACTATCCCAGCCACTAACAGAAGGAGGTTAGCAGGTAAGTCTACAGTCAGGCAGGATGCGGGAGGGTCCTGCCCTGTCCTCAGCTCTCACAGGGAAGCATGCCTTGAAGCCAGCTCTCAACTAGCTGCATTCTTATGACAGTGTGAAGGTAGCAGTATTCTGAGTAAGGCGGTTCCGAGATTACCACTCTACTGCACCTGGAGATACCCTCCAGGTCTGCATTGTTAACTTGCGTCTCAGAAGCCTGTGGCAAACGTCTCTGGTGAAGACCTGCGAAACTCACTCTGCAGGCAGTGTGGAACTG
Source organism: Canis lupus baileyi (assembly GCF_048164855.1). Taxonomy (NCBI): domain Eukaryota; kingdom Metazoa; phylum Chordata; class Mammalia; order Carnivora; family Canidae; genus Canis; species Canis lupus. The sequence continues at coordinate 859,691 of NW_027326457.1, read as the reverse complement.
TGAGGGACTGAGGGTGAGCTCAACTCTCAGAAGTAAGATGCTTTTGGAGAAGGCGTTCAGCTACATTCTCACGTATGGAACTTAGTATGTAGCACCTGTCTACCCCAGGAATTACTAGGCTATCGCTGGAACGAGCTTGGAGGCACTAGTCTTGTGTGCCGGGAGATTCCAATTACCTCTCCCAACACTTCCGTCAAACAGCGAGCCTAGGCCTTTTAGAAGTGAAAGGAACCAGCAGGCTGGATGGGGAGGTACAGGCCTTAAGCTCAACTCTCAGAAGTGTGTATGCAGGGGAGACAGATGTCTGCTACCCACTCTGACATGGGAGTTGGAAACTACCTACACTCTGATTGAAGAAGGCCATTGGAAATCGCTGTATTCAACTCAGATACACAGGAGTTCAGGCCCAATGCTTACACATGCTTTTCCCGCAACCTCTCTCAGCCACTAACATTAGGAGGTTAGCAGCTGCGCCTACAGTCAGGCAGGATGCGGGTGGGTTCTGCCATGTCCTCAGCACTCCCAGGGAAGCATGCCTAGAAGCCAGCTCTCAACTAGCTGCATTCTTATGGCAGTGTGAAGGTAGCAGTATTCTGAGTCAGGAGGTTCCAAGATTACCACTCTACTGCACCTGGAGATACCCTCCAGGTCTGCATTGTTAACTTGCGTCTCAGAAGCCTGTGGCAAACGTCTCTGGTGAAGACCTGCGAAACTCACTCTGCAGGCAGTGTGGAACTGTGAGGGACTGAGGGTGAGCTCAACTCTCAGAAGTAAGAAGCTTTTGGACAAGGCGTTCAGCTACCTTCTCACGTATGGAACTTAGTATGTAGCACCAGTCTACCACACGAATTACTAGGCAATCGCTGGAATGAGCTTGGAGGCCCTAGTCTTGTGTGCCGGGAGATTCCAATTACCTCTCCCAACACTTCCGTCAAACAGCGAGCCTAGGCCTTTTAGAAGTGAAAGGAACCAGCAGGCTGGATGGGGAGGTACAGGCCTTAAGCTCAACTCTCAGAAGTGTGTATGCAGGGGAGACAGATGTCTGCTACCCACTCTGACATGGGAGTTGGAAACTAGCTACACAATGATTGAAGAAGGCCATTGGAAATCGCTGTATTCAACTCAGATACACAGGAGTTCAGGCCCAATGCTTACACATGCTTTTCCCGCAACCTCTCTCAGCCACTAACATTAGGATGTTAGCAGCTGCTCCTACAGTCAGGCAGGATGCGGGTGGGTACTGCCCTGTCCTCAGCACTCCCAGGGAAGCATGCCTAGAAGCCAGCTCTCAACTAGCTGCATTCTTATGGCAGTGTGAAGGTAGCAGTATTCTGAGTAAGGAGGTTCCCAGATTACCACTCTACTGCACCTGGAGATACCCTCCAGGTCTGCATTGTTAACTTGCGTCTCAGAAGCCTCTGGCAAACGTCTCTGGTGAAGACGTCCGAAACTCACTCTGCAGGCAGTGTGGAACTGTGAGTGACTGAGGGTGAGCTCAACTCTCAGAAGTAAGATGTTTTTGGACAAGGCGTTCAACTACCTACTCACGTATGGAACTTAGTATGTAGCACCAGTCTACCCCAGGAATTACTAGGAAATCGCTTGATTGAGCTTGGAGGCACTCGTCTTGTGTGCCGGGAGATTCCAGTTACCTCTCCCAACACTTGCGTCAAGCAGCGAGCCTAGGCCTTTTAGAAGCGAAAGGTAGCGGCAGGCAGGATGTTGGGTTACAGGCCATAAGCTCAACTCTCAGAAGTGTGTATGCATGGGTGGCAGATGTCTGCTACCCACTCGGACATGGGAGTTGGAACCTAGCTACACTCCTATTGAAGAAGGACTTTGGAAATCGCTGTATTCAACTCAGATACACGGGAGTTCAGGCCCAATGCTTACACATGCTTTTCCCACAAACTATCCCAGCCACTAACAGAAGGAGGTTAGCAGGTAAGTCTACAGTCAGGCAGGATGCGGGAGGGTCCTGCCCTGTCCTCAGCTCTCACAGGGAAGCATGCCTTGAAGCCAGCTCTCAACTAGCTGCATTCTTATGACAGTGTGAAGGTAGCAGTATTCTGAGTAAGGAGGTTCCCAGATTACCACTCTACTGCACCTGGAGATACCCTCCAGGTCTGCATTGTTAACTTGCGTCTCAGAGGCCTCTGGCAAACGTCTCTGGTGAAGACGTGCGAAACTCACTCTGCAGGCAGTGTGGAACTGTGAGGGACTGAGGGTCAGCTCAACTCTCAGCAGTAAGATGTTTTTGGACAAGGCGTTCAAATACCTACTCACGTATGGAACTTAGTATGTAGCACCAGTCTACCCCAGGAATTACTGGGAAATCGCTGGATTGAGCTTGGAGGCACTAGTCTTGTTGCCGGGAGATTCCAGTTACCTCTCCCAACACTTCGGTGAAGCAGCGAGCCTAGGCCTTTTGGAAGCGAAAGCTAGCTGCAGGCAGGAGGTAGGGTTACAGGCCATAAGCTCAACTCTCAGAAGTGTGTATGCATGGGAGGCAGATGTCTTCTACCCACTCGTACATGCGAGTGGGAACCTACTACACTCTGATGAAAAAGGACTTTGGAAATTGCTGTATTCAACTCAGATACACGTGGGTTCAGGCACAACGATTCCACATGCTTTTCTCACAACCTTTCCCTGCCACTAACATGAGGACGATAGCAGCTCCTTCTACAGTCAAGCAGGATGCGGGAGGGTTGTGCCCTGTCCTTAGCTCTCACAGGGAAGCATGTCTTGAAGCCAGCGGTCAACTAGCTGCATACTTATGGCAGGGTCAAGGTAGCAGTATTCTGAGACAGGAGGTTCCCAGATTACCACTCTACTGCACCTGGAGATACCCTCCAGGTCTGCATTGTTAACTTGCGTCTCAGAGGCCTCTGGCAAACGTCTCTGGTGAAGACGTGCGAAACTCAACTGCAGGCAGTGTGGAACTGTGAGGGACTGAGGGTCAGCTCAACTCTCAGCAGTAAGATGTTTTTGGACAAGGCGTTCAAATACCTACTCACGTATGGAACTTAGTATGTAGCACCTGTCTACCCCAGGAATTACTAGGAAATCGCTTGATTGAGCTTGGAGGCACTCGTCTTGTGTGCCGGGAGATTCCAGTTACCTCTCCCAACACTTGCGTCAAGCAGCGAGCCTAGGCCTTTTGGAAGCGAAAGGTAGCGGCAGGCAGGATGTTGGGTTACAGGCCATAAGCTCAACTCTCAGAAGTGTGTATGCATGGGTGGCAGATGTCTGCTACCCACTCGGACATGGGAGTTGGAACCTAGCTACACTCCTATTGAAGAAGGACTTTGGAAATCGCTGTATTCAACTCAGATACACGGGAGTTCAGGCCCAATGCTTACACATGCTTTTCCCACAAACTATCCCAGCCACTAACAGAAGGAGGTTAGCAGGTAAGTCTACAGTCAGGCAGGATGCGGGAGGGTCCTGCCCTTTCCTCAGCTCTCACAGGGAAGCATGCCTAGAAGCCAGCTCTCAACTAGCTGCATTCTTATGACAGTGTGAAGGTAGCAGTATTCTGAGTAAGGCGGTTCCGAGATTACCACTCTACTGCACCTGGAGATACCCTCCAGGTCTGCATTGTTAACTTGCGTCTCAGAAGCCTGTGGCAAACGTCTCTGGTGAAGACCTGCGAAACTCACTCTGCAGGCAGTGTGGAACTGTGAGGGACTGAGGGTGAGCTCAACTCTCAGAAGTAAGATGCTTTTGGACAAGGCGTTCAGCTACATTCTCACGTATGGAACTTAGTATGTAGCACCTGTCTACCCCAGGAATTACTAGGCTATCGCTGGAATGAGCTTGGAGGCACTAATCTTGTGTGCCGGGAGATTCCAATTACCTCTCCCAACACTTCCGTCAAACAGCGAGCCTAGGCCTTTTAGAAGTGAAAGGAACCAGCAGGCTGCATGGGGAGGTACAGGCCTTAAGCTCAACTCTCAGAAGTGTGTATGCAGGGGAGACAGATGTCTGCTACCCACTCTGACATGGGAGTTGGAAACTACCTACACTCTGATTGAAGAAGGCCATTGGAAATCGCTGTATTCAACTCAGATACACAGGAGTTCAGGCCCAATGCTTACACATGCTTTTCCCGCAACCTCTCTCAGCCACTAACATTAGGATGTTAGCAGCTGCGCCTACAGTCAGGCAGGATGCGGGTGGGTTCTGCCATGTCCTCAGCACTCCCAGGGAAGCATGCCTAGAAGCCAGCTCTCAACTAGCTGCATTCTTATGGCAGTGTGAAGGTAGCAGTATTCTGAGTCAGGAGGTTCCAATATTACCACTCTACTGCACCTGGAGATACCCTCCAGGTCTGCATTGTTAACTTGCGTCTCAGAAGCCTGTGGCAAACGTCTCTGGTGAAGACCTGCGAAACTCACTCTGCAGGCAGTGTGGAACTGTGAGGGACTGAGGGTGAGCTCAACTCTCAGAAGTAAGATGTTTTTGGACAAGGCGTTCAACTGCCTACTCACGTATGGAACTTAGTATGTAGCACCAGTCTACCCCAGCAATTACTAGGAAATCGCTTGATTGAGCTTGGAGGCACTCGTCTTGTGTGCCGGGAGATTCCAGTTACCTCTCCCAACACTTGCGTCAAGCAGCGAGCCTAGGCCTTTTGGAAGCGAAAGGTAGCGGCAGGCAGGATGTTGGGTTACAGGCCATGAGCTCAACTCTCAGAAGTGTGTATGCATGGGTGGCAGATGTCTGCTACCCACTCGGACATGGGAGTTGGAACCTAGCTACACTCCTATTGAAGAAGGACTTTGGAAATCGCTGTATTCAACTCAGATACACGGGAGTTCAGGCCCAATGCTTACACATGCTTTTCCCACAAACTATCCCAGCCACTAACAGAAGGAGGTTAGCAGGTAAGTCTACAGTCAGGCAGGATGCGGGAGGGTCCTGCCCTGTCCTCAGCTCTCACAGGGAAGCATGCCTTGAAGCCAGCTCTCAACTAGCTGCATTCTTATGACAGTGTGAAGGTAGCAGTATTCTGAGTAAGGCGGTTCCGAGATTACCACTCTACTGCACCTGGAGATACCCTCCAGGTCTGCATTGTTAACTTGCGTCTCAGAAGCCTGTGGCAAACGTCTCTGGTGAAGACCTGCGAAACTCACTCTGCAGGCAGTGTGGAACTGTGAGGGACTGAGGGTGAGCTCAACTCTCAGAAGTAAGATGCTTTTGGACAAGGCGTTCAGCTACATTCTCACGTATGGAACTTAGTATGTAGCACCTGTCTACCCCAGGAATTACTAGGCTATCGCTGGAACGAGCTTGGAGGCACTAGTCTTGCGTGCCGGGAGATTCCAATTACCTCTCCCAACACTTCCGTCAAACAGCGAGCCTAGGCCTTTTAGAAGTGAAAGGAACCAGCAGGCTGGATGGGGAGGTACAGGCCTTAAGCTCAACTCTCAGAAGTGTGTATGCAGGGGAGACAGATGTCTGCTACCCACTCTGACATGGGAGTTGGAAACTACCTACACTCTGATTGAAGAAGGCCATTGGAAATCGCTATATTCAACTCAGATACACAGGAGTTCAGGCCCAATGCTTACACATGCTTTTCCCGCAACCTCTCTCAGCCACTAACATTAGGATGTTAGCAGCTGCGCCTACAGTCAGGCAGGATGCGGGTGGGTTCTGCCTTGTCCTCAGCACTCCCAGGGAAGCATGCCTAGAAGCCAGCTCTCAACTAGCTGCATTCTTATGGCAGTGTGAAGGTAGCAGTATTCTGAGTCAGGAGGTTCCCAGATTACCACTCTACTGCACCTGGAGATACCCTCCAGGTCTGCATTGTTAACTTGCGTCTCAGAAGCCTGTGGCAAACGTCTCTGGTGAAGACCTGCGAAACTCACTCTGCAGGCAGTGTGGAACTGTGAGGGACTGAGGGTGAGCTCAACTCTCAGAAGTAAGATGCTTTTGGACAAGGCGTTCAGCTACCTTCTCACGTATGGAACTTAGTATGTAGCAGCAGTCTACCACACGAATTACTAGGCAATCGCTGGAATGAGCTTGGAGGCCCTAGTCTTGTGTGCCGGGAGATTCCAATTACCTCTCCCAACACTTCCGTCAAACAGCGAGCCTAGGCCTTTTAGAAGTGAAAGGAACCAGCAGGCTGGATGGGGAGGTACAGGCCTTAAGCTCAACTCTCAGAAGTGTGTATGCAGGGGAGACAGATGTCTGCTACCCACTCTGACATGGGAGTTGGAAACTACGTACACTCTGATTGAAGAAGGCCATTGGAAATCGCTGTATTCAACTCAGATACACAGGAGTTCAGGCCCAATGCTTACACATGCTTTTCCCGCAACCTCTCTCAGCCACTAACATTAGGATGTTAGCAGCTGCTCCTACAGTCAGGCAGGATGCGGGTGGGTTCTGCCCTGTCCTCAGCACTCCCAGGGAAGCATGCCTAGAAGCCAGCTCTCAACTAGCTGCATTCTTATGGCAGTGTGAAGGTAGCAGTATTCTGAGTAAGGAGGTTCCCAGATTACCACTCTACTGCACCTGGAGATACCCTCCAGGTCTGCATTGTTAACTTGCGTCTCAGAAGCCTCTGGCAAACGTCTCTGGTGAAGACGTCCGAAACTCTCTCTGCAGGCAGTGTGGAACTGTGAGGGACTGAGGGTGAGCTCAACTCTCAGAAGTAAGATGTTTTTGGACAAGGCGTTCAACTACCTACTCACGTATGGAACTTAGTATGTAGCACCAGTCTACCCCAGGAATTACTAGGAAATCGCTTGATTGAGCTTGGAGGCACTCGTCTTGTGTGCCGGGAGATTCCAGTTACCTCTCCCAACACTTGCGTCAAGCAGCGAGCCTAGGCCTTTTGGAAGCGAAAGGTAGCGGCAGGCAGGATGTTGGGTTACAGGCCATAAGCTCAACTCTCAGAAGTGTGTATGCATGGGTGGCAGATGTCTGCTACCCACTCGGACATGGGAGTTGGAACCTAGCTACACTCCTATTGAAGAAGGACTTTGGAAATCGCTGTATTCAACTCAGATACACGGGAGTTCAGGCCCAATGCTTACACATGCTTTTCCCACAAACTATCCCAGCAACTAAGAGAAGGAGGTTAGCAGGTAAGTCTACAGTCAGGCAGGATGCGGGAGGGTCCTGCCCTGTCCTCAGCTCTCACAGGGAAGCATGCCTTGAAGCCAGCTCTCAACTAGCTGCATTCTTATGACAGTGTGAAGGTAGCAGTATTCTGAGTAAGGCGGTTCCGAGATTACCACTCTACTGCACCTGGAGATACCCTCCAGGTCTGCATTGTTAACTTGCGTCTCAGAAGCCTGTGGCAAACGTCTCTGGTGAAGACCTGCGAAACTCACTCTGCAGGCAGTGTGGAACTGTGAGGGACTGAGGGTGAGCTCAACTCTCAGAAGTAAGATGCTTTTGGACAAGGCGTTCAGCTACATTCTCACGTATGGAACTTAGTATGTAGCACCTGTCTACCCCAGGAAATACTAGGCTATCGCTGGAATGAGCTTGGAGGCACTAGTCTTGTGTGCCGGGAGATTCCAATTACCTCTCCCAACACTTCCGTCAAACAGCGAGCCTAGGCCTTTTAGAAGTGAAAGGAACCAGCAGGCTGGATGGGGAGGTACAGGCCTTAAGCTCAACTCTCAGAAGTGTGTATGCAGGGGAGACAGATGTCTGCTACCCACTCTGACATGGGAGTTGGAAACTACCTACACTCTGATTGAAGAAGGCCATTGGAAATCGCTGTATTCAACTCAGATACACAGGAGTTCAGGCCCAATGCTTACACATGCTTTTCCCGCAACCTCTCTCAGCCACTAACATTAGGATGTTAGCAGCTGCGCCTACAGTCAGGCAGGATGCGGGTGGGTTCTGCCATGTCCTCAGCACTCCCAGGGAAGCATGCCTAGAAGCCAGCTCTCAACTAGCTGCATTCTTATGGCAGTGTGAAGGTAGCAGTATTCTGAGTCAGGAGGTTCCAAGATTACCACTCTACTGCACCTGGAGATACCCTCCAGGTCTGCATTGTTAACTTGCGTCTCAGAAGCCTGTGGCAAACGTCTCTGGTGAAGACCTGCGAAACTCACTCTGCAGGCAGTGTGGAACTGTGAGGGACTGAGGGTGAGCTCAACTCTCAGAAGTAAGATGCTTTTGGACAAGGCGTTCAGCTACCTTCTCACGTATGGAACTTAGTATGTAGCAGCAGTCTACCACACGAATTACTAGGCAATCGCTGGAATGAGCTTGGAGGCCCTAGTCTTGTGTGCCGGGAGATTCCAATTACCTCTCCCAACACTTCCGTCAAACAGCGAGCCTAGGCCTTTTAGAAGTGAAAGGAACCAGCAGGCTGGATGGGGAGGTACAGGCCTTAAGCTCAACTCTCAGAAGTGTGTATGCAGGGGAGACAGATGTCTGCTACCCACTCTGACATGGGAGTTGGAAACTACCTACACTCTGATTGAAGAAGGCCATTGGAAATCACTGTATTCAACTCAGATACACAGGAGTTCAGGCCCAATGCTTACACATGCTTTTCCCGCAACCTCTCTCAGCCACTAACATTAGGATGTTAGCAGCTGCGCCTACAGTCAGGCAGGATGCGGGTGGGTTCTGCCCTGTCCTCAGCACTCCCAGGGAAGCATGCCTAGAAGCCAGCTCTCAACTAGCTGCATTCTTATGGCAGTGTGAAGGTAGCAGTATTCTGAGTAAGGAGGTTCCGAGATTACCACTCTACTGCACCTGGAGATACCCTCCAGGTCTGCATTGTTAACTTGCGTCTCAGAAGCCTCTGGCAAACGTCTCTGGTGAAGACGTCCGAAACTCACTCTGCAGGCAGTGTGGAACTGTGAGGGACTGAGGGTGAGCTCAACTCTCAGAAGTAAGATGTTTTTGGACAAGGCGTTCAACTACCTACTCACGTATGGAACTTAGTATGTAGCACCAGTCTACCCCAGGAATTACTAGGAAATCGCTTGATTGAGCTTGGAGGCACTCGTCTTGTGTGCCGGGAGATTCCAGTTACCTCTCCCAACACTTGCGTCAAGCAGCGAGCCTAGGCCTTTTAGAAGCGAAAGGTAGCGGCAGGCAGGATGTTGGGTTACAGGCCATAAGCTCAACTCTCAGAAGTGTGTATGCATGGGTGGCAGATGTCTGCTACCCACTCGGACATGGGAGTTGGAACCTAGCTACACTCCTATTGAAGAAGGACTTTGGAAATCGCTGTATTCAACTCAGATACACGGGAGTTCAGGCCCAATGCTTACACATGCTTTTCCCACAAACTATCCCAGCCACTACCAGAAGGAGGTTAGCAGGTAAGTCTACAGTCAGGCAGGATGCGGGAGGGTCCTGCCCTGTCCTCAGCTCTCACAGGGAAGCATGCCTTGAAGCCAGCTCTCAACTAGCTGCATTCTTATGACAGTGTGAAGGTAGCAGTATTCTGAGTAAGGAGGTTCCCAGATTACCACTCTACTGCACCTGGAGATACCCTCCAGGTCTGCATTGTTAACTTGCGTCTCAGAGGCCTCTGGCAAACGTCTCTGGTGAAGACGTGCGAAACTCACTCTGCAGGCAGTGTGGAACTGTGAGGGACTGAGGGTCAGCTCAACTCTCAGCAGTAAGATGTTTTTGGACAAGGCGTTCAAATACCTACTCACGTATGGAACTTAGTATGTAGCACCAGTCTACCCCAGGAATTACTGGGAAATCGCTGGATTGAGCTTGGAGGCACTAGTCTTGTTGCCGGGAGATTCCAGTTACCTCTCCCAACACTTCGGTGAAGCAGCGAGCCTAGGCCTTTTGGAAGCGAAAGCTAGCTGCAGGCAGGAGGTAGGGTTACAGGCCATAAGCTCAACTCTCAGAAGTGTGTATGCATGGGAGGCAGATGTCTTCTACCCACTCGTACATGCGAGTGGGAACCTACTACACTCTGATGAAAAAGGACTTTGGAAATTGCTGTATTCAACTCAGATACACGTGGGTTCAGGCACAACGATTCCACATGCTTTTCTCACAACCTTTCCCTGCCACTAACATGAGGACGTTAGCAGCTCCTTCTACAGTCAAGCAGGATGCGGGAGGGTTGTGCCCTGTCCTTAGCTCTCACAGGGAAGCATGTCTTGAAGCCAGCGGTCAACTAGCTGCATACTTATGGCAGGGTCAAGGTAGCAGTATTCTGAGACAGGAGGTTCCCAGATTACCACTCTACTGCACCTGGAGATACCCTCCAGGTCTGCATTGTTAACTTGCGTCTCAGAGGCCTCTGGCAAACGTCTCTGGTGAAGACGTGCGAAACTCACTCTGCAGGCAGTGTGGAACTGTGAGGGACTGAGGGTCAGCTCAACTCTCAGCAGTAAGATGTTTTTGGACAAGGCGTTCAAATACCTACTCACGTATGGAACTTAGTATGTAGCACCTGTCTACCCCAGGAATTACTAGGAAATCGCTTGATTGAGCTTGGAGGCACTCGTCTTGTGTGCCGGGAGATTCCAGTTACCTCTCCCAACACTTGCGTCAAACAGCGAGCCTAGGCCTTTTGGAAGCGAAAGGTAGCGGCAGGCAGGATGTTGGGTTACAGGCCATAAGCTCAACTCTCAGAAGTGTGTATGCATGGGTGGCAGATGTCTGCTACCCACTCGGACATGGGAGTTGGAACCTAGCTACACTCCTATTGAAGAAGGACTTTGGAAATCGCTGTATTCAACTCAGATACACGGGAGTTCAGGCCCAATGCTTACACATGCTTTTCCCACAAACTATCCCAGCCACTAACAGAAGGAGGTTAGCAGGTAAGTCTACAGTCAGGCAGGATGCGGGAGGGTCCTGCCCTGTCCTCAGCTCTCACAGGGAAGCATGCCTAGAAGCCAGCTCTCAACTAGCTGCATTCTTATGACAGTGTGAAGGTAGCAGTATTCTGAGTAAGGCGGTTCCGAGATTACCACTCTACTGCACCTGGAGATACCCTCCAGGTCTGCATTGTTAACTTGCGTCTCAGAAGCCTGTGGCAAACGTCTCTGGTGAAGACCTGCGAAACTCACTCTGCAGGCAGTGTGGAACTGTGAGGGACTGAGGGTGAGCTCAACTCTCAGAAGTAAGATGCTTTTGGACAAGGCGTTCAGCTACATTCTCACGTATGGAACTTAGTATGTAGCACCTGTCTACCCCAGGAATTACTAGGCTATCGCTGGAATGAGCTTGGAGGCACTAGTCTTGTGTGCCGGGAGATTCCAATTACCTCTCCCAACACTTCCGTCAAACAGCGAGCCTAGGCCTTTTAGAAGTGAAAGGAACCAGCAGGCTGGATGGGGAGGTACAGGCCTTAAGCTCAACTCTCAGAAGTGTGTATGCAGGGGAGACAGATGTCTGCTACCCACTCTGACATGGGAGTTGGAAACTACCTACACTCTGATTGAAGAAGGCCATTGGAAATCGCTGTATTCAACTCAGATACACAGGAGTTCAGGCCCAATGCTTACACATGCTTTTCCCGCAACCTCTCTCAGCCACTAACATTAGGATGTTAGCAGCTGCGCCTACAGTCAGGCAGGATGCGGGTGGGTTCTGCCATGTCCTCAGCACTCCCAGGGAAGCATGCCTAGAAGCCAGCTCTCAACTAGCTGCATTCTTATGGCAGTGTGAGGGTAGCAGTATTCTGAGTCAGGAGGTTCCAAGATTACCACTCTACTGCACCTGGAGATACCCTCCAGGTCTGCATTGTTAACTTGCGTCTCAGAAGCCTGTGGCAAACGTCTCTGGTGAAGACCTGCGAAACTCACTCTGCAGGCAGTGTGGTTCTGTGAGGGACTGAGGGTGAGCTCAACGCTCAGAAGTAAGATGTTTTTGGACAAGGCGTTCAACTACCTACTCACGTATGGAACTTAGTATGTAGCACCAGTCTACCCCAGGAATTACTAGGAAATCGCTTGATTGAGCTTGGAGGCACTCGTCTTGTGTGCCGGGAGATTCCAGTTACCTCTCCCAACACTTGCGTCAAGCAGCGAGCCTAGGCCTTTTGGAAGCGAAAGGTATCGGCAGGCAGGATGTTGGGTTACAGGCCATGAGCTCAACTCTCAGAAGTGTGTATGCATGGGTGGCAGATGTCTGCTACCCACTCGGACATGGGAGTTGGAACCTAGCTACACTCCTATTGAAGAAGGACTTTGGAAATCGCTGTATTCAACTCAGATACACGGGAGTTCAGGCCCAATGCTTACACATGCTTTTCCCACAAACTATCCCAGCCACTAACAGAAGGAGGTTAGCAGGTAAGTCTACAGTCAGGCAGGATGCGGGAGGGTCCTGCCCTGTCCTCAGCTCTCACAGGGAAGCATGCCTTGAAGCCAGCTCTCAACTAGCTGCATTCTTATGACAGTGTGAAGGTAGCAGTATTCTGAGTAAGGCGGTTCCGAGATTACCACTCTACTGCACCTGGAGATACCCTCCAGGTCTGCATTGTTAACTTGCGTCTCAGAAGCCTGTGGCAAACGTCTCTGGTGAAGACCTGCGAAACTCACTCTGCAGGCAGTGTGGAACTGTGAGGGACTGAGGGTGAGCTCAACTCTCAGAAGTAAGATGCTTTTGGACAAGGCGTTCAGCTACATTCTCACGTATGGAACTTAGTATGTAGCACCTGTCTACCCCAGGAATTACTAGGCTATCGCTGGAACGAGCTTGGAGGCACTAGTCTTGTGTGCCGGGAGATTCCAATTACCTCTCCCAACACTTCCGTCAAACAGCGAGCCTAGGCCTTTTAGAAGCCAAGGGTACCAGCAGGCTGGATGGGGAGGTACAGGCCTTAAGCTCAACTCTCAGAAGTGTGTATGCAGGGGAGACAGATGTCTGCTACCCACTCTGACATGGGAGTTGGAAACTACCTACACTCTGATTGAAGAAGGCCTTTGGAAATCGCTATATTCAACTCAGATACACAGGAGTTCAGGCCCAATGCTTACACATGCTTTTCCCGCAACCTCTCTCAGCCACTAACATTAGGATGTTAGCAGCTGCGCCTACAGTCAGGCAGGATGCGGGTGGGTTCTGCCATGTCCTCAGCACTCCCAGGGAAGCATGCCTAGAAGCCAGCTCTCAACTAGCTGCATTCTTATGGCAGTGTGAAGGTAGCAGTATTCTGAGTCAGGAGGTTCCAAGATTACCACTCTACTGCACCTGGAGATACCCTCCAGGTCTGCATTGTTAACTTGCGTCTCAGAAGCCTGTGGCAAACGTCTCTGGTGAAGACCTGCGAAACTCACTCTGCAGGCAGTGTGGAACTGTGAGGGACTGAGGGTGAGCTCAACTCTCAGAAGTAAGATGCTTTTGGACAAGGCGTTCAGCTACCTTCTCACGTATGGAACTTAGTATGTAGCAGCAGTCTACCACACGAATTACTAGGCAATCGCTGGAATGAGCTTGGAGGCCCTAGTCTTGTGTGCCGGGAGATTCCAATTACCTCTCCCAACACTTCCGTCAAACAGCGAGCCTAGGCCTTTTAGAAGTGAAAGGAACCAGCAGGCTGGATGGGGAGGTACAGGCCTTAAGCTCAACTCTCAGAAGTGTGTATGCAGGGGAGACAGATGTCTGCTACCCACTCTGACATGGGAGTTGGAAACTAGCTACACAATGATTGAAGAAGGCCATTGGAAATCGCTGTATTCAACTCAGATACACAGGAGTTCAGGCCCAATGCTTACACATGCTTTTCCCGCAACCTCTCTCAGCCACTAACATTAGGATGTTAGCAGCTGCGCCTACAGTCAGGCAGGATGCGGGTGGGTTCTGCCCTGTCCTCAGCACTCCCAGGGAAGCATGCCTAGAAGCCAGCTCTCAACTAGCTGCATTCTTATGGCAGTGTGAAGGTAGCAGTATTCTGAGTAAGGAGGTTCCGAGATTACCACTCTACTGCACCTGGAGATACCCTCCAGGTCTGCATTGTTAACTTGCGTCTCAGAAGCCTCTGGCAAACGTCTCTGGTGAAGACGTCCGAAACTCACTCTGCAGGCAGTGTGGAACTGTGAGGGACTGAGGGTGAGCTCAACTCTCAGAAGTAAGATGTTTTTGGACAAGGCGTTCAACTACCTACTCACGTATGGAACTTAGTATGTAGCACCAGTCTACCCCAGGAATTACTAGGAAATCGCTTGATTGAGCTTGGAGGCACTCGTCTTGTGTGCCGGGAGATTCCAGTTACCTCTCCCAACACTTGCGTCAAGCAGCGAGCCTAGGCCTTTTAGAAGCGAAAGGTAGCGGCAGGCAGGATGTTGGGTTACAGGCCATAAGCTCAACTCTCAGAAGTGTGTATGCATGGGTGGCAGATGTCTGCTACCCACTCGGACATGGGAGTTGGAACCTAGCTACACTCCTATTGAAGAAGGACTTTGGAAATCGCTGTATTCAACTCAGATACACGGGAGTTCAGGCCCAATGCTTACACATGCTTTTCCCACAAACTATCCCAGCCACTAACAGAAGGAGGTTAGCAGGTAAGTCTACAGTCAGGCAGGATGCGGGAGGGTCCTGCCCTGTCCTCAGCTCTCACAGGGAAGCATGCCTTGAAGCCAGCTCTCAACTAGCTGCATTCTTATGACAGTGTGAAGGTAGCAGTATTCTGAGTAAGGAGGTTCCCAGATTACCACTCTACTGCACCTGGAGATACCCTCCAGGTCTGCATTGTTAACTTGCGTCTCAGAGGCCTCTGGCAAACGTCTCTGGTGAAGACGTGCGAAACTCACTCTGCAGGCAGTGTGGAACTGTGAGGGACTGAGGGTCAGCTCAACTCTCAGCAGTAAGATGTTTTTGGACAAGGCGTTCAAATACCTACTCACGTATGGAACTTAGTATGTAGCACCAGTCTACCCCAGGAATTACTGGGAAATCGCTGGATTGAGCTTGGAGGCACTAGTCTTGTTGCCGGGAGATTCCAGTTACCTCTCCCAACACTTCGGTGAAGCAGCGAGCCTAGGCCTTTTGGAAGCGAAAGCTAGCTGCAGGCAGGAGGTAGGGTTACAGGCCATAAGCTCAACTCTCAGAAGTGTGTATGCATGGGAGGCAGATGTCTTCTACCCACTCGTACATGCGAGTGGGAACCTACTACACTCTGATGAAAAAGGACTTTGGAAATTGCTGTATTCAACTCAGATACACGTGGGTTCAGGCACAACGATTCCACATGCTTTTCTCACAACCTTTCCCTGCCACTAACATGAGGACGTTAGCAGCTCCTTCTACAGTCAAGCAGGATGCGGGAGGGTTGTGCCCTGTCCTTAGCTCTCACAGGGAAGCATGTCTTGAAGCCAGCGGTCAACTAGCTGCATACTTATGGCAGGGTCAAGGTAGCAGTATTCTGAGACAGGAGGTTCCCAGATTACCACTCTACTGCACCTGGAGATACCCTCCAGGTCTGCATTGTTAACTTGCGTCTCAGAGGCCTCTGGCAAACGTCTCTGGTGAAGACGTGCGAAACTCACTCTGCAGGCAGTGTGGAACTGTGAGGGACTGAGGGTCAGCTCAACTCTCAGCAGTAAGATGTTTTTGGACAAGGCGTTCAAATACCTACTCACGTATGGAACTTAGTATGTAGCACCTGTCTACCCCAGGAATTACTAGGAAATCGCTTGATTGAGCTTGGAGGCACTCGTCTTGTGTGCCGGGAGATTCCAGTTACCTCTCCCAACACTTGCGTCAAGCAGCGAGCCTAGGCCTTTTGGAAGCGAAAGGTAGCGGCAGGCAGGATGTTGGGTTACAGGCCATAAGCTCAACTCTCAGAAGTGTGTATGCATGGGTGGCAGATGTCTGCTACCCACTCGGACATGGGAGTTGGAACCTAGCTACACTCCTATTGAAGAAGGACTTTGGAAATCGCTGTATTCAACTCAGATACACGGGAGTTCAGGCCCAATGCTTACACATGCTTTTCCCACAAACTATCCCAGCCACTAACAGAAGGAGGTTAGCAGGTAAGTCTACAGTCAGGCAGGATGCGGGAGGGTCCTGCCCTGTCCTCAGCTCTCACAGGGAAGCATGCCTTGAAGCCAGCTCTCAACTAGCTGCATTCTTATGACAGTGTGAAGGTAGCAGTATTCTGAGTAAGGCGGTTCCGAGATTACCACTCTACTGCACCTGGAGATACCCTCCAGGTCTGCATTGTTAACTTGCGTCTCAGAAGCCTGTGGCAAACGTCTCTGGTGAAGACCTGCGAAACTCACTCTGCAGGCAGTGTGGAACTGTGAGGGACTGAGGGTGAGCTCAACTCTCAGAAGTAAGATGCTTTTGGACAAGGCGTTCAGCTACATTCTCACGTATGGAACTTAGTATGTAGCACCTGTCTACCCCAGGAATTACTAGGCTATCGCTGGAACGAGCTTGGAGGCACTAGTCTTGTGTGCCGGGAGATTCCAATTACCTCTCCCAACACTTCCGTCAAACAGCGAGCCTAGGCCTTTTAGAAGTGAAAGGAACCAGCAGGCTGGATGGGGAGGTACAGGCCTTAAGCTCAACTCTCAGAAGTGTGTATGCAGGGGAGACAGATGTCTGCTACCCACTCTGACATGGGAGTTGGAAACTACCTACACTCTGATTGAAGAAGGCCATTGGAAATCGCTATATTCAACTCAGATACACAGGAGTTCAGGCCCAATGCTTACACATGCTTTTCCCGCAACCTCTCTCAGCCACTAACATTAGGATGTTAGCAGCTGCGCCTACAGTCAGGCAGGATGCGGGTGGGTTCTGCCATGTCCTCAGCACTCCCAGGGAAGCATGCCTAGAAGCCAGCTCTCAACTAGCTGCATTCTTATGGCAGTGTGAAGGTAGCAGTATTCTGAGTCAGGAGGTTCCCAGATTACCAATCTACTGCACCTGGAGATACCCTCCAGGTCTGCATTGTTAACTTGCGTCTCAGAAGCCTATGGCAAACGTCTCTGGTGAAGACCTGCGAAACTCACTCTGCAGGCAGTGTGGAACTGTGAGGGACTGAGGATGAGCTCAACTCTCAGAAGTAAGATGCTTTTGGACAAGGCGTTCAGCTACATTCTCACGTATGGAACTTAGTATGTAGCACCTGTCTACCCCAGGAATTACTAGGCTATCGCTGGAATGAGCTTGGAGGCACTAGTCTTGTGTGCCGGGAGATTCCAATTACCTCTCCCAACACTTCCGTCAAACAGCGAGCCTAGGCCTTTTAGAAGTGAAAGGAACCAGCAGGCTGGATGGGGAGGTACAGGCCTTAAGCTCAACTCTCAGAAGTGTGTATGCAGGGGAGACAGATGTCTGCTACCCACTCTGACATGGGAGTTGGAAACTACCTACACTCTGATTGAAGAAGGCCATTGGAAATCGCTGTATTCAACTCAGATACACAGGAGTTCAGGCCCAATGCTTACACATGCTTTTCCCGCAACCTCTCTCAGCCACTAACATTAGGATGTTAGCAGCTGCGCCTACAGTCAGGCAGGATGCGGGTGGGTTCTGCCATGTCCTCAGCACTCCCAGGGAAGCATGCCTAGAAGCCAGCTCTCAACTAGCTGCATTCTTATGGCAGTGTGAGGGTAGCAGTATTCTGAGTCAGGAGGTTCCAAGATTACCACTCTACTGCACCTGGAGATACCCTCCAGGTCTGCATTGTTAACTTGCGTCTCAGAAGCCTGTGGCAAACGTCTCTGGTGAAGACCTGCGAAACTCACTCTGCAGGCAGTGTGGAACTGTGAGGGACTGAGGGTCAGCTCAACTCTCAGCAGTAAGATGTTTTTGGACAAGGCGTTCAAATACCTACTCACGTATGGAACTTAGTATGTAGCACCAGTCTACCCCAGGAATTACTGGGAAATCGCTGGATTGAGCTTGGAGGCACTAGTCTTGTTGCCGGGAGATTCCAGTTACCTCTCCCAACACTTCGGTGAAGCAGCGAGCCTAGGCCTTTTGGAAGCGAAAGCTAGCTGCAGGCAGGAGGTAGGGTTACAGGCCATAAGCTCAACTCTCAGAAGTGTGTATGCATGGGAGGCAGATGTCTTCTACCCACTCGTACATGCGAGTGGGAACCTACTACACTCTGATGAAAAAGGACTTTGGAAATTGCTGTATTCAACTCAGATACACGTGGGTTCAGGCACAACGATTCCACATGCTTTTCTCACAACCTTTCCCTGCCACTAACATGAGGACGTTAGCAGCTCCTTCTACAGTCAAGCAGGATGCGGGAGGGTTGTGCCCTGTCCTTAGCTCTCACAGGGAAGCATGTCTTGAAGCCAGCGGTCAACTAGCTGCATACTTATGGCAGGGTCAAGGTAGCAGTATTCTGAGACAGGAGGTTCCCAGATTACCACTCTACTGCACCTGGAGATACCCTCCAGGTCTGCATTGTTAACTTGCGTCTCAGAGGCCTCTGGCAAACGTCTCTGGTGAAGACGTGCGAAACTCACTCTGCAGGCAGTGTGGAACTGTGAGGGACTGAGGGTCAGCTCAACTCTCAGCAGTAAGATGTTTTTGGACAAGGCGTTCAAATACCTACTCACGTATGGAACTTAGTATGTAGCACCTGTCTACCCCAGGAATTACTAGGAAATCGCTTGATTGAGCTTGGAGGCACTCGTCTTGTGTGCCGGGAGATTCCAGTTACCTCTCCCAACACTTGCGTCAAGCAGCGAGCCTAGGCCTTTTGGAAGCGAAAGGTAGCGGCAGGCAGGATGTTGGGTTACAGGCCATAAGCTCAACTCTCAGAAGTGTGTATGCATGGGTGGCAGATGTCTGCTACCCACTCGGACATGGGAGTTGGAACCTAGCTACACTCCTATTGAAGAAGGACTTTGGAAATCGCTGTATTCAACTCAGATACACGGGAGTTCAGGCCCAATGCTTACACATGCTTTTCCCACAAACTATCCCAGCCACTAACAGAAGGAGGTTAGCAGGTAAGTCTACAGTCAGGCAGGATGCGGGAGGGTCCTGCCCTGTCCTCAGCTCTCACAGGGAAGCATGCCTTGAAGCCAGCTCTCAACTAGCTGCATTCTTATGACAGTGTGAAGGTAGCAGTATTCTGAGTAAGGCGGTTCCGAGATTACCACTCTACTGCACCTGGAGATACCCTCCAGGTCTGCATTGTTAACTTGCGTCTCAGAAGCCTGTGGCAAACGTCTCTGGTGAAGACCTGCGAAACTCACTCTGCAGGCAGTGTGGAACTGTGAGGGACTGAGGGTGAGCTCAACTCTCAGAAGTAAGATGCTTTTGGACAAGGCGTTCAGCTACATTCTCACGTATGGAACTTAGTATGTAGCACCTGTCTACCCCAGGAATTACTAGGCTATCGCTGGAACGAGCTTGGAGGCACTAGTCTTGTGTGCCGGGAGATTCCAATTACCTCTCCCAACACTTCCGTCAAACAGCGAGCCTAGGCCTTTTAGAAGTGAAAGGAACCAGCAGGCTGGATGGGGAGGTACAGGCCTTAAGCTCAACTCTCAGAAGTGTGTATGCAGGGGAGACAGATGTCTGCTACCCACTCTGACATGGGAGTTGGAAACTACCTACACTCTGATTGAAGAAGGCCATTGGAAATCGCTATATTCAACTCAGATACACAGGAGTTCAGGCCCAATGCTTACACATGCTTTTCCCGCAACCTCTCTCAGCCACTAACATTAGGATGTTAGCAGCTGCGCCTACAGTCAGGCAGGATGCGGGTGGGTTCTGCCATGTCCTCAGCACTCCCAGGGAAGCATGCCTAGAAGCCAGCTCTCAACTAGCTGCATTCTTATGGCAGTGTGAAGGTAGCAGTATTCTGAGTCAGGAGGTTCCCAGATTACCAATCTACTGCACCTGGAGATACCCTCCAGGTCTGCATTGTTAACTTGCGTCTCAGAAGCCTATGGCAAACGTCTCTGGTGAAGACCTGCGAAACTCACTCTGCAGGCAGTGTGGAACTGTGAGGGACTGAGGATGAGCTCAACTCTCAGAAGTAAGATGCTTTTGGACAAGGCGTTCAGCTACATTCTCACGTATGGAACTTAGTATGTAGCACCTGTCTACCCCAGGAATTACTAGGCTATCGCTGGAATGAGCTTGGAGGCACTAGTCTTGTGTGCCGGGAGATTCCAATTACCTCTCCCAACACTTCCGTCAAACAGCGAGCCTAGGCCTTTTAGAAGTGAAAGGAACCAGCAGGCTGGATGGGGAGGTACAGGCCTTAAGCTCAACTCTCAGAAGTGTGTATGCAGGGGAGACAGATGTCTGCTACCCACTCTGACATGGGAGTTGGAAACTACCTACACTCTGATTGAAGAAGGCCATTGGAAATCGCTGTATTCAACTCAGATACACAGGAGTTCAGGCCCAATGCTTACACATGCTTTTCCCGCAACCTCTCTCAGCCACTAACATTAGGATGTTAGCAGCTGCGCCTACAGTCAGGCAGGATGCGGGTGGGTTCTGCCATGTCCTCAGCACTCCCAGGGAAGCATGCCTAGAAGCCAGCTCTCAACTAGCTGCATTCTTATGGCAGTGTGAGGGTAGCAGTATTCTGAGTCAGGAGGTTCCAAGATTACCACTCTACTGCACCTGGAGATACCCTCCAGGTCTGCATTGTTAACTTGCGTCTCAGAAGCCTGTGGCAAACGTCTCTGGTGAAGACCTGCGAAACTCACTCTGCAGGCAGTGTGGAACTGTGAGGGACTGAGGGTGAGCTCAACTCTCAGAAGTAAGATGTTTTTGGACAAGGCATTCAACTACATACTCACGTATGGAACTTAGTATGTAGCACCAGTCTACCCCAGGAATTACTAGGAAATCGCTTGATTGAGCTTGGAGGCACTCGTCTTGTGTGCCGGGAGATTCCAGTTACCTCTCCCAACACTTGCGTCAAGCAGCGAGCCTAGGCCTTTTGGAAGCGAAAGGTAGCGGCAGGCAGGATGTTGGGTTACAGGCCATGAGCTCAACTCTCAGAAGTGTGTATGCATGGGTGGCAGATGTCTGCTACCCACTCGGACATGGGAGTTGGAACCTAGCTACACTCCTATTGAAGAAGGACTTTGGAAATCGCTGTATTCAACTCAGATACACGGGAGTTCAGGCCCAATGCTTACACATGCTTTTCCCACAAACTATCCCAGCCACTAACAGAAGGAGGTTAGCAGGTAAGTCTACAGTCAGGCAGGATGCGGGAGGGTCCTGCACTGTCCTCAGCTCTCACAGGGAAGCATGCCTTGAAGCCAGCTCTCAACTAGCTGCATTCTTATGACAGTGTGAAGGTAGCAGTATTCTGAGTAAGGCGGTTCCGAGATTACCACTCTACTGCACCTGGAGATACCCTCCAGGTCTGCATTGTTAACTTGCGTCTCAGAAGCCTGTGGCAAACGTCTCTGGTGAAGACCTGCGAAACTCACTCTGCAGGCAGTGTGGAACTGTGAGGGACTGAGGGTGAGCTCAACTCTCAGAAGTAAGATGCTTTTGGACAAGGCGTTCAGCTACATTCTCACGTATGGAACTTAGTATGTAGCACCTGTCTACCCCAGGAATTACTAGGCTATCGCTGGAACGAGATTGGAGGCACTAGTCTTGTGTGCCGGGAGATTCCAATTACCTCTCCCAACACTTCCGTCAAACAGCGAGCCTAGGCCTTTTAGAAGTGAAAGGAACCAGCAGGCTGGATGGGGAGGTACAGGCCTTAAGCTCAACTCTCAGAAGTGTGTATGCAGGGGAGACAGATGTCTGCTACCCACTCTGACATGGGAGTTGGAAACTACCTACACTCTGATTGAAGAAGGCCATTGGAAATCGCTATATTCAACTCAGATACACAGGAGTTCAGGCCCAATGCTTACACATGCTTTTCCCGCAACCTCTCTCAGCCACTAACATTAGGATGTTAGCAGCTGCGCCTACAGTCAGGCAGGATGCGGGTGGGTTCTGCCATGTCCTCAGCACTCCCAGGGAAGCATGCCTAGAAGCCAGCTCTCAACTAGCTGCATTCTTATGGCAGTGTGAAGGTAGCAGTATTCTGAGTCAGGAGGTTCCAAGATTACCACTCTACTGCACCTGGAGATACCCTCCAGGTCTGCATTGTTAACTTGCGTCTCAGAAGCCTGTGGCAAACGTCTCTGGTGAAGACCTGCGAAACTCACTCTGCAGGCAGTGTGGAACTGTGAGGGACTGAGGGTGAGCTCAACTCTCAGAAGTAAGATGCTTTTGGACAAGGCGTTCAGCTACCTTCTCACGTATGGAACTTACTATGTAGCAGCAGTCTACCACACGAATTACTAGGCAATCGCTGGAATGAGCTTGGAGGCCCTAGTCTTGTGTGCCGGGAGATTCCAATTACCTCTCCCAACACTTCCGTCAAACAGCGAGCCTAGGCCTTTTAGAAGTGAAAGGAACCAGCAGGCTGGATGGGGAGGTACAGGCCTTAAGCTCAACTCTCAGAAGTGTGTATGCAGGGGAGACAGATGTCTGCTACCCACTCTGACATGGGAGTTGGAAACTACCTACACTCTGATTGAAGAAGGCCATTGGAAATCGCTGTATTCAACTCAGATACACAGGAGTTCAGGCCCAATGCTTACACATGCTTTTCCCGCAACCTCTCTCAGCCACTAACATTAGGATGTTAGCAGCTGCGCCTACAGTCAGGCAGGATGCGGGTGGGTTCTGCCATGTCCTCAGCACTCCCAGGGAAGCATGCCTAGAAGCCAGCTCTCAACTAGCTGCATTCTTATGGCAGTGTGAAGGTAGCAGTATTCTGAGTAAGGAGGTTCCCAGATTACCACTCTACTGCACCTGGAGATACCCTCCAGGTCTGCATTGTTAACTTGCGTCTCAGAAGCCTCTGGCAAACGTCTCTGGTGAAGACGTCCGAAACTCACTCTGCAGGCAGTGTGGAACTGTGAGGGACTGAGGGTGAGCTCAACTCTCAGAAGTAAGATGTTTTTGGACAAGGCGTTCAACTACCTACTCACGTATGGAACTTAGTATGTAGCACCAGTCTACCCCAGGAATTACTAGGAAATCGCTTGATTGAGCTTGGAGGCACTCGTCTTGTGTGCCGGGAGATTCCAGTTACCTCTCCCAACACTTGCGTCAAGCAGCGAGCCTAGGCCTTTTAGAAGCGAAAGGTAGCGGCAGGCAGGATGTTGGGTTACAGGCCATAAGCTCAACTCTCAGAAGTGTGTATGCATGGGTGGCAGATGTCTGCTACCCACTCGGACATGGGAGTTGGAACCTAGCTACACTCCTATTGAAGAAGGACTTTGGAAATCGCTGTATTCAACTCAGATACACGGGAGTTCAGGCCCAATGCTTACACATGCTTTTCCCACAAACTATCCCAGCCACTAACAGAAGGAGGTTAGCAGGTAAGTCTACAGTCAGGCAGGATGCGGGAGGGTCCTGCCCTGTCCTCAGCTCTCACAGGGAAGCATGCCTTGAAGCCAGCTCTCTACCAGCTGCATTCTTATGACAGTGTGAAGGTAGCAGTATTCTGAGTAAGGAGGTTCCCAGATTACCACTCTACTGCACCTGGAGATACCCTCCAGGTCTGCATTGTTAACTTGCGTCTCAGAGGCCTCTGGCAAACGTCTCTGGTGAAGACGTGCGAAACTCACTCTGCAGGCAGTGTGGAACTGTGAGGGACTGAGGGTCAGCTCAACTCTCAGCAGTAAGATGTTTTTGGACAAGGCGTTCAAATACCTACTCACGTATGGAACTTAGTATGTAGCACCAGTCTACCCCAGGAATTACTGGGAAATCGCTGGATTGAGCTTGGAGGCACTAGTCTTGTTGTCGGGAGATTCCAGTTACCTCTCCCAACACTTCGGTGAAGCAGCGAGCCTAGGCCTTTTGGAAGCGAAAGCTAGCTGCAGGCAGGAGGTAGGGTTACAGGCCATAAGCTCAACTCTCAGAAGTGTGTATGCATGGGAGGCAGATGTCTTCTACCCACTCGTACATGCGAGTGGGAACCTACTACACTCTGATGAAAAAGGACTTTGGAAATTGCTGTATTCAACTCAGATACACGTGGGTTCAGGCACAACGATTCCACATGCTTTTCTCACAACCTTTCCCTGCCACTAACATGAGGACGTTAGCAGCTCCTTCTACAGTCAAGCAGGATGCGGGAGGGTTGTGCCCTGTCCTTAGCTCTCACAGGGAAGCATGTCTTGAAGCCAGCGGTCAACTAGCTGCATACTTATGGCAGGGTCAAGGTAGCAGTATTCTGAGACAGGAGGTTCCCAGATTACCACTCTACTGCACCTGGAGATACCCTCCAGGTCTGCATTGTTAACTTGCGTCTCAGAGGCCTCTGGCAAACGTCTCTGGTGAAGACGTGCGAAACTCACTCTGCAGGCAGTGTGGAACTGTGAGGGACTGAGGGTCAGCTCAACTCTCAGCAGTAAGATGTTTTTGGACAAGGCGTTCAAATACCTACTCACGTATGGAACTTAGTATGTAGCACCTGTCTACCCCAGGAATTACTAGGAAATCGCTTGATTGAGCTTGGAGGCACTCGTCTTGTGTGCCGGGAGATTCCAGTTACCTCTCCCAACACTTGCGTCAAGCAGCGAGCCTAGGCCTTTTGGAAGCGAAAGGTAGCGGCAGGCAGGATGTTGGGTTACAGGCCATAAGCTCAACTCTCAGAAGTGTGTATGCATGGGTGGCAGATGTCTGCTACCCACTCGGACATGGGAGTTGGAACCTAGCTACACTCCTATTGAAGAAGGACTTTGGAAATCGCTGTATTCAACTCAGATACACGGGAGTTCAGGCCCAATGCTTACACATGCTTTTCCCACAAACTATCCCAGCCACTAACAGAAGGAGGTTAGCAGGTAAGTCTACAGTCAGGCAGGATGCGGGAGGGTCCTGCCCTGTCCTCAGCTCTCACAGGGAAGCATGCCTAGAAGCCAGCTCTCAACTAGCTGCATTCTTATGACAGTGTGAAGGTAGCAGTATTCTGAGTAAGGCGGTTCCGAGATTACCACTCTACTGCACCTGGAGATACCCTCCAGGTCTGCATTGTTAACTTGCGTCTCAGAAGCCTGTGGCAAACGTGTCTGGTGAAGACCTGCGAAACTCACTCTGCAGGCAGTGTGGAACTGTGAGGGACTGAGGGTGAGCTCAACTCTCAGAAGTAAGATGCTTTTGGACAAGGCGTTCAGCTACATTCTCACGTATGGAACTTAGTATGTAGCACCTGTCTACCCCAGGAATTACTAGGCTATCGCTGGAATGAGCTTGGAGGCACTAGTCTTGTGTGCCGGGAGATTCCAATTACCTCTCCCAACACTTCCGTCAAACAGCGAGCCTAGGCCTTTTAGAAGTGAAAGGAACCAGCAGGCTGGATGGGGAGGTACAGGCCTTAAGCTCAACTCTCAGAAGTGTGTATGCAGGGGAGACAGATGTCTGCTACCCACTCTGACATGGGAGTTGGAAACTACCTACACTCTGATTGAAGAAGGCCATTGGAAATCGCTGTATTCAACTCAGATACACAGGAGTTCAGGCCCAATGCTTACACATGCTTTTCCCGCAACCTCTCTCAGCCACTAACATTAGGATGTTAGCAGCTGCGCCTACAGTCAGGCAGGATGCGGGTGGGTTCTGCCATGTCCTCAGCACTCCCAGGGAAGCATGCCTAGAAGCCAGCTCTCAACTAGCTGCATTCTTATGGCAGTGTGAGGGTAGCAGTATTCTGAGTCAGGAGGTTCCAAGATTACCACTCTACTGCACCTGGAGATACCCTCCAGGTCTGCATTGTTAACTTGCGTCTCAGAAGCCTGTGGCAAACGTCTCTGGTGAAGACCTGCGAAACTCACTCTGCAGGCAGTGTGGAACTGTGAGGGACTGAGGGTGAGCTCAACTCTCAGAAGTAAGATGTTTTTGGACAAGGCGTTCAACTACCTACTCACGTATGGAACTTAGTATGTAGCACCAGTCTACCCCAGGAATTACTAGGAAATCGCTTGATTGAGCTTGGAGGCACTCGTCTTGTGTGCCGGGAGATTCCAGTTACCTCTCCCAACACTTGCGTCAAGCAGCGAGCCTAGGCCTTTTGGAAGCGAAAGGTAGCGGCAGGCAGGATGTTGGGTTACAGGCCATGAGCTCAACTCTCAGAAGTGTGTATGCATGGGTGGCAGATGTCTGCTACCCACTCGGACATGGGAGTTGGAAACTAGCTACACTCCTATTGAAGAAGGACTTTGGAAATCGCTGTATTCAACTCAGATACACGGGAGTTCAGGCCCAATGCTTACACATGCTTTTCCCACAAACTATCCCAGCCACTAACAGAAGGAGGTTAGCAGGTAAGTCTACAGTCAGGCAGGATGCGGGAGGGTCCTGCCCTGTCCTCAGCTCTCACAGGGAAGCATGCCTTGAAGCCAGCTCTCAACTAGCTGCATTCTTATGACAGTGTGAAGGTAGCAGTATTCTGAGTAAGGCGGTTCCGAGATTACCACTCTACTGCACCTGGAGATACCCTCCAGGTCTGCATTGTTAACTTGCGTCTCAGAAGCCTGTGGCAAACGTCTCTGGTGAAGACCTGCGAAACTCACTCTGCAGGCAGTGTGGAACTGTGAGGGACTGAGGGTGAGCTCAACTCTCAGAAGTAAGATGCTTTTGGACAAGGCGTTCAGCTACATTCTCACGTATGGAACTTAGTATGTAGCACCTGTCTACCCCAGGAATTACTAGGCTATCGCTGGAACGAGCTTGGAGGCACTAGTCTTGTGTGCCGGGAGATTCCAATTACCTCTCCCAACACTTCCGTCAAACAGCGAGCCTAGGCCTTTTAGAAGTGAAAGGAACCAGCAGGCTGGATGGGGAGGTACAGGCCTTAAGCTCAACTCTCAGAAGTGTGTATGCAGGGGAGACAGATGTCTGCTACCCACTCTGACATGGGAGTTGGAACCTAGCTACACTCTGATTGAAGAAGGTCATTGGAAATCGCTATATTCAACTCAGATACACAGGAGTTCAGGCCCAATGCTTACACATGCTTTTCCCGCAACCTCTCTCAGCCACTAACATTAGGATGTTAGCAGCTGCGCCTACAGTCAGGCAGGATGCGGGTGGGTTCTGCCATGTCCTCAGCACTCCCAGGGAAGCATGCCTAGAAGCCAGCTCTCAACTAGCTGCATTCTTATGGCAGTGTGAAGGTAGCAGTATTCTGAGTCAGGAGGTTCCAAGATTACCACTCTACTGCACCTGGAGATACCCTCCAGGTCTGCATTGTTAACTTGCGTCTCAGAAGCCTGTGGCAAACGTCTCTGGTGAAGACCTGCGAAACTCACTCTGCAGGCAGTGTGGAACTGTGAGGGACTGAGGGTGAGCTCAACTCTCAGAAGTAAGATGCTTTTGGACAAGGCGTTCAGCTACCTTCTCACGTATGGAACTTACTATGTAGCAGCAGTCTACCACACGAATTACTAGGCAATCGCTGGAATGAGCTTGGAGGCCCTAGTCTTGTGTGCCGGGAGATTCCAATTACCTCTCCCAACACTTCCGTCAAACAGCGAGCCTAGGCCTTTTAGAAGTGAAAGGAACCAGCAGGCTGGATGGGGAGGTACAGGCCTTAAGCTCAACTCTCAGAAGTGTGTATGCAGGGGAGACAGATGTCTGCTACCCACTCTGACATGGGAGTTGGAAACTACCTACACTCTGATTGAAGAAGGCCATTGGAAATCGCTGTATTCAACTCAGATACACAGGAGTTCAGGCCCAATGCTTACACATGCTTTTCCCGCAACCTCTCTCAGCCACTAACATTAGGATGTTAGCAGCTGCGCCTACAGTCAGGCAGGATGCGGGTGGGTTCTGCCCTGTCCTCAGCACTCCCAGGGAAGCATGCCTAGAAGCCAGCTCTCAACTAGCTGCATTCTTATGGCAGTGTGAAGGTAGCAGTATTCTGAGTAAGGAGGTTCCCAGATTACCACTCTACTGCACCTGGAGATACCCTCCAGGTCTGCATTGTTAACTTGCGTCTCAGAAGCCTCTGGCAAACGTCTCTGGTGAAGACGTCCGAAACTCACTCTGCAGGCAGTGTGGAACTGTGAGGGACTGAGGGTGAGCTCAACTCTCAGAAGTAAGATGTTTTTGGACAAGGCGTTCAACTACCTACTCACGTATGGAACTTAGTATGTAGCACCAGTCTACCCCAGGAATTACTAGGAAATCGCTTGATTGAGCTTGGAGGCACTCGTCTTGTGTGCCGGGAGATTCCAGTTACCTCTCCCAACACTTGCGTCAAGCAGCGAGCCTAGGCCTTTTAGAAGCGAAAGGTAGCGGCAGGCAGGATGTTGGGTTACAGGCCATAAGCTCAACTCTCAGAAGTGTGTATGCATGGGTGGCAGATGTCTGCTACCCACTCGGACATGGGAGTTGGAACCTAGCTACACTCCTATTGAAGAAGGACTTTGTAAATCGCTGTATTCAACTCAGATACACGGGAGTTCAGGCCCAATGCTTACACATGCTTTTCCCACAAACTATCCCAGCCACTAACAGAAGGAGGTTAGCAGGTAAGTCTACAGTCAGGCAGGATGCGGGAGGGTCCTGCCCTGTCCTCAGCTCTCACAGGGAAGCATGCCTTGAAGCCAGCTCTCAACTAGCTGCATTCTTATGACAGTGTGAAGGTAGCAGTATTCTGAGTAAGGAGGTTCCCAGATTACCACTCTACTGCACCTGGAGATACCCTCCAGGTCTGCATTGTTAACTTGCGTCTCAGAGGCCTCTGGCAAACGTCTCTGGTGAAGACGTGCGAAACTCACTCTGCAGGCAGTGTGGAACTGTGAGGGACTGAGGGTCAGCTCAACTCTCAGCAGTAAGATGTTTTTGGACAAGGCGTTCAAATACCTACTCACGTATGGAACTTAGTATGTAGCACCAGTCTACCCCAGGAATTACTGGGAAATCGCTGGATTGAGCTTGGAGGCACTAGTCTTGTTGCCGGGAGATTCCAGTTACCTCTCCCAACACTTCGGTGAAGCAGCGAGCCTAGGCCTTTTGGAAGCGAAAGCTAGCTGCAGGCAGGAGGTAGGGTTACAGGCCATAAGCTCAACTCTCAGAAGTGTGTATGCATGGGAGGCAGATGTCTTCTACCCACTCGTACATGCGAGTGGGAACCTACTACACTCTGATGAAAAAGGACTTTGGAAATTGCTGTATTCAACTCAGATACACGTGGGTTCAGGCACAACGATTCCACATGCTTTTCTCACAACCTTTCCCTGCCACTAACATGAGGACGTTAGCAGCTCCTTCTACAGTCAAGCAGGATGCGGGAGGGTTGTGCCCTGTCCTTAGCTCTCACAGGGAAGCATGTCTTGAAGCCAGCGGTCAACTAGCTGCATACTTATGGCAGGGTCAAGGTAGCAGTATTCTGAGACAGGAGGTTCCCAGATTACCACTCTACTGCACCTGGAGATACCCTCCAGGTCTGCATTGTTAACTTGCGTCTCAGAGGCCTCTGGCAAACGTCTCTGGTGAAGACGTGCGAAACTCACTCTGCAGGCAGTGTGGAACTGTGAGGGACTGAGGGTCAGCTCAACTCTCAGCAGTAAGATGTTTTTGGACAAGGCGTTCAAATACCTACTCACGTATGGAACTTAGTATGTAGCACCTGTCTACCCCAGGAATTACTAGGAAATCGCTTGATTGAGCTTGGAGGCACTCGTCTTGTGTGCCGGGAGATTCCAGTTACCTCTCCCAACACTTGCGTCAAGCAGCGAGCCTAGGCCTTTTGGAAGCGAAAGGTAGCGGCAGGCAGGATGTTGGGTTACAGGCCATAAGCTCAACACTCAGAAGTGTGTATGCATGGGTGGCAGATGTCTGCTACCCACTCGGACATGGGAGTTGGAACCTAGCTACACTCCTATTGAAGAAGGACTTTGGAAATCGCTGTATTCAACTCAGATACACGGGAGTTCAGGCCCAATGCTTACACATGCTTTTCCCACAAACTATCCCAGCCACTAACAGAAGGAGGTTAGCAGGTAAGTCTACAGTCAGGCAGGATGCAGGAGGGTCCTGCCCTGTCCTCAGCTCTCACAGGGAAGCATGCCTAGAAGCCAGCTCTCAACTAGCTGCATTCTTATGACAGTGTGAAGGTAGCAGTATTCTGAGTAAGGCGGTTCCGAGATTACCACTCTACTGCACCTGGAGATACCCTCCACGTCTGCATTGTTAACTTGCGTCTCAGAAGCCTGTGGCAAACGTCTCTGGTGAAGACCTGCGAAACTCACTCTGCAGGCAGTGTGGAACTGTGAGGGACTGAGGGTGAGCTCAACTCTCAGAAGTAAGATGCTTTTGGACAAGGCGTTCAGCTACATTCTCACGTATGGAACTTAGTATGTAGCACCAGTCTACCCCAGGAATTACTAGGCTATCGCTGGAATGAGCTTGGAGGCACTAGTCTTGTGTGCCGGGAGATTCCAATTACCTCTCCCAACACTTCCGTCAAACAGCGAGCCTAGGCCTTTTAGAAGTGAAAGGAACCAGCAGGCTGGATGGGGAGGTACAGGCCTTAAGCTCAACTCTCAGAAGTGTGTATGCAGGGGAGACAGATGTCTGCTACCCACTCTGACATGGGAGTTGGAAACTACCTACACTCTGATTGAAGAAGGCCATTGGAAATCGCTGTATTCAACTCAGATACACAGGAGTTCAGGCCCAATGCTTACACATGCTTTTCCCGCAACCTCTCTCAGCCACTAACATTAGGATGTTAGCAGCTGCGCCTACAGTCAGGCAGGATGCGGGTGGGTTCTGCCATGTCCTCAGCACTCCCAGGGAAGCATGCCTAGAAGCCAGCTCTCAACTAGCTGCATAGTTATGGCAGGGTCAAGGTAGCAGTATTCTGAGTCAGGAGGTTCCAAGATTACCACTCTACTGCACCTGGAGATACCCTCCAGGTCTGCATTGTTAACTTGCGTCTCAGAAGCCTGTGGCAAACGTCTCTGGTGAAGACCTGCGAAACTCACTCTGCAGGCAGTGTGGAACTGTGAGGGACTGAGGGTGAGCTCAACTCTCAGAAGTAAGATGTTTTTGGACAAGGCGTTCAACTACCTACTCACGTATGGAACTTAGTATGTAGCACCAGTCTACCCCAGGAATTACTAGGAAATCGCTTGATTGAGCTTGGAGGCACTCGTCTTGTGTGCCGGGAGATTCCAGTTACCTCTCCCAACACTTGCGTCAAGCAGCGAGCCTAGGCCTTTTGGAAGCGAAAGGTAGCGGCAGGCAGGCTGTTGGGTTACAGGCCATGAGCTCAACTCTCAGAAGTGTGTATGCATGGGTGGCAGATGTCTGCTACCCACTCGGACATGGGAGTTGGAACCTAGCTACACTCCTATTGAAGAAGGACTTTGGAAATCGCTGTATTCAACTCAGATACACGGGAGTTCAGGCCCAATGCTTACACATGCTTTTCCCACAAACTATCCCAGCCACTAACAGAAGGAGGTTAGCAGGTAAGTCTACAGTCAGGCAGGATGCGGGAGGGTCCTGCCCTGTCCTCAGCTCTCACAGGGAAGCATGCCTTGAAGCCAGCTCTCAACTAGCTGCATTCTTATGACAGTGTGAAGGTAGCAGTATTCTGAGTAAGGCGGTTCCGAGATTACCACTCTACTGCACCTGGAGATACCCTCCAGGTCTGCATTGTTAACTTGCGTCTCAGAAGCCTGTGGCAAACGTCTCTGGTGAAGACCTGCGAAACTCACTCTGCAGGCAGTGTGGAACTGTGAGGGACTGAGGGTGAGCTCAACTCTCAGAAGTAAGATGCTTTTGGACAAGGCGTTCAGCTACATTCTCACGTATGGAACTTAGTATGTAGCACCTGTCTACCCCAGGAATTACTAGGCTATCGCTGGAACGAGCTTGGAGGCACTAGTCTTGTGTGCCGGGAGATTCCAATTACCTCTCCCAACACTTCCGTCAAACAGCGAGCCTAGGCCTTTTAGAAGTGAAAGGAACCAGCAGGCTGGATGGGGAGGTACAGGCCTTAAGCTCAACTCTCAGAAGTGTGTATGCAGGGGAGACAGATGTCTGCTACCCACTCTGACATGGGAGTTGGAAACTACCTACACTCTGATTGAAGAAGGCCATTGGAAATCGCTATATTCAACTCAGATACACAGGAGTTCAGGCCCAATGCTTACACATGCTTTTCCCGCAACCTCTCTCAGCCACTAACATTAGGATGTTAGCAGCTGCGCCTACAGTCAGGCAGGATGCGGGTGGGTTCTGCCATGTCCTCAGCACTCCCAGGGAAGCATGCCTAGAAGCCAGCTCTCAACTAGCTGCATTCTTATGGCAGTGTGAAGGTAGCAGTATTCTGAGTCAGGAGGTTCCAAGATTACCACTCTACTGCACCTGGAGATACCCTCCAGGTCTGCATTGTTAACTTGCGTCTCAGAAGCCTGTGGCAAACGTCTCTGGTGAAGACCTGCGAAACTCACTCTGCAGGCAGTGTGGAACTGTGAGGGACTGAGGGTGAGCTCAACTCTCAGAAGTAAGATGCTTTTGGACAAGGCGTTCAGCTACCTTCTCACGTATGGAACTTACTATGTAGCAGCAGTCTACC
This sequence comes from Canis lupus baileyi, assembly GCF_048164855.1. Classification (NCBI taxonomy): domain Eukaryota; kingdom Metazoa; phylum Chordata; class Mammalia; order Carnivora; family Canidae; genus Canis; species Canis lupus. Next base: position 827,134 of record NW_027326457.1, on the reverse strand, counting down.
ACACGAATTACTAGGCAATCGCTGGAATGAGCTTGGAGGCCCTAGTCTTGTGTGCCGGGAGATTCCAATTACCTCTCCCAACACTTCCGTCAAACAGCGAGCCTAGGCCATTTAGAAGTGAAAGGAACCAGCAGGCTGGATGGGGAGGTACAGGCCTTAAGCTCAACTCTCAGAAGTGTGTATGCAGGGGAGACAGATGTCTGCTACCCACTCTGACATGGGAGTTGGAAACTACCTACACTCTGATTGAAGAAGGCCATTGGAAATCGCTGTATTCAACTCAGATACACAGGAGTTCAGGCCCAATGCTTACACATGCTTTTCCCACAAACTATCCCAGCCACTAACAGAAGGAGGTTAGCAGGTAAGTCTACAGTCAGGCAGGATGCGGGAGGGTCCTGCCCTTTCCTCAGCTCTCACAGGGAAGCATGCCTAGAAGCCAGCTCTCAACTAGCTGCATTCTTATGACAGTGTGAAGGTAGCAGTATTCTGAGTAAGGCGGTTCCGAGATTACCACTCTACTGCACCTGGAGATACCCTCCAGGTCTGCATTGTTAACTTGCGTCTCAGAAGCCTGTGGCAAACGTCTCTGGTGAAGACCTGCGAAACTCACTCTGCAGGCAGTGTGGAACTGTGAGGGACTGAGGGTGAGCTCAACTCTCAGAAGTAAGATGCTTTTGGACAAGGCGTTCAGCTACATTCTCACGTATGGAACTTAGTATGTAGCACCTGTCTACCCCAGGAATTACTAGGCTATCGCTGGAATGAGCTTGGAGGCACTAATCTTGTGTGCCGGGAGATTCCAATTACCTCTCCCAACACTTCCGTCAAACAGCGAGCCTAGGCCTTTTAGAAGTGAAAGGAACCAGCAGGCTGCATGGGGAGGTACTGGCCTTAAGCTCAACTCTCAGAAGTGTGTATGCAGGGGAGACAGATGTCTGCTACCCACTCTGACATGGGAGTTGGAAACTACCTACACTCTGATTGAAGAAGGCCATTGGAAATCGCTGTATTCAACTCAGATACACAGGAGTTCAGGCCCAATGCTTACACATGCTTTTCCCGCAACCTCTCTCAGCCACTAACATTAGGATGTTAGCAGCTGCGCCTACAGTCAGGCAGGATGCGGGTGGGTTCTGCCATGTCCTCAGCACTCCCAGGGAAGCATGCCTAGAAGCCAGCTCTCAACTAGCTGCATTCTTATGGCAGTGTGAAGGTAGCAGTATTCTGAGTCAGGAGGTTCCAATATTACCACTCTACTGCACCTGGAGATACCCTCCAGGTCTGCATTGTTAACTTGCGTCTCAGAAGCCTGTGGCAAACGTCTCTGGTGAAGACCTGCGAAACTCACTCTGCAGGCAGTGTGGAACTGTGAGGGACTGAGGGTGAGCTCAACTCTCAGAAGTAAGATGTTTTTGGACAAGGCGTTCAACTACCTACTCACGTATGGAACTTAGTATGTAGCACCAGTCTACCCCAGCAATTACTAGGAAATCGCTTGATTGAGCTTGGAGGCACTCGTCTTGTGTGCCGGGAGATTCCAGTTACCTCTCCCAACACTTGCGTCAAGCAGCGAGCCTAGGCCTTTTGGAAGCGAAAGGTAGCGGCAGGCAGGATGTTGGGTTACAGGCCATGAGCTCAACTCTCAGAAGTGTGTATGCATGGGTGGCAGATGTCTGCTACCCACTCGGACATGGGAGTTGGAACCTAGCTACACTCCTATTGAAGAAGGACTTTGGAAATCGCTGTATTCAACTCAGATACACGGGAGTTCAGGCCCAATGCTTACACATGCTTTTCCCACAAACTATCCCAGCCACTAACAGAAGGAGGTTAGCAGGTAAGTCTACAGTCAGGCAGGATGCGGGAGGGTCCTGCCCTGTCCTCAGCTCTCACAGGGAAGCATGCCTTGAAGCCAGCTCTCAACTAGCTGCATTCTTATGACAGTGTGAAGGTAGCAGTATTCTGAGTAAGGCGGTTCCGAGATTACCACTCTACTGCACCTGGAGATACCCTCCAGGTCTGCATTGTTAACTTGCGTCTCAGAAGCCTGTGGCAAACGTCTCTGGTGAAGACCTGCGAAACTCACTCTGCAGGCAGTGTGGAACTGTGAGGGACTGAGGGTGAGCTCAACTCTCAGAAGTAAGATGCTTTTGGACAAGGCGTTCAGCTACATTCTCACGTATGGAACTTAGTATGTAGCACCTGTCTACCCCAGGAATTACTAGGCTATCGCTGGAACGAGCTTGGAGGCACTAGTCTTGCGTGCCGGGAGATTCCAATTACCTCTCCCAACACTTCCGTCAAACAGCGAGCCTAGGCCTTTTAGAAGTGAAAGGAACCAGCAGGCTGGATGGGGAGGTACAGGCCTTAAGCTCAACTCTCAGAAGTGTGTATGCAGGGGAGACAGATGTCTGCTACCCACTCTGACATGGGAGTTGGAAACTACCTACACTCTGATTGAAGAAGGCCATTGGAAATCGCTATATTCAACTCAGATACACAGGAGTTCAGGCCCAATGCTTACACATGCTTTTCCCGCAACCTCTCTCAGCCACTAACATTAGGATGTTAGCAGCTGCGCCTACAGTCAGGCAGGATGCGGGTGGGTTCTGCCTTGTCCTCAGCACTCCCAGGGAAGCATGCCTAGAAGCCAGCTCTCAACTAGCTGCATTCTTATGGCAGTGTGAAGGTAGCAGTATTCTGAGTCAGGAGGTTCCCAGATTACCACTCTACTGCACCTGGAGATACCCTCCAGGTCTGCATTGTTAACTTGCGTCTCAGAAGCCTGTGGCAAACGTCTCTGGTGAAGACCTGCGAAACTCACTCTGCAGGCAGTGTGGAACTGTGAGGGACTGAGGGTGAGCTCAACTCTCAGAAGTAAGATGCTTTTGGACAAGGCGTTCAGCTACCTTCTCACGTATGGAACTTAGTATGTAGCAGCAGTCTACCACACGAATTACTAGGCAATCGCTGGAATGAGCTTGGAGGCCCTAGTCTTGTGTGCCGGGAGATTCCAATTACCTCTCCCAACACTTCCGTCAAACAGCGAGCCTAGGCCTTTTAGAAGTGAAAGGAACCAGCAGGCTGGATGGGGAGGTACAGGCCTTAAGCTCAACTCTCAGAAGTGTGTATGCAGGGGAGACAGATGTCTGCTACCCACTCTGACATGGGAGTTGGAAACTACGTACACTCTGATTGAAGAAGGCCATTGGAAATCGCTGTATTCAACTCAGATACACAGGAGTTCAGGCCCAATGCTTACACATGCTTTTCCCGCAACCTCTCTCAGCCACTAACATTAGGATGTTAGCAGCTGCTCCTACAGTCAGGCAGGATGCGGGTGGGTTCTGCCCTGTCCTCAGCACTCCCAGGGAAGCATGCCTAGAAGCCAGCTCTCAACTAGCTGCATTCTTATGGCAGTGTGAAGGTAGCAGTATTCTGAGTAAGGAGGTTCCCAGATTACCACTCTACTGCACCTGGAGATACCCTCCAGGTCTGCATTGTTAACTTGCGTCTCAGAAGCCTCTGGCAAACGTCTCTGGTGAAGACTTGCGAAACTCACTCTGCAGGCAGTGTGGAACTGTGAGGGACTGAGGGTGAGCTCAACTCTCAGAAGTAAGATGTTTTTGGACAAGGCGTTCAACTACCTACTCACGTATGGAACTTAGTATGTAGCACCAGTCTACCCCAGGAATTACTAGGAAATCGCTTGATTGAGCTTGGAGGCACTCGTCTTGTGTGCCGGGAGATTCCAGTTACCTCTCCCAACACTTGCGTCAAGCAGCGAGCCTAGGCCTTTTGGAAGCGAAAGGTAGCGGCAGGCAGGATGTTGGGTTACAGGCCATAAGCTCAACTCTCAGAAGTGTGTATGCATGGGTGGCAGATGTCTGCTACCCACTCGGACATGGGAGTTGGAACCTAGCTACACTCCTATTGAAGAAGGACTTTGGAAATCGCTGTATTCAACTCAGATACACGGGAGTTCAGGCCCAATGCTTACACATGCTTTTCCCACAAACTATCCCAGCAACTAAGAGAAGGAGGTTAGCAGGTAAGTCTACAGTCAGGCAGGATGCGGGAGGGTCCTGCCCTGTCCTCAGCTCTCACAGGGAAGCATGCCTTGAAGCCAGCTCTCAACTAGCTGCATTCTTATGACAGTGTGAAGGTAGCAGTATTCTGAGTAAGGCGGTTCCGAGATTACCACTCTACTGCACCTGGAGATACCCTCCAGGTCTGCATTGTTAACTTGCGTCTCAGAAGCCTGTGGCAAACGTCTCTGGTGAAGACCTGCGAAACTCACTCTGCAGGCAGTGTGGAACTGTGAGGGACTGAGGGTGAGCTCAACTCTCAGAAGTAAGATGCTTTTGGACAAGGCGTTCAGCTACATTCTCACGTATGGAACTTAGTATGTAGCACCTGTCTACCCCAGGAAATACTAGGCTATCGCTGGAATGAGCTTGGAGGCACTAGTCTTGTGTGCCGGGAGATTCCAATTACCTCTCCCAACACTTCCGTCAAACAGCGAGCCTAGGCCTTTTAGAAGTGAAAGGAACCAGCAGGCTGGATGGGGAGGTACAGGCCTTAAGCTCAACTCTCAGAAGTGTGTATGCAGGGGAGACAGATGTCTGCTACCCACTCTGACATGGGAGTTGGAAACTACCTACACTCTGATTGAAGAAGGCCATTGGAAATCGCTGTATTCAACTCAGATACACAGGAGTTCAGGCCCAATGCTTACACATGCTTTTCCCGCAACCTCTCTCAGCCACTAACATTAGGATGTTAGCAGCTGCGCCTACAGTCAGGCAGGATGCGGGTGGGTTCTGCCATGTCCTCAGCACTCCCAGGGAAGCATGCCTAGAAGCCAGCTCTCAACTAGCTGCATTCTTATGGCAGTGTGAAGGTAGCAGTATTCTGAGTCAGGAGGTTCCAAGATTACCACTCTACTGCACCTGGAGATACCCTCCAGGTCTGCATTGTTAACTTGCGTCTCAGAAGCCTGTGGCAAACGTCTCTGGTGAAGACCTGCGAAACTCACTCTGCAGGCAGTGTGGAACTGTGAGGGACTGAGGGTGAGCTCAACTCTCAGAAGTAAGATGCTTTTGGACAAGGCGTTCAGCTACCTTCTCACGTATGGAACTTACTATGTAGCAGCAGTCTACCACACGAATTACTAGGCAATCGCTGGAATGAGCTTGGAGGCCCTAGTCTTGTGTGCCGGGAGATTCCAATTACCTCTCCCAACACTTCCGTCAAACAGCGAGCCTAGGCCTTTTAGAAGTGAAAGGAACCAGCAGGCTGGATGGGGAGGTACAGGCCTTAAGCTCAACTCTCAGAAGTGTGTATGCAGGGGAGACAGATGTCTGCTACCCACTCTGACATGGGAGTTGGAAACTACCTACACTCTGATTGAAGAAGGCCATTGGAAATCACTGTATTCAACTCAGATACACAGGAGTTCAGGCCCAATGCTTACACATGCTTTTCCCGCAACCTCTCTCAGCCACTAACATTAGGATGTTAGCAGCTGCGCCTACAGTCAGGCAGGATGCGGGTGGGTTCTGCCCTGTCCTCAGCACTCCCAGGGAAGCATGCCTAGAAGCCAGCTCTCAACTAGCTGCATTCTTATGGCAGTGTGAAGGTAGCAGTATTCTGAGTAAGGAGGTTCCGAGATTACCACTCTACTGCACCTGGAGATACCCTCCAGGTCTGCATTGTTAACTTGCGTCTCAGAAGCCTCTGGCAAACGTCTCTGGTGAAGACGTCCGAAACTCACTCTGCAGGCAGTGTGGAACTGTGAGGGACTGAGGGTGAGCTCAACTCTCAGAAGTAAGATGTTTTTGGACAAGGCGTTCAACTACCTACTCACGTATGGAACTTAGTATGTAGCACCAGTCTACCCCAGGAATTACTAGGAAATCGCTTGATTGAGCTTGGAGGCACTCGTCTTGTGTGCCGGGAGATTCCAGTTACCTCTCCCAACACTTGCGTCAAGCAGCGAGCCTAGGCCTTTTAGAAGCGAAAGGTAGCGGCAGGCAGGATGTTGGGTTACAGGCCATAAGCTCAACTCTCAGAAGTGTGTATGCATGGGTGGCAGATGTCTGCTACCCACTCGGACATGGGAGTTGGAACCTAGCTACACTCCTATTGAAGAAGGACTTTGGAAATCGCTGTATTCAACTCAGATACACGGGAGTTCAGGCCCAATGCTTACACATGCTTTTCCCACAAACTATCCCAGCCACTACCAGAAGGAGGTTAGCAGGTAAGTCTACAGTCAGGCAGGATGCGGGAGGGTCCTGCCCTGTCCTCAGCTCTCACAGGGAAGCATGCCTTGAAGCCAGCTCTCAACTAGCTGCATTCTTATGACAGTGTGAAGGTAGCAGTATTCTGAGTAAGGAGGTTCCCAGATTACCACTCTACTGCACCTGGAGATACCCTCCAGGTCTGCATTGTTAACTTGCGTCTCAGAGGCCTCTGGCAAACGTCTCTGGTGAAGACGTGCGAAACTCACTCTGCAGGCAGTGTGGAACTGTGAGGGACTGAGGGTCAGCTCAACTCTCAGCAGTAAGATGTTTTTGGACAAGGCGTTCAAATACCTACTCACGTATGGAACTTAGTATGTAGCACCAGTCTACCCCAGGAATTACTGGGAAATCGCTGGATTGAGCTTGGAGGCACTAGTCTTGTTGCCGGGAGATTCCAGTTACCTCTCCCAACACTTCGGTGAAGCAGCGAGCCTAGGCCTTTTGGAAGCGAAAGCTAGCTGCAGGCAGGAGGTAGGGTTACAGGCCATAAGCTCAACTCTCAGAAGTGTGTATGCATGGGAGGCAGATGTCTTCTACCCACTCGTACATGCGAGTGGGAACCTACTACACTCTGATGAAAAAGGACTTTGGAAATTGCTGTATTCAACTCAGATACACGTGGGTTCAGGCACAACGATTCCACATGCTTTTCTCACAACCTTTCCCTGCCACTAACATGAGGACGTTAGCAGCTCCTTCTACAGTCAAGCAGGATGCGGGAGGGTTGTGCCCTGTCCTTAGCTCTCACAGGGAAGCATGTCTTGAAGCCAGCGGTCAACTAGCTGCATACTTATGGCAGGGTCAAGGTAGCAGTATTCTGAGACAGGAGGTTCCCAGATTACCACTCTACTGCACCTGGAGATACCCTCCAGGTCTGCATTGTTAACTTGCGTCTCAGAGGCCTCTGGCAAACGTCTCTGGTGAAGACGTGCGAAACTCACTCTGCAGGCAGTGTGGAACTGTGAGGGACTGAGGGTCAGCTCAACTCTCAGCAGTAAGATGTTTTTGGACAAGGCGTTCAAATACCTACTCACGTATGGAACTTAGTATGTAGCACCTGTCTACCCCAGGAATTACTAGGAAATCGCTTGATTGAGCTTGGAGGCACTCGTCTTGTGTGCCGGGAGATTCCAGTTACCTCTCCCAACACTTGCGTCAAACAGCGAGCCTAGGCCTTTTGGAAGCGAAAGGTAGCGGCAGGCAGGATGTTGGGTTACAGGCCATAAGCTCAACTCTCAGAAGTGTGTATGCATGGGTGGCAGATGTCTGCTACCCACTCGGACATGGGAGTTGGAACCTAGCTACACTCCTATTGAAGAAGGACTTTGGAAATCGCTGTATTCAACTCAGATACACGGGAGTTCAGGCCCAATGCTTACACATGCTTTTCCCACAAACTATCCCAGCCACTAACAGAAGGAGGTTAGCAGGTAAGTCTACAGTCAGGCAGGATGCGGGAGGGTCCTGCCCTGTCCTCAGCTCTCACAGGGAAGCATGCCTAGAAGCCAGCTCTCAACTAGCTGCATTCTTATGACAGTGTGAAGGTAGCAGTATTCTGAGTAAGGCGGTTCCGAGATTACCACTCTACTGCACCTGGAGATACCCTCCAGGTCTGCATTGTTAACTTGCGTCTCAGAAGCCTGTGGCAAACGTCTCTGGTGAAGACCTGCGAAACTCACTCTGCAGGCAGTGTGGAACTGTGAGGGACTGAGGGTGAGCTCAACTCTCAGAAGTAAGATGCTTTTGGACAAGGCGTTCAGCTACATTCTCACGTATGGAACTTAGTATGTAGCACCTGTCTACCCCAGGAATTACTAGGCTATCGCTGGAATGAGCTTGGAGGCACTAGTCTTGTGTGCCGGGAGATTCCAATTACCTCTCCCAACACTTCCGTCAAACAGCGAGCCTAGGCCTTTTAGAAGTGAAAGGAACCAGCAGGCTGGATGGGGAGGTACAGGCCTTAAGCTCAACTCTCAGAAGTGTGTATGCAGGGGAGACAGATGTCTGCTACCCACTCTGACATGGGAGTTGGAAACTACCTACACTCTGATTGAAGAAGGCCATTGGAAATCGCTGTATTCAACTCAGATACACAGGAGTTCAGGCCCAATGCTTACACATGCTTTTCCCGCAACCTCTCTCAGCCACTAACATTAGGATGTTAGCAGCTGCGCCTACAGTCAGGCAGGATGCGGGTGGGTTCTGCCATGTCCTCAGCACTCCCAGGGAAGCATGCCTAGAAGCCAGCTCTCAACTAGCTGCATTCTTATGGCAGTGTGAGGGTAGCAGTATTCTGAGTCAGGAGGTTCCAAGATTACCACTCTACTGCACCTGGAGATACCCTCCAGGTCTGCATTGTTAACTTGCGTCTCAGAAGCCTGTGGCAAACGTCTCTGGTGAAGACCTGCGAAACTCACTCTGCAGGCAGTGTGGTTCTGTGAGGGACTGAGGGTGAGCTCAACTCTCAGAAGTAAGATGTTTTTGGACAAGGCGTTCAACTACCTACTCACGTATGGAACTTAGTATGTAGCACCAGTCTACCCCAGGAATTACTAGGAAATCGCTTGATTGAGCTTGGAGGCACTCGTCTTGTGTGCCGGGAGATTCCAGTTACCTCTCCCAACACTTGCGTCAAGCAGCGAGCCTAGGCCTTTTGGAAGCGAAAGGTATCGGCAGGCAGGATGTTGGGTTACAGGCCATGAGCTCAACTCTCAGAAGTGTGTATGCATGGGTGGCAGATGTCTGCTACCCACTCGGACATGGGAGTTGGAACCTAGCTACACTCCTATTGAAGAAGGACTTTGGAAATCGCTGTATTCAACTCAGATACACGGGAGTTCAGGCCCAATGCTTACACATGCTTTTCCCACAAACTATCCCAGCCACTAACAGAAGGAGGTTAGCAGGTAAGTCTACAGTCAGGCAGGATGCGGGAGGGTCCTGCCCTGTCCTCAGCTCTCACAGGGAAGCATGCCTTGAAGCCAGCTCTCAACTAGCTGCATTCTTATGACAGTGTGAAGGTAGCAGTATTCTGAGTAAGGCGGTTCCGAGATTACCACTCTACTGCACCTGGAGATACCCTCCAGGTCTGCATTGTTAACTTGCGTCTCAGAAGCCTGTGGCAAACGTCTCTGGTGAAGACCTGCGAAACTCACTCTGCAGGCAGTGTGGAACTGTGAGGGACTGAGGGTGAGCTCAACTCTCAGAAGTAAGATGCTTTTGGACAAGGCGTTCAGCTACATTCTCACGTATGGAACTTAGTATGTAGCACCTGTCTACCCCAGGAATTACTAGGCTATCGCTGGAACGAGCTTGGAGGCACTAGTCTTGTGTGCCGGGAGATTCCAATTACCTCTCCCAACACTTCCGTCAAACAGCGAGCCTAGGCCTTTTAGAAGCCAAGGGTACCAGCAGGCTGGATGGGGAGGTACAGGCCTTAAGCTCAACTCTCAGAAGTGTGTATGCAGGGGAGACAGATGTCTGCTACCCACTCTGACATGGGAGTTGGAAACTACCTACACTCTGATTGAAGAAGGCCTTTGGAAATCGCTATATTCAACTCAGATACACAGGAGTTCAGGCCCAATGCTTACACATGCTTTTCCCGCAACCTCTCTCAGCCACTAACATTAGGATGTTAGCAGCTGCGCCTACAGTCAGGCAGGATGCGGGTGGGTTCTGCCATGTCCTCAGCACTCCCAGGGAAGCATGCCTAGAAGCCAGCTCTCAACTAGCTGCATTCTTATGGCAGTGTGAAGGTAGCAGTATTCTGAGTCAGGAGGTTCCAAGATTACCACTCTACTGCACCTGGAGATACCCTCCAGGTCTGCATTGTTAACTTGCGTCTCAGAAGCCTGTGGCAAACGTCTCTGGTGAAGACCTGCGAAACTCACTCTGCAGGCAGTGTGGAACTGTGAGGGACTGAGGGTGAGCTCAACTCTCAGAAGTAAGATGCTTTTGGACAAGGCGTTCAGCTACCTTCTCACGTATGGAACTTAGTATGTAGCAGCAGTCTACCACACGAATTACTAGGCAATCGCTGGAATGAGCTTGGAGGCCCTAGTCTTGTGTGCCGGGAGATTCCAATTACCTCTCCCAACACTTCCGTCAAACAGCGAGCCTAGGCCTTTTAGAAGTGAAAGGAACCAGCAGGCTGGATGGGGAGGTACAGGCCTTAAGCTCAACTCTCAGAAGTGTGTATGCAGGGGAGACAGATGTCTGCTACCCACTCTGACATGGGAGTTGGAAACTAGCTACACAATGATTGAAGAAGGCCATTGGAAATCGCTGTATTCAACTCAGATACACAGGAGTTCAGGCCCAATGCTTACACATGCTTTTCCCGCAACCTCTCTCAGCCACTAACATTAGGATGTTAGCAGCTGCGCCTACAGTCAGGCAGGATGCGGGTGGGTTCTGCCCTGTCCTCAGCACTCCCAGGGAAGCATGCCTAGAAGCCAGCTCTCAACTAGCTGCATTCTTATGGCAGTGTGAAGGTAGCAGTATTCTGAGTAAGGAGGTTCCGAGATTACCACTCTACTGCACCTGGAGATACCCTCCAGGTCTGCATTGTTAACTTGCGTCTCAGAAGCCTCTGGCAAACGTCTCTGGTGAAGACGTCCGAAACTCACTCTGCAGGCAGTGTGGAACTGTGAGGGACTGAGGGTGAGCTCAACTCTCAGAAGTAAGATGTTTTTGGACAAGGCGTTCAACTACCTACTCACGTATGGAACTTAGTATGTAGCACCAGTCTACCCCAGGAATTACTAGGAAATCGCTTGATTGAGCTTGGAGGCACTCGTCTTGTGTGCCGGGAGATTCCAGTTACCTCTCCCAACACTTGCGTCAAGCAGCGAGCCTAGGCCTTTTAGAAGCGAAAGGTAGCGGCAGGCAGGATGTTGGGTTACAGGCCATAAGCTCAACTCTCAGAAGTGTGTATGCATGGGTGGCAGATGTCTGCTACCCACTCGGACATGGGAGTTGGAACCTAGCTACACTCCTATTGAAGAAGGACTTTGGAAATCGCTGTATTCAACTCAGATACACGGGAGTTCAGGCCCAATGCTTACACATGCTTTTCCCACAAACTATCCCAGCCACTAACAGAAGGAGGTTAGCAGGTAAGTCTACAGTCAGGCAGGATGCGGGAGGGTCCTGCCCTGTCCTCAGCTCTCACAGGGAAGCATGCCTTGAAGCCAGCTCTCAACTAGCTGCATTCTTATGACAGTGTGAAGGTAGCAGTATTCTGAGTAAGGAGGTTCCCAGATTACCACTCTACTGCACCTGGAGATACCCTCCAGGTCTGCATTGTTAACTTGCGTCTCAGAGGCCTCTGGCAAACGTCTCTGGTGAAGACGTGCGAAACTCACTCTGCAGGCAGTGTGGAACTGTGAGGGACTGAGGGTCAGCTCAACTCTCAGCAGTAAGATGTTTTTGGACAAGGCGTTCAAATACCTACTCACGTATGGAACTTAGTATGTAGCACCAGTCTACCCCAGGAATTACTGGGAAATCGCTGGATTGAGCTTGGAGGCACTAGTCTTGTTGCCGGGAGATTCCAGTTACCTCTCCCAACACTTCGGTGAAGCAGCGAGCCTAGGCCTTTTGGAAGCGAAAGCTAGCTGCAGGCAGGAGGTAGGGTTACAGGCCATAAGCTCAACTCTCAGAAGTGTGTATGCATGGGAGGCAGATGTCTTCTACCCACTCGTACATGCGAGTGGGAACCTACTACACTCTGATGAAAAAGGACTTTGGAAATTGCTGTATTCAACTCAGATACACGTGGGTTCAGGCACAACGATTCCACATGCTTTTCTCACAACCTTTCCCTGCCACTAACATGAGGACGTTAGCAGCTCCTTCTACAGTCAAGCAGGATGCGGGAGGGTTGTGCCCTGTCCTTAGCTCTCACAGGGAAGCATGTCTTGAAGCCAGCGGTCAACTAGCTGCATAATTATGGCAGGGTCAAGGTAGCAGTATTCTGAGACAGGAGGTTCCCAGATTACCACTCTACTGCACCTGGAGATACCCTCCAGGTCTGCATTGTTAACTTGCGTCTCAGAGGCCTCTGGCAAACGTCTCTGGTGAAGACGTGCGAAACTCACTCTGCAGGCAGTGTGGAACTGTGAGGGACTGAGGGTCAGCTCAACTCTCAGCAGTAAGATGTTTTTGGACAAGGCGTTCAAATACCTACTCACGTATGGAACTTAGTATGTAGCACCTGTCTACCCCAGGAATTACTAGGAAATCGCTTGATTGAGCTTGGAGGCACTCGTCTTGTGTGCCGGGAGATTCCAGTTACCTCTCCCAACACTTGCGTCAAGCAGCGAGCCTAGGCCTTTTGGAAGCGAAAGGTAGCGGCAGGCAGGATGTTGGGTTACAGGCCATAAGCTCAACTCTCAGAAGTGTGTATGCATGGGTGGCAGATGTCTGCTACCCACTCGGACATGGGAGTTGGAACCTAGCTACACTCCTATTGAAGAAGGACTTTGGAAATCGCTGTATTCAACTCAGATACACGGGAGTTCAGGCCCAATGCTTACACATGCTTTTCCCACAAACTATCCCAGCCACTAACAGAAGGAGGTTAGCAGGTAAGTCTACAGTCAGGCAGGATGCGGGAGGGTCCTGCCCTGTCCTCAGCTCTCACAGGGAAGCATGCCTTGAAGCCAGCTCTCAACTAGCTGCATTCTTATGACAGTGTGAAGGTAGCAGTATTCTGAGTAAGGCGGTTCCGAGATTACCACTCTACTGCACCTGGAGATACCCTCCAGGTCTGCATTGTTAACTTGCGTCTCAGAAGCCTGTGGCAAACGTCTCTGGTGAAGACCTGCGAAACTCACTCTGCAGGCAGTGTGGAACTGTGAGGGACTGAGGGTGAGCTCAACTCTCAGAAGTAAGATGCTTTTGGACAAGGCGTTCAGCTACATTCTCACGTATGGAACTTAGTATGTAGCACCTGTCTACCCTAGGAATTACTAGGCTATCGCTGGAACGAGCTTGGAGGCACTAGTCTTGTGTGCCGGGAGATTCCAATTACCTCTCCCAACACTTCCGTCAAACAGCGAGCCTAGGCCTTTTAGAAGTGAAAGGAACCAGCAGGCTGGATGGGGAGGTACAGGCCTTAAGCTCAACTCTCAGAAGTGTGTATGCAGGGGAGACAGATGTCTGCTACCCACTCTGACATGGGAGTTGGAAACTACCTACACTCTGATTGAAGAAGGCCATTGGAAATCGCTATATTCAACTCAGATACACAGGAGTTCAGGCCCAATGCTTACACATGCTTTTCCCGCAACCTCTCTCAGCCACTAACATTAGGATGTTAGCAGCTGCGCCTACAGTCAGGCAGGATGCGGGTGGGTTCTGCCATGTCCTCAGCACTCCCAGGGAAGCATGCCTAGAAGCCAGCTCTCAACTAGCTGCATTCTTATGGCAGTGTGAAGGTAGCAGTATTCTGAGTCAGGAGGTTCCCAGATTACCAATCTACTGCACCTGGAGATACCCTCCAGGTCTGCATTGTTAACTTGCGTCTCAGAAGCCTATGGCAAACGTCTCTGGTGAAGACCTGCGAAACTCACTCTGCAGGCAGTGTGGAACTGTGAGGGACTGAGGATGAGCTCAACTCTCAGAAGTAAGATGCTTTTGGACAAGGCGTTCAGCTACATTCTCACGTATGGAACTTAGTATGTAGCACCTGTCTACCCCAGGAATTACTAGGCTATCGCTGGAATGAGCTTGGAGGCACTAGTCTTGTGTGCCGGGAGATTCCAATTACCTCTCCCAACACTTCCGTCAAACAGCGAGCCTAGGCCTTTTAGAAGTGAAAGGAACCAGCAGGCTGGATGGGGAGGTACAGGCCTTAAGCTCAACTCTCAGAAGTGTGTATGCAGGGGAGACAGATGTCTGCTACCCACTCTGACATGGGAGTTGGAAACTACCTACACTCTGATTGAAGAAGGCCATTGGAAATCGCTGTATTCAACTCAGATACACAGGAGTTCAGGCCCAATGCTTACACATGCTTTTCCCGCAACCTCTCTCAGCCACTAACATTAGGATGTTAGCAGCTGCGCCTACAGTCAGGCAGGATGCGGGTGGGTTCTGCCATGTCCTCAGCACTCCCAGGGAAGCATGCCTAGAAGCCAGCTCTCAACTAGCTGCATTCTTATGGCAGTGTGAGGGTAGCAGTATTCTGAGTCAGGAGGTTCCAAGATTACCACTCTACTGCACCTGGAGATACCCTCCAGGTCTGCATTGTTAACTTGCGTCTCAGAAGCCTGTGGCAAACGTCTCTGGTGAAGACCTGCGAAACTCACTCTGCAGGCAGTGTGGAACTGTGAGGGACTGAGGGTGAGCTCAACTCTCAGAAGTAAGATGTTTTTGGACAAGGCATTCAACTACATACTCACGTATGGAACTTAGTATGTAGCACCAGTCTACCCCAGGAATTACTAGGAAATCGCTTGATTGAGCTTGGAGGCACTCGTCTTGTGTGCCGGGAGATTCCAGTTACCTCTCCCAACACTTGCGTCAAGCAGCGAGCCTAGGCCTTTTGGAAGCGAAAGGTAGCGGCAGGCAGGATGTTGGGTTACAGGCCATGAGCTCAACTCTCAGAAGTGTGTATGCATGGGTGGCAGATGTCTGCTACCCACTCGGACATGGGAGTTGGAACCTAGCTACACTCCTATTGAAGAAGGACTTTGGAAATCGCTGTATTCAACTCAGATACACGGGAGTTCAGGCCCAATGCTTACACATGCTTTTCCCACAAACTATCCCAGCCACTAACAGAAGGAGGTTAGCAGGTAAGTCTACAGTCAGGCAGGATGCGGGAGGGTCCTGCACTGTCCTCAGCTCTCACAGGGAAGCATGCCTTGAAGCCAGCTCTCAACTAGCTGCATTCTTATGACAGTGTGAAGGTAGCAGTATTCTGAGTAAGGCGGTTCCGAGATTACCACTCTACTGCACCTGGAGATACCCTCCAGGTCTGCATTGTTAACTTGCGTCTCAGAAGCCTGTGGCAAACGTCTCTGGTGAAGACCTGCGAAACTCACTCTGCAGGCAGTGTGGAACTGTGAGGGACTGAGGGTGAGCTCAACTCTCAGAAGTAAGATGCTTTTGGACAAGGCGTTCAGCTACATTCTCACGTATGGAACTTAGTATGTAGCACCTGTCTACCCCAGGAATTACTAGGCTATCGCTGGAACGAGATTGGAGGCACTAGTCTTGTGTGCCGGGAGATTCCAATTACCTCTCCCAACACTTCCGTCAAACAGCGAGCCTAGGCCTTTTAGAAGTGAAAGGAACCAGCAGGCTGGATGGGGAGGTACAGGCCTTAAGCTCAACTCTCAGAAGTGTGTATGCAGGGGAGACAGATGTCTGCTACCCACTCTGACATGGGAGTTGGAAACTACCTACACTCTGATTGAAGAAGGCCATTGGAAATCGCTATATTCAACTCAGATACACAGGAGTTCAGGCCCAATGCTTACACATGCTTTTCCCGCAACCTCTCTCAGCCACTAACATTAGGATGTTAGCAGCTGCGCCTACAGTCAGGCAGGATGCGGGTGGGTTCTGCCATGTCCTCAGCACTCCCAGGGAAGCATGCCTAGAAGCCAGCTCTCAACTAGCTGCATTCTTATGGCAGTGTGAAGGTAGCAGTATTCTGAGTCAGGAGGTTCCAAGATTACCACTCTACTGCACCTGGAGATACCCTCCAGGTCTGCATTGTTAACTTGCGTCTCAGAAGCCTGTGGCAAACGTCTCTGGTGAAGACCTGCGAAACTCACTCTGCAGGCAGTGTGGAACTGTGAGGGACTGAGGGTGAGCTCAACTCTCAGAAGTAAGATGCTTTTGGACAAGGCGTTCAGCTACCTTCTCACGTATGGAACTTACTATGTAGCAGCAGTCTACCACACGAATTACTAGGCAATCGCTGGAATGAGCTTGGAGGCCCTAGTCTTGTGTGCCGGGAGATTCCAATTACCTCTCCCAACACTTCCGTCAAACAGCGAGCCTAGGCCTTTTAGAAGTGAAAGGAACCAGCAGGCTGGATGGGGAGGTACAGGCCTTAAGCTCAACTCTCAGAAGTGTGTATGCAGGGGAGACAGATGTCTGCTACCCACTCTGACATGGGAGTTGGAAACTACCTACACTCTGATTGAAGAAGGCCATTGGAAATCGCTGTATTCAACTCAGATACACAGGAGTTCAGGCCCAATGCTTACACATGCTTTTCCCGCAACCTCTCTCAGCCACTAACATTAGGATGTTAGCAGCTGCGCCTACAGTCAGGCAGGATGCGGGTGGGTTCTGCCATGTCCTCAGCACTCCCAGGGAAGCATGCCTAGAAGCCAGCTCTCAACTAGCTGCATTCTTATGGCAGTGTGAAGGTAGCAGTATTCTGAGTAAGGAGGTTCCCAGATTACCACTCTACTGCACCTGGAGATACCCTCCAGGTCTGCATTGTTAACTTGCGTCTCAGAAGCCTCTGGCAAACGTCTCTGGTGAAGACGTCCGAAACTCACTCTGCAGGCAGTGTGGAACTGTGAGGGACTGAGGGTGAGCTCAACTCTCAGAAGTAAGATGTTTTTGGACAAGGCGTTCAACTACCTACTCACGTATGGAACTTAGTATGTAGCACCAGTCTACCCCAGGAATTACTAGGAAATCGCTTGATTGAGCTTGGAGGCACTCGTCTTGTGTGCCGGGAGATTCCAGTTACCTCTCCCAACACTTGCGTCAAGCAGCGAGCCTAGGCCTTTTAGAAGCGAAAGGTAGCGGCAGGCAGGATGTTGGGTTACAGGCCATAAGCTCAACTCTCAGAAGTGTGTATGCATGGGTGGCAGATGTCTGCTACCCACTCGGACATGGGAGTTGGAACCTAGCTACACTCCTATTGAAGAAGGACTTTGGAAATCGCTGTATTCAACTCAGATACACGGGAGTTCAGGCCCAATGCTTACACATGCTTTTCCCACAAACTATCCCAGCCACTAACAGAAGGAGGTTAGCAGGTAAGTCTACAGTCAGGCAGGATGCGGGAGGGTCCTGCCCTGTCCTCAGCTCTCACAGGGAAGCATGCCTTGAAGCCAGCTCTCTACCAGCTGCATTCTTATGACAGTGTGAAGGTAGCAGTATTCTGAGTAAGGAGGTTCCCAGATTACCACTCTACTGCACCTGGAGATACCCTCCAGGTCTGCATTGTTAACTTGCGTCTCAGAGGCCTCTGGCAAACGTCTCTGGTGAAGACGTGCGAAACTCACTCTGCAGGCAGTGTGGAACTGTGAGGGACTGAGGGTCAGCTCAACTCTCAGCAGTAAGATGTTTTTGGACAAGGCGTTCAAATACCTACTCACGTATGGAACTTAGTATGTAGCACCAGTCTACCCCAGGAATTACTGGGAAATCGCTGGATTGAGCTTGGAGGCACTAGTCTTGTTGTCGGGAGATTCCAGTTACCTCTCCCAACACTTCGGTGAAGCAGCGAGCCTAGGCCTTTTGGAAGCGAAAGCTAGCTGCAGGCAGGAGGTAGGGTTACAGGCCATAAGCTCAACTCTCAGAAGTGTGTATGCATGGGAGGCAGATGTCTTCTACCCACTCGTACATGCGAGTGGGAACCTACTACACTCTGATGAAAAAGGACTTTGGAAATTGCTGTATTCAACTCAGATACACGTGGGTTCAGGCACAACGATTCCACATGCTTTTCTCACAACCTTTCCCTGCCACTAACATGAGGACGTTAGCAGCTCCTTCTACAGTCAAGCAGGATGCGGGAGGGTTGTGCCCTGTCCTTAGCTCTCACAGGGAAGCATGTCTTGAAGCCAGCGGTCAACTAGCTGCATACTTATGGCAGGGTCAAGGTAGCAGTATTCTGAGACAGGAGGTTCCCAGATTACCACTCTACTGCACCTGGAGATACCCTCCAGGTCTGCATTGTTAACTTGCGTCTCAGAGGCCTCTGGCAAACGTCTCTGGTGAAGACGTGCGAAACTCACTCTGCAGGCAGTGTGGAACTGTGAGGGACTGAGGGTCAGCTCAACTCTCAGCAGTAAGATGTTTTTGGACAAGGCGTTCAAATACCTACTCACGTATGGAACTTAGTATGTAGCACCTGTCTACCCCAGGAATTACTAGGAAATCGCTTGATTGAGCTTGGAGGCACTCGTCTTGTGTGCCGGGAGATTCCAGTTACCTCTCCCAACACTTGCGTCAAGCAGCGAGCCTAGGCCTTTTGGAAGCGAAAGGTAGCGGCAGGCAGGATGTTGGGTTACAGGCCATAAGCTCAACTCTCAGAAGTGTGTATGCATGGGTGGCAGATGTCTGCTACCCACTCGGACATGGGAGTTGGAACCTAGCTACACTCCTATTGAAGAAGGACTTTGGAAATCGCTGTATTCAACTCAGATACACGGGAGTTCAGGCCCAATGCTTACACATGCTTTTCCCACAAACTATCCCAGCCACTAACAGAAGGAGGTTAGCAGGTAAGTCTACAGTCAGGCAGGATGCGGGAGGGTCCTGCCCTGTCCTCAGCTCTCACAGGGAAGCATGCCTAGAAGCCAGCTCTCAACTAGCTGCATTCTTATGACAGTGTGAAGGTAGCAGTATTCTGAGTAAGGCGGTTCCGAGATTACCACTCTACTGCACCTGGAGATACCCTCCAGGTCTGCATTGTTAACTTGCGTCTCAGAAGCCTGTGGCAAACGTGTCTGGTGAAGACCTGCGAAACTCACTCTGCAGGCAGTGTGGAACTGTGAGGGACTGAGGGTGAGCTCAACTCTCAGAAGTAAGATGCTTTTGGACAAGGCGTTCAGCTACATTCTCACGTATGGAACTTAGTATGTAGCACCTGTCTACCCCAGGAATTACTAGGCTATCGCTGGAATGAGCTTGGAGGCACTAGTCTTGTGTGCCGGGAGATTCCAATTACCTCTCCCAACACTTCCGTCAAACAGCGAGCCTAGGCCTTTTAGAAGTGAAAGGAACCAGCAGGCTGGATGGGGAGGTACAGGCCTTAAGCTCAACTCTCAGAAGTGTGTATGCAGGGGAGACAGATGTCTGCTACCCACTCTGACATGGGAGTTGGAAACTACCTACACTCTGATTGAAGAAGGCCATTGGAAATCGCTGTATTCAACTCAGATACACAGGAGTTCAGGCCCAATGCTTACACATGCTTTTCCCGCAACCTCTCTCAGCCACTAACATTAGGATGTTAGCAGCTGCGCCTACAGTCAGGCAGGATGCGGGTGGGTTCTGCCATGTCCTCAGCACTCCCAGGGAAGCATGCCTAGAAGCCAGCTCTCAACTAGCTGCATTCTTATGGCAGTGTGAGGGTAGCAGTATTCTGAGTCAGGAGGTTCCAAGATTACCACTCTACTGCACCTGGAGATACCCTCCAGGTCTGCATTGTTAACTTGCGTCTCAGAAGCCTGTGGCAAACGTCTCTGGTGAAGACCTGCGAAACTCACTCTGCAGGCAGTGTGGAACTGTGAGGGACTGAGGGTGAGCTCAACTCTCAGAAGTAAGATGTTTTTGGACAAGGCGTTCAACTACCTACTCACGTATGGAACTTAGTATGTAGCACCAGTCTACCCCAGGAATTACTAGGAAATCGCTTGATTGAGCTTGGAGGCACTCGTCTTGTGTGCCGGGAGATTCCAGTTACCTCTCCCAACACTTGCGTCAAGCAGCGAGCCTAGGCCTTTTGGAAGCGAAAGGTAGCGGCAGGCAGGATGTTGGGTTACAGGCCATGAGCTCAACTCTCAGAAGTGTGTATGCATGGGTGGCAGATGTCTGCTACCCACTCGGACATGGGAGTTGGAAACTAGCTACACTCCTATTGAAGAAGGACTTTGGAAATCGCTGTATTCAACTCAGATACACGGGAGTTCAGGCCCAATGCTTACACATGCTTTTCCCACAAACTATCCCAGCCACTAACAGAAGGAGGTTAGCAGGTAAGTCTACAGTCAGGCAGGATGCGGGAGGGTCCTGCCCTGTCCTCAGCTCTCACAGGGAAGCATGCCTTGAAGCCAGCTCTCAACTAGCTGCATTCTTATGACAGTGTGAAGGTAGCAGTATTCTGAGTAAGGCGGTTCCGAGATTACCACTCTACTGCACCTGGAGATACCCTCCAGGTCTGCATTGTTAACTTGCGTCTCAGAAGCCTGTGGCAAACGTCTCTGGTGAAGACCTGCGAAACTCACTCTGCAGGCAGTGTGGAACTGTGAGGGACTGAGGGTGAGCTCAACTCTCAGAAGTAAGATGCTTTTGGACAAGGCGTTCAGCTACATTCTCACGTATGGAACTTAGTATGTAGCACCTGTCTACCCCAGGAATTACTAGGCTATCGCTGGAACGAGCTTGGAGGCACTAGTCTTGTGTGCCGGGAGATTCCAATTACCTCTCCCAACACTTCCGTCAAACAGCGAGCCTAGGCCTTTTAGAAGTGAAAGGAACCAGCAGGCTGGATGGGGAGGTACAGGCCTTAAGCTCAACTCTCAGAAGTGTGTATGCAGGGGAGACAGATGTCTGCTACCCACTCTGACATGGGAGTTGGAACCTAGCTACACTCTGATTGAAGAAGGTCATTGGAAATCGCTATATTCAACTCAGATACACAGGAGTTCAGGCCCAATGCTTACACATGCTTTTCCCGCAACCTCTCTCAGCCACTAACATTAGGATGTTAGCAGCTGCGCCTACAGTCAGGCAGGATGCGGGTGGGTTCTGCCATGTC
This sequence comes from Canis lupus baileyi, assembly GCF_048164855.1. NCBI lineage: Eukaryota > Metazoa > Chordata > Mammalia > Carnivora > Canidae > Canis > Canis lupus. Next base: position 806,071 of record NW_027326457.1, on the reverse strand, counting down.
CTCAGCACTCCCAGGGAAGCATGCCTAGAAGCCAGCTCTCAACTAGCTGCATTCTTATGGCAGTGTGAAGGTAGCAGTGTTCTGAGTCAGGAGGTTCCAAGATTACCACTCTACTGCACCTGGAGATACCCTCCAGGTCTGCATTGTTAACTTGCGTCTCAGAAGCCTGTGGCAAACGTCTCTGGTGAAGACCTGCGAAACTCACTCTGCAGGCAGTGTGGAACTGTGAGGGACTGAGGGTGAGCTCAACTCTCAGAAGTAAGATGCTTTTGGACAAGGCGTTCAGCTACCTTCTCACGTATGGAACTTACTATGTAGCAGCAGTCTACCACACGAATTACTAGGCAATCGCTGGAATGAGCTTGGAGGCCCTAGTCTTGTGTGCCGGGAGATTCCAATTACCTCTCCCAACACTTCCGTCAAACAGCGAGCCTAGGCCTTTTAGAAGTGAAAGGAACCAGCAGGCTGGATGGGGAGGTACAGGCCTTAAGCTCAACTCTCAGAAGTGTGTATGCAGGGGAGACAGATGTCTGCTACCCACTCTGACATGGGAGTTGGAAACTACCTACACTCTGATTGAAGAAGGCCATTGGAAATCGCTGTATTCAACTCAGATACACAGGAGTTCAGGCCCAATGCTTACACATGCTTTTCCCGCAACCTCTCTCAGCCACTAACATTAGGATGTTAGCAGCTGCGCCTACAGTCAGGCAGGATGCGGGTGGGTTCTGCCCTGTCCTCAGCACTCCCAGGGAAGCATGCCTAGAAGCCAGCTCTCAACTAGCTGCATTCTTATGGCAGTGTGAAGGTAGCAGTATTCTGAGTAAGGAGGTTCCCAGATTACCACTCTACTGCACCTGGAGATACCCTCCAGGTCTGCATTGTTAACTTGCGTCTCAGAAGCCTCTGGCAAACGTCTCTGGTGAAGACGTCCGAAACTCACTCTGCAGGCAGTGTGGAACTGTGAGGGACTGAGGGTGAGCTCAACTCTCAGAAGTAAGATGTTTTTGGACAAGGCGTTCAACTACCTACTCACGTATGGAACTTAGTATGTAGCACCAGTCTACCCCAGGAATTACTAGGAAATCGCTTGATTGAGCTTGGAGGCACTCGTCTTGTGTGCCGGGAGATTCCAGTTACCTCTCCCAACACTTGCGTCAAGCAGCGAGCCTAGGCCTTTTAGAAGCGAAAGGTAGCGGCAGGCAGGATGTTGGGTTACAGGCCATAAGCTCAACTCTCAGAAGTGTGTATGCATGGGTGGCAGATGTCTGCTACCCACTCGGACATGGGAGTTGGAACCTAGCTACACTCCTATTGAAGAAGGACTTTGTAAATCGCTGTATTCAACTCAGATACACGGGAGTTCAGGCCCAATGCTTACACATGCTTTTCCCACAAACTATCCCAGCCACTAACAGAAGGAGGTTAGCAGGTAAGTCTACAGTCAGGCAGGATGCGGGAGGGTCCTGCCCTGTCCTCAGCTCTCACAGGGAAGCATGCCTTGAAGCCAGCTCTCAACTAGCTGCATTCTTATGACAGTGTGAAGGTAGCAGTATTCTGAGTAAGGAGGTTCCCAGATTACCACTCTACTGCACCTGGAGATACCCTCCAGGTCTGCATTGTTAACTTGCGTCTCAGAGGCCTCTGGCAAACGTCTCTGGTGAAGACGTGCGAAACTCACTCTGCAGGCAGTGTGGAACTGTGAGGGACTGAGGGTCAGCTCAACTCTCAGCAGTAAGATGTTTTTGGACAAGGCGTTCAAATACCTACTCACGTATGGAACTTAGTATGTAGCACCAGTCTACCCCAGGAATTACTGGGAAATCGCTGGATTGAGCTTGGAGGCACTAGTCTTGTTGCCGGGAGATTCCAGTTACCTCTCCCAACACTTCGGTGAAGCAGCGAGCCTAGGCCTTTTGGAAGCGAAAGCTAGCTGCAGGCAGGAGGTAGGGTTACAGGCCATAAGCTCAACTCTCAGAAGTGTGTATGCATGGGAGGCAGATGTCTTCTACCCACTCGTACATGCGAGTGGGAACCTACTACACTCTGATGAAAAAGGACTTTGGAAATTGCTGTATTCAACTCAGATACACGTGGGTTCAGGCACAACGATTCCACATGCTTTTCTCACAACCTTTCCCTGCCACTAACATGAGGACGTTAGCAGCTCCTTCTACAGTCAAGCAGGATGCGGGAGGGTTGTGCCCTGTCCTTAGCTCTCACAGGGAAGCATGTCTTGAAGCCAGCGGTCAACTAGCTGCATACTTATGGCAGGGTCAAGGTAGCAGTATTCTGAGACAGGAGGTTCCCAGATTACCACTCTACTGCACCTGGAGATACCCTCCAGGTCTGCATTGTTAACTTGCGTCTCAGAGGCCTCTGGCAAACGTCTCTGGTGAAGACGTGCGAAACTCACTCTGCAGGCAGTGTGGAACTGTGAGGGACTGAGGGTCAGCTCAACTCTCAGCAGTAAGATGTTTTTGGACAAGGCGTTCAAATACCTACTCACGTATGGAACTTAGTATGTAGCACCTGTCTACCCCAGGAATTACTAGGAAATCGCTTGATTGAGCTTGGAGGCACTCGTCTTGTGTGCCGGGAGATTCCAGTTACCTCTCCCAACACTTGCGTCAAGCAGCGAGCCTAGGCCTTTTGGAAGCGAAAGGTAGCGGCAGGCAGGATGTTGGGTTACAGGCCATAAGCTCAACACTCAGAAGTGTGTATGCATGGGTGGCAGATGTCTGCTACCCACTCGGACATGGGAGTTGGAACCTAGCTACACTCCTATTGAAGAAGGACTTTGGAAATCGCTGTATTCAACTCAGATACACGGGAGTTCAGGCCCAATGCTTACACATGCTTTTCCCACAAACTATCCCAGCCACTAACAGAAGGAGGTTAGCAGGTAAGTCTACAGTCAGGCAGGATGCGGGAGGGTCCTGCCCTGTCCTCAGCTCTCACAGGGAAGCATGCCTAGAAGCCAGCTCTCAACTAGCTGCATTCTTATGACAGTGTGAAGGTAGCAGTATTCTGAGTAAGGCGGTTCCGAGATTACCACTCTACTGCACCTGGAGATACCCTCCAGGTCTGCATTGTTAACTTGCGTCTCAGAAGCCTGTGGCAAACGTCTCTGGTGAAGACCTGCGAAACTCACTCTGCAGGCAGTGTGGAACTGTGAGGGACTGAGGGTGAGCTCAACTCTCAGAAGTAAGATGCTTTTGGACAAGGCGTTCAGCTACATTCTCACGTATGGAACTTAGTATGTAGCACCTGTCTACCCCAGGAATTACTAGGCTATCGCTGGAACGAGCTTGGAGGCCCTAGTCTTGTGTGCCGGGAGATTCCAATTACCTCTCCCAACACTTCCGTCAAACAGCGAGCCTAGGCCATTTAGAAGTGAAAGGAACCAGCAGGCTGGATGGGGAGGTACAGGCCTTAAGCTCAACTCTCAGAAGTGTGTATGCAGGGGAGACAGATGTCTGCTACCCACTCTGACATGGGAGTTGGAAACTACCTACACTCTGATTGAAGAAGGCCATTGGAAATCGCTGTATTCAACTCAGATACACAGGAGTTCAGGCCCAATGCTTACACATGCTTTTCCCGCAACCTCTCTCAGCCACTAACATTAGGATGTTAGCAGCTGCGCCTACAGTCAGGCAGGATGCGGGTGGGTTCTGCCATGTCCTCAGCACTCCCAGGGAAGCATGCCTAGAAGCCAGCTCTCAACTAGCTGCATTCTTATGGCAGTGTGAAGGTAGCAGTATTCTGAGTCAGGAGGTTCCAAGATTACCACTCTACTGCACCTGGAGATACCCTCCAGGTCTGCATTGTTAACTTGCGTCTCAGAAGCCTGTGGCAAACGTCTCTGGTGAAGACCTGCGAAACTCACTCTGCAGGCAGTGTGGAACTGTGAGGGACTGAGGGTGAGCTCAACTCTCAGAAGTAAGATGCTTTTGGACAAGGCGTTCAGCTACCTTCTCACGTATGGAACTTAGTATGTAGCACCAGTCTACCACACGAATGACTAGGCAATCGCTGGAATGAGCTTGGAGGCCCTAGTCTTGTGTGCCGGGAGATTCCAATTACCTCTCCCAACACTTCCGTCAAACAGCGAGCCTAGGCCTTTTAGAAGTGAAAGGAACCAGCAGGCTGGATGGGGAGGTACAGGCCTTAAGCTCAACTCTCAGAAGTGTGTATGCAGGGGAGACAGATGTCTGCTACCCACTCTGACATGGGAGTTGGAAACTACCTACACTCTGATTGAAGAAGGCCATTGGAAATCGCTGTATTCAACTCAGATACACAGGAGTTCAGGCCCAATGCTTACACATGCTTTTCCCGCAACCTCTCTCAGCCACTAACATTAGGATGTTAGCAGCTGCGCCTACAGTCAGGCAGGATGCGGGTGGGTTCTGCCCTGTCCTCAGCACTCCCAGGGAAGCATGCCTAGAAGCCAGCTCTCAACTAGCTGCATTCTTATGGCAGTGTGAAGGTAGCAGTATTCTGAGTAAGGAGGTTCCCAGATTACCACTCTACTGCACCTGGAGATACCCTCCAGGTCTGCATTGTTAACTTGCGTCTCAGAAGCCTCTGGCAAACGTCTCTGGTGAAGACGTCCGAAACTCACTCTGCAGGCAGTGTGGAACTGTGAGGGACTGAGGGTGAGCTCAACTCTCAGAAGTAAGATGTTTTTGGACAAGGCGTTCAACTACCTACTCACGTATGGAACTTAGTATGTAGCACCAGTCTACCCCAGGAATTACTAGGAAATCGCTTGATTGAGCTTGGAGGCACTCGTCTTGTGTGCCGGGAGATTCCAGTTACCTCTCCCAACACTTCCGTCAAGCAGCGAGCCTAGGCCTTTTAGAAGCGAAAGGTAGCGGCAGGCAGGATGTTGGGTTACAGGCCATAAGCTCAACTCTCAGAAGTGTGTATGCATGGGTGGCAGATGTCTGCTACCCACTCGGACATGGGAGTTGGAACCTAGCTACACTCCTATTGAAGAAGGACTTTGGAAATCGCTGTATTCAACTCAGATACACGGGAGTTCAGGCCCAATGCTTACACATGCTTTTCCCACAAACTATCCCAGCCACTAACAGAAGGAGGTTAGCAGGTAAGTCTACAGTCAGGCAGGATGCGGGAGGGTCCTGCCCTGTCCTCAGCTCTCACAGGGAAGCATGCCTTGAAGCCAGCTCTCAACTAGCTGCATTCTTATGACAGTGTGAAGGTAGCAGTATTCTGAGTAAGGAGGTTCCCAGATTACCACTCTACTGCACCTGGAGATACCCTCCAGGTCTGCATTGTTAACTTGCGTCTCAGAGGCCTCTGGCAAACGTCTCTGGTGAAGACGTGCGAAACTCACTCTGCAGGCAGTGTGGAACTGTGAGGGACTGAGGGTCAGCTCAACTCTCAGCAGTAAGATGTTTTTGGACAAGGCGTTCAAATACCTACTCACGTATGGAACTTAGTATGTAGCACCAGTCTACCCCAGGAATTACTGGGAAATCGCTGGATTGAGCTTGGAGGCACTAGTCTTGTTGCCGGGAGATTCCAGTTACCTCTCCCAACACTTCGGTGAAGCAGCGAGCCTAGGCCTTTTGGAAGCGAAAGCTAGCTGCAGGCAGGAGGTAGGGTTACAGGCCATAAGCTCAAGTCTCAGAAGTGTGTATGCATGGGAGGCAGATGTCTTCTACCCACTCGTACATGCGAGTGGGAACCTACTACACTCTGATGAAAAAGGACTTTGGAAATTGCTGTATTCAACTCAGATACACGTGGGTTCAGGCACAACGATTCCACATGCTTTTCTCACAACCTTTCCCTGCCACTAACATGAGGACGTTAGCAGCTCCTTCTACAGTCAAGCAGGATGCGGGAGGGTTGTGCCCTGTCCTTAGCTCTCACAGGGAAGCATGTCTTGAAGCCAGCGGTCAACTAGCTGCATACTTATGGCAGGGTCAAGGTAGCAGTATTCTGAGACAGGAGGTTCCCAGATTACCACTCTACTGCACCTGGAGATACCCTCCAGGTCTGCATTGTTAACTTGCGTCTCAGAGGCCTCTGGCAAACGTCTCTGGTGAAGACGTGCGAAACTCACTCTGCAGGCAGTGTGGATCTGTGAGGGACTGAGGGTCAGCTCAACTCTCAGCAGTAAGATGTTTTTGGACAAGGCGTTCAAATACCTACTCACGTATGGAACTTAGTATGTAGCACCTGTCTACCCCAGGAATTACTAGGAAATCGCTTGATTGAGCTTGGAGGCACTCGTCTTGTGTGCCGGGAGATTCCAGTTACCTCTCCCAACACTTGCGTCAAGCAGCGAGCCTAGGCCTTTTGGAAGCGAAAGGTAGCGGCAGGCAGGATGTTGGGTTACAGGCCATAAGCTCAACTCTCAGAAGTGTGTATGCATTGGTGGCAGATGTCTGCTACCCACTCGGACATGGGAGTTGGAACCTAGCTACACTCCTATTGAAGAAGGACTTTGGAAATCGCTGTATTCAACTCAGATACACGGGAGTTCAGGCCCAATGCTTACACATGCTTTTCCCACAAACTATCCCAGCCACTAACAGAAGGAGGTTAGCAGGTAAGTCTACAGTCAGGCAGGATGCGGGAGGGTCCTGCCCTGTCCTCAGCTCTCACAGGGAAGCATGCCTAGAAGCCAGCTCTCAACTAGCTGCATTCTTATGACAGTGTGAAGGTAGCAGTATTCTGAGTAAGGCGGTTCCGAGATTACCACTCTACTGCACCTGGAGATACCCTCCAGGTCTGCATTGTTAACTTGCGTCTCAGAAGCCTGTGGCAAACGTCTCTGGTGAAGACCTGCGAAACTCACTCTGCAGGCAGTGTGGAACTGTGAGGGACTGAGGGTGAGCTCAACTCTCAGAAGTAAGATGCTTTTGGACAAGGCGTTCAGCTACATTCTCACGTATGGAACTTAGTATGTAGCACCTGTCTACCCCAGGAATTACTAGGCAATCGCTGGAATGAGCTTGGAGGCCCTAGTCTTGTGTGCCGGGAGATTCCAATTACCTCTCCCAACACTTCCGTCAAACAGCGAGCCTAGGCCTTTTAGAAGTGAAAGGAACCAGCAGGCTGGATGGGGAGGTACAGGCCTTAAGCTCAACTCTCAGAAGTGTGTATGCAGGGGAGACAGATGTCTGCTACCCACTCTGACATGGGAGTTGGAAACTACCTACACTCTGATTGAAGAAGGCCATTGGAAATCGCTGTATTCAACTCAGATACACAGGAGTTCAGGCCCAATGCTTACACATGCTTTTCCCGCAACCTCTCTCAGCCACTAACATTAGGATGTTAGCAGCTGCGCCTACAGTCAGGCAGGATGCGGGTGGGTTCTGCCATGTCCTCAGCACTCCCAGGGAAGCATGCCTAGAAGCCAGCTCTCAACTAGCTGCATTCTTATGGCAGTGTGAGGGTAGCAGTATTCTGAGTCAGGAGGTTCCAAGATTACCACTCTACTGCACCTGGAGATACCCTCCAGGTCTGCATTGTTAACTTGCGTCTCAGAAGCCTGTGGCAAACGTCTCTGGTGAAGACCTGCGAAACTCACTCTGCAGGCAGTGTGGAACTGTGAGGGACTGAGGGTGAGCTCAACTCTCAGAAGTAAGATGTTTTTGGACAAGGCGTTCAACTACCTACTCACGTATGGAACTTAGTATGTAGCACCAGTCTACCCCAGGAATTACTAGGAAATCGCTTGATTGAGCTTGGAGGCACTCGTCTTGTGTGCCGGGAGATTCCAGTTACCTCTCCCAACACTTGCGTCAAGCAGCGAGCCTAGGCCTTTTGGAAGCGAAAGGTAGCGGCAGGCAGGCTGTTGGGTTACAGGCCATGAGCTCAACTCTCAGAAGTGTGTATGCATGGGTGGCAGATGTCTGCTACCCACTCGGACATGGGAGTTGGAACATAGCTACACTCCTATTGAAGAAGGACTTTGGAAATCGCTGTATTCAACTCAGATACACGGGAGTTCAGGCCCAATGCTTACACATGCTTTTCCCACAAACTATCCCAGCCACTAACAGAAGGAGGTTAGCAGGTAAGTCTACAGTCAGGCAGGATGCGGGAGGGTCCTGCCCTGTCCTCAGCTCTCACAGGGAAGCATGCCTTGAAGCCAGCTCTCAACTAGCTGCATTCTTATGACAGTGTGAAGGTAGCAGTATTCTGAGTAAGGCGGTTCCGTGATTACCACTCTACTGCACCTGGAGATACCCTCCAGGTCTGCATTGTTAACTTGCGTCTCAGAAGCCTGTGGCAAACGTCTCTGGTGAAGACCTGCGAAACTCACTCTGCAGGCAGTGTGGAACTGTGAGGGACTGAGGGTGAGCTCAACTCTCAGAAGTAAGATGCTTTTGGACAAGGCGTTCAGCTACATTCTCACGTATGGAACTTAGTATGTAGCACCTGTCTACCCCAGGAATTACTAGGCTATCGCTGGAACGAGCTTGGAGGCACTAGTCTTGTGTGCCGGGAGATTCCAATTACCTCTCCCAACACTTCCGTCAAACAGCGAGCCTAGGCCTTTTAGAAGTGAAAGGAACCAGCAGGCTGGATGGGGAGGTACAGGCCTTAAGCTCAACTCTCAGAAGTGTGTATGCAGGGGAGACAGATGTCTGCTACCCACTCTGACATGGGAGTTGGAAACTACCTACACTCTGATTGAAGAAGGCCATTGGAAATCGCTATATTCAACTCAGATACACAGGAGTTCAGGCCCAATGCTTACACATGCTTTTCCCGCAACCTCTCTCAGCCACTAACATTAGGATGTTAGCAGCTGCGCCTACAGTCAGGCAGGATGCGGGTGGGTTCTGCCATGTCCTCAGCACTCCCAGGGAAGCATGCCTAGAAGCCAGCTCTCAACTAGCTGCATTCTTATGGCAGTGTGAAGGTAGCAGTATTCTGAGTCAGGAGGTTCCAAGATTACCACTCTACTGCACCTGGAGATACCCTCCAGGTCTGCATTGTTAACTTGCGTCTCAGAAGCCTGTGGCAAACGTCTCTGGTGAAGACCTGCGAAACTCACTCTGCAGGCAGTGTGGAACTGTGAGGGACTGAGGGTGAGCTCAACTCTCAGAAGTAAGATGCTTTTGGACAAGGCGTTCAGCTACCTTCTCACGTATGGAACTTAGTATGTAGCACCAGTCTACCACACGAATGACTAGGCAATCGCTGGAATGAGCTTGGAGGCCCTAGTCTTGTGTGCCGGGAGATTCCAATTACCTCTCCCAACACTTCCGTCAAACAGCGAGCCTAGGCCTTTTAGAAGTGAAAGGAACCAGCAGGCTGGATGGGGAGGTACAGGCCTTAAGCTCAACTCTCAGAAGTGTGTATGCAGGGGAGACAGATGTCTGCTACCCACTCTGACATGGGAGTTGGAAACTACCTACACTCTGATTGAAGAAGGCCATTGGAAATCGCTGTATTCAACTCAGATACACAGGAGTTCAGGCCCAATGCTTACACATGCTTTTCCCGCAACCTCTCTCAGCCACTAACATTAGGATGTTAGCAGCTGCGCCTACAGTCAGGCAGGATGCGGGTGGGTTCTGCCCTGTCCTCAGCACTCCCAGGGAAGCATGCCTAGAAGCCAGCTCTCAACTAGCTGCATTCTTATGGCAGTGTGAAGGTAGCAGTATTCTGAGTAAGGAGGTTCCCAGATTACCACTCTACTGCACCTGGAGATACCCTCCAGGTCTGCATTGTTAACTTGCGTCTCAGAAGCCTCTGGCAAACGTCTCTGGTGAAGACGTCCGAAACTCACTCTGCAGGCAGTGTGGAACTGTGAGGGACTGAGGGTGAGCTCAACTCTCAGAAGTAAGATGTTTTTGGACAAGGCGTTCAACTACCTACTCACGTATGGAACTTAGTATGTAGCACCAGTCTACCCCAGGAATTACTAGGAAATCGCTTGATTGAGCTTGGAGGCACTCGTCTTGTGTGCCGGGAGATTCCAGTTACCTCTCCCAACACTTGCGTCAAGCAGCGAGCCTAGGCCTTTTGGAAGCGAAAGGTAGCGGCAGGCAGGATGTTGGGTTACAGGCCATAAGCTCAACTCTCAGAAGTGTGTATGCATGGGTGGCAGATGTCTGCTACCCACTCGGACATGGGAGTTGGAACCTAGCTACACTCCTATTGAAGAAGGACTTTGGAAATCGCTGTATTCAACTCAGATACACGGGAGTTCAGGCCCAATGCTTACACATGCTTTTCCCACAAACTATCCCAGCCACTAACAGAAGGAGGTTAGCAGGTAAGTCTACAGTCAGGCAGGATGCGGGAGGGTCCTGCCCTGTCCTCAGCTCTCACAGGGAAGCATGCCTTGAAGCCAGCTCTCAACTAGCTGCATTCTTATGACAGTGTGAAGGTAGCAGTATTCTGAGTAAGGAGGTTCCCAGATTACCACTCTACTGCACCTGGAGATACCCTCCAGGTCTGCATTGTTAACTTGCGTCTCAGAGGCCTCTGGCAAACGTCTCTGGTGAAGACGTGCGAAACTCACTCTGCAGGCAGTGTGGAACTGTGAGGGACTGAGGGTCAGCTCAACTCTCAGCAGTAAGATGTTTTTGGACAAGGCGTTCAAATACCTACTCACGTATGGAACTTAGTATGTAGCACCAGTCTACCCCAGGAATTACTGGGAAATCGCTGGATTGAGCTTGGAGGCACTAGTCTTGTTGCCGGGAGATTCCAGTTACCTCTCCCAACACTTCGGTGAAGCAGCGAGCCTAGGCCTTTTGGAAGCGAAAGCTAGCTGCAGGCAGGAGGTAGGGTTACAGGCCATAAGCTCAACTCTCAGAAGTGTGTATGCATGGGAGGCAGATGTCTTCTACCCACTCGTACATGCGAGTGGGAACCTACTACACTCTGATGAAAAAGGACTTTGGAAATTGCTGTATTCAACTCAGATACACGTGGGTTCAGGCACAACGATTCCACATGCTTTTCTCACAACCTTTCCCTGCCACTAACATGAGGACGTTAGCAGCTCCTTCTACAGTCAAGCAGGATGCGGGAGGGTTGTGCCCTGTCCTTAGCTCTCACAGGGAAGCATGTCTTGAAGCCAGCGGTCAACTAGCTGCATACTTATGGCAGGGTCAAGGTAGCAGTATTCTGAGACAGGAGGTTCCCAGATTACCACTCTACTGCACCTGGAGATACCCTCCAGGTCTGCATTGTTAACTTGCGTCTCAGAGGCCTCTGGCAAACGTCTCTGGTGAAGACGTGCGAAACTCACTCTGCAGGCAGTGTGGAACTGTGAGGGACTGAGGGTCAGCTCAACTCTCAGCAGTAAGATGTTTTTGGACAAGGCGTTCAAATACCTACTCACGTATGGAACTTAGTATGTAGCACCAGTCTACCCCAGGAATTACTAGGAAATCGCTTGATTGAGCTTGGAGGCACTCGTCTTGTGTGCCGGGAGATTCCAGTTACCTCTCCCAACACTTGCGTCAAGCAGCGAGCCTAGGCCTTTTGGAAGCGAAAGGTAGCGGCAGGCAGGATGTTGGGTTACAGGCCATAAGCTCAACTCTCAGAAGTGTGTATGCATGGGTGGCAGATGTCTGCTACCCACTCGGACATGGGAGTTGGAACCTAGCTACACTCCTATTGAAGAAGGACTTTGGAAATCGCTGTATTCAACTCAGATACACGGGAGTTCAGGCCCAATGCTTACACATGCTTTTCCCACAAACTATCCCAGCCACTAACAGAAGGAGGTTAGCATGTAAGTCTACAGTCAGGCAGGATGCGGGAGGGTCCTGCCCTGTCCTCAGCTCTCACAGGGAAGCATGCCTAGAAGCCAGCTCTCAACTAGCTGCATTCTTATGACAGTGTGAAGGTAGCAGTATTCTGAGTAAGGCGGTTCCGAGATTACCACTCTACTGCACCTGGAGATACCCTCCAGGTCTGCATTGTTAACTTGCGTCTCAGAAGCCTGTGGCAAACGTCTCTGGTGAAGACCTGCGAAACTCACTCTGCAGGCAGTGTGGAACTGTGAGGGACTGAGGGTGAGCTCAACTCTCAGAAGTAAGATGCTTTTGGACAAGGCGTTCAGCTACATTCTCACGTATGGAACTTAGTATGTAGCACCTGTCTACCCCAGGAATTACTAGGCTATCGCTGGAACGAGCTTGGAGGCACTAGTCTTGTGTGCCGGGAGATTCCAATTACCTCTCCCAACACTTCCGTCAAACAGCGAGCCTAGGCCTTTTAGAAGTGAAAGGAACCAGCAGGCTGGATGGGGAGGTACAGGCCTTAAGCTCAACTCTCAGAAGTGTGTATGCAGGGGAGACAGATGTCTGCTACCCACTCTGACATGGGAGTTGGAAACTACCTACACTCTGATTGAAGAAGGCCATTGGAAATCGCTGTATTCAACTCAGATACACAGGAGTTCAGGCCCAATGCTTACACATGCTTTTCCCGCAACCTCTCTCAGCCACTAACATTAGGATGTTAGCAGCTGCGCCTACAGTCAGGCAGGATGCGGGTGGGTTCTGCCATGTCCTCAGCACTCCCAGGGAAGCATGCCTAGAAGCCAGCTCTCAACTAGCTGCATTCTTATGGCAGTGTGAAGGTAGCAGTATTCTGAGTCAGGAGGTTCCAAGATTACCACTCTACTGCACCTGGAGATACCCTCCAGGTCTGCATTGTTAACTTGCGTCTCAGAAGCCTGTGGCAAACGTCTCTGGTGAAGACCTGCGAAACTCACTCTGCAGGCAGTGTGGAACTGTGAGGGACTGAGGGTGAGCTCAACTCTCAGAAGTAAGATGCTTTTGGACAAGGCGTTCAGCTACCTTCTCACGTATGGAACTTAGTATGTAGCAACAGTCTACCACACGAATGACTAGGCAATCGCTGGAATGAGCTTGGAGGCCCTAGTCTTGTGTGCCGGGAGATTCCAATTACCTCTCCCAACACTTCCGTCAAACAGCGAGCCTAGGCCTTTTAGAAGTGAAAGGAACCAGCAGGCTGGATGGGGAGGTACAGGCCTTAAGCTCAACTCTCAGAAGTGTGTATGCAGGGGAGACAGATGTCTGCTACCCACTCTGACATGGGAGTTGGAAACTACCTACACTCTGATTGAAGAAGGCCATTGGAAATCGCTGTATTCAACTCAGATACACAGGAGTTCAGGCCCAATGCTTACACATGCTTTTCCCGCAACCTCTCTCAGCCACTAACATTAGGATGTTAGCAGCTGCGCCTACAGTCAGGCAGGATGCGGGTGGGTTCTGCCCTGTCCTCAGCACTCCCAGGGAAGCATGCCTAGAAGCCAGCTCTCAACTAGCTGCATTCTTATGGCAGTGTGAAGGTAGCAGTATTCTGAGTAAGGAGGTTCCCAGATTACCACTCTACTGCACCTGGAGATACCCTCCAGGTCTGCATTGTTAACTTGCGTCTCAGAAGCCTCTGGCAAACGTCTCTGGTGAAGACGTCCGAAACTCACTCTGCAGGCAGTGTGGAACTGTGAGGGACTGAGGGTGAGCTCAACTCTCAGAAGTAAGATGTTTTTGGACAAGGCGTTCAACTACCTACTCACGTATGGAACTTAGTATGTAGCACCAGTCTACCCCAGGAATTACTAGGAAATCGCTTGATTGAGCTTGGAGGCACTCGTCTTGTGTGCCGGGAGATTCCAGTTACCTCTCCCAACACTTCCGTCAAGCAGCGAGTCTAGGCCTTTTAGAAGCGAAAGGTAGCGGCAGGCAGGATGTTGGGTTACAGGCCATAAGCTCAACTCTCAGAAGTGTGTATGCATGTGTGGCAGACGTCTGCTACCCACTCGGACATGGGAGTTGGAACCTAGCTACACTCCTATTGAAGAAGGACTTTGGAAATCGCTGTATTCAACTCAGATACACGGGAGTTCAGGCCCAATGCTTACACATGCTTTTCCCACAAACTATCCCAGCCACTAACAGAAGGAGGTTAGCAGGTAAGTCTACAGTCAGGCAGGATGCGGGAGGGTCCTGCCCTGTCCTCAGCTCTCACAGGGAAGCATGCCTTGAAGCCAGCTCTCAACTAGCTGCATTCTTATGACAGTGTGAAGGTAGCAGTATTCTGAGTAAGGAGGTTCCCAGATTACCACTCTACTGCACCTGGAGATACCCTCCAGGTCTGCATTGTTAACTTGCGTCTCAGAGGCCTCTGGCAAACGTCTCTGGTGAAGACGTGCGAAACTCACTCTGCAGGCAGTTAGGAACTGTGAGGGACTGAGGGTCAGCTCAACTCTCAGCAGTAAGATGTTTTTGGACAAGGCGTTCAAATACCTACTCACGTATGGAACTTAGTATGTAGCACCAGTCTACCCCAGGAATTACTGGGAAATCGCTGGATTGAGCTTGGAGGCACTAGTCTTGTTGCCGGGAGATTCCAGTTACCTCTCCCAACACTTCGGTGAAGCAGCGAGCCTAGGCCTTTTGGAAGCGAAAGCTAGCTGCAGGCAGGAGGTAGGGTTACAGGCCATAAGCTCAAGTCTCAGAAGTGTGTATGCATGGGAGGCAGATGTCTTCTACCCACTCGTACATGCGAGTGGGAACCTACTACACTCTGATGAAAAAGGACTTTGGAAATTGCTGTATTCAACTCAGATACACGTGGGTTCAGGCACAACGATTCCACATGCTTTTCTCACAACCTTTCCCTGCCACTAACATGAGGACGTTAGCAGCTCCTTCTACAGTCAAGCAGGATGCGGGAGGGTTGTGCCCTGTCCTTAGCTCTCACAGGGAAGCATGTCTTGAAGCCAGCGGTCAACTAGCTGCATACTTATGGCAGGGTCAAGGTAGCAGTATTCTGAGTAAGGAGGTTCCCAGATTACCACTCTACTGCACCTGGAGATACCCTCCAGGTCTGCATTGTTAACTTGCGTCTCAGAGGCCTCTGGCAAACGTCTCTGGTGAAGACGTGCGAAACTCACTCTGCAGGCAGTGTGGAACTGTGAGGGACTGAGGGTCAGCTCAACTCTCAGCAGTAAGATGTTTTTGGACAAGGCGTTCAAATACCTACTCACGTATGGAACTTAGTATGTAGCACCTGTCTACCCCAGGAATTACTAGGAAATCGCTTGATTGAGCTTGGAGGCACTCGTCTTGTGTGCCGGGAGATTCCAGTTACCTCTCCCAACACTTGCGTCAAGCAGCGAGCCTAGGCCTTTTGGAAGCGAAAGGTAGCGGCAGGCAGGATGTTGGGTTACAGGCCATAAGCTCAACTCTCAGAAGTGTGTATGCATGGGTGGCAGATGTCTGCTACCCACTCGGACATGGGAGTTGGAACCTAGCTACACTCCTATTGAAGAAGGACTTTGGAAATCGCTGTATTCAACTCAGATACACGGGAGTTCAGGCCCAATGCTTACACATGCTTTTCCCACAAACTATCCCAGCCACTAACAGAAGGAGGTTAGCAGGTAAGTCTACAGTCAGGCAGGATGCGGGAGGGTCCTGCCCTGTCCTCAGCTCTCACAGGGAAGCATGCCTAGAAGCCAGCTCTCAACTAGCTGCATTCTTATGACAGTGTGAAGGTAGCAGTATTCTGAGTAAGGCGGTTCCGAGATTACCACTCTACTGCACCTGGAGATACCCTCCAGGTCTGCATTGTTAACTTGCGTCTCAGAAGCCTGTGGCAAACGTCTCTGGTGAAGACCTGCGAAACTCACTCTGCAGGCAGTGTGGAACTGTGAGGGACTGAGGGTGAGCTCAACTCTCAGAAGTAAGATGCTTTTGGACAAGGCGTTCAGCTACATTCTCACGTATGGAACTTAGTATGTAGCACCTGTCTACCCCAGGAATTACTAGGCTATCGCTGGAACGAGCTTGGAGGCACTAGTCTTGTGTGCCGGGAGATTCCAATTACCTCTCCCAACACTTCCGTCAAACAGCGAGCCTAGGCCTTTTAGAAGTGAAAGGAACCAGCAGGCTGGATGGGGAGGTACAGGCCTTAAGCTCAACTCTCAGAAGTGTGTATGCAGGGGAGACAGATGTCTGCTACCCACTCTGACATGGGAGTTGGAAACTACCTACACTCTGATTGAAGAAGGCCATTGGAAATCGCTATATTCAACTCAGATACACAGGAGTTCAGGCCCAATGCTTACACATGCTTTTCCCGCAACCTCTCTCAGCCACTAACATTAGGATGTTAGCAGCTGCGCCTACAGTCAGGCAGGATGCGGGTGGGTTCTGCCATGTCCTCAGCACTCCCAGGGAAGCATGCCTAGAAGCCAGCTCTCAACTAGCTGCATTCTTATGGCAGTGTGAAGGTAGCAGTATTCTGAGTCAGGAGGTTCCAAGATTACCACTCTACTGCACCTGGAGATACCCTCCAGGTCTGCATTGTTAACTTGCGTCTCAGAAGCCTGTGGCAAACGTCTCTGGTGAAGACCTGCGAAACTCACTCTGCAGGCAGTGTGGAACTGTGAGGGACTGAGGGTGAGCTCAACTCTCAGAAGTAAGATGCTTTTGGACAAGGCGTTCAGCTACCTTCTCACGTATGGAACTTACTATGTAGCAGCAGTCTACCACACGAATTACTAGGCAATCGCTGGAATGAGCTTGGAGGCCCTAGTCTTGTGTGCCGGGAGATTCCAATTACCTCTCCCAACACTTCCGTCAAACAGCGAGCCTAGGCCATTTAGAAGTGAAAGGAACCAGCAGGCTGGATGGGGAGGTACAGGCCTTAAGCTCAACTCTCAGAAGTGTGTATGCAGGGGAGACAGATGTCTGCTACCCACTCTGACATGGGAGTTGGAAACTACCTACACTCTGATTGAAGAAGGCCATTGGAAATCGCTGTATTCAACTCAGATACACAGGAGTTCAGGCCCAATGCTTACACATGCTTTTCCCACAAACTATCCCAGCCACTAACAGAAGGAGGTTAGCAGGTAAGTCTACAGTCAGGCAGGATGCGGGAGGGTCCTGCCCTTTCCTCAGCTCTCACAGGGAAGCATGCCTAGAAGCCAGCTCTCAACTAGCTGCATTCTTATGACAGTGTGAAGGTAGCAGTATTCTGAGTAAGGCGGTTCCGAGATTACCACTCTACTGCACCTGGAGATACCCTCCAGGTCTGCATTGTTAACTTGCGTCTCAGAAGCCTGTGGCAAACGTCTCTGGTGAAGACCTGCGAAACTCACTCTGCAGGCAGTGTGGAACTGTGAGGGACTGAGGGTGAGCTCAACTCTCAGAAGTAAGATGCTTTTGGACAAGGCGTTCAGCTACATTCTCACGTATGGAACTTAGTATGTAGCACCTGTCTACCCCAGGAATTACTAGGCTATCGCTGGAATGAGCTTGGAGGCACTAATCTTGTGTGCCGGGAGATTCCAATTACCTCTCCCAACACTTCCGTCAAACAGCGAGCCTAGGCCTTTTAGAAGTGAAAGGAACCAGCAGGCTGCATGGGGAGGTACAGGCCTTAAGCTCAACTCTCAGAAGTGTGTATGCAGGGGAGACAGATGTCTGCTACCCACTCTGACATGGGAGTTGGAAACTACCTACACTCTGATTGAAGAAGGCCATTGGAAATCGCTGTATTCAACTCAGATACACAGGAGTTCAGGCCCAATGCTTACACATGCTTTTCCCGCAACCTCTCTCAGCCACTAACATTAGGATGTTAGCAGCTGCGCCTACAGTCAGGCAGGATGCGGGTGGGTTCTGCCATGTCCTCAGCACTCCCAGGGAAGCATGCCTAGAAGCCAGCTCTCAACTAGCTGCATTCTTATGGCAGTGTGAAGGTAGCAGTATTCTGAGTCAGGAGGTTCCAATATTACCACTCTACTGCACCTGGAGATACCCTCCAGGTCTGCATTGTTAACTTGCGTCTCAGAAGCCTGTGGCAAACGTCTCTGGTGAAGACCTGCGAAACTCACTCTGCAGGCAGTGTGGAACTGTGAGGGACTGAGGGTGAGCTCAACTCTCAGAAGTAAGATGTTTTTGGACAAGGCGTTCAACTACCTACTCACGTATGGAACTTAGTATGTAGCACCAGTCTACCCCAGCAATTACTAGGAAATCGCTTGATTGAGCTTGGAGGCACTCGTCTTGTGTGCCGGGAGATTCCAGTTACCTCTCCCAACACTTGCGTCAAGCAGCGAGCCTAGGCCTTTTGGAAGCGAAAGGTAGCGGCAGGCAGGATGTTGGGTTACAGGCCATGAGCTCAACTCTCAGAAGTGTGTATGCATGGGTGGCAGATGTCTGCTACCCACTCGGACATGGGAGTTGGAACCTAGCTACACTCCTATTGAAGAAGGACTTTGGAAATCGCTGTATTCAACTCAGATACACGGGAGTTCAGGCCCAATGCTTACACATGCTTTTCCCACAAACTATCCCAGCCACTAACAGAAGGAGGTTAGCAGGTAAGTCTACAGTCAGGCAGGATGCGGGAGGGTCCTGCCCTGTCCTCAGCTCTCACAGGGAAGCATGCCTTGAAGCCAGCTCTCAACTAGCTGCATTCTTATGACAGTGTGAAGGTAGCAGTATTCTGAGTAAGGCGGTTCCGAGATTACCACTCTACTGCACCTGGAGATACCCTCCAGGTCTGCATTGTTAACTTGCGTCTCAGAAGCCTGTGGCAAACGTCTCTGGTGAAGACCTGCGAAACTCACTCTGCAGGCAGTGTGGAACTGTGAGGGACTGAGGGTGAGCTCAACTCTCAGAAGTAAGATGCTTTTGGACAAGGCGTTCAGCTACATTCTCACGTATGGAACTTAGTATGTAGGACCTGTCTACCCCAGGAATTACTAGGCTATCGCTGGAACGAGCTTGGAGGCACTAGTCTTGCGTGCCGGGAGATTCCAATTACCTCTCCCAACACTTCCGTCAAACAGCGAGCCTAGGCCTTTTAGAAGTGAAAGGAACCAGCAGGCTGGATGGGGAGGTACAGGCCTTAAGCTCAACTCTCAGAAGTGTGTATGCAGGGGAGACAGATGTCTGCTACCCACTCTGACATGGGAGTTGGAAACTACCTACACTCTGATTGAAGAAGGCCATTGGAAATCGCTATATTCAACTCAGATACACAGGAGTTCAGGCCCAATGCTTACACATGCTTTTCCCGCAACCTCTCTCAGCCACTAACATTAGGATGTTAGCAGCTGCGCCTACAGTCAGGCAGGATGCGGGTGGGTTCTGCCTTGTCCTCAGCACTCCCAGGGAAGCATGCCTAGAAGCCAGCTCTCAACTAGCTGCATTCTTATGGCAGTGTGAAGGTAGCAGTATTCTGAGTCAGGAGGTTCCCAGATTACCACTCTACTGCACCTGGAGATACCCTCCAGGTCTGCATTGTTAACTTGCGTCTCAGAAGCCTGTGGCAAACGTCTCTGGTGAAGACCTGCGAAACTCACTCTGCAGGCAGTGTGGAACTGTGAGGGACTGAGGGTGAGCTCAACTCTCAGAAGTAAGATGCTTTTGGACAAGGCGTTCAGCTACCTTCTCACGTATGGAACTTAGTATGTAGCAGCAGTCTACCACACGAATTACTAGGCAATCGCTGGAATGAGCTTGGAGGCCCTAGTCTTGTGTGCCGGGAGATTCCAATTACCTCTCCCAACACTTCCGTCAAACAGCGAGCCTAGGCCTTTTAGAAGTGAAAGGAACCAGCAGGCTGGATGGGGAGGTACAGGCCTTAAGCTCAACTCTCAGAAGTGTGTATGCAGGGGAGACAGATGTCTGCTACCCACTCTGACATGGGAGTTGGAAACTACGTACACTCTGATTGAAGAAGGCCATTGGAAATCGCTGTATTCAACTCAGATACACAGGAGTTCAGGCCCAATGCTTACACATGCTTTTCCCGCAACCTCTCTCAGCCACTAACATTAGGATGTTAGCAGCTGCTCCTACAGTCAGGCAGGATGCGGGTGGGTTCTGCCCTGTCCTCAGCACTCCCAGGGAAGCATGCCTAGAAGCCAGCTCTCAACTAGCTGCATTCTTATGGCAGTGTGAAGGTAGCAGTATTCTGAGTAAGGAGGTTCCCAGATTACCACTCTACTGCACCTGGAGATACCCTCCAGGTCTGCATTGTTAACTTGCGTCTCAGAAGCCTCTGGCAAACGTCTCTGGTGAAGACTTGCGAAACTCACTCTGCAGGCAGTGTGGAACTGTGAGGGACTGAGGGTGAGCTCAACTCTCAGAAGTAAGATGTTTTTGGACAAGGCGTTCAACTACCTACTCACGTATGGAACTTAGTATGTAGCACCAGTCTACCCCAGGAATTACTAGGAAATCGCTTGATTGAGCTTGGAGGCACTCGTCTTGTGTGCCGGGAGATTCCAGTTACCTCTCCCAACACTTGCGTCAAGCAGCGAGCCTAGGCCTTTTGGAAGCGAAAGGTAGCGGCAGGCAGGATGTTGGGTTACAGGCCATAAGCTCAACTCTCAGAAGTGTGTATGCATGGGTGGCAGATGTCTGCTACCCACTCGGACATGGGAGTTGGAACCTAGCTACACTCCTATTGAAGAAGGACTTTGGAAATCGCTGTATTCAACTCAGATACACGGGAGTTCAGGCCCAATGCTTACACATGCTTTTCCCACAAACTATCCCAGCAACTAAGAGAAGGAGGTTAGCAGGTAAGTCTACAGTCAGGCAGGATGCGGGAGGGTCCTGCCCTGTCCTCAGCTCTCACAGGGAAGCATGCCTTGAAGCCAGCTCTCAACTAGCTGCATTCTTATGACAGTGTGAAGGTAGCAGTATTCTGAGTAAGGCGGTTCCGAGATTACCACTCTACTGCACCTGGAGATACCCTCCAGGTCTGCATTGTTAACTTGCGTCTCAGAAGCCTGTGGCAAACGTCTCTGGTGAAGACCTGCGAAACTCACTCTGCAGGCAGTGTGGAACTGTGAGGGACTGAGGGTGAGCTCAACTCTCAGAAGTAAGATGCTTTTGGACAAGGCGTTCAGCTACATTCTCACGTATGGAACTTAGTATGTAGCACCTGTCTACCCCAGGAAATACTAGGCTATCGCTGGAATGAGCTTGGAGGCACTAGTCTTGTGTGCCGGGAGATTCCAATTACCTCTCCCAACACTTCCGTCAAACAGCGAGCCTAGGCCTTTTAGAAGTGAAAGGAACCAGCAGGCTGGATGGGGAGGTACAGGCCTTAAGCTCAACTCTCAGAAGTGTGTATGCAGGGGAGACAGATGTCTGCTACCCACTCTGACATGGGAGTTGGAAACTACCTACACTCTGATTGAAGAAGGCCATTGGAAATCGCTGTATTCAACTCAGATACACAGGAGTTCAGGCCCAATGCTT
This sequence comes from Canis lupus baileyi, assembly GCF_048164855.1. NCBI lineage: Eukaryota > Metazoa > Chordata > Mammalia > Carnivora > Canidae > Canis > Canis lupus. Next base: position 784,778 of record NW_027326457.1, on the reverse strand, counting down.
ACACATGCTTTTCCCGCAACCTCTCTCAGCCACTAACATTAGGATGTTAGCAGCTGCGCCTACAGTCAGGCAGGATGCGGGTGGGTTCTGCCATGTCCTCAGCACTCCCAGGGAAGCATGCCTAGAAGCCAGCTCTCAACTAGCTGCATTCTTATGGCAGTGTGAAGGTAGCAGTATTCTGAGTCAGGAGGTTCCAAGATTACCACTCTACTGCACCTGGAGATACCCTCCAGGTCTGCATTGTTAACTTGCGTCTCAGAAGCCTGTGGCAAACGTCTCTGGTGAAGACCTGCGAAACTCACTCTGCAGGCAGTGTGGAACTGTGAGGGACTGAGGGTGAGCTCAACTCTCAGAAGTAAGATGCTTTTGGACAAGGCGTTCAGCTACCTTCTCACGTATGGAACTTAGTATGTAGCAGCAGTCTACCACACGAATTACTAGGCAATCGCTGGAATGAGCTTGGAGGCCCTAGTCTTGTGTGCCGGGAGATTCCAATTACCTCTCCCAACACTTCCGTCAAACAGCGAGCCTAGGCCTTTTAGAAGTGAAAGGAACCAGCAGGCTGGATGGGGAGGTACAGGCCTTAAGCTCAACTCTCAGAAGTGTGTATGCAGGGGAGACAGATGTCTGCTACCCACTCTGACATGGGAGTTGGAAACTACCTACACTCTGATTGAAGAAGGCCATTGGAAATCACTGTATTCAACTCAGATACACAGGAGTTCAGGCCCAATGCTTACACATGCTTTTCCCGCAACCTCTCTCAGCCACTAACATTAGGATGTTAGCAGCTGCGCCTACAGTCAGGCAGGATGCGGGTGGGTTCTGCCCTGTCCTCAGCACTCCCAGGGAAGCATGCCTAGAAGCCAGCTCTCAACTAGCTGCATTCTTATGGCAGTGTGAAGGTAGCAGTATTCTGAGTAAGGAGGTTCCGAGATTACCACTCTACTGCACCTGGAGATACCCTCCAGGTCTGCATTGTTAACTTGCGTCTCAGAAGCCTCTGGCAAACGTCTCTGGTGAAGACGTCCGAAACTCACTCTGCAGGCAGTGTGGAACTGTGAGGGACTGAGGGTGAGCTCAACTCTCAGAAGTAAGATGTTTTTGGACAAGGCGTTCAACTACCTACTCACGTATGGAACTTAGTATGTAGCACCAGTCTACCCCAGGAATTACTAGGAAATCGCTTGATTGAGCTTGGAGGCACTCGTCTTGTGTGCCGGGAGATTCCAGTTACCTCTCCCAACACTTGCGTCAAGCAGCGAGCCTAGGCCTTTTAGAAGCGAAAGGTAGCGGCAGGCAGGATGTTGGGTTACAGGCCATAAGCTCAACTCTCAGAAGTGTGTATGCATGGGTGGCAGATGTCTGCTACCCACTCGGACATGGGAGTTGGAACCTAGCTACACTCCTATTGAAGAAGGACTTTGGAAATCGCTGTATTCAACTCAGATACACGGGAGTTCAGGCCCAATGCTTACACATGCTTTTCCCACAAACTATCCCAGCCACTACCAGAAGGAGGTTAGCAGGTAAGTCTACAGTCAGGCAGGATGCGGGAGGGTCCTGCCCTGTCCTCAGCTCTCACAGGGAAGCATGCCTTGAAGCCAGCTCTCAACTAGCTGCATTCTTATGACAGTGTGAAGGTAGCAGTATTCTGAGTAAGGAGGTTCCCAGATTACCACTCTACTGCACCTGGAGATACCCTCCAGGTCTGCATTGTTAACTTGCGTCTCAGAGGCCTCTGGCAAACGTCTCTGGTGAAGACGTGCGAAACTCACTCTGCAGGCAGTGTGGAACTGTGAGGGACTGAGGGTCAGCTCAACTCTCAGCAGTAAGATGTTTTTGGACAAGGCGTTCAAATACCTACTCACGTATGGAACTTAGTATGTAGCACCAGTCTACCCCAGGAATTACTGGGAAATCGCTGGATTGAGCTTGGAGGCACTAGTCTTGTTGCCGGGAGATTCCAGTTACCTCTCCCAACACTTCGGTGAAGCAGCGAGCCTAGGCCTTTTGGAAGCGAAAGCTAGCTGCAGGCAGGAGGTAGGGTTACAGGCCATAAGCTCAACTCTCAGAAGTGTGTATGCATGGGAGGCAGATGTCTTCTACCCACTCGTACATGCGAGTGGGAACCTACTACACTCTGATGAAAAAGGACTTTGGAAATTGCTGTATTCAACTCAGATACACGTGGGTTCAGGCACAACGATTCCACATGCTTTTCTCACAACCTTTCCCTGCCACTAACATGAGGACGTTAGCAGCTCCTTCTACAGTCAAGCAGGATGCGGGAGGGTTGTGCCCTGTCCTTAGCTCTCACAGGGAAGCATGTCTTGAAGCCAGCGGTCAACTAGCTGCATACTTATGGCAGGGTCAAGGTAGCAGTATTCTGAGACAGGAGGTTCCCAGATTACCACTCTACTGCACCTGGAGATACCCTCCAGGTCTGCATTGTTAACTTGCATCTCAGAGGCCTCTGGCAAACGTCTCTGGTGAAGACGTGCGAAACTCACTCTGCAGGCAGTGTGGAACTGTGAGGGACTGAGGGTCAGCTCAACTCTCAGCAGTAAGATGTTTTTGGACAAGGCGTTCAAATACCTACTCACGTATGGAACTTAGTATGTAGCACCTGTCTACCCCAGGAATTACTAGGAAATCGCTTGATTGAGCTTGGAGGCACTCGTCTTGTGTGCCGGGAGATTCCAGTTACCTCTCCCAACACTTGCGTCAAACAGCGAGCCTAGGCCTTTTGGAAGCGAAAGGTAGCGGCAGGCAGGATGTTGGGTTACAGGCCATAAGCTCAACTCTCAGAAGTGTGTATGCATGGGTGGCAGATGTCTGCTACCCACTCGGACATGGGAGTTGGAACCTAGCTACACTCCTATTGAAGAAGGACTTTGGAAATCGCTGTATTCAACTCAGATACACGGGAGTTCAGGCCCAATGCTTACACATGCTTTTCCCACAAACTATCCCAGCCACTAACAGAAGGAGGTTAGCAGGTAAGTCTACAGTCAGGCAGGATGCGGGAGGGTCCTGCCCTGTCCTCAGCTCTCACAGGGAAGCATGCCTAGAAGCCAGCTCTCAACTAGCTGCATTCTTATGACAGTGTGAAGGTAGCAGTATTCTGAGTAAGGCGGTTCCGAGATTACCACTCTACTGCACCTGGAGATACCCTCCAGGTCTGCATTGTTAACTTGCGTCTCAGAAGCCTGTGGCAAACGTCTCTGGTGAAGACCTGCGAAACTCACTCTGCAGGCAGTGTGGAACTGTGAGGGACTGAGGGTGAGCTCAACTCTCAGAAGTAAGATGCTTTTGGACAAGGCGTTCAGCTACATTCTCACGTATGGAACTTAGTATGTAGCACCTGTCTACCCCAGGAATTACTAGGCTATCGCTGGAATGAGCTTGGAGGCACTAGTCTTGTGTGCCGGGAGATTCCAATTACCTCTCCCAACACTTCCGTCAAACAGCGAGCCTAGGCCTTTTAGAAGTGAAAGGAACCAGCAGGCTGGATGGGGAGGTACAGGCCTTAAGCTCAACTCTCAGAAGTGTGTATGCAGGGGAGACAGATGTCTGCTACCCACTCTGACATGGGAGTTGGAAACTACCTACACTCTGATTGAAGAAGGCCATTGGAAATCGCTGTATTCAACTCAGATACACAGGAGTTCAGGCCCAATGCTTACACATGCTTTTCCCGCAACCTCTCTCAGCCACTAACATTAGGATGTTAGCAGCTGCGCCTACAGTCAGGCAGGATGCGGGTGGGTTCTGCCATGTCCTCAGCACTCCCAGGGAAGCATGCCTAGAAGCCAGCTCTCAACTAGCTGCATTCTTATGGCAGTGTGAGGGTAGCAGTATTCTGAGTCAGGAGGTTCCAAGATTACCACTCTACTGCACCTGGAGATACCCTCCAGGTCTGCATTGTTAACTTGCGTCTCAGAAGCCTGTGGCAAACGTCTCTGGTGAAGACCTGCGAAACTCACTCTGCAGGCAGTGTGGTTCTGTGAGGGACTGAGGGTGAGCTCAACTCTCAGAAGTAAGATGTTTTTGGACAAGGCGTTCAACTACCTACTCACGTATGGAACTTAGTATGTAGCACCAGTCTACCCCAGGAATTACTAGGAAATCGCTTGATTGAGCTTGGAGGCACTCGTCTTGTGTGCCGGGAGATTCCAGTTACCTCTCCCAACACTTGCGTCAAGCAGCGAGCCTAGGCCTTTTGGAAGCGAAAGGTATCGGCAGGCAGGATGTTGGGTTACAGGCCATGAGCTCAACTCTCAGAAGTGTGTATGCATGGGTGGCAGATGTCTGCTACCCACTCGGACATGGGAGTTGGAACCTAGCTACACTCCTATTGAAGAAGGACTTTGGAAATCGCTGTATTCAACTCAGATACACGGGAGTTCAGGCCCAATGCTTACACATGCTTTTCCCACAAACTATCCCAGCCACTAACAGAAGGAGGTTAGCAGGTAAGTCTACAGTCAGGCAGGATGCGGGAGGGTCCTGCCCTGTCCTCAGCTCTCACAGGGAAGCATGCCTTGAAGCCAGCTCTCAACTAGCTGCATTCTTATGACAGTGTGAAGGTAGCAGTATTCTGAGTAAGGCGGTTCCGAGATTACCACTCTACTGCACCTGGAGATACCCTCCAGGTCTGCATTGTTAACTTGCGTCTCAGAAGCCTGTGGCAAACGTCTCTGGTGAAGACCTGCGAAACTCACTCTGCAGGCAGTGTGGAACTGTGAGGGACTGAGGGTGAGCTCAACTCTCAGAAGTAAGATGCTTTTGGACAAGGCGTTCAGCTACATTCTCACGTATGGAACTTAGTATGTAGCACCTGTCTACCCCAGGAATTACTAGGCTATCGCTGGAACGAGCTTGGAGGCACTAGTTTTGTGTGCCGGGAGATTCCAATTACCTCTCCCAACACTTCCGTCAAACAGCGAGCCTAGGCCTTTTAGAAGCCAAGGGTACCAGCAGGCTGGATGGGGAGGTACAGGCCTTAAGCTCAACTCTCAGAAGTGTGTATGCAGGGGAGACAGATGTCTGCTACCCACTCTGACATGGGAGTTGGAAACTACCTACACTCTGATTGAAGAAGGCCTTTGGAAATCGCTATATTCAACTCAGATACACAGGAGTTCAGGCCCAATGCTTACACATGCTTTTCCCGCAACCTCTCTCAGCCACTAACATTAGGATGTTAGCAGCTGCGCCTACAGTCAGGCAGGATGCGGGTGGGTTCTGCCATGTCCTCAGCACTCCCAGGGAAGCATGCCTAGAAGCCAGCTCTCAACTAGCTGCATTCTTATGGCAGTGTGAAGGTAGCAGTATTCTGAGTCAGGAGGTTCCAAGATTACCACTCTACTGCACCTGGAGATACCCTCCAGGTCTGCATTGTTAACTTGCGTCTCAGAAGCCTGTGGCAAACGTCTCTGGTGAAGACCTGCGAAACTCACTCTGCAGGCAGTGTGGAACTGTGAGGGACTGAGGGTGAGCTCAACTCTCAGAAGTAAGATGCTTTTGGACAAGGCGTTCAGCTACCTTCTCACGTATGGAACTTAGTATGTAGCAGCAGTCTACCACACGAATTACTAGGCAATCGCTGGAATGAGCTTGGAGGCCCTAGTCTTGTGTGCCGGGAGATTCCAATTACCTCTCCCAACACTTCCGTCAAACAGCGAGCCTAGGCCTTTTAGAAGTGAAAGGAACCAGCAGGCTGGATGGGGAGGTACAGGCCTTAAGCTCAACTCTCAGAAGTGTGTATGCAGGGGAGACAGATGTCTGCTACCCACTCTGACATGGGAGTTGGAAACTAGCTACACAATGATTGAAGAAGGCCATTGGAAATCGCTGTATTCAACTCAGATACACAGGAGTTCAGGCCCAATGCTTACACATGCTTTTCCCGCAACCTCTCTCAGCCACTAACATTAGGATGTTAGCAGCTGCGCCTACAGTCAGGCAGGATGCGGGTGGGTTCTGCCCTGTCCTCAGCACTCCCAGGGAAGCATGCCTAGAAGCCAGCTCTCAACTAGCTGCATTCTTATGGCAGTGTGAAGGTAGCAGTATTCTGAGTAAGGAGGTTCCGAGATTACCACTCTACTGCACCTGGAGATACCCTCCAGGTCTGCATTGTTAACTTGCGTCTCAGAAGCCTCTGGCAAACGTCTCTGGTGAAGACGTCCGAAACTCACTCTGCAGGCAGTGTGGAACTGTGAGGGACTGAGGGTGAGCTCAACTCTCAGAAGTAAGATGTTTTTGGACAAGGCGTTCAACTACCTACTCACGTATGGAACTTAGTATGTAGCACCAGTCTACCCCAGGAATTACTAGGAAATCGCTTGATTGAGCTTGGAGGCACTCGTCTTGTGTGCCGGGAGATTCCAGTTACCTCTCCCAACACTTGCGTCAAGCAGCGAGCCTAGGCCTTTTAGAAGCGAAAGGTAGCGGCAGGCAGGATGTTGGGTTACAGGCCATAAGCTCAACTCTCAGAAGTGTGTATGCATGGGTGGCAGATGTCTGCTACCCACTCGGACATGGGAGTTGGAACCTAGCTACACTCCTATTGAAGAAGGACTTTGGAAATCGCTGTATTCAACTCAGATACACGGGAGTTCAGGCCCAATGCTTACACATGCTTTTCCCACAAACTATCCCAGCCACTAACAGAAGGAGGTTAGCAGGTAAGTCTACAGTCAGGCAGGATGCGGGAGGGTCCTGCCCTGTCCTCAGCTCTCACAGGGAAGCATGCCTTGAAGCCAGCTCTCAACTAGCTGCATTCTTATGACAGTGTGAAGGTAGCAGTATTCTGAGTAAGGAGGTTCCCAGATTACCACTCTACTGCACCTGGAGATACCCTCCAGGTCTGCATTGTTAACTTGCGTCTCAGAGGCCTCTGGCAAACGTCTCTGGTGAAGACGTGCGAAACTCACTCTGCAGGCAGTGTGGAACTGTGAGGGACTGAGGGTCAGCTCAACTCTCAGCAGTAAGATGTTTTTGGACAAGGCGTTCAAATACCTACTCACGTATGGAACTTAGTATGTAGCACCAGTCTACCCCAGGAATTACTGGGAAATCGCTGGATTGAGCTTGGAGGCACTAGTCTTGTTGCCGGGAGATTCCAGTTACCTCTCCCAACACTTCGGTGAAGCAGCGAGCCTAGGCCTTTTGGAAGCGAAAGCTAGCTGCAGGCAGGAGGTAGGGTTACAGGCCATAAGCTCAACTCTCAGAAGTGTGTATGCATGGGAGGCAGATGTCTTCTACCCACTCGTACATGCGAGTGGGAACCTACTACACTCTGATGAAAAAGGACTTTGGAAATTGCTGTATTCAACTCAGATACACGTGGGTTCAGGCACAACGATTCCACATGCTTTTCTCACAACCTTTCCCTGCCACTAACATGAGGACGTTAGCAGCTCCTTCTACAGTCAAGCAGGATGCGGGAGGGTTGTGCCCTGTCCTTAGCTCTCACAGGGAAGCATGTCTTGAAGCCAGCGGTCAACTAGCTGCATACTTATGGCAGGGTCAAGGTAGCAGTATTCTGAGACAGGAGGTTCCCAGATTACCACTCTACTGCACCTGGAGATACCCTCCAGGTCTGCATTGTTAACTTGCGTCTCAGAGGCCTCTGGCAAACGTCTCTGGTGAAGACGTGCGAAACTCACTCTGCAGGCAGTGTGGAACTGTGAGGGACTGAGGGTCAGCTCAACTCTCAGCAGTAAGATGTTTTTGGACAAGGCGTTCAAATACCTACTCACGTATGGAACTTAGTATGTAGCACCTGTCTACCCCAGGAATTACTAGGAAATCGCTTGATTGAGCTTGGAGGCACTCGTCTTGTGTGCCGGGAGATTCCAGTTACCTCTCCCAACACTTGCGTCAAGCAGCGAGCCTAGGCCTTTTGGAAGCGAAAGGTAGCGGCAGGCAGGATGTTGGGTTACAGGCCATAAGCTCAACTCTCAGAAGTGTGTATGCATGGGTGGCAGATGTCTGCTACCCACTCGGACATGGGAGTTGGAACCTAGCTACACTCCTATTGAAGAAGGACTTTGGAAATCGCTGTATTCAACTCAGATACACGGGAGTTCAGGCCCAATGCTTACACATGCTTTTCCCACAAACTATCCCAGCCACTAACAGAAGGAGGTTAGCAGGTAAGTCTACAGTCAGGCAGGATGCGGGAGGGTCCTGCCCTGTCCTCAGCTCTCACAGGGAAGCATGCCTTGAAGCCAGCTCTCAACTAGCTGCATTCTTATGACAGTGTGAAGGTAGCAGTATTCTGAGTAAGGCGGTTCCGAGATTACCACTCTACTGCACCTGGAGATACCCTCCAGGTCTGCATTGTTAACTTGCGTCTCAGAAGCCTGTGGCAAACGTCTCTGGTGAAGACCTGCGAAACTCACTCTGCAGGCAGTGTGGAACTGTGAGGGACTGAGGGTGAGCTCAACTCTCAGAAGTAAGATGCTTTTGGACAAGGCGTTCAGCTACATTCTCACGTATGGAACTTAGTATGTAGCACCTGTCTACCCCAGGAATTACTAGGCTATCGCTGGAACGAGCTTGGAGGCACTAGTCTTGTGTGCCGGGAGATTCCAATTACCTCTCCCAACACTTCCGTCAAACAGCGAGCCTAGGCCTTTTAGAAGTGAAAGGAACCAGCAGGCTGGATGGGGAGGTACAGGCCTTAAGCTCAACTCTCAGAAGTGTGTATGCAGGGGAGACAGATGTCTGCTACCCACTCTGACATGGGAGTTGGAAACTACCTACACTCTGATTGAAGAAGGCCATTGGAAATCGCTATATTCAACTCAGATACACAGGAGTTCAGGCCCAATGCTTACACATGCTTTTCCCGCAACCTCTCTCAGCCACTAACATTAGGATGTTAGCAGCTGCGCCTACAGTCAGGCAGGATGCGGGTGGGTTCTGCCATGTCCTCAGCACTCCCAGGGAAGCATGCCTAGAAGCCAGCTCTCAACTAGCTGCATTCTTATGGCAGTGTGAAGGTAGCAGTATTCTGAGTCAGGAGGTTCCCAGATTACCAATCTACTGCACCTGGAGATACCCTCCAGGTCTGCATTGTTAACTTGCGTCTCAGAAGCCTATGGCAAACGTCTCTGGTGAAGACCTGCGAAACTCACTCTGCAGGCAGTGTGGAACTGTGAGGGACTGAGGATGAGCTCAACTCTCAGAAGTAAGATGCTTTTGGACAAGGCGTTCAGCTACATTCTCACGTATGGAACTTAGTATGTAGCACCTGTCTACCCCAGGAATTACTAGGCTATCGCTGGAATGAGCTTGGAGGCACTAGTCTTGTGTGCCGGGAGATTCCAATTACCTCTCCCAACACTTCCGTCAAACAGCGAGCCTAGGCCTTTTAGAAGTGAAAGGAACCAGCAGGCTGGATGGGGAGGTACAGGCCTTAAGCTCAACTCTCAGAAGTGTGTATGCAGGGGAGACAGATGTCTGCTACCCACTCTGACATGGGAGTTGGAAACTACCTACACTCTGATTGAAGAAGGCCATTGGAAATCGCTGTATTCAACTCAGATACACAGGAGTTCAGGCCCAATGCTTACACATGCTTTTCCCGCAACCTCTCTCAGCCACTAACATTAGGATGTTAGCAGCTGCGCCTACAGTCAGGCAGGATGCGGGTGGGTTCTGCCATGTCCTCAGCACTCCCAGGGAAGCATGCCTAGAAGCCAGCTCTCAACTAGCTGCATTCTTATGGCAGTGTGAGGGTAGCAGTATTCTGAGTCAGGAGGTTCCAAGATTACCACTCTACTGCACCTGGAGATACCCTCCAGGTCTGCATTGTTAACTTGCGTCTCAGAAGCCTGTGGCAAACGTCTCTGGTGAAGACCTGCGAAACTCACTCTGCAGGCAGTGTGGAACTGTGAGGGACTGAGGGTGAGCTCAACTCTCAGAAGTAAGATGTTTTTGGACAAGGCATTCAACTACATACTCACGTATGGAACTTAGTATGTAGCACCAGTCTACCCCAGGAATTACTAGGAAATCGCTTGATTGAGCTTGGAGGCACTCGTCTTGTGTGCCGGGAGATTCCAGTTACCTCTCCCAACACTTGCGTCAAGCAGCGAGCCTAGGCCTTTTGGAAGCGAAAGGTAGCGGCAGGCAGGATGTTGGGTTACAGGCCATGAGCTCAACTCTCAGAAGTGTGTATGCATGGGTGGCAGATGTCTGCTACCCACTCGGACATGGGAGTTGGAACCTAGCTACACTCCTATTGAAGAAGGACTTTGGAAATCGCTGTATTCAACTCAGATACACGGGAGTTCAGGCCCAATGCTTACACATGCTTTTCCCACAAACTATCCCAGCCACTAACAGAAGGAGGTTAGCAGGTAAGTCTACAGTCAGGCAGGATGCGGGAGGGTCCTGCACTGTCCTCAGCTCTCACAGGGAAGCATGCCTTGAAGCCAGCTCTCAACTAGCTGCATTCTTATGACAGTGTGAAGGTAGCAGTATTCTGAGTAAGGCGGTTCCGAGATTACCACTCTACTGCACCTGGAGATACCCTCCAGGTCTGCATTGTTAACTTGCGTCTCAGAAGCCTGTGGCAAACGTCTCTGGTGAAGACCTGCGAAACTCACTCTGCAGGCAGTGTGGAACTGTGAGGGACTGAGGGTGAGCTCAACTCTCAGAAGTAAGATGCTTTTGGACAAGGCGTTCAGCTACATTCTCACGTATGGAACTTAGTATGTAGCACCTGTCTACCCCAGGAATTACTAGGCTATCGCTGGAACGAGATTGGAGGCACTAGTCTTGTGTGCCGGGAGATTCCAATTACCTCTCCCAACACTTCCGTCAAACAGCGAGCCTAGGCCTTTTAGAAGTGAAAGGAACCAGCAGGCTGGATGGGGAGGTACAGGCCTTAAGCTCAACTCTCAGAAGTGTGTATGCAGGGGAGACAGATGTCTGCTACCCACTCTGACATGGGAGTTGGAAACTACCTACACTCTGATTGAAGAAGGCCATTGGAAATCGCTATATTCAACTCAGATACACAGGAGTTCAGGCCCAATGCTTACACATGCTTTTCCCGCAACCTCTCTCAGCCACTAACATTAGGATGTTAGCAGCTGCGCCTACAGTCAGGCAGGATGCGGGTGGGTTCTGCCATGTCCTCAGCACTCCCAGGGAAGCATGCCTAGAAGCCAGCTCTCAACTAGCTGCATTCTTATGGCAGTGTGAAGGTAGCAGTATTCTGAGTCAGGAGGTTCCAAGATTACCACTCTACTGCACCTGGAGATACCCTCCAGGTCTGCATTGTTAACTTGCGTCTCAGAAGCCTGTGGCAAACGTCTCTGGTGAAGACCTGCGAAACTCACTCTGCAGGCAGTGTGGAACTGTGAGGGACTGAGGGTGAGCTCAACTCTCAGAAGTAAGATGCTTTTGGACAAGGCGTTCAGCTACCTTCTCACGTATGGAACTTACTATGTAGCAGCAGTCTACCACACGAATTACTAGGCAATCGCTGGAATGAGCTTGGAGGCCCTAGTCTTGTGTGCCGGGAGATTCCAATTACCTCTCCCAACACTTCCGTCAAACAGCGAGCCTAGGCCTTTTAGAAGTGAAAGGAACCAGCAGGCTGGATGGGGAGGTACAGGCCTTAAGCTCAACTCTCAGAAGTGTGTATGCAGGGGAGACAGATGTCTGCTACCCACTCTGACATGGGAGTTGGAAACTACCTACACTCTGATTGAAGAAGGCCATTGGAAATCGCTGTATTCAACTCAGATACACAGGAGTTCAGGCCCAATGCTTACACATGCTTTTCCCGCAACCTCTCTCAGCCACTAACATTAGGATGTTAGCAGCTGCGCCTACAGTCAGGCAGGATGCGGGTGGGTTCTGCCATGTCCTCAGCACTCCCAGGGAAGCATGCCTAGAAGCCAGCTCTCAACTAGCTGCATTCTTATGGCAGTGTGAAGGTAGCAGTATTCTGAGTAAGGAGGTTCCCAGATTACCACTCTACTGCACCTGGAGATACCCTCCAGGTCTGCATTGTTAACTTGCGTCTCAGAAGCCTCTGGCAAACGTCTCTGGTGAAGACGTCCGAAACTCACTCTGCAGGCAGTGTGGAACTGTGAGGGACTGAGGGTGAGCTCAACTCTCAGAAGTAAGATGTTTTTGGACAAGGCGTTCAACTACCTACTCACGTATGGAACTTAGTATGTAGCACCAGTCTACCCCAGGAATTACTAGGAAATCGCTTGATTGAGCTTGGAGGCACTCGTCTTGTGTGCCGGGAGATTCCAGTTACCTCTCCCAACACTTGCGTCAAGCAGCGAGCCTAGGCCTTTTAGAAGCGAAAGGTAGCGGCAGGCAGGATGTTGGGTTACAGGCCATAAGCTCAACTCTCAGAAGTGTGTATGCATGGGTGGCAGATGTCTGCTACCCACTCGGACATGGGAGTTGGAACCTAGCTACACTCCTATTGAAGAAGGACTTTGGAAATCGCTGTATTCAACTCAGATACACGGGAGTTCAGGCCCAATGCTTACACATGCTTTTCCCACAAACTATCCCAGCCACTAACAGAAGGAGGTTAGCAGGTAAGTCTACAGTCAGGCAGGATGCGGGAGGGTCCTGCCCTGTCCTCAGCTCTCACAGGGAAGCATGCCTTGAAGCCAGCTCTCTACCAGCTGCATTCTTATGACAGTGTGAAGGTAGCAGTATTCTGAGTAAGGAGGTTCCCAGATTACCACTCTACTGCACCTGGAGATACCCTCCAGGTCTGCATTGTTAACTTGCGTCTCAGAGGCCTCTGGCAAACGTCTCTGGTGAAGACGTGCGAAACTCACTCTGCAGGCAGTGTGGAACTGTGAGGGACTGAGGGTCAGCTCAACTCTCAGCAGTAAGATGTTTTTGGACAAGGCGTTCAAATACCTACTCACGTATGGAACTTAGTATGTAGCACCAGTCTACCCCAGGAATTACTGGGAAATCGCTGGATTGAGCTTGGAGGCACTAGTCTTGTTGTCGGGAGATTCCAGTTACCTCTCCCAACACTTCGGTGAAGCAGCGAGCCTAGGCCTTTTGGAAGCGAAAGCTAGCTGCAGGCAGGAGGTAGGGTTACAGGCCATAAGCTCAACTCTCAGAAGTGTGTATGCATGGGAGGCAGATGTCTTCTACCCACTCGTACATGCGAGTGGGAACCTACTACACTCTGATGAAAAAGGACTTTGGAAATTGCTGTATTCAACTCAGATACACGTGGGTTCAGGCACAACGATTCCACATGCTTTTCTCACAACCTTTCCCTGCCACTAACATGAGGACGTTAGCAGCTCCTTCTACAGTCAAGCAGGATGCGGGAGGGTTGTGCCCTGTCCTTAGCTCTCACAGGGAAGCATGTCTTGAAGCCAGCGGTCAACTAGCTGCATACTTATGGCAGGGTCAAGGTAGCAGTATTCTGAGACAGGAGGTTCCCAGATTACCACTCTACTGCACCTGGAGATACCCTCCAGGTCTGCATTGTTAACTTGCGTCTCAGAGGCCTCTGGCAAACGTCTCTGGTGAAGACGTGCGAAACTCACTCTGCAGGCAGTGTGGAACTGTGAGGGACTGAGGGTCAGCTCAACTCTCAGCAGTAAGATGTTTTTGGACAAGGCGTTCAAATACCTACTCACGTATGGAACTTAGTATGTAGCACCTGTCTACCCCAGGAATTACTAGGAAATCGCTTGATTGAGCTTGGAGGCACTCGTCTTGTGTGCCGGGAGATTCCAGTTACCTCTCCCAACACTTGCGTCAAGCAGCGAGCCTAGGCCTTTTGGAAGCGAAAGGTAGCGGCAGGCAGGATGTTGGGTTACAGGCCATAAGCTCAACTCTCAGAAGTGTGTATGCATGGGTGGCAGATGTCTGCTACCCACTCGGACATGGGAGTTGGAACCTAGCTACACTCCTATTGAAGAAGGACTTTGGAAATCGCTGTATTCAACTCAGATACACGGGAGTTCAGGCCCAATGCTTACACATGCTTTTCCCACAAACTATCCCAGCCACTAACAGAAGGAGGTTAGCAGGTAAGTCTACAGTCAGGCAGGATGCGGGAGGGTCCTGCCCTGTCCTCAGCTCTCACAGGGAAGCATGCCTAGAAGCCAGCTCTCAACTAGCTGCATTCTTATGACAGTGTGAAGGTAGCAGTATTCTGAGTAAGGCGGTTCCGAGATTACCACTCTACTGCACCTGGAGATACCCTCCAGGTCTGCATTGTTAACTTGCGTCTCAGAAGCCTGTGGCAAACGTGTCTGGTGAAGACCTGCGAAACTCACTCTGCAGGCAGTGTGGAACTGTGAGGGACTGAGGGTGAGCTCAACTCTCAGAAGTAAGATGCTTTTGGACAAGGCGTTCAGCTACATTCTCACGTATGGAACTTAGTATGTAGCACCTGTCTACCCCAGGAATTACTAGGCTATCGCTGGAATGAGCTTGGAGGCACTAGTCTTGTGTGCCGGGAGATTCCAATTACCTCTCCCAACACTTCCGTCAAACAGCGAGCCTAGGCCTTTTAGAAGTGAAAGGAACCAGCAGGCTGGATGGGGAGGTACAGGCCTTAAGCTCAACTCTCAGAAGTGTGTATGCAGGGGAGACAGATGTCTGCTACCCACTCTGACATGGGAGTTGGAAACTACCTACACTCTGATTGAAGAAGGCCATTGGAAATCGCTGTATTCAACTCAGATACACAGGAGTTCAGGCCCAATGCTTACACATGCTTTTCCCGCAACCTCTCTCAGCCACTAACATTAGGATGTTAGCAGCTGCGCCTACAGTCAGGCAGGATGCGGGTGGGTTCTGCCATGTCCTCAGCACTCCCAGGGAAGCATGCCTAGAAGCCAGCTCTCAACTAGCTGCATTCTTATGGCAGTGTGAGGGTAGCAGTATTCTGAGTCAGGAGGTTCCAAGATTACCACTCTACTGCACCTGGAGATACCCTCCAGGTCTGCATTGTTAACTTGCGTCTCAGAAGCCTGTGGCAAACGTCTCTGGTGAAGACCTGCGAAACTCACTCTGCAGGCAGTGTGGAACTGTGAGGGACTGAGGGTGAGCTCAACTCTCAGAAGTAAGATGTTTTTGGACAAGGCGTTCAACTACCTACTCACGTATGGAACTTAGTATGTAGCACCAGTCTACCCCAGGAATTACTAGGAAATCGCTTGATTGAGCTTGGAGGCACTCGTCTTGTGTGCCGGGAGATTCCAGTTACCTCTCCCAACACTTGCGTCAAGCAGCGAGCCTAGGCCTTTTGGAAGCGAAAGGTAGCGGCAGGCAGGATGTTGGGTTACAGGCCATGAGCTCAACTCTCAGAAGTGTGTATGCATGGGTGGCAGATGTCTGCTACCCACTCGGACATGGGAGTTGGAAACTAGCTACACTCCTATTGAAGAAGGACTTTGGAAATCGCTGTATTCAACTCAGATACACGGGAGTTCAGGCCCAATGCTTACACATGCTTTTCCCACAAACTATCCCAGCCACTAACAGAAGGAGGTTAGCAGGTAAGTCTACAGTCAGGCAGGATGCGGGAGGGTCCTGCCCTGTCCTCAGCTCTCACAGGGAAGCATGCCTTGAAGCCAGCTCTCAACTAGCTGCATTCTTATGACAGTGTGAAGGTAGCAGTATTCTGAGTAAGGCGGTTCCGAGATTACCACTCTACTGCACCTGGAGATACCCTCCAGGTCTGCATTGTTAACTTGCGTCTCAGAAGCCTGTGGCAAACGTCTCTGGTGAAGACCTGCGAAACTCACTCTGCAGGCAGTGTGGAACTGTGAGGGACTGAGGGTGAGCTCAACTCTCAGAAGTAAGATGCTTTTGGACAAGGCGTTCAGCTACATTCTCACGTATGGAACTTAGTATGTAGCACCTGTCTACCCCAGGAATTACTAGGCTATCGCTGGAACGAGCTTGGAGGCACTAGTCTTGTGTGCCGGGAGATTCCAATTACCTCTCCCAACACTTCCGTCAAACAGCGAGCCTAGGCCTTTTAGAAGTGAAAGGAACCAGCAGGCTGGATGGGGAGGTACAGGCCTTAAGCTCAACTCTCAGAAGTGTGTATGCAGGGGAGACAGATGTCTGCTACCCACTCTGACATGGGAGTTGGAACCTAGCTACACTCTGATTGAAGAAGGTCATTGGAAATCGCTATATTCAACTCAGATACACAGGAGTTCAGGCCCAATGCTTACACATGCTTTTCCCGCAACCTCTCTCAGCCACTAACATTAGGATGTTAGCAGCTGCGCCTACAGTCAGGCAGGATGCGGGTGGGTTCTGCCATGTCCTCAGCACTCCCAGGGAAGCATGCCTAGAAGCCAGCTCTCAACTAGCTGCATTCTTATGGCAGTGTGAAGGTAGCAGTATTCTGAGTCAGGAGGTTCCAAGATTACCACTCTACTGCACCTGGAGATACCCTCCAGGTCTGCATTGTTAACTTGCGTCTCAGAAGCCTGTGGCAAACGTCTCTGGTGAAGACCTGCGAAACTCACTCTGCAGGCAGTGTGGAACTGTGAGGGACTGAGGGTGAGCTCAACTCTCAGAAGTAAGATGCTTTTGGACAAGGCGTTCAGCTACCTTCTCACGTATGGAACTTACTATGTAGCAGCAGTCTACCACACGAATTACTAGGCAATCGCTGGAATGAGCTTGGAGGCCCTAGTCTTGTGTGCCGGGAGATTCCAATTACCTCTCCCAACACTTCCGTCAAACAGCGAGCCTAGGCCTTTTAGAAGTGAAAGGAACCAGCAGGCTGGATGGGGAGGTACAGGCCTTAAGCTCAACTCTCAGAAGTGTGTATGCAGGGGAGACAGATGTCTGCTACCCACTCTGACATGGGAGTTGGAAACTACCTACACTCTGATTGAAGAAGGCCATTGGAAATCGCTGTATTCAACTCAGATACACAGGAGTTCAGGCCCAATGCTTACACATGCTTTTCCCGCAACCTCTCTCAGCCACTAACATTAGGATGTTAGCAGCTGCGCCTACAGTCAGGCAGGATGCGGGTGGGTTCTGCCCTGTCCTCAGCACTCCCAGGGAAGCATGCCTAGAAGCCAGCTCTCAACTAGCTGCATTCTTATGGCAGTGTGAAGGTAGCAGTATTCTGAGTAAGGAGGTTCCCAGATTACCACTCTACTGCACCTGGAGATACCCTCCAGGTCTGCATTGTTAACTTGCGTCTCAGAAGCCTCTGGCAAACGTCTCTGGTGAAGACGTCCGAAACTCACTCTGCAGGCAGTGTGGAACTGTGAGGGACTGAGGGTGAGCTCAACTCTCAGAAGTAAGATGTTTTTGGACAAGGCGTTCAACTACCTACTCACGTATGGAACTTAGTATGTAGCACCAGTCTACCCCAGGAATTACTAGGAAATCGCTTGATTGAGCTTGGAGGCACTCGTCTTGTGTGCCGGGAGATTCCAGTTACCTCTCCCAACACTTGCGTCAAGCAGCGAGCCTAGGCCTTTTAGAAGCGAAAGGTAGCGGCAGGCAGGATGTTGGGTTACAGGCCATAAGCTCAACTCTCAGAAGTGTGTATGCATGGGTGGCAGATGTCTGCTACCCACTCGGACATGGGAGTTGGAACCTAGCTACACTCCTATTGAAGAAGGACTTTGGAAATCGCTGTATTCAACTCAGATACACGGGAGTTCAGGCCCAATGCTTACACATGCTTTTCCCACAAACTATCCCAGCCACTAACAGAAGGAGGTTAGCAGGTAAGTCTACAGTCAGGCAGGATGCGGGAGGGTCCTGCCCTGTCCTCAGCTCTCACAGGGAAGCATGCCTTGAAGCCAGCTCTCAACTAGCTGCATTCTTATGACAGTGTGAAGGTAGCAGTATTCTGAGTAAGGAGGTTCCCAGATTACCACTCTACTGCACCTGGAGATACCCTCCAGGTCTGCATTGTTAACTTGCGTCTCAGAGGCCTCTGGCAAACGTCTCTGGTGAAGACGTGCGAAACTCACTCTGCAGGCAGTGTGGAACTGTGAGGGACTGAGGGTCAGCTCAACTCTCAGCAGTAAGATGTTTTTGGACAAGGCGTTCAAATACCTACTCACGTATGGAACTTAGTATGTAGCACCAGTCTACCCCAGGAATTACTGGGAAATCGCTGGATTGAGCTTGGAGGCACTAGTCTTGTTGCCGGGAGATTCCAGTTACCTCTCCCAACACTTCGGTGAAGCAGCGAGCCTAGGCCTTTTGGAAGCGAAAGCTAGCTGCAGGCAGGAGGTAGGGTTACAGGCCATAAGCTCAACTCTCAGAAGTGTGTATGCATGGGAGGCAGATGTCTTCTACCCACTCGTACATGCGAGTGGGAACCTACTACACTCTGATGAAAAAGGACTTTGGAAATTGCTGTATTCAACTCAGATACACGTGGGTTCAGGCACAACGATTCCACATGCTTTTCTCACAACCTTTCCCTGCCACTAACATGAGGACGTTAGCAGCTCCTTCTACAGTCAAGCAGGATGCGGGAGGGTTGTGCCCTGTCCTTAGCTCTCACAGGGAAGCATGTCTTGAAGCCAGCGGTCAACTAGCTGCATACTTATGGCAGGGTCAAGGTAGCAGTATTCTGAGACAGGAGGTTCCCAGATTACCACTCTACTGCACCTGGAGATACCCTCCAGGTCTGCATTGTTAACTTGCGTCTCAGAGGCCTCTGGCAAACGTCTCTGGTGAAGACGTGCGAAACTCACTCTGCAGGCAGTGTGGAACTGTGAGGGACTGAGGGTCAGCTCAACTCTCAGCAGTAAGATGTTTTTGGACAAGGCGTTCAAATACCTACTCACGTATGGAACTTAGTATGTAGCACCTGTCTACCCCAGGAATTACTAGGAAATCGCTTGATTGAGCTTGGAGGCACTCGTCTTGTGTGCCGGGAGATTCCAGTTACCTCTCCCAACACTTGCGTCAAGCAGCGAGCCTAGGCCTTTTGGAAGCGAAAGGTAGCGGCAGGCAGGATGTTGGGTTACAGGCCATAAGCTCAACACTCAGAAGTGTGTATGCATGGGTGGCAGATGTCTGCTACCCACTCGGACATGGGAGTTGGAACCTAGCTACACTCCTATTGAAGAAGGACTTTGGAAATCGCTGTATTCAACTCAGATACACGGGAGTTCAGGCCCAATGCTTACACATGCTTTTCCCACAAACTATCCCAGCCACTAACAGAAGGAGGTTAGCAGGTAAGTCTACAGTCAGGCAGGATGCAGGAGGGTCCTGCCCTGTCCTCAGCTCTCACAGGGAAGCATGCCTAGAAGCCAGCTCTCAACTAGCTGCATTCTTATGACAGTGTGAAGGTAGCAGTATTCTGAGTAAGGCGGTTCCGAGATTACCACTCTACTGCACCTGGAGATACCCTCCACGTCTGCATTGTTAACTTGCGTCTCAGAAGCCTGTGGCAAACGTCTCTGGTGAAGACCTGCGAAACTCACTCTGCAGGCAGTGTGGAACTGTGAGGGACTGAGGGTGAGCTCAACTCTCAGAAGTAAGATGCTTTTGGACAAGGCGTTCAGCTACATTCTCACGTATGGAACTTAGTATGTAGCACCAGTCTACCCCAGGAATTACTAGGCTATCGCTGGAATGAGCTTGGAGGCACTAGTCTTGTGTGCCGGGAGATTCCAATTACCTCTCCCAACACTTCCGTCAAACAGCGAGCCTAGGCCTTTTAGAAGTGAAAGGAACCAGCAGGCTGGATGGGGAGGTACAGGCCTTAAGCTCAACTCTCAGAAGTGTGTATGCAGGGGAGACAGATGTCTGCTACCCACTCTGACATGGGAGTTGGAAACTACCTACACTCTGATTGAAGAAGGCCATTGGAAATCGCTGTATTCAACTCAGATACACAGGAGTTCAGGCCCAATGCTTACACATGCTTTTCCCGCAACCTCTCTCAGCCACTAACATTAGGATGTTAGCAGCTGCGCCTACAGTCAGGCAGGATGCGGGTGGGTTCTGCCATGTCCTCAGCACTCCCAGGGAAGCATGCCTAGAAGCCAGCTCTCAACTAGCTGCATAGTTATGGCAGGGTCAAGGTAGCAGTATTCTGAGTCAGGAGGTTCCAAGATTACCACTCTACTGCACCTGGAGATACCCTCCAGGTCTGCATTGTTAACTTGCGTCTCAGAAGCCTGTGGCAAACGTCTCTGGTGAAGACCTGCGAAACTCACTCTGCAGGCAGTGTGGAACTGTGAGGGACTGAGGGTGAGCTCAACTCTCAGAAGTAAGATGTTTTTGGACAAGGCGTTCAACTACCTACTCACGTATGGAACTTAGTATGTAGCACCAGTCTACCCCAGGAATTACTAGGAAATCGCTTGATTGAGCTTGGAGGCACTCGTCTTGTGTGCCGGGAGATTCCAGTTACCTCTCCCAACACTTGCGTCAAGCAGCGAGCCTAGGCCTTTTGGAAGCGAAAGGTAGCGGCAGGCAGGCTGTTGGGTTACAGGCCATGAGCTCAACTCTCAGAAGTGTGTATGCATGGGTGGCAGATGTCTGCTACCCACTCGGACATGGGAGTTGGAACCTAGCTACACTCCTATTGAAGAAGGACTTTGGAAATCGCTGTATTCAACTCAGATACACGGGAGTTCAGGCCCAATGCTTACACATGCTTTTCCCACAAACTATCCCAGCCACTAACAGAAGGAGGTTAGCAGGTAAGTCTACAGTCAGGCAGGATGCGGGAGGGTCCTGCCCTGTCCTCAGCTCTCACAGGGAAGCATGCCTTGAAGCCAGCTCTCAACTAGCTGCATTCTTATGACAGTGTGAAGGTAGCAGTATTCTGAGTAAGGCGGTTCCGAGATTACCACTCTACTGCACCTGGAGATACCCTCCAGGTCTGCATTGTTAACTTGCGTCTCAGAAGCCTGTGGCAAACGTCTCTGGTGAAGACCTGCGAAACTCACTCTGCAGGCAGTGTGGAACTGTGAGGGACTGAGGGTGAGCTCAACTCTCAGAAGTAAGATGCTTTTGGACAAGGCGTTCAGCTACATTCTCACGTATGGAACTTAGTATGTAGCACCTGTCTACCCCAGGAATTACTAGGCTATCGCTGGAACGAGCTTGGAGGCACTAGTCTTGTGTGCCGGGAGATTCCAATTACCTCTCCCAACACTTCCGTCAAACAGCGAGCCTAGGCCTTTTAGAAGTGAAAGGAACCAGCAGGCTGGATGGGGAGGTACAGGCCTTAAGCTCAACTCTCAGAAGTGTGTATGCAGGGGAGACAGATGTCTGCTACCCACTCTGACATGGGAGTTGGAAACTACCTACACTCTGATTGAAGAAGGCCATTGGAAATCGCTATATTCAACTCAGATACACAGGAGTTCAGGCCCAATGCTTACACATGCTTTTCCCGCAACCTCTCTCAGCCACTAACATTAGGATGTTAGCAGCTGCGCCTACAGTCAGGCAGGATGCGGGTGGGTTCTGCCATGTCCTCAGCACTCCCAGGGAAGCATGCCTAGAAGCCAGCTCTCAACTAGCTGCATTCTTATGGCAGTGTGAAGGTAGCAGTATTCTGAGTCAGGAGGTTCCAAGATTACCACTCTACTGCACCTGGAGATACCCTCCAGGTCTGCATTGTTAACTTGCGTCTCAGAAGCCTGTGGCAAACGTCTCTGGTGAAGACCTGCGAAACTCACTCTGCAGGCAGTGTGGAACTGTGAGGGACTGAGGGTGAGCTCAACTCTCAGAAGTAAGATGCTTTTGGACAAGGCGTTCAGCTACCTTCTCACGTATGGAACTTACTATGTAGCAGCAGTCTACCACACGAATTACTAGGCAATCGCTGGAATGAGCTTGGAGGCCCTAGTCTTGTGTGCCGGGAGATTCCAATTACCTCTCCCAACACTTCCGTCAAACAGCGAGCCTAGGCCATTTAGAAGTGAAAGGAACCAGCAGGCTGGATGGGGAGGTACAGGCCTTAAGCTCAACTCTCAGAAGTGTGTATGCAGGGGAGACAGATGTCTGCTACCCACTCTGACATGGGAGTTGGAAACTACCTACACTCTGATTGAAGAAGGCCATTGGAAATCGCTGTATTCAACTCAGATACACAGGAGTTCAGGCCCAATGCTTACACATGCTTTTCCCGCAACCTCTCTCAGCCACTAACATTAGGATGTTAGCAGCTGCGCCTACAGTCAGGCAGGATGCGGGTGGGTTCTGCCCTGTCCTCAGCACTCCCAGGGAAGCATGCCTAGAAGCCAGCTCTCAACTAGCTGCATTCTTATGGCAGTGTGAAGGTAGCAGTATTCTGAGTAAGGAGGTTCCCAGATTACCACTCTACTGCACCTGGAGATACCCTCCAGGTCTGCATTGTTAACTTGCGTCTCAGAAGCCTGTGGCAAACGTCTCTGGTGAAGACGTCCGAAACTCACTCTGCAGGCAGTGTGGAACTGTGAGGGACTGAGGGTGAGCTCAACTCTCAGAAGTAAGATGTTTTTGGACAAGGCGTTCAACTACCTACTCACGTATGGAACTTAGTATGTAGCACCAGTCTACCCCAGGAATTACTAGGAAATCGCTTGATTGAGCTTGGAGGCACTCGTCTTGTGTGCCGGGAGATTCCAGTTACCTCTCCCAACACTTGCGTCAAGCAGCGAGCCTAGGCCTTTTAGAAGCGAAAGGTAGCGGCAGGCAGGATGTTGGGTTACAGGCCATAAGCTCAACTCTCAGAAGTGTGTATGCATGGGTGGCAGATGTCTGCTACCCACTCGGACATGGGAGTTGGAACCTAGCTACACTCCTATTGAAGAAGGACTTTGGAAATCGCTGTATTCAACTCAGATACACGGGAGTTCAGGCCCAGTGCTTACACATGCTTTTCCCACAAACTATCCCAGCCACTAACAGAAGGAGGTTAGCAGGTAAGTCTACAGTCAGGCAGGATGCGGGAGGGTCCTGCCCTGTCCTCAGCTCTCACAGGGAAGCATGCCTTGAAGCCAGCTCTCAACTAGCTGCATTCTTATGACAGTGTGAAGGTAGCAGTATTCTGAGTAAGGAGGTTCCCAGATTACCACTCTACTGCACTTGGAGATACCCTCCAGGTCTGCATTGTTAACTTGCGTCTCAGAGGCCTCTGGCAAACGTCTCTGGTGAAGACGTGCGAAACTCACTCTGCAGGCAGTGTGGAACTGTGAGGGACTGAGGGTCAGCTCAACTCTCAGCAGTAAGATGTTTTTGGACAAGGCGTTCAAATACCTACTCACGTATGGAACTTAGTATGTAGCACCAGTCTACCCCAGGAATTACTGGGAAATCGCTGGATTGAGCTTGGAGGCACTAGTCTTGTTGCCGGGAGATTCCAGTTACCTCTCCCAACACTTCGGTGAAGCAGCGAGCCTAGGCCTTTTGGAAGCGAAAGCTAGCTGCAGGCAGGAGGTAGGGTTACAGGCCATAAGCTCAACTCTCAGAAGTGTGTATGCATGGGAGGCAGATGTCTTCTACCCACTCGTACATGCGAGTGGGAACCTACTACACTCTGATGAAAAAGGACTTTGGAAATTGCTGTATTCAACTCAGATACACGTGGGTTCAGGCACAACGATTCCACATGCTTTTCTCACAACCTTTCCCTGCCACTAACATGAGGACGTTAGCAGCTCCTTCTACAGTCAAGCAGGATGCGGGAGGGTTGTGCCCTGTCCTTAGCTCTCACAGGGAAGCATGTCTTGAAGCCAGCGGTCAACTAGCTGCATACTTATGGCAGGGTCAAGGTAGCAGTATTCTGAGACAGGAGGTTCCCAGATTACCACTCTACTGCACCTGGAGATACCCTCCAGGTCTGCATTGTTAACTTGCGTCTCAGAGGCCTCTGGCAAACGTCTCTGGTGAAGACGTGCGAAACTCACTCTGCAGGCAGTGTGGAACTGTGAGGGACTGAGGGTCAGCTCAACTCTCAGCAGTAAGATGTTTTTGGACAAGGCGTTCAAATACCTACTCACGTATGGAACTTAGTATGTAGCACCTGTCTACCCCAGGAATTACTAGGAAATCGCTTGATTGAGCTTGGAGGCACTCGTCTTGTGTGCCGGGAGATTCCAGTTACCTCTCCCAACACTTGCGTCAAGCAGCGAGCCTAGGCCTTTTGGAAGCGAAAGGTAGCGGCAGGCAGGATGTTGGGTTACAGGCCATAAGCTCAACTCTCAGAAGTGTGTATGCATGGGTGGCAGATGTCTGCTACCCACTCGGACATGGGAGTTGGAACCTAGCTACACTCCTATTGAAGAAGGACTTTGGAAATCGCTGTATTCAACTCAGATACACGGGAGTTCAGGCCCAATGCTTACACATGCTTTTCCCACAAACTATCCCAGCCACTAACAGAAGGAGGTTAGCAGGTAAGTCTACAGTCAGGCAGGATGCGGGAGGGTCCTGCCCTGTCCTCAGCTCTCACAGGGAAGCATGCCTAGAAGCCAGCTCTCAACTAGCTGCATTCTTATGACAGTGTGAAGGTAGCAGTATTCTGAGTAAGGCGGTTCCGAGATTACCACTCTACTGCACCTGGAGATACCCTCCAGGTCTGCATTGTTAACTTGCGTCTCAGAAGCCTGTGGCAAACGTCTCTGGTGAAGACCTGCGAAACTCACTCTGCAGGCAGTGTGGAACTGTGAGGGACTGAGGGTGAGCTCAACTCTCAGAAGTAAGATGCTTTTGGACAAGGCGTTCAGCTACCTTCTCACGTATGGAACTTACTATGTAGCAGCAGTCTACCACACGAATTACTAGGCAATCGCTGGAATGAGCTTGGAGGCCCTAGTCTTGTGTGCCGGGAGATTCCAATTACCTCTCCCAACACTTCCGTCAAACAGCGAGCCTAGGCCTTTTAGAAGTGAAAGGAACCAGCAGGCTGGATGGGGATGTACAGGCCTTAAGCTCAACTCTCAGAAGTGTGTATGCAGGGGAGACAGATGTCTGCTACCCACTCTGACATGGGAGTTGGAAACTACCTACACTCTGATTGAAGAAGGCCATTGGAAATCGCTGTATTCAACTCAGATACACAGGAGTTCAGGCCCAATGCTTACACATGCTTTTCCCGCAACCTCTCTCAGCCACTAACATTAGGATGTTAGCAGCTGCGCCTACAGTCAGGCAGGATGCGGGTGGGTTCTGCCCTGTCCTCAGCACTCCCAGGGAAGCATGCCTAGAAGCCAGCTCTCAACTAGCTGCATTCTTATGGCAGTGTGAAGGTAGCAGTATTCTGAGTAAGGAGGTTCCCAGATTACCACTCTACTGCACCTGGAGATACCCTCCAGGTCTGCATTGTTAACTTGCGTCTCAGAAGCCTCTGGCAAACGTCTCTGGTGAAGACGTCCGAAACTCACTCTGCAGGCAGTGTGGAACTGTGAGGGACTGAGGGTGAGCTCAACTCTCAGAAGTAAGATGTTTTTGGACAAGGCGTTCAACTACCTACTCACGTATGGAACTTAGTATGTAGCACCAGTCTACCCCAGGAATTACTAGGAAATCGCTTGATTGAGCTTGGAGGCACTCGTCTTGTGTGCCGGAGATTCCAGTTACCTCTCCCAACACTTCCGTCAAGCAGCGAGCCTAGGCCTTTTGGAAGCGAAAGGTAGCGGCAGGCAGGATGTTGGGTTACAGGCCATAAGCTCAACTCTCAGAAGTGTGTATGCATGGGTGGCAGATGTCTGCTACCCACTCGGACATGGGAGTTGGAACCTAGCTACACTCCTATTGAAGAAGGACTTTGGAAATCGCTGTATTCAACTCAGATACACGGGAGTTCAGGCCCAATGCTTACACATGCTTTTCCCACAAACTATCCCAGCCACTAACAGAAGGAGGTTAGCAGGTAAGTCTACAGTCAGGCAGGATGCGGGAGGGTCCTGCCCTGTCCTCAGCTCTCACAGGGAAGCATGCCTTGAAGCCAGCTCTCAACTAGCTGCATTCTTATGACAGTGTGAAGGTAGCAGTATTCTGAGTAAGGAGGTTCCCAGATTACCACTCTACTGCACCTGGAGATACCCTCCAGGTCTGCATTGTTAACTTGCGTCTCAGAGGCCTCTGGCAAACGTCTCTGGTGAAGACGTGCGAAACTCACTCTGCAGGCAGTGTGGAACTGTGAGGGACTGAGGGTCAGCTCAACTCTCAGCAGTAAGATGTTTTTGGACAAGGCGTTCAAATACCTACTCACGTATGGAACTTAGTATGTAGCACCAGTCTACCCCAGGAATTACTGGGAAATCGCTGGATTGAGCTTGGAGGCACTAGTCTTGTTGCCGGGAGATTCCAGTTACCTCTCCCAACACTTCGGTGAAGCAGCGAGCCTAGGCCTTTTGGAAGCGAAAGCTAGCTGCAGGCAGGAGGTAGGGTTACAGGCCATAAGCTCAAGTCTCAGAAGTGTGTATGCATGGGAGGCAGATGTCTTCTACCCACTCGTACATGCGAGTGGGAACCTACTACACTCTGATGAAAAAGGACTTTGGAAATTGCTGTATTCAACTCAGATACACGTGGGTTCAGGCACAACGATTCCACATGCTTTTCTCACAACCTTTCCCTGCCACTAACATGAGGACGTTAGCAGCTCCTTCTACAGTCAAGCAGGATGCGGGAGGGTTGTGCCCTGTCCTTAGCTCTCACAGGGAAGCATGTCTTGAAGCCAGCGGTCAACTAGCTGCATACTTATGGCAGGGTCAAGGTAGCAGTATTCTGAGACAGGAGGTTCCCAGATTACCACTCTACTGCACCTGGAGATACCCTCCAGGTCTGCATTGTTAACTTGCGTCTCAGAGGCCTCTGGCAAACGTCTCTGGTGAAGACGTGCGAAACTCACTCTGCAGGCAGTGTGGATCTGTGAGGGACTGAGGGTCAGCTCAACTCTCAGCAGTAAGATGTTTTTGGACAAGGCGTTCAAATACCTACTCACGTATGGAACTTAGTATGTAGCACCTGTCTACCCCAGGAATTACTAGGAAATCGCTTGATTGAGCTTGGAGGCACTCGTCTTGTGTGCCGGGAGATTCCAGTTACCTCTCCCAACACTTGCGTCAAGCAGCGAGCCTAGGCCTTTTGGAAGCGAAAGGTAGCGGCAGGCAGGATGTTGGGTTACAGGCCATAAGCTCAACTCTCAGAAGTGTGTATGCATTGGTGGCAGATGTCTGCTACCCACTCGGACATGGGAGTTGGAACCTAGCTACACTCCTATTGAAGAAGGACTTTGGAAATCGCTGTATTCAACTCAGATACACGGGAGTTCAGGCCCAATGCTTACACATGCTTTTCCCACAAACTATCCCAGCCACTAACAGAAGGAGGTTAGCAGGTAAGTCTACAGTCAGGCAGGATGCGGGAGGGTCCTGCCCTGTCCTCAGCTCTCACAGGGAAGCATGCCTAGAAGCCAGCTCTCAACTAGCTGCATTCTTATGACAGTGTGAAGGTAGCAGTATTCTGAGTAAGGCGGTTCCGAGATTACCACTCTACTGCACCTGGAGATACCCTCCAGGTCTGCATTGTTAACTTGCGTCTCAGAAGCCTGTGGCAAACGTCTCTGGTGAAGACCTGCGAAACTCACTCTGCAGGCAGTGTGGAACTGTGAGGGACTGAGGGTGAGCTCAACTCTCAGAAGTAAGATGCTTTTGGACAAGGCGTTCAGCTACATTCTCACGTATGGAACTTAGTATGTAGCACCTGTCTACCCCAGGAATTACTAGGCAATCGCTGGAATGAGCTTGGAGGCCCTAGTCTTGTGTGCCGGGAGATTCCAATTACCTCTCCCAACACTTCCGTCAAACAGCGAGCCTAGGCCTTTTAGAAGTGAAAGGAACCAGCAGGCTGGATGGGGAGGTACAGGCCTTAAGCTCAACTCTCAGAAGTGTGTATGCAGGGGAGACAGATGTCTGCTACCCACTCTGACATGGGAGTTGGAAACTACCTACACTCTGATTGAAGAAGGCCATTGGAAATCGCTGTATTCAACTCAGATACACAGGAGTTCAGGCCCAATGCTTACACATGCTTTTCCCGCAACCTCTCTCAGCCACTAACATTAGGATGTTAGCAGCTGCGCCTACAGTCAGGCAGGATGCGGGTGGGTTCTGCCATGTCCTCAGCACTCCCAGGGAAGCATGCCTAGAAGCCAGCTCTCAACTAGCTGCATTCTTATGGCAGTGTGAGGGTAGCAGTATTCTGAGTCAGGAGGTTCCAAGATTACCACTCTACTGCACCTGGAGATACCCTCCAGGTCTGCATTGTTAACTTGCGTCTCAGAAGCCTGTGGCAAA
The DNA here is from genome assembly GCF_048164855.1 of Canis lupus baileyi. Classification (NCBI taxonomy): domain Eukaryota; kingdom Metazoa; phylum Chordata; class Mammalia; order Carnivora; family Canidae; genus Canis; species Canis lupus. Next base: position 756,480 of record NW_027326457.1, on the reverse strand, counting down.
CGTCTCTGGTGAAGACCTGCGAAACTCACTCTGCAGGCAGTGTGGAACTGTGAGGGACTGAGGGTGAGCTCAACTCTCAGAAGTAAGATGTTTTTGGACAAGGCGTTCAACTACCTACTCACGTATGGAACTTAGTATGTAGCACCAGTCTACCCCAGGAATTACTAGGAAATCGCTTGATTGAGCTTGGAGGCACTCGTCTTGTGTGCCGGGAGATTCCAGTTACCTCTCCCAACACTTGCGTCAAGCAGCGAGCCTAGGCCTTTTGGAAGCGAAAGGTAGCGGCAGGCAGGCTGTTGGGTTACAGGCCATGAGCTCAACTCTCAGAAGTGTGTATGCATGGGTGGCAGATGTCTGCTACCCACTCGGACATGGGAGTTGGAACCTAGCTACACTCCTATTGAAGAAGGACTTTGGAAATCGCTGTATTCAACTCAGATACACGGGAGTTCAGGCCCAATGCTTACACATGCTTTTCCCACAAACTATCCCAGCCACTAACAGAAGGAGGTTAGCAGGTAAGTCTACAGTCAGGCAGGATGCGGGAGGGTCCTGCCCTGTCCTCAGCTCTCACAGGGAAGCATGCCTTGAAGCCAGCTCTCAACTAGCTGCATTCTTATGACAGTGTGAAGGTAGCAGTATTCTGAGTAAGGCGGTTCCGTGATTACCACTCTACTGCACCTGGAGATACCCTCCAGGTCTGCATTGTTAACTTGCGTCTCAGAAGCCTGTGGCAAACGTCTCTGGTGAAGACCTGCGAAACTCACTCTGCAGGCAGTGTGGAACTGTGAGGGACTGAGGGTGAGCTCAACTCTCAGAAGTAAGATGCTTTTGGACAAGGCGTTCAGCTACATTCTCACGTATGGAACTTAGTATGTAGCACCTGTCTACCCCAGGAATTACTAGGCTATCGCTGGAACGAGCTTGGAGGCACTAGTCTTGTGTGCCGGGAGATTCCAATTACCTCTCCCAACACTTCCGTCAAACAGCGAGCCTAGGCCTTTTAGAAGTGAAAGGAACCAGCAGGCTGGATGGGGAGGTACAGGCCTTAAGCTCAACTCTCAGAAGTGTGTATGCAGGGGAGACAGATGTCTGCTACCCACTCTGACATGGGAGTTGGAAACTACCTACACTCTGATTGAAGAAGGCCATTGGAAATCGCTATATTCAACTCAGATACACAGGAGTTCAGGCCCAATGCTTACACATGCTTTTCCCGCAACCTCTCTCAGCCACTAACATTAGGATGTTAGCAGCTGCGCCTACAGTCAGGCAGGATGCGGGTGGGTTCTGCCATGTCCTCAGCACTCCCAGGGAAGCATGCCTAGAAGCCAGCTCTCAACTAGCTGCATTCTTATGGCAGTGTGAAGGTAGCAGTATTCTGAGTCAGGAGGTTCCAAGATTACCACTCTACTGCACCTGGAGATACCCTCCAGGTCTGCATTGTTAACTTGCGTCTCAGAAGCCTGTGGCAAACGTCTCTGGTGAAGACCTGCGAAACTCACTCTGCAGGCAGTGTGGAACTGTGAGGGACTGAGGGTGAGCTCAACTCTCAGAAGTAAGATGCTTTTGGACAAGGCGTTCAGCTACCTTCTCACGTATGGAACTTAGTATGTAGCACCAGTCTACCACACGAATGACTAGGCAATCGCTGGAATGAGCTTGGAGGCCCTAGTCTTGTGTGCCGGGAGATTCCAATTACCTCTCCCAACACTTCCGTCAAACAGCGAGCCTAGGCCTTTTAGAAGTGAAAGGAACCAGCAGGCTGGATGGGGAGGTACAGGCCTTAAGCTCAACTCTCAGAAGTGTGTATGCAGGGGAGACAGATGTCTGCTACCCACTCTGACATGGGAGTTGGAAACTACCTACACTCTGATTGAAGAAGGCCATTGGAAATCGCTGTATTCAACTCAGATACACAGGAGTTCAGGCCCAATGCTTACACATGCTTTTCCCGCAACCTCTCTCAGCCACTAACATTAGGATGTTAGCAGCTGCGCCTACAGTCAGGCAGGATGCGGGTGGGTTCTGCCCTGTCCTCAGCACTCCCAGGGAAGCATGCCTAGAAGCCAGCTCTCAACTAGCTGCATTCTTATGGCAGTGTGAAGGTAGCAGTATTCTGAGTAAGGAGGTTCCCAGATTACCACTCTACTGCACCTGGAGATACCCTCCAGGTCTGCATTGTTAACTTGCGTCTCAGAAGCCTCTGGCAAACGTCTCTGGTGAAGACGTCCGAAACTCACTCTGCAGGCAGTGTGGAACTGTGAGGGACTGAGGGTGAGCTCAACTCTCAGAAGTAAGATGTTTTTGGACAAGGCGTTCAACTACCTACTCACGTATGGAACTTAGTATGTAGCACCAGTCTACCCCAGGAATTACTAGGAAATCGCTTGATTGAGCTTGGAGGCACTCGTCTTGTGTGCCGGAGATTCCAGTTACCTCTCCCAACACTTCCGTCAAGCAGCGAGCCTAGGCCTTTTAGAAGCGAAAGGTAGCGGCAGGCAGGATGTTGGGTTACAGGCCATAAGCTCAACTCTCAGAAGTGTGTATGCATGGGTGGCAGATGTCTGCTACCCACTCGGACATGGGAGTTGGAACCTAGCTACACTCCTATTGAAGAAGGACTTTGGAAATCGCTGTATTCAACTCAGATACACGGGAGTTCAGGCCCAATGCTTACACATGCTTTTCCCACAAACTATCCCAGCCACTAACAGAAGGAGGTTAGCAGGTAAGTCTACAGTCAGGCAGGATGCGGGAGGGTCCTGCCCTGTCCTCAGCTCTCACAGGGAAGCATGCCTTGAAGCCAGCTCTCAACTAGCTGCATTCTTATGACAGTGTGAAGGTAGCAGTATTCTGAGTAAGGAGGTTCCCAGATTACCACTCTACTGCACCTGGAGATACCCTCCAGGTCTGCATTGTTAACTTGCGTCTCAGAGGCCTCTGGCAAACGTCTCTGGTGAAGACGTGCGAAACTCACTCTGCAGGCAGTGTGGAACTGTGAGGGACTGAGGGTCAGCTCAACTCTCAGCAGTAAGATGTTTTTGGACAAGGCGTTCAAATACCTACTCACGTATGGAACTTAGTATGTAGCACCAGTCTACCCCAGGAATTACTGGGAAATCGCTGGATTGAGCTTGGAGGCACTAGTCTTGTTGCCGGGAGATTCCAGTTACCTCTCCCAACACTTCGGTGAAGCAGCGAGCCTAGGCCTTTTGGAAGCGAAAGCTAGCTGCAGGCAGGAGGTAGGGTTACAGGCCATAAGCTCAAGTCTCAGAAGTGTGTATGCATGGGAGGCAGATGTCTTCTACCCACTCGTACATGCGAGTGGGAACCTACTACACTCTGATGAAAAAGGACTTTGGAAATTGCTGTATTCAACTCAGATACACGTGGGTTCAGGCACAACGATTCCACATGCTTTTCTCACAACCTTTCCCTGCCACTAACATGAGGACGTTAGCAGCTCCTTCTACAGTCAAGCAGGATGCGGGAGGGTTGTGCCCTGTCCTTAGCTCTCACAGGGAAGCATGTCTTGAAGCCAGCGGTCAACTAGCTGCATACTTATGGCAGGGTCAAGGTAGCAGTATTCTGAGACAGGAGGTTCCCAGATTACCACTCTACTGCACCTGGAGATACCCTCCAGGTCTGCATTGTTAACTTGCGTCTCAGAGGCCTCTGGCAAACGTCTCTGGTGAAGACGTGCGAAACTCACTCTGCAGGCAGTGTGGATCTGTGAGGGACTGAGGGTCAGCTCAACTCTCAGCAGTAAGATGTTTTTGGACAAGGCGTTCAAATACCTACTCACGTATGGAACTTAGTATGTAGCACCTGTCTACCCCAGGAATTACTAGGAAATCGCTTGATTGAGCTTGGAGGCACTCGTCTTGTGTGCCGGGAGATTCCAGTTACCTCTCCCAACACTTGCGTCAAGCAGCGAGCCTAGGCCTTTTGGAAGCGAAAGGTAGCGGCAGGCAGGATGTTGGGTTACAGGCCATAAGCTCAACTCTCAGAAGTGTGTATGCATTGGTGGCAGATGTCTGCTACCCACTCGGACATGGGAGTTGGAACCTAGCTACACTCCTATTGAAGAAGGACTTTGGAAATCGCTGTATTCAACTCAGATACACGGGAGTTCAGGCCCAATGCTTACACATGCTTTTCCCACAAACTATCCCAGCCACTAACAGAAGGAGGTTAGCAGGTAAGTCTACAGTCAGGCAGGATGCGGGAGGGTCCTGCCCTGTCCTCAGCTCTCACAGGGAAGCATGCCTAGAAGCCAGCTCTCAACTAGCTGCATTCTTATGACAGTGTGAAGGTAGCAGTATTCTGAGTAAGGCGGTTCCGAGATTACCACTCTACTGCACCTGGAGATACCCTCCAGGTCTGCATTGTTAACTTGCGTCTCAGAAGCCTGTGGCAAACGTCTCTGGTGAAGACCTGCGAAACTCACTCTGCAGGCAGTGTGGAACTGTGAGGGACTGAGGGTGAGCTCAACTCTCAGAAGTAAGATGCTTTTGGACAAGGCGTTCAGCTACATTCTCACGTATGGAACTTAGTATGTAGCACCTGTCTACCCCAGGAATTACTAGGCAATCGCTGGAATGAGCTTGGAGGCCCTAGTCTTGTGTGCCGGGAGATTCCAATTACCTCTCCCAACACTTCCGTCAAACAGCGAGCCTAGGCCTTTTAGAAGTGAAAGGAACCAGCAGGCTGGATGGGGAGGTACAGGCCTTAAGCTCAACTCTCAGAAGTGTGTATGCAGGGGAGACAGATGTCTGCTACCCACTCTGACATGGGAGTTGGAAACTACCTACACTCTGATTGAAGAAGGCCATTGGAAATCGCTGTATTCAACTCAGATACACAGGAGTTCAGGCCCAATGCTTACACATGCTTTTCCCGCAACCTCTCTCAGCCACTAACATTAGGATGTTAGCAGCTGCGCCTACAGTCAGGCAGGATGCGGGTGGGTTCTGCCATGTCCTCAGCACTCCCAGGGAAGCATGCCTAGAAGCCAGCTCTCAACTAGCTGCATTCTTATGGCAGTGTGAGGGTAGCAGTATTCTGAGTCAGGAGGTTCCAAGATTACCACTCTACTGCACCTGGAGATACCCTCCAGGTCTGCATTGTTAACTTGCGTCTCAGAAGCCTGTGGCAAACGTCTCTGGTGAAGACCTGCGAAACTCACTCTGCAGGCAGTGTGGAACTGTGAGGGACTGAGGGTGAGCTCAACTCTCAGAAGTAAGATGTTTTTGGACAAGGCGTTCAACTACCTACTCACGTATGGAACTTAGTATGTAGCACCAGTCTACCCCAGGAATTACTAGGAAATCGCTTGATTGAGCTTGGAGGCACTCGTCTTGTGTGCCGGGAGATTCCAGTTACCTCTCCCAACACTTGCGTCAAGCAGCGAGCCTAGGCCTTTTGGAAGCGAAAGGTAGCGGCAGGCAGGCTGTTGGGTTACAGGCCATGAGCTCAACTCTCAGAAGTGTGTATGCATGGGTGGCAGATGTCTGCTACCCACTCGGACATGGGAGTTGGAACCTAGCTACACTCCTATTGAAGAAGGACTTTGGAAATCGCTGTATTCAACTCAGATACACGGGAGTTCAGGCCCAATGCTTACACATGCTTTTCCCACAAACTATCCCAGCCACTAACAGAAGGAGGTTAGCAGGTAAGTCTACAGTCAGGCAGGATGCGGGAGGGTCCTGCCCTGTCCTCAGCTCTCACAGGGAAGCATGCCTTGAAGCCAGCTCTCAACTAGCTGCATTCTTATGACAGTGTGAAGGTAGCAGTATTCTGAGTAAGGCGGTTCCGTGATTACCACTCTACTGCACCTGGAGATACCCTCCAGGTCTGCATTGTTAACTTGCGTCTCAGAAGCCTGTGGCAAACGTCTCTGGTGAAGACCTGCGAAACTCACTCTGCAGGCAGTGTGGAACTGTGAGGGACTGAGGGTGAGCTCAACTCTCAGAAGTAAGATGCTTTTGGACAAGGCGTTCAGCTACATTCTCACGTATGGAACTTAGTATGTAGCACCTGTCTACCCCAGGAATTACTAGGCTATCGCTGGAACGAGCTTGGAGGCACTAGTCTTGTGTGCCGGGAGATTCCAATTACCTCTCCCAACACTTCCGTCAAACAGCGAGCCTAGGCCTTTTAGAAGTGAAAGGAACCAGCAGGCTGGATGGGGAGGTACAGGCCTTAAGCTCAACTCTCAGAAGTGTGTATGCAGGGGAGACAGATGTCTGCTACCCACTCTGACATGGGAGTTGGAAACTACCTACACTCTGATTGAAGAAGGCCATTGGAAATCGCTATATTCAACTCAGATACACAGGAGTTCAGGCCCAATGCTTACACATGCTTTTCCCGCAACCTCTCTCAGCCACTAACATTAGGATGTTAGCAGCTGCGCCTACAGTCAGGCAGGATGCGGGTGGGTTCTGCCATGTCCTCAGCACTCCCAGGGAAGCATGCCTAGAAGCCAGCTCTCAACTAGCTGCATTCTTATGGCAGTGTGAAGGTAGCAGTATTCTGAGTCAGGAGGTTCCAAGATTACCACTCTACTGCACCTGGAGATACCCTCCAGGTCTGCATTGTTAACTTGCGTCTCAGAAGCCTGTGGCAAACGTCTCTGGTGAAGACCTGCGAAACTCACTCTGCAGGCAGTGTGGAACTGTGAGGGACTGAGGGTGAGCTCAACTCTCAGAAGTAAGATGCTTTTGGACAAGGCGTTCAGCTACCTTCTCACGTATGGAACTTAGTATGTAGCACCAGTCTACCACACGAATGACTAGGCAATCGCTGGAATGAGCTTGGAGGCCCTAGTCTTGTGTGCCGGGAGATTCCAATTACCTCTCCCAACACTTCCGTCAAACAGCGAGCCTAGGCCTTTTAGAAGTGAAAGGAACCAGCAGGCTGGATGGGGAGGTACAGGCCTTAAGCTCAACTCTCAGAAGTGTGTATGCAGGGGAGACAGATGTCTGCTACCCACTCTGACATGGGAGTTGGAAACTACCTACACTCTGATTGAAGAAGGCCATTGGAAATCGCTGTATTCAACTCAGATACACAGGAGTTCAGGCCCAATGCTTACACATGCTTTTCCCGCAACCTCTCTCAGCCACTAACATTAGGATGTTAGCAGCTGCGCCTACAGTCAGGCAGGATGCGGGTGGGTTCTGCCCTGTCCTCAGCACTCCCAGGGAAGCATGCCTAGAAGCCAGCTCTCAACTAGCTGCATTCTTATGGCAGTGTGAAGGTAGCAGTATTCTGAGTAAGGAGGTTCCCAGATTACCACTCTACTGCACCTGGAGATACCCTCCAGGTCTGCATTGTTAACTTGCGTCTCAGAAGCCTCTGGCAAACGTCTCTGGTGAAGACGTCCGAAACTCACTCTGCAGGCAGTGTGGAACTGTGAGGGACTGAGGGTGAGCTCAACTCTCAGAAGTAAGATGTTTTTGGACAAGGCGTTCAACTACCTACTCACGTATGGAACTTAGTATGTAGCACCAGTCTACCCCAGGAATTACTAGGAAATCGCTTGATTGAGCTTGGAGGCACTCGTCTTGTGTGCCGGGAGATTCCAGTTACCTCTCCCAACACTTGCGTCAAGCAGCGAGCCTAGGCCTTTTGGAAGCGAAAGGTAGCGGCAGGCAGGATGTTGGGTTACAGGCCATAAGCTCAACTCTCAGAAGTGTGTATGCATGGGTGGCAGATGTCTGCTACCCACTCGGACATGGGAGTTGGAACCTAGCTACACTCCTATTGAAGAAGGACTTTGGAAATCGCTGTATTCAACTCAGATACACGGGAGTTCAGGCCCAATGCTTACACATGCTTTTCCCACAAACTATCCCAGCCACTAACAGAAGGAGGTTAGCAGGTAAGTCTACAGTCAGGCAGGATGCGGGAGGGTCCTGCCCTGTCCTCAGCTCTCACAGGGAAGCATGCCTTGAAGCCAGCTCTCAACTAGCTGCATTCTTATGACAGTGTGAAGGTAGCAGTATTCTGAGTAAGGAGGTTCCCAGATTACCACTCTACTGCACCTGGAGATACCCTCCAGGTCTGCATTGTTAACTTGCGTCTCAGAGGCCTCTGGCAAACGTCTCTGGTGAAGACGTGCGAAACTCACTCTGCAGGCAGTGTGGAACTGTGAGGGACTGAGGGTCAGCTCAACTCTCAGCAGTAAGATGTTTTTGGACAAGGCGTTCAAATACCTACTCACGTATGGAACTTAGTATGTAGCACCAGTCTACCCCAGGAATTACTGGGAAATCGCTGGATTGAGCTTGGAGGCACTAGTCTTGTTGCCGGGAGATTCCAGTTACCTCTCCCAACACTTCGGTGAAGCAGCGAGCCTAGGCCTTTTGGAAGCGAAAGCTAGCTGCAGGCAGGAGGTAGGGTTACAGGCCATAAGCTCAACTCTCAGAAGTGTGTATGCATGGGAGGCAGATGTCTTCTACCCACTCGTACATGCGAGTGGGAACCTACTACACTCTGATGAAAAAGGACTTTGGAAATTGCTGTATTCAACTCAGATACACGTGGGTTCAGGCACAACGATTCCACATGCTTTTCTCACAACCTTTCCCTGCCACTAACATGAGGACGTTAGCAGCTCCTTCTACAGTCAAGCAGGATGCGGGAGGGTTGTGCCCTGTCCTTAGCTCTCACAGGGAAGCATGTCTTGAAGCCAGCGGTCAACTAGCTGCATACTTATGGCAGGGTCAAGGTAGCAGTATTCTGAGACAGGAGGTTCCCAGATTACCACTCTACTGCACCTGGAGATACCCTCCAGGTCTGCATTGTTAACTTGCGTCTCAGAGGCCTCTGGCAAACGTCTCTGGTGAAGACGTGCGAAACTCACTCTGCAGGCAGTGTGGAACTGTGAGGGACTGAGGGTCAGCTCAACTCTCAGCAGTAAGATGTTTTTGGACAAGGCGTTCAAATACCTACTCACGTATGGAACTTAGTATGTAGCACCAGTCTACCCCAGGAATTACTAGGAAATCGCTTGATTGAGCTTGGAGGCACTCGTCTTGTGTGCCGGGAGATTCCAGTTACCTCTCCCAACACTTGCGTCAAGCAGCGAGCCTAGGCCTTTTGGAAGCGAAAGGTAGCGGCAGGCAGGATGTTGGGTTACAGGCCATAAGCTCAACTCTCAGAAGTGTGTATGCATGGGTGGCAGATGTCTGCTACCCACTCGGACATGGGAGTTGGAACCTAGCTACACTCCTATTGAAGAAGGACTTTGGAAATCGCTGTATTCAACTCAGATACACGGGAGTTCAGGCCCAATGCTTACACATGCTTTTCCCACAAACTATCCCAGCCACTAACAGAAGGAGGTTAGCATGTAAGTCTACAGTCAGGCAGGATGCGGGAGGGTCCTGCCCTGTCCTCAGCTCTCACAGGGAAGCATGCCTAGAAGCCAGCTCTCAACTAGCTGCATTCTTATGACAGTGTGAAGGTAGCAGTATTCTGAGTAAGGCGGTTCCGAGATTACCACTCTACTGCACCTGGAGATACCCTCCAGGTCTGCATTGTTAACTTGCGTCTCAGAAGCCTGTGGCAAACGTCTCTGGTGAAGACCTGCGAAACTCACTCTGCAGGCAGTGTGGAACTGTGAGGGACTGAGGGTGAGCTCAACTCTCAGAAGTAAGATGCTTTTGGACAAGGCGTTCAGCTACATTCTCACGTATGGAACTTAGTATGTAGCACCTGTCTACCCCAGGAATTACTAGGCTATCGCTGGAACGAGCTTGGAGGCACTAGTCTTGTGTGCCGGGAGATTCCAATTACCTCTCCCAACACTTCCGTCAAACAGCGAGCCTAGGCCTTTTAGAAGTGAAAGGAACCAGCAGGCTGGATGGGGAGGTACAGGCCTTAAGCTCAACTCTCAGAAGTGTGTATGCAGGGGAGACAGATGTCTGCTACCCACTCTGACATGGGAGTTGGAAACTACCTACACTCTGATTGAAGAAGGCCATTGGAAATCGCTGTATTCAACTCAGATACACAGGAGTTCAGGCCCAATGCTTACACATGCTTTTCCCGCAACCTCTCTCAGCCACTAACATTAGGATGTTAGCAGCTGCGCCTACAGTCAGGCAGGATGCGGGTGGGTTCTGCCATGTCCTCAGCACTCCCAGGGAAGCATGCCTAGAAGCCAGCTCTCAACTAGCTGCATTCTTATGGCAGTGTGAAGGTAGCAGTATTCTGAGTCAGGAGGTTCCAAGATTACCACTCTACTGCACCTGGAGATACCCTCCAGGTCTGCATTGTTAACTTGCGTCTCAGAAGCCTGTGGCAAACGTCTCTGGTGAAGACCTGCGAAACTCACTCTGCAGGCAGTGTGGAACTGTGAGGGACTGAGGGTGAGCTCAACTCTCAGAAGTAAGATGCTTTTGGACAAGGCGTTCAGCTACCTTCTCACGTATGGAACTTAGTATGTAGCAACAGTCTACCACACGAATGACTAGGCAATCGCTGGAATGAGCTTGGAGGCCCTAGTCTTGTGTGCCGGGAGATTCCAATTACCTCTCCCAACACTTCCGTCAAACAGCGAGCCTAGGCCTTTTAGAAGTGAAAGGAACCAGCAGGCTGGATGGGGAGGTACAGGCCTTAAGCTCAACTCTCAGAAGTGTGTATGCAGGGGAGACAGATGTCTGCTACCCACTCTGACATGGGAGTTGGAAACTACCTACACTCTGATTGAAGAAGGCCATTGGAAATCGCTGTATTCAACTCAGATACACAGGAGTTCAGGCCCAATGCTTACACATGCTTTTCCCGCAACCTCTCTCAGCCACTAACATTAGGATGTTAGCAGCTGCGCCTACAGTCAGGCAGGATGCGGGTGGGTTCTGCCCTGTCCTCAGCACTCCCAGGGAAGCATGCCTAGAAGCCAGCTCTCAACTAGCTGCATTCTTATGGCAGTGTGAAGGTAGCAGTATTCTGAGTAAGGAGGTTCCCAGATTACCACTCTACTGCACCTGGAGATACCCTCCAGGTCTGCATTGTTAACTTGCGTCTCAGAAGCCTCTGGCAAACGTCTCTGGTGAAGACGTCCGAAACTCACTCTGCAGGCAGTGTGGAACTGTGAGGGACTGAGGGTGAGCTCAACTCTCAGAAGTAAGATGTTTTTGGACAAGGCGTTCAACTACCTACTCACGTATGGAACTTAGTATGTAGCACCAGTCTACCCCAGGAATTACTAGGAAATCGCTTGATTGAGCTTGGAGGCACTCGTCTTGTGTGCCGGGAGATTCCAGTTACCTCTCCCAACACTTCCGTCAAGCAGCGAGTCTAGGCCTTTTAGAAGCGAAAGGTAGCGGCAGGCAGGATGTTGGGTTACAGGCCATAAGCTCAACTCTCAGAAGTGTGTATGCATGTGTGGCAGACGTCTGCTACCCACTCGGACATGGGAGTTGGAACCTAGCTACACTCCTATTGAAGAAGGACTTTGGAAATCGCTGTATTCAACTCAGATACACGGGAGTTCAGGCCCAATGCTTACACATGCTTTTCCCACAAACTATCCCAGCCACTAACAGAAGGAGGTTAGCAGGTAAGTCTACAGTCAGGCAGGATGCGGGAGGGTCCTGCCCTGTCCTCAGCTCTCACAGGGAAGCATGCCTTGAAGCCAGCTCTCAACTAGCTGCATTCTTATGACAGTGTGAAGGTAGCAGTATTCTGAGTAAGGAGGTTCCCAGATTACCACTCTACTGCACCTGGAGATACCCTCCAGGTCTGCATTGTTAACTTGCGTCTCAGAGGCCTCTGGCAAACGTCTCTGGTGAAGACGTGCGAAACTCACTCTGCAGGCAGTGTGGAACTGTGAGGGACTGAGGGTCAGCTCAACTCTCAGCAGTAAGATGTTTTTGGACAAGGCGTTCAAATACCTACTCACGTATGGAACTTAGTATGTAGCACCAGTCTACCCCAGGAATTACTGGGAAATCGCTGGATTGAGCTTGGAGGCACTAGTCTTGTTGCCGGGAGATTCCAGTTACCTCTCCCAACACTTCGGTGAAGCAGCGAGCCTAGGCCTTTTGGAAGCGAAAGCTAGCTGCAGGCAGGAGGTAGGGTTACAGGCCATAAGCTCAAGTCTCAGAAGTGTGTATGCATGGGAGGCAGATGTCTTCTACCCACTCGTACATGCGAGTGGGAACCTACTACACTCTGATGAAAAAGGACTTTGGAAATTGCTGTATTCAACTCAGATACACGTGGGTTCAGGCACAACGATTCCACATGCTTTTCTCACAACCTTTCCCTGCCACTAACATGAGGACGTTAGCAGCTCCTTCTACAGTCAAGCAGGATGCGGGAGGGTTGTGCCCTGTCCTTAGCTCTCACAGGGAAGCATGTCTTGAAGCCAGCGGTCAACTAGCTGCATACTTATGGCAGGGTCAAGGTAGCAGTATTCTGAGACAGGAGGTTCCCAGATTACCACTCTACTGCACCTGGAGATACCCTCCAGGTCTGCATTGTTAACTTGCGTCTCAGAGGCCTCTGGCAAACGTCTCTGGTGAAGACGTGCGAAACTCACTCTGCAGGCAGTGTGGAACTGTGAGGGACTGAGGGTCAGCTCAACTCTCAGCAGTAAGATGTTTTTGGACAAGGCGTTCAAATACCTACTCACGTATGGAACTTAGTATGTAGCACCTGTCTACCCCAGGAATTACTAGGAAATCGCTTGATTGAGCTTGGAGGCACTCGTCTTGTGTGCCGGGAGATTCCAGTTACCTCTCCCAACACTTGCGTCAAGCAGCGAGCCTAGGCCTTTTGGAAGCGAAAGGTAGCGGCAGGCAGGATGTTGGGTTACAGGCCATAAGCTCAACTCTCAGAAGTGTGTATGCATGGGTGGCAGATGTCTGCTACCCACTCGGACATGGGAGTTGGAACCTAGCTACACTCCTATTGAAGAAGGACTTTGGAAATCGCTGTATTCAACTCAGATACACGGGAGTTCAGGCCCAATGCTTACACATGCTTTTCCCACAAACTATCCCAGCCACTAACAGAAGGAGGTTAGCAGGTAAGTCTACAGTCAGGCAGGATGCGGGAGGGTCCTGCCCTGTCCTCAGCTCTCACAGGGAAGCATGCCTAGAAGCCAGCTCTCAACTAGCTGCATTCTTATGACAGTGTGAAGGTAGCAGTATTCTGAGTAAGGCGGTTCCGAGATTACCACTCTACTGCACCTGGAGATACCCTCCAGGTCTGCATTGTTAACTTGCGTCTCAGAAGCCTGTGGCAAACGTCTCTGGTGAAGACCTGCGAAACTCACTCTGCAGGCAGTGTGGAACTGTGAGGGACTGAGGGTGAGCTCAACTCTCAGAAGTAAGATGCTTTTGGACAAGGCGTTCAGCTACATTCTCACGTATGGAACTTAGTATGTAGCACCTGTCTACCCCAGGAATTACTAGGCAATCGCTGGAATGAGCTTGGAGGCCCTAGTCTTGTGTGCCGGGAGATTCCAATTACCTCTCCCAACACTTCCGTCAAACAGCGAGCCTAGGCCTTTTAGAAGTGAAAGGAACCAGCAGGCTGGATGGGGAGGTACAGGCCTTAAGCTCAACTCTCAGAAGTGTGTATGCAGGGGAGACAGATGTCTGCTACCCACTCTGACATGGGAGTTGGAAACTACCTACACTCTGATTGAAGAAGGCCATTGGAAATCGCTGTATTCAACTCAGATACACAGGAGTTCAGGCCCAATGCTTACACATGCTTTTCCCGCAACCTCTCTCAGCCACTAACATTAGGATGTTAGCAGCTGCGCCTACAGTCAGGCAGGATGTGGGTGGGTTCTGCCATGTCCTCAGCACTCCCAGGGAAGCATGCCTAGAAGCCAGCTCTCAACTAGCTGCATTCTTATGGCAGTGTGAGGGTAGCAGTATTCTGAGTCAGGAGGTTCCAAGATTACCACTCTACTGCACCTGGAGATACCCTCCAGGTCTGCATTGTTAACTTGCGTCTCAGAAGCCTGTGGCAAACGTCTCTGGTGAAGACCTGCGAAACTCACTCTGCAGGCAGTGTGGAACTGTGAGGGACTGAGGGTGAGCTCAACTCTCAGAAGTAAGATGTTTTTGGACAAGGCGTTCAACTACCTACTCACGTATGGAACTTAGTATGTAGCACCAGTCTACCCCAGGAATTACTAGGAAATCGCTTGATTGAGCTTGGAGGCACTCGTCTTGTGTGCCGGGAGATTCCAGTTACCTCTCCCAACACTTGCGTCAAGCAGCGAGCCTAGGCCTTTTGGAAGCGAAAGGTAGCGGCAGGCAGGCTGTTGGGTTACAGGCCATGAGCTCAACTCTCAGAAGTGTGTATGCATGGGTGGCAGATGTCTGCTACCCACTCGGACATGGGAGTTGGAACCTAGCTACACTCCTATTGAAGAAGGACTTTGGAAATCGCTGTATTCAACTCAGATACACGGGAGTTCAGGCCCAATGCTTACACATGCTTTTCCCACAAACTATCCCAGCCACTAACAGAAGGAGGTTAGCAGGTAAGTCTGCAGTCAGGCAGGATGCGGGAGGGTCCTGCCCTGTCCTCAGCTCTCACAGGGAAGCATGCCTTGAAGCCAGCTCTCAACTAGCTGCATTCTTATGACAGTGTGAAGGTAGCAGTATTCTGAGTAAGGCGGTTCCGAGATTACCACTCTACTGCACCTGGAGATACCCTCCAGGTCTGCATTGTTAACTTGCGTCTCAGAAGCCTGTGGCAAACGTCTCTGGTGAAGACCTGCGAAACTCACTCTGCAGGCAGTGTGGAACTGTGAGGGACTGAGGGTGAGCTCAACTCTCAGAAGTAAGATGCTTTTGGACAAGGCGTTCAGCTACATTCTCACGTATGGAACTTAGTATGTAGCACCTGTCTACCCCAGGAATTACTAGGCTATCGCTGGAACGAGCTTGGAGGCACTAGTCTTGTGTGCCGGGAGATTCCAATTACCTCTCCCAACACTTCCGTCAAACAGCGAGCCTAGGCCTTTTAGAAGTGAAAGGAACCAGCAGGCTGGATGGGGAGGTACAGGCCTTAAGCTCAACTCTCAGAAGTGTGTATGCAGGGGAGACAGATGTCTGCTACCCACTCTGACATGGGAGTTGGAAACTACCTACACTCTGATTGAAGAAGGCCATTGGAAATCGCTGTATTCAACTCAGATACACAGGAGTTCAGGCCCAATGCTTACACATGCTTTTCCCGCAACCTCTCTCAGCCACTAACATTAGGATGTTAGCAGCTGCGCCTACAGTCAGGCAGGATGCGGGTGGGTTCTGCCATGTCCTCAGCACTCCCAGGGAAGCATGCCTAGAAGCCAGCTCTCAACTAGCTGCATTCTTATGGCAGTGTGAAGGTAGCAGTATTCTGAGACAGGAGGTTCCAAGATTACCACTCTACTGCACCTGGAGATACCCTCCAGGTCTGCATTGTTAACTTGCGTCTCAGAAGCCTCTGGCAAACGTCTCTGGTGAAGACGTCCGAAACTCACTCTGCAGGCAGTGTGGAACTGTGAGGGACTGAGGGTGAGCTCAACTCTCAGAAGTAAGATGCTTTTGGACAAGGCGTTCAACTACCTACTCACGTATGGAACTTAGTATGTAGCACCAGTCTACCCCAGGAATTACTAGGAAATCGCTTGATTGAGCTTGGAGGCACTCGTCTTGTGTGCCGGGAGATTCCAGTTACCTCTCCCAACACTTGCGTCAAGCAGCGAGCCTAGGCCTTTTGGAAGCGAAAGGTAGCGGCAGGCAGGATGTTGGGTTACAGGCCATAAGCTCAACTCTCAGAAGTGTGTATGCATGGGTGGCAGATGTCTGCTACCCACTCGGACATGGGAGTTGGAACCTAGCTACACTCCTATTGAAGAAGGACTTTGGAAATCGCTGTATTCAACTCAGATACACGGGAGTTCAGGCCCAATGCTTACACATGCTTTTCCCACAAACTATCCCAGCCACTAACAGAAGGAGGTTAGCAGGTAAGTCTACAGTCAGGCAGGATGCGGGAGGGTCCTGCCCTGTCCTCAGCTCTCACAGGGAAGCATGTCTTGAAGCCAGCGGTCAACTAGCTGCATACTTATGGCAGGGTCAAGGTAGCAGTATTCTGAGACAGGAGGTTCCCAGATTACCACTCTACTGCACCTGGAGATACCCTCCAGGTCTGCATTGTTAACTTGCGTCTCAGAAGCCTCTGGCAAACGTCTCTGGTGAAGACGTGCGAAACTCACTCTGCAGGCAGTGTGGAACTGTGAGGGACTGAGGGTGAGCTCAACTCTCAGCAGTAAGATATTTTTGGACAAGGCGTTCAAATACCTACTCACGCATGGAACTTAGTATGTAGCACCAGTCTACCCCAGGAATTACTGGGAAATCGCTGGATTGAGCTTGGAGGCACTAGTCTTGTTGCCGGGAGATTCCAGTTACCTCTCCCAACACTTCGGTGAAGCAGCGAGCCTAGGCCTTTTGGAAGCGAAAGCTAGCTGCAGGCAGGAGGTAGGGTTACAGGCCATAAGCTCAACTCTCAGAAGTGTGTATGCATGGGAGGCAGATGTCTTCTACCCACTCGTACATGCGAGTGGGAACCTACTACACTCTGATGAAAAAGGACTTTGGAAATTGCTGTATTCAACTCAGATACACGTGGGTTCAGGCACAACGATTCCACATGCTTTTCTCACAACCTTTCCCTGCCACTAACATGAGGACGTTAGCAGCTCCTTCTACAGTCAAGCAGGATGCGGGAGGGTTGTGCCCTGTCCTTAGCTCTCACAGGGAAGCATGTCTTGAAGCCAGCGGTCAACTAGCTGCATACTTATGGCAGGGTCAAGGTAGCAGTATTCTGAGACAGGAGGTTCCCAGATTACCACTCTACTGCACCTGGAGATACCCTCCAGGTCTGCATTGTTAACTTGCGTCTCAGAGGCCTCTGGCAAACGTCTCTGGTGAAGACGTGCGAAACTCACTCTGCAGGCAGTGTGGAACTGTGAGGGACTGAGGGTCAGCTCAACTCTCAGCAGTAAGATGTTTTTGGACAAGGCGTTCAAATACCTACTCACGTATGGAACTTAGTATGTAGCACCAGTCTACCCCAGGAATTACTAGGAAATCGCTTGATTGAGCTTGGAGGCACTCGTCTTGTGTGCCGGGAGATTCCAGTTACCTCTCCCAACACTTGCGTCAAGCAGCGAGCCTAGGCCTTTTGGAAGCGAAAGGTAGCGGCAGGCAGGATGTTGGGTTACAGGCCATAAGCTCAACTCTCAGAAGTGTGTATGCATGGGTGGCAGATGTCTGCTACCCACTCGGACATGGGAGTTGGAACCTAGCTACACTCCTATTGAAGAAGGACTTTGGAAATCGCTGTATTCAACTCAGATACACGGGAGTTCAGGCCCAATGCTTACACATGCTTTTCCCACAAACTATCCCAGCCACTAACAGAAGGAGGTTAGCAGGTAAGTCTACAGTCAGGCAGGATGCGGGAGGGTCCTGCCCTGTCCTCAGCTCTCACAGGGAAGCATGCCTAGAAGCCAGCTCTCAACTAGCTGCATTCTTATGACAGTGTGAAGGTAGCAGTATTCTGAGTAAGGCGGTTCCGAGATTACCACTCTACTGCACCTGGAGATACCCTCCAGGTCTGCATTGTTAACTTGCGTCTCAGAAGCCTGTGGCAAACGTCTCTGGTGAAGACCTGCGAAACTCACTCTGCAGGCAGTGTGGAACTGTGAGGGACTGAGGGTGAGCTCAACTCTCAGAAGTAAGATGCTTTTGGACAAGGCGTTCAGCTACCTTCTCACGTATGGAACTTAGTATGTAGCAGCAGTCTACCACACGAATTACTAGGCAATCGCTGGAATGAGCTTGGAGGCCCTAGTCTTGTGTGCCGGGAGATTCCAATTACCTCTCCCAACACTTCCGTCAAACAGCGAGCCTAGGCCTTTTAGAAGTGAAAGGAACCAGCAGGCTGGATGGGGAGGTACAGGCCTTAAGCTCAACTCTCAGAAGTGTGTATGCAGGGGAGACAGATGTCTGCTACCCACTCTGACATGGGAGTTGGAAACTACCTACACTCTGATTGAAGAAGGCCATTGGAAATCGCTGTATTCAACTCAGATACACAGGAGTTCAGGCCCAATGCTTACACATGCTTTTCCCGCAACCTCTCTCAGCCACTAACATTAGGATGTTAGCAGCTGCGCCTACAGTCAGGCAGGATGCGGGTGGGTTCTGCCCTGTCCTCAGCACTCCCAGGGAAGCATGCCTAGAAGCCAGCTCTCAACTAGCTGCATTCTTATGGCAGTGTGAAGGTAGCAGTATTCTGAGTAAGGAGGTTCCCAGATTACCACTCTACTGCACCTGGAGATACCCTCCAGGTCTGCATTGTTAACTTGCGTCTCAGAAGCCTCTGGCAAACGTCTCTGGTGAAGACGTCCGAAACTCACTCTGCAGGCAGTGTGGAACTGTGAGGGACTGAGGGTGAGCTCAACTCTCAGAAGTAAGATGTTTTTGGACAAGGCGTTCAACTACCTACTCACGTATGGAACTTAGTATGTAGCACCAGTCTACCCCAGGAATTACTAGGAAATCGCTTGATTGAGCTTGGAGGCACTCGTCTTTTGTGCCGGGAGATTCCAGTTACCTCTCCCAACACTTGCGTCAAGCAGCGAGCCTAGGCCTTTTAGAAGCGAAAGGTAGCGGCAGGCAGGATGTTGGGTTACAGGCCATAAGCTCAACTCTCAGAAGTGTGTATGCATGGGTGGCAGATGTCTGCTACCCACTCGGACATGGGAGTTGGAACCTAGCTACACTCCTATTGAAGAAGGACTTTGGAAATCGCTGTATTCAACTCAGATACACGGGAGTTCAGGCCCAGTGCTTACACATGCTTTTCCCACAAACTATCCCAGCCACTAACAGAAGGAGGTTAGCAGGTAAGTCTACAGTCAGGCAGGATGCGGGAGGGTCCTGCCCTGTCCTCAGCTCTCACAGGGAAGCATGCCTTGAAGCCAGCTCTCAACTAGCTGCATTCTTATGACAGTGTGAAGGTAGCAGTATTCTGAGTAAGGAGGTTCCCAGATTACCACTCTACTGCACCTGGAGATACCCTCCAGGTCTGCATTGTTAACTTGCGTCTCAGAGGCCTCTGGCAAACGTCTCTGGTGAAGACGTGCGAAACTCACTCTGCAGGCAGTGTGGAACTGTGAGGGACTGAGGGTCAGCTCAACTCTCAGCAGTAAGATGTTTTTGGACAAGGCGTTCAAATACCTACTCACGTATGGAACTTAGTATGTAGCACCAGTCTACCCCAGGAAATACTGGGAAATCGCTGGATTGAGCTTGGAGGCACTAGTCTTGTTGCCGGGAGATTCCAGTTGCCTCTCCCAACACTTCGGTGAAGCAGCGAGCCTAGGCCTTTTGGAAGCGAAAGCTAGCTGCAGGCAGGAGGTAGGGTTACAGGCCATAAGCTCAACTCTCAGAAGTGTGTATGCATGGGAGGCAGATGTCTTCTACCCACTCGTACATGCGAGTGGGAACCTACTACACTCTGATGAAAAAGGACTTTGGAAATTGCTGTATTCAACTCAGATACACGTGGGTTCAGGCACAACGATTCCACATGCTTTTCTCACAACCTTTCCCTGCCACTAACATGAGGACGTTAGCAGCTCCTTCTACAGTCAAGCAGGATGCGGGAGGGTTGTGCCCTGTCCTTAGCTCTCACAGGGAAGCATGTCTTGAAGCCAGCGGTCAACTAGCTGCATACTTATGGCAGGGTCAAGGTAGCAGTATTCTGAGACAGGAGGTTCCCAGATTACCACTCTACTGCACCTGGAGATACCCTCCAGGTCTGCATTGTTAACTTGCGTCTCAGAGGCCTCTGGCAAACGTCTCTGGTGAAGACGTGCGAAACTCACTCTGCAGGCAGTGTGGAACTGTGAGGGACTGAGGGTCAGCTCAACTCTCAGCAGTAAGATGTTTTTGGACAAGGCGTTCAAATACCTACTCACGTATGGAACTTAGTATGTAGCACCTGTCTACCCCAGGAATTACTAGGAAATCGCTTGATTGAGCTTGGAGGCACTCGTCTTGTGTGCCGGGAGATTCCAGTTACCTCTCCCAACACTTGCGTCAAGCAGCGAGCCTAGGCCTTTTGGAAGCGAAAGGTAGCGGCAGGCAGGATGTTGGGTTACAGGCCATAAGCTCAACTCTCAGAAGTGTGTATGCATGGGTGGCAGATGTCTGCTACCCACTCGGACATGGGAGTTGGAACCTAGCTACACTCCTATTGAAGAAGGACTTTGGAAATCGCTGTATTCAACTCAGATACACGGGAGTTCAGGCCCAATGCTTACACATGCTTTTCCCACAAACTATCCCAGCCACTAACAGAAGGAGGTTAGCAGGTAAGTCTACAGTCAGGCAGGATGCGGGAGGGTCCTGCCCTGTCCTCAGCTCTCACAGGGAAGCATGCCTAGAAGCCAGCTCTCAACTAGCTGCATTCTTATGACAGTGTGAAGGTAGCAGTATTCTGAGTAAGGCGGTTCCGAGATTACCACTCTACTGCACCTGGAGATACCCTCCAGGTCTGCATTGTTAACTTGCGTCTCAGAAGCCTGTGGCAAACGTCTCTGGTGAAGACCTGCGAAACTCACTCTGCAGGCAGTGTGGAACTGTGAGGGACTGAGGGTGAGCTCAACTCTCAGAAGTAAGATGCTTTTGGACAAGGCGTTCAGCTACATTCTCACGTATGGAACTTAGTATGTAGCACCTGTCTACCCCAGGAATTACTAGGCTATCGCTGGAACGAGCTTGGAGGCACTAGTCTTGTGTGCCGGGAGATTCCAATTACCTCTCCCAACACTTCCGTCAAACAGCGAGCCTAGGCCTTTTAGAAGTGAAAGGAACCAGCAGGCTGGATGGGGAGGTACAGGCCTTAAGCTCAACTCTCAGAAGTGTGTATGCAGGGGAGACAGATGTCTGCTACCCACTCTGACATGGGAGTTGGAAACTACCTACACTCTGATTGAAGAAGGCCATTGGAAATCGCTGTATTCAACTCAGATACACAGGAGTTCAGGCCCAATGCTTACACATGCTTTTCCCGCAACCTCTCTCAGCCACTAACATTAGGATGTTAGCAGCTGCGCCTACAGTCAGGCAGGATGCGGGTGGGTTCTGCCATGTCCTCAGTACTCCCAGGGAAGCATGCCTAGAAGCCAGCTCTCAACTAGCTGCATTCTTATGGCAGTGTGAGGGTAGCAGTATTCTGAGTCAGGAGGTTCCAAGATTACCACTCTACTGCACCTGGAGATACCCTCCAGGTCTGCATTGTTAACTTGCGTCTCAGAAGCCTGTGGCAAACGTCTCTGGTGAAGACTTGCGAAACTCACTCTGCAGGCAGTGTGGAACTGTGAGGGACTGAGGGTGAGCTCAACTCTCAGAAGTAAGATGTTTTTGGACAAGGCGTTCAACTACCTACTCACGTATGGAACTTAGTATGTAGCACCAGTCTACCCCAGGAATTACTAGGAAATCGCTTGATTGAGCTTGGAGGCACTCGTCTTGTGTGCCGGGAGATTCCAGTTACCTCTCCCAACACTTGCGTCAAGCAGCTAGCCTAGGCCTTTTGGAAGCGAAAGGTAGCGGCAGGCAGGATGTTGGGTTACAGGCCATAAGCTCAACTCTCAGAAGTGTGTATGCATGGGTGGCAGATGTCTGCTACCCACTCGGACATGGGAGTTGGAACCTAGCTACACTCCTATTGAAGAAGGACTTTGGAAATCGCTGTATTCAACTCAGATACACGGGAGTTCAGGCCCAATGCTTACACATGCTTTTCCCACAAACTATCCCAGCCACTAACAGAAGGAGGTTAGCAGGTAAGTCTACAGTCAGGCAGGATGCGGGAGGGTCCTGCCCTGTCCTCAGCTCTCACAGGGAAGCATGCCTTGAAGCCAGCTCTCAACTAGCTGCATTCTTATGACAGTGTGAAGGTAGCAGTATTCTGAGTAAGGCGGTTCCGAGATTACCACTCTACTGCACCTGGAGATACCCTCCAGGTCTGCATTGTTAACTTGCGTCTCAGAAGCCTGTGGCAAACGTCTCTGGTGAAGACCTGCGAACCTCACTCTGCAGGCAGTGTGGAACTGTGAGGGACTGAGGGTGAGCTCAACTCTCAGAAGTAAGATGCTTTTGGACAAGGCGTTCAGCTACATTCTCACGTATGGAACTTAGTATGTAGCGCCAGTCTACCCCAGGAATTACTGGGAAATCGCTGGATTGAGCTTGGAGGCACTAGTCTTGTTGCCGGGAGATTCCAATTACCTCTCCCAACACTTCCGTCAAACAGCGAGCCTAGGCCTTTTAGAAGTGAAAGGAACCAGCAGGCTGGATGGGGAGGTACAGGCCTTAAGCTCAACTCTCAGAAGTGTGTATGCAGGGGAGACAGATGTCTGCTACCCACTCTGACATGGGATTTGGAAACTACCTACACTCTGATTGAAGAAGGCCATTGGAAATCGCTGTATTCAACTCAGATACACAGGAGTTCAGGCCCAATGCTTACACATGCTTTTCCCGCAACCTCTCTCAGCCACTAACATTAGGAGGTTAGCAGCTGCGCCTACAGTCAGGCAGCATGCGGGTGGGTTCTGCCATGTCCTCAGCACTCCCAGGGAAGCAAGCCTAGAAGCCAGCTCTCAACTAGCTGCATTCTTATGGCAGTGTGAAGGTAGCAGTATTCTGAGTCAGGAGGTTCCAAGATTACCACTCTACTGCACCTGGAGATACCCTCCAGGTCTGCATTGTTAACTTGCGTCTCAGAAGCCTGTGGCAAACGTCTCTGGTGAAGACCTGCGAAACTCACTCTGCAGGCAGTGTGGAACTGTGAGGGACTGAGGGTGAGCTCAACTCTCAGAAGTAAGAGGCTTTTGGACAAGGCGTTCAGCTACCTTCTCACGTATGGAACTTAGTATGTAGCAGCAGTCTACCACACGAATTACTAGGCAATCGCTTGATTGAGCTTGGAGGCACTCGTCTTCTGTGCCGGGAGATTCCAATTACCTCTCCCAACACTTCCGTCAAACAGCGAGCCTAGGCCTTTTAGAAGTGAAAGGAACCAGCAGGCTGGATGGGGAGGTACAGGCCTTAAGCTCAACTCTCAGAAGTGTGTATGCAGGGGAGACAGATGTCTGCTACCCACTCTGACATGGGAGTTGGAAACTACCTACACTCTGATTGAAGAAGGCCATTGGAAATCGCTGTATTCAACTCAGATACACAGGAGTTCAGGCCCAATGCTTACACATGCTTTTCCCGCAACCTCTCTCAGCCACTAACATTAGGATGTTAGCAGCTGCGCCTACAGTCAGGCAGGATGCGGGTGGGTTCTGCCATGTCCTCAGCACTCCCAGGGAAGCATGCCTAGAAGCCAGCTCTCAACTAGCTGCATTCTTATGGCAGTGTGAAGGTAGCAGTATTCTGAGTCAGGAGGTTCCCAGATTACCACTCTACTGCACCTGGAGATACCCTCCAGGTCTGCATTGTTAACTTGCGTCTCAGAAGCCTGTGGCAAACGTCTCTGGTGAAGACGTCCGAAACTCACTCTGCAGGCAGTGTGGAACTGTGAGGGACTGAGGGTGAGCTCAACTCTCAGAAGTAAGATGTTTTTGGACAAGGCGTTCAACTACCTACTCACGTATGGAACTTAGTATGTAGCACCAGTCTACCCCAGGAATTACTAGGAAATCGCTTGATTGATCTTGGAGGCACTCGTCTTGTGTGCCGGGAGATTCCAGTTACCTCTCCCAACACTTGCGTCAAGCAGCGAGCCTAGGCATTTTGGAAGCGAAAGGTAGCGGCAGGCAGGATGTTGGGTTACAGGCCATAAGCTCAACTCTCAGAAGTGTGTATGCATGGGTGGCAGATGTCTGCTACCCACTCGGACATGGGAGTTGGAACCTAGCTACACTCCTATTGAAGAAGGACTTTGGAAATCGCTGTATTCAACTCAGATACACGGGAGTTCAGGCCCAATGCTTACACATGCTTTTCCAACAACTATCCCAGCCACTAACAGAAGGAGGTTAGCAGGTAAGTCTACAGTCAGGCAGGATGCGGGAGGGTCCTGCCCTGTCCTCAGCTCTCACAGGGAAGCATGCCTAGAAGCCAGCTCTAAGCTATCTGCATTCTTATGACAGTGTGAAGGTAGCAGTATTCTGAGTAAGGCGGTTCCGAGATTACCACTCTACTGCACCTGGAGATACCCTCCAGGTCTGCATTGTTAACTTGCGTCTCAGAAGCCTGTGGCAAACGTCTCTGGTGAAGACCTGCGAAACACACTCTGCAGGCAGTGTGGAACTGTGAGGGACTGAGGGTGAGCTCAACTCTCAGAAGTAAGATGCTTTTGGACAAGGCGTTCAGCTACATTCTCACGTATGGAACTTAGTATGTAGCACCTGTCTACCCCAGGAATTACTAGGCTATCGCTGGAACGAGCTTGGAGGCACTAGTCTTGTGTGCCGGGAGATTCCAATTACCTCTCCCAACACTTCCGTCAAACAGCGAGCCTAGGCCTTTTAGAAGTGAAAGGAACCAGCAGGCTGGATGGGGAGGTACAGGCCTTAAGCTCAACTCTCAGAAGTGTGTATGCAGGGGAGACAGATGTCTGCTACCCACTCTGACATGGGAGTTGGAAACTACCTACACTCTGATTGAAGAAGGCCATTGGAAATCGCTGTATTCAACTCAGATACACAGGAGTTCAGGCCCAATGCTTACACATGCTTTTCCCGCAACCTCTCTCAGCCACTAACATTAGGATGTTAGCAGCTGCGCCTACAGTCAGGCAGGATGCGGGTGGGTTCTGCCATGTCCTCAGCACTCCCAGGGAAGCATGCCTAGAAGCCAGCTCTCAACTAGCTGCATTCTTATGGCAGTGTGAAGGTAGCAGTATTCTGAGTCAGGAGGTTCCAAGATTACCACTCTACTGCACCTGGAGATACCCTCCAGGTCTGCATTGTTAACTTGCGTCTCAGAAGCCTGTGGCAAACGTCTCTGGTGAAGACTTGCGAAACTCACTCTGCAGGCAGTGTGGAACTGTGAGGGACTGAGGGTGAGCTCAACTCTCAGAAGTAAGATGTTTTTGGACAAGGCGTTCAACTACCTACTCACGTATGGAACTTAGTATGTAGCACCAGTCTACCCCAGGAATTACTAGGAAATCGCTTGATTGAGCTTGGAGGCACTCGTCTTGTGTGCCGGGAGATTCCAGTTACCTCTCCCAACACTTGCGTCAAGCAGCGAGCCTAGGCCTTTTGGAAGCAAAAGGTAGCGGCAGGCAGGATGTTGGGTTACAGGCCATAAGCTCAACTCTCAGAAGTGTGTATGCATGGGTGGCAGATGTCTGCTACCCTCTCGGACATGGGAGTTGGAACCTAGCTACACTCCTATTGAAGAAGGACTTTGGAAAACGCTGTATTCAACTCAGATACACGGGAGTTCAGGCCCAATGCTTACACATGCTTTTCCCACAAACTATCCCAGCCACTAACAGAAGGAGGTTAGCAGGTAAGTCTACAGTCAGGCAGGATGCGGGAGGGTCCTGCCCTGTCCTCAGCTCTCAAAGGGAAGCATGCCTTGAAGCCAGCTCTCAACTAGCTGCATTCTTATGACAGTGTGAAGGTAGCAGTATTCTGAGTAAGGCGGTTCCGAGATTACCACTCTACTGCACCTGGAGATACCCTCCAGGTCTGCATTGTTAACTTGCCTCTCAGAAGCCTGTGGCAAACGTCTCTGGTGAAGACCTGCGAAACTCACTCTGCAGGCAGTGTGGAACTGTGAGGGACTGAGGGTGAGCTCAACTCTCAGAAGTAAGATGCTTTTGGACAAGGCGTTCAGCTACATTCTCACGTATGGAACTTAGTATGTAGCACCTGTCTACCCCAGGAATTACTAGGCTGTCGCTGGAACGAGCTTGGAGGCACTAGTCTTGTGTGCCGGGAGATTCCAATTACCTCTCCCAACACTTCCGTCAAACAGCGAGCCTAGGCCTTTTAGAAGTGAAAGGAACCAGCAGGCTGGATGGGGAGGTACAGGCCTTAAGCTCAACTCTCAGAAGTGTGTATGCAGGGGAGACAGATGTCTGCTACCCACTCTGACATGGGAGTTGGAAACTACATACACTCTGATTGAAGAAGGCCATTGGAAATCGCTGTATTCAACTCAGATACACAGGAGTTCAGGCCCAATGCTTACACATGCTTTTCCCGCAACCTCTCTCAGCCACTAACATTAGGATGTTAGCAGCTGCGCCTACAGTCAGGCAGGATGCGGGTGGGTTCTGCCATGTCCTCAGCACTCCCAGGGAAGCAAGCCTAGAAGCCAGCTCTCAACTAGCTGCATTCTTATGGCAGTGTGAAGGTAGCAGTATTCTGAGTCAGGAGGTTCCAAGATTACCACTCTACTGCACCTGGAGATACCCTCCAGGTCTGCATTGTTAACTTGCGTCTCAGAAGCCTGTGGCAAACGTCTCTGGTGAAGACCTGCGAAACTCACTCTGCAGGCAGTGTGGAACTGTGAGGGACTGAGGGTGAGCTCAACTCTCAGAAGTAAGATGCTTTTGGACAAGGCGTTCAGCTACCTTCTCACGTATGGAACTTAGTATGTAGCAGCAGTCTACCACACGAATTACTAGGCAATCGCTGGAATGAGCTTGGAGGCCCTAGTCTTGTGTGCCGGGAGATTCCAATTACCTCTCCCAACACTTCCGTCAAACAGCGAGCCTAGGCCTTTTAGAAGTGAAAGGAACCAGCAGGCTGGATGGGGAGGTACAGGCCTTAAGCTCAACTCTCAGAAGTGTGTATGCAGGGGAGACAGATGTCTGCTACCCACTCTGACATGGGAGTTGGAAACTACCTACACTCTGATTGAAGAAGGCCATTGGAAATCGCTGTATTCAACTCAGATACACAGGAGTTCAGGCCCAATGCTTACACATGCTTTTCCCGCAACCTCTCTCAGCCACTAACATTAGGATGTTAGCAGCTGCGCCTACAGTCAGGCAGGATGCGGGTGGGTTCTGCCCTGTCCTCAGCACTCCCAGGGAAGCATGCCTAGAAGCCAGCTCTCAACTAGCTGCATTCTTATGGCAGTGTGAAGGTAGCAGTATTCTGAGTCAGGAGGTTCCCAGATTACCACTCTACTGCACCTGGAGATACCCTCCAGGTCTGCATTGTTAACTTGCGTCTCAGAAGCCTGTGGCAAACGTCTCTGGTGAAGACTTGCGAAACTCACTCTGCAGGCAGTGTGGAACTGTGAGGGACTGAGGGTGAGCTCAACTCTCAGAAGTAAGATGTTTTTGGACAAGGCGTTCAACTACCTACTCACGTATGGAACTTAGTATGTAGCACCAGTCTACCCCAGGAATTACTAGGAAATCGCTTGATTGAGCTTGGAGGCACTCGTCTTGTGTGCCGGGAGATTCCAGTTACCTCTCCCAACACTTGCGTCAAGCAGCGAGCCTAGGCCTTTTGGAAGCGAAAGGTAGCGGCAGGCAGGATGTTGGGTTACAGGCCATAAGCTCAACTCTCAGAAGTGTGTATGCATGGGTGGCAGATGTCTGCTACCCACTCGGACATGGGAGTTGGAACCTAGCTACACTCCTATTGAAGAAGGACTTTGGAAATCGCTGTATTCAACTCAGATACACGGGAGTTCAGGCCCAATGCTTACACATGCTTTTCCCACAAACTATCCCAGCCACTAACAGAAGGAGGTTAGCAGGTAAGTCTACAGTCAGGCAGGATGCGGGAGGGTCCTGCCCTGTCCTCAGCTCTCACAGGGAAGCATGCCTTGAAGCCAGCTCTCAACTAGCTGCATTCTTATGACAGTGTGAAGGTAGCAGTATTCTGAGTAAGGAGGTTCCCAGATTACCACTCTGCTGCACCTGGAGATACCCTCCAGGTCTGCATTGTTAACTTGCGTCTCAGAGGCCTCTGGCAAACGTCTCTGGTGAAGACGTGCGAAACTCACTCTGCAGGCAGTGTGGAACTGTGAGGGACTGAGGGTCAGCTCAACTCTCAGCAGTAAGATGTTTTTGGACAAGGCGTTCAAATACCTACTCACGTATGGAACTTAGTATGTAGCACCAGTCTACCCAAGGAATTACTGGGAAATCGCTGGATGGAGCTTGGAGGCACTAGTCTTGTTGCCGGGAGATTCCAGTTACCTCTCCCAACACTTCGGTGAAGCAGCGAGCCTAGGCCTTTTGGAAGCGAAAGCTAGCTGCAGGCAGGAGGTAGGGTTACAGGCCATAAGCTCAACTCTCAGAAGTGTGTATGCATGGGAGGCAGATGTCTGCTACCCACTCGTACATGCGAGTGGGAACCTACTACACTCTGATGAAAAAGGACTTTGAAAATTGCTGTATTCAACTCAGATACACGTGGGTTCAGGCACAACGATTCCACATGCTTTTCTCACAACCTTTCCCTGCCACTAACATGAGGACGTTAGCAGCTCCTTCTACAGTCAAGCAGGATGCGGGAGGGTTGTGCCCTGTCCTTAGCTCTCACAGGGAACCATGTCTTGAAGCCAGCGGTCAACTAGCTGCATACTTATGGCAGGGTCAAGGTAGCAGTATTCTGAGACAGGAGGTTCCCAGATTACCACTCTACTGCACCTGGAGATACCCTCCAGGTCTGCATTGTTAACTTGCGTCTCAGAGGCCTCTGGCAAACGTCTCTGGTGAAGACGTGCGAAACTCACTCTGCAGGCAGTGTGGAACTGTGAGGGACTGAGGGTCAGCTCAACTCTCAGCAGTAAGATGTTTTTGGACAAGGCGTTCAAATACCTACTCACGTATGGAACTTAGTATGTAGCACCAGTCTACCCCAGGAATTACTAGGAAATCGCTTGATTGAGCTTGGAGGCACTCGTCTTGTGTGCCGGGAGATTCCAGTTACCTCTCCCAACACTTGCGTCAAGCAGCGAGCCTAGGCCTTTTGGAAGCGAAAGGTAGCGGCAGGCAGGATGTTGGGTTACAGGCCATAAGCTCAACTCTCAGAAGTGTGTATGCATGGGTGGCAGATGTCTGCTACCCACTCGGACATGGGAGTTGGAACCTAGCTACACTCCTATTGAAGAAGGACTTTGGAAATCGCTGTATTCAACTCAGATACACGGGAGTTCAGGCCCAATGCTTACACATGCTTTTCCCACAAACTATCCCAGCCACTAACAGAAGGAGGTTAGCAGGTAAGTCTACAGTCAGGCAGGATGCGGGAGGGTCCTGCCCTGTCCTCAGCTCTCACAGGGAAGCATGCCTTGAAGCCAGCTCTCAACTAGCTGCATTCTTATGACAGTGTGAAGGTAGCAGTATTCTGAGTAAGGCGGTTCCGAGATTACCACTCTACTGCACCTGGAGATACCCTCCAGGTCTGCATTGTTAACTTGCGTCTCAGAAGCCTGTGGCAAACGTCTCTGGTGAAGACCTGCGAAACTCACTCTGCAGGCAGTGTGGAACTGTGAGGGACTGAGGGTGAGCTCAACTCTCAGAAGTAAGATGCTTTTGGACAAGGCGTTCAGCTACCTTCTCACGTATGGAACTTAGTATGTAGCACCAGTCTACCACACGAATTACTAGGCAATCGCTGGAATGAGCTTGGAGGCCCTAGTCTTGTGTGCCGGGAGATTCCAATTACCTCTCCCAACACTTCCGTCAAACAGCGAGCCTAGGCCTTTTAGAAGTGAAAGGAACCAGCAGGCTGGATGGGGAGGTACAGGCCTTAAGCTCAACTCTCAGAAGTGTGTATGCAGGGGAGACAGATGTCTGCTACCCACTCTGACATGGGAGTTGGAAACTACCTACACTCTGATTGAAGAAGGCCATTGGAAATCGCTGTATTCAACTCAGATACACAGGAGTTCAGGCCCAATGCTTACACATGCTTTTCCCGCAACCTCTCTCAGCCACTAACATTAGGATGTTAGCAGCTGCGCCTACAGTCAGGCAGGATGCGGGTGGGTTCTGCCCTGTCCTCAGCACTCCCAGGGAAGCATGCCTAGAAGCCAGCTCTCAACTAGCTGCATTCTTATGGCAGTGTGAAGGTAGCAGTATTCTGAGTAAGGAGGTTCCGAGATTACCACTCTACTGCACCTGGAGATACCCTCCAGGTCTGCATTGTTAACTTGCGTCTCAGAAGCCTCTGGCAAACGTCTCTGGTGAAGACGTCCGAAACTCACTCTGCAGGCAGTGTGGAACTGTGAGGGACTGAGGGTGAGCTCAACTCTCAGAAGTAAGATGTTTTTGGACAAGGCGTTCAACTACCTACTCACGTATGGAACTTAGTATGTAGCACCAGTCTACCCCAGGAATTACTAGGAAATCGCTTGATTGAGCTTGGAGGCACTCGTCTTGTGTGCCGGGAGATTCCAGTTACCTCTCCCAACACTTGCGTCAAGCAGCGAGCCTAGGCCTTTTGGAAGCGAAAGGTAGCGGCAGGCAGGATGTTGGGTTACAGGCCATAAGCTCAACTCTCAGAAGTGTGTATGCATGGGTGGCAGATGTCTGCTACCCACTCGGACATGGGAGTTGGAACCTAGCTACACTCCTATTGAAGAAGGACTTTGGAAATCGCTGTATTCAACTCAGATACACGGGAGTTCAGGCCCAATGCTTACACATGCTTTTCCCACAAACTATCCCAGCCACTAACAGAAGGAGGTTAGCAGGTAAGTCTACAGTCAGGCAGGATGCGGGAGGGTCCTGCCCTGTCCTCAGCTCTCACAGGGAAGCATGCCTTGAAGCCAGCTCTCAACTAGCTGCATTCTTATGACAGTGTGAAGGTAGCAGTATTCTGAGTAAGGAGGTTCCCAGATTACCACTCTGCTGCACCTGGAGATACCCTCCAGGTCTGCATTGTTAACTTGCGTCTCAGAGGCCTCTGGCAAACGTCTCTGGTGAAGACGTGCGAAACTCACTCTGCAGGCAGTGTGGAACTGTGAGGGACTGAGGGTCAGCTCAACTCTCAGCAGTAAGATGTTTTTGGACAAGGCGTTCAAATACCTACTCACGTATGGAACTTAGTATGTAGCACCAGTCTACCCAAGGAATTACTGGGAAATCGCTGGATGGAGCTTGGAGGCACTAGTCTTGTTGCCGGGAGATTCCAGTTACCTCTCCCAACACTTCGGTGAAGCAGCGAGCCTAGGCCTTTTGGAAGCGAAAGCTAGCTGCAGGCAGGAGGTAGGGTTACAGGCCATAAGCTCAACTCTCAGAAGTGTGTATGCATGGGAGGCAGATGTCTGCTACCCACTCGTACATGCGAGTGGGAACCTACTACACTCTGATGAAAAAGGACTTTGAAAATTGCTGTATTCAACTCAGATACACGTGGGTTCAGGCACAACGATTCCACATGCTTTTCTCACAACCTTTCCCTGCCACTAACATGAGGACGTTAGCAGCTCCTTCTACAGTCAAGCAGGATGCGGGAGGGTTGTGCCCTGTCCTTAGCTCTCACAGGGAACCATGTCTTGAAGCCAGCGGTCAACTAGCTGCATACTTATGGCAGGGTCAAGGTAGCAGTATTCTGAGACAGGAGGTTCCCAGATTACCACTCTACTGCACCTGGAGATACCCTCCAGGTCTGCATTGTTAACTTGCGTCTCAGAGGCCTCTGGCAAACGTCTCTGGTGAAGACGTGCGAAACTCACTCTGCAGGCAGTGTGGAACTGTGAGGGACTGAGGGTCAGCTCAACTCTCAGCAGTAAGATGTTTTTGGACAAGGCGTTCAAATACCTACTCACGTATGGAACTTAGTATGTAGCACCAGTCTACCCCAGGAATTACTAGGAAATCGCTTGATTGAGCTTGGAGGCACTCGTCTTGTGTGCCGGGAGATTCCAGTTACCTCTCCCAACACTTGCGTCAAGCAGCGAGCCTAGGCCTTTTGGAAGCGAAAGGTAGCGGCAGGCAGGATGTTGGGTTACAGGCCATAAGCTCAACTCTCAGAAGTGTGTATGCATGGGTGGCAGATGTCTGCTACCCACTCGGACATGGGAGTTGGAACCTAGCTACACTCCTATTGAAGAAGGACTTTGGAAATCGCTGTATTCAACTCAGATACACGGGAGTTCAGGCCCAATGCTTACACATGCTTTTCCCACAAACTATCCCAGCCACTAACAGAAGGAGGTTAGCAGGTAAGTCTACAGTCAGGCAGGATGCGGGAGGGTCCTGCCCTGTCCTCAGCTCTCACAGGGAAGCATGCCTTGAAGCCAGCTCTCAACTAGCTGCATTCTTATGACAGTGTGAAGGTAGCAGTATTCTGAGTAAGGCGGTTCCGAGATTACCACTCTACTGCACCTGGAGATACCCTCCAGGTCTGCATTGTTAACTTGCGTCTCAGAAGCCTGTGGCAAACGTCTCTGGTGAAGACCTGCGAAACTCACTCTGCAGGCAGTGTGGAACTGTGAGGGACTGAGGGTGAGCTCAACTCTCAGAAGTAAGATGCTTTTGGACAAGGCGTTCAGCTACCTTCTCACGTATGGAACTTAGTATGTAGCACCAGTCTACCACACGAATTACTAGGCAATCGCTGGAATGAGCTTGGAGGCCCTAGTCTTGTGTGCCGGGAGATTCCAATTACCTCTCCCAACACTTCCGTCAAACAGCGAGCCTAGGCCTTTTAGAAGTGAAAGGAACCAGCAGGCTGGATGGGGAGGTACAGGCCTTAAGCTCAACTCTCAGAAGTGTGTATGCAGGGGAGACAGATGTCTGCTACCCACTCTGACATGGGAGTTGGAAACTACCTACACTCTGATTGAAGAAGGCCATTGGAAATCGCTGTATTCAACTCAGATACACAGGAGTTCAGGCCCAATGCTTACACATGCTTTTCCCGCAACCTCTCTCAGCCACTAACATTAGGATGTTAGCAGCTGCGCCTACAGTCAGGCAGGATGCGGGTGGGTTCTGCCCTGTCCTCAGCACTCCCAGGGAAGCATGCCTAGAAGCCAGCTCTCAACTAGCTGCATTCTTATGGCAGTGTGAAGGTAGCAGTATTCTGAGTAAGGAGGTTCCCAGATTACCACTCTACTGCACCTGGAGATACCCTCCAGGTCTGCATTGTTAACTTGCGTCTCAGAAGCCTCTGGCAAACGTCTCTGGTGAAGACGTCCGAAACTCACTCTGCAGGCAGTGTGGAACTGTGAGGGACTGAGGGTGAGCTCAACTCTCAGAAGTAAGATGTTTTTGGACAAGGCGTTCAACTACCTACTCACGTATGGAACTTAGTATGTAGCACCAGTCTACCCCAGGAATTACTAGGAAATCGCTTGATTGAGCTTGGAGGCACTCGTCTTGTGTGCCGGGAGATTCCAGTTACCTCTCCCAACACTTGCGTCAAGCAGCGAGCCTAGGCCTTTTAGAAGCGAAAGGGAGCGGCAGGCAGGATGTTGGGTTACAGGCCATAAGCTCAACTCTCAGAAGTGTGTATGCATGGGTGGCAGATGTCTGCTACCCACTCGGACATGGGAGTTGGAACCTAGCTACACTCCTATTGAAGAAGGACTTTGGAAATCGCTGTATTCAACTCAGATACACGGGAGTTCAGGCCCAATGCTTACACATGCTTTTCCCACAAACTATCCCAGCCACTAACAGAAGGAGGTTAGCAGGTAAGTCTACAGTCAGGCAGGATGCGGGAGGGTCCTGCCCTGTCCTCAGCTCTCACAGGGAAGCATGCCTTGAAGCCAGCTCTCAACTAGCTGCATTCTTATGACAGTGTGAAGGTAGCAGTATTCTGAGTAAGGCGGTTCCGAGATTACCACTCTACTGCACCTGGAGATACCCTCCAGGTCTGCATTGTTAACTTGCGTCTCAGAAGCCTGTGGCAAACGTCTCTGGTGAAGACCTGCGAAACTCACTCTGCAGGCAGTGTGGAACTGTGAGGGACTGAGGGTGAGCTCAAGTCTCAGAAGTAAGATGCTTTTGGACAAGGCGTTCAGCTACCTTCTCACGTATGGAACTTAGTATGTAGCACCAGTCTACCACACGAATTACTAGGCAATCGCTGGAATGAGCTTGGAGGCCCTAGTCTTGTGTGCCGGGAGATTCCAATTACCTCTCCCAACACTTCCGTCAAACAGCGAGCCTAGGCCTTTTAGAAGTGAAAGGAACCAGCAGGCTGGATGGGGAGGTACAGGCCTTAAGCTCAACTCTCAGAAGTGTGTATGCAGGGGAGACAGATGTCTGCTACCCACTCTGACATGGGAGTTGGAAACTACCTACACTCTGATTGAAGAAGGCCATTGGAAATCGCTGTATTCAACTCAGATACACAGGAGTTCAGGCCCAATGCTTACACATGCTTTTCCCGCAACCTCTCTCAGCCACTAACATTAGGATGTTAGCAGCTGCGCCTACAGTCAGGCAGGATGCGGGTGGGTTCTGCCCTGTCCTCAGCACTCCCAGGGAAGCATGCCTAGAAGCCAGCTCTCAACTAGCTGCATTCTTATGGCAGTGTGAAGGTAGCAGTATTCTGAGTAAGGAGGTTCCGAGATTACCACTCTACTGCACCTGGAGATACCCTCCAGGTCTGCATTGTTAACTTGCGTCTCAGAAGCCTCTGGCAAACGTCTCTGGTGAAGACGTCCGAAACTCACTCTGCAGGCAGTGTGGAACTGTGAGGGACTGAGGGTGAGCTCAACTCTCAGAAGTAAGATGTTTTTGGACAAGGCGTTCAACTACCTACTCACGTATGGAACTTAGTATGTAGCACCAGTCTACCCCAGGAATTACTAGGAAATCGCTTGATTGAGCTTGGAGGCACTCGTCTTGTGTGCCGGGAGATTCCAGTTACCTCTCCCAACACTTGCGTCAAGCAGCGAGCCTAGGCCTTTTAGAAGCGAAAGGTAGCGGCAGGCAGGATGTTGGGTTACAGGCCATAAGCTCAACTCTCAGAAGTGTGTATGCATGGGTGGCAGATGTCTGCTACCCACTCGGACATGGGAGTTGGAACCTAGCTACACTCCTATTGAAGAAGGACTTTGGAAATCGCTGTATTCAACTCAGATACACGGGAGTTCAGGCCCAATGCTTACACATGCTTTTCCCACAAACTATCCCAGCCACTAACAGAAGGAGGTTAGCAGGTAAGTCTACAGTCAGGCAGGATGCGGGAGGGTCCTGCCCTGTCCTCAGCTCTCACAGGGAAGCATGCCTTGAAGCCAGCTCTCAACTAGCTGCATTCTTATGACAGTGTGAAGGTAGCAGTATTCTGAGTAAGGCGGTTCCGAGATTACCACTCTACTGCACCTGGAGATACCCTCCAGGTCTGCATTGTTAACTTGCGTCTCAGAAGCCTGTGGCAAACGTCTCTGGTGAAGACGTGCGAAACTCACTCTGCAGGCAGTGTGGAACTGTGAGGGACTGAGGGTGAGCTCAACTCTCAGAAGTAAGATGCTTTTGGACAAGGCGTTCAGCTACCTTCTCACGTATGGAACTTAGTATGTAGCACCAGTCTACCACACGAATTACTAGGCAATCGCTGGAATGAGCTTGGAGGCCCTAGTCTTGTGTGCCGGGAGATTCCAATTACCTCTCCCAACACTTCCGTCAAACAGCGAGCCTAGGCCTTTTAGAAGTGAAAGGAACCAGCAGGCTGGATGGGGAGGTACAGGCCTTAAGCTCAACTCTCAGAAGTGTGTATGCAGGGGAGACAGATGTCTGCTACCCACTCTGACATGGGAGTTGGAAACTACCTACACTCTGATTGAAGAAGGCCATTGGAAATCGCTGTATTCAACTCAGATACACAGGAGTTCAGGCCCAATGCTTACACATGCTTTTCCCGCAACCTCTCTCAGCCACTAACATTAGGATGTTAGCAGCTGCGCCTACAGTCAGGCAGGATGCGGGTGGGTTCTGCCCTGTCCTCAGCACTCCCAGGGAAGCATGCCTAGAAGCCAGCTCTCAACTAGCTGCATTCTTATGGCAGTGTGAAGGTAGCAGTATTCTGAGTA
Source organism: Canis lupus baileyi (assembly GCF_048164855.1). Classification (NCBI taxonomy): domain Eukaryota; kingdom Metazoa; phylum Chordata; class Mammalia; order Carnivora; family Canidae; genus Canis; species Canis lupus. The sequence goes on along the minus strand of NW_027326457.1, from coordinate 720,430 downwards.
AGGAGGTTCCCAGATTACCACTCTACTGCACCTGGAGATACCCTCCAGGTCTGCATTGTTAACTTGCGTCTCAGAAGCCTCTGGCAAACGTCTCTGGTGAAGACGTCCGAAACTCACTCTGCAGGCAGTGTGGAACTGTGAGGGACTGAGGGTGAGCTCAACTCTCAGAAGTAAGATGTTTTTGGACAAGGCGTTCAACTACCTACTCACGTATGGAACTTAGTATGTAGCACCAGTCTACCCCAGGAATTACTAGGAAATCGCTTGATTGAGCTTGGAGGCACTCGTCTTGTGTGCCGGGAGATTCCAGTTACCTCTCCCAACACTTGCGTCAAGCAGCGAGCCTAGGCCTTTTAGAAGCGAAAGGTAGCGGCAGGCAGGATGTTGGGTTACAGGCCATAAGCTCAACTCTCAGAAGTGTGTATGCATGGGTGGCAGATGTCTGCTACCCACTCGGACATGGGAGTTGGAACCTAGCTACACTCCTATTGAAGAAGGACTTTGGAAATCGCTGTATTCAACTCAGATACACGGGAGTTCAGGCCCAATGCTTACACATGCTTTTCCCACAAACTATCCCAGCCACTAACAGAAGGAGGTTAGCAGGTAAGTCTACAGTCAGGCAGGATGCGGGAGGGTCCTGCCCTGTCCTCAGCTCTCACAGGGAAGCATGCCTTGAAGCCAGCTCTCAACTAGCTGCATTCTTATGACAGTGTGAAGGTAGCAGTATTCTGAGTAAGGCGGTTCCGAGATTACCACTCTACTGCACCTGGAGATACCCTCCAGGTCTGCATTGTTAACTTGCGTCTCAGAAGCCTGTGGCAAACGTCTCTGGTGAAGACCTGCGAAACTCACTCTGCAGGCAGTGTGGAACTGTGAGGGACTGAGGGTGAGCTCAACTCTCAGAAGTAAGATGCTTTTGGACAAGGCGTTCAGCTACCTTCTCACGTATGGAACTTAGTATGTAGCACCAGTCTACCACACGAATTACTAGGCAATCGCTGGAATGAGCTTGGAGGCCCTAGTCTTGTGTGCCGGGAGATTCCAATTACCTCTCCCAACACTTCCGTCAAACAGCGAGCCTAGGCCTTTTAGAAGTGAAAGGAACCAGCAGGCTGGATGGGGAGGTACAGGCCTTAAGCTCAACTCTCAGAAGTGTGTATGCAGGGGAGACAGATGTCTGCTACCCACTCTGACATGGGAGTTGGAAACTACCTACACTCTGATTGAAGAAGGCCATTGGAAATCGCTGTATTCAACTCAGATACACAGGAGTTCAGGCCCAATGCTTACACATGCTTTTCCCGCAACCTCTCTCAGCCACTAACATTAGGATGTTAGCAGCTGCGCCTACAGTCAGGCAGGATGCGGGTGGGTTCTGCCCTGTCCTCAGCACTCCCAGGGAAGCATGCCTAGAAGCCAGCTCTCAACTAGCTGCATTCTTATGGCAGTGTGAAGGTAGCAGTATTCTGAGTAAGGAGGTTCCGAGATTACCACTCTACTGCACCTGGAGATACCCTCCAGGTCTGCATTGTTAACTTGCGTCTCAGAAGCCTCTGGCAAACGTCTCTGGTGAAGACGTCCGAAACTCACTCTGCAGGCAGTGTGGAACTGTGAGGGACTGAGGGTGAGCTCAACTCTCAGAAGTAAGATGTTTTTGGACAAGGCGTTCAACTACCTACTCACGTATGGAACTTAGTATGTAGCACCAGTCTACCCCAGGAATTACTAGGAAATCGCTTGATTGAGCTTGGAGGCACTCGTCTTGTGTGCCGGGAGATTCCAGTTACCTCTCCCAACACTTGCGTCAAGCAGCGAGCCTAGGCCTTTTGGAAGCGAAAGGTAGCGGCAGGCAGGATGTTGGGTTACAGGCCATAAGCTCAACTCTCAGAAGTGTGTATGCATGGGTGGCAGATGTCTGCTACCCACTCGGACATGGGAGTTGGAACCTAGCTACACTCCTATTGAAGAAGGACTTTGGAAATCGCTGTATTCAACTCAGATACACGGGAGTTCAGGCCCAATGCTTACACATGCTTTTCCCACAAACTATCCCAGCCACTAACAGAAGGAGGTTAGCAGGTAAGTCTACAGTCAGGCAGGATGCGGGAGGGTCCTGCCCTGTCCTCAGCTCTCACAGGGAAGCATGCCTTGAAGCCAGCTCTCAACTAGCTGCATTCTTATGACAGTGTGAAGGTAGCAGTATTCTGAGTAAGGAGGTTCCCAGATTACCACTCTACTGCACCTGGAGATACCCTCCAGGTCTGCATTGTTAACTTGCGTCTCAGAGGCCTCTGGCAAACGTCTCTGGTGAAGACGTGCGAAACTCACTCTGCAGGCAGTGTGGAACTGTGAGGGACTGAGGGTCAGCTCAACTCTCAGCAGTAAGATGTTTTTGGACAAGGCGTTCAAATACCTACTCACGTATGGAACTTAGTATGTAGCACCAGTCTACCCCAGGAATTACTGGGAAATCGCTGGATTGAGCTTGGAGGCACTAGTCTTGTTGCCGGGAGATTCCAGTTACCTCTCCCAACACTTCGGTGAAGCAGCGAGCCTAGGCCTTTTGGAAGCGAAAGCTAGCTGCAGGCAGGAGGTAGGGTTACAGGCCATAAGCTCAACTCTCAGAAGTGTGTATGCATGGGAGGCAGATGTCTTCTACCCACTCGTACATGCGAGTGGGAACCTACTACACTCTGATGAAAAAGGACTTTGGAAATTGCTGTATTCAACTCAGATACACGTGGGTTCAGGCACAACGATTCCACATGCTTTTCTCACAACCTTTCCCTGCCACTAACATGAGGACGTTAGCAGCTCCTTCTACAGTCAAGCAGGATGCGGGAGGGTTGTGCCCTGTCCTTAGCTCTCACAGGGAAGCATGTCTTGAAGCCAGCGGTCAACTAGCTGCATACTTATGGCAGGGTCAAGGTAGCAGTATTCTGAGACAGGAGGTTCCCAGATTACCACTCTACTGCACCTGGAGATACCCTCCAGGTCTGCATTGTTAACTTGCGTCTCAGAGGCCTCTGGCAAACGTCTCTGGTGAAGACGTGCGAAACTCACTCTGCAGGCAGTGTGGAACTGTGAGGGACTGAGGGTCAGCTCAACTCTCAGCAGTAAGATGTTTTTGGACAAGGCGTTCAAATACCTACTCACGTATGGAACTTAGTATGTAGCACCTGTCTACCCCAGGAATTACTAGGAAATCGCTTGATTGAGCTTGGAGGCACTCGTCTTGTGTGCCGGGAGATTCCAGTTACCTCTCCCAACACTTGCGTCAAGCAGCGAGCCTAGGCCTTTTGGAAGCGAAAGGTAGCGGCAGGCAGGATGTTGGGTTACAGGCCATAAGCTCAACTCTCAGAAGTGTGTATGCATGGGTGGCAGATGTCTGCTACCCACTCGGACATGGGAGTTGGAACCTAGCTACACTCCTATTGAAGAAGGACTTTGGAAATCGCTGTATTCAACTCAGATACACGGGAGTTCAGGCCCAATGCTTACACATGCTTTTCCCACAAACTATCCCAGCCACTAACAGAAGGAGGTTAGCAGGTAAGTCTACAGTCAGGCAGGATGCGGGAGGGTCCTGCCCTGTCCTCAGCTCTCACAGGGAAGCATGCCTAGAAGCCAGCTCTCAACTAGCTGCATTCTTATGACAGTGTGAAGGTAGCAGTATTCTGAGTAAGGCGGTTCCGAGATTACCACTCTACTGCACCTGGAGATACCCTCCAGGTCTGCATTGTTAACTTGCGTCTCAGAAGCCTGTGGCAAACGTCTCTGGTGAAGACCTGCGAAACTCACTCTGCAGGCAGTGTGGAACTGTGAGGGACTGAGGGTGAGCTCAACTCTCAGAAGTAAGATGCTTTTGGACAAGGCGTTCAGCTACATTCTCACGTATGGAACTTAGTATGTAGCACCTGTCTACCCCAGGAATTACTAGGCTATCGCTGGAACGAGCTTGGAGGCACTAGTCTTGTGTGCCGGGAGATTCCAATTACCTCTCCCAACACTTCCGTCAAACAGCGAGCCTAGGCCTTTTAGAAGTGAAAGGAACCAGCAGGCTGGATGGGGAGGTACAGGCCTTAAGCTCAACTCTCAGAAGTGTGTATGCAGGGGAGACAGATGTCTGCTACCCACTCTGACATGGGAGTTGGAAACTACCTACACTCTGATTGAAGAAGGCCATTGGAAATCGCTGTATTCAACTCAGATACACAGGAGTTCAGGCCCAATGCTTACACATGCTTTTCCCGCAACCTCTCTCAGCCACTAACATTAGGATGTTAGCAGCTGCGCCTACAGTCAGGCAGGATGCGGGTGGGTTCTGCCATGTCCTCAGTACTCCCAGGGAAGCATGCCTAGAAGCCAGCTCTCAACTAGCTGCATTCTTATGGCAGTGTGAGGGTAGCAGTATTCTGAGTCAGGAGGTTCCAAGATTACCACTCTACTGCACCTGGAGATACCCTCCAGGTCTGCATTGTTAACTTGCGTCTCAGAAGCCTGTGGCAAACGTCTCTGGTGAAGACTTGCGAAACTCACTCTGCAGGCAGTGTGGAACTGTGAGGGACTGAGGGTGAGCTCAACTCTCAGAAGTAAGATGTTTTTGGACAAGGCGTTCAACTACCTACTCACGTATGGAACTTAGTATGTAGCACCAGTCTACCCCAGGAATTACTAGGAAATTGCTTGATTGAGCTTGGAGGCACTCGTCTTGTGTGCCGGGAGATTCCAGTTACCTCTCCCAACACTTGCGTCAAGCAGCGAGCCTAGGCCTTTTGGAAGCGAAAGGTAGCGGCAGGCAGGATGTTGGGTTACAGGCCATAAGCTCAACTCTCAGAAGTGTGTATGCATGGGTGGCAGATGTCTGCTACCCACTCGGACATGGGAGTTGGAACCTAGCTACACTCCTATTGAAGAAGGACTTTGGAAATCGCTGTATTCAACTCAGATACACGGGAGTTCAGGCCCAATGCTTACACATGCTTTTCCCACAAACTATCCCAGCCACTAACAGAAGGAGGTTAGCAGGTAAGTCTACAGTCAGGCAGGATGCGGGAGGGTCCTGCCCTGTCCTCAGCTCTCACAGGGAAGCATGCCTAGAAGCCAGCTCTAAGCTATCTGCATTCTTATGACAGTGTGAAGGTAGCAGTATTCTGAGTAAGGCGGTTCCGAGATTACCACTCTACTGCACCTGGAGATACCCTCCAGGTCTGCATTGTTAACTTGCGTCTCAGAAGCCTGTGGCAAACGTCTCTGGTGAAGACCTGCGAAACTCACTCTGCAGGCAGTGTGGAACTGTGAGGGACTGAGGGTGAGCTCAACTCTCAGAAGTAAGATGCTTTTGGACAAGGCGTTCAGCTACATTCTCACGTATGGAACTTAGTATGTAGCACCTGTCTACCCCAGGAATTACTAGGCTATCGCTGGAACGAGCTTGGAGGCACTAGTCTTGTGTGCCGGGAGATTCCAATTACCTCTCCCAACACTTCCGTCAAACAGCGAGCCTAGGCCTTTTAGAAGTGAAAGGAACCAGCAGGCTGGATGGGGAGGTACAGGCCTTAAGCTCAACTCTCAGAAGTGTGTATGCAGGGGAGACAGATGTCTGCTACCCACTCTGACATGGGAGTTGGAAACTACCTACACTCTGATTGAAGAAGGCCATTGGAAATCGCTGTATTCAACTCAGATACACAGGAGTTCAGGCCCAATGCTTACATATGCTTTTCCCGCAACCTCTCTCAGCCACTAACATTAGGATGTTAGCAGCTGCGCCTACAGTCAGGCAGGATGCGGGTGGGTTCTGCCATGTCCTCAGCACTCCCAGGGAAGCATGCCTAGAAGCCAGCTCTCAACTAGCTGCATTCTTATGGCAGTGTGAAGGTAGCAGTATTCTGAGTCAGGAGGTTCCAAGATTACCACTCTACTGCACCTGGAGATACCCTCCAGGTCTGCATTGTTAACTTGCGTCTCAGAAGCCTGTGGCAAACGTCTCTGGTGAAGACTTGCGAAACTCACTCTGCAGGCAGTGTGGAACTGTGAGGGACTGAGGGTGAGCTCAACTCTCAGAAGTAAGATGTTTTTGGACAAGGCGTTCAACTACCTACTCACGTATGGAACTTAGTATGTAGCACCAGTCTACCCCAGGAATTACTAGGAAATCGCTTGATTGAGCTTGGAGGCACTCGTCTTGTGTGCCGGGAGATTCCAGTTACCTCTCCCAACACTTGCGTCAAGCAGCGAGCCTAGGCCTTTTGGAAGCAAAAGGTAGCGGCAGGCAGGATGTTGGGTTACAGGCCATAAGCTCAACTCTCAGAAGTGTGTATGCATGGGTGGCAGATGTCTGCTACCCTCTCGGACATGGGAGTTGGAACCTAGCTACACTCCTATTGAAGAAGGACTTTGGAAATCGCTGTATTCAACTCAGATACACGGGAGTTCAGGCCCAATGCTTACACATGCTTTTCCCACAAACTATCCCAGCCACTAACAGAAGGAGGTTAGCAGGTAAGTCTACAGTCAGGCAGGATGCGGGAGGGTCCTGCCCTGTCCTCAGCTCTCAAAGGGAAGCATGCCTTGAAGCCAGCTCTCAACTAGCTGCATTCTTATGACAGTGTGAAGGTAGCAGTATTCTGAGTAAGGCGGTTCCGAGATTACCACTCTACTGCACCTGGAGATACCCTCCAGGTCTGCATTGTTAACTTGCGTCTCAGAAGCCTGTGGCAAACGTCTCTGGTGAAGACCTGCGAAACTCACTCTGCAGGCAGTGTGGAACTGTGAGGGACTGAGGGTGAGCTCAACTCTCAGAAGTAAGATGCTTTTGGACAAGGCGTTCAGCTACATTCTCACGTATGGAACTTAGTATGTAGCACCTGTCTACCCCAGGAATTACTAGGCTGTCGCTGGAACGAGCTTGGAGGCACTAGTCTTGTGTGCCGGGAGATTCCAATTACCTCTCCCAACACTTCCGTCAAACAGCGAGCCTAGGCCTTTTAGAAGTGAAAGGAACCAGCAGGCTGGATGGGGAGGTACAGGCCTTAAGCTCAACTCTCAGAAGTGTGTATGCAGGGGAGACAGATGTCTGCTACCCACTCTGACATGGGAGTTGGAAACTACCTACACTCTGATTGAAGAAGGCCATTGGAAATCGCTGTATTCAACTCAGATACACAGGAGTTCAGGCCCAATGCTTACACATGCTTTTCCCGCAACCTCTCGCAGCCACTAACATTAGGATGTTAGCAGCTGCGCCTACAGTCAGGCAGGATGCGGGTGGGTTCTGCCATGTCCTCAGCACTCCCAGGGAAGCAAGCCTAGAAGCCAGCTCTCAACTAGCTGCATTCTTATGGCAGTGTGAAGGTAGCAGTATTCTGAGTCAGGAGGTTCCAAGATTACCACTCTGCTGCACCTGGAGATACCCTCCAGGTCTGCATTGTTAACTTGCGTCTCAGAGGCCTCTGGCAAACGTCTCTGGTGAAGACGTGCGAAACTCACTCTGCAGGCAGTGTGGAACTGTGAGGGACTGAGGGTCAGCTCAACTCTCAGCAGTAAGATGTTTTTGGACAAGGCGTTCAAATACCTACTCACGTATGGAACTTAGTATGTAGCACCAGTCTACCCAAGGAATTACTGGGAAATCGCTGGATGGAGCTTGGAGGCACTAGTCTTGTTGCCGGGAGATTCCAGTTACCTCTCCCAACACTTCGGTGAAGCAGCGAGCCTAGGCCTTTTGGAAGCGAAAGCTAGCTGCAGGCAGGAGGTAGGGTTACAGGCCATAAGCTCAACTCTCAGAAGTGTGTATGCATGGGAGGCAGATGTCTGCTACCCACTCGTACATGCGAGTGGGAACCTACTACACTCTGATGAAAAAGGACTTTGAAAATTGCTGTATTCAACTCAGATACACGTGGGTTCAGGCACAACGATTCCACATGCTTTTCTCACAACCTTTCCCTGCCACTAACATGAGGACGTTAGCAGCTCCTTCTACAGTCAAGCAGGATGCGGGAGGGTTGTGCCCTGTCCTTAGCTCTCACAGGGAACCATGTCTTGAAGCCAGCGGTCAACTAGCTGCATACTTATGGCAGGGTCAAGGTAGCAGTATTCTGAGACAGGAGGTTCCCAGATTACCACTCTACTGCACCTGGAGATACCCTCCAGGTCTGCATTGTTAACTTGCGTCTCAGAGGCCTCTGGCAAACGTCTCTGGTGAAGACGTGCGAAACTCACTCTGCAGGCAGTGTGGAACTGTGAGGGACTGAGGGTCAGCTCAACTCTCAGCAGTAAGATGTTTTTGGACAAGGCGTTCAAATACCTACTCACGTATGGAACTTAGTATGTAGCACCAGTCTACCCCAGGAATTACTAGGAAATCGCTTGATTGAGCTTGGAGGCACTCGTCTTGTGTGCCGGGAGATTCCAGTTACCTCTCCCAACACTTGCGTCAAGCAGCGAGCCTAGGCCTTTTGGAAGCGAAAGGTAGCGGCAGGCAGGATGTTGGGTTACAGGCCATAAGCTCAACTCTCAGAAGTGTGTATGCATGGGTGGCAGATGTCTGCTACCCACTCGGACATGGGAGTTGGAACCTAGCTACACTCCTATTGAAGAAGGACTTTGGAAATCGCTGTATTCAACTCAGATACACGGGAGTTCAGGCCCAATGCTTACACATGCTTTTCCCACAAACTATCCCAGCCACTAACAGAAGGAGGTTAGCAGGTAAGTCTACAGTCAGGCAGGATGCGGGAGGGTCCTGCCCTGTCCTCAGCTCTCACAGGGAAGCATGCCTTGAAGCCAGCTCTCAACTAGCTGCATTCTTATGACAGTGTGAAGGTAGCAGTATTCTGAGTAAGGCGGTTCCGAGATTACCACTCTACTGCACCTGGAGATACCCTCCAGGTCTGCATTGTTAACTTGCGTCTCAGAAGCCTGTGGCAAACGTCTCTGGTGAAGACCTGCGAAACTCACTCTGCAGGCAGTGTGGAACTGTGAGGGACTGAGGGTGAGCTCAACTCTCAGAAGTAAGATGCTTTTGGACAAGGCGTTCAGCTACCTTCTCACGTATGGAACTTAGTATGTAGCACCAGTCTACCACACGAATTACTAGGCAATCGCTGGAATGAGCTTGGAGGCCCTAGTCTTGTGTGCCGGGAGATTCCAATTACCTCTCCCAACACTTCCGTCAAACAGCGAGCCTAGGCCTTTTAGAAGTGAAAGGAACCAGCAGGCTGGATGGGGAGGTACAGGCCTTAAGCTCAACTCTCAGAAGTGTGTATGCAGGGGAGACAGATGTCTGCTACCCACTCTGACATGGGAGTTGGAAACTACCTACACTCTGATTGAAGAAGGCCATTGGAAATCGCTGTATTCAACTCAGATACACAGGAGTTCAGGCCCAATGCTTACACATGCTTTTCCCGCAACCTCTCTCAGCCACTAACATTAGGATGTTAGCAGCTGCGCCTACAGTCAGGCAGGATGCGGGTGGGTTCTGCCCTGTCCTCAGCACTCCCAGGGAAGCATGCCTAGAAGCCAGCTCTCAACTAGCTGCATTCTTATGGCAGTGTGAAGGTAGCAGTATTCTGAGTAAGGAGGTTCCCAGATTACCACTCTACTGCACCTGGAGATACCCTCCAGGTCTGCATTGTTAACTTGCGTCTCAGAAGCCTCTGGCAAACGTCTCTGGTGAAGACGTCCGAAACTCACTCTGCAGGCAGTGTGGAACTGTGAGGGACTGAGGGTGAGCTCAACTCTCAGAAGTAAGATGTTTTTGGACAAGGCGTTCAACTACCTACTCACGTATGGAACTTAGTATGTAGCACCAGTCTACCCCAGGAATTACTAGGAAATCGCTTGATTGAGCTTGGAGGCACTCGTCTTGTGTGCCGGGAGATTCCAGTTACCTCTCCCAACACTTGCGTCAAGCAGCGAGCCTAGGCCTTTTGGAAGCGAAAGGTAGCGGCAGGCAGGATGTTGGGTTACAGGCCATAAGCTCAACTCTCAGAAGTGTGTATGCATGGGTGGCAGATGTCTGCTACCCACTCGGACATGGGAGTTGGAACCTAGCTACACTCCTATTGAAGAAGGACTTTGGAAATCGCTGTATTCAACTCAGATACACGGGAGTTCAGGCCCAATGCTTACACATGCTTTTCCCACAAACTATCCCAGCCACTAACAGAAGGAGGTTAGCAGGTAAGTCTACAGTCAGGCAGGATGCGGGAGGGTCCTGCCCTGTCCTCAGCTCTCACAGGGAAGCATGCCTTGAAGCCAGCTCTCAACTAGCTGCATTCTTATGACAGTGTGAAGGTAGCAGTATTCTGAGTAAGGAGGTTCCCAGATTACCACTCTGCTGCACCTGGAGATACCCTCCAGGTCTGCATTGTTAACTTGCGTCTCAGAGGCCTCTGGCAAACGTCTCTGGTGAAGACGTGCGAAACTCACTCTGCAGGCAGTGTGGAACTGTGAGGGACTGAGGGTCAGCTCAACTCTCAGCAGTAAGATGTTTTTGGACAAGGCGTTCAAATACCTACTCACGTATGGAACTTAGTATGTAGCACCAGTCTACCCAAGGAATTACTGGGAAATCGCTGGATGGAGCTTGGAGGCACTAGTCTTGTTGCCGGGAGATTCCAGTTACCTCTCCCAACACTTCGGTGAAGCAGCGAGCCTAGGCCTTTTGGAAGCGAAAGCTAGCTGCAGGCAGGAGGTAGGGTTACAGGCCATAAGCTCAACTCTCAGAAGTGTGTATGCATGGGAGGCAGATGTCTGCTACCCACTCGTACATGCGAGTGGGAACCTACTACACTCTGATGAAAAAGGACTTTGAAAATTGCTGTATTCAACTCAGATACACGTGGGTTCAGGCACAACGATTCCACATGCTTTTCTCACAACCTTTCCCTGCCACTAACATGAGGACGTTAGCAGCTCCTTCTACAGTCAAGCAGGATGCGGGAGGGTTGTGCCCTGTCCTTAGCTCTCACAGGGAACCATGTCTTGAAGCCAGCGGTCAACTAGCTGCATACTTATGGCAGGGTCAAGGTAGCAGTATTCTGAGACAGGAGGTTCCCAGATTACCACTCTACTGCACCTGGAGATACCCTCCAGGTCTGCATTGTTAACTTGCGTCTCAGAGGCCTCTGGCAAACGTCTCTGGTGAAGACGTGCGAAACTCACTCTGCAGGCAGTGTGGAACTGTGAGGGACTGAGGGTCAGCTCAACTCTCAGCAGTAAGATGTTTTTGGACAAGGCGTTCAAATACCTACTCACGTATGGAACTTAGTATGTAGCACCAGTCTACCCCAGGAATTACTAGGAAATCGCTTGATTGAGCTTGGAGGCACTCGTCTTGTGTGCCGGGAGATTCCAGTTACCTCTCCCAACACTTGCGTCAAGCAGCGAGCCTAGGCCTTTTGGAAGCGAAAGGTAGCGGCAGGCAGGATGTTGGGTTACAGGCCATAAGCTCAACTCTCAGAAGTGTGTATGCATGGGTGGCAGATGTCTGCTACCCACTCGGACATGGGAGTTGGAACCTAGCTACACTCCTATTGAAGAAGGACTTTGGAAATCGCTGTATTCAACTCAGATACACGGGAGTTCAGGCCCAATGCTTACACATGCTTTTCCCACAAACTATCCCAGCCACTAACAGAAGGAGGTTAGCAGGTAAGTCTACAGTCAGGCAGGATGCGGGAGGGTCCTGCCCTGTCCTCAGCTCTCACAGGGAAGCATGCCTTGAAGCCAGCTCTCAACTAGCTGCATTCTTATGACAGTGTGAAGGTAGCAGTATTCTGAGTAAGGCGGTTCCGAGATTACCACTCTACTGCACCTGGAGATACCCTCCAGGTCTGCATTGTTAACTTGCGTCTCAGAAGCCTGTGGCAAACGTCTCTGGTGAAGACCTGCGAAACTCACTCTGCAGGCAGTGTGGAACTGTGAGGGACTGAGGGTGAGCTCAACTCTCAGAAGTAAGATGCTTTTGGACAAGGCGTTCAGCTACCTTCTCACGTATGGAACTTAGTATGTAGCACCAGTCTACCACACGAATTACTAGGCAATCGCTGGAATGAGCTTGGAGGCCCTAGTCTTGTGTGCCGGGAGATTCCAATTACCTCTCCCAACACTTCCGTCAAACAGCGAGCCTAGGCCTTTTAGAAGTGAAAGGAACCAGCAGGCTGGATGGGGAGGTACAGGCCTTAAGCTCAACTCTCAGAAGTGTGTATGCAGGGGAGACAGATGTCTGCTACCCACTCTGACATGGGAGTTGGAAACTACCTACACTCTGATTGAAGAAGGCCATTGGAAATCGCTGTATTCAACTCAGATACACAGGAGTTCAGGCCCAATGCTTACACATGCTTTTCCCGCAACCTCTCTCAGCCACTAACATTAGGATGTTAGCAGCTGCGCCTACAGTCAGGCAGGATGCGGGTGGGTTCTGCCCTGTCCTCAGCACTCCCAGGGAAGCATGCCTAGAAGCCAGCTCTCAACTAGCTGCATTCTTATGGCAGTGTGAAGGTAGCAGTATTCTGAGTAAGGAGGTTCCCAGATTACCACTCTACTGCACCTGGAGATACCCTCCAGGTCTGCATTGTTAACTTGCGTCTCAGAAGCCTCTGGCAAACGTCTCTGGTGAAGACGTCCGAAACTCACTCTGCAGGCAGTGTGGAACTGTGAGGGACTGAGGGTGAGCTCAACTCTCAGAAGTAAGATGTTTTTGGACAAGGCGTTCAACTACCTACTCACGTATGGAACTTAGTATGTAGCACCAGTCTACCCCAGGAATTACTAGGAAATCGCTTGATTGAGCTTGGAGGCACTCGTCTTGTGTGCCGGGAGATTCCAGTTACCTCTCCCAACACTTGCGTCAAGCAGCGAGCCTAGGCCTTTTAGAAGCGAAAGGGAGCGGCAGGCAGGATGTTGGGTTACAGGCCATAAGCTCAACTCTCAGAAGTGTGTATGCATGGGTGGCAGATGTCTGCTACCCACTCGGACATGGGAGTTGGAACCTAGCTACACTCCTATTGAAGAAGGACTTTGGAAATCGCTGTATTCAACTCAGATACACGGGAGTTCAGGCCCAATGCTTACACATGCTTTTCCCACAAACTATCCCAGCCACTAACAGAAGGAGGTTAGCAGGTAAGTCTACAGTCAGGCAGGATGCGGGAGGGTCCTGCCCTGTCCTCAGCTCTCACAGGGAAGCATGCCTTGAAGCCAGCTCTCAACTAGCTGCATTCTTATGACAGTGTGAAGGTAGCAGTATTCTGAGTAAGGCGGTTCCGAGATTACCACTCTACTGCACCTGGAGATACCCTCCAGGTCTGCATTGTTAACTTGCGTCTCAGAAGCCTGTGGCAAACGTCTCTGGTGAAGACCTGCGAAACTCACTCTGCAGGCAGTGTGGAACTGTGAGGGACTGAGGGTGAGCTCAACTCTCAGAAGTAAGATGCTTTTGGACAAGGCGTTCAGCTACCTTCTCACGTATGGAACTTAGTATGTAGCACCAGTCTACCACACGAATTACTAGGCAATCGCTGGAATGAGCTTGGAGGCCCTAGTCTTGTGTGCCGGGAGATTCCAATTACCTCTCCCAACACTTCCGTCAAACAGCGAGCCTAGGCCTTTTAGAAGTGAAAGGAACCAGCAGGCTGGATGGGGAGGTACAGGCCTTAAGCTCAACTCTCAGAAGTGTGTATGCAGGGGAGACAGATGTCTGCTACCCACTCTGACATGGGAGTTGGAAACTACCTACACTCTGATTGAAGAAGGCCATTGGAAATCGCTGTATTCAACTCAGATACACAGGAGTTCAGGCCCAATGCTTACACATGCTTTTCCCGCAACCTCTCTCAGCCACTAACATTAGGATGTTAGCAGCTGCGCCTACAGTCAGGCAGGATGCGGGTGGGTTCTGCCCTGTCCTCAGCACTCCCAGGGAAGCATGCCTAGAAGCCAGCTCTCAACTAGCTGCATTCTTATGGCAGTGTGAAGGTAGCAGTATTCTGAGTAAGGAGGTTCCCAGATTACCACTCTACTGCACCTGGAGATACCCTCCAGGTCTGCATTGTTAACTTGCGTCTCAGAAGCCTCTGGCAAACGTCTCTGGTGAAGACGTCCGAAACTCACTCTGCAGGCAGTGTGGAACTGTGAGGGACTGAGGGTGAGCTCAACTCTCAGAAGTAAGATGTTTTTGGACAAGGCGTTCAACTACCTACTCACGTATGGAACTTAGTATGTAGCACCAGTCTACCCCAGGAATTACTAGGAAATCGCTTGATTGAGCTTGGAGGCACTCGTCTTGTGTGCCGGGAGATTCCAGTTACCTCTCCCAACACTTGCGTCAAGCAGCGAGCCTAGGCCTTTTAGAAGCGAAAGGTAGCGGCAGGCAGGATGTTGGGTTACAGGCCATAAGCTCAACTCTCAGAAGTGTGTATGCATGGGTGGCAGATGTCTGCTACCCACTCGGACATGGGAGTTGGAACCTAGCTACACTCCTATTGAAGAAGGACTTTGGAAATCGCTGTATTCAACTCAGATACACGGGAGTTCAGGCCCAATGCTTACACATGCTTTTCCCACAAACTATCCCAGCCACTAACAGAAGGAGGTTAGCAGGTAAGTCTACAGTCAGGCAGGATGCGGGAGGGTCCTGCCCTGTCCTCAGCTCTCACAGGGAAGCATGCCTTGAAGCCAGCTCTCAACTAGCTGCATTCTTATGACAGTGTGAAGGTAGCAGTATTCTGAGTAAGGCGGTTCCGAGATTACCACTCTACTGCACCTGGAGATACCCTCCAGGTCTGCATTGTTAACTTGCGTCTCAGAAGCCTGTGGCAAACGTCTCTGGTGAAGACCTGCGAAACTCACTCTGCAGGCAGTGTGGAACTGTGAGGGACTGAGGGTGAGCTCAACTCTCAGAAGTAAGATGCTTTTGGACAAGGCGTTCAGCTACCTTCTCACGTATGGAACTTAGTATGTAGCACCAGTCTACCACACGAATTACTAGGCAATCGCTGGAATGAGCTTGGAGGCCCTAGTCTTGTGTGCCGGGAGATTCCAATTACCTCTCCCAACACTTCCGTCAAACAGCGAGCCTAGGCCTTTTAGAAGTGAAAGGAACCAGCAGGCTGGATGGGGAGGTACAGGCCTTAAGCTCAACTCTCAGAAGTGTGTATGCAGGGGAGACAGATGTCTGCTACCCACTCTGACATGGGAGTTGGAAACTACCTACACTCTGATTGAAGAAGGCCATTGGAAATCGCTGTATTCAACTCAGATACACAGGAGTTCAGGCCCAATGCTTACACATGCTTTTCCCGCAACCTCTCTCAGCCACTAACATTAGGATGTTAGCAGCTGCGCCTACAGTCAGGCAGGATGCGGGTGGGTTCTGCCCTGTCCTCAGCACTCCCAGGGAAGCATGCCTAGAAGCCAGCTCTCAACTAGCTGCATTCTTATGGCAGTGTGAAGGTAGCAGTATTCTGAGTAAGGAGGTTCCCAGATTACCACTCTACTGCACCTGGAGATACCCTCCAGGTCTGCATTGTTAACTTGCGTCTCAGAAGCCTCTGGCAAACGTCTCTGGTGAAGACGTCCGAAACTCACTCTGCAGGCAGTGTGGAACTGTGAGGGACTGAGGGTGAGCTCAACTCTCAGAAGTAAGATGTTTTTGGACAAGGCGTTCAACTACCTACTCACGTATGGAACTTAGTATGTAGCACCAGTCTACCCCAGGAATTACTAGGAAATCGCTTGATTGAGCTTGGAGGCACTCGTCTTGTGTGCCGGGAGATTCCAGTTACCTCTCCCAACACTTGCGTCAAGCAGCGAGCCTAGGCCTTTTAGAAGCGAAAGGGAGCGGCAGGCAGGATGTTGGGTTACAGGCCATAAGCTCAACTCTCAGAAGTGTGTATGCATGGGTGGCAGATGTCTGCTACCCACTCGGACATGGGAGTTGGAACCTAGCTACACTCCTATTGAAGAAGGACTTTGGAAATCGCTGTATTCAACTCAGATACACGGGAGTTCAGGCCCAATGCTTACACATGCTTTTCCCACAAACTATCCCAGCCACTAACAGAAGGAGGTTAGCAGGTAAGTCTACAGTCAGGCAGGATGCGGGAGGGTCCTGCCCTGTCCTCAGCTCTCACAGGGAAGCATGCCTTGAAGCCAGCTCTCAACTAGCTGCATTCTTATGACAGTGTGAAGGTAGCAGTATTCTGAGTAAGGCGGTTCCGAGATTACCACTCTACTGCACCTGGAGATACCCTCCAGGTCTGCATTGTTAACTTGCGTCTCAGAAGCCTGTGGCAAACGTCTCTGGTGAAGACCTGCGAAACTCACTCTGCAGGCAGTGTGGAACTGTGAGGGACTGAGGGTGAGCTCAACTCTCAGAAGTAAGATGCTTTTGGACAAGGCGTTCAGCTACCTTCTCACGTATGGAACTTAGTATGTAGCACCAGTCTACCACACGAATTACTAGGCAATCGCTGGAATGAGCTTGGAGGCCCTAGTCTTGTGTGCCGGGAGATTCCAATTACCTCTCCCAACACTTCCGTCAAACAGCGAGCCTAGGCCTTTTAGAAGTGAAAGGAACCAGCAGGCTGGATGGGGAGGTACAGGCCTTAAGCTCAACTCTCAGAAGTGTGTATGCAGGGGAGACAGATGTCTGCTACCCACTCTGACATGGGAGTTGGAAACTACCTACACTCTGATTGAAGAAGGCCATTGGAAATCGCTGTATTCAACTCAGATACACAGGAGTTCAGGCCCAATGCTTACACATGCTTTTCCCGCAACCTCTCTCAGCCACTAACATTAGGATGTTAGCAGCTGCGCCTACAGTCAGGCAGGATGCGGGTGGGTTCTGCCCTGTCCTCAGCACTCCCAGGGAAGCATGCCTAGAAGCCAGCTCTCAACTAGCTGCATTCTTATGGCAGTGTGAAGGTAGCAGTATTCTGAGTAAGGAGGTTCCGAGATTACCACTCTACTGCACCTGGAGATACCCTCCAGGTCTGCATTGTTAACTTGCGTCTCAGAAGCCTCTGGCAAACGTCTCTGGTGAAGACGTCCGAAACTCACTCTGCAGGCAGTGTGGAACTGTGAGGGACTGAGGGTGAGCTCAACTCTCAGAAGTAAGATGTTTTTGGACAAGGCGTTCAACTACCTACTCACGTATGGAACTTAGTATGTAGCACCAGTCTACCCCAGGAATTACTAGGAAATCGCTTGATTGAGCTTGGAGGCACTCGTCTTGTGTGCCGGGAGATTCCAGTTACCTCTCCCAACACTTGCGTCAAGCAGCGAGCCTAGGCCTTTTAGAAGCGAAAGGTAGCGGCAGGCAGGATGTTGGGTTACAGGCCATAAGCTCAACTCTCAGAAGTGTGTATGCATGGGTGGCAGATGTCTGCTACCCACTCGGACATGGGAGTTGGAACCTAGCTACACTCCTATTGAAGAAGGACTTTGGAAATCGCTGTATTCAACTCAGATACACGGGAGTTCAGGCCCAATGCTTACACATGCTTTTCCCACAAACTATCCCAGCCACTAACAGAAGGAGGTTAGCAGGTAAGTCTACAGTCAGGCAGGATGCGGGAGGGTCCTGCCCTGTCCTCAGCTCTCACAGGGAAGCATGCCTTGAAGCCAGCTCTCAACTAGCTGCATTCTTATGACAGTGTGAAGGTAGCAGTATTCTGAGTAAGGCGGTTCCGAGATTACCACTCTACTGCACCTGGAGATACCCTCCAGGTCTGCATTGTTAACTTGCGTCTCAGAAGCCTGTGGCAAACGTCTCTGGTGAAGACCTGCGAAACTCACTCTGCAGGCAGTGTGGAACTGTGAGGGACTGAGGGTGAGCTCAACTCTCAGAAGTAAGATGCTTTTGGACAAGGCGTTCAGCTACCTTCTCACGTATGGAACTTAGTATGTAGCACCAGTCTACCACACGAATTACTAGGCAATCGCTGGAATGAGCTTGGAGGCCCTAGTCTTGTGTGCCGGGAGATTCCAATTACCTCTCCCAACACTTCCGTCAAACAGCGAGCCTAGGCCTTTTAGAAGTGAAAGGAACCAGCAGGCTGGATGGGGAGGTACAGGCCTTAAGCTCAACTCTCAGAAGTGTGTATGCAGGGGAGACAGATGTCTGCTACCCACTCTGACATGGGAGTTGGAAACTACCTACACTCTGATTGAAGAAGGCCATTGGAAATCGCTGTATTCAACTCAGATACACAGGAGTTCAGGCCCAATGCTTACACATGCTTTTCCCGCAACCTCTCTCAGCCACTAACATTAGGATGTTAGCAGCTGCGCCTACAGTCAGGCAGGATGCGGGTGGGTTCTGCCCTGTCCTCAGCACTCCCAGGGAAGCATGCCTAGAAGCCAGCTCTCAACTAGATGCATTCTTATGGCAGTGTGAAGGTAGCAGTATTCTGAGTAAGGAGGTTCCCAGATTACCACTCTACTGCACCTGGAGATACCCTCCAGGTCTGCATTGTTAACTTGCGTCTCAGAAGCCTCTGGCAAACGTCTCTGGTGAAGACGTCCGAAACTCACTCTGCAGGCAGTGTGGAACTGTGAGGGACTGAGGGTGAGCTCAACTCTCAGAAGTAAGATGTTTTTGGACAAGGCGTTCAACTACCTACTCACGTATGGAACTTAGTATGTAGCACCAGTCTACCCCAGGAATTACTAGGAAATCGCTTGATTGAGCTTGGAGGCACTCGTCTTGTGTGCCGGGAGATTCCAGTTACCTCTCCCAACACTTGCGTCAAGCAGCGAGCCTAGGCCTTTTAGAAGCGAAAGGTAGCGGCAGGCAGGATGTTGGGTTACAGGCCATAAGCTCAACTCTCAGAAGTGTGTATGCATGGGTGGCAGATGTCTGCTACCCACTCGGACATGGGAGTTGGAACCTAGCTACACTCCTATTGAAGAAGGACTTTGGAAATCGCTGTATTCAACTCAGATACACGGGAGTTCAGGCCCAATGCTTACACATGCTTTTCCCACAAACTATCCCAGCCACTAACAGAAGGAGGTTAGCAGGTAAGTCTACAGTCAGGCAGGATGCGGGAGGGTCCTGCCCTGTCCTCAGCTCTCACAGGGAAGCATGCCTTGAAGCCAGCTCTCAACTAGCTGCATTCTTATGACAGTGTGAAGGTAGCAGTATTCTGAGTAAGGCGGTTCCGAGATTACCACTCTACTGCACCTGGAGATACCCTCCAGGTCTGCATTGTTAACTTGCGTCTCAGAAGCCTGTGGCAAACATCTCTGGTGAAGACCTGCGAAACTCACTCTGCAGGCAGTGTGGAACTGTGAGGGACTGAGGGTGAGCTCAACTCTCAGAAGTAAGATGCTTTTGGACAAGGCGTTCAGCTACCTTCTCACGTATGGAACTTAGTATGTAGCACCAGTCTACCACACGAATTACTAGGCAATCGCTGGAATGAGCTTGGAGGCCCTAGTCTTGTGTGCCGGGAGATTCCAATTACCTCTCCCAACACTTCCGTCAAACAGCGAGCCTAGGCCTTTTAGAAGTGAAAGGAACCAGCAGGCTGGATGGGGAGGTACAGGCCTTAAGCTCAACTCTCAGAAGTGTGTATGCAGGGGAGACAGATGTCTGCTACCCACTCTGACATGGGAGTTGGAAACTACCTACACTCTGATTGAAGAAGGCCATTGGAAATCGCTGTATTCAACTCAGATACACAGGAGTTCAGGCCCAATGCTTACACATGCTTTTCCCGCAACCTCTCTCAGCCACTAACATTAGGATGTTAGCAGCTGCGCCTACAGTCAGGCAGGATGCGGGTGGGTTCTGCCCTGTCCTCAGCACTCCCAGGGAAGCATGCCTAGAAGCCAGCTCTCAACTAGCTGCATTCTTATGGCAGTGTGAAGGTAGCAGTATTCTGAGTAAGGAGGTTCCCAGATTACCACTCTACTGCACCTGGAGATACCCTCCAGGTCTGCATTGTTAACTTGCGTCTCAGAAGCCTCTGGCAAACGTCTCTGGTGAAGACGTCCGAAACTCACTCTGCAGGCAGTGTGGAACTGTGAGGGACTGAGGGTGAGCTCAACTCTCAGAAGTAAGATGTTTTTGGACAAGGCGTTCAACTACCTACTCACGTATGGAACTTAGTATGTAGCACCAGTCTACCCCAGGAATTACTAGGAAATCGCTTGATTGAGCTTGGAGGCACTCGTCTTGTGTGCCGGGAGATTCCAGTTACCTCTCCCAACACTTGCGTCAAGCAGCGAGCCTAGGCCTTTTAGAAGCGAAAGGGAGCGGCAGGCAGGATGTTGGGTTACAGGCCATAAGCTCAACTCTCAGAAGTGTGTATGCATGGGTGGCAGATGTCTGCTACCCACTCGGACATGGGAGTTGGAACCTAGCTACACTCCTATTGAAGAAGGACTTTGGAAATCGCTGTATTCAACTCAGATACACGGGAGTTCAGGCCCAATGCTTACACATGCTTTTCCCACAAACTATCACAGCCACTAACAGAAGGAGGTTAGCAGGTAAGTCTACAGTCAGGCAGGATGCGGGAGGGTCCTGCCCTGTCCTCAGCTCTCACAGGGAAGCATGCCTTGAAGCCAGCTCTCAACTAGCTGCATTCTTATGACAGTGTGAAGGTAGCAGTATTCTGAGTAAGGAGGTTCCCAGATTACCACTCTACTGCACCTGGAGATACCCTCCAGGTCTGCATTGTTAACTTGCGTCTCAGAGGCCTCTGGCAAACGTCTCTGGTGAAGACGTGCGAAACTCACTCTGCAGGCAGTGTGGAACTGTGAGGGACTGAGGGTCAGCTCAACTCTCAGCAGTAAGATGTTTTTGGACAAGGCGTTCAAATACCTACTCACGTATGGAACTTAGTATGTAGCACCAGTCTACCCCAGGAATTACTGGGAAATCGCTGGATTGAGCTTGGAGGCACTAGTCTTCTTGCCGGGAGATTCCAGTTACCTCTCCCAACACTTCGGTGAAGCAGCGAGCCTAGGCCTTTTGGAAGCGAAAGCTAGCTGCAGGCAGGAGGTAGGGTTACAGGCCATAAGCTCAACTCTCAGAAGTGTGTATGCATGGGAGGCAGATGTCTTCTACCCACTCGTACATGCGAGTGGGAACCTACTACACTCTGATGAAAAAGGACTTTGGAAATTGCTGTATTCAACTCAGATACACGTGGGTTCAGGCCCAACGATTCCACATGCTTTTCTCACAACCTTTCCCTGCCACTAACATGAGGACGTTAGCAGCTCCTTCTACAGTCAAGCAGGATGCGGGAGGGTTGTGCCCTGTCCTTAGCTCTCACAGGGAAGCATGTCTTGAAGCCAGCGGTCAACTAGCTGCATACTTATGGCAGGGTCAAGGTAGCAGTATTCTGAGACAGGAGGTTCCCAGATTACCACTCTACTGCACCTGGAGATACCCTCCAGGTCTGCATTGTTAACTTGCGTCTCAGAGGCCTCTGGCAAACGTCTCTGGTGAAGACGTGCGAAACTCACTCTGCAGGCAGTGTGGAACTGTGAGGGACTGAGGGTCAGCTCAACTCTCAGCAGTAAGATGTTTTTGGACAAGGCGTTCAAATACCTACTCACGTATGGAACTTAGTATGTAGCACCTGTCTACCCCAGGAATTACTAGGAAATCGCTTGATTGAGCTTGGAGGCACTCGTCTTGTGTGCCGGGAGATTCCAGTTACCTCTCCCAACACTTGCGTCAAGCAGCGAGCCTAGGCCTTTTGGAAGCGAAAGGTAGCGGCAGGCAGGATGTTGGGTTACAGGCCATAAGCTCAACTCTCAGAAGTGTGTATGCATGGGTGGCAGATGTCTGCTACCCACTCGGACATGGGAGTTGGAACCTAGCTACACTCCTATTGAAGAAGGACTTTGGAAATCGCTGTATTCAACTCAGATACACGGGAGTTCAGGCCCAATGCTTACACATGCTTTTCCCACAAACTATCCCAGCCACTAACAGAAGGAGGTTAGCAGGTAAGTCTACAGTCAGGCAGGATGCGGGAGGGTCCTGCCCTGTCCTCAGCTCTCACAGGGAAGCATGCCTAGAAGCCAGCTCTCAACTAGCTGCATTCTTATGACAGTGTGAAGGTAGCAGTATTCTGAGTAAGGCGGTTCCGAGATTACCACTCTACTGCACCTGGAGATACCCTCCAGGTCTGCATTGTTAACTTGCGTCTCAGAAGCCTGTGGCAAACGTCTCTGGTGAAGACCTGCGAAACTCACTCTGCAGGCAGTGTGGAACTGTGAGGGACTGAGGGTGAGCTCAACTCTCAGAAGTAAGATGCTTTTGGACAAGGCGTTCCGCTACATTCTCACGTATGGAACTTAGTATGTAGCACCTGTCTACCCCAGGAATTACTAGGCTATCGCTGGAACGAGCTTGGAGGCACTAGTCTTGTGTGCCGGGAGATTCCAATTACCTCTCCCAACACTTCCGTCAAACAGCGAGCCTAGGCCTTTTAGAAGTGAAAGGAACCAGCAGGCTGGATGGGGAGGTACAGGCCTTAAGCTCAACTCTCAGAAGTGTGTATGCAGGGGAGACAGATGTCTGCTACCCACTCTGACATGGGAGTTGGAAACTACCTACACTCTGATTGAAGAAGGCCATTGGAAATCGCTGTATTCAACTCAGATACACAGGAGTTCAGGCCCAATGCTTACACATGCTTTTCCCGCAACCTCTCTCAGCCACTAACATTAGGATGTTAGCAGCTGCGCCTACAGTCAGGCAGGATGCGGGTGGGTTCTGCCATGTCCTCAGCACTCCCAGGGAAGCATGCCTAGAAGCCAGCTCTCAACTAGCTGCATTCTTATGGCAGTGTGAGGGTAGCAGTATTCTGAGTCAGGAGGTTCCAAGATTACCACTCTACTGCACCTGGAGATACCCTCCAGGTCTGCATTGTTAACTTGCGTCTCAGAAGCCTGTGGCAAACGTCTCTGGTGAAGACTTGCGAAACTCACTCTGCAGGCAGTGTGGAACTGTGCGGGACTGAGGGTGAGCTCAACTCTCAGAAGTAAGATGTTTTTGGACAAGGCGTTCAACTACCTACTCACGTATGGAACTTAGTATTTAGCACCAGTCTACCCCAGGAATTACTAGGAAATCGCTTGATTGAGCTTGGAGGCACTCGTCTTGTGTGCCGGGAGATTCCAGTTACCTCTCCCAACACTTGCGTCAAGCAGCGAGCCTAGGCCTTTTGGAAGCGAAAGGTAGCGGCAGGCAGGATGTTGGGTTACAGGCCATAAGCTCAACTCTCAGAAGTGTGTATGCATGGGTGGCAGATGTCTGCTACCCACTCGGACATGGGAGTTGGAACCTAGCTACACTCCTATTGAAGAAGGACTTTGGAAATCGCTGTATTCAACTCAGATACACGGGAGTTCAGGCCCAATGCTTACACATGCTTTTCCCACAAACTATCCCAGCCACTAACAGAAGGAGGTTAGCAGGTAAGTCTACAGTCAGGCAGGATGCGGGAGGGTCCTGCCCTGTCCTCAGCTCTCACAGGGAAGCATGCCTTGAAGCCAGCTCTCAACTAGCTGCATTCTTATGACAGTGTGAAGGTAGCAGTATTCTGAGTAAGGCGGTTCCGAGATTACCACTCTACTGCACCTGGAGATACCCTCCAGGTCTGCATTGTTAACTTGCGTCTCAGAAGCCTGTGGCAAAGGTCTCTGGTGAAGACCTGCGAAACTCACTCTGCAGGCAGTGTGGAACTGTGAGGGACTGAGGGTGAGCTCAACTCTCAGAAGTAAGATGCTTTTGGACAAGGCGTTCAGCTACATTCTCACGTATGGAACTTAGTATGTAGCACCTGTCTACCCCAGGAATTACTAGGCTATCGCTGGAACGAGCTTGGAGGCACTAGTCTTGTGTGCCGGGAGATTCCAATTACCTCTCCCAACACTTCCGTCAAACAGCGAGCCTAGGCCTTTTAGAAGTGAAAGGAACCAGCAGGCTGGATGGGGAGGTACAGGCCTTAAGCTCAACTCTCAGAAGTGTGTATGCAGGGGAGACAGATGTCTGCTACCCACTCTGACATGGGAGTTGGAAACTACCTACACTCTGATTGAAGAAGGCCATTGGAAATCGCTGTATTCAACTCAGATACACAGGAGTTCAGGCCCAATGCTTACACATGCTTTTCCCGCAACCTCTCTCAGCCACTAACATTAGGAGGTTAGCAGCTGCGCCTACAGTCAGGCAGGATGCGGGTGGGTTCTGCCATGTCCTCAGCACTCCCAGGGAAGCATGCCTAGAAGCCAGCTCTCAACTAGCTGCATTCTTATGGCAGTGTGAGTGTAGCAGTATTCTGAGTCAGGAGGTTCCAAGATTACCACTCTCCTGCACCTGGAGATACCCTCCAGGTCTGCATTGTTAACTTGCGTCTCAGAAGCCTGTGGCAAACGTCTCTGGTGAAGACCTGCGAAACTCACTCTGCAGGCAGTGTGGAACTGTGAGGGACTGAGGGTGAGCTCAACTCTCAGAAGTAAGAAGCTTTTGGACAAGGCGTTCAGCTACCTTCTCACGTATGGAACTTAGTATGTAGCACCAGTCTACCACACGAATTACTAGGCAATCGCTGGAATGAGTTTGGAGGCCCTTGTCTTGTGTGCCGGGAGATTCCAATTACCTCTCCCAACACTTCCGTCAAACAGCGAGCCTAGGCCTTTTAGAAGTGAAAGGAACCAGCAGGCTGGATGGGGAGGTACAGGCCTTAAGCTCAACTCTCAGAAGTGTGTATGCAGGGGAGACAGATGTCTGCTACCCACTCTGACATGGGAGTTGGAAACTAGCTACACAATGATTGAAGAAGGCCATTGGAAATCGCTGTATTCAACTCAGATACACAGGAGTTCAGGCCCAATGCTTACACATGCTTTTCCCGCAACCTCTCTCAGCCACTAACATTAGGATGTTAGCAGCTGCGCCTACAGTCAGGCAGGATGCGGGTGGGTTCTGCCCTGTCCTCAGCACTCCCAGGGAAGCATGCCTAGAAGCCAGCTCTCAACTAGCTGCATTCTTATGGCAGTGTGAAGGTAGCAGTATTCTGAGTAAGGAGGTTCCCAGATTACCACTCTACTGCACCTGGAGATACCCTCCAGGTCTGCATTGTTAACTTGCGTCTCAGAAGCCTCTGGCAAACGTCTCTGGTGAAGACGTCCGAAACTCACTCTGCAGGCAGTGTGGAACTGTGAGGGACTGAGGGTGAGCTCAACTCTCAGAAGTAAGATGTTTTTGGACAAGGCGTTCAACTACCTACTCACGTATGGAACTTAGTATGTAGCACCAGTCTACCCCAGGAATTACTAGGAAATCGCTTGATTGAGCTTGGAGGCACTCGTCTTGTGTGCCGGGAGATTCCAGTTACCTCTCCCAACACTTGCGTCAAGCAGCGAGCCTAGGCCTTTTAGAAGCGAAAGGTAGCGGCAGGCAGGATGTTGGGTTACAGGCCATAAGCTCAACTCTCAGAAGTGTGTATGCATGGGTGGCAGATGTCTGCTACCCACTCGGACATGGGAGTTGGAACCTAGCTACACTCCTATTGAAGAAGGACTTTGGAAATCGCTGTATTCAACTCAGATACACGGGAGTTCAGGCCCAATGCTTACACATGCTTTTCCCACAAACTATCCCAGCCACTAACAGAAGGAGGTTAGCAGGTAAGTCTACAGTCAGGCAGGATGCGGGAGGGTCCTGCCCTGTCCTCAGCTCTCACAGGGAAGCATGCCTTGAAGCCAGCTCTCAACTAGCTGCATTCTTATGACAGTGTGAAGGTAGCAGTATTCTGAGTAAGGAGGTTCCCAGATTACCACTCTACTGCACCTGGAGATACCCTCCAGGTCTGCATTGTTAACTTGCGTCTCAGAGGCCTCTGGCAAACGTCTCTGGTGAAGACGTGCGAAACTCACTCTGCAGGCAGTGTGGAACTGTGAGGGACTGAGGGTCAGCTCAACTCTCAGCAGTAAGATGTTTTTGGACAAGGCGTTCAAATACCTACTCACGTATGGAACTTAGTATGTAGCACCAGTCTACCCCAGGAATTACTGGGAAATCGCTGGATTGAGCTTGGAGGCACTAGTCTTGTTGCCGGGAGATTCCAGTTACCTCTCCCAACACTTCGGTGAAGCAGCGAGCCTAGGCCTTTTGGAAGCGAAAGCTAGCTGCAGGCAGGAGGTAGGGTTACAGGCCATAAGCTCAACTCTCAGAAGTGTGTATGCATGGGAGGCAGATGTCTGCTACCCACTCGTACATGCGAGTGGGAACCTACTACACTCTGATGAAAAAGGACTTTGAAAATTGCTGTATTCAACTCAGATACACGTGGGTTCAGGCACAACGATTCCACATGCTTTTCTCACAACCTTTCCCTGCCACTAACATGAGGACGTTAGCAGCTCCTTCTACAGTCAAGCAGGATGCGGGAGGGTTGTGCCCTGTCCTTAGCTCTCACAGGGAACCATGTCTTGAAGCCAGCGGTCAACTAGCTGCATACTTATGGCAGGGTCAAGGTAGCAGTATTCTGAGACAGGAGGTTCCCAGATTACCACTCTACTTCACCTGGAGATACCCTCCAGGTCTGCATTGTTAACTTGCGTCTCAGAGGCCTCTGGCAAACGTCTCTGGTGAAGACGTGCGAAACTCACTCTGCAGGCAGTGTGGAACTGTGAGGGACTGAGGGTCAGCTCAACTCTCAGCAGTAAGATGTTTTTGGACAAGGCGTTCAACTACCTACTCACGTATGGAACTTAGTATGTAGCACCAGTCTACCCCAGGAATTATTAGGAAATCGCTTGATTGAGCTTGGAGGCACTCGTCTTGTGTGCCGGGAGATTCCAGTTACCTCTTCCAACACTTGCGTCAAGCAGCGAGCCTAGGCCTTTTGGAAGCGAAAGGTAGCGGCAGGCAGGATGTTGGGTTACAGGCCATAAGCTCAACTCTCAGAAGTGTGTATGCATGGGTGGCAGATGTCTGCTACCCACTCGGACATGGGAGTTGGAACCTAGCTACACTCCTATTGAAGAAGGACTTTGGAAATCGCTGTATTCAACTCAGATACACGGGAGTTCAGGCCCAATGCTTACACATGCTTTTCCCACAAACTATCCCAGCCACTAACAGAAGGAGGTTAGCAGGTAAGTCTACAGTCAGGCAGGATGCGGGAGGGTCCTGCCCTGTCCTCAGCTCTCACAGGGAAGCATGCCTAGAAGCCAGCTCTCAACTAGCTGCATTCTTATGACAGTGTGAAGGTAGCAGTATTCTGAGTAAGGCGGTTCCGAGATTACCACTCTACTGCACCTGGAGATACCCTCCAGGTCTGCATTGTTAACTTGCGTCTCAGAAGCCTGTGGCAAACGTCTCTGGTGAAGACCTGCGAAACTCACTCTGCAGGCAGTGTGGAACTGTGAGGGACTGAGGGTGAGCTCAACTCTCAGAAGTAAGATGCTTTTGGACAAGGCGTTCAGCTACATTCTCACGTATGGAACTTAGTATGTAGCACCTGTCTACCCCAGGAATTACTAGGCTATCGCTGGAACGAGCTTGGAGGCACTAGTCTTGTGTGCCGGGAGATTCCAATTACCTCTCCCAACACTTCCGTCAAACAGCGAGCCTAGGCCTTTTAGAAGTGAAAGGAACCAGCAGGCTGGATGGGGAGGTACAGGCCTTAAGCTCAACTCTCAGAAGTGTGTATGCAGGGGAGACAGATGTCTGCTACCCACTCTGACATGGGAGTTGGAAACTACCTACACTCTGATTGAAGAAGGCCATTGGAAATCGCTGTATTCAACTCAGATACACAGGAGTTCAGGCCCAATGCTTACACATGCTTTTCCCGCAACCTCTCTCAGCCAATAACAATAGGATGTTAGCAGCTGCGCCTACAGTCAGGCAGGATGCGGGTGGGTTCTTCCATGTCCTCAGCACTCCCAGGGAAGCATGCCTAGAAGCCAGCTCTCAACTAGCTGCATTCTTATGGCAGTGTGAAGGTAGCAGTATTCTGAGTCAGGAGGTTCCAAGATTACCACTCTACTGCACCTGGAGATACCCTCCAGGTCTGCATTGTTAACTTGCGTCTCAGAAGCCTGTGGCAAACGTCTCTGGTGAAGACCTGCGAAACTCACTCTGCAGGCAGTGTGGAACTGTGAGGGACTGAGGGTGAGCTCAACTCTCAGAAGTAAGATGCTTTTGGACAAGGCGTTCAGCTACCTTCTCACGTATGGAACTTAGTATGTAGCACCAGTCTACCACACGAATTACTAGGCAATCGCTGGAATGAGCTTGGAGGCCCTAGTCTTGTGTGCCGGGAGATTCCAATTACCTCTCCCAACACTTCCGTCAAACAGCGAGCCTAGGCCTTTTAGAAGTGAAAGGAACCAGCAGGCTGGATGGGGAGGTACAGGCCTTAAGCTCAACTCTCAGAAGTGTGTATGCAGGGGAGACAGATGTCTGCTACCCACTCTGACATGGGAGTTGGAAACTACCTACACTCTGATTGAAGAAGGCCATTGGAAATCGCTGTATTCAACTCAGATACACAGGAGTTCAGGCCCAATGCTTACACATGCTTTTCCCGCAACCTCTCTCAGCCACTAACATTAGGATGTTAGCAGCTGCGCCTACAGTCAGGCAGGATGCGGGTGGGTTCTGCCCTGTCCTCAGCACTCCCAGGGAAGCATGCCTAGAAGCCAGCTCTCAACTAGCTGCATTCTTATGGCAGTGTGAAGGTAGCAGTATTCTGAGTAAGGAGGTTCCCAGATTACCACTCTACTGCACCTGGAGATACCCTCCAGGTCTGCATTGTTAACTTGCGTCTCAGAAGCCTCTGGCAAACGTCTCTGGTGAAGACGTCCGAAACTCACTCTGCAGGCAGTGTGGAACTGTGAGGGACTGAGGGTGAGCTCAACTCTCAGAAGTAAGATGTTTTTGGACAAGGCGTTCAACTACCTACTCACGTATGGAACTTAGTATGTAGCACCAGTCTACCCCAGGAATTACTAGGAAATCGCTTGATTGAGCTTGGAGGCACTCGTCTTGTGTGCCGGGAGATTCCAGTTACCTCTCCCAACACTTGCGTCAAGCAGCGAGCCTAGGCCTTTTAGAAGCGAAAGGTAGCGGCAGGCAGGATGTTGGGTTACAGGCCATAAGCTCAACTCTCAGAAGTGTGTATGCATGGGTGGCAGATGTCTGCTACCCACTCGGACATGGGAGTTGGAACCTAGCTACACTCCTATTGAAGAAGGACTTTGGAAATCGCTGTATTCAACTCAGATACACGGGAGTTCAGGCCCAATGCTTACACATGCTTTTCCCACAAACTATCCCAGCCACTAACAGAAGGAGGTTAGCAGGTAAGTCTACAGTCAGGCAGGATGCGGGAGGGTCCTGCCCTGTCCTCAGCTCTCACAGGGAAGCATGCCTAGAAGCCAGCTCTCAACTAGCTGCATTCTTATGACAGTGTGAAGGTAGCAGTATTCTGAGTAAGGCGGTTCCGAGATTACCACTCTACTGCACCTGGAGATACCCTCCAGGTCTGCATTGTTAACTTGCGTCTCAGAAGCCTGTGGCAAACGTCTCTGGTGAAGACCTGCGAAACTCACTCTGCAGGCAGTGTGGAACTGTGAGGGACTGAGGGTGAGCTCAACTCTCAGAAGTAAGATGCTTTTGGACAAGGCGTTCCGCTACATTCTCACGTATGGAACTTAGTATGTAGCACCTGTCTACCCCAGGAATTACTAGGCTATCGCTGGAACGAGCTTGGAGGCACTAGTCTTGTGTGCCGGGAGATTCCAATTACCTCTCCCAACACTTCCGTCAAACAGCGAGCCTAGGCCTTTTAGAAGTGAAAGGAACCAGCAGGCTGGATGGGGAGGTACAGGCCTTAAGCTCAACTCTCAGAAGTGTGTATGCAGGGGAGACAGATGTCTGCTACCCACTCTGACATGGGAGTTGGAAACTACCTACACTCTGATTGAAGAAGGCCATTGGAAATCGCTGTATTCAACTCAGATACACAGGAGTTCAGGCCCAATGCTTACACATGCTTTTCCCGCAACCTCTCTCAGCCACTAACATTAGGATGTTAGCAGCTGCGCCTACAGTCAGGCAGGATGCGGGTGGGTTCTGCCATGTCCTCAGCACTCCCAGGGAAGCATGCCTAGAAGCCAGCTCTCAACTAGCTGCATTCTTATGGCAGTGTGAGGGTAGCAGTATTCTGAGTCAGGAGGTTCCAAGATTACCACTCTACTGCACCTGGAGATACCCTCCAGGTCTGCATTGTTAACTTGCGTCTCAGAAGCCTGTGGCAAACGTCTCTGGTGAAGACTTGCGAAACTCACTCTGCAGGCAGTGTGGAACTGTGCGGGACTGAGGGTGAGCTCAACTCTCAGAAGTAAGATGTTTTTGGACAAGGCGTTCAACTACCTACTCACGTATGGAACTTAGTATGTAGCACCAGTCTACCCCAGGAATTACTAGGAAATCGCTTGATTGAGCTTGGAGGCACTCGTCTTGTGTGCCGGGAGATTCCAGTTACCTCTCCCAACACTTGCGTCAAGCAGCGAGCCTAGGCCTTTTGGAAGCGAAAGGTAGCGGCAGGCAGGATGTTGGGTTACAGGCCATAAGCTCAACTCTCAGAAGTGTGTATGCATGGGTGGCAGATGTCTGCTACCCACTCGGACATGGGAGTTGGAACCTAGCTACACTCCTATTGAAGAAGGACTTTGGAAATCGCTGTATTCAACTCAGATACACGGGAGTTCAGGCCCAATGCTTACACATGCTTTTCCCACAAACTATCCCAGCCACTAACAGAAGGAGGTTAGCAGGTAAGTCTACAGTCAGGCAGGATGCGGGAGGGTCCTGCCCTGTCCTCAGCTCTCACAGGGAAGCATGCCTTGAAGCCAGCTCTCAACTAGCTGCATTCTTATGACAGTGTGAAGGTAGCAGTATTCTGAGTAAGGCGGTTCCGAGATTACCACTCTACTGCACCTGGAGATACCCTCCAGGTCTGCATTGTTAACTTGCGTCTCAGAAGCCTGTGGCAAAGGTCTCTGGTGAAGACCTGCGAAACTCACTCTGCAGGCAGTGTGGAACTGTGAGGGACTGAGGGTGAGCTCAACTCTCAGAAGTAAGATGCTTTTGGACAAGGCGTTCAGCTACATTCTCACGTATGGAACTTAGTATGTAGCACCTGTCTACCCCAGGAATTACTAGGCTATCGCTGGAACGAGCTTGGAGGCACTAGTCTTGTGTGCCGGGAGATTCCAATTACCTCTCCCAACACTTCCGTCAAACAGCGAGCCTAGGCCTTTTAGAAGTGAAAGGAACCAGCAGGCTGGATGGGGAGGTACAGGCCTTAAGCTCAACTCTCAGAAGTGTGTATGCAGGGGAGACAGATGTCTGCTACCCACTCTGACATGGGAGTTGGAAACTACCTACACTCTGATTGAAGAAGGCCATTGGAAATCGCTGTATTCAACTCAGATACACAGGAGTTCAGGCCCAATGCTTACACATGCTTTTCCCGCAACCTCTCTCAGCCACTAACATTAGGAGGTTAGCAGCTGCGCCTACAGTCAGGCAGGATGCGGGTGGGTTCTGCCATGTCCTCAGCACTCCCAGGGAAGCATGCCTAGAAGCCAGCTCTCAACTAGCTGCATTCTTATGGCAGTGTGAGGGTAGCAGTATTCTGAGTCAGGAGGTTCCAAGATTACCACTCTCCTGCACCTGGAGATACCCTCCAGGTCTGCATTGTTAACTTGCGTCTCAGAAGCCTGTGGCAAACGTCTCTGGTGAAGACCTGCGAAACTCACTCTGCAGGCAGTGTGGAACTGTGAGGGACTGAGGGTGAGCTCAACTCTCAGAAGTAAGAAGCTTTTGGACAAGGCGTTCAGCTACCTTCTCACGTATGGAACTTAGTATGTAGCACCAGTCTACCACACGAATTACTAGGCAATCGCTGGAATGAGTTTGGAGGCCCTTGTCTTGTGTGCCGGGAGATTCCAATTACCTCTCCCAACACTTCCGTCAAACAGAGAGCCTAGGCCTTTTAGAAGTGAAAGGAACCAGCAGGCTGGATGGGGAGGTACAGGCCTTAAGCTCAACTCTCAGAAGTGTGTATGCAGGGGAGACAGATGTCTGCTACCCACTCTGACATGGGAGTTGGAAACTAGCTACACAATGATTGAAGAAGGCCATTGGAAATCGCTGTATTCAACTCAGATACACAGGAGTTCAGGCCCAATGCTTACACATGCTTTTCCCGCAACCTCTCTCAGCCACTAACATTAGGATGTTAGCAGCTGCGCCTACAGTCAGGCAGGATGCGGGTGGGTTCTGCCATGTCCTCAGCACTCCCAGGGAAGCATGCCTAGAAGCCAGCTCTCAACTAGCTGCATTCTTATGGCAGTGTGAAGGTAGCAGTATTCTGAGTAAGGAGGTTCCCAGATTACCACTCTACTGCACCTGGAGATACCCTCCAGGTCTGCATTGTTAACTTGCGTCTCAGAAGCCTCTGGCAAACGTCTCTGGTGAAGACGTCCGAAACTCACTCTGCAGGCAGTGTGGAACTGTGAGGGACTGAGGGTGAGCTCAACTCTCAGAAGTAAGATGTTTTTGGACAAGGCGTTCAACTACCTACTCACGTATGGAACTTAGTATGTAGCACCAGTCTACCCCAGGAATTACTAGGAAATCGCTTGATTGAGCTTGGAGGCACTCGTCTTGTGTGCCGGGAGATTCCAGTTACCTCTCCCAACACTTGCGTCAAGCAGCGAGCCTAGGCCTTTTAGAAGCGAAAGTTAGCGGCAGGCAGGATGTTGGGTTACAGGCCATAAGCTCAACTCTCAGAAGTGTGTATGCATGGGTGGCAGATGTCTGCTACCCACTCGGACATGGGAGTTGGAACCTAGCTACACTCCTATTGAAGAAGGACTTTGGAAATCGCTGTATTCAACTCAGATACACGGGAGTTCAGGCCCAATGCTTACACATGCTTTTCCCACAAACTATCCCAGCCACTAACAGAAGGAGGTTAGCAGGTAAGTCTACAGTCAGGCAGGATGCGGGAGGGTCCTGCCCTGTCCTCAGCTCTCACAGGGAAGCATGCCTTGAAGCCAGCTCTCAACTAGCTGCATTCTTATGACAGTGTGAAGGTAGCAGTATTCTGAGTAAGGAGGTTCCCAGATTACCACTCTACTGCACCTGGAGATACCCTCCAGGTCTGCATTGTTAACTTGCGTCTCAGAGGCCTCTGGCAAACGTCTCTGGTGAAGACGTGCGAAACTCACTCTGCAGGCAGTGTGGAACTGTGAGGGACTGAGGGTCAGCTCAACTCTCAGCAGTAAGATGTTTTTGGACAAGGCGTTCAAATACCTACTCACGTATGGAACTTAGTATGTAGCACCAGTCTACCCCAGGAATTACTGGGAAATCGCTGGATTGAGCTTGGAGGCACTAGTCTTGTTGCCGGGAGATTCCAGTTACCTCTCCCAACACTTCGGTGAAGCAGCGAGCCTAGGCCTTTTGGAAGCGAAAGCTAGCTGCAGGCAGGAGGTAGGGTTACAGGCCATAAGCTCAACTCTCAGAAGTGTGTATGCATGGGAGGCAGATGTCTGCTACCCACTCGTACATGCGAGTGGGAACCTACTACACTCTGATGAAAAAGGACTTTGAAAATTGCTGTATTCAACTCAGATACACGTGGGTTCAGGCACAACGATTCCACATGCTTTTCTCACAACCTTTCCCTGCCACTAACATGAGGACGTTAGCAGCTCCTTCTACAGTCAAGCAGGATGCGGGAGGGTTGTGCCCTGTCCTTAGCTCTCACAGGGAACCATGTCTTGAAGCCAGCGGTCAACTAGCTGCATACTTATGGCAGGGTCAAGGTAGCAGTATTCTGAGACAGGAGGTTCCCAGATTACCACTCTACTGCACCTGGAGATACCCTCCAGGTCTGCATTGTTAACTTGCGTCTCAGAGGCCTCTGGCAAACGTCTCTGGTGAAGACGTGCGAAACTCACTCTGCAGGCAGTGTGGAACTGTGAGGGACTGAGGGTCAGCTCAACTCTCAGCAGTAAGATGTTTTTGGACAAGGCGTTCAACTACCTACTCACGTATGGAACTTAGTATGTAGCACCAGTCTACCCCAGGAATTATTAGGAAATCGCTTGATTGAGCTTGGAGGCACTCGTCTTGTGTGCCGGGAGATTCCAGTTACCTCTTCCAACACTTGCGTCAAGCAGCGAGCCTAGGCCTTTTGGAAGCGAAAGGTAGCGGCAGGCAGGATGTTGGGTTACAGGCCATAAGCTCAACTCTCAGAAGTGTGTATGCATGGGTGGCAGATGTCTGCTACCCACTCGGACATGGGAGTTGGAACCTAGCTACACTCCTATTGAAGAAGGACTTTGGAAATCGCTGTATTCAACTCAGATACACGGGAGTTCAGGCCCAATGCTTACACATGCTTTTCCCACAAACTATCCCAGCCACTAACAGAAGGAGGTTAGCAGGTAAGTCTACAGTCAGGCAGGATGCGGGAGGGTCCTGCCCTGTCCTCAGCTCTCACAGGGAAGCATGCCTAGAAGCCAGCTCTCAACTAGCTGCATTCTTATGACAGTGTGAAGGTAGCAGTATTCTGAGTAAGGCGGTTCCGAGATTACCACTCTACTGCACCTGGAGATACCCTCCAGGTCTGCATTGTTAACTTGCGTCTCAGAAGCCTGTGGCAAACGTCTCTGGTGAAGACCTGCGAAACTCACTCTGCAGGCAGTGTGGAACTGTGAGGGACTGAGGGTGAGCTCAACTCTCAGAAGTAAGATGCTTTTGGACAAGGCGTTCAGCTACATTCTCACGTATGGAACTTAGTATGTAGCACCTGTCTACCCCAGGAATTACTAGGCTATCGCTGGAACGAGCTTGGAGGCACTAGTCTTGTGTGCCGGGAGATTCCAATTACCTCTCCCAACACTTCCGTCAAACAGCGAGCCTAGGCCTTTTAGAAGTGAAAGGAACCAGCAGGCTGGATGGGGAGGTACAGGCCTTAAGCTCAACTCTCAGAAGTGTGTATGCAGGGGAGACAGATGTCTGCTACCCACTCTGACATGGGAGTTGGAAACTACCTACACTCTGATTGAAGAAGGCCATTGGAAATCGCTGTATTCAACTCAGATACACAGGAGTTCAGGCCCAATGCTTACACATGCTTTTCCCGCAACCTCTCTCAGCCAATAACAATAGGATGTTAGCAGCTGCGCCTACAGTCAGGCAGGATGCGGGTGGGTTCTGCCATGTCCTCAGCACTCCCAGGGAAGCATGCCTAGAAGCCAGCTCTCAACTAGCTGCATTCTTATGGCAGTGTGAAGGTAGCAGTATTCTGAGTCAGGAGGTTCCAAGATTACCACTCTACTGCACCTGGAGATACCCTCCAGGTCTGCATTGTTAACTTGCGTCTCAGAAGCCTGTGGCAAACGTCTCTGGTGAAGACCTGCGAAACTCACTCTGCAGGCAGTGTGGAACTGTGAGGGACTGAGGGTGAGCTCAACTCTCAGAAGTAAGATGCTTTTGGACAAGGCGTTCAGCTACCTTCTCACGTATGGAACTTAGTATGTAGCACCAGTCTACCACACGAATTACTAGGCAATCGCTGGAATGAGCTTGGAGGCCCTAGTCTTGTGTGCCGGGAGATTCCAATTACCTCTCCCAACACTTCCGTCAAACAGCGAGCCTAGGCCTTTTAGAAGTGAAAGGAACCAGCAGGCTGGATGGGGAGGTACAGGCCTTAAGCTCAACTCTCAGAAGTGTGTATGCAGGGGAGACAGATGTCTGCTACCCACTCTGACATGGGAGTTGGAAACTACCTACACTCTGATTGAAGAAGGCCATTGGAAATCGCTGTATTCAACTCAGATACACAGGAGTTCAGGCCCAATGCTTACACATGCTTTTCCCGCAACCTCTCTCAGCCACTAACATTAGGATGTTAGCAGCTGCGCCTACAGTCAGGCAGGATGCGGGTGGGTTCTGCCCTGTCCTCAGCACTCCCAGGGAAGCATGCCTAGAAGCCAGCTCTCAACTAGCTGCATTCTTATGGCAGTGTGAAGGTAGCAGTATTCTGAGTAAGGAGGTTCCCAGATTACCACTCTACTGCACCTGGAGATACCCTCCAGGTCTGCATTGTTAACTTGCGTCTCAGAAGCCTCTGGCAAACGTCTCTGGTGAAGACGTCCGAAACTCACTCTGCAGGCAGTGTGGAACTGTGAGGGACTGAGGGTGAGCTCAACTCTCAGAAGTAAGATGTTTTTGGACAAGGCGTTCAACTACCTACTCACGTATGGAACTTAGTATGTAGCACCAGTCTACCCCAGGAATTACTAGGAAATCGCTTGATTGAGCTTGGAGGCACTCGTCTTGTGTGCCGGGAGATTCCAGTTACCTCTCCCAACACTTGCGTCAAGCAGCGAGCCTAGGCCTTTTAGAAGCGAAAGGTAGCGGCAGGCAGGATGTTGGGTTACAGGCCATAAGCTCAACTCTCAGAAGTGTGTATGCATGGGTGGCAGATGTCTGCTACCCACTCGGACATGGGAGTTGGAACCTAGCTACACTCCTATTGAAGAAGGACTTTGGAAATCGCTGTATTCAACTCAGATACACGGGAGTTCAGGCCCAATGCTTACACATGCTTTTCCCACAAACTATCCCAGCCACTAACAGAAGGAGGTTAGCAGGTAAGTCTACAGTCAGGCAGGATGCGGGAGGGTCCTGCCCTGTCCTCAGCTCTCACAGGGAAGCATGCCTTGAAGCCAGCTCTCAACTAGCTGCATTCTTATGACAGTGTGAAGGTAGCAGTATTCTGAGTAAGGAGGTTCCCAGATTACCACTCTACTGCACCTGGAGATACCCTCCAGGTCTGCATTGTTAACTTGCGTCTCAGAGGCCTCTGGCAAACGTCTCTGGTGAAGACGTGCGAAACTCACTCTGCAGGCAGTGTGGAACTGTGAGGGACTGAGGGTCAGCTCAACTCTCAGCAGTAAGATGTTTTTGGACAAGGCGTTCAAATACCTACTCACGTATGGAACTTAGTATGTAGCACCAGTCTACCCCAGGAATTACTGGGAAATCGCTGGATTGAGCTTGGAGGCACTAGTCTTGTTGCCGGGAGATTCCAGTTACCTCTCCCAACACTTCGGTGAAGCAGCGAGCCTAGGCCTTTTGGAAGCGAAAGCTAGCTGCAGGCAGGAGGTAGGGTTACAGGCCATAAGCTCAACTCTCAGAAGTGTGTATGCATGGGAGGCAGATGTCTTCTACCCACTCGTACATGCGAGTGGGAACCTACTACACTCTGATGAAAAAGGACTTTGGAAATTGCTGTATTCAACTCAGATACACGTGGGTTCAGGCACAACGATTCCACATGCTTTTCTCACAACCTTTCCCTGCCACTAACATGAGGACGTTAGCAGCTCCTTCTACAGTCAAGCAGGATGCGGGAGGGTTGTGCCCTGTCCTTAGCTCTCACAGGGAAGCATGTCTTGAAGCCAGCGGTCAACTAGCTGCATACTTATGGCAGGGTCAAGGTAGCAGTATTCTGAGACAGGAGGTTCCCAGATTACCACTCTACTGCACCTGGAGATACCCTCCAGGTCTGCATTGTTAACTTGCGTCTCAGAGGCCTCTGGCAAACGTCTCTGGTGAAGACGTGCGAAACTCACTCTGCAGGCAGTGTGGAACTGTGAGGGACTGAGGGTCAGCTCAACTCTCAGCAGTAAGATGTTTTTGGACAAGGCGTTCAAATACCTACTCACGTATGGAACTTAGTATGTAGCACCTGTCTACCCCAGGAATTACTAGGAAATCGCTTGATTGAGCTTGGAGGCACTCGTCTTGTGTGCCGGGAGATTCCAGTTACCTCTCCCAACACTTGCGTCAAGCAGCGAGCCTAGGCCTTTTGGAAGCGAAAGGTAGCGGCAGGCAGGATGTTGGGTTACAGGCCATAAGCTCAACTCTCAGAAGTGTGTATGCATGGGTGGCAGATGTCTGCTACCCACTCGGACATGGGAGTTGGAACCTAGCTACACTCCTATTGAAGAAGGACTTTGGAAATCGCTGTATTCAACTCAGATACACGGGAGTTCAGGCCCAATGCTTACACATGCTTTTCCCACAAACTATCCCAGCCACTAACAGAAGGAGGTTAGCAGGTAAGTCTACAGTCAGGCAGGATGCGGGAGGGTCCTGCCCTGTCCTCAGCTCTCACAGGGAAGCATGCCTAGAAGCCAGCTCTCAACTAGCTGCATTCTTATGACAGTGTGAAGGTAGCAGTATTCTGAGTAAGGCGGTTCCGAGATTACCACTCTACTGCACCTGGAGATACCCTCCAGGTCTGCATTGTTAACTTGCGTCTCAGAAGCCTGTGGCAAACGTCTCTGGTGAAGACCTGCGAAACTCACTCTGCAGGCAGTGTGGAACTGTGAGGGACTGAGGGTGAGCTCAACTCTCAGAAGTAAGATGCTTTTGGACAAGGCGTTCAGCTACATTCTCACGTATGGAACTTAGTATGTAGCACCTGTCTACCCCAGGAATTACTAGGCTATCGCTGGAACGAGCTTGGAGGCACTAGTCTTGTGTGCCGGGAGATTCCAATTACCTCTCCCAACACTTCCGTCAAACAGCGAGCCTAGGCCTTTTAGAAGTGAAAGGAACCAGCAGGCTGGATGGGGAGGTACAGGCCTTAAGCTCAACTCTCAGAAGTGTGTATGCAGGGGAGACAGATGTCTGCTACCCACTCTGACATGGGAGTTGGAAACTACCTACA
This sequence comes from Canis lupus baileyi, assembly GCF_048164855.1. Lineage (NCBI taxonomy): Eukaryota > Metazoa > Chordata > Mammalia > Carnivora > Canidae > Canis > Canis lupus. The sequence continues at coordinate 681,593 of NW_027326457.1, read as the reverse complement.
CTCTGATTGAAGAAGGCCATTGGAAATCGCTGTATTCAACTCAGATACACAGGAGTTCAGGCCCAATGCTTACACATGCTTTTCCCGCAACCTCTCTCAGCCACTAACATTAGGAGGTTAGCAGCTGCGCCTACAGTCAGGCAGGATGCGGGTGGGTTCTGCCATGTCCTCAGCACTCCCAGGGAAGCATGCCTAGAAGCCAGCTCTCAACTAGCTGCATTCTTATGGCAGTGTGAGGGTAGCAGTATTCTGAGTCAGGAGGTTCCAAGATTACCACTCTACTGCACCTGGAGATACCCTCCAGGTCTGCATTGTTAACTTGCGTCTCAGAAGCCTGTGGCAAACGTCTCTGGTGAAGACCTGCGAAACTCACTCTGCAGGCAGTGTGGAACTGTGAGGGACTGAGGGTGAGCTCAACTCTCAGAAGTAAGATGTTTTTGGACAAGGCGTTCAACTACCTACTCACGTATGGAACTTAGTATGTAGCACCAGTCTACCCCAGGAATTACTAGGAAATCGCTTGATTGAGCTTGGAGGCACTCGTCTTGTGTGCCGGGAGATTCCAGTTACCTCTCCCAACACTTGCGTCAAGCAGCGAGCCTAGGCCTTTTGGAAGCGAAAGGTAGCGGCAGGCAGGATGTTGGGTTACAGGCCATGAGCTCAACTCTCAGAAGTGTGTATGCATGGGTGGCAGATGTCTGCTACCCACTCGGACATGGGAGTTGGAACCTAGCTACACTCCTATTGAAGAAGGACTTTGGAAATCGCTGTATTCAACTCAGATACACGGGAGTTCAGGCCCAATGCTTACACATGCTTTTCCCACAAACTATCCCAGCCACTAACAGAAGGAGGTTAGCAGGTAAGTCTACAGTCAGGCAGGATGCGGGAGGGTCCTGCCCTGTCCTCAGCTCTCACAGGGAAGCATGCCTTGAAGCCAGCTCTCAACTAGCTGCATTCTTATGACAGTGTGAAGGTAGCAGTATTCTGAGTAAGGAGGTTCCCAGATTACCACTCTACTGCACCTGGAGATACCCTCCAGGTCTGCATTGTTAACTTGCGTCTCAGAATCCTGTGGCAAACGTCTCTGGTGAAGACCTGCGAAACTCACTCTGCAGGCAGTGTGGAACTGTGAGGGACTGAGGGTGAGCTCAACTCTCAGAAGTAAGATGCTTTTGGACAAGGCGTTCAGCTACATTCTCACGTATGGAACTTAGTATGTAGCACCTGTCTACCCCAGGAATTACTAGGCTATCGCTGGAACGAGCTTGGAGGCACTAGTCTTGTGTGCCGGGAGATTCCAATTACCTCTCCCAACACTTCCGTCAAACAACGAGCCTAGGCCTTTTAGAAGTGAAAGGAACCAGCAGGCTGGATGGGGAGGTACAGGCCTTAAGCTCAACTCTCAGAAGTGTGTATGCAGGGGAGACAGATGTCTGCTACCCACTCTGACATGGGAGTTGGAAACTACCTACACTCTGATTGAAGAAGGCCATTGGAAATCGCTATATTCAACTCAGATACACAGGAGTTCAGGCCCAATGCTTACACATGCTTTTCCCGCAACCTCTCTCAGCCACTAACATTAGGATGTTAGCAGCTGCGCCTACAGTCAGGCAGGATGCGGGTGGGTTCTGCCATGTCCTCAGCACTCCCAGGGAAGCATGCCTAGAAGCCAGCTCTCAACTAGCTGCATTCTTATGGCAGTGTGAAGGTAGCAGTATTCTGAGTCAGGAGGTTCCAAGATTACCACTCTACTGCACCTGGAGATACCCTCCAGGTCTGCATTGTTAACTTGCGTCTCAGAAGCCTGTGGCAAACGTCTCTGGTGAAGACCTGCGAAACTCACTCTGCAGGCAGTGTGGAACTGTGAGGGACTGAGGGTGAGCTCAACTCTCAGAAGTAAGATGCTTTTGGACAAGGCGTTCAGCTACCTTCTCACGTATGGAACTTACTATGTAGCAGCAGTCTACCACACGAATTACTAGGCAATCGCTGGAATGAGCTTGGAGGCCCTAGTCTTGTGTGCCGGGAGATTCCAATTACCTCTCCCAACACTTCCGTCAAACAGCGAGCCTAGGCCTTTTAGAAGTGAAAGGAACCAGCAGGCTGGATGGGGAGGTACAGGCCTTAAGCTCAACTCTCAGAAGTGTGTATGCAGGGGAGACAGATGTCTGCTACCCACTCTGACATGGGAGTTGGAAACTACCTACACTCTGATTGAAGAAGGCCATTGGAAATCGCTGTATTCAACTCAGATACACAGGAGTTCAGGCCCAATGCTTACACATGCTTTTCCCGCAACCTCTCTCAGCCACTAACATTAGGATGTTAGCAGCTGCGCCTACAGTCAGGCAGGATGCGGGTGGGTTCTGCCCTGTCCTCAGCACTCCCAGGGAAGCATGCCTAGAAGCCAGCTCTCAACTAGCTGCATTCTTATGGCAGTGTGAAGGTAGCAGTATTCTGAGTAAGGAGGTTCCCAGATTACCACTCTACTGCACCTGGAGATACCCTCCAGGTCTGCATTGTTAACTTGCGTCTCAGAAGCCTCTGGCAAACGTCTCTGGTGAAGACGTCCGAAACTCACTCTGCAGGCAGTGTGGAACTGTGAGGGACTGAGGGTGAGCTCAACTCTCAGAAGTAAGATGTTTTTGGACAAGGCGTTCAACTACCTACTCACGTATGGAACTTAGTATGTAGCACCAGTCTACCCCAGGAATTACTAGGAAATCGCTTGATTGAGCTTGGAGGCACTCGTCTTGTGTGCCGGGAGATTCCAGTTACCTCTCCCAACACTTGCGTCAAGCAGCGAGCCTAGGCCTTTTAGAAGCGAAAGGTAGCGGCAGGCAGGATGTTGGGTTACAGGCCATAAGCTCAACTCTCAGAAGTGTGTATGCATGGGTGGCAGATGTCTGCTACCCACTCGGACATGGGAGTTGGAACCTAGCTACACTCCTATTGAAGAAGGACTTTGGAAATCGCTGTATTCAACTCAGATACACGGGAGTTCAGGCCCAATGCTTACACATGCTTTTCCCACAAACTATCCCAGCCACTAACAGAAGGAGGTTAGCAGGTAAGTCTACAGTCAGGCAGGATGCGGGAGGGTCCTGCCCTGTCCTCAGCTCTCACAGGGAAGCATGCCTTGAAGCCAGCTCTCAACTAGCTGCATTCTTATGACAGTGTGAAGGTAGCAGTATTCTGAGTAAGGAGGTTCCCAGATTACCACTCTACTGCACCTGGAGATACCCTCCAGGTCTGCATTGTTAACTTGCGTCTCAGAGGCCTCTGGCAAACGTCTCTGGTGAAGACGTGCGAAACTCACTCTGCAGGCAGTGTGGAACTGTGAGGGACTGAGGGTCAGCTCAACTCTCAGCAGTAAGATGTTTTTGGACAAGGCGTTCAAATACCTACTCACGTATGGAACTTAGTATGTAGCACCAGTCTACCCCAGGAATTACTGGGAAATCGCTGGATTGAGCTTGGAGGCACTAGTCTTGTTGCCGGGAGATTCCAGTTACCTCTCCCAACACTTCGGTGAAGCAGCGAGCCTAGGCCTTTTGGAAGCGAAAGCTAGCTGCAGGCAGGAGGTAGGGTTACAGGCCATAAGCTCAACTCTCAGAAGTGTGTATGCATGGGAGGCAGATGTCTTCTACCCACTCGTACATGCGAGTGGGAACCTACTACACTCTGATGAAAAAGGACTTTGGAAATTGCTGTATTCAACTCAGATACACGTGGGTTCAGGCACAACGATTCCACATGCTTTTCTCACAACCTTTCCCTGCCACTAACATGAGGACGTTAGCAGCTCCTTCTACAGTCAAGCAGGATGCGGGAGGGTTGTGCCCTGTCCTTAGCTCTCACAGGGAAGCATGTCTTGAAGCCAGCGGTCAACTAGCTGCATACTTATGGCAGGGTCAAGGTAGCAGTATTCTGAGACAGGAGGTTCCCAGATTACCACTCTACTGCACCTGGAGATACCCTCCAGGTCTGCATTGTTAACTTGCGTCTCAGAGGCCTCTGGCAAACGTCTCTGGTGAAGACGTGCGAAACTCACTCTGCAGGCAGTGTGGAACTGTGAGGGACTGAGGGTCAGCTCAACTCTCAGCAGTAAGATGTTTTTGGACAAGGCGTTCAAATACCTACTCACGTATGGAACTTAGTATGTAGCACCTGTCTACCCCAGGAATTACTAGGAAATCGCTTGATTGAGCTTGGAGGCACTCGTCTTGTGTGCCGGGAGATTCCAGTTACCTCTCCCAACACTTGCGTCAAGCAGCGAGCCTAGGCCTTTTGGAAGCGAAAGGTAGCGGCAGGCAGGATGTTGGGTTACAGGCCATAAGCTCAACTCTCAGAAGTGTGTATGCATGGGTGGCAGATGTCTGCTACCCACTCGGACATGGGAGTTGGAACCTAGCTACACTCCTATTGAAGAAGGACTTTGGAAATCGCTGTATTCAACTCAGATACACGGGAGTTCAGGCCCAATGCTTACACATGCTTTTCCCACAAACTATCCCAGCCACTAACAGAAGGAGGTTAGCAGGTAAGTCTACAGTCAGGCAGGATGCGGGAGGGTCCTGCCCTGTCCTCAGCTCTCACAGGGAAGCATGCCTAGAAGCCAGCTCTCAACTAGCTGCATTCTTATGACAGTGTGAAGGTAGCAGTATTCTGAGTAAGGCGGTTCCGAGATTACCACTCTACTGCACCTGGAGATACCCTCCAGGTCTGCATTGTTAACTTGCGTCTCAGAAGCCTGTGGCAAACGTCTCTGGTGAAGACCTGCGAAACTCACTCTGCAGGCAGTGTGGAACTGTGAGGGACTGAGGGTGAGCTCAACTCTCAGAAGTAAGATGCTTTTGGACAAGGCGTTCAGCTACATTCTCACGTATGGAACTTAGTATGTAGCACCTGTCTACCCCAGGAATTACTAGGCTATCGCTGGAATGAGCTTGGAGGCACTAGTCTTGTGTGCCGGGAGATTCCAATTACCTCTCCCAACACTTCCGTCAAACAGCGAGCCTAGGCCTTTTAGAAGTGAAAGGAACCAGCAGGCTGGATGGGGAGGTACAGGCCTTAAGCTCAACTCTCAGAAGTGTGTATGCAGGGGAGACAGATGTCTGCTACCCACTCTGACATGGGAGTTGGAAACTACCTACACTCTGATTGAAGAAGGCCATTGGAAATCGCTGTATTCAACTCAGATACACAGGAGTTCAGGCCCAATGCTTACACATGCTTTTCCCGCAACCTCTCTCAGCCACTAACATTAGGATGTTAGCAGCTGCGCCTACAGTCAGGCAGGATGCGGGTGGGTTCTGCCATGTCCTCAGCACTCCCAGGGAAGCATGCCTAGAAGCCAGCTCTCAACTAGCTGCATTCTTATGGCAGTGTGAGGGTAGCAGTATTCTGAGTCAGGAGGTTCCAAGATTACCACTCTACTGCACCTGGAGATACCCTCCAGGTCTGCATTGTTAACTTGCGTCTCAGAAGCCTGTGGCAAACGTCTCTGGTGAAGACCTGCGAAACTCACTCTGCAGGCAGTGTGGAACTGTGAGGGACTGAGGGTGAGCTCAACTCTCAGAAGTAAGATGTTTTTGGACAAGGCGTTCAACTACCTACTCACGTATGGAACTTAGTATGTAGCACCAGTCTACCCCAGGAATTACTAGGAAATCGCTTGATTGAGCTTGGAGGCACTCGTCTTGTGTGCCGGGAGATTCCAGTTACCTCTCCCAACACTTGCGTCAAGCAGCGAGCCTAGGCCTTTTGGAAGCGAAAGGTATCGGCAGGCAGGATGTTGGGTTACAGGCCATGAGCTCAACTCTCAGAAGTGTGTATGCATGGGTGGCAGATGTCTGCTACCCACTCGGACATGGGAGTTGGAACCTAGCTACACTCCTATTGAAGAAGGACTTTGGAAATCGCTGTATTCAACTCAGATACACGGGAGTTCAGGCCCAATGCTTACACATGCTTTTCCCACAAACTATCCCAGCCACTAACAGAAGGAGGTTAGCAGGTAAGTCTACAGTCAGGCAGGATGCGGGAGGGTCCTGCCCTGTCCTCAGCTCTCACAGGGAAGCATGCCTTGAAGCCAGCTCTCAACTAGCTGCATTCTTATGACAGTGTGAAGGTAGCAGTATTCTGAGTAAGGCGGTTCCGAGATTACCACTCTACTGCACCTGGAGATACCCTCCAGGTCTGCATTGTTAACTTGCGTCTCAGAAGCCTGTGGCAAACGTCTCTGGTGAAGACCTGCGAAACTCACTCTGCAGGCAGTGTGGAACTGTGAGGGACTGAGGGTGAGCTCAACTCTCAGAAGTAAGATGCTTTTGGACAAGGCGTTCAGCTACATTCTCACGTATGGAACTTAGTATGTAGCACCTGTCTACCCCAGGAATTACTAGGCTATCGCTGGAACGAGCTTGGAGGCACTAGTCTTGTGTGCCGGGAGATTCCAATTACCTCTCCCAACACTTCCGTCAAACAGCGAGCCTAGGCCTTTTAGAAGCCAAGGGTACCAGCAGGCTGGATGGGGAGGTACAGGCCATAAGCTCAACTCTCAGAAGTGTGTATGCAGGGGAGACAGATGTATGCTACCCACTCTGACATGGGAGTTGGAAACTACCTACACTCTGATTGAAGAAGGCCTTTGGAAATCGCTATATTCAACTCAGATACACAGGAGTTCAGGCCCAATGCTTACACATGCTTTTCCCGCAACCTCTCTCAGCCACTAACATTAGGATGTTAGCAGCTGCGCCTACAGTCAGGCAGGATGCGGGTGGGTTCTGCCATGTCCTCAGCACTCCCAGGGAAGCATGCCTAGAAGCCAGCTCTCAACTAGCTGCATTCTTATGGCAGTGTGAAGGTAGCAGTATTCTGAGTCAGGAGGTTCCAAGATTACCACTCTACTGCACCTGGAGATACCCTCCAGGTCTGCATTTTTAACTTGCGTCTCAGAAGCCTGTGGCAAACGTCTCTGGTGAAGACCTGCGAAACTCACTCTGCAGGCAGTGTGGAACTGTGAGGGACTGAGGGTGAGCTCAACTCTCAGAAGTAAGAAGCTTTTGGACAAGGCGTTCAGCTACCTTCTCACGTATGGAACTTAGTATGTAGCACCAGTCTACCACACGAATTACTAGGCAATCGCTGGAATGAGCTTGGAGGCCCTAGTCTTGTGTGCCGGGAGATTCCAATTACCTCTCCCAACACTTCCGTCAAACAGCGAGCCTAGGCCTTTTAGAAGTGAAAGGAACCAGCAGGCTGGATGGGGAGGTACAGGCCTTAAGCTCAACTCTCAGAAGTGTGTATGCAGGGGAGACAGATGTCTGCTACCCACTCTGACATGGGAGTTGGAAACTAGCTACACAATGATTGAAGAAGGCCATTGGAAATCGCTGTATTCAACTCAGATACACAGGAGTTCAGGCCCAATGCTTACACATGCTTTTCCCGCAACCTCTCTCAGCCACTAACATTAGGATGTTAGCAGCTGCGCCTACAGTCAGGCAGGATGCGGGTGGGTTCTGCCCTGTCCTCAGCACTCCCAGGGAAGCATGCCTAGAAGCCAGCTCTCAACTAGCTGCATTCTTATGGCAGTGTGAAGGTAGCAGTATTCTGAGTAAGGAGGTTCCGAGATTACCACTCTACTGCACCTGGAGATACCCTCCAGGTCTGCATTGTTAACTTGCGTCTCAGAAGCCTCTGGCAAACGTCTCTGGTGAAGACGTCCGAAACTCACTCTGCAGGCAGTGTGGAACTGTGAGGGACTGAGGGTGAGCTCAACTCTCAGAAGTAAGATGTTTTTGGACAAGGCGTTCAACTACCTACTCACGTATGGAACTTAGTATGTAGCACCAGTCTACCCCAGGAATTACTAGGAAATCGCTTGATTGAGCTTGGAGGCACTCGTCTTGTGTGCCGGGAGATTCCAGTTACCTCTCCCAACACTTGCGTCAAGCAGCGAGCCTAGGCCTTTTAGAAGCGAAAGGTAGCGGCAGGCAGGATGTTGGGTTACAGGCCATAAGCTCAACTCTCAGAAGTGTGTATGCATGGGTGGCAGATGTCTGCTACCCACTCGGACATGGGAGTTGGAACCTAGCTACACTCCTATTGAAGAAGGACTTTGGAAATCGCTGTATTCAACTCAGATACACGGGAGTTCAGGCCCAATGCTTACACATGCTTTTCCCACAAACTATCCCAGCCACTAACAGAAGGAGGTTAGCAGGTAAGTCTACAGTCAGGCAGGATGCGGGAGGGTCCTGCCCTGTCCTCAGCTCTCACAGGGAAGCATGCCTTGAAGCCAGCTCTCAACTAGCTGCATTCTTATGACAGTGTGAAGGTAGCAGTATTCTGAGTAAGGAGGTTCCCAGATTACCACTCTACTGCACCTGGAGATACCCTCCAGGTCTGCATTGTTAACTTGCGTCTCAGAGGCCTCTGGCAAACGTCTCTGGTGAAGACGTGCGAAACTCACTCTGCAGGCAGTGTGGAACTGTGAGGGACTGAGGGTCAGCTCAACTCTCAGCAGTAAGATGTTTTTGGACAAGGCGTTCAAATACCTACTCACGTATGGAACTTAGTATGTAGCACCAGTCTACCCCAGGAATTACTGGGAAATCGCTGGATTGAGCTTGGAGGCACTAGTCTTGTTGCCGGGAGATTCCAGTTACCTCTCCCAACACTTCGGTGAAGCAGCGAGCCTAGGCCTTTTGGAAGCGAAAGCTAGCTGCAGGCAGGAGGTAGGGTTACAGGCCATAAGCTCAACTCTCAGAAGTGTGTATGCATGGGAGGCAGATGTCTTCTACCCACTCGTACATGCGAGTGGGAACCTACTACACTCTGATGAAAAAGGACTTTGGAAATTGCTGTATTCAACTCAGATACACGTGGGTTCAGGCACAACGATTCCACATGCTTTTCTCACAACCTTTCCCTGCCACTAACATGAGGACGTTAGCAGGTCCTTCTACAGTCAAGCAGGATGCGGGAGGGTTGTGCCCTGTCCTTAGCTCTCACAGGGAAGCATGTCTTGAAGCCAGCGGTCAACTAGCTGCATATTTATGGCAGGGTCAAGGTAGCAGTATTCTGAGACAGGAGGTTCCCAGATTACCACTCTACTGCACCTGGAGATACCCTCCAGGTCTGCATTGTTAACTTGCGTCTCAGAGGCCTCTGGCAAACGTCTCTGGTGAAGACGTGCGAAACTCACTCTGCAGGCAGTGTGGAACTGTGAGGGACTGAGGGTCAGCTCAACTCTCAGCAGTAAGATGTTTTTGGACAAGGCGTTCAAATACCTACTCACGTATGGAACTTAGTATGTAGCACCTGTCTACCCCAGGAATTACTAGGAAATCGCTTGATTGAGCTTGGAGGCACTCGTCTTGTGTGCCGGGAGATTCCAGTTACCTCTCCCAACACTTGCGTCAAGCAGCGAGCCTAGGCCTTTTGGAAGCGAAAGGTAGCGGCAGGCAGGATGTTGGGTTACAGGCCATAAGCTCAACTCTCAGAAGTGTGTATGCATGGGTGGCAGATGTCTGCTACCCACTCGGACATGGGAGTTGGAACCTAGCTACACTCCTATTGAAGAAGGACTTTGGAAATCGCTGTATTCAACTCAGATACACGGGAGTTCAGGCCCAATGCTTACACATGCTTTTCCCACAAACTATCCCAGCCACTAACAGAAGGAGGTTAGCAGGTAAGTCTACAGTCAGGCAGGATGCGGGAGGGTCCTGCCCTGTCCTCAGCTCTCACAGGGAAGCATGCCTTGAAGCCAGCTCTCAACTAGCTGCATTCTTATGACAGTGTGAAGGTAGCAGTATTCTGAGTAAGGCGGTTCCGAGATTACCACTCTACTGCACCTGGAGATACCCTCCAGGTCTGCATTGTTAACTTGCGTCTCAGAAGCCTGTGGCAAACGTCTCTGGTGAAGACCTGCGAAACTCACTCTGCAGGCAGTGTGGAACTGTGAGGGACTGAGGGTGAGCTCAACTCTCAGAAGTAAGATGCTTTTGGACAAGGCGTTCAGCTACATTCTCACGTATGGAACTTAGTATGTAGCACCTGTCTACCCCAGGAATTACTAGGCTATCGCTGGAACGAGCTTGGAGGCACTAGTCTTGTGTGCCGGGAGATTCCAATTACCTCTCCCAACACTTCCGTCAAACAGCGAGCCTTGGCCTTTTAGAAGTGAAAGGAACCAGCAGGCTGGATGGGGAGGTACAGGCGTTAAGCTCAACTCTCAGAAGTGTGTATGCAGGGGAGGCAGATGTCTGCTACCCACTCTGACATGGGAGTTGGAAACTACCTACACTCTGATTGAAGAAGGCCATTGGAAATCGCTATATTCAACTCAGATACACAGGAGTTCAGGCCCAATGCTTACACATGCTTTTCCCGCAACCTCTCTCAGCCACTAACATTAGGATGTTAGCAGCTGCGCCTACAGTCAGGCAGGATGCGGGTGGGTTCTGCCATGTCCTCAGCACTCCCAGGGAAGCATGCCTAGAAGCCAGCTCTCAACTAGCTGCATTCTTATGGCAGTGTGAAGGTAGCAGTATTCTGAGTCAGGAGGTTCCCAGATTACCACTCTACTGCACCTGGAGATACCCTCCAGGTCTGCATTGTTAACTTGCGTCTCAGAAGCCTATGGCAAACGTCTCTGGTGAAGACCTGCGAAACTCACTCTGCAGGCAGTGTGGAACTGTGAGGGACTGAGGATGAGCTCAACTCTCAGAAGTAAGATGCTTTTGGACAAGGCGTTCAGCTACATTCTCACGTATGGAACTTAGTATGTAGCACCTGTCTACCCCAGGAATTACTAGGCTATCGCTGGAATGAGCTTGGAGGCACTAGTCTTGTGTGCCGGGAGATTCCAATTACCTCTCCCAACACTTCCGTCAAACAGCGAGCCTAGGCCTTTTAGAAGTGAAAGGAACCAGCAGGCTGGATGGGGAGGTACAGGCCTTAAGCTCAACTCTCAGAAGTGTGTATGCAGGGGAGACAGATGTCTGCTACCCACTCTGACATGGGAGTTGGAAACTAGCTACACAATGATTGAAGAAGGCCATTGGAAATCGCTGTATTCAACTCAGATACACAGGAGTTCAGGCCCAATGCTTACACATGCTTTTCCCGCAACCTCTCTCAGCCACTAACATTAGGATGTTAGCAGCTGCGCCTACAGTCAGGCAGGATGCGGGTGGGTTCTGCCCTGTCCTCAGCACTCCCAGGGAAGCATGCCTAGAAGCCAGCTCTCAACTAGCTGCATTCTTATGGCAGTGTGAAGGTAGCAGTATTCTGAGTAAGGAGGTTCCGAGATTACCACTCTACTGCACCTGGAGATACCCTCCAGGTCTGCATTGTTAACTTGCGTCTCAGAAGCCTGTGGCAAACGTCTCTGGTGAAGACCTGCGAAACTCACTCTGCAGGCAGTGTGGAACTGTGAGGGACTGAGGGTGAGCTCAACTCTCAGAAGTAAGATGTTTTTGGACAAGGCGTTCAACTACCTACTCACGTATGGAACTTAGTATGTAGCACCAGTCTACCCCAGGAATTACTAGGAAATCGCTTGATTGAGCTTGGAGGCACTCGTCTTGTGTGCCGGGAGATTCCAGTTACCTCTCCCAACACTTGCGTCAAGCAGCGAGCCTAGGCCTTTTAGAAGCGAAAGGTAGCGGCAGGCAGGATGTTGGGTTACAGGCCATAAGCTCAACTCTCAGAAGTGTGTATGCATGGGTGGCAGATGTCTTCTACCCACTCGGACATGGGAGTTGGAACCTAGCTACACTCCTATTGAAGAAGGACTTTGGAAATCGCTGTATTCAACTCAGATACACGGGAGTTCAGGCCCAATGCTTACACATGCTTTTCCCACAAACTATCCCAGCCACTAACAGAAGGAGGTTAGCAGGTAAGTCTACAGTCAGGCAGGATGCGGGAGGGTCCTGCCCTGTCCTCAGCTCTCACAGGGAAGCATGCCTTGAAGCCAGCTCTCAACTAGCTGCATTCTTATGACAGTGTGAAGGTAGCAGTATTCTGAGTAAGGAGGTTCCCAGATTACCACTCTACTGCACCTGGAGATACCCTCCAGGTCTGCATTGTTAACTTGCGTCTCAGAGGCCTCTGGCAAACGTCTCTGGTGAAGACGTGCGAAACTCACTCTGCAGGCAGTGTGGAACTGTGAGGGACTGAGGGTCAGCTCAACTCTCAGCAGTAAGATGTTTTTGGACAAGGCGTTCAAATACCTACTCACGTATGGAACTTAGTATGTAGCACCAGTCTACCCCAGGAATTACTGGGAAATCGCTGGATTGAGCTTGGAGGCACTAGTCTTGTTGCCGGGAGATTCCAGTTACCTCTCCCAACACTTCGGTGAAGCAGCGAGCCTAGGCCTTTTGGAAGCGAAAGCTAGCTGCAGGCAGGAGGTAGGGTTACAGGCCATAAGCTCAACTCTCAGAAGTGTGTATGCATGGGAGGCAGATGTCTTCTACCCACTCGTACATGCGAGTGGGAACCTACTACACTCTGATGAAAAAGGACTTTGGAAATTGCTGTATTCAACTCAGATACACGTGGGTTCAGGCACAACGATTCCACATGCTTTTCTCACAACCTTTCCCTGCCACTAACATGAGGACGTTAGCAGCTCCTTCTACAGTCAAGCAGGATGCGGGAGGGTTGTGCCCTGTCCTTAGCTCTCACAGGGAAGCATGTCTTGAAGCCAGCGGTCAACTAGCTGCATACTTATGGCAGGGTCAAGGTAGCAGTATTCTGAGACAGGAGGTTCCCAGATTACCACTCTACTGCACCTGGAGATACCCTCCAGGTCTGCATTGTTAACTTGCGTCTCAGAGGCCTCTGGCAAACGTCTCTGGTGAAGACGTGCGAAACTCACTCTGCAGGCAGTGTGGAACTGTGAGGGACTGAGGGTCAGCTCAACTCTCAGCAGTAAGATGTTTTTGGACAAGGCGTTCAAATACCTACTCACGTATGGAACTTAGTATGTAGCACCTGTCTACCCCAGGAATTACTAGGAAATCGCTTGATTGAGCTTGGAGGCACTCGTCTTGTGTGCCGGGAGATTCCAGTTACCTCTCCCAACACTTGCGTCAAGCAGCGAGCCTAGGCCTTTTGGAAGCGAAAGGTAGCGGCAGGCAGGATGTTGGGTTACAGGCCATAAGCTCAACTCTCAGAAGTGTGTATGCATGGGTGGCAGATGTCTGCTACCCACTCGGACATGGGAGTTGGAACCTAGCTACACTCCTATTGAAGAAGGACTTTGGAAATCGCTGTATTCAACTCAGATACACGGGAGTTCAGGCCCAATGCTTACACATGCTTTTCCCACAAACTATCCCAGCCACTAACAGAAGGAGGTTAGCAGGTAAGTCTACAGTCAGGCAGGATGCGGGAGGGTCCTGCCCTGTCCTCAGCTCTCACAGGGAAGCATGCCTTGAAGCCAGCTCTCAACTAGCTGCATTCTTATGACAGTGTGAAGGTAGCAGTATTCTGAGTAAGGCGGTTCCGAGATTACCACTCTACTGCACCTGGAGATACCCTCCAGGTCTGCATTGTTAACTTGCGTCTCAGAAGCCTGTGGCAAACGTCTCTGGTGAAGACCTGCGAAACTCACTCTGCAGGCAGTGTGGAACTGTGAGGGACTGAGGGTGAGCTCAACTCTCAGAAGTAAGATGCTTTTGGACAAGGCGTTCAGCTACATTCTCACGTATGGAACTTAGTATGTAGCACCTGTCTACCCCAGGAATTACTAGGCTATCGCTGGAACGAGCTTGGAGGCACTAGTCTTGTGTGCCGGGAGATTCCAATTACCTCTCCCAACACTTCCGTCAAACAGCGAGCCTAGGCCTTTTAGAAGTGAAAGGAACCAGCAGGCTGGATGGGGAGGTACAGGCCTTAAGCTCAACTCTCAGAAGTGTGTATGCAGGGGAGACAGATGTCTGCTACCCACTCTGACATGGGAGTTGGAAACTACCTACACTCTGATTGAAGAAGGCCATTGGAAATCGCTGTATTCAACTCAGATACACAGGAGTTCAGGCCCAATGCTTACACATGCTTTTCCCGCAACCTCTCTCAGCCACTAACATTAGGATGTTAGCAGCTGCGCCTACAGTCAGGCAGGATGCGGGTGGGTTCTGCCATGTCCTCAGCACTCCCAGGGAAGCATGCCTAGAAGCCAGCTCTCAACTAGCTGCATTCTTATGGCAGTGTGAGGGTAGCAGTATTCTGAGTCAGGAGGTTCCAAGATTACCACTCTACTGCACCTGGAGATACCCTCCAGGTCTGCATTGTTAACTTGCGTCTCCGAAGCCTGTGGCAAACGTCTCTGGTGAAGACCTGCGAAACTCACTCTGCAGGCAGTGTGGAACTGTGAGGGACTGAGGGTGAGCTCAACTCTCAGAAGTAAGATGTTTTTGGACAAGGCGTTCAACTACATACTCACGTATGGAACTTAGTATGTAGCACCAGTCTACCCCAGGAATTACTAGGAAATCGCTTGATTGAGCTTGGAGGCACTCGTCTTGTGTGCCGGGAGATTCCAGTTACCTCTCCCAACACTTGCGTCAAGCAGCGAGCCTAGGCCTTTTGGAAGCGAAAGGTAGCGGCAGGCAGGATGTTGGGTTACAGGCCATGAGCTCAACTCTCAGAAGTGTGTATGCATGGGTGGCAGATGTCTGCTACCCACTCGGACATGGGAGTTGGAACCTAGCTACACTCCTATTGAAGAAGGACTTTGGAAATCGCTGTATTCAACTCAGATACACGGGAGTTCAGGCCCAATGCTTACACATGCTTTTCCCACAAACTATCCCAGCCACTAACAGAAGGAGGTTAGCAGGTAAGTCTACAGTCAGGCAGGATGCGGGAGGGTCCTGCCCTGTCCTCAGCTCTCACAGGGAAGCATGCCTTGAAGCCAGCTCTCAACTAGCTGCATTCTTATGACAGTGTGAAGGTAGCAGTATTCTGAGTAAGGCGGTTCCGAGATTACCACTCTACTGCACCTGGAGATACCCTCCAGGTCTGCATTGTTAACTTGCGTCTCAGAAGCCTGTGGCAAACGTCTCTGGTGAAGACCTGCGAAACTCACTCTGCAGGCAGTGTGGAACTGTGAGGGACTGAGGGTGAGCTCAACTCTCAGAAGTAAGATGCTTTTGGACAAGGCGTTCAGCTACATTCTCACGTATGGAACTTAGTATGTAGCACCTGTCTACCCCAGGAATTACTAGGCTATCGCTGGAACGAGATTGGAGGCCCTAGTCTTGTGTGCCGGGAGATTCCAATTACCTCTCCCAACACTTCCGTCTAACAGCGAGCCTAGGCCTTTTAGAAGTGAAAGGAACCAGCAGGCTGGATGGGGAGGTACAGGCCTTAAGCTCAACTCTCAGAAGTGTGTATGCAGGGGAGACAGATGTCTGCTACCCACTCTGACATGGGAGTTGGAAACTACCTACACTCTGATTGAAGAAGGCCATTGGAAATCGCTATATTCAACTCAGATACACAGGAGTTCAGGCCCAATGCTTACACATGCTTTTCCCGCAACCTCTCTCAGCCACTAACATTAGGATGTTAGCAGCTGCGCCTACAGTCAGGCAGGATGCGGGTGGGTTCTGCCATGTCCTCAGCACTCCCAGGGAAGCATGCCTAGAAGCCAGCTCTCAACTAGCTGCATTCTTATGGCAGTGTGAAGGTAGCAGTATTCTGAGTCAGGAGGTTCCAAGATTACCACTCTACTGCACCTGGAGATACCCTCCAGGTCTGCATTGTTAACTTGCGTCTCAGAAGCCTGTGGCAAACGTCTCTGGTGAAGACCTGCGAAACTCACTCTGCAGGCAGTGTGGAACTGTGAGGGACTGAGGGTGAGCTCAACTCTCAGAAGTAAGATGCTTTTGGACAAGGCGTTCAGCTACCTTCTCACGTATGGAACTTACTATGTAGCAGCAGTCTACCACACGAATTACTAGGCAATCGCTGGAATGAGCTTGGAGGCCCTAGTCTTGTGTGCCGGGAGATTCCAATTACCTCTCCCAACACTTCCGTCAAACAGCGAGCCTAGGCCTTTTAGAAGTGAAAGGAACCAGCAGGCTGGATGGGGAGGTACAGGCCTTAAGCTCAACTCTCAGAAGTGTGTATGCAGGGGAGACAGATGTCTGCTACCCACTCTGACATGGGAGTTGGAAACTACCTACACTCTGATTGAAGAAGGCCATTGGAAATCGCTGTATTCAACTCAGATACACAGGAGTTCAGGCCCAATGCTTACACATGCTTTTCCCGCAACCTCTCTCAGCCACTAACATTAGGATGTTAGCAGCTGCGCCTACAGTCAGGCAGGATGCGGGTGGGTTCTGCCATGTCCTCAGCACTCCCAGGGAAGCATGCCTAGAAGCCAGCTCTCAACTAGCTGCATTCTTATGGCAGTGTGAAGGTAGCAGTATTCTGAGTAAGGAGGTTCCCAGATTACCACTCTACTGCACCTGGAGATACCCTCCAGGTCTGCATTGTTAACTTGCGTCTCAGAAGCCTCTGGCAAACGTCTCTGGTGAAGACGTCCGAAACTCACTCTGCAGGCAGTGTGGAACTGTGAGGGACTGAGGGTGAGCTCAACTCTCAGAAGTAAGATGTTTTTGGACAAGGCGTTCAACTACCTACTCACGTATGGAACTTAGTATGTAGCACCAGTCTACCCCAGGAATTACTAGGAAATCGCTTGATTGAGCTTGGAGGCACTCGTCTTGTGTGCCGGGAGATTCCAGTTACCTCTCCCAACACTTGCGTCAAGCAGCGAGCCTAGGCCTTTTAGAAGCGAAAGGTAGCGGCAGGCAGGATGTTGGGTTACAGGCCATAAGCTCAACTCTCAGAAGTGTGTATGCATGGGTGGCAGATGTCTGCTACCCACTCGGACATGGGAGTTGGAACCTAGCTACACTCCTATTGAAGAAGGACTTTGGAAATCGCTGTATTCAACTCAGATACACGGGAGTTCAGGCCCAATGCTTACACATGCTTTTCCCACAAACTATCCCAGCCACTAACAGAAGGAGGTTAGCAGGTAAGTCTACAGTCAGGCAGGATGCGGGAGGGTCCTGCCCTGTCCTCAGCTCTCACAGGGAAGCATGCCTTGAAGCCAGCTCTCTACTAGCTGCATTCTTATGACAGTGTGAAGGTAGCAGTATTCTGAGTAAGGAGGTTCCCAGATTACCACTCTACTGCACCTGGAGATACCCTCCAGGTCTGCATTGTTAACTTGCGTCTCAGAGGCCTCTGGCAAACGTCTCTGGTGAAGACGTGCGAAACTCACTCTGCAGGCAGTGTGGAACTGTGAGGGACTGAGGGTCAGCTCAACTCTCAGCAGTAAGATGTTTTTGGACAAGGCGTTCAAATACCTACTCACGTATGGAACTTAGTATGTAGCACCAGTCTACCCCAGGAATTACTGGGAAATCGCTGGATTGAGCTTGGAGGCACTAGTCTTGTTGCCGGGAGATTCCAGTTACCTCTCCCAACACTTCGGTGAAGCAGCGAGCCTAGGCCTTTTGGAAGCGAAAGCTAGCTGCAGGCAGGAGGTAGGGTTACAGGCCATAAGCTCAACTCTCAGAAGTGTGTATGCATGGGAGGCAGATGTCTTCTACCCACTCGTACATGCGAGTGGGAACCTACTACACTCTGATGAAAAAGGACTTTGGAAATTGCTGTATTCAACTCAGATACACGTGGGTTCAGGCACAACGATTCCACATGCTTTTCTCACAACCTTTCCCTGCCACTAACATGAGGACGTTAGCAGCTCCTTCTACAGTCAAGCAGGATGCGGGAGGGTTGTGCCCTGTCCTTAGCTCTCACAGGGAAGCATGTCTTGAAGCCAGCGGTCAACTAGCTGCATACTTATGGCAGGGTCAAGGTAGCAGTATTCTGAGACAGGAGGTTCCCAGATTACCACTCTACTGCACCTGGAGATACCCTCCAGATCTGCATTGTTAACTTGCGTCTCAGAGGCCTCTGGCAAACGTCTCTGGTGAAGACGTGCGAAACTCACTCTGCAGGCAGTGTGGAACTGTGAGGGACTGAGGGTCAGCTCAACTCTCAGCAGTAAGATGTTTTTGGACAAGGCGTTCAAATACCTACTCACGTATGGAACTTAGTATGTAGCACCTGTCTACCCCAGGAATTACTAGGAAATCGCTTGATTGAGCTTGGAGGCACTCGTCTTGTGTGCCGGGAGATTCCAGTTACCTCTCCCAACACTTGCGTCAAGCAGCGAGCCTAGGCCTTTTGGAAGCGAAAGGTAGCGGCAGGCAGGATGTTGGGTTACAGGCCATAAGCTCAACTCTCAGAAGTGTGTATGCATGGGTGGCAGATGTCTGCTACCCACTCGGACATGGGAGTTGGAACCTAGCTACACTCCTATTGAAGAAGGACTTTGGAAATCGCTGTATTCAACTCAGATACACGGGAGTTCAGGCCCAATGCTTACACATGCTTTTCCCACAAACTATCCCAGCCACTAACAGAAGGAGGTTAGCAGGTAAGTCTACAGTCAGGCAGGATGCGGGAGGGTCCTGCCCTGTCCTCAGCTCTCACAGGGAAGCATGCCTAGAAGCCAGCTCTCAACTAGCTGCATTCTTATGACAGTGTGAAGGTAGCAGTATTCTGAGTAAGGCGGTTCCGAGATTACCACTCTACTGCACCTGGAGATACCCTCCAGGTCTGCATTGTTAACTTGCGTCTCAGAAGCCTGTGGCAAACGTGTCTGGTGAAGACCTGCGAAACTCACTCTGCAGGCAGTGTGGAACTGTGAGGGACTGAGGGTGAGCTCAACTCTCAGAAGTAAGATGCTTTTGGACAAGGCGTTCAGCTACATTCTCACGTATGGAACTTAGTATGTAGCACCTGTCTACCCCAGGAATTACTAGGCTATCGCTGGAATGAGCTTGGAGGCACTAGTCTTGTGTGCCGGGAGATTCCAATTACCTCTCCCAACACTTCCGTCAAACAGCGAGCCTAGGCCTTTTAGAAGTGAAAGGAACCAGCAGGCTGGATGGGGAGGTACAGGCCTTAAGCTCAACTCTCAGAAGTGTGTATGCAGGGGAGACAGATGTCTGCTACCCACTCTGACATGGGAGTTGGAAACTACCTACACTCTGATTGAAGAAGGCCATTGGAAATCGCTGTATTCAAGTCAGATACACAGGAGTTCATACCCAATGCTTACACATGCTTTTCCCGCAACCTCTCTCAGCCACTAACATTAGGATGTTAGCAGCTGCGCCTACAGTCAGGCAGGATGCGGGTGGGTTCTGCCATGTCCTCAGCACTCCCAGGGAAGCATGCCTAGAAGCCAGCTCTCAACTAGCTGCATTCTTATGGCAGTGTGAGGGTAGCAGTATTCTGAGTCAGGAGGTTCCAAGATTACCACTCTACTGCACCTGGAGATACCCTCCAGGTCTGCATTGTTAACTTGCGTCTCAGAAGCCTGTGGCAAACGTCTCTGGTGAAGACCTGCGAAACTCACTCTGCAGGCAGTGTGGAACTGTGAGGGACTGAGGGTGAGCTCAACTCTCAGAAGTAAGATGTTTTTGGACAAGGCGTTCAACTACCTACTCACGTATGGAACTTAGTATGTAGCACCAGTCTACCCCAGGAATTACTAGGAAATCGCTTGATTGAGCTTGGAGGCACTCGTCTTGTGTGCCGGGAGATTCCAGTTACCTCTCCCAACACTTGCGTCAAGCAGCGAGCCTAGGCCTTTTGGAAGCGAAAGGTAGCGGCAGGCAGGATGTTGGGTTACAGGCCATGAGCTCAACTCTCAGAAGTGTGTATGCATGGGTGGCAGATGTCTGCTACCCACTCGGACATGGGAGTTGGAACCTAGCTACACTCCTATTGAAGAAGGACTTTGGAAATCGCTGTATTCAACTCAGATACACGGGAGTTCAGGCCCAATGCTTACACATGCTTTTCCCACAAACTATCCCAGCCACTAACAGAAGGAGGTTAGCAGGTAAGTCTACAGTCAGGCAGGATGCGGGAGGGTCCTGCCCTGTCCTCAGCTCTCACAGGGAAGCATGCCTTGAAGCCAGCTCTCAACTAGCTGCATTCTTATGACAGTGTGAAGGTAGCAGTATTCTGAGTAAGGCGGTTCCGAGATTACCACTCTACTGCACCTGGAGATACCCTCCAGGTCTGCATTGTTAACTTGCGTCTCAGAAGCCTGTGGCAAACGTCTCTGGTGAAGACCTGCGAAACTCACTCTGCAGGCAGTGTGGAACTGTGAGGGACTGAGGGTGAGCTCAACTCTCAGAAGTAAGATGCTTTTGGACAAGGCGTTCAGCTACATTCTCACGTATGGAACTTAGTATGTAGCACCTGTCTACCCCAGGAATTACTAGGCTATCGCTGGAACGAGCTTGGAGGCACTAGTCTTGTGTGCCGGGAGATTCCAATTACCTCTCCCAACACTTCCGTCAAACAGCGAGCCTAGGCCTTTTAGAAGTGAAAGGAACCAGCAGGCTGGATGGGGAGGTACAGGCCTTAAGCTCAACTCTCAGAAGTGTGTATGCAGGGGAGACAGATGTCTGCTACCCACTCTGACATGGGAGTTGGAAACTACCTACACTCTGATTGAAGAAGGCCATTGGAAATCGCTATATTCAACTCAGATACACAGGAGTTCAGGCCCAATGCTTACACATGCTTTTCCCGCAACCTCTCTCAGCCACTAACATTAGGATGTTAGCAGCTGCGCCTACAGTCAGGCAGGATGCGGGTGGGTTCTGCCATGTCCTCAGCACTCCCAGGGAAGCATGCCTAGAAGCCAGCTCTCAACTAGCTGCATTCTTATGGCAGTGTGAAGGTAGCAGTATTCTGAGTCAGGAGGTTCCAAGATTACCACTCTACTGCACCTGGAGATACCCTCCAGGTCTGCATTGTTAACTTGCGTCTCAGAAGCCTGTGGCAAACGTCTCTGGTGAAGACCTGCGAAACTCACTCTGCAGGCAGTGTGGAACTGTGAGGGACTGAGGGTGAGCTCAACTCTCAGAAGTAAGATGCTTTTGGACAAGGCGTTCAGCTACCTTCTCACGTATGGAACTTACTATGTAGCAGCAGTCTACCACACGAATTACTAGGCAATCGCTGGAATGAGCTTGGAGGCCCTAGTCTTGTGTGCCGGGAGATTCCAATTACCTCTCCCAACACTTCCGTCAAACAGCGAGCCTAGGCCTTTTAGAAGTGAAAGGAACCAGCAGGCTGGATGGGGAGGTACAGGCCTTAAGCTCAACTCTCAGAAGTGTGTATGCAGGGGAGACAGATGTCTGCTACCCACTCTGACATGGGAGTTGGAAACTACCTACACTCTGATTGAAGAAGGCCATTGGAAATCGCTGTATTCAACTCAGATACACAGGAGTTCAGGCCCAATGCTTACACATGCTTTTCCCGCAACCTCTCTCAGCCACTAACATTAGGATGTTAGCAGCTGCGCCTACAGTCAGGCAGGATGCGGGTGGGTTCTGCCCTGTCCTCAGCACTCCCAGGGAAGCATGCCTAGAAGCCAGCTCTCAACTAGCTGCATTCTTATGGCAGTGTGAAGGTAGCAGTATTCTGAGTAAGGAGGTTCCCAGATTACCACTCTACTGCACCTGGAGATACCCTCCAGGTCTGCATTGTTAACTTGCGTCTCAGAAGCCTGTGGCAAACGTCTCTGGTGAAGACGTCCGAAACTCACTCTGCAGGCAGTGTGGAACTGTGAGGGACTGAGGGTGAGCTCAACTCTCAGAAGTAAGATGTTTTTGGACAAGGCGTTCAACTACCTACTCACGTATGGAACTTAGTATGTAGCACCAGTCTACCCCAGGAATTACTAGGAAATCGCTTGATTGAGCTTGGAGGCACTCGTCTTGTGTGCCGGGAGATTCCAGTTACCTCTCCCAACACTTGCGTCAAGCAGCGAGCCTAGGCCTTTTAGAAGCGAAAGGTAGCGGCAGGCAGGATGTTGGGTTACAGGCCATAAGCTCAACTCTCAGAAGTGTGTATGCATGGGTGGCAGATGTCTGCTACCCACTCGGACATGGGAGTTGGAACCTAGCTACACTCCTATTGAAGAAGGACTTTGGAAATCGCTGTATTCAACTCAGATACACGGGAGTTCAGGCCCAATGCTTACACATGCTTTTCCCACAAACTATCCCAGCCACTAACAGAAGGAGGTTAGCAGGTAAGTCTACAGTCAGGCAGGATGCGGGAGGGTCCTGCCCTGTCCTCAGCTCTCACAGGGAAGCATGCCTTGAAGCCAGCTCTCAACTAGCTGCATTCTTATGACAGTGTGAAGGTAGCAGTATTCTGAGTAAGGAGGTTCCCAGATTACCACTCTACTGCACCTGGAGATACCCTCCAGGTCTGCATTGTTAACTTGCGTCTCAGAGGCCTCTGGCAAACGTCTCTGGTGAAGACGTGCGAAACTCACTCTGCAGGCAGTGTGGAACTGTGAGGGACTGAGGGTCAGCTCAACTCTCAGCAGTAAGATGTTTTTGGACAAGGCGTTCAAATACCTACTCACGTATGGAACTTAGTATGTAGCACCAGTCTACCCCAGGAATTACTGGGAAATCGCTGGATTGAGCTTGGAGGCACTAGTCTTGTTGCCGGGAGATTCCAGTTACCTCTCCCAACACTTCGGTGAAGCAGCGAGCCTAGGCCTTTTGGAAGCGAAAGCTAGCTGCAGGCAGGAGGTAGGGTTACAGGCCATAAGCTCAACTCTCAGAAGTGTGTATGCATGGGAGGCAGATGTCTTCTACCCACTCGTACATGCGAGTGGGAACCTACTACACTCTGATGAAAAAGGACTTTGGAAATTGCTGTATTCAACTCAGATACACGTGGGTTCAGGCACAACGATTCCACATGCTTTTCTCACAACCTTTCCCTGCCACTAACATGAGGACGTTAGCAGCTCCTTCTACAGTCAAGCAGGATGCGGGAGGGTTGTGCCCTGTCCTTAGCTCTCACAGGGAAGCATGTCTTGAAGCCAGCGGTCAACTAGCTGCATACTTATGGCAGGGTCAAGGTAGCAGTATTCTGAGACAGGAGGTTCCCAGATTACCACTCTACTGCACCTGGAGATACCCTCCAGGTCTGCATTGTTAACTTGCGTCTCAGAGGCCTCTGGCAAACGTCTCTGGTGAAGACGTGCGAAACTCACTCTGCAGGCAGTGTGGAACTGTGAGGGACTGAGGGTCAGCTCAACTCTCAGCAGTAAGATGTTTTTGGACAAGGCGTTCAAATACCTACTCACGTATGGAACTTAGTATGTAGCACCTGTCTACCCCAGGAATTACTAGGAAATCGCTTGATTGAGCTTGGAGGCACTCGTCTTGTGTGCCGGGAGATTCCAGTTACCTCTCCCAACACTTGCGTCAAGCAGCGAGCCTAGGCCTTTTGGAAGCGAAAGGTAGCGGCAGGCAGGCTGTTGGGTTACAGGCCATGAGCTCAACTCTCAGAAGTGTGTATGCATGGGTGGCAGATGTCTGCTACCCACTCGGACATGGGAGTTGGAACCTAGCTACACTCCTATTGAAGAAGGACTTTGGAAATCGCTGTATTCAACTCAGATACACAGGAGTTCAGGCCCAATGCTTACACATGCTTTTCCCGCAACCTCTCTCAGCCACTAACATTAGGATGTTAGCAGCTGCGCCTACAGTCAGGCAGGATGCGGGTGGGTTCTGCCATGTCCTCAGCACTCCCAGGGAAGCATGCCTAGAAGCCAGCTCTCAACTAGCTGCATTCTTATGGCAGTGTGAAGGTAGCAGTATTCTGAGTCAGGAGGTTCCAAGATTACCACTCTACTGCACCTGGAGATACCCTCCAGGTCTGCATTGTTAACTTGCGTCTCAGAAGCCTGTGGCAAACGTCTCTGGTGAAGACCTGCGAAACTCACTCTGCAGGCAGTGTGGAACTGTGAGGGACTGAGGGTGAGCTCAACTCTCAGAAGTAAGATGCTTTTGGACAAGGCGTTCAGCTACCTTCTCACGTATGGAACTTACTATGTAGCAGCAGTCTACCACACGAATTACTAGGCAATCGCTGGAATGAGCTTGGAGGCCCTAGTCTTGTGTGCCGGGAGATTCCAATTACCTCTCCCAACACTTCCGTCAAACAGCGAGCCTAGGCCATTTAGAAGTGAAAGGAACCAGCAGGCTGGATGGGGAGGTACAGGCCTTAAGCTCAACTCTCAGAAGTGTGTATGCAGGGGAGACAGATGTCTGCTACCCACTCTGACATGGGAGTTGGAAACTACCTACACTCTGATTGAAGAAGGCCATTGGAAATCGCTGTATTCAACTCAGATACACAGGAGTTCAGGCCCAATGCTTACACATGCTTTTCCCGCAACCTCTCTCAGCCACTAACATTAGGATGTTAGCAGCTGCGCCTACAGTCAGGCAGGATGCGGGTGGGTTCTGCCCTGTCCTCAGCACTCCCAGGGAAGCATGCCTAGAAGCCAGCTCTCAACTAGCTGCATTCTTATGGCAGTGTGAAGGTAGCAGTATTCTGAGTAAGGAGGTTCCCAGATTACCACTCTACTGCACCTGGAGATACCCTCCAGGTCTGCATTGTTAACTTGCGTCTCAGAAGCCTGTGGCAAACGTCTCTGGTGAAGACGTCCGAAACTCACTCTGCAGGCAGTGTGGAACTGTGAGGGACTGAGGGTCAGCTCAACTCTCAGAAGTAAGATGTTTTTGGACAAGGCGTTCAACTACCTACTCACGTATGGAACTTAGTATGTAGCACCAGTCTACCCCAGGAATTACTAGGAAATCGCTTGATTGAGCTTGGAGGCACTCGTCTTGTGTGCCGGGAGATTCCAGTTACCTCTCCCAACACTTGCGTCAAGCAGCGAGCCTAGGCCTTTTAGAAGCGAAAGGTAGCGGCAGGCAGGATGTTGGGTTACAGGCCATAAGCTCAACTCTCAGAAGTGTGTATGCATGGGTGGCAGATGTCTGCTACCCACTCGGACATGGGAGTTGGAACCTAGCTACACTCCTATTGAAGAAGGACTTTGGAAATCGCTGTATTCAACTCAGATACACGGGAGTTCAGGCCCAGTGCTTACACATGCTTTTCCCACAAACTATCCCAGCCACTAACAGAAGGAGGTTAGCAGGTAAGTCTACAGTCAGGCAGGATGCGGGAGGGTCCTGCCCTGTCCTCAGCTCTCACAGGGAAGCATGCCTTGAAGCCAGCTCTCAACTAGCTGCATTCTTATGACAGTGTGAAGGTAGCAGTATTCTGAGTAAGGAGGTTCCCAGATTACCACTCTACTGCACCTGGAGATACCCTCCAGGTCTGCATTGTTAACTTGCGTCTCAGAGGCCTCTGGCAAACGTCTCTGGTGAAGACGTGCGAAACTCACTCTGCAGGCAGTGTGGAACTGTGAGGGACTGAGGGTCAGCTCAACTCTCAGCAGTAAGATGTTTTTGGACAAGGCGTTCAAATACCTACTCACGTATGGAACTTAGTATGTAGCACCAGTCTACCCCAGGAATTACTGGGAAATCGCTGGATTGAGCTTGGAGGCACTAGTCTTGTTGCCGGGAGATTCCAGTTACCTCTCCCAACACTTCGGTGAAGCAGCGAGCCTAGGCCTTTTGGAAGCGAAAGCTAGCTGCAGGCAGGAGGTAGGGTTACAGGCCATAAGCTCAACTCTCAGAAGTGTGTATGCATGGGAGGCAGATGTCTTCTACCCACTCGTACATGCGAGTGGGAACCTACTACACTCTGATGAAAAAGGACTTTGGAAATTGCTGTATTCAACTCAGATACACGTGGGTTCAGGCACAACGATTCCACATGCTTTTCTCACAACCTTTCCCTGCCACTAACATGAGGACGTTAGCAGCTCCTTCTACAGTCAAGCAGGATGCGGGAGGGTTGTGCCCTGTCCTTAGCTCTCACAGGGAAGCATGTCTTGAAGCCAGCGGTCAACTAGCTGCATACTTATGGCAGGGTCAAGGTAGCAGTATTCTGAGACAGGAGGTTCCCAGATTACCACTCTACTGCACCTGGAGATACCCTCCAGGTCTGCATTGTTAACTTGCGTCTCAGAGGCCTCTGGCAAACGTCTCTGGTGAAGACGTGCGAAACTCACTCTGCAGGCAGTGTGGAACTGTGAGGGACTGAGGGTCAGCTCAACTCTCAGCAGTAAGATGTTTTTGGACAAGGCGTTCAAATACCTACTCACGTATGGAACTTAGTATGTAGCACCTGTCTACCCCAGGAATTACTAGGAAATCGCTTGATTGAGCTTGGAGGCACTCGTCTTGTGTGCCGGGAGATTCCAGTTACCTCTCCCAACACTTGCGTCAAGCAGCGAGCCTAGGCCTTTTGGAAGCGAAAGGTAGCGGCAGGCAGGCTGTTGGGTTACAGGCCATGAGCTCAACTCTCAGAAGTGTGTATGCATGGGTGGCAGATGTCTGCTACCCACTCGGACATGGGAGTTGGAACCTAGCTACACTCCTATTGAAGAAGGACTTTGGAAATCGCTGTATTCAACTCAGATACACGGGAGTTCAGGCCCAATGCTTACACATGCTTTTCCCGCAACCTCTCTCAGCCACTAACATTAGGATGTTAGCAGCTGCGCCTACAGTCAGGCAGGATGCGGGTGGGTTCTGCCATGTCCTCAGCACTCCCAGGGAAGCATGCCTAGAAGCCAGCTCTCAACTAGCTGCATTCTTATGGCAGTGTGAAGGTAGCAGTATTCTGAGTCAGGAGGTTCCAAGATTACCACTCTACTGCACCTGGAGATACCCTCCAGGTCTGCATTGTTAACTTGCGTCTCAGAAGCCTGTGGCAAACGTCTCTGGTGAAGACCTGCGAAACTCACTCTGCAGGCAGTGTGGAACTGTGAGGGACTGAGGGTGAGCTCAACTCTCAGAAGTAAGATGCTTTTGGACAAGGCGTTCAGCTACCTTCTCACGTATGGAACTTACTATGTAGCAGCAGTCTACCACACGAATTACTAGGCAATCGCTGGAATGAGCTTGGAGGCCCTAGTCTTGTGTGCCGGGAGATTCCAATTACCTCTCCCAACACTTCCGTCAAACAGCGAGCCTAGGCCATTTAGAAGTGAAAGGAACCAGCAGGCTGGATGGGGAGGTACAGGCCTTAAGCTCAACTCTCAGAAGTGTGTATGCAGGGGAGACAGATGTCTGCTACCCACTCTGACATGGGAGTTGGAAACTACCTACACTCTGATTGAAGAAGGCCATTGGAAATCGCTGTATTCAACTCAGATACACAGGAGTTCAGGCCCAATGCTTACACATGCTTTTCCCGCAACCTCTCTCAGCCACTAACATTAGGATGTTAGCAGCTGCGCCTACAGTCAGGCAGGATGCGGGTGGGTTCTGCCCTGTCCTCAGCACTCCCAGGGAAGCATGCCTAGAAGCCAGCTCTCAACTAGCTGCATTCTTATGGCAGTGTGAAGGTAGCAGTATTCTGAGTAAGGAGGTTCCCAGATTACCACTCTACTGCACCTGGAGATACCCTCCAGGTCTGCATTGTTAACTTGCGTCTCAGAAGCCTGTGGCAAACGTCTCTGGTGAAGACGTCCGAAACTCACTCTGCAGGCAGTGTGGAACTGTGAGGGACTGAGGGTCAGCTCAACTCTCAGAAGTAAGATGTTTTTGGACAAGGCGTTCAACTACCTACTCACGTATGGAACTTAGTATGTAGCACCAGTCTACCCCAGGAATTACTAGGAAATCGCTTGATTGAGCTTGGAGGCACTCGTCTTGTGTGCCGGGAGATTCCAGTTACCTCTCCCAACACTTGCGTCAAGCAGCGAGCCTAGGCCTTTTAGAAGCGAAAGGTAGCGGCAGGCAGGATGTTGGGTTACAGGCCATAAGCTCAACTCTCAGAAGTGTGTATGCATGGGTGGCAGATGTCTGCTACCCACTCGGACATGGGAGTTGGAACCTAGCTACACTCCTATTGAAGAAGGACTTTGGAAATCGCTGTATTCAACTCAGATACACGGGAGTTCAGGCCCAGTGCTTACACATGCTTTTCCCACAAACTATCCCAGCCACTAACAGAAGGAGGTTAGCAGGTAAGTCTACAGTCAGGCAGGATGCGGGAGGGTCCTGCCCTGTCCTCAGCTCTCACAGGGAAGCATGCCTTGAAGCCAGCTCTCAACTAGCTGCATTCTTATGACAGTGTGAAGGTAGCAGTATTCTGAGTAAGGAGGTTCCCAGATTACCACTCTACTGCACCTGGAGATACCCTCCAGGTCTGCATTGTTAACTTGCGTCTCAGAGGCCTCTGGCAAACGTCTCTGGTGAAGACGTGCGAAACTCACTCTGCAGGCAGTGTGGAACTGTGAGGGACTGAGGGTCAGCTCAACTCTCAGCAGTAAGATGTTTTTGGACAAGGCGTTCAAATACCTACTCACGTATGGAACTTAGTATGTAGCACCAGTCTACCCCAGGAATTACTGGGAAATCGCTGGATT
Source organism: Canis lupus baileyi (assembly GCF_048164855.1). Classification (NCBI taxonomy): domain Eukaryota; kingdom Metazoa; phylum Chordata; class Mammalia; order Carnivora; family Canidae; genus Canis; species Canis lupus. The sequence goes on along the minus strand of NW_027326457.1, from coordinate 653,041 downwards.
GAGCTTGGAGGCACTAGTCTTGTTGCCGGGAGATTCCAGTTACCTCTCCCAACACTTCGGTGAAGCAGCGAGCCTAGGCCTTTTGGAAGCGAAAGCTAGCTGCAGGCAGGAGGTAGGGTTACAGGCCATAAGCTCAACTCTCAGAAGTGTGTATGCATGGGAGGCAGATGTCTTCTACCCACTCGTACATGCGAGTGGGAACCTACTACACTCTGATGAAAAAGGACTTTGGAAATTGCTGTATTCAACTCAGATACACGTGGGTTCAGGCACAACGATTCCACATGCTTTTCTCACAACCTTTCCCTGCCACTAACATGAGGACGTTAGCAGCTCCTTCTACAGTCAAGCAGGATGCGGGAGGGTTGTGCCCTGTCCTTAGCTCTCACAGGGAAGCATGTCTTGAAGCCAGCGGTCAACTAGCTGCATACTTATGGCAGGGTCAAGGTAGCAGTATTCTGAGACAGGAGGTTCCCAGATTACCACTCTACTGCACCTGGAGATACCCTCCAGGTCTGCATTGTTAACTTGCGTCTCAGAGGCCTCTGGCAAACGTCTCTGGTGAAGACGTGCGAAACTCACTCTGCAGGCAGTGTGGAACTGTGAGGGACTGAGGGTCAGCTCAACTCTCAGCAGTAAGATGTTTTTGGACAAGGCGTTCAAATACCTACTCACGTATGGAACTTAGTATGTAGCACCTGTCTACCCCAGGAATTACTAGGAAATCGCTTGATTGAGCTTGGAGGCACTCGTCTTGTGTGCCGGGAGATTCCAGTTACCTCTCCCAACACTTGCGTCAAGCAGCGAGCCTAGGCCTTTTGGAAGCGAAAGGTAGCGGCAGGCAGGATGTTGGGTTACAGGCCATAAGCTCAACTCTCAGAAGTGTGTATGCATGGGTGGCAGATGTCTGCTACCCACTCGGACATGGGAGTTGGAACCTAGCTACACTCCTATTGAAGAAGGACTTTGGAAATCGCTGTATTCAACTCAGATACACGGGAGTTCAGGCCCAATGCTTACACATGCTTTTCCCACAAACTATCCCAGCCACTAACAGAAGGAGGTTAGCAGGTAAGTCTACAGTCAGGCAGGATGCGGGAGGGTCCTGCCCTGTCCTCAGCTCTCACAGGGAAGCATGCCTAGAAGCCAGCTCTCAACTAGCTGCATTCTTATGACAGTGTGAAGGTAGCAGTATTCTGAGTAAGGCGGTTCCGAGATTACCACTCTACTGCACCTGGAGATACCCTCCAGGTCTGCATTGTTAACTTGCGTCTCAGAAGCCTGTGGCAAACGTCTCTGGTGAAGACCTGCGAAACTCACTCTGCAGGCAGTGTGGAACTGTGAGGGACTGAGGGTGAGCTCAACTCTCAGAAGTAAGATGCTTTTGGACAAGGCGTTCAGCTACATTCTCACGTATGGAACTTAGTATGTAGCACCTGTCTACCCCAGGAATTACTAGGCTATCGCTGGAACGAGCTTGGAGGCACTAGTCTTGTGTGCCGGGAGATTCCAATTACCTCTCCCAACACTTCCGTCAAACAGCGAGCCTAGGCCTTTTAGAAGTGAAAGGAACCAGCAGGCTGGATGGGGAGGTACAGGCCTTAAGCTCAACTCTCAGAAGTGTGTATGCAGGGGAGACAGATGTCTGCTACCCACTCTGACATGGGAGTTGGAAACTACCTACACTCTGATTGAAGAAGGCCATTGGAAATCGCTATATTCAACTCAGATACACAGGAGTTCAGGCCCAATGCTTACACATGCTTTTCCCGCAACCTCTCTCAGCCACTAACATTAGGAGGTTAGCAGCTGCGCCTACAGTCAGGCAGGATGCGGGTGGGTTCTGCCATGTCCTCAGCACTCCCAGGGAAGCATGCCTAGAAGCCAGCTCTCAACTAGCTGCATTCTTATGGCAGTGTGAAGGTAGCAGTATTCTGAGTCAGGAGGTTCCAAGATTACCACTCTACTGCACCTGGAGATACCCTCCAGGTCTGCATTGTTAACTTGCGTCTCAGAAGCCTGTGGCAAACGTCTCTGGTGAAGACCTGCGAAACTCACTCTGCAGGCAGTGTGGAACTGTGAGGGACTGAGGGTGAGCTCAACTCTCAGAAGTAAGATGCTTTTGGACAAGGCGTTCAGCTACCTTCTCACGTATGGAACTTACTATGTAGCAGCAGTCTACCACACGAATTACTAGGCAATCGCTGGAATGAGCTTGGAGGCCCTAGTCTTGTGTGCCGGGAGATTCCAATTACCTCTCCCAACACTTCCGTCAAACAGCGAGCCTAGGCCTTTTAGAAGTGAAAGGAACCAGCAGGCTGGATGGGGAGGTACAGGCCTTAAGCTCAACTCTCAGAAGTGTGTATGCAGGGGAGACAGATGTCTGCTACCCACTCTGACATGGGAGTTGGAAACTACCTACACTCTGATTGAAGAAGGCCATTGGAAATCGCTGTATTCAACTCAGATACACAGGAGTTCAGGCCCAATGCTTACACATGCTTTTCCCGCAACCTCTCTCAGCCACTAACATTAGGATGTTAGCAGCTGCGCCTACAGTCAGGCAGGATGCGGGTGGGTTCTGCCCTGTCCTCAGCACTCCCAGGGAAGCATGCCTAGAAGCCAGCTCTCAACTAGCTGCATTCTTATGGCAGTGTGAAGGTAGCAGTATTCTGAGTAAGGAGGTTCCCAGATTACCACTCTACTGCACCTGGAGATACCCTCCAGGTCTGCATTGTTAACTTGCGTCTCAGAAGCCTCTGGCAAACGTCTCTGGTGAAGACGTCCGAAACTCACTCTGCAGGCAGTGTGGAACTGTGAGGGACTGAGGGTGAGCTCAACTCTCAGAAGTAAGATGTTTTTGGACAAGGCGTTCAACTACCTACTCACGTATGGAACTTAGTATGTAGCACCAGTCTACCCCAGGAATTACTAGGAAATCGCTTGATTGAGCTTGGAGGCACTCGTCTTGTGTGCCGGGAGATTCCAGTTACCTCTCCCAACACTTGCGTCAAGCAGCGAGCCTAGGCCTTTTGGAAGCGAAAGGTAGCGGCAGGCAGGATGTTGGGTTACAGGCCATAAGCTCAACTCTCAGAAGTGTGTATGCATGGGTGGCAGATGTCTGCTACCCACTCGGACATGGGAGTTGGAACATAGCTACACTCCTATTGAAGAAGGACTTTGGAAATCGCTGTATTCAACTCAGATACACGGGAGTTCAGGCCCAATGCTTACACATGCTTTTCCCACAAACTATCCCAGCCACTAACAGAAGGAGGTTAGCAGGTAAGTCTACAGTCAGGCAGGATGCGGGAGGGTCCTGCCCTGTCCTCAGCTCTCACAGGGAAGCATGCCTTGAAGCCAGCTCTCAACTAGCTGCATTCTTATGACAGTGTGAAGGTAGCAGTATTCTGAGTAAGGAGGTTCCCAGATTACCACTCTACTGCACCTGGAGATACCCTCCAGGTCTGCATTGTTAACTTGCGTCTCAGAGGCCTCTGGCAAACGTCTCTGGTGAAGACGTGCGAAACTCACTCTGCAGGCAGTGTGGAACTGTGAGGGACTGAGGGTCAGCTCAACTCTCAGCAGTAAGATGTTTTTGGACAAGGCGTTCAAATACCTACTCACGTATGGAACTTAGTATGTAGCACCAGTCTAACCCAGGAATTACTGGGAAATCGCTGGATTGAGCTTGGAGGCACTAGTCTTGTTGCCGGGAGATTCCAGTTACCTCTCCCAACACTTCGGTGAAGCAGCGAGCCTAGGCCTTTTGGAAGCGAAAGCTAGCTGCAGGCAGGAGGTAGGGTTACAGGCCATAAGCTCAACTCTCAGAAGTGTGTATGCATGGGAGGCAGATGTCTTCTACCCACTCGTACATGCGAGTGGGAACCTACTACACTCTGATGAAAAAGGACTTTGGAAATTGCTGTATTCAACTCAGATACACGTGGGTTCAGGCACAACGATTCCACATGCTTTTCTCACAACCTTTCCCTGCCACTAACATGAGGACGTTAGCAGCTCCTTCTACAGTCAAGCAGGATGCGGGAGGGTTGTGCCCTGTCCTTAGCTCTCACAGGGAAGCATGTCTTGAAGCCAGCGGTCAACTAGCTGCATACTTATGGCAGGGTCAAGGTAGCAGTATTCTGAGACAGGAGGTTCCCAGATTACCACTCTACTGCACCTGGAGATACCCTCCAGGTCTGCATTGTTAACTTGCGTCTCAGAGGCCTCTGGCAAACGTCTCTGGTGAAGACGTCCGAAACTCACTCTGCAGGCAGTGTGGAACTGTGAGGGACTGAGGGTCAGCTCAACTCTCAGCAGTAAGATGTTTTTGGACAAGGCGTTCAAATACCTACTCACGTATGGAACTTAGTATGTAGCACCAGTCTACCCCAGGAATTACTAGGAAATCGCTTGATTGAGCTTGGAGGCACTCGTCTTGTGTGCCGGGAGATTCCAGTTACCTCTCCCAACACTTGCGTCAAGCAGCGAGCCTAGGCCTTTTGGAAGCGAAAGGTAGCGGCAGGCAGGATGTTGGGTTACAGGCCATAAGCTCAACTCTCAGAAGTGTGTATGCATGGGTGGCAGATGTCTGCTACCCACTCGGACATGGGAGTTGGAACCTAGCTACACTCCTATTGAAGAAGGACTTTGGAAATCGCTGTATTCAACTCAGATACACGGGAGTTCAGGCCCAATGCTTACACATGCTTTTCCCACAAACTATCCCAGCCACTAACAGAAGGAGGTTAGCAGGTAAGTCTACAGTCAGGCAGGATGCGGGAGGGTCCTGCCCTGTCCTCAGCTCTCACAGGGAAGCATGCCTAGAAGCCAGCTCTCAACTACCTGCATTCTTATGACAGTGTGAAGGTAGCAGTATTCTGAGTAAGGCGGTTCCGAGATTACCACTCTACTGCACCTGGAGATACCCTCCAGGTCTGCATTGTTAACTTGCGTCTCAGAAGCCTGTGGCAAACGTCTCTGGTGAAGACCTGCGAAACTCACTCTGCAGGCAGTGTGGAACTGTGAGGGACTGAGGGTGAGCTCAACTCTCAGAAGTAAGATGCTTTTGGACAAGGCGTTCAGCTACATTCTCACGTATGGAACTTAGTATGTAGCACCTGTCTACCCCAGGAATTACTAGGCTATCGCTGGAACGAGCTTGGAGGCACTAGTCTTGTGTGCCGGGAGATTCCAATTACCTCTCCCAACACTTCCGTCAAACAGCGAGCCTAGGCCTTTTAGAAGTGAAAGGAACCAGCAGGCTGGATGGGGAGGTACAGGCCTTAAGCTCAACTCTCAGAAGTGTGTATGCAGGGCAGACAGATGTCTGCTACCCACTCTGACATGGGAGTTGGAAACTACCTACACTCTGATTGAAGAAGGCCATTGGAAATCGCTGTATTCAACTCAGATACACAGGAGTTCAGGCCCAATGCTTACACATGCTTTTCCCGCAACCTCTCTCAGCCACTAACATTAGGATGTTAGCAGCTGCGCCTACAGTCAGGCAGGATGCGGGTGGGTTCTGCCATGTCCTCAGCACTCCCAGGGAAGCATGCCTAGAAGCCAGCTCTCAACTAGATGCATTCTTATGGCAGTGTGAAGGTAGCAGTATTCTGAGTCAGGAGGTTCCAAGATTACCACTCTACTGCACCTGGAGATACCCTCCAGGTCTGCATTGTTAACTTGCGTCTCAGAAGCCTGTGGCAAACGTCTCTGGTGAAGACCTGCGAAACTCACTCTGCAGGCAGTGTGGAACTGTGAGGGACTGAGGGTGAGCTCAACTCTCAGAAGTAAGATGCTTTTGGACAAGGCGTTCAGCTACCTTCTCACGTATGGAACTTAGTATGTAGCACCAGTCTACCACACGAATGACTAGGCAATCGCTGGAATGAGCTTGGAGGCCCTAGTCTTGTGTGCCGGGAGATTCCAATTACCTCTCCCAACACTTCCGTCAAACAGCGAGCCTAGGCCTTTTAGAAGTGAAAGGAACCAGCAGGCTGGATGGGGAGGTACAGGCCTTAAGCTCAACTCTCAGAAGTGTGTATGCAGGGGAGACAGATGTCTGCTACCCACTCTGACATGGGAGTTGGAAACTACCTACACTCTGATTGAAGAAGGCCATTGGAAATCGCTGTATTCAACTCAGATACACAGGAGTTCAGGCCCAATGCTTACACATGCTTTTCCCGCAACCTCTCTCAGCCACTAACATTAGGATGTTAGCAGCTGCGCCTACAGTCAGGCAGGATGCGGGTGGGTTCTGCCCTGTCCTCAGCACTCCCAGGGAAGCATGCCTAGAAGCCAGCTCTCAACTAGCTGCATTCTTATGGCAGTGTGAAGGTAGCAGTATTCTGAGTAAGGAGGTTCCCAGATTACCACTCTACTGCACCTGGAGATACCCTCCAGGTCTGCATTGTTAACTTGCGTCTCAGAAGCCTCTGGCAAACGTCTCTGGTGAAGACGTCCGAAACTCACTCTGCAGGCAGTGTGGAACTGTGAGGGACTGAGGGTGAGCTCAACTCTCAGAAGTAAGATGTTTTTGGACAAGGCGTTCAACTACCTACTCACGTATGGAACTTAGTATGTAGCACCAATCTACCCCAGGAATTACTAGGAAATCGCTTGATTGAGCTTGGAGGCACTCGTCTTGTGTGCCGGGAGATTCCAGTTACCTCTCCCAACACTTGCGTCAAGCAGCGAGCCTAGGCCTTTTAGAAGCGAAAGGTAGCGGCAGGCAGGATGTTGGGTTACAGGCCATAAGCTCAACTCTCAGAAGTGTGTATGCATGTGTGGCAGATGTCTGCTACCCACTCGGACATGGGAGTTGGAACCTAGCTACACTCCTATTGAAGAAGGACTTTGGAAATCGCTGTATTCAACTCAGATACACGGGAGTTCAGGCCCAATGCTTACACATGCTTTTCCCACAAACTATCCCAGCCACTAACAGAAGGAGGTTAGCAGGTAAGTCTACAGTCAGGCAGGATGCGGGAGGGTCCTGCCCTGTCCTCAGCTCTCACAGGGAAGCATGCCTTGAAGCCAGCTCTCAACTAGCTGCATTCTTATGACAGTGTGAAGGTAGCAGTATTCTGAGACAGGAGGTTCCCAGATTACCACTCTACTGCACCTGGAGATACCCTCCAGGTCTGCATTGTTAACTTGCGTCTCAGAGGCCTCTGGCAAACGTCTCTGGTGAAGACGTGCGAAACTCACTCTGCAGGCAGTGTGGAACTGTGAGGGACTGAGGGTCAGCTCAACTCTCAGCAGTAAGATGTTTTTGGACAAGGCGTTCAAATACCTACTCACGTATGGAACTTAGTATGTAGCACCAGTCTACCCCAGGAATTACTGGGAAATCGCTGGATTGAGCTTGGAGGCACTAGTCTTGTTGCCGGGAGATTCCAGTTACCTCTCCCAACACTTCGGTGAAGCAGCGAGCCTAGGCCTTTTGGAAGCGAAAGCTAGCTGCAGGCAGGAGGTAGGGTTACAGGCCATAAGCTCAAGTCTCAGAAGTGTGTATGCATGGGAGGCAGATGTCTTCTACCCACTCGTACATGCGAGTGGGAACCTACTACACTCTGATGAAAAAGGACTTTGGAAATTGCTGTATTCAACTCAGATACACGTGGGTTCAGGCACAACGATTCCACATGCTTTTCTCACAACCTTTCCCTGCCACTAACATGAGGACGTTAGCAGCTCCTTCTACAGTCAAGCAGGATGCGGGAGGGTTGTGCCCTGTCCTTAGCTCTCACAGGGAAGCATGTCTTGAAGCCAGCGGTCAACTAGCTGCATACTTATGGCAGGGTCAAGGTAGCAGTATTCTGAGACAGGAGGTTCCCAGATTACCACTCTACTGCACCTGGAGATACCCTCCAGGTCTGCATTGTTAACTTGCGTCTCAGAGGCCTCTGGCAAACGTCTATGGTGAAGACGTGCGAAACTCACTCTGCAGGCAGTGTGGAACTGTGAGGGACTGAGGGTAAGCTCAAATCTCAGCATTAAGATGTTTTTGGACAAGGCGTTCAAATACCTACTCACGTATGGAACTTAGTATGTAGCACCTGTCTACCCCAGGAATTACTAGGAAATCGCTTGATTGAGCTTGGAGGCACTCGTCTTGTGTGCCGGGAGATTCCAGTTACCTCTCCCAACACTTGCGTCAAGCAGCGAGCCTAGGCCTTTTGGAAGCGAAAGGTAGCGGCAGGCAGGATGTTGGGTTACAGGCCATAAGCTCAACTCTCAGAAGTGTGTATGCATGGGTGGCAGATGTCTGCTACCCACTCGGACATGGGAGTTGGAACCTAGCTACACTCCTATTGAAGAAGGACTTTGGAAATCGCTGTATTCAACTCAGATACACGGGAGTTCAGGCCCAATGCTTACACATGCTTTTCCCACAAACTATCCCAGCCACTAACAGAAGGAGGTTAGCAGGTAAGTCTACAGTCAGGCAGGATGCGGGAGGGTCCTGCCCTGTCCTCAGCTCTCACAGGGAAGCATGCCTAGAAGCCAGCTCTCAACTAGCTGCATTCTTCTGACAGTGTGAAGGTAGCAGTATTCTGAGTAAGGCGGTTCCGAGATTACCACTCTACTGCACCTGGAGATACCCTCCAGGTCTGCATTGTTAACTTGCGTCTCAGAAGCCTGTGGCAAACGTCTCTGGTGAAGACCTGCGAAACTCACTCTGCAGGCAGTGTGGAACTGTGAGGGACTGAGGGTGAGCTCAACTCTCAGAAGTAAGATGCTTTTGGACAAGGCGTTCAGCTACATTCTCACGTATGGAACTTAGTATGTAGCACCTGTCTACCCCAGGAATTACTAGGCAATCGCTGGAATGAGCTTGGAGGCCCTAGTCTTGTGTGCCGGGAGATTCCAATTACCTCTCCCAACACTTCAGTCAAACAGCGAGCCTAGGCCTTTTAGAAGTGAAAGGAACCAGCAGGCTGGATGGGGAGGTACAGGCCTTAAGCTCAACTCTCAGAAGTGTGTATGCAGGGGAGACAGATGTCTGCTACCCACTCTGACATGGGAGTTGGAAACTACCTACACTCTGATTGAAGAAGGCCATTGGAAATCGCTGTATTCAACTCAGATACACAGGAGTTCAGGCCCAATGCTTACACATGCTTTTCCCGCAACCTCTCTCAGCCACTAACATTAGGATGTTAGCAGCTGCGCCTACAGTCAGGCAGGATGCGGGTGGGTTCTGCCATGTCCTCAGCACTCCCAGGGAAGCATGCCTAGAAGCCAGCTCTCAACTAGCTGCATTCTTATGGCAGTGTGAGGGTAGCAGTATTCTGAGTCAGGAGGTTCCAAGATTACCACTCTACTGCACCTGGAGATACCCTCCAGGTCTGCATTGTTAACTTGCGTCTCAGAAGCCTGTGGCAAACGTCTCTGGTGAAGACCTGCGAAACTCACTCTGCAGGCAGTGTGGAACTGTGAGGGACTGAGGGTGAGCTCAACTCTCAGAAGTAAGATGTTTTTGGACAAGGCGTTCAACTACCTACTCACGTATGGAACTTAGTATGTAGCACCAGTCTACCCCAGGAATTACTAGGAAATCGCTTGATTGAGCTTGGAGGCACTCGTCTTGTGTGCCGGGAGATTCCAGTTACCTCTCCCAACACTTGCGTCAAGCAGCGAGCCTAGGCCTTTTGGAAGCGAAAGGTAGCGGCAGGCAGGCTGTTGGGTTACAGGCCATGAGCTCAACTCTCAGAAGTGTGTATGCATGGGTGGCAGATGTCTGCTACCCACTCGGACATGGGAGTTGGAACCTAGCTACACTCCTATTGAAGAAGGACTTTGGAAATCGCTGTATTCAACTCAGATACACGGGAGTTCAGGCCCAATGCTTACACATGCTTTTCCCACAAACTATCCCAGCCACTAACAGAAGGAGGTTAGCAGGTAAGTCTACAGTCAGGCAGGATGCGGGAGGGTCCTGCCCTGTCCTCAGCTCTCACAGGGAAGCATGCCTTGAAGCCAGCTCTCAACTAGCTGCATTCTTATGACAGTGTGAAGGTAGCAGTATTCTGAGTAAGGCGGTTCCGAGATTACCACTCTACTGCACCTGGAGATACCCTCCAGGTCTGCATTGTTAACTTGCGTCTCAGAAGCCTGTGGCAAACGTCTCTGGTGAAGACCTGCGAAACTCACTCTGCAGGCAGTGTGGAACTGTGAGGGACTGAGGGTGAGCTCAACTCTCAGAAGTAAGATGCTTTTGGACAAGGCGTTCAGCTACATTCTCACGTATGGAACTTAGTATGTAGCACCTGTCTACCCCAGGAATTACTAGGCTATCGCTGGAACGAGCTTGGAGGCACTAGTCTTGTGTGCCGGGAGATTCCAATTACCTCTCCCAACACTTCCGTCAAACAGCGAGCCTAGGCCTTTTAGAAGTGAAAGGAACCAGCAGGCTGGATGGGGAGGTACAGGCCTTAAGCTCAACTCTCAGAAGTGTGTATGCAGGGGAGACAGATGTCTGCTACCCACTCTGACATGGGAGTTGGAAACTACCTACACTCTGATTGAAGAAGGCCATTGGAAATCGCTATATTCAACTCAGATACACAGGAGTTCAGGCCCAATGCTTACACATGCTTTTCCCGCAACCTCTCTCAGCCACTAACATTAGGATGTTAGCAGCTGTGCCTACAGTCAGGCAGGATGCGGGTGGGTTCTGCCATGTCCTCAGCACTCCCAGGGAAGCATGCCTAGAAGCCAGCTCTCAACTAGCTGCATTCTTATGGCAGTGTGAAGGTAGCAGTATTCTGAGTCAGGAGGTTCCAAGATTACCACTCTACTGCACCTGGAGATACCCTCCAGGTCTGCATTGTTAACTTGCGTCTCAGAAGCCTGTGGCAAACGTCTCTGGTGAAGACCTGCGAAACTCACTCTGCAGGCAGTGTGGAACTGTGAGGGACTGAGGGTGAGCTCAACTCTCAGAAGTAAGATGCTTTTGGACAAGGCGTTCAGCTACCTTCTCACGTATGGAACTTACTATGTAGCAGCAGTCTACCACACGAATTACTAGGCAATCGCTGGAATGAGCTTGGAGGCCCTAGTCTTGTGTGCCGGGAGATTCCAATTACCTCTCCCAACACTTCCGTCAAACAGCGAGCCTAGGCCTTTTAGAAGTGAAAGGAACCAGCAGGCTGGATGGGGAGGTACAGGCCTTAAGCTCAACTCTCAGAAGTGTGTATGCAGGGGAGACAGATGTCTGCTACCCACTCTGACATGGGAGTTGGAAACTACCTACACTCTGATTGAAGAAGGCCATTGGAAATCGCTGTATTCAACTCAGATACACAGGAGTTCAGGCCCAATGCTTACACATGCTTTTCCCGCAACCTCTCTCAGCCACTAACATTAGGATGTTAGCAGCTGCGCCTACAGTCAGGCAGGATGCGGGTGGGTTCTGCCCTGTCCTCAGCACTCCCAGGGAAGCATGCCTAGAAGCCAGCTCTCAACTAGCTGCATTCTTATGGCAGTGTGAAGGTAGCAGTATTCTGAGTAAGGAGGTTCCCAGATTACCACTCTACTGCACCTGGAGATACCCTCCAGGTCTGCATTGTTAACTTGCGTCTCAGAAGCCTCTGGCAAACGTCTCTGGTGAAGACGTCCGAAACTCACTCTGCAGGCAGTGTGGAACTGTGAGGGACTGAGGGTGAGCTCAACTCTCAGAAGTAAGATGTTTTTGGACAAGGCGTTCAACTACCTACTCACGTATGGAACTTAGTATGTAGCACCAGTCTACCCCAGGAATTACTAGGAAATCGCTTGATTGAGCTTGGAGGCACTCGTCTTGTGTGCCGGGAGATTCCAGTTACCTCTCCCAACACTTCCGTCAAGCAGCGAGCCTAGGCCTTTTAGAAGCGAAAGGTAGCGGCAGGCAGGATGTTGGGTTACAGGCCATAAGCTCAACTCTCAGAAGTGTGTATGCATGTGTGGCAGATGTCTGCTACCCACTCGGACATGGGAGTTGGAACCTAGCTACACTCCTATTGAAGAAGGACTTTGGAAATCGCTGTATTCAACTCAGATACACGGGAGTTCAGGCCCAATGCTTACACATGCTTTTCCCACAAACTATCCCAGCCACTAACAGAAGGAGGTTAGCAGGTAAGTCTACAGTCAGGCAGGATGCGGGAGGGTCCTGCCCTGTCCTCAGCTCTCACAGGGAAGCATGCCTTGAAGCCAGCTCTCAACTAGCTGCATTCTTATGACAGTGTGAAGGTAGCAGTATTCTGAGACAGGAGGTTCCCAGATTACCACTCTACTGCACCTGGAGATACCCTCCAGGTCTGCATTGTTAACTTGCGTCTCAGAGGCCTCTGGCAAACGTCTCTGGTGAAGACGTGCGAAACTCACTCTGCAGGCAGTGTGGAACTGTGAGGGACTGAGGGTCAGCTCAACTCTCAGCAGTAAGATGTTTTTGGACAAGGCGTTCAAATACCTACTCACGTATGGAACTTAGTATGTAGCACCAGTCTACCCCAGGAATTACTGGGAAATCGCTGGATTGAGCTTGGAGGCACTAGTCTTGTTGCCGGGAGATTCCAGTTACCTCTCCCAACACTTCGGTGAAGCAGCGAGCCTAGGCCTTTTGGAAGCGAAAGCTAGCTGCAGGCAGGAGGTAGGGTTACAGGCCATAAGCTCAAGTCTCAGAAGTGTGTATGCATGGGAGGCAGATGTCTTCTACCCACTCGTACATGCGAGTGGGAACCTACTACACTCTGATGAAAAAGGACTTTGGAAATTGCTGTATTCAACTCAGATACACGTGGGTTCAGGCACAACGATTCCACATGCTTTTCTCACAACCTTTCCCTGCCACTAACATGAGGACGTTAGCAGCTCCTTCTACAGTCAAGCAGGATGCGGGAGGGTTGTGCCCTGTCCTTAGCTCTCACAGGGAAGCATGTCTTGAAGCCAGCGGTCAACTAGCTGCATACTTATGGCAGGGTCAAGGTAGCAGTATTCTGAGACAGGAGGTTCCCAGATTACCACTCTACTGCACCTGGAGATACCCTCCAGGTCTGCATTGTTAACTTGCGTCTCAGAGGCCTCTGGCAAACGTCTATGGTGAAGACGTGCGAAACTCACTCTGCAGGCAGTGTGGAACTGTGAGGGACTGAGGGTCAGCTCAAATCTCAGCATTAAGATGTTTTTGGACAAGGCGTTCAAATACCTACTCACGTATGGAACTTAGTATGTAGCACCTGTCTACCCCAGGAATTACTAGGAAATCGCTTGATTGAGCTTGGAGGCACTCGTCTTGTGTGCCGGGAGATTCCAGTTACCTCTCCCAACACTTGCGTCAAGCAGCGAGCCTAGGCCTTTTGGAAGCGAAAGGTAGCGGCAGGCAGGATGTTGGGTTACAGGCCATAAGCTCAACTCTCAGAAGTGTGTATGCATGGGTGGCAGATGTCTGCTACCCACTCGGACATGGGAGTTGGAACCTAGCTACACTCCTATTGAAGAAGGACTTTGGAAATCGCTGTATTCAACTCAGATACACGGGAGTTCAGGCCCAATGCTTACACATGCTTTTCCCACAAACTATCCCAGCCACTAACAGAAGGAGGTTAGCAGGTAAGTCTACAGTCAGGCAGGATGCGGGAGGGTCCTGCCCTGTCCTCAGCTCTCACAGGGAAGCATGCCTAGAAGCCAGCTCTCAACTAGCTGCATTCTTCTGACAGTGTGAAGGTAGCAGTATTCTGAGTAAGGCGGTTCCGAGATTACCACTCTACTGCACCTGGAGATACCCTCCAGGTCTGCATTGTTAACTTGCGTCTCAGAAGCCTGTGGCAAACGTCTCTGGTGAAGACCTGCGAAACTCACTCTGCAGGCAGTGTGGAACTGTGAGGGACTGAGGGTGAGCTCAACTCTCAGAAGTAAGATGCTTTTGGACAAGGCGTTCAGCTACATTCTCACGTATGGAACTTAGTATGTAGCACCTGTCTACCCCAGGAATTACTAGGCAATCGCTGGAATGAGCTTGGAGGCCCTAGTCTTGTGTGCCGGGAGATTCCAATTACCTCTCCCAACACTTCCGTCAAACAGCGAGCCTAGGCCTTTTAGAAGTGAAAGGAACCAGCAGGCTGGATGGGGAGGTACAGGCCTTAAGCTCAACTCTCAGAAGTGTGTATGCAGGGGAGACAGATGTCTGCTACCCACTCTGACATGGGAGTTGGAAACTACCTACACTCTGATTGAAGAAGGCCATTGGAAATCGCTGTATTCAACTCAGATACACAGGAGTTCAGGCCCAATGCTTACACATGCTTTTCCCGCAACCTCTCTCAGCCACTAACATTAGGATGTTAGCAGCTGCGCCTACAGTCAGGCAGGATGCGGGTGGGTTCTGCCATGTCCTCAGCACTCCCAGGGAAGCATGCCTAGAAGCCAGCTCTCAACTAGCTGCATTCTTATGGCAGTGTGAGGGTAGCAGTATTCTGAGTCAGGAGGTTCCAAGATTACCACTCTACTGCACCTGGAGATACCCTCCAGGTCTGCATTGTTAACTTGCGTCTCAGAAGCCTGTGGCAAACGTCTCTGGTGAAGACCTGCGAAACTCACTCTGCAGGCAGTGTGGAACTGTGAGGGACTGAGGGTGAGCTCAACTCTCAGAAGTAAGATGTTTTTGGACAAGGCGTTCAACTACCTACTCACGTATGGAACTTAGTATGTAGCACCAGTCTACCCCAGGAATTACTAGGAAATCGCTTGATTGAGCTTGGAGGCACTCGTCTTGTGTGCCGGGAGATTCCAGTTACCTCTCCCAACACTTGCGTCAAGCAGCGAGCCTAGGCCTTTTGGAAGCGAAAGGTAGCGGCAGGCAGGCTGTTGGGTTACAGGCCATGAGCTCAACTCTCAGAAGTGTGTATGCATGGGTGGCAGATGTCTGCTACCCACTCGGACATGGGAGTTGGAACCTAGCTACACTCCTATTGAAGAAGGACTTTGGAAATCGCTGTATTCAACTCAGATACACGGGAGTTCAGGCCCAATGCTTACACATGCTTTTCCCACAAACTATCCCAGCCACTAACAGAAGGAGGTTAGCAGGTAAGTCTACAGTCAGGCAGGATGCGGGAGGGTCCTGCCCTGTCCTCAGCTCTCACAGGGAAGCATGCCTTGAAGCCAGCTCTCAACTAGCTGCATTCTTATGACAGTGTGAAGGTAGCAGTATTCTGAGTAAGGCGGTTCCGAGATTACCACTCTACTGCACCTGGAGATACCCTCCAGGTCTGCATTGTTAACTTGCGTCTCAGAAGCCTGTGGCAAACGTCTCTGGTGAAGACCTGCGAAACTCACTCTGCAGGCAGTGTGGAACTGTGAGGGACTGAGGGTGAGCTCAACTCTCAGAAGTAAGATGCTTTTGGACAAGGCGTTCAGCTACATTCTCACGTATGGAACTTAGTATGTAGCACCTGTCTACCCCAGGAATTACTAGGCTATCGCTGGAACGAGCTTGGAGGCACTAGTCTTGTGTGCCGGGAGATTCCAATTACCTCTCCCAACACTTCCGTCAAACAGCGAGCCTAGGCCTTTTAGAAGTGAAAGGAACCAGCAGGCTGGATGGGGAGGTACAGGCCTTAAGCTCAACTCTCAGAAGTGTGTATGCAGGGGAGACAGATGTCTGCTACCCACTCTGACATGGGAGTTGGAAACTACCTACACTCTGATTGAAGAAGGCCATTGGAAATCGCTATATTCAACTCAGATACACAGGAGTTCAGGCCCAATGCTTACACATGCTTTTCCCGCAACCTCTCTCAGCCACTAACATTAGGATGTTAGCAGCTGTGCCTACAGTCAGGCAGGATGCGGGTGGGTTCTGCCATGTCCTCAGCACTCCCAGGGAAGCATGCCTAGAAGCCAGCTCTCAACTAGCTGCATTCTTATGGCAGTGTGAAGGTAGCAGTATTCTGAGTCAGGAGGTTCCAAGATTACCACTCTACTGCACCTGGAGATACCCTCCAGGTCTGCATTGTTAACTTGCGTCTCAGAAGCCTGTGGCAAACGTCTCTGGTGAAGACCTGCGAAACTCACTCTGCAGGCAGTGTGGAACTGTGAGGGACTGAGGGTGAGCTCAACTCTCAGAAGTAAGATGCTTTTGGACAAGGCGTTCAGCTACCTTCTCACGTATGGAACTTACTATGTAGCAGCAGTCTACCACACGAATTACTAGGCAATCGCTGGAATGAGCTTGGAGGCCCTAGTCTTGTGTGCCGGGAGATTCCAATTACCTCTCCCAACACTTCCGTCAAACAGCGAGCCTAGGCCTTTTAGAAGTGAAAGGAACCAGCAGGCTGGATGGGGAGGTACAGGCCTTAAGCTCAACTCTCAGAAGTGTGTATGCAGGGGAGACAGATGTCTGCTACCCACTCTGACATGGGAGTTGGAAACTACCTACACTATGATTGAAGAAGGCCATTGGAAATCGCTGTATTCAACTCAGATACACAGGAGTTCAGGCCCAATGCTTACACATGCTTTTCCCGCAACCTCTCTCAGCCACTAACATTAGGATGTTAGCAGCTGCGCCTACAGTCAGGCAGGATGCGGGTGGGTTCTGCCCTGTCCTCAGCACTCCCAGGGAAGCATGCCTAGAAGCCAGCTCTCAACTAGCTGCATTCTTATGGCAGTGTGAAGGTAGCAGTATTCTGAGACAGGAGGTTCCCAGATTACCACTCTACTGCACCTGGAGATACCCTCCAGGTCTGCATTGTTAACTTGCGTCTCAGAAGCCTCTGGCAAACGTCTCTGGTGAAGACGTCCGAAACTCACTCTGCAGGCAGTGTGGAACTGTGAGGGACTGAGGGTGAGCTCAACTCTCAGAAGTAAGATGCTTTTGGACAAGGCGTTCAACTACCTACTCACGTATGGAACTTAGTATGTAGCACCAGTCTACCCCAGGAATTACTAGGAAATCGCTTGATTGAGCTTGGAGGCACTCGTCTTGTGTGCCGGGAGATTCCAGTTACCTCTCCCAACACTTGCGTCAAGCAGCGAGCCTAGGCCTTTTGGAAGCGAAAGGTAGCGGCAGGCAGGATGTTGGGTTACAGGCCATAAGCTCAACTCTCAGAAGTGTGTATGCATGGGTGGCAGATGTCTGCTACCCACTCGGACATGGGAGTTGGAACCTAGCTACACTCCTATTGAAGAAGGACTTTGGAAATCGCTGTATTCAACTCAGATACACGGGAGTTCAGGCCCAATGCTTACACATGCTTTTCCCACAAACTATCCCAGCCACTAACAGAAGGAGGTTAGCAGGTAAGTCTACAGTCAGGCAGGATGCGGGAGGGTCCTGCCCTGTCCTCAGCTCTCACAGGGAAGCATGTCTTGAAGCCAGCGGTCAACTAGCTGCATACTTATGGCAGGGTCAAGGTAGCAGTATTCTGAGACAGGAGGTTCCCAGATTACCACTCTACTGCACCTGGAGATACCCTCCAGGTCTGCATTGTTAACTTGCGTCTCAGAGGCCTCTGGCAAACGTCTCTGGTGAAGACGTGCGAAACTCACTCTGCAGGCAGTGTGGAACTGTGAGGGACTGAGGGTGAGCTCAACTCTCAGCAGTAAGATATTTTTGGACAAGGCGTTCAAATACCTACTCACGTATGGAACTTAGTATGTAGCACCAGTCTACCCCAGGAATTACTGGGAAATCGCTGGATTGAGCTTGGAGGCACTAGTCTTGTTGCCGGGAGATTCCAGTTACCTCTCCCAACACTTCGGTGAAGCAGCGAGCCTAGGCCTTTTGGAAGCGAAAGCTAGCTGCAGGCAGGAGGTAGGGTTACAGGCCATAAGCTCAACTCTCAGAAGTGTGTATGCATGGGAGGCAGATGTCTTCTACCCACTCGTACATGCGAGTGGGAACCTACTACACTCTGATGAAAAAGGACTTTGGAAATTGCTGTATTCAACTCAGATACACGTGGGTTCAGGCACAACGATTCCACATGCTTTTCTCACAACCTTTCCCTGCCACTAACATGAGGACGTTAGCAGCTCCTTCTACAGTCAAGCAGGATGCGGGAGGGTTGTGCCCTGTCCTTAGCTCTCACAGGGAAGCATGTCTTGAAGCCAGCGGTCAACTAGCTGCATACTTATGGCAGGGTCAAGGTAGCAGTATTCTGAGACAGGCGGTTCCCAGATTACCACTCTACTGCACCTGGAGATACCCTCCAGGTCTGCATTGTTAACTTGCGTCTCAGAGGCCTCTGGCAAACGTCTCTGGTGAAGACGTGCGAAACTCACTCTGCAGGCAGTGTGGAACTGTGAGGGACTGAGGGTCAGCTCAACTCTCAGCAGTAAGATGTTTTTGGACAAGGCGTTCAAATACCTACTCACGTATGGAACTTAGTATGTAGCACCAGTCTACCCCAGGAATTACTAGGAAATCGCTTGATTGAGCTTGGAGGCACTCGTCTTGTGTGCCGGGAGATTCCAGTTACCTCTCCCAACACTTGCGTCAAGCAGCGAGCCTAGGCCTTTTGGAAGCGAAAGGTAGCGGCAGGCAGGATGTTGGGTTACAGGCCATAAGCTCAACTCTCAGAAGTGTGTATGCATGGGTGGCAGATGTCTGCTACCCACTCGGACATGGGAGTTGGAACCTAGCTACACTCCTATTGAAGAAGGACTTTGGAAATCGCTGTATTCAACTCAGATACACGGGAGTTCAGGCCCAATGCTTACACATGCTTTTCCCACAAACTATCCCAGCCACTAACAGAAGGAGGTTAGCAGGTAAGTCTACAGTCAGGCAGGATGCGGGAGGGTCCTGCCCTGTCCTCAGCTCTCACAGGGAAGCATGCCTAGAAGCCAGCTCTCAACTAGCTGCATTCTTATGACAGTGTGAAGGTAGCAGTATTCTGAGTAAGGCGGTTCCGAGATTACCACTCTACTGCACCTGGAGATACCCTCCAGGTCTGCATTGTTAACTTGCGTCTCAGAAGCCTGTGGCAAACGTCTCTGGTGAAGACCTGCGAAACTCACTCTGCAGGCAGTGTGGAACTGTGAGGGACTGAGGGTGAGCTCAACTCTCAGAAGTAAGATGCTTTTGGACAAGGCGTTCAGCTACCTTCTCACGTATGGAACTTAGTATGTAGCAGCAGTCTACCACACGAATTACTAGGCAATCGCTGGAATGAGCTTGGAGGCCCTAGTCTTGTGTGCCGGGAGATTCCAATTACCTCTCCCAACACTTCCGTCAAACAGCGAGCCTAGGCCTTTTAGAAGTGAAAGGAACCAGCAGGCTGGATGGGGAGGTACAGGCCTTAAGCTCAACTCTCAGAAGTGTGTATGCAGGGGAGACAGATGTCTGCTACCCACTCTGACATGGGAGTTGGAAACTACCTACACTCTGATTGAAGAAGGCCATTGGAAATCGCTGTATTCAACTCAGATACACAGGAGTTCAGGCCCAATGCTTACACATGCTTTTCCCGCAACCTCTCTCAGCCACTAACATTAGGATGTTAGCAGCTGAGCCTACAGTCAGGCAGGATGCGGGTGGGTTCTGCCCTGTCCTCAGCACTCCCAGGGAAGCATGCCTAGAAGCCAGCTCTCAACTAGCTGCATTCTTATGGCACTGTGAAGGTAGCAGTATTCTGAGTAAGGAGGTTCCCAGATTACCACTCTACTGCACCTGGAGATACCCTCCAGGTCTGCATTGTTAACTTGCGTCTCAGAAGCCTCTGGCAAACGTCTCTGGTGAAGACGTCCGAAACTCACTCTGCAGGCAGTGTGGAACTGTGAGGGACTGAGGGTGAGCTCAACTCTCAGAAGTAAGATGTTTTTGGACAAGGCGTTCAACTACCTACTCACGTATGGAACTTAGTATGTAGCACCAGTCTACCCCAGGAATTACTAGGAAATCGCTTGATTGAGCTTGGAGGCACTCGTCTTGTGTGCCGGGAGATTCCAGTTACCTCTCCCAACACTTGCGTCAAGCAGCGAGCCTAGGCCTTTTAGAAGCGAAAGGTAGCGGCAGGCAGGATGTTGGGTTACAGGCCATAAGCTCAACTCTCAGAAGTGTGTATGCATGGGTGGCAGATGTCTGCTACCCACTCGGACATGGGAGTTGGAACCTAGCTACACTCCTATTGAAGAAGGACTTTGGAAATCGCTGTATTCAACTCAGATACACGGGAGTTCAGGCCCAGTGCTTACACATGCTTTTCCCACAAACTATCCCAGCCACTAACAGAAGGAGGTTAGCAGGTAAGTCTACAGTCAGGCAGGATGCGGGAGGGTCCTGCCCTGTCCTCAGCTCTCACAGGGAAGCATGCCTTGAAGCCAGCTCTCAACTAGCTGCATTCTTATGACAGTGTGAAGGTAGCAGTATTCTGAGTAAGGAGGTTCCCAGATTACCACTCTACTGCACCTGGAGATACCCTCCAGGTCTGCATTGTTAACTTGCGTCTCAGAGGCCTCTGGCAAACGTCTCTGGTGAAGACGTGTGAAACTCACTCTGCAGGCAGTGTGGAACTGTGAGGGACTGAGGGTCAGCTCAACTCTCAGCAGTAAGATGTTTTTGGACAAGGCGTTCAAATACCTACTCACGTATGGAACTTAGTATGTAGCACCAGTCTACCCCAGGAATTACTGGGAAATCGCTGGATTGAGCTTGGAGGCACTAGTCTTGTTGCCGGGAGATTCCAATTACCTCTCCCAACACTTCCGTCAAACAGCGAGCCTAGGCCTTTTAGAAGTGAAAGGAACCAGCAGGCTGGATGGGGAGGTACAGGCCTTAAGCTCAACTCTCAGAAGTGTGTATGCAGGGGAGACAGATGTCTGCTACCCACTCTGACATGGGATTTGGAAACTACCTACACTCTGATTGAAGAAGGCCATTGGAAATCGC
This sequence comes from Canis lupus baileyi, assembly GCF_048164855.1. Taxonomy (NCBI): domain Eukaryota; kingdom Metazoa; phylum Chordata; class Mammalia; order Carnivora; family Canidae; genus Canis; species Canis lupus. The sequence goes on along the minus strand of NW_027326457.1, from coordinate 632,151 downwards.
TGTATTCAACTCAGATACACAGGAGTTCAGGCCCAATGCTTACACATGCTTTTCCCGCAACCTCTCTCAGCCACTAACATTAGGAGGTTAGCAGCTGCGCCTACAGTCAGGCAGGATGCGGGTGGGTTCTGCCATGTCCTCAGCACTCCCAGGGAAGCAAGCCTAGAAGCCAGCTCTCAACTAGCTGCATTCTTATGGCAGTGTGAAGGTAGCAGTATTCTGAGTCAGGAGGTTCCAAGATTACCACTCTACTGCACCTGGAGATACCCTCCAGGTCTGCATTGTTAACTTGCGTCTCAGAAGCCTGTGGCAAACGTCTCTGGTGAAGACCTGCGAAACTCACTCTGCAGGCAGTGTGGAACTGTGAGGGACTGAGGGTGAGCTCAACTCTCAGAAGTAAGAGGCTTTTGGACAAGGCGTTCAGCTACCTTCTCACGTATGGAACTTAGTATGTAGCAGCAGTCTACCACACGAATTACTAGGCAATCGCTTGATTGAGCTTGGAGGCACTCGTCTTCTGTGCCGGGAGATTCCAATTACCTCTCCCAACACTTCCGTCAAACAGCGAGCCTAGGCCTTTTAGAAGTGAAAGGAACCAGCAGGCTGGATGGGGAGGTACAGGCCTTAAGCTCAACTCTCAGAAGTGTGTATGCAGGGGAGACAGATGTCTGCTACCCACTCTGACATGGGAGTTGGAAACTACCTACACTCTGATTGAAGAAGGCCATTGGAAATCGCTGTATTCAACTCAGATACACAGGAGTTCAGGCCCAATGCTTACACATGCTTTTCCCGCAACCTCTCTCAGCCACTAACATTAGGATGTTAGCAGCTGCGCCTACAGTCAGGCAGGATGCGGGTGGGTTCTGCCATGTCCTCAGCACTCCCAGGGAAGCATGCCTAGAAGCCAGCTCTCAACTAGCTGCATTCTTATGGCAGTGTGAAGGTAGCAGTATTCTGAGTCAGGAGGTTCCCAGATTACCACTCTACTGCACCTGGAGATACCCTCCAGGTCTGCATTGTTAACTTGCGTCTCAGAAGCCTGTGGCAAACGTCTCTGGTGAAGACGTCCGAAACTCACTCTGCAGGCAGTGTGGAACTGTGAGGGACTGAGGGTGAGCTCAACTCTCAGAAGTAAGATGTTTTTGGACAAGGCGTTCAACTACCTACTCACGTATGGAACTTAGTATGTAGCACCAGTCTACCCCAGGAATTACTAGGAAATCGCTTGATTGAGCTTGGAGGCACTCGTCTTGTGTGCCGGGAGATTCCAGTTACCTCTCCCAACACTTGCGTCAAGCAGCGAGCCTAGGCCTTTTGGAAGCGAAAGGTAGCGGCAGGCAGGATGTTGGGTTACAGGCCATAAGCTCAACTCTCAGAAGTGTGTATGCATGGGTGGCAGATGTCTGCTACCCACTCGGACATGGGAGTTGGAACCTAGCTACACTCCTATTGAAGAAGGACTTTGGAAATCGCTGTATTCAACTCAGATACACGGGAGTTCAGGCCCAATGCTTACACATGCTTTTCCCACAAACTATCCCAGCCACTAACAGAAGGAGGTTAGCAGGTAAGTCTACAGTCAGGCAGGATGCGGGAGGGTCCTGCCCTGTCCTCAGCTCTCACAGGGAAGCATGCCTAGAAGCCAGCTCTCAGCTATCTGCATTCTTATGACAGTGTGAAGGTAGCAGTATTCTGAGTAAGGCGGTTCCGAGATTACCACTCTACTGCACCTGGAGATACCCTCCAGGTCTGCATTGTTAACTTGCGTCTCAGAAGCCTGTGGCAAACGTCTCTGGTGAAGACCTGCGAAACTCACTCTGCAGGCAGTGTGGAACTGTGAGGGACTGAGGGTGAGCTCAACTCTCAGAAGTAAGATGCTTTTGGACAAGGCGTTCAGCTACCTTCTCACGTATGGAACTTAGTATGTAGCAGCAGTCTACCACACGAATTACTAGGCAATCGCTGGAATGAGCTTGGAGGCCCTAGTCTTGTGTGCCGGGAGATTCCAATTACCTCTCCCAACACTTCCGTCAAACAGCGAGCCTAGGCCTTTTAGAAGTGAAAGGAACCAGCAGGCTGGATGGGGAGGTACAGGCCTTAAGCTCAACTCTCAGAAGTGTGTATGCAGGGGAGACAGATGTCTGCTACCCACTCTGACATGGGAGTTGGAAACTACCTACACTCTGATTGAAGAAGGCCATTGGAAATCGCTGTATTCAACTCAGATACACAGGAGTTCAGGCCCAATGCTTACACATGCTTTTCCCGCAACCTCTCTCAGCCACTAACATTAGGATGTTAGCAGCTGCGCCTACAGTCAGGCAGGATGCGGGTGGGTTCTGCCCTGTCCTCAGCACTCCCAGGGAAGCATGCCTAGAAGCCAGCTCTCAACTAGCTGCATTCTTATGGCAGTGTGAAGGTAGCAGTATTCTGAGTCAGGAGGTTCCCAGATTACCACTCTACTGCACCTGGAGATACCCTCCAGGTCTGCATTGTTAACTTGCGTCTCAGAAGCCTGTGGCAAACGTCTCTGGTGAAGACTTGCGAAACTCACTCTGCAGGCAGTGTGGAACTGTGAGGGACTGAGGGTGAGCTCAACTCTCAGAAGTAAGATGTTTTTGGACAAGGCGTTCAACTACCTACTCACGTATGGAACTTAGTATGTAGCACCAGTCTACCCCAGGAATTACTAGGAAATCGCTTGATTGAGCTTGGAGGCACTCGTCTTGTGTGCCGGGAGATTCCAGTTACCTCTCCCAACACTTGCGTCAAGCAGCGAGCCTAGGCCTTTTGGAAGCGAAAGGTAGCGGCAGGCAGGATGTTGGGTTACAGGCCATAAGCTCAACTCTCAGAAGTGTGTATGCATGGGTGGCAGATGTCTGCTACCCACTCGGACATGGGAGTTGGAACCTAGCTACACTCCTATTGAAGAAGGACTTTGGAAATCGCTGTATTCAACTCAGATACACGGGAGTTCAGGCCCAATGCTTACACATGCTTTTCCCACAAACTATCCCAGCCACTAACAGAAGGAGGTTAGCAGGTAAGTCTACAGTCAGGCAGGATGCGGGAGGGTCCTGCCCTGTCCTCAGCTCTCACAGGGAAGCATGCCTTGAAGCCAGCTCTCAACTAGCTGCATTCTTATGACAGTGTGAAGGTAGCAGTATTCTGAGTAAGGAGGTTCCCAGATTACCACTCTGCTGCACCTGGAGATACCCTCCAGGTCTGCATTGTTAACTTGCGTCTCAGAGGCCTCTGGCAAACGTCTCTGGTGAAGACGTGCGAAACTCACTCTGCAGGCAGTGTGGAACTGTGAGGGACTGAGGGTCAGCTCAACTCTCAGCAGTAAGATGTTTTTGGACAAGGCGTTCAAATACCTACTCACGTATGGAACTTAGTATGTAGCACCAGTCTACCCAAGGAATTACTGGGAAATCGCTGGATGGAGCTTGGAGGCACTAGTCTTGTTGCCGGGAGATTCCAGTTACCTCTCCCAACACTTCGGTGAAGCAGCGAGCCTAGGCCTTTTGGAAGCGAAAGCTAGCTGCAGGCAGGAGGTAGGGTTACAGGCCATAAGCTCAACTCTCAGAAGTGTGTATGCATGGGAGGCAGATGTCTGCTACCCACTCGTACATGCGAGTGGGAACCTACTACACTCTGATGAAAAAGGACTTTGAAAATTGCTGTATTCAACTCAGATACACGTGGGTTCAGGCACAACGATTCCACATGCTTTTCTCACAACCTTTCCCTGCCACTAACATGAGGACGTTAGCAGCTCCTTCTACAGTCAAGCAGGATGCGGGAGGGTTGTGCCCTGTCCTTAGCTCTCACAGGGAACCATGTCTTGAAGCCAGCGGTCAACTAGCTGCATACTTATGGCAGGGTCAAGGTAGCAGTATTCTGAGACAGGAGGTTCCCAGATTACCACTCTACTGCACCTGGAGATACCCTCCAGGTCTGCATTGTTAACTTGCGTCTCAGAGGCCTGTGGCAAACGTCTCTGGTGAAGACGTGCGAAACTCACTCTGCAGGCAGTGTGGAACTGTGAGGGACTGAGGGTCAGCTCAACTCTCAGCAGTAAGATGTTTTTGGACAAGGCGTTCAAATACCTACTCACGTATGGAACTTAGTATGTAGCACCAGTCTACCCCAGGAATTACTAGGAAATCGCTTGATTGAGCTTGGAGGCACTCGTCTTGTGTGCCGGGAGATTCCAGTTACCTCTCCCAACACTTGCGTCAAGCAGCGAGCCTAGGCCTTTTGGAAGCGAAAGGTAGCGGCAGGCAGGATGTTGGGTTACAGGCCATAAGCTCAACTCTCAGAAGTGTGTATGCATGGGTGGCAGATGTCTGCTACCCACTCGGACATGGGAGTTGGAACCTAGCTACACTCCTATTGAAGAAGGACTTTGGAAATCGCTGTATTCAACTCAGATACACGGGAGTTCAGGCCCAATGCTTACACATGCTTTTCCCACAAACTATCCCAGCCACTAACAGAAGGAGGTTAGCAGGTAAGTCTACAGTCAGGCAGGATGCGGGAGGGTCCTGCCCTGTCCTCAGCTCTCACAGGGAAGCATGCCTTGAAGCCAGCTCTCAACTAGCTGCATTCTTATGACAGTGTGAAGGTAGCAGTATTCTGAGTAAGGCGGTTCCGAGATTACCACTCTACTGCACCTGGAGATACCCTCCAGGTCTGCATTGTTAACTTGCGTCTCAGAAGCCTGTGGCAAACGTCTCTGGTGAAGACCTGCGAAACTCACTCTGCAGGCAGTGTGGAACTGTGAGGGACTGAGGGTGAGCTCAACTCTCAGAAGTAAGATGCTTTTGGACAAGGCGTTCAGCTACCTTCTCACGTATGGAACTTAGTATGTAGCAGCAGTCTACCACACGAATTACTAGGCAATCGCTGGAATGAGCTTGGAGGCCCTAGTCTTGTGTGCTGGGAGATTCCAATTACCTCTCCCAACACTTCCGTCAAACAGCGAGCCTAGGCCTTTTAGAAGTGAAAGGAACCAGCAGGCTGGATGGGGAGGTACAGGCCTTAAGCTCAACTCTCAGAAGTGTGTATGCAGGGGAGACAGATGTCTGCTACCCACTCTGACATGGGAGTTGGAAACTACCTACACTCTGATTGAAGAAGGCCATTGGAAATCGCTGTATTCAACTCAGATACACAGGAGTTCAGGCCCAATGCTTACACATGCTTTTCCCGCAACCTCTCTCAGCCACTAACATTAGGATGTTAGCAGCTGCGCCTACAGTCAGGCAGGATGCGGGTGGGTTCTGCCCTGTCCTCAGCACTCCCAGGGAAGCATGCCTAGAAGCCAGCTCTCAACTAGCTGCATTCTTATGGCAGTGTGAAGGTAGCAGTATTCTGAGTAAGGAGGTTCCCAGATTACCACTCTACTGCACCTGGAGATACCCTCCAGGTCTGCATTGTTAACTTGCGTCTCAGAAGCCTCTGGCAAACGTCTCTGGTGAAGACGTCCGAAACTCACTCTGCAGGCAGTGTGGAACTGTGAGGGACTGAGGGTGAGCTCAACTCTCAGAAGTAAGATGTTTTTGGACAAGGCGTTCAACTACCTACTCACGTATGGAACTTAGTATGTAGCACCAGTCTACCCCAGGAATTACTAGGAAATCGCTTGATTGAGCTTGGAGGCACTCGTCTTGTGTGCCGGGAGATTCCAGTTACCTCTCCCAACACTTGCGTCAAGCAGCGAGCCTAGGCCTTTTAGAAGCGAAAGGTAGCGGCAGGCAGGATGTTGGGTTACAGGCCATAAGCTCAACTCTCAGAAGTGTGTATGCATGGGTGGCAGATGTCTGCTACCCACTCGGACATGGGAGTTGGAACCTAGCTACACTCCTATTGAAGAAGGACTTTGGAAATCGCTGTATTCAACTCAGATACACGGGAGTTCAGGCCCAATGCTTACACATGCTTTTCCCACAAACTATCCCAGCCACTAACAGAAGGAGGTTAGCAGGTAAGTCTACAGTCAGGCAGGATGCGGGAGGGTCCTGCCCTGTCCTCAGCTCTCACAGGGAAGCATGCCTTGAAGCCAGCTCTCAACTAGCTGCATTCTTATGACAGTGTGAAGGTAGCAGTATTCTGAGTAAGGAGGTTCCCAGATTACCACTCTACTGCACCTGGAGATACCCTCCAGGTCTGCATTGTTAACTTGCGTCTCAGAGGCCTCTGGCAAACGTCTCTGGTGAAGACGTGCGAAACTCACTCTGCAGGCAGTGTGGAACTGTGAGGGACTGAGGGTCAGCTCAACTCTCAGCAGTAAGATGTTTTTGGACAAGGCGTTCAAATACCTACTCACGTATGGAACTTAGTATGTAGCACCAGTCTACCCCAGGAATTACTGGGAAATCGCTGGATTGAGCTTGGAGGCACTAGTCTTGTTGCCGGGAGATTCCAGTTACCTCTCCCAACACTTCGGTGAAGCAGCGAGCCTAGGCCTTTTGGAAGCGAAAGCTAGCTGCAGGCAGGAGGTAGGGTTACAGGCCATAAGCTCAACTCTCAGAAGTGTGTATGCATGGGAGGCAGATGTCTTCTACCCACTCGTACATGCGAGTGGGAACCTACTACACTCTGATGAAAAAGGACTTTGGAAATTGCTGTATTCAACTCAGATACACGTGGGTTCAGGCACAACGATTCCACATGCTTTTCTCACAACCTTTCCCTGCCACTAACATGAGGACGTTAGCAGCTCCTTCTACAGTCAAGCAGGATGCGGGAGGGTTGTGCCCTGTCCTTAGCTCTCACAGGGAAGCATGTCTTGAAGCCAGCGGTCAACTAGCTGCATACTTATGGCAGGGTCAAGGTAGCAGTATTCTGAGACAGGAGGTTCCCAGATTACCACTCTACTGCACCTGGAGATACCCTCCAGGTCTGCATTGTTAACTTGTGTCTCAGAGGCCTCTGGCAAACGTCTCTGGTGAAGACGTGCGAAACTCACTCTGCAGGCAGTGTGGAACTGTGAGGGACTGAGGGTCAGCTCAACTCTCAGCAGTAAGATGTTTTTGGACAAGGCGTTCAAATACCTACTCACGTATGGAACTTAGTATGTAGCACCTGTCTACCCCAGGAATTACTAGGAAATCGCTTGATTGAGCTTGGAGGCACTCGTCTTGTGTGCCGGGAGATTCCAGTTACCTCTCCCAACACTTGCGTCAAGCAGCGAGCCTAGGCCTTTTGGAAGCGAAAGGTAGCGGCAGGCAGGATGTTGGGTTACAGGCCATAAGCTCAACTCTCAGAAGTGTGTATGCATGGGTGGCAGATGTCTGCTACCCACTCGGACATGGGAGTTGGAACCTAGCTACACTCCTATTGAAGAAGGACTTTGGAAATCGCTGTATTCAACTCAGATACACGGGAGTTCAGGCCCAATGCTTACACATGCTTTTCCCACAAACTATCCCAGCCACTAACAGAAGGAGGTTAGCAGGTAAGTCTACAGTCAGGCAGGATGCGGGAGGGTCCTGCCCTGTCCTCAGCTCTCACAGGGAAGCATGCCTAGAAGCCAGCTCTCAACTAGCTGCATTCTTATGACAGTGTGAAGGTAGCAGTATTCTGAGTAAGGCGGTTCCGAGATTACCACTCTACTGCACCTGGAGATACCCTCCAGGTCTGCATTGTTAACTTGCGTCTCAGAAGCCTGTGGCAAACGTCTCTGGTGAAGACCTGCGAAACTCACTCTGCAGGCAGTGTGGAACTGTGAGGGACTGAGGGTGAGCTCAACTCTCAGAAGTAAGATGCTTTTGGACAAGGCGTTCAGCTACATTCTCACGTATGGAACTTAGTATGTAGCACCTGTCTACCCCAGGAATTACTAGGCTATCGCTGGAACGAGCTTGGAGGCACTAGTCTTGTGTGCCGGGAGATTCCAATTACCTCTCCCAACACTTCCGTCAAACAGCGAGCCTAGGCCTTTTAGAAGTGAAAGGAACCAGCAGGCTGGATGGGGAGGTACAGGCCTTAAGCTCAACTCTCAGAAGTGTGTATGCAGGGGAGACAGATGTCTGCTACCCACTCTGACATGGGAGTTGGAAACTACCTACACTCTGATTGAAGAAGGCCATTGGAAATCGCTGTATTCAACTCAGATACACAGGAGTTCAGGCCCAATGCTTACACATGCTTTTCCCGCAACCTCTCTCAGCCACTAACATTAGGATGTTAGCAGCTGCGCCTACAGTCAGGCAGGATGCGGGTGGGTTCTGCCATGTCCTCAGCACTCCCAGGGAAGCATGCCTAGAAGCCAGCTCTCAACTAGCTGCATTCTTATGGCAGTGTGAGGGTAGCAGTATTCTGAGTCAGGAGGTTCCAAGATTACCACTCTACTGCACCTGGAGATACCCTCCAGGTCTGCATTGTTAACTTGCGTCTCAGAAGCCTGTGGCAAACGTCTCTGGTGAAGACTTGCGAAACTCACTCTGCAGGCAGTGTGGAACTGTGAGGGACTGAGGGTGAGCTCAACTCTCAGAAGTAAGATGTTTTTGGACAAGGCGTTCAACTACCTACTCACGTATGGAACTTAGTATGTAGCACCAGTCTACCCCAGGAATTACTAGGAAATCGCTTGATTGAGCTTGGAGGCACTCGTCTTGTGTGCCGGGAGATTCCAGTTACCTCTCCCAACACTTGCGTCAAGCAGCGAGCCTAGGCCTTTTGGAAGCGAAAGGTAGCGGCAGGCAGGATGTTGGGTTACAGGCCATAAGCTCAACTCTCAGAAGTGTGTATGCATGGGTGGCAGATGTCTGCTACCCACTCGGACATGGGAGTTGGAACCTAGCTACACTCCTATTGAAGAAGGACTTTGGAAATCGCTGTATTCAACTCAGATACACGGGAGTTCAGGCCCAATGCTTACACATGCTTTTCCCACAAACTATCCCAGCCACTAACAGAAGGAGGTTAGCAGGTAAGTCTACAGTCAGGCAGGATGCGGGAGGGTCCTGCCCTGTCCTCAGCTCTCACAGGGAAGCATGCCTTGAAGCCAGCTCTCAACTAGCTGCATTCTTATGACAGTGTGAAGGTAGCAGTATTCTGAGTAAGGCGGTTCCGAGATTACCACTCTACTGCACCTGGAGATACCCTCCAGGTCTGCATTGTTAACTTGCGTCTCAGAAGCCTGTGGCAAAGGTCTCTGGTGAAGACCTGCGAAACTCACTCTGCAGGCAGTGTGGAATTGTGAGGGACTGAGGGTGAGCTCAACTCTCAGAAGTAAGATGCTTTTGGACAAGGCGTTCAGCTACATTCTCACGTATGGAACTTAGTATGTAGCACCTGTCTACCCCAGGAATTACTAGGCTATCGCTGGAACGAGCTTGGAGGCACTAGTCTTGTGTGCCGGGAGATTCCAATTACCTCTCCCAACACTTCCGTCAAACAGCGAGCCTAGGCCTTTTAGAAGTGAAAGGAACCAGCAGGCTGGATGGGGAGGTACAGGCCTTAAGCTCAACTCTCAGAAGTGTGTATGCAGGGGAGACAGATGTCTGCTACCCACTCTGACATGGGAGTTGGAAACTACCTACACTCTGATTGAAGAAGGCCATTGGAAATCGCTGTATTCAACTCAGATACACAGGAGTTCAGGCCCAATGCTTACACATGCTTTTCCCGCAACCTCTCTCAGCCACTAACATTAGGAGGTTAGCAGCTGCGCCTACAGTCAGGCAGGATGCGGTGGGTTCTGCCATGTCCTCAGCACTCCCAGGGAAGCATGCCTAGAAGCCAGCTCTCAACTAGCTGCATTCTTATGGCAGTGTGAGGGTAGCAGTATTCTGAGTCAGGAGGTTCCAAGATTACCACTCTCCTGCACCTGGAGATACCCTCCAGGTCTGCATTGTTAACTTGCGTCTCAGAAGCCTGTGGCAAACGTCTCTGGTGAAGACCTGCGAAACTCACTCTGCAGGCAGTGTGGAACTGTGAGGGACTGAGGGTGAGCTCAACTCTCAGAAGTAAGAAGCTTTTGGACAAGGCGTTCAGCTACCTTCTCACGTATGGAACTTAGTATGTAGCACCAGTCTACCACACGAATTACTAGGCAATCGCTGGAATGAGTTTGGAGGCCCTTGTCTTGTGTGCCGGGAGATTCCAATTACCTCTCCCAACACTTCCGTCAAACAGCGAGCCTAGGCCTTTTAGAAGTGAAAGGAACCAGCAGGCTGGATGGGGAGGTACAGGCCTTAAGCTCAACTCTCAGAAGTGTGTATGCAGGGGAGACAGATGTCTGCTACCCACTCTGACATGGGAGTTGGAAACTAGCTACACAATGATTGAAGAAGGCCATTGGAAATCGCTGTATTCAACTCAGATACACAGGAGTTCAGGCCCAATGCTTACACATGCTTTTCCCGCAACCTCTCTCAGCCACTAACATTAGGATGTTAGCAGCTGCGCCTACAGTCAGGCAGGATGCGGGTGGGTTCTGCCCTGTCCTCAGCACTCCCAGGGAAGCATGCCTAGAAGCCAGCTCTCAACTAGCTGCATTCTTATGGCAGTGTGAAGGTAGCAGTATTCTGAGTAAGGAGGTTCCGAGATTACCACTCTACTGCACCTGGAGATACCCTCCAGGTCTGCATTGTTAACTTGCGTCTCAGAAGCCTCTGGCAAACGTCTCTGGTGAAGACGTCCGAAACTCACTCTGCAGGCAGTGTGGAACTGTGAGGGACTGAGGGTGAGCTCAACTCTCAGAAGTAAGATGTTTTTGGACAAGGCGTTCAACTACCTACTCACGTATGGAACTTAGTATGTAGCACCAGTCTACCCCAGGAATTACTAGGAAATCGCTTGATTGAGCTTGGAGGCACTCGTCTTGTGTGCCGGGAGATTCCAGTTACCTCTCCCAACACTTGCGTCAAGCAGCGAGCCTAGGCCTTTTAGAAGCGAAAGGTAGCGGCAGGCAGGATGTTGGGTTACAGGCCATAAGCTCAACTCTCAGAAGTGTGTATGCATGGGTGGCAGATGTCTGCTACCCACTCGGACATGGGAGTTGGAACCTAGCTACACTCCTATTGAAGAAGGACTTTGGAAATCGCTGTATTCAACTCAGATACACGGGAGTTCAGGCCCAATGCTTACACATGCTTTTCCCACAAACTATCCCAGCCACTAACAGAAGGAGGTTAGCAGGTAAGTCTACAGTCAGGCAGGATGCGGGAGGGTCCTGCCCTGTCCTCAGCTCTCACAGGGAAGCATGCCTTGAAGCCAGCTCTCAACTAGCTGCATTCTTATGACAGTGTGAAGGTAGCAGTATTCTGAGTAAGGAGGTTCCCAGATTACCACTCTACTGCACCTGGAGATACCCTCCAGGTCTGCATTGTTAACTTGCGTCTCAGAGGCCTCTGGCAAACGTCTCTGGTGAAGACGTGCGAAACTCACTCTGCAGGCAGTGTGGAACTGTGAGGGACTGAGGGTCAGCTCAACTCTCAGCAGTAAGATGTTTTTGGACAAGGCGTTCAAATACCTACTCACGTATGGAACTTAGTATGTAGCACCAGTCTACCCCAGGAATTACTGGGAAATCGCTGGATTGAGCTTGGAGGCACTAGTCTTGTTGCCGGGAGATTCCAGTTACCTCTCCCAACACTTCGGTGAAGCAGCGAGCCTAGGCCTTTTGGAAGCGAAAGCTAGCTGCAGGCAGGAGGTAGGGTTACAGGCCATAAGCTCAACTCTCAGAAGTGTGTATGCATGGGAGGCAGATGTCTTCTACCCACTCGTACATGCGAGTGGGAACCTACTACACTCTGATGAAAAAGGACTTTGGAAATTGCTGTATTCAACTCAGATACACGTGGGTTCAGGCACAATGATTCCACATGCTTTTCTCACAACCTTTCCCTGCCACTAACATGAGGACGTTAGCAGCTCCTTCTACAGTCAAGCAGGATGCGGGAGGGTTGTGCCCTGTCCTTAGCTCTCACAGGGAAGCATGTCTTGAAGCCAGCGGTCAACTAGCTGCATACTTATGGCAGGGTCAAGGTAGCAGTATTCTGAGACAGGAGGTTCCCAGATTACCACTCTACTGCACCTGGAGATACCCTCCAGGTCTGCATTGTTAACTTGCGTCTCAGAGGCCTCTGGCAAACGTCTCTGGTGAAGACGTGCGAAACTCACTCTGCAGGCAGTGTGGAACTGTGAGGGACTGAGGGTCAGCTCAACTCTCAGCAGTAAGATGTTTTTGGACAAGGCGTTCAAATACCTACTCACGTATGGAACTTAGTATGTAGCACCTGTCTACCCCAGGAATTACTAGGAAATCGCTTGATTGAGCTTGGAGGCACTCGTCTTGTGTGCTGGGAGATTCCAGTTACCTCTCCCAACACTTGCGTCAAGCAGCGAGCCTAGGCCTTTTGGAAGCGAAAGGTAGCGGCAGGCAGGATGTTGGGTTACAGGCCATAAGCTCAACTCTCAGAAGTGTGTATGCATGGGTGGCAGATGTCTGCTACCCACTCGGACATGGGAGTTGGAACCTAGCTACACTCCTATTGAAGAAGGACTTTGGAAATCGCTGTATTCAACTCAGATACACGGGAGTTCAGGCCCAATGCTTACACATGCTTTTCCCACAAACTATCCCAGCCACTAACAGAAGGAGGTTAGCAGGTAAGTCTACAGTCAGGCAGGATGCGGGAGGGTCCTGCCCTGTCCTCAGCTCTCACAGGGAAGCATGCCTAGAAGCCAGCTCTCAACTAGCTGCATTCTTATGACAGTGTGAAGGTAGCAGTATTCTGAGTAAGGCGGTTCCGAGATTACCAGTCTACTGCACCTGGAGATACCCTCCAGGTCTGCATTGTTAACTTGCGTCTCAGAAGCCTGTGGCAAACGTCTCTGGTGAAGACCTGCGAAACTCACTCTGCAGGCAGTGTGGAACTGTGAGGGACTGAGGGTGAGCTCAACTCTCAGAAGTAAGATGCTTTTGGACAAGGCGTTCAGCTACATTCTCACGTATGGAACTTAGTATGTAGCACCTGTCTACCCCAGGAATTACTAGGCTATCGCTGGAACGAGCTTGGAGGCACTAGTCTTGTGTGCCGGGAGATTCCAATTACCTCTCCCAACACTTCCGTCAAACAGCGAGCCTAGTCCTTTTAGAAGTGAAAGGAACCAGCAGGCTGGATGGGGAGGTACAGGCCTTAAGCTCAACACTCAGAAGTGTGTATGCAGGGGAGACAGATGTCTGCTACCCACTCTGACATGGGAGTTGGAAACTACCTACACTCTGATTGAAGAAGGCCATTGGAAATCGCTGTATTCAACTCAGATACACAGGAGCTCAGGCCCAATGCTTACACATGCTTTTCCCGCAACCTCTCTCAGCCACTAACATTAGGAGGTTAGCAGCTGCGCCTACAGTCAGGCAGGATGCGGGTGGGTTCTGCCATGTCCTCAGCACTCCCAGGGAAGCATGCCTAGAAGCCAGCTCTCAACTAGCTGCATTCTTATGGCAGTGTGAAGGTAGCAGTATTCTGAGTCAGGAGGTTCCAAGATTACCACTCTACTGCACCTGGAGATACCCTCCAGGTCTGCATTGTTAACTTGCGTCTCAGAAGCCTGTGGCAAACGTCTCTGGTGAAGACCTGCGAAACTCACTCTGCAGGCAGTGTGGAACTGTGAGGGACTGAGGGTGAGCTCAACTCTCAGAAGTAAGAAGCTTTTGGACAAGGCGTTCAGCTACCTTCTCACGTATGGAACTTAGTATGTAGCACCAGTCTACCACGAATTACTAGGCAATCGCTGGAATGAGCTTGGAGGCCCTAGTCTTGTGTGCCGGGAGATTCCAATTACCTCTCCCAACACTTCCGTCAAACAGCGAGCCTAGGCCTTTTAGAAGTGAAAGGAACCAGCAGGCTGGATGGGGAGGTACAGGCCTTAAGCTCAACTCTCAGAAGTGTGTATGCAGGGGAGACAGATGTCTGCTACCCACTCTGACATGGGAGTTGGAAACTAGCTACACAATGATTGAAGAAGGCCATTGGAAATCGCTGTATTCAACTCAGATACACAGGAGTTCAGGCCCAATGCTTACACATGCTTTTCCCGCAACCTCTCTCAGCCACTAACATTAGGATGTTAGCAGCTGCGCCTACAGTCAGGCAGGATGCGGGTGGGTTCTGCCCTGTCCTCAGCACTCCCAGGGAAGCATGCCTAGAAGCCAGCTCTCAACTAGCTGCATTCTTATGGCAGTGTGAAGGTAGCAGTATTCTGAGTAAGGAGGTTCCGAGATTACCACTCTACTGCACCTGGAGATACCCTCCAGGTCTGCATTGTTAACTTGCGTCTCAGAAGCCTCTGGCAAACGTCTCTGGTGAAGACGTCCGAAACTCACTCTGCAGGCAGTGTGGAACTGTGAGGGACTGAGGGTGAGCTCAACTCTCAGAAGTAAGATGTTTTTGGACAAGGCGTTCAACTACCTACTCACGTATGGAACTTAGTATGTAGCACCAGTCTACCCCAGGAATTACTGGGAAATCGCTGGATTGAGCTTGGAGGCACTAGTCTTGTTGCCGGGAGATTCCAGTTACCTCTCCCAACACTTCGGTGAAGGAGCGAGCCTAGGCCTTTTGGAAGCGAAAGCTAGCTGCAGGCAGGAGGTAGGGTTACAGGCCATAGCTCAACTCTCAGAAGTGTGTATGCATGGGAGGCAGATGTCTTCTACCCACTCGTACATGCGAGTGGGAACCTACTACACTCTGATGAAAAAGGACTTTGGAAATTGCTGTATTCAACTCAGATACACGTGGGTTCAGGCACAACGATTCCACATGCTTTTCTCACAACCTTTCCCTGCCACTAACATGAGGACGTTAGCAGCTCCTTCTACAGTCAAGCAGGATGCGGGAGGGTTGTGCCCTGTCCTTAGCTCTCACAGGGAAGCATGTCTTGAAGCCAGCGGTCAACTAGCTGCATACTTATGGCAGGGTCAAGGTAGCAGTATTCTGAGACAGGAGGTTCCCAGATTACCACTCTACTGCACCTGGAGATACCCTCCAGGTCTGCATTGTTAACTTGCGTCTCAGAGGCCTCTGGCAAACGTCTCTGGTGAAGACGTGCGAAACTCACTCTGCAGGCAGTGTGGAACTGTGAGGGACTGAGGGTCAGCTCAACTCTCAGCAGTAAGATGTTTTTGGACAAGGCGTTCAAATACCTACTCACGTATGGAACTTAGTATGTAGCACCTGTCTACCCCAGGAATTACTAGGAAATCGCTTGATTGAGCTTGGAGGCACTCGTCTTGTGTGCCGGGAGATTCCAGTTACCTCTCCCAACACTTGCGTCAAGCAGCGAGCCTAGGCCTTTTGGAAGCGAAAGGTAGCGGCAGGCAGGATGTTGGGTTACAGGCCATAAGCTCAACTCTCAGAAGTGTGTATGCATGGGTGGCAGATGTCTGCTACCCACTCGGACATGGGAGTTGGAACCTAGCTACACTCCTATTGAAGAAGGACTTTGGAAATCGCTGTATTCAACTCAGATACACGGGAGTTCAGGCCCAATGCTTACACATGCTTTTCCCACAAACTATCCCAGCCACTAACAGAAGGAGGTTAGCAGGTAAGTCTACAGTCAGGCAGGATGCGGGAGGGTCCTGCCCTGTCCTCAGCTCTCACAGGGAAGCATGCCTAGAAGCCAGCTCTCAACTAGCTGCATTCTTATGACAGTGTGAAGGTAGCAGTATTCTGAGTAAGGCGGTTCCGAGATTACCACTCTACTGCACCTGGAGATACCCTCCAGGTCTGCATTGTTAACTTGCGTCTCAGAAGCCTGTGGCAAACGTCTCTGGTGAAGACCTGCGAAACTCACTCTGCAGGCAGTGTGGAACTGTGAGGGACTGAGGGTGAGCTCAACTCTCAGAAGTAAGATGCTTTTGGACAAGGCGTTCAGCTACATTCTCACGTATGGAACTTAGTATGTAGCACCTGTCTACCCCAGGAATTACTAGGCTATCGCTGGAACGAGCTTGGAGGCACTAGTCTTGTGTGCCGGGAGATTCCAATTACCTCTCCCAACACTTCCGTCAAACAGCGAGCCTAGGCCTTTTAGAAGTGAAAGGAACCAGCAGGCTGGATGGGGAGGTACAGGCCTTAAGCTCAACTCTCAGAAGTGTGTATGCAGGGGAGACAGATGTCTGCTACCCACTCTGACATGGGAGTTGGAAACTACCTACACTCTGATTGAAGAAGGCCATTGGAAATCGCTGTATTCAACTCAGATACACAGGAGTTCAGGCCCAATGCTTACACATGCTTTTCCCGCAACCTCTCTCAGCCACTAACATTAGGATGTTAGCAGCTGCGCCTACAGTCAGGCAGGATGCGGGTGGGTTCTGCCATGTCCTCAGCACTCCCAGGGAAGCATGCCTAGAAGCCAGCTCTCAACTAGCTGCATTCTTATGGCAGTGTGAGGGTAGCAGTATTCTGAGTCAGGAGGTTCCAAGATTACCACTCTACTGCACCTGGAGATACCCTCCAGGTCTGCATTGTTAACTTGCGTCTCAGAAGCCTGTGGCAAACGTCTCTGGTGAAGACTTGCGAAACTCACTCTGCAGGCAGTGTGGAACTGTGAGGGACTGAGGGTGAGCTCAACTCTCAGAAGTAAGATGTTTTTGGACAAGGCGTTCAACTACCTACTCACGTATGGAACTTAGTATGTAGCACCAGTCTACCCCAGGAATTACTAGGAAATCGCTTGATTGAGCTTGGAGGCACTCGTCTTGTGTGCCGGGAGATTCCAGTTACCTCTCCCAACACTTGCGTCAAGCAGCGAGCCTAGGCCTTTGGAAGCGAAAGGTAGCGGCAGGCAGGATGTTGGGTTACAGGCCATAAGCTCAACTCTCAGAAGTGTGTATGCATGGGTGGCAGATGTCTGCTACCCACTCGGACATGGGAGTTGGAACCTAGCTACACTCCTATTGAAGAAGGACTTTGGAAATCGCTGTATTCAACTCAGATACACGGGAGTTCAGGCCCAATGCTTACACATGCTTTTCCCACAAACTATCCCAGCCACTAACAGAAGGAGGTTAGCAGGTAAGTCTACAGTCAGGCAGGATGCGGGAGGGTCCTGCCCTGTCCTCAGCTCTCACAGGGAAGCATGCCTTGAAGCCAGCTCTCAACTAGCTGCATTCTTATGACAGTGTGAAGGTAGCAGTATTCTGAGTAAGGCGGTTCCGAGATTACCACTCTACTGCACCTGGAGATACCCTCCAGGTCTGCATTGTTAACTTGCGTCTCAGAAGCCTGTGGCAAACGTCTCTGGTGAAGACCTGCGAAACTCACTCTGCAGGCAGTGTGGAACTGTGAGGGACTGAGGGTGAGCTCAACTCTCAGAAGTAAGATGCTTTTGGACAAGGCGTTCAGCTACATTCTCACGTATGGAACTTAGTATGTAGCACCTGTCTACCCCAGGAATTACTAGGCTATCGCTGGAACGAGCTTGGAGGCACTAGTCTTGTGTGCCGGGAGATTCCAATTACCTCTCCCAACACTTCCGTCAAACAGCGAGCCTAGGCCTTTTAGAAGTGAAAGGAACCAGCAGGCTGGATGGGGAGGTACAGGCCTTAAGCTCAACTCTCAGAAGTGTGTATGCAGGGGAGACAGATGTCTGCTACCCACTCTGACATGGGAGTTGGAAACTACCTACACTCTGATTGAAGAAGGCCATTGGAAATCGCTGTATTCAACTCAGATACACAGGAGTTCAGACCCAATGCTTACACATGCTTTTCCCGCAACCTCTCTCAGCCACTAATATTAGGATGTTAGCAGCTGCGCCTACAGTCAGGCAGGATGCGGGTGGGTTCTGCCATGTCCTCAGCACTCCCAGGGAAGCATGCCTAGAAGCCAGCTCTCAACTAGCTGCATTCTTATGGCAGTGTGAAGGTAGCAGTATTCTGAGTCAGGAGGTTCCAAGATTACCACTCTACTGCACCTGGAGATACCCTCCAGGTCTGCATTGTTAACTTTCGTCTCAGAAGCCTGTGGCAAACGTCTCTGGTGAAGACTTGCGAAACTCACTCTGCAGGCACTGTGGAACTGTGAGGGACTGAGGGTCAGCTCAACTCTCAGAAGTAAGATGTTTTTGGACAAGGCGTTCAACTACCTACTCACGTATGGAACTTAGTATGTAGCACCAGTCTACCCCAGGAATTACTAGGAAATCGCTTGATTGAGCTTGGAGGCACTCGTCTTGTGTGCCGGTAGATTCCAGTTACCTCTCCCAACACTTGCGTCAAGCAGCGAGCCTAGGCCTTTTGGAAGCGAAAGGTAGCGGCAGGCAGGATGTTGGGTTACAGGCCATAAGCTCAACTCTCAGAAGTGTGTATGCATGGGTGGCAGATGTCTGCTACCCACTCGGACATGGGAGTTGGAACCTAGCTACACTCCTATTGAAGAAGGACTTTGGAAATCGCTGTATTCAACTCAGATACACGGGAGTTCAGGCCCAATGCTTACACATGCTTTTCCCACAAACTATCCCAGCCACTAACAGAAGGAGGTTAGCAGGTAAGTCTACAGTCAGGCAGGATGCGGGAGGGTCCTGCCCTGTCCTCAGCTCTCACAGGGAAGCATGCCTTGAAGCCAGCTCTCAACTAGCTGCATTCTTATGACAGTGTGAAGGTAGCAGTATTCTGAGTAAGGCGGTTCCGAGATTACCACTCTACTGCACCTGGAGATACCCTCCAGGTCTGCATTGTTAACTTGCGTCTCAGAAGCCTGTGGCAAACGTCTCTGGTGAAGACCTGCGAAACTCACTCTGCAGGCAGTGTGGAACTGTGAGGGACTGAGGGTGAGCTCAACTCTCAGAAGTAAGATGCTTTTGGACAAGGCGTTCAGCTACATTCTCACGTATGGAACTTAGTATGTAGCACCTGTCTACCCCAGGAATTACTAGGCTATCGCTGGAACGAGCTTGGAGGCACTAGTCTTGTGTGCCGGGAGATTCCAATTACCTCTCCCAACAATTCCGTCAAACAGCGAGCCTAGGGCTTTTAGAAGTGAAAGGAACCAGCAGGCTGGATGGGGAGGTACAGGCCTTAAGCTCAACTCTCAGAAGTGTGTATGCAGGGGAGACAGATGTCTGCTACCCACTCTGACATGGGAGTTGGAAACTACCTACACTCTGATTGAAGAAGGCCATTGGAAATCGCTGTATTCAACTCAGATACACAGGAGTTCAGGCCCAATGCTTACACAGCTTTTCCCGCAACCTCTCTCAGCCACTAACATTAGGATGTTAGCAGCTGCGCCTACAGTCAGGCAGGATGCGGGTGGGTTCTGCCCTGTCCTCAGCACTCCCAGGGAAGCATGCCTAGAAGCCAGCTCTCAACTAGCTGCATTCTTATGGCAGTGTGAAGGTAGCAGTATTCTGAGTAAGGAGGTTCCCAGATTACCACTCTACTGCACCTGGAGATACCCTCCAGGTCTGCATTGTTAACTTGCGTCTCAGAAGCCTGTGGCAAACGTCTCTGGTGAAGACTTGCGAAACTCACTCTGCAGGCAGTGTGGAACTGTGAGGGACTGAGGGTGAGCTCAACTCTCAGAAGTAAGATGTTTTTGGACAAGGCGTTCAACTACCTACTCACGTATGGAACTTAGTATGTAGTACCAGTCTACCCCAGGAATTACTAGGAAATCGCTTGATTGAGCTTGGAGGCACTCGTCTTGTGTGCCGGGAGATTCCAGTTACCTCTCCCAACACTTGCGTCAAGCAGCGAGCCTAGGCCTTTTGGAAGCGAAAGGTAGCGGCAGGCAGGATGTTGGGTTACAGGCCATAAGCTCAACTCTCAGAAGTGTGTATGCATGGGTGGCAGATGTCTGCAACCCACTCGGACATGGGAGTTGGAACCTAGCTACACTCCTATTGAAGAAGGACTTTGGAAATCGCTGTATTCAACTCAGATACACGGGAGTTCAGGCCCAATGCTTACACATGCTTTTCCCACAAACTATCCCAGCCACTAACAGAAGGAGGTTAGCAGGTAAGTCTACAGTCAGGCAGGATGCGGGAGGGTCCTGCCCTGTCCTCAGCTCTCACAGGGAAGCATGCCTTGAAGCCAGCTCTCAACTAGCTGCATTCTTATGACAGTGTGAAGGTAGCAGTATTCTGAGTAAGGAGGTTCCCAGATTACCACTCTGCTGCACCTGGAGATACCCTCCAGGTCTGCATTGTTAACTTGCGTCTCAGAGGCCTCTGGCAAACGTCTCTGGTGAAGACGTGCGAAACTCACTCTGCAGGCAGTGTGGAACTGTGAGGGACTGAGGGTCAGCTCAACTCTCAGCAGTAAGATGTTTTTGGACAAGGCGTTCAAATACCTACTCACGTATGGAACTTAGTATGTAGCACCAGTCTACCCCAGGAATTACTGGGAAATCGCTGGATTGAGCTTGGAGGCACTAGTCTTGTTGCCGGGAGATTCCAGTTACCTCTCCCAACACTTCGGTGAAGCAGCGAGCCTAGGCCTTTTGGAAGCGAAAGCTAGCTGCAGGCAGGAGGTAGGGTTACAGGCCATAAGCTCAACTCTCAGAAGTGTGTATGCATGGGAGGCAGATGTCTTCTACCCACTCGTACATGCGAGTGGGAACCTACTACACTCTGATGAAAAAGGACTTTGGAAATTGCTGTATTCAACTCAGATACACGTGGGTTCAGGCACAACGATTCCACATGCTTTTCTCACAACCTTTCCCTGCCACTAACATGAGGACGTTAGCAGCTCCTTCTACAGTCAAGCAGGATGCGGGAGGGTTGTGCCCTGTCCTTAGCTCTCACAGGGAAGCATGTCTTGAAGCCAGCGGTCAACTAGCTGCATACTTATGGCAGGGTCAAGGTAGCAGTATTCTGAGACAGGAGGTTCCCAGATTACCACTCTACTGCACCTGGAGATACCCTCCAGGTCTGCATTGTTAACTTGCGTCTCAGAGGCCTCTGGCAAACGTCTCTGGTGAAGACGTGCGAAACTCACTCTGCAGGCAGTGTGGAACTGTGAGGGACTGAGGGTCAGCTCAACTCTCAGCAGTAAGATGTTTTTGGACAAGGCGTTCAAATACCTACTCACGTATGGAACTTAGTATGTAGCACCAGTCTACCCCAGGAATTACTAGGAAATCGCTTGATTGAGCTTGGAGGCACTCGTCTTGTGTGCCGGGAGATTCCAGTTACCTCTCCCAACACTTGCGTCAAGCAGCGAGCCTAGGCCTTTTGGAAGCGAAAGGTAGCGGCAGGCAGGATGTTGGGTTACAGGCCATAAGCTCAACTCTCAGAAGTGTGTATGCATGGGTGGCAGATGTCTGCTACCCACTCGGACATGGGAGTTGGAACCTAGCTACACTCCTATTGAAGAAGGACTTTGGAAATCGCTGTATTCAACTCAGATACACGGGAGTTCAGGCCCAATGCTTACACATGCTTTTCCCACAAACTATCCCAGCCACTAACAGAAGGAGGTTAGCAGGTAAGTCTACAGTCAGGCAGGATGCGGGAGGGTCCTGCCCTGTCCTCAGCTCTCACAGGGAAGCATGCCTAGAAGCCAGCTCTCAACTAGCTGCATTCTTATGACAGTGTGAAGGTAGCAGTATTCTGAGTAAGGCGGTTCCGAGATTACCAGTCTACTGCACCTGGAGATACCCTCCAGGTCTGCATTGTTAACTTGCGTCTCAGAAGCCTGTGGCAAACGTCTCTGGTGAAGACCTGCGAAACTCACTCTGCAGGCAGTGTGGAACTGTGAGGGACTGAGGGTGAGCTCAACTCTCAGAAGTAAGATGCTTTTGGACAAGGCGTTCAGCTACATTCTCACGTATGGAACTTAGTATGTAGCACCTGTCTACCCCAGGAATTACTAGGCTATCGCTGGAACGAGCTTGGAGGCACTAGTCTTGTGTGCCGGGAGATTCCAATTACCTCTCCCAACACTTCCGTCAAACAGCGAGCCTAGGCCTTTTAGAAGTGAAAGGAACCAGCAGGCTGGATGGGGAGGTACAGGCCTTAAGCTCAACTCTCAGAAGTGTGTATGCAGGGGAGACAGATGTCTGCTACCCACTCTGACATGGGAGTTGGAAACTACCTACACTCTGATTGAAGAAGGCCATTGGAAATCGCTGTATTCAACTCAGATACACAGGAGTTCAGGCCCAATGCTTACACATGCTTTTCCCGCAACCTCTCTCAGCCACTAACATTAGGATGTTAGCAGCTGCGCCTACAGTCAGGCAGGATGCGGGTGGGTTCTGCCATGTCCTCAGCACTCCCAGGGAAGCATGCCTAGAAGCCAGCTCTCAACTAGCTGCATTCTTATGGCAGTGTGAGGGTAGCAGTATTCTGAGTCAGGAGGTTCCAAGATTACCACTCTACTGCACCTGGAGATACCCTCCAGGTCTGCATTGTTAACTTGCGTCTCAGAAGCCTGTGGCAAACGTCTCTGGTGAAGACTTGCGAAACTCACTCTGCAGGCAGTGTGGAACTGTGAGGGACTGAGGGTGAGCTCAACTCTCAGAAGTAAGATGTTTTTGGACAAGGCGTTCAACTACCTACTCACGTATGGAACTTAGTATGTAGCACCAGTCTACCCCAGGAATTACTAGGAAATCGCTTGATTGAGCTTGGAGGCACTCGTCTTGTGTGCCGGGAGATTCCAGTTACCTCTCCCAACACTTGCGTCAAGCAGCGAGCCTAGGCCTTTGGAAGCGAAAGGTAGCGGCAGGCAGGATGTTGGGTTACAGGCCATAAGCTCAACTCTCAGAAGTGTGTATGCATGGGTGGCAGATGTCTGCTACCCACTCGGACATGGGAGTTGGAACCTAGCTACACTCCTATTGAAGAAGGACTTTGGAAATCGCTGTATTCAACTCAGATACACGGGAGTTCAGGCCCAATGCTTACACATGCTTTTCCCACAAACTATCCCAGCCACTAACAGAAGGAGGTTAGCAGGTAAGTCTACAGTCAGGCAGGATGCGGGAGGGTCCTGCCCTGTCCTCAGCTCTCACAGGGAAGCATGCCTTGAAGCCAGCTCTCAACTAGCTGCATTCTTATGACAGTGTGAAGGTAGCAGTATTCTGAGTAAGGCGGTTCCGAGATTACCACTCTACTGCACCTGGAGATACCCTCCAGGTCTGCATTGTTAACTTGCGTCTCAGAAGCCTGTGGCAAACGTCTCTGGTGAAGACCTGCGAAACTCACTCTGCAGGCAGTGTGGAACTGTGAGGGACTGAGGGTGAGCTCAACTCTCAGAAGTAAGATGCTTTTGGACAAGGCGTTCAGCTACATTCTCACGTATGGAACTTAGTATGTAGCACCTGTCTACCCCAGGAATTACTAGGCTATCGCTGGAACGAGCTTGGAGGCACTAGTCTTGTGTGCCGGGAGATTCCAATTACCTCTCCCAACAATTCCGTCAAACAGCGAGCCTAGGGCTTTTAGAAGTGAAAGGAACCAGCAGGCTGGATGGGGAGGTACAGGCCTTAAGCTCAACTCTCAGAAGTGTGTATGCAGGGGAGACAGATGTCTGCTACCCACTCTGACATGGGAGTTGGAAACTACCTACACTCTGATTGAAGAAGGCCATTGGAAATCGCTGTATTCAACTCAGATACACAGGAGTTCAGGCCCAATGCTTACACATGCTTTTCCCGCAACCTCTCTCAGCCACTAACATTAGGATGTTAGCAGCTGCGCCTACAGTCAGGCAGGATGCGGGTGGGTTCTGCCATGTCCTCAGCACTCCCAGGGAAGCAAGCCTAGAAGCCAGCTCTCAACTAGCTGCATTCTTATGGCAGTGTGAAGGTAGCAGTATTCTGAGTCAGGAGGTTCCAAGATTACCACTCTACTGCACCTGGAGATACCCTCCAGGTCTGCATTGTTAACTTGCGTCTCAGAAGCCTGTGGCAAACGTCTCTGGTGAAGACCTGCGAAACTCACTCTGCAGGCAGTGTGGAACTGTGAGGGACTGAGGGTGAGCTCAACTCTCAGAAGTAAGATGCTTTTGGACAAGGCGTTCAGCTACCTTCTCACGTATGGAACTTAGTATGTAGCAGCAGTCTACCACACGAATTACTAGGCAATCGCTGGAATGAGCTTGGAGTCCCTAGTCTTGTGTGCCGGGAGATTCCAATTACCTCTCCCAACACTTCCGTCAAACAGCGAGCCTAGGCCTTTTAGAAGTGAAAGGAACCAGCAGGCTGGATGGGGAGGTACAGGCCTTAAGCTCAACTCTCAGAAGTGTGTATG
Organism: Canis lupus baileyi; assembly: GCF_048164855.1. Classification (NCBI taxonomy): domain Eukaryota; kingdom Metazoa; phylum Chordata; class Mammalia; order Carnivora; family Canidae; genus Canis; species Canis lupus. The sequence continues at coordinate 607,905 of NW_027326457.1, read as the reverse complement.
CAGGGGAGACAGATGTCTGCTACCCACTCTGACATGGGAGTTGGAAACTACCTACACTCTGATTGAAGAAGGCCATTGGAAATCGCTGTATTCAACTCAGATACACAGGAGTTCAGGCCCAATGCTTACACATGCTTTTCCCGCAACCTCTCTCAGCCACTAACATTAGGATGTTAGCAGCTGCGCCTACAGTCAGGCAGGATGCGGGTGGGTTCTGCCCTGTCCTCAGCACTCCCAGGGAAGCATGCCTAGAAGCCAGCTCTCAACTAGCTGCATTCTTATGGCAGTGTGAAGGTAGCAGTATTCTGAGTAAGGAGGTTCCCAGATTACCACTCTACTGCACCTGGAGATACCCTCCAGGTCTGCATTGTTAACTTGCGTCTCAGAAGCCTGTGGCAAACGTCTCTGGTGAAGACTTGCGAAACTCACTCTGCAGGCAGTGTGGAACTGTGAGGGACTGAGGGTGAGCTCAACTCTCAGAAGTAAGATGTTTTTGGACAAGGCGTTCAACTACCTACTCACGTATGGAACTTAGTATGTAGTACCAGTCTACCCCAGGAATTACTAGGAAATCGCTTGATTGAGCTTGGAGGCACTCGTCTTGTGTGCCGGGAGATTCCAGTTACCTCTCCCAACACTTGCGTCAAGCAGCGAGCCTAGGCCTTTTGGAAGCGAAAGGTAGCGGCAGGCAGGATGTTGGGTTACAGGCCATAAGCTCAACTCTCAGAAGTGTGTATGCATGGGTGGCAGATGTCTGCAACCCACTCGGACATGGGAGTTGGAACCTAGCTACACTCCTATTGAAGAAGGACTTTGGAAATCGCTGTATTCAACTCAGATACACGGGAGTTCAGGCCCAATGCTTACACATGCTTTTCCCACAAACTATCCCAGCCACTAACAGAAGGAGGTTAGCAGGTAAGTCTACAGTCAGGCAGGATGCGGGAGGGTCCTGCCCTGTCCTCAGCTCTCACAGGGAAGCATGCCTTGAAGCCAGCTCTCAACTAGCTGCATTCTTATGACAGTGTGAAGGTAGCAGTATTCTGAGTAAGGAGGTTCCCAGATTACCACTCTGCTGCACCTGGAGATACCCTCCAGGTCTGCATTGTTAACTTGCGTCTCAGAGGCCTCTGGCAAACGTCTCTGGTGAAGACGTGCGAAACTCACTCTGCAGGCAGTGTGGAACTGTGAGGGACTGAGGGTCAGCTCAACTCTCAGCAGTAAGATGTTTTTGGACAAGGCGTTCAAATACCTACTCACGTATGGAACTTAGTATGTAGCACCAGTCTACCCCAGGAATTACTGGGAAATCGCTGGATTGAGCTTGGAGGCACTAGTCTTGTTGCCGGGAGATTCCAGTTACCTCTCCCAACACTTCGGTGAAGCAGCGAGCCTAGGCCTTTTGGAAGCGAAAGCTAGCTGCAGGCAGGAGGTAGGGTTACAGGCCATAAGCTCAACTCTCAGAAGTGTGTATGCATGGGAGGCAGATGTCTTCTACCCACTCGTACATGCGAGTGGGAACCTACTACACTCTGATGAAAAAGGACTTTGGAAATTGCTGTATTCAACTCAGATACACGTGGGTTCAGGCACAACGATTCCACATGCTTTTCTCACAACCTTTCCCTGCCACTAACATGAGGACGTTAGCAGCTCCTTCTACAGTCAAGCAGGATGCGGGAGGGTTGTGCCCTGTCCTTAGCTCTCACAGGGAAGCATGTCTTGAAGCCAGCGGTCAACTAGCTGCATACTTATGGCAGGGTCAAGGTAGCAGTATTCTGAGACAGGAGGTTCCCAGATTACCACTCTACTGCACCTGGAGATACCCTCCAGGTCTGCATTGTTAACTTGCGTCTCAGAGGCCTCTGGCAAACGTCTCTGGTGAAGACGTGCGAAACTCACTCTGCAGGCAGTGTGGAACTGTGAGGGACTGAGGGTCAGCTCAACTCTCAGCAGTAAGATGTTTTTGGACAAGGCGTTCAAATACCTACTCACGTATGGAACTTAGTATGTAGCACCTGTCTACCCCAGGAATTACTAGGAAATCGCTTGATTGAGCTTGGAGGCACTCGTCTTGTGTGCCGGGAGATTCCAGTTACCTCTCCCAACACTTGCGTCAAGCAGCGAGCCTAGGCCTTTTGGAAGCGAAAGGTAGCGGCAGGCAGGATGTTGGGTTACAGGCCATAAGCTCAACTCTCAGAAGTGTGTATGCATGGGTGGCAGATGTCTGCTACCCACTCGGACATGGGAGTTGGAACCTAGCTACACTCCTATTGAAGAAGGACTTTGGAAATCGCTGTATTCAACTCAGATACACGGGAGTTCAGGCCCAATGCTTACACATGCTTTTCCCACAAACTATCCCAGCCACTAACAGAAGGAGGTTAGCAGGTAAGTCTACAGTCAGGCAGGATGCGGGAGGGTCCTGCCCTGTCCTCAGCTCTCACAGGGAAGCATGCCTAGAAGCCAGCTCTCAACTAGCTGCATTCTTATGACAGTGTGAAGGTAGCAGTATTCTGAGTAAGGCGGTTCCGAGATTACCACTCTACTGCACCTGGAGATACCCTCCAGGTCTGCATTGTTAACTTGCGTCTCAGAAGCCTGTGGCAAACGTCTCTGGTGAAGACCTGCGAAACTCACTCTGCAGGCAGTGTGGAACTGTGAGGGACTGAGGGTGAGCTCAACTCTCAGAAGTAAGATGCTTTTGGACAAGGCGTTCAGCTACATTCTCACGTATGGAACTTAGTATGTAGCACCTGTCTACCCCAGGAATTACTAGGCTATCGCTGGAACGAGCTTGGAGGCACTAGTCTTGTGTGCCGGGAGATTCCAATTACCTCTCCCAACACTTCCGTCAAACAGCGAGCCTAGGCCTTTTAGAAGTGAAAGGAACCAGCAGGCTGGATGGGGAGGTACAGGCCTTAAGCTCAACTCTCAGAAGTGTGTATGCAGGGGAGACAGATGTCTGCTACCCACTCTGACATGGGAGTTGGAAACTACCTACACTCTGATTGAAGAAGGCCATTGGAAATCGCTGTATTCAACTCAGATACACAGGAGTTCAGGCCCAATGCTTACACATGCTTTTCCCGCAACCTCTCTCAGCCACTAACATTAGGATGTTAGCAGCTGCGCCTACAGTCAGGCAGGATGCGGGTGGGTTCTGCCATGTCCTCAGTACTCCCAGGGAAGCATGCCTAGAAGCCAGCTCTCAACTAGCTGCATTCTTATGGCAGTGTGAGGGTAGCAGTATTCTGAGTCAGGAGGTTCCAAGATTACCACTCTACTGCACCTGGAGATACCCTCCAGGTCTGCATTGTTAACTTGCGTCTCAGAAGCCTGTGGCAAACGTCTCTGGTGAAGACTTGCGAAACTCACTCTGCAGGCAGTGTGGAACTGTGAGGGACTGAGGGTGAGCTCAACTCTCAGAAGTAAGATGTTTTTGGACAAGGCGTTCAACTACCTACTCACGTATGGAACTTAGTATGTAGCACCAGTCTACCCCAGGAATTACTAGGAAATTGCTTGATTGAGCTTGGAGGCACTCGTCTTGTGTGCCGGGAGATTCCAGTTACCTCTCCCAACACTTGCGTCAAGCAGCGAGCCTAGGCCTTTTGGAAGCGAAAGGTAGCGGCAGGCAGGATGTTGGGTTACAGGCCATAAGCTCAACTCTCAGAAGTGTGTATGCATGGGTGGCAGATGTCTGCTACCCACTCGGACATGGGAGTTGGAACCTAGCTACACTCCTATTGAAGAAGGACTTTGGAAATCGCTGTATTCAACTCAGATACACGGGAGTTCAGGCCCAATGCTTACACATGCTTTTCCCACAAACTATCCCAGCCACTAACAGAAGGAGGTTAGCAGGTAAGTCTACAGTCAGGCAGGATGCGGGAGGGTCCTGCCCTGTCCTCAGCTCTCACAGGGAAGCATGCCTTGAAGCCAGCTCTCAACTAGCTGCATTCTTATGACAGTGTGAAGGTAGCAGTATTCTGAGTAAGGCGGTTCCGAGATTACCACTCTACTGCACCTGGAGATACCCTCCAGGTCTGCATTGTTAACTTGCGTCTCAGAAGCCTGTGGCAAACGTCTCTGGTGAAGACCTGCGAAACTCACTCTGCAGGCAGTGTGGAACTGTGAGGGACTGAGGGTGAGCTCAACTCTCAGAAGTAAGATGCTTTTGGACAAGGCGTTCAGCTACATTCTCACGTATGGAACTTAGTATGTAGCGCCAGTCTACCCCAGGAATTACTGGGAAATCGCTGGATTGAGCTTGGAGGCACTAGTCTTGTTGCCGGGAGATTCCAATTACCTCTCCCAACACTTCCGTCAAACAGCGAGCCTAGGCCTTTTAGAAGTGAAAGGAACCAGCAGGCTGGATGGGGAGGTACAGGCCTTAAGCTCAACTCTCAGAAGTGTGTATGCAGGGGAGACAGATGTCTGCTACCCACTCTGACATGGGATTTGGAAACTACCTACACTCTGATTGAAGAAGGCCATTGGAAATCGCTGTATTCAACTCAGATACACAGGAGTTCAGGCCCAATGCTTACACATGCTTTTCCCGCAACCTCTCTCAGCCACTAACATTAGGAGGTTAGCAGCTGCGCCTACAGTCAGGCAGGATGCGGGTGGGTTCTGCCATGTCCTCAGCACTCCCAGGGAAGCAAGCCTAGAAGCCAGCTCTCAACTAGCTGCATTCTTATGGCAGTGTGAAGGTAGCAGTATTCTGAGTCAGGAGGTTCCAAGATTACCACTCTACTGCACCTGGAGATACCCTCCAGGTCTGCATTGTTAACTTGCGTCTCAGAAGCCTGTGGCAAACGTCTCTGGTGAAGACCTGCGAAACTCACTCTGCAGGCAGTGTGGAACTGTGAGGGACTGAGGGTGAGCTCAACTCTCAGAAGTAAGAGGCTTTTGGACAAGGCGTTCAGCTACCTTCTCACGTATGGAACTTAGTATGTAGCAGCAGTCTACCACACGAATTACTAGGCAATCGCTTGATTGAGCTTGGAGGCACTCGTCTTCTGTGCCGGGAGATTCCAATTACCTCCCCCAACACTTCCGTCAAACAGCGAGCCTAGGCCTTTTAGAAGTGAAAGGAACCAGCAGGCTGGATGGGGAGGTACAGGCCTTAAGCTCAACTCTCAGAAGTGTGTATGCAGGGGAGACAGATGTCTGCTACCCACTCTGACATGGGAGTTGGAAACTACCTACACTCTGATTGAAGAAGGCCATTGGAAATCGCTGTATTCAACTCAGATACACAGGAGTTCAGGCCCAATGCTTACACATGCTTTTCCCGCAACCTCTCTCAGCCACTAACATTAGGATGTTAGCAGCTGCGCCTACAGTCAGGCAGGATGCGGGTGGGTTCTGCCATGTCCTCAGCACTCCCAGGGAAGCATGCCTAGAAGCCAGCTCTCAACTAGCTGCATTCTTATGGCAGTGTGAAGGTAGCAGTATTCTGAGTCAGGAGGTTCCCAGATTACCACTCTACTGCACCTGGAGATACCCTCCAGGTCTGCATTGTTAACTTGCGTCTCAGAAGCCTGTGGCAAACGTCTCTGGTGAAGACGTCCGAAACTCACTCTGCAGGCAGTGTGGAACTGTGAGGGACTGAGGGTGAGCTCAACTCTCAGAAGTAAGATGTTTTTGGACAAGGCGTTCAACTACCTACTCACGTATGGAACTTAGTATGTAGCACCAGTCTACCCCAGGAATTACTAGGAAATCGCTTGATTGATCTTGGAGGCACTCGTCTTGTGTGCCGGGAGATTCCAGTTACCTCTCCCAACACTTGCGTCAAGCAGCGAGCCTAGGCCTTTTGGAAGCGAAAGGTAGCGGCAGGCAGGATGTTGGGTTACAGGCCATAAGCTCAACTCTCAGAAGTGTGTATGCATGGGTGGCAGATGTCTGCTACCCACTCGGACATGGGAGTTGGAACCTAGCTACACTCCTATTGAAGAAGGACTTTGGAAATCGCTGTATTCAACTCAGATACACGGGAGTTCAGGCCCAATGCTTACACATGCTTTTCCCACAAACTATCCCAGCCACTAACAGAAGGAGGTTAGCAGGTAAGTCTACAGTCAGGCAGGATGCGGGAGGGTCCTGCCCTGTCCTCAGCTCTCACAGGGAAGCATGCCTAGAAGCCAGCTCTAAGCTATCTGCATTCTTATGACAGTGTGAAGGTAGCAGTATTCTGAGTAAGGCGGTTCCGAGATTACCACTCTACTGCACCTGGAGATACCCTCCAGGTCTGCATTGTTAACTTGCGTCTCAGAAGCCTGTGGCAAACGTCTCTGGTGAAGACCTGCGAAACTCACTCTGCAGGCAGTGTGGAACTGTGAGGGACTGAGGGTGAGCTCAACTCTCAGAAGTAAGATGCTTTTGGACAAGGCGTTCAGCTACATTCTCACGTATGGAACTTAGTATGTAGCACCTGTCTACCCCAGGAATTACTAGGCTATCGCTGGAACGAGCTTGGAGGCACTAGTCTTGTGTGCCGGGAGATTCCAATTACCTCTCCCAACACTTCCGTCAAACAGCGAGCCTAGGCCTTTTAGAAGTGAAAGGAACCAGCAGGCTGGATGGGGAGGTACAGGCCTTAAGCTCAACTCTCAGAAGTGTGTATGCAGGGGAGACAGATGTCTGCTACCCACTCTGACATGGGAGTTGGAAACTACCTACACTCTGATTGAAGAAGGCCATTGGAAATCGCTGTATTCAACTCAGATACACAGGAGTTCAGGCCCAATGCTTACATATGCTTTTCCCGCAACCTCTCTCAGCCACTAACATTAGGATGTTAGCAGCTGCGCCTACAGTCAGGCAGGATGCGGGTGGGTTCTGCCATGTCCTCAGCACTCCCAGGGAAGCATGCCTAGAAGCCAGCTCTCAACTAGCTGCATTCTTATGGCAGTGTGAAGGTAGCAGTATTCTGAGTCAGGAGGTTCCAAGATTACCACTCTACTGCACCTGGAGATACCCTCCAGGTCTGCATTGTTAACTTGCGTCTCAGAAGCCTGTGGCAAACGTCTCTGGTGAAGACTTGCGAAACTCACTCTGCAGGCAGTGTGGAACTGTGAGGGACTGAGGGTGAGCTCAACTCTCAGAAGTAAGATGTTTTTGGACAAGGCGTTCAACTACCTACTCACGTATGGAACTTAGTATGTAGCACCAGTCTACCCCAGGAATTACTAGGAAATCGCTTGATTGAGCTTGGAGGCACTCGTCTTGTGTGCCGGGAGATTCCAGTTACCTCTCCCAACACTTGCGTCAAGCAGCGAGCCTAGGCCTTTTGGAAGCAAAAGGTAGCGGCAGGCAGGATGTTGGGTTACAGGCCATAAGCTCAACTCTCAGAAGTGTGTATGCATGGGTGGCAGATGTCTGCTACCCTCTCGGACATGGGAGTTGGAACCTAGCTACACTCCTATTGAAGAAGGACTTTGGAAATCGCTGTATTCAACTCAGATACACGGGAGTTCAGGCCCAATGCTTACACATGCTTTTCCCACAAACTATCCCAGCCACTAACAGAAGGAGGTTAGCAGGTAAGTCTACAGTCAGGCAGGATGCGGGAGGGTCCTGCCCTGTCCTCAGCTCTCAAAGGGAAGCATGCCTTGAAGCCAGCTCTCAACTAGCTGCATTCTTATGACAGTGTGAAGGTAGCAGTATTCTGAGTAAGGCGGTTCCGAGATTACCACTCTACTGCACCTGGAGATACCCTCCAGGTCTGCATTGTTAACTTGCGTCTCAGAAGCCTGTGGCAAACGTCTCTGGTGAAGACCTGCGAAACTCACTCTGCAGGCAGTGTGGAACTGTGAGGGACTGAGGGTGAGCTCAACTCTCAGAAGTAAGATGCTTTTGGACAAGGCGTTCAGCTACATTCTCACGTATGGAACTTAGTATGTAGCACCTGTCTACCCCAGGAATTACTAGGCTGTCGCTGGAACGAGCTTGGAGGCACTAGTCTTGTGTGCCGGGAGATTCCAATTACCTCTCCCAACACTTCCGTCAAACAGCGAGCCTAGGCCTTTTAGAAGTGAAAGGAACCAGCAGGCTGGATGGGGAGGTACAGGCCTTAAGCTCAACTCTCAGAAGTGTGTATGCAGGGGAGACAGATGTCTGCTACCCACTCTGACATGGGAGTTGGAAACTACCTACACTCTGATTGAAGAAGGCCATTGGAAATCGCTGTATTCAACTCAGATACACAGGAGTTCAGGCCCAATGCTTACACATGCTTTTCCCGCAACCTCTCGCAGCCACTAACATTAGGATGTTAGCAGCTGCGCCTACAGTCAGGCAGGATGCGGGTGGGTTCTGCCATGTCCTCAGCACTCCCAGGGAAGCAAGCCTAGAAGCCAGCTCTCAACTAGCTGCATTCTTATGGCAGTGTGAAGGTAGCAGTATTCTGAGTCAGGAGGTTCCAAGATTACCACTCTGCTGCACCTGGAGATACCCTCCAGGTCTGCATTGTTAACTTGCGTCTCAGAGGCCTCTGGCAAACGTCTCTGGTGAAGACGTGCGAAACTCACTCTGCAGGCAGTGTGGAACTGTGAGGGACTGAGGGTCAGCTCAACTCTCAGCAGTAAGATGTTTTTGGACAAGGCGTTCAAATACCTACTCACGTATGGAACTTAGTATGTAGCACCAGTCTACCCAAGGAATTACTGGGAAATCGCTGGATGGAGCTTGGAGGCACTAGTCTTGTTGCCGGGAGATTCCAGTTACCTCTCCCAACACTTCGGTGAAGCAGCGAGCCTAGGCCTTTTGGAAGCGAAAGCTAGCTGCAGGCAGGAGGTAGGGTTACAGGCCATAAGCTCAACTCTCAGAAGTGTGTATGCATGGGAGGCAGATGTCTGCTACCCACTCGTACATGCGAGTGGGAACCTACTACACTCTGATGAAAAAGGACTTTGAAAATTGCTGTATTCAACTCAGATACACGTGGGTTCAGGCACAACGATTCCACATGCTTTTCTCACAACCTTTCCCTGCCACTAACATGAGGACGTTAGCAGCTCCTTCTACAGTCAAGCAGGATGCGGGAGGGTTGTGCCCTGTCCTTAGCTCTCACAGGGAACCATGTCTTGAAGCCAGCGGTCAACTAGCTGCATACTTATGGCAGGGTCAAGGTAGCAGTATTCTGAGACAGGAGGTTCCCAGATTACCACTCTACTGCACCTGGAGATACCCTCCAGGTCTGCATTGTTAACTTGCGTCTCAGAGGCCTCTGGCAAACGTCTCTGGTGAAGACGTGCGAAACTCACTCTGCAGGCAGTGTGGAACTGTGAGGGACTGAGGGTCAGCTCAACTCTCAGCAGTAAGATGTTTTTGGACAAGGCGTTCAAATACCTACTCACGTATGGAACTTAGTATGTAGCACCAGTCTACCCCAGGAATTACTAGGAAATCGCTTGATTGAGCTTGGAGGCACTCGTCTTGTGTGCCGGGAGATTCCAGTTACCTCTCCCAACACTTGCGTCAAGCAGCGAGCCTAGGCCTTTTGGAAGCGAAAGGTAGCGGCAGGCAGGATGTTGGGTTACAGGCCATAAGCTCAACTCTCAGAAGTGTGTATGCATGGGTGGCAGATGTCTGCTACCCACTCGGACATGGGAGTTGGAACCTAGCTACACTCCTATTGAAGAAGGACTTTGGAAATCGCTGTATTCAACTCAGATACACGGGAGTTCAGGCCCAATGCTTACACATGCTTTTCCCACAAACTATCCCAGCCACTAACAGAAGGAGGTTAGCAGGTAAGTCTACAGTCAGGCAGGATGCGGGAGGGTCCTGCCCTGTCCTCAGCTCTCACAGGGAAGCATGCCTTGAAGCCAGCTCTCAACTAGCTGCATTCTTATGACAGTGTGAAGGTAGCAGTATTCTGAGTAAGGCGGTTCCGAGATTACCACTCTACTGCACCTGGAGATACCCTCCAGGTCTGCATTGTTAACTTGCGTCTCAGAAGCCTGTGGCAAACGTCTCTGGTGAAGACCTGCGAAACTCACTCTGCAGGCAGTGTGGAACTGTGAGGGACTGAGGGTGAGCTCAACTCTCAGAAGTAAGATGCTTTTGGACAAGGCGTTCAGCTACCTTCTCACGTATGGAACTTAGTATGTAGCACCAGTCTACCACACGAATTACTAGGCAATCGCTGGAATGAGCTTGGAGGCCCTAGTCTTGTGTGCCGGGAGATTCCAATTACCTCTCCCAACACTTCCGTCAAACAGCGAGCCTAGGCCTTTTAGAAGTGAAAGGAACCAGCAGGCTGGATGGGGAGGTACAGGCCTTAAGCTCAACTCTCAGAAGTGTGTATGCAGGGGAGACAGATGTCTGCTACCCACTCTGACATGGGAGTTGGAAACTACCTACACTCTGATTGAAGAAGGCCATTGGAAATCGCTGTATTCAACTCAGATACACAGGAGTTCAGGCCCAATGCTTACACATGCTTTTCCCGCAACCTCTCTCAGCCACTAACATTAGGATGTTAGCAGCTGCGCCTACAGTCAGGCAGGATGCGGGTGGGTTCTGCCCTGTCCTCAGCACTCCCAGGGAAGCATGCCTAGAAGCCAGCTCTCAACTAGCTGCATTCTTATGGCAGTGTGAAGGTAGCAGTATTCTGAGTAAGGAGGTTCCCAGATTACCACTCTACTGCACCTGGAGATACCCTCCAGGTCTGCATTGTTAACTTGCGTCTCAGAAGCCTCTGGCAAACGTCTCTGGTGAAGACGTCCGAAACTCACTCTGCAGGCAGTGTGGAACTGTGAGGGACTGAGGGTGAGCTCAACTCTCAGAAGTAAGATGTTTTTGGACAAGGCGTTCAACTACCTACTCACGTATGGAACTTAGTATGTAGCACCAGTCTACCCCAGGAATTACTAGGAAATCGCTTGATTGAGCTTGGAGGCACTCGTCTTGTGTGCCGGGAGATTCCAGTTACCTCTCCCAACACTTGCGTCAAGCAGCGAGCCTAGGCCTTTTGGAAGCGAAAGGTAGCGGCAGGCAGGATGTTGGGTTACAGGCCATAAGCTCAACTCTCAGAAGTGTGTATGCATGGGTGGCAGATGTCTGCTACCCACTCGGACATGGGAGTTGGAACCTAGCTACACTCCTATTGAAGAAGGACTTTGGAAATCGCTGTATTCAACTCAGATACACGGGAGTTCAGGCCCAATGCTTACACATGCTTTTCCCACAAACTATCCCAGCCACTAACAGAAGGAGGTTAGCAGGTAAGTCTACAGTCAGGCAGGATGCGGGAGGGTCCTGCCCTGTCCTCAGCTCTCACAGGGAAGCATGCCTTGAAGCCAGCTCTCAACTAGCTGCATTCTTATGACAGTGTGAAGGTAGCAGTATTCTGAGTAAGGAGGTTCCCAGATTACCACTCTGCTGCACCTGGAGATACCCTCCAGGTCTGCATTGTTAACTTGCGTCTCAGAGGCCTCTGGCAAACGTCTCTGGTGAAGACGTGCGAAACTCACTCTGCAGGCAGTGTGGAACTGTGAGGGACTGAGGGTCAGCTCAACTCTCAGCAGTAAGATGTTTTTGGACAAGGCGTTCAAATACCTACTCACGTATGGAACTTAGTATGTAGCACCAGTCTACCCAAGGAATTACTGGGAAATCGCTGGATGGAGCTTGGAGGCACTAGTCTTGTTGCCGGGAGATTCCAGTTACCTCTCCCAACACTTCGGTGAAGCAGCGAGCCTAGGCCTTTTGGAAGCGAAAGCTAGCTGCAGGCAGGAGGTAGGGTTACAGGCCATAAGCTCAACTCTCAGAAGTGTGTATGCATGGGAGGCAGATGTCTGCTACCCACTCGTACATGCGAGTGGGAACCTACTACACTCTGATGAAAAAGGACTTTGAAAATTGCTGTATTCAACTCAGATACACGTGGGTTCAGGCACAACGATTCCACATGCTTTTCTCACAACCTTTCCCTGCCACTAACATGAGGACGTTAGCAGCTCCTTCTACAGTCAAGCAGGATGCGGGAGGGTTGTGCCCTGTCCTTAGCTCTCACAGGGAACCATGTCTTGAAGCCAGCGGTCAACTAGCTGCATACTTATGGCAGGGTCAAGGTAGCAGTATTCTGAGACAGGAGGTTCCCAGATTACCACTCTACTGCACCTGGAGATACCCTCCAGGTCTGCATTGTTAACTTGCGTCTCAGAGGCCTCTGGCAAACGTCTCTGGTGAAGACGTGCGAAACTCACTCTGCAGGCAGTGTGGAACTGTGAGGGACTGAGGGTCAGCTCAACTCTCAGCAGTAAGATGTTTTTGGACAAGGCGTTCAAATACCTACTCACGTATGGAACTTAGTATGTAGCACCAGTCTACCCCAGGAATTACTAGGAAATCGCTTGATTGAGCTTGGAGGCACTCGTCTTGTGTGCCGGGAGATTCCAGTTACCTCTCCCAACACTTGCGTCAAGCAGCGAGCCTAGGCCTTTTGGAAGCGAAAGGTAGCGGCAGGCAGGATGTTGGGTTACAGGCCATAAGCTCAACTCTCAGAAGTGTGTATGCATGGGTGGCAGATGTCTGCTACCCACTCGGACATGGGAGTTGGAACCTAGCTACACTCCTATTGAAGAAGGACTTTGGAAATCGCTGTATTCAACTCAGATACACGGGAGTTCAGGCCCAATGCTTACACATGCTTTTCCCACAAACTATCCCAGCCACTAACAGAAGGAGGTTAGCAGGTAAGTCTACAGTCAGGCAGGATGCGGGAGGGTCCTGCCCTGTCCTCAGCTCTCACAGGGAAGCATGCCTTGAAGCCAGCTCTCAACTAGCTGCATTCTTATGACAGTGTGAAGGTAGCAGTATTCTGAGTAAGGCGGTTCCGAGATTACCACTCTACTGCACCTGGAGATACCCTCCAGGTCTGCATTGTTAACTTGCGTCTCAGAAGCCTGTGGCAAACGTCTCTGGTGAAGACCTGCGAAACTCACTCTGCAGGCAGTGTGGAACTGTGAGGGACTGAGGGTGAGCTCAACTCTCAGAAGTAAGATGCTTTTGGACAAGGCGTTCAGCTACCTTCTCACGTATGGAACTTAGTATGTAGCACCAGTCTACCACACGAATTACTAGGCAATCGCTGGAATGAGCTTGGAGGCCCTAGTCTTGTGTGCCGGGAGATTCCAATTACCTCTCCCAACACTTCCGTCAAACAGCGAGCCTAGGCCTTTTAGAAGTGAAAGGAACCAGCAGGCTGGATGGGGAGGTACAGGCCTTAAGCTCAACTCTCAGAAGTGTGTATGCAGGGGAGACAGATGTCTGCTACCCACTCTGACATGGGAGTTGGAAACTACCTACACTCTGATTGAAGAAGGCCATTGGAAATCGCTGTATTCAACTCAGATACACAGGAGTTCAGGCCCAATGCTTACACATGCTTTTCCCGCAACCTCTCTCAGCCACTAACATTAGGATGTTAGCAGCTGCGCCTACAGTCAGGCAGGATGCGGGTGGGTTCTGCCCTGTCCTCAGCACTCCCAGGGAAGCATGCCTAGAAGCCAGCTCTCAACTAGCTGCATTCTTATGGCAGTGTGAAGGTAGCAGTATTCTGAGTAAGGAGGTTCCGAGATTACCACTCTACTGCACCTGGAGATACCCTCCAGGTCTGCATTGTTAACTTGCGTCTCAGAAGCCTCTGGCAAACGTCTCTGGTGAAGACGTCCGAAACTCACTCTGCAGGCAGTGTGGAACTGTGAGGGACTGAGGGTGAGCTCAACTCTCAGAAGTAAGATGTTTTTGGACAAGGCGTTCAACTACCTACTCACGTATGGAACTTAGTATGTAGCACCAGTCTACCCCAGGAATTACTAGGAAATCGCTTGATTGAGCTTGGAGGCACTCGTCTTGTGTGCCGGGAGATTCCAGTTACCTCTCCCAACACTTGCGTCAAGCAGCGAGCCTAGGCCTTTTAGAAGCGAAAGGGAGCGGCAGGCAGGATGTTGGGTTACAGGCCATAAGCTCAACTCTCAGAAGTGTGTATGCATGGGTGGCAGATGTCTGCTACCCACTCGGACATGGGAGTTGGAACCTAGCTACACTCCTATTGAAGAAGGACTTTGGAAATCGCTGTATTCAACTCAGATACACGGGAGTTCAGGCCCAATGCTTACACATGCTTTTCCCACAAACTATCCCAGCCACTAACAGAAGGAGGTTAGCAGGTAAGTCTACAGTCAGGCAGGATGCGGGAGGGTCCTGCCCTGTCCTCAGCTCTCACAGGGAAGCATGCCTTGAAGCCAGCTCTCAACTAGCTGCATTCTTATGACAGTGTGAAGGTAGCAGTATTCTGAGTAAGGCGGTTCCGAGATTACCACTCTACTGCACCTGGAGATACCCTCCAGGTCTGCATTGTTAACTTGCGTCTCAGAAGCCTGTGGCAAACGTCTCTGGTGAAGACCTGCGAAACTCACTCTGCAGGCAGTGTGGAACTGTGAGGGACTGAGGGTGAGCTCAACTCTCAGAAGTAAGATGCTTTTGGACAAGGCGTTCAGCTACCTTCTCACGTATGGAACTTAGTATGTAGCACCAGTCTACCACACGAATTACTAGGCAATCGCTGGAATGAGCTTGGAGGCCCTAGTCTTGTGTGCCGGGAGATTCCAATTACCTCTCCCAACACTTCCGTCAAACAGCGAGCCTAGGCCTTTTAGAAGTGAAAGGAACCAGCAGGCTGGATGGGGAGGTACAGGCCTTAAGCTCAACTCTCAGAAGTGTGTATGCAGGGGAGACAGATGTCTGCTACCCACTCTGACATGGGAGTTGGAAACTACCTACACTCTGATTGAAGAAGGCCATTGGAAATCGCTGTATTCAACTCAGATACACAGGAGTTCAGGCCCAATGCTTACACATGCTTTTCCCGCAACCTCTCTCAGCCACTAACATTAGGATGTTAGCAGCTGCGCCTACAGTCAGGCAGGATGCGGGTGGGTTCTGCCCTGTCCTCAGCACTCCCAGGGAAGCATGCCTAGAAGCCAGCTCTCAACTAGCTGCATTCTTATGGCAGTGTGAAGGTAGCAGTATTCTGAGTAAGGAGGTTCCCAGATTACCACTCTACTGCACCTGGAGATACCCTCCAGGTCTGCATTGTTAACTTGCGTCTCAGAAGCCTCTGGCAAACGTCTCTGGTGAAGACGTCCGAAACTCACTCTGCAGGCAGTGTGGAACTGTGAGGGACTGAGGGTGAGCTCAACTCTCAGAAGTAAGATGTTTTTGGACAAGGCGTTCAACTACCTACTCACGTATGGAACTTAGTATGTAGCACCAGTCTACCCCAGGAATTACTAGGAAATCGCTTGATTGAGCTTGGAGGCACTCGTCTTGTGTGCCGGGAGATTCCAGTTACCTCTCCCAACACTTGCGTCAAGCAGCGAGCCTAGGCCTTTTAGAAGCGAAAGGTAGCGGCAGGCAGGATGTTGGGTTACAGGCCATAAGCTCAACTCTCAGAAGTGTGTATGCATGGGTGGCAGATGTCTGCTACCCACTCGGACATGGGAGTTGGAACCTAGCTACACTCCTATTGAAGAAGGACTTTGGAAATCGCTGTATTCAACTCAGATACACGGGAGTTCAGGCCCAATGCTTACACATGCTTTTCCCACAAACTATCCCAGCCACTAACAGAAGGAGGTTAGCAGGTAAGTCTACAGTCAGGCAGGATGCGGGAGGGTCCTGCCCTGTCCTCAGCTCTCACAGGGAAGCATGCCTTGAAGCCAGCTCTCAACTAGCTGCATTCTTATGACAGTGTGAAGGTAGCAGTATTCTGAGTAAGGCGGTTCCGAGATTACCACTCTACTGCACCTGGAGATACCCTCCAGGTCTGCATTGTTAACTTGCGTCTCAGAAGCCTGTGGCAAACGTCTCTGGTGAAGACCTGCGAAACTCACTCTGCAGGCAGTGTGGAACTGTGAGGGACTGAGGGTGAGCTCAACTCTCAGAAGTAAGATGCTTTTGGACAAGGCGTTCAGCTACCTTCTCACGTATGGAACTTAGTATGTAGCACCAGTCTACCACACGAATTACTAGGCAATCGCTGGAATGAGCTTGGAGGCCCTAGTCTTGTGTGCCGGGAGATTCCAATTACCTCTCCCAACACTTCCGTCAAACAGCGAGCCTAGGCCTTTTAGAAGTGAAAGGAACCAGCAGGCTGGATGGGGAGGTACAGGCCTTAAGCTCAACTCTCAGAAGTGTGTATGCAGGGGAGACAGATGTCTGCTACCCACTCTGACATGGGAGTTGGAAACTACCTACACTCTGATTGAAGAAGGCCATTGGAAATCGCTGTATTCAACTCAGATACACAGGAGTTCAGGCCCAATGCTTACACATGCTTTTCCCGCAACCTCTCTCAGCCACTAACATTAGGATGTTAGCAGCTGCGCCTACAGTCAGGCAGGATGCGGGTGGGTTCTGCCCTGTCCTCAGCACTCCCAGGGAAGCATGCCTAGAAGCCAGCTCTCAACTAGCTGCATTCTTATGGCAGTGTGAAGGTAGCAGTATTCTGAGTAAGGAGGTTCCCAGATTACCACTCTACTGCACCTGGAGATACCCTCCAGGTCTGCATTGTTAACTTGCGTCTCAGAAGCCTCTGGCAAACGTCTCTGGTGAAGACGTCCGAAACTCACTCTGCAGGCAGTGTGGAACTGTGAGGGACTGAGGGTGAGCTCAACTCTCAGAAGTAAGATGTTTTTGGACAAGGCGTTCAACTACCTACTCACGTATGGAACTTAGTATGTAGCACCAGTCTACCCCAGGAATTACTAGGAAATCGCTTGATTGAGCTTGGAGGCACTCGTCTTGTGTGCCGGGAGATTCCAGTTACCTCTCCCAACACTTGCGTCAAGCAGCGAGCCTAGGCCTTTTAGAAGCGAAAGGGAGCGGCAGGCAGGATGTTGGGTTACAGGCCATAAGCTCAACTCTCAGAAGTGTGTATGCATGGGTGGCAGATGTCTGCTACCCACTCGGACATGGGAGTTGGAACCTAGCTACACTCCTATTGAAGAAGGACTTTGGAAATCGCTGTATTCAACTCAGATACACGGGAGTTCAGGCCCAATGCTTACACATGCTTTTCCCACAAACTATCCCAGCCACTAACAGAAGGAGGTTAGCAGGTAAGTCTACAGTCAGGCAGGATGCGGGAGGGTCCTGCCCTGTCCTCAGCTCTCACAGGGAAGCATGCCTTGAAGCCAGCTCTCAACTAGCTGCATTCTTATGACAGTGTGAAGGTAGCAGTATTCTGAGTAAGGCGGTTCCGAGATTACCACTCTACTGCACCTGGAGATACCCTCCAGGTCTGCATTGTTAACTTGCGTCTCAGAAGCCTGTGGCAAACGTCTCTGGTGAAGACCTGCGAAACTCACTCTGCAGGCAGTGTGGAACTGTGAGGGACTGAGGGTGAGCTCAACTCTCAGAAGTAAGATGCTTTTGGACAAGGCGTTCAGCTACCTTCTCACGTATGGAACTTAGTATGTAGCACCAGTCTACCACACGAATTACTAGGCAATCGCTGGAATGAGCTTGGAGGCCCTAGTCTTGTGTGCCGGGAGATTCCAATTACCTCTCCCAACACTTCCGTCAAACAGCGAGCCTAGGCCTTTTAGAAGTGAAAGGAACCAGCAGGCTGGATGGGGAGGTACAGGCCTTAAGCTCAACTCTCAGAAGTGTGTATGCAGGGGAGACAGATGTCTGCTACCCACTCTGACATGGGAGTTGGAAACTACCTACACTCTGATTGAAGAAGGCCATTGGAAATCGCTGTATTCAACTCAGATACACAGGAGTTCAGGCCCAATGCTTACACATGCTTTTCCCGCAACCTCTCTCAGCCACTAACATTAGGATGTTAGCAGCTGCGCCTACAGTCAGGCAGGATGCGGGTGGGTTCTGCCCTGTCCTCAGCACTCCCAGGGAAGCATGCCTAGAAGCCAGCTCTCAACTAGCTGCATTCTTATGGCAGTGTGAAGGTAGCAGTATTCTGAGTAAGGAGGTTCCGAGATTACCACTCTACTGCACCTGGAGATACCCTCCAGGTCTGCATTGTTAACTTGCGTCTCAGAAGCCTCTGGCAAACGTCTCTGGTGAAGACGTCCGAAACTCACTCTGCAGGCAGTGTGGAACTGTGAGGGACTGAGGGTGAGCTCAACTCTCAGAAGTAAGATGTTTTTGGACAAGGCGTTCAACTACCTACTCACGTATGGAACTTAGTATGTAGCACCAGTCTACCCCAGGAATTACTAGGAAATCGCTTGATTGAGCTTGGAGGCACTCGTCTTGTGTGCCGGGAGATTCCAGTTACCTCTCCCAACACTTGCGTCAAGCAGCGAGCCTAGGCCTTTTAGAAGCGAAAGGTAGCGGCAGGCAGGATGTTGGGTTACAGGCCATAAGCTCAACTCTCAGAAGTGTGTATGCATGGGTGGCAGATGTCTGCTACCCACTCGGACATGGGAGTTGGAACCTAGCTACACTCCTATTGAAGAAGGACTTTGGAAATCGCTGTATTCAACTCAGATACACGGGAGTTCAGGCCCAATGCTTACACATGCTTTTCCCACAAACTATCCCAGCCACTAACAGAAGGAGGTTAGCAGGTAAGTCTACAGTCAGGCAGGATGCGGGAGGGTCCTGCCCTGTCCTCAGCTCTCACAGGGAAGCATGCCTTGAAGCCAGCTCTCAACTAGCTGCATTCTTATGACAGTGTGAAGGTAGCAGTATTCTGAGTAAGGCGGTTCCGAGATTACCACTCTACTGCACCTGGAGATACCCTCCAGGTCTGCATTGTTAACTTGCGTCTCAGAAGCCTGTGGCAAACGTCTCTGGTGAAGACCTGCGAAACTCACTCTGCAGGCAGTGTGGAACTGTGAGGGACTGAGGGTGAGCTCAACTCTCAGAAGTAAGATGCTTTTGGACAAGGCGTTCAGCTACCTTCTCACGTATGGAACTTAGTATGTAGCACCAGTCTACCACACGAATTACTAGGCAATCGCTGGAATGAGCTTGGAGGCCCTAGTCTTGTGTGCCGGGAGATTCCAATTACCTCTCCCAACACTTCCGTCAAACAGCGAGCCTAGGCCTTTTAGAAGTGAAAGGAACCAGCAGGCTGGATGGGGAGGTACAGGCCTTAAGCTCAACTCTCAGAAGTGTGTATGCAGGGGAGACAGATGTCTGCTACCCACTCTGACATGGGAGTTGGAAACTACCTACACTCTGATTGAAGAAGGCCATTGGAAATCGCTGTATTCAACTCAGATACACAGGAGTTCAGGCCCAATGCTTACACATGCTTTTCCCGCAACCTCTCTCAGCCACTAACATTAGGATGTTAGCAGCTGCGCCTACAGTCAGGCAGGATGCGGGTGGGTTCTGCCCTGTCCTCAGCACTCCCAGGGAAGCATGCCTAGAAGCCAGCTCTCAACTAGATGCATTCTTATGGCAGTGTGAAGGTAGCAGTATTCTGAGTAAGGAGGTTCCCAGATTACCACTCTACTGCACCTGGAGATACCCTCCAGGTCTGCATTGTTAACTTGCGTCTCAGAAGCCTCTGGCAAACGTCTCTGGTGAAGACGTCCGAAACTCACTCTGCAGGCAGTGTGGAACTGTGAGGGACTGAGGGTGAGCTCAACTCTCAGAAGTAAGATGTTTTTGGACAAGGCGTTCAACTACCTACTCACGTATGGAACTTAGTATGTAGCACCAGTCTACCCCAGGAATTACTAGGAAATCGCTTGATTGAGCTTGGAGGCACTCGTCTTGTGTGCCGGGAGATTCCAGTTACCTCTCCCAACACTTGCGTCAAGCAGCGAGCCTAGGCCTTTTAGAAGCGAAAGGTAGCGGCAGGCAGGATGTTGGGTTACAGGCCATAAGCTCAACTCTCAGAAGTGTGTATGCATGGGTGGCAGATGTCTGCTACCCACTCGGACATGGGAGTTGGAACCTAGCTACACTCCTATTGAAGAAGGACTTTGGAAATCGCTGTATTCAACTCAGATACACGGGAGTTCAGGCCCAATGCTTACACATGCTTTTCCCACAAACTATCCCAGCCACTAACAGAAGGAGGTTAGCAGGTAAGTCTACAGTCAGGCAGGATGCGGGAGGGTCCTGCCCTGTCCTCAGCTCTCACAGGGAAGCATGCCTTGAAGCCAGCTCTCAACTAGCTGCATTCTTATGACAGTGTGAAGGTAGCAGTATTCTGAGTAAGGCGGTTCCGAGATTACCACTCTACTGCACCTGGAGATACCCTCCAGGTCTGCATTGTTAACTTGCGTCTCAGAAGCCTGTGGCAAACATCTCTGGTGAAGACCTGCGAAACTCACTCTGCAGGCAGTGTGGAACTGTGAGGGACTGAGGGTGAGCTCAACTCTCAGAAGTAAGATGCTTTTGGACAAGGCGTTCAGCTACCTTCTCACGTATGGAACTTAGTATGTAGCACCAGTCTACCACACGAATTACTAGGCAATCGCTGGAATGAGCTTGGAGGCCCTAGTCTTGTGTGCCGGGAGATTCCAATTACCTCTCCCAACACTTCCGTCAAACAGCGAGCCTAGGCCTTTTAGAAGTGAAAGGAACCAGCAGGCTGGATGGGGAGGTACAGGCCTTAAGCTCAACTCTCAGAAGTGTGTATGCAGGGGAGACAGATGTCTGCTACCCACTCTGACATGGGAGTTGGAAACTACCTACACTCTGATTGAAGAAGGCCATTGGAAATCGCTGTATTCAACTCAGATACACAGGAGTTCAGGCCCAATGCTTACACATGCTTTTCCCGCAACCTCTCTCAGCCACTAACATTAGGATGTTAGCAGCTGCGCCTACAGTCAGGCAGGATGCGGGTGGGTTCTGCCCTGTCCTCAGCACTCCCAGGGAAGCATGCCTAGAAGCCAGCTCTCAACTAGCTGCATTCTTATGGCAGTGTGAAGGTAGCAGTATTCTGAGTAAGGAGGTTCCCAGATTACCACTCTACTGCACCTGGAGATACCCTCCAGGTCTGCATTGTTAACTTGCGTCTCAGAAGCCTCTGGCAAACGTCTCTGGTGAAGACGTCCGAAACTCACTCTGCAGGCAGTGTGGAACTGTGAGGGACTGAGGGTGAGCTCAACTCTCAGAAGTAAGATGTTTTTGGACAAGGCGTTCAACTACCTACTCACGTATGGAACTTAGTATGTAGCACCAGTCTACCCCAGGAATTACTAGGAAATCGCTTGATTGAGCTTGGAGGCACTCGTCTTGTGTGCCGGGAGATTCCAGTTACCTCTCCCAACACTTGCGTCAAGCAGCGAGCCTAGGCCTTTTAGAAGCGAAAGGGAGCGGCAGGCAGGATGTTGGGTTACAGGCCATAAGCTCAACTCTCAGAAGTGTGTATGCATGGGTGGCAGATGTCTGCTACCCACTCGGACATGGGAGTTGGAACCTAGCTACACTCCTATTGAAGAAGGACTTTGGAAATCGCTGTATTCAACTCAGATACACGGGAGTTCAGGCCCAATGCTTACACATGCTTTTCCCACAAACTATCACAGCCACTAACAGAAGGAGGTTAGCAGGTAAGTCTACAGTCAGGCAGGATGCGGGAGGGTCCTGCCCTGTCCTCAGCTCTCACAGGGAAGCATGCCTTGAAGCCAGCTCTCAACTAGCTGCATTCTTATGACAGTGTGAAGGTAGCAGTATTCTGAGTAAGGAGGTTCCCAGATTACCACTCTACTGCACCTGGAGATACCCTCCAGGTCTGCATTGTTAACTTGCGTCTCAGAGGCCTCTGGCAAACGTCTCTGGTGAAGACGTGCGAAACTCACTCTGCAGGCAGTGTGGAACTGTGAGGGACTGAGGGTCAGCTCAACTCTCAGCAGTAAGATGTTTTTGGACAAGGCGTTCAAATACCTACTCACGTATGGAACTTAGTATGTAGCACCAGTCTACCCCAGGAATTACTGGGAAATCGCTGGATTGAGCTTGGAGGCACTAGTCTTGTTGCCGGGAGATTCCAGTTACCTCTCCCAACACTTCGGTGAAGCAGCGAGCCTAGGCCTTTTGGAAGCGAAAGCTAGCTGCAGGCAGGAGGTAGGGTTACAGGCCATAAGCTCAACTCTCAGAAGTGTGTATGCATGGGAGGCAGATGTCTTCTACCCACTCGTACATGCGAGTGGGAACCTACTACACTCTGATGAAAAAGGACTTTGGAAATTGCTGTATTCAACTCAGATACACGTGGGTTCAGGCCCAACAATTCCACATGCTTTTCTCACAACCTTTCCCTGCCACTAACATGAGGACGTTAGCAGCTCCTTCTACAGTCAAGCAGGATGCGGGAGGGTTGTGCCCTGTCCTTAGCTCTCACAGGGAAGCATGTCTTGAAGCCAGCGGTCAACTAGCTGCATACTTATGGCAGGGTCAAGGTAGCAGTATTCTGAGACAGGAGGTTCCCAGATTACCACTCTACTGCACCTGGAGATACCCTCCAGGTCTGCATTGTTAACTTGCGTCTCAGAGGCCTCTGGCAAACGTCTCTGGTGAAGACGTGCGAAACTCACTCTGCAGGCAGTGTGGAACTGTGAGGGACTGAGGGTCAGCTCAACTCTCAGCAGTAAGATGTTTTTGGACAAGGCGTTCAAATACCTACTCACGTATGGAACTTAGTATGTAGCACCTGTCTACCCCAGGAATTACTAGGAAATCGCTTGATTGAGCTTGGAGGCACTCGTCTTGTGTGCCGGGAGATTCCAGTTACCTCTCCCAACACTTGCGTCAAGCAGCGAGCCTAGGCCTTTTGGAAGCGAAAGGTAGCGGCAGGCAGGATGTTGGGTTACAGGCCATAAGCTCAACTCTCAGAAGTGTGTATGCATGGGTGGCAGATGTCTGCTACCCACTCGGACATGGGAGTTGGAACCTAGCTACACTCCTATTGAAGAAGGACTTTGGAAATCGCTGTATTCAACTCAGATACACGGGAGTTCAGGCCCAATGCTTACACATGCTTTTCCCACAAACTATCCCAGCCACTAACAGAAGGAGGTTAGCAGGTAAGTCTACAGTCAGGCAGGATGCGGGAGGGTCCTGCCCTGTCCTCAGCTCTCACAGGGAAGCATGCCTAGAAGCCAGCTCTCAACTAGCTGCATTCTTATGACAGTGTGAAGGTAGCAGTATTCTGAGTAAGGCGGTTCCGAGATTACCACTCTACTGCACCTGGAGATACCCTCCAGGTCTGCATTGTTAACTTGCGTCTCAGAAGCCTGTGGCAAACGTCTCTGGTGAAGACCTGCGAAACTCACTCTGCAGGCAGTGTGGAACTGTGAGGGACTGAGGGTGAGCTCAACTCTCAGAAGTAAGATGCTTTTGGACAAGGCGTTCCGCTACATTCTCACGTATGGAACTTAGTATGTAGCACCTGTCTACCCCAGGAATTACTAGGCTATCGCTGGAACGAGCTTGGAGGCACTAGTCTTGTGTGCCGGGAGATTCCAATTACCTCTCCCAACACTTCCGTCAAACAGCGAGCCTAGGCCTTTTAGAAGTGAAAGGAACCAGCAGGCTGGATGGGGAGGTACAGGCCTTAAGCTCAACTCTCAGAAGTGTGTATGCAGGGGAGACAGATGTCTGCTACCCACTCTGACATGGGAGTTGGAAACTACCTACACTCTGATTGAAGAAGGCCATTGGAAATCGCTGTATTCAACTCAGATACACAGGAGTTCAGGCCCAATGCTTACACATGCTTTTCCCGCAACCTCTCTCAGCCACTAACATTAGGATGTTAGCAGCTGCGCCTACAGTCAGGCAGGATGCGGGTGGGTTCTGCCATGTCCTCAGCACTCCCAGGGAAGCATGCCTAGAAGCCAGCTCTCAACTAGCTGCATTCTTATGGCAGTGTGAGGGTAGCAGTATTCTGAGTCAGGAGGTTCCAAGATTACCACTCTACTGCACCTGGAGATACCCTCCAGGTCTGCATTGTTAACTTGCGTCTCAGAAGCCTGTGGCAAACGTCTCTGGTGAAGACTTGCGAAACTCACTCTGCAGGCAGTGTGGAACTGTGCGGGACTGAGGGTGAGCTCAACTCTCAGAAGTAAGATGTTTTTGGACAAGGCGTTCAACTACCTACTCACGTATGGAACTTAGTATTTAGCACCAGTCTACCCCAGGAATTACTAGGAAATCGCTTGATTGAGCTTGGAGGCACTCGTCTTGTGTGCCGGGAGATTCCAGTTACCTCTCCCAACACTTGCGTCAAGCAGCGAGCCTAGGCCTTTTGGAAGCGAAAGGTAGCGGCAGGCAGGATGTTGGGTTACAGGCCATAAGCTCAACTCTCAGAAGTGTGTATGCATGGGTGGCAGATGTCTGCTACCCACTCGGACATGGGAGTTGGAACCTAGCTACACTCCTATTGAAGAAGGACTTTGGAAATCGCTGTATTCAACTCAGATACACGGGAGTTCAGGCCCAATGCTTACACATGCTTTTCCCACAAACTATCCCAGCCACTAACAGAAGGAGGTTAGCAGGTAAGTCTACAGTCAGGCAGGATGCGGGAGGGTCCTGCCCTGTCCTCAGCTCTCACAGGGAAGCATGCCTTGAAGCCAGCTCTCAACTAGCTGCATTCTTATGACAGTGTGAAGGTAGCAGTATTCTGAGTAAGGCGGTTCCGAGATTACCACTCTACTGCACCTGGAGATACCCTCCAGGTCTGCATTGTTAACTTGCGTCTCAGAAGCCTGTGGCAAAGGTCTCTGGTGAAGACCTGCGAAACTCACTCTGCAGGCAGTGTGGAACTGTGAGGGACTGAGGGTGAGCTCAACTCTCAGAAGTAAGATGCTTTTGGACAAGGCGTTCAGCTACATTCTCACGTATGGAACTTAGTATGTAGCACCTGTCTACCCCAGGAATTACTAGGCTATCGCTGGAACGAGCTTGGAGGCACTAGTCTTGTGTGCCGGGAGATTCCAATTACCTCTCCCAACACTTCCGTCAAACAGCGAGCCTAGGCCTTTTAGAAGTGAAAGGAACCAGCAGGCTGGATGGGGAGGTACAGGCCTTAAGCTCAACTCTCAGAAGTGTGTATGCAGGGGAGACAGATGTCTGCTACCCACTCTGACATGGGAGTTGGAAACTACCTACACTCTGATTGAAGAAGGCCATTGGAAATCGCTGTATTCAACTCAGATACACAGGAGTTCAGGCCCAATGCTTACACATGCTTTTCCCGCAACCTCTCTCAGCCACTAACATTAGGAGGTTAGCAGCTGCGCCTACAGTCAGGCAGGATGCGGGTGGGTTCTGCCATGTCCTCAGCACTCCCAGGGAAGCATGCCTAGAAGCCAGCTCTCAACTAGCTGCATTCTTATGGCAGTGTGAGTGTAGCAGTATTCTGAGTCAGGAGGTTCCAAGATTACCACTCTCCTGCACCTGGAGATACCCTCCAGGTCTGCATTGTTAACTTGCGTCTCAGAAGCCTGTGGCAAACGTCTCTGGTGAAGACCTGCGAAACTCACTCTGCAGGCAGTGTGGAACTGTGAGGGACTGAGGGTGAGCTCAACTCTCAGAAGTAAGAAGCTTTTGGACAAGGCGTTCAGCTACCTTCTCACGTATGGAACTTAGTATGTAGCACCAGTCTACCACACGAATTACTAGGCAATCGCTGGAATGAGTTTGGAGGCCCTTGTCTTGTGTGCCGGGAGATTCCAATTACCTCTCCCAACACTTCCGTCAAACAGCGAGCCTAGGCCTTTTAGAAGTGAAAGGAACCAGCAGGCTGGATGGGGAGGTACAGGCCTTAAGCTCAACTCTCAGAAGTGTGTATGCAGGGGAGACAGATGTCTGCTACCCACTCTGACATGGGAGTTGGAAACTAGCTACACAATGATTGAAGAAGGCCATTGGAAATCGCTGTATTCAACTCAGATACACAGGAGTTCAGGCCCAATGCTTACACATGCTTTTCCCGCAACCTCTCTCAGCCACTAACATTAGGATGTTAGCAGCTGCGCCTACAGTCAGGCAGGATGCGGGTGGGTTCTGCCCTGTCCTCAGCACTCCCAGGGAAGCATGCCTAGAAGCCAGCTCTCAACTAGCTGCATTCTTATGGCAGTGTGAAGGTAGCAGTATTCTGAGTAAGGAGGTTCCCAGATTACCACTCTACTGCACCTGGAGATACCCTCCAGGTCTGCATTGTTAACTTGCGTCTCAGAAGCCTCTGGCAAACGTCTCTGGTGAAGACGTCCGAAACTCACTCTGCAGGCAGTGTGGAACTGTGAGGGACTGAGGGTGAGCTCAACTCTCAGAAGTAAGATGTTTTTGGACAAGGCGTTCAACTACCTACTCACGTATGGAACTTAGTATGTAGCACCAGTCTACCCCAGGAATTACTAGGAAATCGCTTGATTGAGCTTGGAGGCACTCGTCTTGTGTGCCGGGAGATTCCAGTTACCTCTCCCAACACTTGCGTCAAGCAGCGAGCCTAGGCCTTTTAGAAGCGAAAGGTAGCGGCAGGCAGGATGTTGGGTTACAGGCCATAAGCTCAACTCTCAGAAGTGTGTATGCATGGGTGGCAGATGTCTGCTACCCACTCGGACATGGGAGTTGGAACCTAGCTACACTCCTATTGAAGAAGGACTTTGGAAATCGCTGTATTCAACTCAGATACACGGGAGTTCAGGCCCAATGCTTACACATGCTTTTCCCACAAACTATCCCAGCCACTAACAGAAGGAGGTTAGCAGGTAAGTCTACAGTCAGGCAGGATGCGGGAGGGTCCTGCCCTGTCCTCAGCTCTCACAGGGAAGCATGCCTTGAAGCCAGCTCTCAACTAGCTGCATTCTTATGACAGTGTGAAGGTAGCAGTATTCTGAGTAAGGAGGTTCCCAGATTACCACTCTACTGCACCTGGAGATACCCTCCAGGTCTGCATTGTTAACTTGCGTCTCAGAGGCCTCTGGCAAACGTCTCTGGTGAAGACGTGCGAAACTCACTCTGCAGGCAGTGTGGAACTGTGAGGGACTGAGGGTCAGCTCAACTCTCAGCAGTAAGATGTTTTTGGACAAGGCGTTCAAATACCTACTCACGTATGGAACTTAGTATGTAGCACCAGTCTACCCCAGGAATTACTGGGAAATCGCTGGATTGAGCTTGGAGGCACTAGTCTTGTTGCCGGGAGATTCCAGTTACCTCTCCCAACACTTCGGTGAAGCAGCGAGCCTAGGCCTTTTGGAAGCGAAAGCTAGCTGCAGGCAGGAGGTAGGGTTACAGGCCATAAGCTCAACTCTCAGAAGTGTGTATGCATGGGAGGCAGATGTCTGCTACCCACTCGTACATGCGAGTGGGAACCTACTACACTCTGATGAAAAAGGACTTTGAAAATTGCTGTATTCAACTCAGATACACGTGGGTTCAGGCACAACGATTCCACATGCTTTTCTCACAACCTTTCCCTGCCACTAACATGAGGACGTTAGCAGCTCCTTCTACAGTCAAGCAGGATGCGGGAGGGTTGTGCCCTGTCCTTAGCTCTCACAGGGAACCATGTCTTGAAGCCAGCGGTCAACTAGCTGCATACTTATGGCAGGGTCAAGGTAGCAGTATTCTGAGACAGGAGGTTCCCAGATTACCACTCTACTTCACCTGGAGATACCCTCCAGGTCTGCATTGTTAACTTGCGTCTCAGAGGCCTCTGGCAAACGTCTCTGGTGAAGACGTGCGAAACTCACTCTGCAGGCAGTGTGGAACTGTGAGGGACTGAGGGTCAGCTCAACTCTCAGCAGTAAGATGTTTTTGGACAAGGCGTTCAACTACCTACTCACGTATGGAACTTAGTATGTAGCACCAGTCTACCCCAGGAATTATTAGGAAATCGCTTGATTGAGCTTGGAGGCACTCGTCTTGTGTGCCGGGAGATTCCAGTTACCTCTTCCAACACTTGCGTCAAGCAGCGAGCCTAGGCCTTTTGGAAGCGAAAGGTAGCGGCAGGCAGGATGTTGGGTTACAGGCCATAAGCTCAACTCTCAGAAGTGTGTATGCATGGGTGGCAGATGTCTGCTACCCACTCGGACATGGGAGTTGGAACCTAGCTACACTCCTATTGAAGAAGGACTTTGGAAATCGCTGTATTCAACTCAGATACACGGGAGTTCAGGCCCAATGCTTACACATGCTTTTCCCACAAACTATCCCAGCCACTAACAGAAGGAGGTTAGCAGGTAAGTCTACAGTCAGGCAGGATGCGGGAGGGTCCTGCCCTGTCCTCAGCTCTCACAGGGAAGCATGCCTAGAAGCCAGCTCTCAACTAGCTGCATTCTTATGACAGTGTGAAGGTAGCAGTATTCTGAGTAAGGCGGTTCCGAGATTACCACTCTACTGCACCTGGAGATACCCTCCAGGTCTGCATTGTTAACTTGCGTCTCAGAAGCCTGTGGCAAACGTCTCTGGTGAAGACCTGCGAAACTCACTCTGCAGGCAGTGTGGAACTGTGAGGGACTGAGGGTGAGCTCAACTCTCAGAAGTAAGATGCTTTTGGACAAGGCGTTCAGCTACATTCTCACGTATGGAACTTAGTATGTAGCACCTGTCTACCCCAGGAATTACTAGGCTATCGCTGGAACGAGCTTGGAGGCACTAGTCTTGTGTGCCGGGAGATTCCAATTACCTCTCCCAACACTTCCGTCAAACAGCGAGCCTAGGCCTTTTAGAAGTGAAAGGAACCAGCAGGCTGGATGGGGAGGTACAGGCCTTAAGCTCAACTCTCAGAAGTGTGTATGCAGGGGAGACAGATGTCTGCTACCCACTCTGACATGGGAGTTGGAAACTACCTACACTCTGATTGAAGAAGGCCATTGGAAATCGCTGTATTCAACTCAGATACACAGGAGTTCAGGCCCAATGCTTACACATGCTTTTCCCGCAACCTCTCTCAGCCACTAACAATAGGATGTTAGCAGCTGCGCCTACAGTCAGGCAGGATGCGGGTGGGTTCTTCCATGTCCTCAGCACTCCCAGGGAAGCATGCCTAGAAGCCAGCTCTCAACTAGCTGCATTCTTATGGCAGTGTGAAGGTAGCAGTATTCTGAGTCAGGAGGTTCCAAGATTACCACTCTACTGCACCTGGAGATACCCTCCAGGTCTGCATTGTTAACTTGCGTCTCAGAAGCCTGTGGCAAACGTCTCTGGTGAAGACCTGCGAAACTCACTCTGCAGGCAGTGTGGAACTGTGAGGGACTGAGGGTGAGCTCAACTCTCAGAAGTAAGATGCTTTTGGACAAGGCGTTCAGCTACCTTCTCACGTATGGAACTTAGTATGTAGCACCAGTCTACCACACGAATTACTAGGCAATCGCTGGAATGAGCTTGGAGGCCCTAGTCTTGTGTGCCGGGAGATTCCAATTACCTCTCCCAACACTTCCGTCAAACAGCGAGCCTAGGCCTTTTAGAAGTGAAAGGAACCAGCAGGCTGGATGGGGAGGTACAGGCCTTAAGCTCAACTCTCAGAAGTGTGTATGCAGGGGAGACAGATGTCTGCTACCCACTCTGACATGGGAGTTGGAAACTACCTACACTCTGATTGAAGAAGGCCATTGGAAATCGCTGTATTCAACTCAGATACACAGGAGTTCAGGCCCAATGCTTACACATGCTTTTCCCGCAACCTCTCTCAGCCACTAACATTAGGATGTTAGCAGCTGCGCCTACAGTCAGGCAGGATGCGGGTGGGTTCTGCCCTGTCCTCAGCACTCCCAGGGAAGCATGCCTAGAAGCCAGCTCTCAACTAGCTGCATTCTTATGGCAGTGTGAAGGTAGCAGTATTCTGAGTAAGGAGGTTCCCAGATTACCACTCTACTGCACCTGGAGATACCCTCCAGGTCTGCATTGTTAACTTGCGTCTCAGAAGCCTCTGGCAAACGTCTCTGGTGAAGACGTCCGAAACTCACTCTGCAGGCAGTGTGGAACTGTGAGGGACTGAGGGTGAGCTCAACTCTCAGAAGTAAGATGTTTTTGGACAAGGCGTTCAACTACCTACTCACGTATGGAACTTAGTATGTAGCACCAGTCTACCCCAGGAATTACTAGGAAATCGCTTGATTGAGCTTGGAGGCACTCGTCTTGTGTGCCGGGAGATTCCAGTTACCTCTCCCAACACTTGCGTCAAGCAGCGAGCCTAGGCCTTTTAGAAGCGAAAGGTAGCGGCAGGCAGGATGTTGGGTTACAGGCCATAAGCTCAACTCTCAGAAGTGTGTATGCATGGGTGGCAGATGTCTGCTACCCACTCGGACATGGGAGTTGGAACCTAGCTACACTCCTATTGAAGAAGGACTTTGGAAATCGCTGTATTCAACTCAGATACACGGGAGTTCAGGCCCAATGCTTACACATGCTTTTCCCACAAACTATCCCAGCCACTAACAGAAGGAGGTTAGCAGGTAAGTCTACAGTCAGGCAGGATGCGGGAGGGTCCTGCCCTGTCCTCAGCTCTCACAGGGAAGCATGCCTAGAAGCCAGCTCTCAACTAGCTGCATTCTTATGACAGTGTGAAGGTAGCAGTATTCTGAGTAAGGCGGTTCCGAGATTACCACTCTACTGCACCTGGAGATACCCTCCAGGTCTGCATTGTTAACTTGCGTCTCAGAAGCCTGTGGCAAACGTCTCTGGTGAAGACCTGCGAAACTCACTCTGCAGGCAGTGTGGAACTGTGAGGGACTGAGGGTGAGCTCAACTCTCAGAAGTAAGATGCTTTTGGACAAGGCGTTCCGCTACATTCTCACGTATGGAACTTAGTATGTAGCACCTGTCTACCCCAGGAATTACTAGGCTATCGCTGGAACGAGCTTGGAGGCACTAGTCTTGTGTGCCGGGAGATTCCAATTACCTCTCCCAACACTTCCGTCAAACAGCGAGCCTAGGCCTTTTAGAAGTGAAAGGAACCAGCAGGCTGGATGGGGAGGTACAGGCCTTAAGCTCAACTCTCAGAAGTGTGTATGCAGGGGAGACAGATGTCTGCTACCCACTCTGACATGGGAGTTGGAAACTACCTACACTCTGATTGAAGAAGGCCATTGGAAATCGCTGTATTCAACTCAGATACACAGGAGTTCAGGCCCAATGCTTACACATGCTTTTCCCGCAACCTCTCTCAGCCACTAACATTAGGATGTTAGCAGCTGCGCCTACAGTCAGGCAGGATGCGGGTGGGTTCTGCCATGTCCTCAGCACTCCCAGGGAAGCATGCCTAGAAGCCAGCTCTCAACTAGCTGCATTCTTATGGCAGTGTGAGGGTAGCAGTATTCTGAGTCAGGAGGTTCCAAGATTACCACTCTACTGCACCTGGAGATACCCTCCAGGTCTGCATTGTTAACTTGCGTCTCAGAAGCCTGTGGCAAACGTCTCTGGTGAAGACTTGCGAAACTCACTCTGCAGGCAGTGTGGAACTGTGCGGGACTGAGGGTGAGCTCAACTCTCAGAAGTAAGATGTTTTTGGACAAGGCGTTCAACTACCTACTCACGTATGGAACTTAGTATGTAGCACCAGTCTACCCCAGGAATTACTAGGAAATCGCTTGATTGAGCTTGGAGGCACTCGTCTTGTGTGCCGGGAGATTCCAGTTACCTCTCCCAACACTTGCGTCAAGCAGCGAGCCTAGGCCTTTTGGAAGCGAAAGGTAGTGGCAGGCAGGATGTTGGGTTACAGGCCATAAGCTCAACTCTCAGAAGTGTGTATGCATGGGTGGCAGATGTCTGCTACCCACTCGGACATGGGAGTTGGAACCTAGCTACACTCCTATTGAAGAAGGACTTTGGAAATCGCTGTATTCAACTCAGATACACGGGAGTTCAGGCCCAATGCTTACACATGCTTTTCCCACAAACTATCCCAGCCACTAACAGAAGGAGGTTAGCAGGTAAGTCTACAGTCAGGCAGGATGCGGGAGGGTCCTGCCCTGTCCTCAGCTCTCACAGGGAAGCATGCCTTGAAGCCAGCTCTCAACTAGCTGCATTCTTATGACAGTGTGAAGGTAGCAGTATTCTGAGTAAGGCGGTTCCGAGATTACCACTCTACTGCACCTGGAGATACCCTCCAGGTCTGCATTGTTAACTTGCGTCTCAGAAGCCTGTGGCAAAGGTCTCTGGTGAAGACCTGCGAAACTCACTCTGCAGGCAGTGTGGAACTGTGAGGGACTGAGGGTGAGCTCAACTCTCAGAAGTAAGATGCTTTTGGACAAGGCGTTCAGCTACATTCTCACGTATGGAACTTAGTATGTAGCACCTGTCTACCCCAGGAATTACTAGGCTATCGCTGGAACGAGCTTGGAGGC
The DNA here is from genome assembly GCF_048164855.1 of Canis lupus baileyi. NCBI lineage: Eukaryota > Metazoa > Chordata > Mammalia > Carnivora > Canidae > Canis > Canis lupus. The sequence continues at coordinate 575,593 of NW_027326457.1, read as the reverse complement.
ACTAGTCTTGTGTGCCGGGAGATTCCAATTACCTCTCCCAACACTTCCGTCAAACAGCGAGCCTAGGCCTTTTAGAAGTGAAAGGAACCAGCAGGCTGGATGGGGAGGTACAGGCCTTAAGCTCAACTCTCAGAAGTGTGTATGCAGGGGAGACAGATGTCTGCTACCCACTCTGACATGGGAGTTGGAAACTACCTACACTCTGATTGAAGAAGGCCATTGGAAATCGCTGTATTCAACTCAGATACACAGGAGTTCAGGCCCAATGCTTACACATGCTTTTCCCGCAACCTCTCTCAGCCACTAACATTAGGAGGTTAGCAGCTGCGCCTACAGTCAGGCAGGATGCGGGTGGGTTCTGCCATGTCCTCAGCACTCCCAGGGAAGCATGCCTAGAAGCCAGCTCTCAACTAGCTGCATTCTTATGGCAGTGTGAGGGTAGCAGTATTCTGAGTCAGGAGGTTCCAAGATTACCACTCTCCTGCACCTGGAGATACCCTCCAGGTCTGCATTGTTAACTTGCGTCTCAGAAGCCTGTGGCAAACGTCTCTGGTGAAGACCTGCGAAACTCACTCTGCAGGCAGTGTGGAACTGTGAGGGACTGAGGGTGAGCTCAACTCTCAGAAGTAAGAAGCTTTTGGACAAGGCGTTCAGCTACCTTCTCACGTATGGAACTTAGTATGTAGCACCAGTCTACCACACGAATTACTAGGCAATCGCTGGAATGAGTTTGGAGGCCCTTGTCTTGTGTGCCGGGAGATTCCAATTACCTCTCCCAACACTTCCGTCAAACAGAGAGCCTAGGCCTTTTAGAAGTGAAAGGAACCAGCAGGCTGGATGGGGAGGTACAGGCCTTAAGCTCAACTCTCAGAAGTGTGTATGCAGGGGAGACAGATGTCTGCTACCCACTCTGACATGGGAGTTGGAAACTAGCTACACAATGATTGAAGAAGGCCATTGGAAATCGCTGTATTCAACTCAGATACACAGGAGTTCAGGCCCAATGCTTACACATGCTTTTCCCGCAACCTCTCTCAGCCACTAACATTAGGATGTTAGCAGCTGCGCCTACAGTCAGGCAGGATGCGGGTGGGTTCTGCCATGTCCTCAGCACTCCCAGGGAAGCATGCCTAGAAGCCAGCTCTCAACTAGCTGCATTCTTATGGCAGTGTGAAGGTAGCAGTATTCTGAGTAAGGAGGTTCCCAGATTACCACTCTACTGCACCTGGAGATACCCTCCAGGTCTGCATTGTTAACTTGCGTCTCAGAAGCCTGTGGCAAACGTCTCTGGTGAAGACTTGCGAAACTCACTCTGCAGGCAGTGTGGAACTGTGAGGGACTGAGGGTGAGCTCAACTCTCAGAAGTAAGATGTTTTTGGACAAGGCGTTCAACTACCTACTCACGTATGGAACTTAGTATGTAGCACCAGTCTACCCCAGGAATTACTAGGAAATCGCTTGATTGAGCTTGGAGGCACTCGTCTTGTGTGCCGGGAGATTCCAGTTACCTCTCCCAACACTTGCGTCAAGCAGCGAGCCTAGGCCTTTTAGAAGCGAAAGTTAGCGGCAGGCAGGATGTTGGGTTACAGGCCATAAGCTCAACTCTCAGAAGTGTGTATGCATGGGTGGCAGATGTCTGCTACCCACTCGGACATGGGAGTTGGAACCTAGCTACACTCCTATTGAAGAAGGACTTTGGAAATCGCTGTATTCAACTCAGATACACGGGAGTTCAGGCCCAATGCTTACACATGCTTTTCCCACAAACTATCCCAGCCACTAACAGAAGGAGGTTAGCAGGTAAGTCTACAGTCAGGCAGGATGCGGGAGGGTCCTGCCCTGTCCTCAGCTCTCACAGGGAAGCATGCCTTGAAGCCAGCTCTCAACTAGCTGCATTCTTATGACAGTGTGAAGGTAGCAGTATTCTGAGTAAGGAGGTTCCCAGATTACCACTCTACTGCACCTGGAGATACCCTCCAGGTCTGCATTGTTAACTTGCGTCTCAGAGGCCTCTGGCAAACGTCTCTGGTGAAGACGTGCGAAACTCACTCTGCAGGCAGTGTGGAACTGTGAGGGACTGAGGGTCAGCTCAACTCTCAGCAGTAAGATGTTTTTGGACAAGGCGTTCAAATACCTACTCACGTATGGAACTTAGTATGTAGCACCAGTCTACCCCAGGAATTACTGGGAAATCGCTGGATTGAGCTTGGAGGCACTAGTCTTGTTGCCGGGAGATTCCAGTTACCTCTCCCAACACTTCGGTGAAGCAGCGAGCCTAGGCCTTTTGGAAGCGAAAGCTAGCTGCAGGCAGGAGGTAGGGTTACAGGCCATAAGCTCAACTCTCAGAAGTGTGTATGCATGGGAGGCAGATGTCTGCTACCCACTCGTACATGCGAGTGGGAACCTACTACACTCTGATGAAAAAGGACTTTGAAAATTGCTGTATTCAACTCAGATACACGTGGGTTCAGGCACAACGATTCCACATGCTTTTCTCACAACCTTTCCCTGCCACTAACATGAGGACGTTAGCAGCTCCTTCTACAGTCAAGCAGGATGCGGGAGGGTTGTGCCCTGTCCTTAGCTCTCACAGGGAACCATGTCTTGAAGCCAGCGGTCAACTAGCTGCATACTTATGGCAGGGTCAAGGTAGCAGTATTCTGAGACAGGAGGTTCCCAGATTACCACTCTACTGCACCTGGAGATACCCTCCAGGTCTGCATTGTTAACTTGCGTCTCAGAGGCCTCTGGCAAACGTCTCTGGTGAAGACGTGCGAAACTCACTCTGCAGGCAGTGTGGAACTGTGAGGGACTGAGGGTCAGCTCAACTCTCAGCAGTAAGATGTTTTTGGACAAGGCGTTCAACTACCTACTCACGTATGGAACTTAGTATGTAGCACCAGTCTACCCCAGGAATTATTAGGAAATCGCTTGATTGAGCTTGGAGGCACTCGTCTTGTGTGCCGGGAGATTCCAGTTACCTCTTCCAACACTTGCGTCAAGCAGCGAGCCTAGGCCTTTTGGAAGCGAAAGGTAGCGGCAGGCAGGATGTTGGGTTACAGGCCATAAGCTCAACTCTCAGAAGTGTGTATGCATGGGTGGCAGATGTCTGCTACCCACTCGGACATGGGAGTTGGAACCTAGCTACACTCCTATTGAAGAAGGACTTTGGAAATCGCTGTATTCAACTCAGATACACGGGAGTTCAGGCCCAATGCTTACACATGCTTTTCCCACAAACTATCCCAGCCACTAACAGAAGGAGGTTAGCAGGTAAGTCTACAGTCAGGCAGGATGCGGGAGGGTCCTGCCCTGTCCTCAGCTCTCACAGGGAAGCATGCCTAGAAGCCAGCTCTCAACTAGCTGCATTCTTATGACAGTGTGAAGGTAGCAGTATTCTGAGTAAGGCGGTTCCGAGATTACCACTCTACTGCACCTGGAGATACCCTCCAGGTCTGCATTGTTAACTTGCGTCTCAGAAGCCTGTGGCAAACGTCTCTGGTGAAGACCTGCGAAACTCACTCTGCAGGCAGTGTGGAACTGTGAGGGACTGAGGGTGAGCTCAACTCTCAGAAGTAAGATGCTTTTGGACAAGGCGTTCAGCTACATTCTCACGTATGGAACTTAGTATGTAGCACCTGTCTACCCCAGGAATTACTAGGCTATCGCTGGAACGAGCTTGGAGGCACTAGTCTTGTGTGCCGGGAGATTCCAATTACCTCTCCCAACACTTCCGTCAAACAGCGAGCCTAGGCCTTTTAGAAGTGAAAGGAACCAGCAGGCTGGATGGGGAGGTACAGGCCTTAAGCTCAACTCTCAGAAGTGTGTATGCAGGGGAGACAGATGTCTGCTACCCACTCTGACATGGGAGTTGGAAACTACCTACACTCTGATTGAAGAAGGCCATTGGAAATCGCTGTATTCAACTCAGATACACAGGAGTTCAGGCCCAATGCTTACACATGCTTTTCCCGCAACCTCTCTCAGCCACTAACATTAGGAGGTTAGCAGCTGCGCCTACAGTCAGGCAGGATGCGGGTGGGTTCTGCCATGTCCTCAGCACTCCCAGGGAAGCATGCCTAGAAGCCAGCTCTCAACTAGCTGCATTCTTATGGCAGTGTGAGGGTAGCAGTATTCTGAGTCAGGAGGTTCCAAGATTACCACTCTACTGCACCTGGAGATACCCTCCAGGTCTGCATTGTTAACTTGCGTCTCAGAAGCCTGTGGCAAACGTCTCTGGTGAAGACCTGCGAAACTCACTCTGCAGGCAGTGTGGAACTGTGAGGGACTGAGGGTGAGCTCAACTCTCAGAAGTAAGATGTTTTTGGACAAGGCGTTCAACTACCTACTCACGTATGGAACTTAGTATGTAGCACCAGTCTACCCCAGGAATTACTAGGAAATCGCTTGATTGAGCTTGGAGGCACTCGTCTTGTGTGCCGGGAGATTCCAGTTACCTCTCCCAACACTTGCGTCAAGCAGCGAGCCTAGGCCTTTTGGAAGCGAAAGGTAGCGGCAGGCAGGATGTTGGGTTACAGGCCATGAGCTCAACTCTCAGAAGTGTGTATGCATGGGTGGCAGATGTCTGCTACCCACTCGGACATGGGAGTTGGAACCTAGCTACACTCCTATTGAAGAAGGACTTTGGAAATCGCTGTATTCAACTCAGATACACGGGAGTTCAGGCCCAATGCTTACACATGCTTTTCCCACAAACTATCCCAGCCACTAACAGAAGGAGGTTAGCAGGTAAGTCTACAGTCAGGCAGGATGCGGGAGGGTCCTGCCCTGTCCTCAGCTCTCACAGGGAAGCATGCCTTGAAGCCAGCTCTCAACTAGCTGCATTCTTATGACAGTGTGAAGGTAGCAGTATTCTGAGTAAGGAGGTTCCCAGATTACCACTCTACTGCACCTGGAGATACCCTCCAGGTCTGCATTGTTAACTTGCGTCTCAGAATCCTGTGGCAAACGTCTCTGGTGAAGACCTGCGAAACTCACTCTGCAGGCAGTGTGGAACTGTGAGGGACTGAGGGTGAGCTCAACTCTCAGAAGTAAGATGCTTTTGGACAAGGCGTTCAGCTACATTCTCACGTATGGAACTTAGTATGTAGCACCTGTCTACCCCAGGAATTACTAGGCTATCGCTGGAACGAGCTTGGAGGCACTAGTCTTGTGTGCCGGGAGATTCCAATTACCTCTCCCAACACTTCCGTCAAACAACGAGCCTAGGCCTTTTAGAAGTGAAAGGAACCAGCAGGCTGGATGGGGAGGTACAGGCCTTAAGCTCAACTCTCAGAAGTGTGTATGCAGGGGAGACAGATGTCTGCTACCCACTCTGACATGGGAGTTGGAAACTACCTACACTCTGATTGAAGAAGGCCATTGGAAATCGCTATATTCAACTCAGATACACAGGAGTTCAGGCCCAATGCTTACACATGCTTTTCCCGCAACCTCTCTCAGCCACTAACATTAGGATGTTAGCAGCTGCGCCTACAGTCAGGCAGGATGCGGGTGGGTTCTGCCATGTCCTCAGCACTCCCAGGGAAGCATGCCTAGAAGCCAGCTCTCAACTAGCTGCATTCTTATGGCAGTGTGAAGGTAGCAGTATTCTGAGTCAGGAGGTTCCAAGATTACCACTCTACTGCACCTGGAGATACCCTCCAGGTCTGCATTGTTAACTTGCGTCTCAGAAGCCTGTGGCAAACGTCTCTGGTGAAGACCTGCGAAACTCACTCTGCAGGCAGTGTGGAACTGTGAGGGACTGAGGGTGAGCTCAACTCTCAGAAGTAAGATGCTTTTGGACAAGGCGTTCAGCTACCTTCTCACGTATGGAACTTACTATGTAGCAGCAGTCTACCACACGAATTACTAGGCAATCGCTGGAATGAGCTTGGAGGCCCTAGTCTTGTGTGCCGGGAGATTCCAATTACCTCTCCCAACACTTCCGTCAAACAGCGAGCCTAGGCCTTTTAGAAGTGAAAGGAACCAGCAGGCTGGATGGGGAGGTACAGGCCTTAAGCTCAACTCTCAGAAGTGTGTATGCAGGGGAGACAGATGTCTGCTACCCACTCTGACATGGGAGTTGGAAACTACCTACACTCTGATTGAAGAAGGCCATTGGAAATCGCTGTATTCAACTCAGATACACAGGAGTTCAGGCCCAATGCTTACACATGCTTTTCCCGCAACCTCTCTCAGCCACTAACATTAGGATGTTAGCAGCTGCGCCTACAGTCAGGCAGGATGCGGGTGGGTTCTGCCCTGTCCTCAGCACTCCCAGGGAAGCATGCCTAGAAGCCAGCTCTCAACTAGCTGCATTCTTATGGCAGTGTGAAGGTAGCAGTATTCTGAGTAAGGAGGTTCCGAGATTACCACTCTACTGCACCTGGAGATACCCTCCAGGTCTGCATTGTTAACTTGCGTCTCAGAAGCCTCTGGCAAACGTCTCTGGTGAAGACGTCCGAAACTCACTCTGCAGGCAGTGTGGAACTGTGAGGGACTGAGGGTGAGCTCAACTCTCAGAAGTAAGATGTTTTTGGACAAGGCGTTCAACTACCTACTCACGTATGGAACTTAGTATGTAGCACCAGTCTACCCCAGGAATTACTAGGAAATCGCTTGATTGAGCTTGGAGGCACTCGTCTTGTGTGCCGGGAGATTCCAGTTACCTCTCCCAACACTTGCGTCAAGCAGCGAGCCTAGGCCTTTTAGAAGCGAAAGGTAGCGGCAGGCAGGATGTTGGGTTACAGGCCATAAGCTCAACTCTCAGAAGTGTGTATGCATGGGTGGCAGATGTCTGCTACCCACTCGGACATGGGAGTTGGAACCTAGCTACACTCCTATTGAAGAAGGACTTTGGAAATCGCTGTATTCAACTCAGATACACGGGAGTTCAGGCCCAATGCTTACACATGCTTTTCCCACAAACTATCCCAGCCACTAACAGAAGGAGGTTAGCAGGTAAGTCTACAGTCAGGCAGGATGCGGGAGGGTCCTGCCCTGTCCTCAGCTCTCACAGGGAAGCATGCCTTGAAGCCAGCTCTCAACTAGCTGCATTCTTATGACAGTGTGAAGGTAGCAGTATTCTGAGTAAGGAGGTTCCCAGATTACCACTCTACTGCACCTGGAGATACCCTCCAGGTCTGCATTGTTAACTTGCGTCTCAGAGGCCTCTGGCAAACGTCTCTGGTGAAGACGTGCGAAACTCACTCTGCAGGCAGTGTGGAACTGTGAGGGACTGAGGGTCAGCTCAACTCTCAGCAGTAAGATGTTTTTGGACAAGGCGTTCAAATACCTACTCACGTATGGAACTTAGTATGTAGCACCAGTCTACCCCAGGAATTACTGGGAAATCGCTGGATTGAGCTTGGAGGCACTAGTCTTGTTGCCGGGAGATTCCAGTTACCTCTCCCAACACTTCGGTGAAGCAGCGAGCCTAGGCCTTTTGGAAGCGAAAGCTAGCTGCAGGCAGGAGGTAGGGTTACAGGCCATAAGCTCAACTCTCAGAAGTGTGTATGCATGGGAGGCAGATGTCTTCTACCCACTCGTACATGCGAGTGGGAACCTACTACACTCTGATGAAAAAGGACTTTGGAAATTGCTGTATTCAACTCAGATACACGTGGGTTCAGGCACAACGATTCCACATGCTTTTCTCACAACCTTTCCCTGCCACTAACATGAGGACGTTAGCAGCTCCTTCTACAGTCAAGCAGGATGAGGGAGGGTTGTGCCCTGTCCTTAGCTCTCACAGGGAAGCATGTCTTGAAGCCAGCGGTCAACTAGCTGCATACTTATGGCAGGGTCAAGGTAGCAGTATTCTGAGACAGGAGGTTCCCAGATTACCACTCTACTGCACCTGGAGATACCCTCCAGGTCTGCATTGTTAACTTGCGTCTCAGAGGCCTCTGGCAAACGTCTCTGGTGAAGACGTGCGAAACTCACTCTGCAGGCAGTGTGGAACTGTGAGGGACTGAGGGTCAGCTCAACTCTCAGCAGTAAGATGTTTTTGGACAAGGCGTTCAAATACCTACTCACGTATGGAACTTAGTATGTAGCACCTGTCTACCCCAGGAATTACTAGGAAATCGCTTGATTGAGCTTGGAGGCACTCGTCTTGTGTGCCGGGAGATTCCAGTTACCTCTCCCAACACTTGCGTCAAGCAGCGAGCCTAGGCCTTTTGGAAGCGAAAGGTAGCGGCAGGCAGGATGTTGGGTTACAGGCCATAAGCTCAACTCTCAGAAGTGTGTATGCATGGGTGGCAGATGTCTGCTACCCACTCGGACATGGGAGTTGGAACCTAGCTACACTCCTATTGAAGAAGGACTTTGGAAATCGCTGTATTCAACTCAGATACACGGGAGTTCAGGCCCAATGCTTACACATGCTTTTCCCACAAACTATCCCAGCCACTAACAGAAGGAGGTTAGCAGGTAAGTCTACAGTCAGGCAGGATGCGGGAGGGTCCTGCCCTGTCCTCAGCTCTCACAGGGAAGCATGCCTAGAAGCCAGCTCTCAACTAGCTGCATTCTTATGACAGTGTGAAGGTAGCAGTATTCTGAGTAAGGCGGTTCCGAGATTACCACTCTACTGCACCTGGAGATACCCTCCAGGTCTGCATTGTTAACTTGCGTCTCAGAAGCCTGTGGCAAACGTCTCTGGTGAAGACCTGCGAAACTCACTCTGCAGGCAGTGTGGAACTGTGAGGGACTGAGGGTGAGCTCAACTCTCAGAAGTAAGATGCTTTTGGACAAGGCGTTCAGCTACATTCTCACGTATGGAACTTAGTATGTAGCACCTGTCTACCCCAGGAATTACTAGGCTATCGCTGGAATGAGCTTGGAGGCACTAGTCTTGTGTGCCGGGAGATTCCAATTACCTCTCCCAACACTTCCGTCAAACAGCGAGCCTAGGCCTTTTAGAAGTGAAAGGAACCAGCAGGCTGGATGGGGAGGTACAGGCCTTAAGCTCAACTCTCAGAAGTGTGTATGCAGGGGAGACAGATGTCTGCTACCCACTCTGACATGGGAGTTGGAAACTACCTACACTCTGATTGAAGAAGGCCATTGGAAATCGCTGTATTCAACTCAGATACACAGGAGTTCAGGCCCAATGCTTACACATGCTTTTCCCGCAACCTCTCTCAGCCACTAACATTAGGATGTTAGCAGCTGCGCCTACAGTCAGGCAGGATGCGGGTGGGTTCTGCCATGTCCTCAGCACTCCCAGGGAAGCATGCCTAGAAGCCAGCTCTCAACTAGCTGCATTCTTATGGCAGTGTGAGGGTAGCAGTATTCTGAGTCAGGAGGTTCCAAGATTACCACTCTACTGCACCTGGAGATACCCTCCAGGTCTGCATTGTTAACTTGCGTCTCAGAAGCCTGTGGCAAACGTCTCTGGTGAAGACCTGCGAAACTCACTCTGCAGGCAGTGTGGAACTGTGAGGGACTGAGGGTGAGCTCAACTCTCAGAAGTAAGATGTTTTTGGACAAGGCGTTCAACTACCTACTCACGTATGGAACTTAGTATGTAGCACCAGTCTACCCCAGGAATTACTAGGAAATCGCTTGATTGAGCTTGGAGGCACTCGTCTTGTGTGCCGGGAGATTCCAGTTACCTCTCCCAACACTTGCGTCAAGCAGCGAGCCTAGGCCTTTTGGAAGCGAAAGGTATCGGCAGGCAGGATGTTGGGTTACAGGCCATGAGCTCAACTCTCAGAAGTGTGTATGCATGGGTGGCAGATGTCTGCTACCCACTCGGACATGGGAGTTGGAACCTAGCTACACTCCTATTGAAGAAGGACTTTGGAAATCGCTGTATTCAACTCAGATACACGGGAGTTCAGGCCCAATGCTTACACATGCTTTTCCCACAAACTATCCCAGCCACTAACAGAAGGAGGTTAGCAGGTAAGTCTACAGTCAGGCAGGATGCGGGAGGGTCCTGCCCTGTCCTCAGCTCTCACAGGGAAGCATGCCTTGAAGCCAGCTCTCAACTAGCTGCATTCTTATGACAGTGTGAAGGTAGCAGTATTCTGAGTAAGGCGGTTCCGAGATTACCACTCTACTGCACCTGGAGATACCCTCCAGGTCTGCATTGTTAACTTGCGTCTCAGAAGCCTGTGGCAAACGTCTCTGGTGAAGACCTGCGAAACTCACTCTGCAGGCAGTGTGGAACTGTGAGGGACTGAGGGTGAGCTCAACTCTCAGAAGTAAGATGCTTTTGGACAAGGCGTTCAGCTACATTCTCACGTATGGAACTTAGTATGTAGCACCTGTCTACCCCAGGAATTACTAGGCTATCGCTGGAACGAGCTTGGAGGCACTAGTCTTGTGTGCCGGGAGATTCCAATTACCTCTCCCAACACTTCCGTCAAACAGCGAGCCTAGGCCTTTTAGAAGCCAAGGGTACCAGCAGGCTGGATGGGGAGGTACAGGCCATAAGCTCAACTCTCAGAAGTGTGTATGCAGGGGAGACAGATGTCTGCTACCCACTCTGACATGGGAGTTGGAAACTACCTACACTCTGATTGAAGAAGGCCTTTGGAAATCGCTATATTCAACTCAGATACACAGGAGTTCAGGCCCAATGCTTACACATGCTTTTCCCGCAACCTCTCTCAGCCACTAACATTAGGATGTTAGCAGCTGCGCCTACAGTCAGGCAGGATGCGGGTGGGTTCTGCCATGTCCTCAGCACTCCCAGGGAAGCATGCCTAGAAGCCAGCTCTCAACTAGCTGCATTCTTATGGCAGTGTGAAGGTAGCAGTATTCTGAGTCAGGAGGTTCCAAGATTACCACTCTACTGCACCTGGAGATACCCTCCAGGTCTGCATTTTTAACTTGCGTCTCAGAAGCCTGTGGCAAACGTCTCTGGTGAAGACCTGCGAAACTCACTCTGCAGGCAGTGTGGAACTGTGAGGGACTGAGGGTGAGCTCAACTCTCAGAAGTAAGAAGCTTTTGGACAAGGCGTTCAGCTACCTTCTCACGTATGGAACTTAGTATGTAGCACCAGTCTACCACACGAATTACTAGGCAATCGCTGGAATGAGCTTGGAGGCCCTAGTCTTGTGTGCCGGGAGATTCCAATTACCTCTCCCAACACTTCCGTCAAACAGCGAGCCTAGGCCTTTTAGAAGTGAAAGGAACCAGCAGGCTGGATGGGGAGGTACAGGCCTTAAGCTCAACTCTCAGAAGTGTGTATGCAGGGGAGACAGATGTCTGCTACCCACTCTGACATGGGAGTTGGAAACTAGCTACACAATGATTGAAGAAGGCCATTGGAAATCGCTGTATTCAACTCAGATACACAGGAGTTCAGGCCCAATGCTTACACATGCTTTTCCCGCAACCTCTCTCAGCCACTAACATTAGGATGTTAGCAGCTGCGCCTACAGTCAGGCAGGATGCGGGTGGGTTCTGCCCTGTCCTCAGCACTCCCAGGGAAGCATGCCTAGAAGCCAGCTCTCAACTAGCTGCATTCTTATGGCAGTGTGAAGGTAGCAGTATTCTGAGTAAGGAGGTTCCGAGATTACCACTCTACTGCACCTGGAGATACCCTCCAGGTCTGCATTGTTAACTTGCGTCTCAGAAGCCTCTGGCAAACGTCTCTGGTGAAGACGTCCGAAACTCACTCTGCAGGCAGTGTGGAACTGTGAGGGACTGAGGGTGAGCTCAACTCTCAGAAGTAAGATGTTTTTGGACAAGGCGTTCAACTACCTACTCACGTATGGAACTTAGTATGTAGCACCAGTCTACCCCAGGAATTACTAGGAAATCGCTTGATTGAGCTTGGAGGCACTCGTCTTGTGTGCCGGGAGATTCCAGTTACCTCTCCCAACACTTGCGTCAAGCAGCGAGCCTAGGCCTTTTAGAAGCGAAAGGTAGCGGCAGGCAGGATGTTGGGTTACAGGCCATAAGCTCAACTCTCAGAAGTGTGTATGCATGGGTGGCAGATGTCTGCTACCCACTCGGACATGGGAGTTGGAACCTAGCTACACTCCTATTGAAGAAGGACTTTGGAAATCGCTGTATTCAACTCAGATACACGGGAGTTCAGGCCCAATGCTTACACATGCTTTTCCCACAAACTATCCCAGCCACTAACAGAAGGAGGTTAGCAGGTAAGTCTACAGTCAGGCAGGATGCGGGAGGGTCCTGCCCTGTCCTCAGCTCTCACAGGGAAGCATGCCTTGAAGCCAGCTCTCAACTAGCTGCATTCTTATGACAGTGTGAAGGTAGCAGTATTCTGAGTAAGGAGGTTCCCAGATTACCACTCTACTGCACCTGGAGATACCCTCCAGGTCTGCATTGTTAACTTGCGTCTCAGAGGCCTCTGGCAAACGTCTCTGGTGAAGACGTGCGAAACTCACTCTGCAGGCAGTGTGGAACTGTGAGGGACTGAGGGTCAGCTCAACTCTCAGCAGTAAGATGTTTTTGGACAAGGCGTTCAAATACCTACTCACGTATGGAACTTAGTATGTAGCACCAGTCTACCCCAGGAATTACTGGGAAATCGCTGGATTGAGCTTGGAGGCACTAGTCTTGTTGCCGGGAGATTCCAGTTACCTCTCCCAACACTTCGGTGAAGCAGCGAGCCTAGGCCTTTTGGAAGCGAAAGCTAGCTGCAGGCAGGAGGTAGGGTTACAGGCCATAAGCTCAACTCTCAGAAGTGTGTATGCATGGGAGGCAGATGTCTTCTACCCACTCGTACATGCGAGTGGGAACCTACTACACTCTGATGAAAAAGGACTTTGGAAATTGCTGTATTCAACTCAGATACACGTGGGTTCAGGCACAACGATTCCACATGCTTTTCTCACAACCTTTCCCTGCCACTAACATGAGGACGTTAGCAGGTCCTTCTACAGTCAAGCAGGATGCGGGAGGGTTGTGCCCTGTCCTTAGCTCTCACAGGGAAGCATGTCTTGAAGCCAGCGGTCAACTAGCTGCATATTTATGGCAGGGTCAAGGTAGCAGTATTCTGAGACAGGAGGTTCCCAGATTACCACTCTACTGCACCTGGAGATACCCTCCAGGTCTGCATTGTTAACTTGCGTCTCAGAGGCCTCTGGCAAACGTCTCTGGTGAAGACGTGCGAAACTCACTCTGCAGGCAGTGTGGAACTGTGAGGGACTGAGGGTCAGCTCAACTCTCAGCAGTAAGATGTTTTTGGACAAGGCGTTCAAATACCTACTCACGTATGGAACTTAGTATGTAGCACCTGTCTACCCCAGGAATTACTAGGAAATCGCTTGATTGAGCTTGGAGGCACTCGTCTTGTGTGCCGGGAGATTCCAGTTACCTCTCCCAACACTTGCGTCAAGCAGCGAGCCTAGGCCTTTTGGAAGCGAAAGGTAGCGGCAGGCAGGATGTTGGGTTACAGGCCATAAGCTCAACTCTCAGAAGTGTGTATGCATGGGTGGCAGATGTCTGCTACCCACTCGGACATGGGAGTTGGAACCTAGCTACACTCCTATTGAAGAAGGACTTTGGAAATCGCTGTATTCAACTCAGATACACGGGAGTTCAGGCCCAATGCTTACACATGCTTTTCCCACAAACTATCCCAGCCACTAACAGAAGGAGGTTAGCAGGTAAGTCTACAGTCAGGCAGGATGCGGGAGGGTCCTGCCCTGTCCTCAGCTCTCACAGGGAAGCATGCCTTGAAGCCAGCTCTCAACTAGCTGCATTCTTATGACAGTGTGAAGGTAGCAGTATTCTGAGTAAGGCGGTTCCGAGATTACCACTCTACTGCACCTGGAGATACCCTCCAGGTCTGCATTGTTAACTTGCGTCTCAGAAGCCTGTGGCAAACGTCTCTGGTGAAGACCTGCGAAACTCACTCTGCAGGCAGTGTGGAACTGTGAGGGACTGAGGGTGAGCTCAACTCTCAGAAGTAAGATGCTTTTGGACAAGGCGTTCAGCTACATTCTCACGTATGGAACTTAGTATGTAGCACCTGTCTACCCCAGGAATTACTAGGCTATCGCTGGAACGAGCTTGGAGGCACTAGTCTTGTGTGCCGGGAGATTCCAATTACCTCTCCCAACACTTCCGTCAAACAGCGAGCCTTGGCCTTTTAGAAGTGAAAGGAACCAGCAGGCTGGATGGGGAGGTACAGGCGTTAAGCTCAACTCTCAGAAGTGTGTATGCAGGGGAGGCAGATGTCTGCTACCCACTCTGACATGGGAGTTGGAAACTACCTACACTCTGATTGAAGAAGGCCATTGGAAATCGCTATATTCAACTCAGATACACAGGAGTTCAGGCCCAATGCTTACACATGCTTTTCCCGCAACCTCTCTCAGCCACTAACATTAGGATGTTAGCAGCTGCGCCTACAGTCAGGCAGGATGCGGGTGGGTTCTGCCATGTCCTCAGCACTCCCAGGGAAGCATGCCTAGAAGCCAGCTCTCAACTAGCTGCATTCTTATGGCAGTGTGAAGGTAGCAGTATTCTGAGTCAGGAGGTTCCCAGATTACCACTCTACTGCACCTGGAGATACCCTCCAGGTCTGCATTGTTAACTTACGTCTCAGAAGCCTATGGCAAACGTCTCTGGTGAAGACCTGCGAAACTCACTCTGCAGGCAGTGTGGAACTGTGAGGGACTGAGGATGAGCTCAACTCTCAGAAGTAAGATGCTTTTGGACAAGGCGTTCAGCTACATTCTCACGTATGGAACTTAGTATGTAGCACCTGTCTACCCCAGGAATTACTAGGCTATCGCTGGAATGAGCTTGGAGGCACTAGTCTTGTGTGCCGGGAGATTCCAATTACCTCTCCCAACACTTCCGTCAAACAGCGAGCCTAGGCCTTTTAGAAGTGAAAGGAACCAGCAGGCTGGATGGGGAGGTACAGGCCTTAAGCTCAACTCTCAGAAGTGTGTATGCAGGGGAGACAGATGTCTGCTACCCACTCTGACATGGGAGTTGGAAACTAGCTACACAATGATTGAAGAAGGCCATTGGAAATCGCTGTATTCAACTCAGATACACAGGAGTTCAGGCCCAATGCTTACACATGCTTTTCCCGCAACCTCTCTCAGCCACTAACATTAGGATGTTAGCAGCTGCGCCTACAGTCAGGCAGGATGCGGGTGGGTTCTGCCCTGTCCTCAGCACTCCCAGGGAAGCATGCCTAGAAGCCAGCTCTCAACTAGCTGCATTCTTATGGCAGTGTGAAGGTAGCAGTATTCTGAGTAAGGAGGTTCCGAGATTACCACTCTACTGCACCTGGAGATACCCTCCAGGTCTGCATTGTTAACTTGCGTCTCAGAAGCCTGTGGCAAACGTCTCTGGTGAAGACCTGCGAAACTCACTCTGCAGGCAGTGTGGAACTGTGAGGGACTGAGGGTGAGCTCAACTCTCAGAAGTAAGATGTTTTTGGACAAGGCGTTCAACTACCTACTCACGTATGGAACTTAGTATGTAGCACCAGTCTACCCCAGGAATTACTAGGAAATCGCTTGATTGAGCTTGGAGGCACTCGTCTTGTGTGCCGGGAGATTCCAGTTACCTCTCCCAACACTTGCGTCAAGCAGCGAGCCTAGGCCTTTTAGAAGCGAAAGGTAGCGGCAGGCAGGATGTTGGGTTACAGGCCATAAGCTCAACTCTCAGAAGTGTGTATGCATGGGTGGCAGATGTCTTCTACCCACTCGGACATGGGAGTTGGAACCTAGCTACACTCCTATTGAAGAAGGACTTTGGAAATCGCTGTATTCAACTCAGATACACGGGAGTTCAGGCCCAATGCTTACACATGCTTTTCCCACAAACTATCCCAGCCACTAACAGAAGGAGGTTAGCAGGTAAGTCTACAGTCAGGCAGGATGCGGGAGGGTCCTGCCCTGTCCTCAGCTCTCACAGGGAAGCATGCCTTGAAGCCAGCTCTCAACTAGCTGCATTCTTATGACAGTGTGAAGGTAGCAGTATTCTGAGTAAGGAGGTTCCCAGATTACCACTCTACTGCACCTGGAGATACCCTCCAGGTCTGCATTGTTAACTTGCGTCTCAGAGGCCTCTGGCAAACGTCTCTGGTGAAGACGTGCGAAACTCACTCTGCAGGCAGTGTGGAACTGTGAGGGACTGAGGGTCAGCTCAACTCTCAGCAGTAAGATGTTTTTGGACAAGGCGTTCAAATACCTACTCACGTATGGAACTTAGTATGTAGCACCAGTCTACCCCAGGAATTACTGGGAAATCGCTGGATTGAGCTTGGAGGCACTAGTCTTGTTGCCGGGAGATTCCAGTTACCTCTCCCAACACTTCGGTGAAGCAGCGAGCCTAGGCCTTTTGGAAGCGAAAGCTAGCTGCAGGCAGGAGGTAGGGTTACAGGCCATAAGCTCAACTCTCAGAAGTGTGTATGCATGGGAGGCAGATGTCTTCTACCCACTCGTACATGCGAGTGGGAACCTACTACACTCTGATGAAAAAGGACTTTGGAAATTGCTGTATTCAACTCAGATACACGTGGGTTCAGGCACAACGATTCCACATGCTTTTCTCACAACCTTTCCCTGCCACGAACATGAGGACGTTAGCAGCTCCTTCTACAGTCAAGCAGGATGCGGGAGGGTTGTGCCCTGTCCTTAGCTCTCACAGGGAAGCATGTCTTGAAGCCAGCGGTCAACTAGCTGCATACTTATGGCAGGGTCAAGGTAGCAGTATTCTGAGACAGGAGGTTCCCAGATTACCACTCTACTGCACCTGGAGATACCCTCCAGGTCTGCATTGTTAACTTGCGTCTCAGAGGCCTCTGGCAAACGTCTCTGGTGAAGACGTGCGAAACTCACTCTGCAGGCAGTGTGGAACTGTGAGGGACTGAGGGTCAGCTCAACTCTCAGCAGTAAGATGTTTTTGGACAAGGCGTTCAAATACCTACTCACGTATGGAACTTAGTATGTAGCACCTGTCTACCCCAGGAATTACTAGGAAATCGCTTGATTGAGCTTGGAGGCACTCGTCTTGTGTGCCGGGAGATTCCAGTTACCTCTCCCAACACTTGCGTCAAGCAGCGAGCCTAGGCCTTTTGGAAGCGAAAGGTAGCGGCAGGCAGGATGTTGGGTTACAGGCCATAAGCTCAACTCTCAGAAGTGTGTATGCATGGGTGGCAGATGTCTGCTACCCACTCGGACATGGGAGTTGGAACCTAGCTACACTCCTATTGAAGAAGGACTTTGGAAATCGCTGTATTCAACTCAGATACACGGGAGTTCAGGCCCAATGCTTACACATGCTTTTCCCACAAACTATCCCAGCCACTAACAGAAGGAGGTTAGCAGGTAAGTCTACAGTCAGGCAGGATGCGGGAGGGTCCTGCCCTGTCCTCAGCTCTCACAGGGAAGCATGCCTTGAAGCCAGCTCTCAACTAGCTGCATTCTTATGACAGTGTGAAGGTAGCAGTATTCTGAGTAAGGCGGTTCCGAGATTACCACTCTACTGCACCTGGAGATACCCTCCAGGTCTGCATTGTTAACTTGCGTCTCAGAAGCCTGTGGCAAACGTCTCTGGTGAAGACCTGCGAAACTCACTCTGCAGGCAGTGTGGAACTGTGAGGGACTGAGGGTGAGCTCAACTCTCAGAAGTAAGATGCTTTTGGACAAGGCGTTCAGCTACATTCTCACGTATGGAACTTAGTATGTAGCACCTGTCTACCCCAGGAATTACTAGGCTATCGCTGGAACGAGCTTGGAGGCACTAGTCTTGTGTGCCGGGAGATTCCAATTACCTCTCCCAACACTTCCGTCAAACAGCGAGCCTAGGCCTTTTAGAAGTGAAAGGAACCAGCAGGCTGGATGGGGAGGTACAGGCCTTAAGCTCAACTCTCAGAAGTGTGTATGCAGGGGAGACAGATGTCTGCTACCCACTCTGACATGGGAGTTGGAAACTACCTACACTCTGATTGAAGAAGGCCATTGGAAATCGCTGTATTCAACTCAGATACACAGGAGTTCAGGCCCAATGCTTACACATGCTTTTCCCGCAACCTCTCTCAGCCACTAACATTAGGATGTTAGCAGCTGCGCCTACAGTCAGGCAGGATGCGGGTGGGTTCTGCCATGTCCTCAGCACTCCCAGGGAAGCATGCCTAGAAGCCAGCTCTCAACTAGCTGCATTCTTATGGCAGTGTGAGGGTAGCAGTATTCTGAGTCAGGAGGTTCCAAGATTACCACTCTACTGCACCTGGAGATACCCTCCAGGTCTGCATTGTTAACTTGCGTCTCCGAAGCCTGTGGCAAACGTCTCTGGTGAAGACCTGCGAAACTCACTCTGCAGGCAGTGTGGAACTGTGAGGGACTGAGGGTGAGCTCAACTCTCAGAAGTAAGATGTTTTTGGACAAGGCGTTCAACTACATACTCACGTATGGAACTTAGTATGTAGCACCAGTCTACCCCAGGAATTACTAGGAAATCGCTTGATTGAGCTTGGAGGCACTCGTCTTGTGTGCCGGGAGATTCCAGTTACCTCTCCCAACACTTGCGTCAAGCAGCGAGCCTAGGCCTTTTGGAAGCGAAAGGTAGCGGCAGGCAGGATGTTGGGTTACAGGCCATGAGCTCAACTCTCAGAAGTGTGTATGCATGGGTGGCAGATGTCTGCTACCCACTCGGACATGGGAGTTGGAACCTAGCTACACTCCTATTGAAGAAGGACTTTGGAAATCGCTGTATTCAACTCAGATACACGGGAGTTCAGGCCCAATGCTTACACATGCTTTTCCCACAAACTATCCCAGCCACTAACAGAAGGAGGTTAGCAGGTAAGTCTACAGTCAGGCAGGATGCGGGAGGGTCCTGCCCTGTCCTCAGCTCTCACAGGGAAGCATGCCTTGAAGCCAGCTCTCAACTAGCTGCATTCTTATGACAGTGTGAAGGTAGCAGTATTCTGAGTAAGGCGGTTCCGAGATTACCACTCTACTGCACCTGGAGATACCCTCCAGG
This sequence comes from Canis lupus baileyi, assembly GCF_048164855.1. Classification (NCBI taxonomy): domain Eukaryota; kingdom Metazoa; phylum Chordata; class Mammalia; order Carnivora; family Canidae; genus Canis; species Canis lupus. The sequence goes on along the minus strand of NW_027326457.1, from coordinate 556,650 downwards.
TCTGCATTGTTAACTTGCGTCTCAGAAGCCTGTGGCAAACGTCTCTGGTGAAGACCTGCGAAACTCACTCTGCAGGCAGTGTGGAACTGTGAGGGACTGAGGGTGAGCTCAACTCTCAGAAGTAAGATGCTTTTGGACAAGGCGTTCAGCTACATTCTCACGTATGGAACTTAGTATGTAGCACCTGTCTACCCCAGGAATTACTAGGCTATCGCTGGAACGAGATTGGAGGCCCTAGTCTTGTGTGCCGGGAGATTCCAATTACCTCTCCCAACACTTCCGTCTAACAGCGAGCCTAGGCCTTTTAGAAGTGAAAGGAACCAGCAGGCTGGATGGGGAGGTACAGGCCTTAAGCTCAACTCTCAGAAGTGTGTATGCAGGGGAGACAGATGTCTGCTACCCACTCTGACATGGGAGTTGGAAACTACCTACACTCTGATTGAAGAAGGCCATTGGAAATCGCTATATTCAACTCAGATACACAGGAGTTCAGGCCCAATGCTTACACATGCTTTTCCCGCAACCTCTCTCAGCCACTAACATTAGGATGTTAGCAGCTGCGCCTACAGTCAGGCAGGATGCGGGTGGGTTCTGCCATGTCCTCAGCACTCCCAGGGAAGCATGCCTAGAAGCCAGCTCTCAACTAGCTGCATTCTTATGGCAGTGTGAAGGTAGCAGTATTCTGAGTCAGGAGGTTCCAAGATTACCACTCTACTGCACCTGGAGATACCCTCCAGGTCTGCATTGTTAACTTGCGTCTCAGAAGCCTGTGGCAAACGTCTCTGGTGAAGACCTGCGAAACTCACTCTGCAGGCAGTGTGGAACTGTGAGGGACTGAGGGTGAGCTCAACTCTCAGAAGTAAGATGCTTTTGGACAAGGCGTTCAGCTACCTTCTCACGTATGGAACTTACTATGTAGCAGCAGTCTACCACACGAATTACTAGGCAATCGCTGGAATGAGCTTGGAGGCCCTAGTCTTGTGTGCCGGGAGATTCCAATTACCTCTCCCAACACTTCCGTCAAACAGCGAGCCTAGGCCTTTTAGAAGTGAAAGGAACCAGCAGGCTGGATGGGGAGGTACAGGCCTTAAGCTCAACTCTCAGAAGTGTGTATGCAGGGGAGACAGATGTCTGCTACCCACTCTGACATGGGAGTTGGAAACTACCTACACTCTGATTGAAGAAGGCCATTGGAAATCGCTGTATTCAACTCAGATACACAGGAGTTCAGGCCCAATGCTTACACATGCTTTTCCCGCAACCTCTCTCAGCCACTAACATTAGGATGTTAGCAGCTGCGCCTACAGTCAGGCAGGATGCGGGTGGGTTCTGCCATGTCCTCAGCACTCCCAGGGAAGCATGCCTAGAAGCCAGCTCTCAACTAGCTGCATTCTTATGGCAGTGTGAAGGTAGCAGTATTCTGAGTAAGGAGGTTCCCAGATTACCACTCTACTGCACCTGGAGATACCCTCCAGGTCTGCATTGTTAACTTGCGTCTCAGAAGCCTCTGGCAAACGTCTCTGGTGAAGACGTCCGAAACTCACTCTGCAGGCAGTGTGGAACTGTGAGGGACTGAGGGTGAGCTCAACTCTCAGAAGTAAGATGTTTTTGGACAAGGCGTTCAACTACCTACTCACGTATGGAACTTAGTATGTAGCACCAGTCTACCCCAGGAATTACTAGGAAATCGCTTGATTGAGCTTGGAGGCACTCGTCTTGTGTGCCGGGAGATTCCAGTTACCTCTCCCAACACTTGCGTCAAGCAGCGAGCCTAGGCCTTTTAGAAGCGAAAGGTAGCGGCAGGCAGGATGTTGGGTTACAGGCCATAAGCTCAACTCTCAGAAGTGTGTATGCATGGGTGGCAGATGTCTGCTACCCACTCGGACATGGGAGTTGGAACCTAGCTACACTCCTATTGAAGAAGGACTTTGGAAATCGCTGTATTCAACTCAGATACACGGGAGTTCAGGCCCAATGCTTACACATGCTTTTCCCACAAACTATCCCAGCCACTAACAGAAGGAGGTTAGCAGGTAAGTCTACAGTCAGGCAGGATGCGGGAGGGTCCTGCCCTGTCCTCAGCTCTCACAGGGAAGCATGCCTTGAAGCCAGCTCTCTACTAGCTGCATTCTTATGACAGTGTGAAGGTAGCAGTATTCTGAGTAAGGAGGTTCCCAGATTACCACTCTACTGCACCTGGAGATACCCTCCAGGTCTGCATTGTTAACTTGCGTCTCAGAGGCCTCTGGCAAACGTCTCTGGTGAAGACGTGCGAAACTCACTCTGCAGGCAGTGTGGAACTGTGAGGGACTGAGGGTCAGCTCAACTCTCAGCAGTAAGATGTTTTTGGACAAGGCGTTCAAATACCTACTCACGTATGGAACTTAGTATGTAGCACCAGTCTACCCCAGGAATTACTGGGAAATCGCTGGATTGAGCTTGGAGGCACTAGTCTTGTTGCCGGGAGATTCCAGTTACCTCTCCCAACACTTCGGTGAAGCAGCGAGCCTAGGCCTTTTGGAAGCGAAAGCTAGCTGCAGGCAGGAGGTAGGGTTACAGGCCATAAGCTCAACTCTCAGAAGTGTGTATGCATGGGAGGCAGATGTCTTCTACCCACTCGTACATGCGAGTGGGAACCTACTACACTCTGATGAAAAAGGACTTTGGAAATTGCTGTATTCAACTCAGATACACGTGGGTTCAGGCACAACGATTCCACATGCTTTTCTCACAACCTTTCCCTGCCACTAACATGAGGACGTTAGCAGCTCCTTCTACAGTCAAGCAGGATGCGGGAGGGTTGTGCCCTGTCCTTAGCTCTCACAGGGAAGCATGTCTTGAAGCCAGCGGTCAACTAGCTGCATACTTATGGCAGGGTCAAGGTAGCAGTATTCTGAGACAGGAGGTTCCCAGATTACCACTCTACTGCACCTGGAGATACCCTCCAGGTCTGCATTGTTAACTTGCGTCTCAGAGGCCTCTGGCAAACGTCTCTGGTGAAGACGTGCGAAACTCACTCTGCAGGCAGTGTGGAACTGTGAGGGACTGAGGGTCAGCTCAACTCTCAGCAGTAAGATGTTTTTGGACAAGGCGTTCAAATACCTACTCACGTATGGAACTTAGTATGTAGCACCTGTCTACCCCAGGAATTACTAGGAAATCGCTTGATTGAGCTTGGAGGCACTCGTCTTGTGTGCCGGGAGATTCCAGTTACCTCTCCCAACACTTGCGTCAAGCAGCGAGCCTAGGCCTTTTGGAAGCGAAAGGTAGCGGCAGGCAGGATGTTGGGTTACAGGCCATAAGCTCAACTCTCAGAAGTGTGTATGCATGGGTGGCAGATGTCTGCTACCCACTCGGACATGGGAGTTGGAACCTAGCTACACTCCTATTGAAGAAGGACTTTGGAAATCGCTGTATTCAACTCAGATACACGGGAGTTCAGGCCCAATGCTTACACATGCTTTTCCCACAAACTATCCCAGCCACTAACAGAAGGAGGTTAGCAGGTAAGTCTACAGTCAGGCAGGATGCGGGAGGGTCCTGCCCTGTCCTCAGCTCTCACAGGGAAGCATGCCTAGAAGCCAGCTCTCAACTAGCTGCATTCTTATGACAGTGTGAAGGTAGCAGTATTCTGAGTAAGGCGGTTCCGAGATTACCACTCTACTGCACCTGGAGATACCCTCCAGGTCTGCATTGTTAACTTGCGTCTCAGAAGCCTGTGGCAAACGTGTCTGGTGAAGACCTGCGAAACTCACTCTGCAGGCAGTGTGGAACTGTGAGGGACTGAGGGTGAGCTCAACTCTCAGAAGTAAGATGCTTTTGGACAAGGCGTTCAGCTACATTCTCACGTATGGAACTTAGTATGTAGCACCTGTCTACCCCAGGAATTACTAGGCTATCGCTGGAATGAGCTTGGAGGCACTAGTCTTGTGTGCCGGGAGATTCCAATTACCTCTCCCAACACTTCCGTCAAACAGCGAGCCTAGGCCTTTTAGAAGTGAAAGGAACCAGCAGGCTGGATGGGGAGGTACAGGCCTTAAGCTCAACTCTCAGAAGTGTGTATGCAGGGGAGACAGATGTCTGCTACCCACTCTGACATGGGAGTTGGAAACTACCTACACTCTGATTGAAGAAGGCCATTGGAAATCGCTGTATTCAAGTCAGATACACAGGAGTTCATACCCAATGCTTACACATGCTTTTCCCGCAACCTCTCTCAGCCACTAACATTAGGATGTTAGCAGCTGCGCCTACAGTCAGGCAGGATGCGGGTGGGTTCTGCCATGTCCTCAGCACTCCCAGGGAAGCATGCCTAGAAGCCAGCTCTCAACTAGCTGCATTCTTATGGCAGTGTGAGGGTAGCAGTATTCTGAGTCAGGAGGTTCCAAGATTACCACTCTACTGCACCTGGAGATACCCTCCAGGTCTGCATTGTTAACTTGCGTCTCAGAAGCCTGTGGCAAACGTCTCTGGTGAAGACCTGCGAAACTCACTCTGCAGGCAGTGTGGAACTGTGAGGGACTGAGGGTGAGCTCAACTCTCAGAAGTAAGATGTTTTTGGACAAGGCGTTCAACTACCTACTCACGTATGGAACTTAGTATGTAGCACCAGTCTACCCCAGGAATTACTAGGAAATCGCTTGATTGAGCTTGGAGGCACTCGTCTTGTGTGCCGGGAGATTCCAGTTACCTCTCCCAACACTTGCGTCAAGCAGCGAGCCTAGGCCTTTTGGAAGCGAAAGGTAGCGGCAGGCAGGATGTTGGGTTACAGGCCATGAGCTCAACTCTCAGAAGTGTGTATGCATGGGTGGCAGATGTCTGCTACCCACTCGGACATGGGAGTTGGAACCTAGCTACACTCCTATTGAAGAAGGACTTTGGAAATCGCTGTATTCAACTCAGATACACGGGAGTTCAGGCCCAATGCTTACACATGCTTTTCCCACAAACTATCCCAGCCACTAACAGAAGGAGGTTAGCAGGTAAGTCTACAGTCAGGCAGGATGCGGGAGGGTCCTGCCCTGTCCTCAGCTCTCACAGGGAAGCATGCCTTGAAGCCAGCTCTCAACTAGCTGCATTCTTATGACAGTGTGAAGGTAGCAGTATTCTGAGTAAGGCGGTTCCGAGATTACCACTCTACTGCACCTGGAGATACCCTCCAGGTCTGCATTGTTAACTTGCGTCTCAGAAGCCTGTGGCAAACGTCTCTGGTGAAGACCTGCGAAACTCACTCTGCAGGCAGTGTGGAACTGTGAGGGACTGAGGGTGAGCTCAACTCTCAGAAGTAAGATGCTTTTGGACAAGGCGTTCAGCTACATTCTCACGTATGGAACTTAGTATGTAGCACCTGTCTACCCCAGGAATTACTAGGCTATCGCTGGAACGAGCTTGGAGGCACTAGTCTTGTGTGCCGGGAGATTCCAATTACCTCTCCCAACACTTCCGTCAAACAGCGAGCCTAGGCCTTTTAGAAGTGAAAGGAACCAGCAGGCTGGATGGGGAGGTACAGGCCTTAAGCTCAACTCTCAGAAGTGTGTATGCAGGGGAGACAGATGTCTGCTACCCACTCTGACATGGGAGTTGGAAACTACCTACACTCTGATTGAAGAAGGCCATTGGAAATCGCTATATTCAACTCAGATACACAGGAGTTCAGGCCCAATGCTTACACATGCTTTTCCCGCAACCTCTCTCAGCCACTAACATTAGGATGTTAGCAGCTGCGCCTACAGTCAGGCAGGATGCGGGTGGGTTCTGCCATGTCCTCAGCACTCCCAGGGAAGCATGCCTAGAAGCCAGCTCTCAACTAGCTGCATTCTTATGGCAGTGTGAAGGTAGCAGTATTCTGAGTCAGGAGGTTCCAAGATTACCACTCTACTGCACCTGGAGATACCCTCCAGGTCTGCATTGTTAACTTGCGTCTCAGAAGCCTGTGGCAAACGTCTCTGGTGAAGACCTGCGAAACTCACTCTGCAGGCAGTGTGGAACTGTGAGGGACTGAGGGTGAGCTCAACTCTCAGAAGTAAGATGCTTTTGGACAAGGCGTTCAGCTACCTTCTCACGTATGGAACTTACTATGTAGCAGCAGTCTACCACACGAATTACTAGGCAATCGCTGGAATGAGCTTGGAGGCCCTAGTCTTGTGTGCCGGGAGATTCCAATTACCTCTCCCAACACTTCCGTCAAACAGCGAGCCTAGGCCTTTTAGAAGTGAAAGGAACCAGCAGGCTGGATGGGGAGGTACAGGCCTTAAGCTCAACTCTCAGAAGTGTGTATGCAGGGGAGACAGATGTCTGCTACCCACTCTGACATGGGAGTTGGAAACTACCTACACTCTGATTGAAGAAGGCCATTGGAAATCGCTGTATTCAACTCAGATACACAGGAGTTCAGGCCCAATGCTTACACATGCTTTTCCCGCAACCTCTCTCAGCCACTAACATTAGGATGTTAGCAGCTGCGCCTACAGTCAGGCAGGATGCGGGTGGGTTCTGCCCTGTCCTCAGCACTCCCAGGGAAGCATGCCTAGAAGCCAGCTCTCAACTAGCTGCATTCTTATGGCAGTGTGAAGGTAGCAGTATTCTGAGTAAGGAGGTTCCCAGATTACCACTCTACTGCACCTGGAGATACCCTCCAGGTCTGCATTGTTAACTTGCGTCTCAGAAGCCTGTGGCAAACGTCTCTGGTGAAGACGTCCGAAACTCACTCTGCAGGCAGTGTGGAACTGTGAGGGACTGAGGGTGAGCTCAACTCTCAGAAGTAAGATGTTTTTGGACAAGGCGTTCAACTACCTACTCACGTATGGAACTTAGTATGTAGCACCAGTCTACCCCAGGAATTACTAGGAAATCGCTTGATTGAGCTTGGAGGCACTCGTCTTGTGTGCCGGGAGATTCCAGTTACCTCTCCCAACACTTGCGTCAAGCAGCGAGCCTAGGCCTTTTAGAAGCGAAAGGTAGCGGCAGGCAGGATGTTGGGTTACAGGCCATAAGCTCAACTCTCAGAAGTGTGTATGCATGGGTGGCAGATGTCTGCTACCCACTCGGACATGGGAGTTGGAACCTAGCTACACTCCTATTGAAGAAGGACTTTGGAAATCGCTGTATTCAACTCAGATACACGGGAGTTCAGGCCCAATGCTTACACATGCTTTTCCCACAAACTATCCCAGCCACTAACAGAAGGAGGTTAGCAGGTAAGTCTACAGTCAGGCAGGATGCGGGAGGGTCCTGCCCTGTCCTCAGCTCTCACAGGGAAGCATGCCTTGAAGCCAGCTCTCAACTAGCTGCATTCTTATGACAGTGTGAAGGTAGCAGTATTCTGAGTAAGGAGGTTCCCAGATTACCACTCTACTGCACCTGGAGATACCCTCCAGGTCTGCATTGTTAACTTGCGTCTCAGAGGCCTCTGGCAAACGTCTCTGGTGAAGACGTGCGAAACTCACTCTGCAGGCAGTGTGGAACTGTGAGGGACTGAGGGTCAGCTCAACTCTCAGCAGTAAGATGTTTTTGGACAAGGCGTTCAAATACCTACTCACGTATGGAACTTAGTATGTAGCACCAGTCTACCCCAGGAATTACTGGGAAATCGCTGGATTGAGCTTGGAGGCACTAGTCTTGTTGCCGGGAGATTCCAGTTACCTCTCCCAACACTTCGGTGAAGCAGCGAGCCTAGGCCTTTTGGAAGCGAAAGCTAGCTGCAGGCAGGAGGTAGGGTTACAGGCCATAAGCTCAACTCTCAGAAGTGTGTATGCATGGGAGGCAGATGTCTTCTACCCACTCGTACATGCGAGTGGGAACCTACTACACTCTGATGAAAAAGGACTTTGGAAATTGCTGTATTCAACTCAGATACACGTGGGTTCAGGCACAACGATTCCACATGCTTTTCTCACAACCTTTCCCTGCCACTAACATGAGGACGTTAGCAGCTCCTTCTACAGTCAAGCAGGATGCGGGAGGGTTGTGCCCTGTCCTTAGCTCTCACAGGGAAGCATGTCTTGAAGCCAGCGGTCAACTAGCTGCATACTTATGGCAGGGTCAAGGTAGCAGTATTCTGAGACAGGAGGTTCCCAGATTACCACTCTACTGCACCTGGAGATACCCTCCAGGTCTGCATTGTTAACTTGCGTCTCAGAGGCCTCTGGCAAACGTCTCTGGTGAAGACGTGCGAAACTCACTCTGCAGGCAGTGTGGAACTGTGAGGGACTGAGGGTCAGCTCAACTCTCAGCAGTAAGATGTTTTTGGACAAGGCGTTCAAATACCTACTCACGTATGGAACTTAGTATGTAGCACCTGTCTACCCCAGGAATTACTAGGAAATCGCTTGATTGAGCTTGGAGGCACTCGTCTTGTGTGCCGGGAGATTCCAGTTACCTCTCCCAACACTTGCGTCAAGCAGCGAGCCTAGGCCTTTTGGAAGCGAAAGGTAGCGGCAGGCAGGCTGTTGGGTTACAGGCCATGAGCTCAACTCTCAGAAGTGTGTATGCATGGGTGGCAGATGTCTGCTACCCACTCGGACATGGGAGTTGGAACCTAGCTACACTCCTATTGAAGAAGGACTTTGGAAATCGCTGTATTCAACTCAGATACACGGGAGTTCAGGCCCAATGCTTACACATGCTTTTCCCGCAACCTCTCTCAGCCACTAACATTAGGATGTTAGCAGCTGCGCCTACAGTCAGGCAGGATGCGGGTGGGTTCTGCCATGTCCTCAGCACTCCCAGGGAAGCATGCCTAGAAGCCAGCTCTCAACTAGCTGCATTCTTATGGCAGTGTGAAGGTAGCAGTATTCTGAGTCAGGAGGTTCCAAGATTACCACTCTACTGCACCTGGAGATACCCTCCAGGTCTGCATTGTTAACTTGCGTCTCAGAAGCCTGTGGCAAACGTCTCTGGTGAAGACCTGCGAAACTCACTCTGCAGGCAGTGTGGAACTGTGAGGGACTGAGGGTGAGCTCAACTCTCAGAAGTAAGATGCTTTTGGACAAGGCGTTCAGCTACCTTCTCACGTATGGAACTTACTATGTAGCAGCAGTCTACCACACGAATTACTAGGCAATCGCTGGAATGAGCTTGGAGGCCCTAGTCTTGTGTGCCGGGAGATTCCAATTACCTCTCCCAACACTTCCGTCAAACAGCGAGCCTAGGCCATTTAGAAGTGAAAGGAACCAGCAGGCTGGATGGGGAGGTACAGGCCTTAAGCTCAACTCTCAGAAGTGTGTATGCAGGGGAGACAGATGTCTGCTACCCACTCTGACATGGGAGTTGGAAACTACCTACACTCTGATTGAAGAAGGCCATTGGAAATCGCTGTATTCAACTCAGATACACAGGAGTTCAGGCCCAATGCTTACACATGCTTTTCCCGCAACCTCTCTCAGCCACTAACATTAGGATGTTAGCAGCTGCGCCTACAGTCAGGCAGGATGCGGGTGGGTTCTGCCCTGTCCTCAGCACTCCCAGGGAAGCATGCCTAGAAGCCAGCTCTCAACTAGCTGCATTCTTATGGCAGTGTGAAGGTAGCAGTATTCTGAGTAAGGAGGTTCCCAGATTACCACTCTACTGCACCTGGAGATACCCTCCAGGTCTGCATTGTTAACTTGCGTCTCAGAAGCCTGTGGCAAACGTCTCTGGTGAAGACGTCCGAAACTCACTCTGCAGGCAGTGTGGAACTGTGAGGGACTGAGGGTCAGCTCAACTCTCAGAAGTAAGATGTTTTTGGACAAGGCGTTCAACTACCTACTCACGTATGGAACTTAGTATGTAGCACCAGTCTACCCCAGGAATTACTAGGAAATCGCTTGATTGAGCTTGGAGGCACTCGTCTTGTGTGCCGGGAGATTCCAGTTACCTCTCCCAACACTTGCGTCAAGCAGCGAGCCTAGGCCTTTTAGAAGCGAAAGGTAGCGGCAGGCAGGATGTTGGGTTACAGGCCATAAGCTCAACTCTCAGAAGTGTGTATGCATGGGTGGCAGATGTCTGCTACCCACTCGGACATGGGAGTTGGAACCTAGCTACACTCCTATTGAAGAAGGACTTTGGAAATCGCTGTATTCAACTCAGATACACGGGAGTTCAGGCCCAGTGCTTACACATGCTTTTCCCACAAACTATCCCAGCCACTAACAGAAGGAGGTTAGCAGGTAAGTCTACAGTCAGGCAGGATGCGGGAGGGTCCTGCCCTGTCCTCAGCTCTCACAGGGAAGCATGCCTTGAAGCCAGCTCTCAACTAGCTGCATTCTTATGACAGTGTGAAGGTAGCAGTATTCTGAGTAAGGAGGTTCCCAGATTACCACTCTACTGCACCTGGAGATACCCTCCAGGTCTGCATTGTTAACTTGCGTCTCAGAGGCCTCTGGCAAACGTCTCTGGTGAAGACGTGCGAAACTCACTCTGCAGGCAGTGTGGAACTGTGAGGGACTGAGGGTCAGCTCAACTCTCAGCAGTAAGATGTTTTTGGACAAGGCGTTCAAATACCTACTCACGTATGGAACTTAGTATGTAGCACCAGTCTACCCCAGGAATTACTGGGAAATCGCTGGATTGAGCTTGGAGGCACTAGTCTTGTTGCCGGGAGATTCCAGTTACCTCTCCCAACACTTCGGTGAAGCAGCGAGCCTAGGCCTTTTGGAAGCGAAAGCTAGCTGCAGGCAGGAGGTAGGGTTACAGGCCATAAGCTCAACTCTCAGAAGTGTGTATGCATGGGAGGCAGATGTCTTCTACCCACTCGTACATGCGAGTGGGAACCTACTACACTCTGATGAAAAAGGACTTTGGAAATTGCTGTATTCAACTCAGATACACGTGGGTTCAGGCACAACGATTCCACATGCTTTTCTCACAACCTTTCCCTGCCACTAACATGAGGACGTTAGCAGCTCCTTCTACAGTCAAGCAGGATGCGGGAGGGTTGTGCCCTGTCCTTAGCTCTCACAGGGAAGCATGTCTTGAAGCCAGCGGTCAACTAGCTGCATACTTATGGCAGGGTCAAGGTAGCAGTATTCTGAGACAGGAGGTTCCCAGATTACCACTCTACTGCACCTGGAGATACCCTCCAGGTCTGCATTGTTAACTTGCGTCTCAGAGGCCTCTGGCAAACGTCTCTGGTGAAGACGTGCGAAACTCACTCTGCAGGCAGTGTGGAACTGTGAGGGACTGAGGGTCAGCTCAACTCTCAGCAGTAAGATGTTTTTGGACAAGGCGTTCAAATACCTACTCACGTATGGAACTTAGTATGTAGCACCTGTCTACCCCAGGAATTACTAGGAAATCGCTTGATTGAGCTTGGAGGCACTCGTCTTGTGTGCCGGGAGATTCCAGTTACCTCTCCCAACACTTGCGTCAAGCAGCGAGCCTAGGCCTTTTGGAAGCGAAAGGTAGCGGCAGGCAGGCTGTTGGGTTACAGGCCATGAGCTCAACTCTCAGAAGTGTGTATGCATGGGTGGCAGATGTCTGCTACCCACTCGGACATGGGAGTTGGAACCTAGCTACACTCCTATTGAAGAAGGACTTTGGAAATCGCTGTATTCAACTCAGATACACGGGAGTTCAGGCCCAATGCTTACACATGCTTTTCCCGCAACCTCTCTCAGCCACTAACATTAGGATGTTAGCAGCTGCGCCTACAGTCAGGCAGGATGCGGGTGGGTTCTGCCATGTCCTCAGCACTCCCAGGGAAGCATGCCTAGAAGCCAGCTCTCAACTAGCTGCATTCTTATGGCAGTGTGAAGGTAGCAGTATTCTGAGTCAGGAGGTTCCAAGATTACCACTCTACTGCACCTGGAGATACCCTCCAGGTCTGCATTGTTAACTTGCGTCTCAGAAGCCTGTGGCAAACGTCTCTGGTGAAGACCTGCGAAACTCACTCTGCAGGCAGTGTGGAACTGTGAGGGACTGAGGGTGAGCTCAACTCTCAGAAGTAAGATGCTTTTGGACAAGGCGTTCAGCTACCTTCTCACGTATGGAACTTACTATGTAGCAGCAGTCTACCACACGAATTACTAGGCAATCGCTGGAATGAGCTTGGAGGCCCTAGTCTTGTGTGCCGGGAGATTCCAATTACCTCTCCCAACACTTCCGTCAAACAGCGAGCCTAGGCCATTTAGAAGTGAAAGGAACCAGCAGGCTGGATGGGGAGGTACAGGCCTTAAGCTCAACTCTCAGAAGTGTGTATGCAGGGGAGACAGATGTCTGCTACCCACTCTGACATGGGAGTTGGAAACTACCTACACTCTGATTGAAGAAGGCCATTGGAAATCGCTGTATTCAACTCAGATACACAGGAGTTCAGGCCCAATGCTTACACATGCTTTTCCCGCAACCTCTCTCAGCCACTAACATTAGGATGTTAGCAGCTGCGCCTACAGTCAGGCAGGATGCGGGTGGGTTCTGCCCTGTCCTCAGCACTCCCAGGGAAGCATGCCTAGAAGCCAGCTCTCAACTAGCTGCATTCTTATGGCAGTGTGAAGGTAGCAGTATTCTGAGTAAGGAGGTTCCCAGATTACCACTCTACTGCACCTGGAGATACCCTCCAGGTCTGCATTGTTAACTTGCGTCTCAGAAGCCTGTGGCAAACGTCTCTGGTGAAGACGTCCGAAACTCACTCTGCAGGCAGTGTGGAACTGTGAGGGACTGAGGGTCAGCTCAACTCTCAGAAGTAAGATGTTTTTGGACAAGGCGTTCAACTACCTACTCACGTATGGAACTTAGTATGTAGCACCAGTCTACCCCAGGAATTACTAGGAAATCGCTTGATTGAGCTTGGAGGCACTCGTCTTGTGTGCCGGGAGATTCCAGTTACCTCTCCCAACACTTGCGTCAAGCAGCGAGCCTAGGCCTTTTAGAAGCGAAAGGTAGCGGCAGGCAGGATGTTGGGTTACAGGCCATAAGCTCAACTCTCAGAAGTGTGTATGCATGGGTGGCAGATGTCTGCTACCCACTCGGACATGGGAGTTGGAACCTAGCTACACTCCTATTGAAGAAGGACTTTGGAAATCGCTGTATTCAACTCAGATACACGGGAGTTCAGGCCCAGTGCTTACACATGCTTTTCCCACAAACTATCCCAGCCACTAACAGAAGGAGGTTAGCAGGTAAGTCTACAGTCAGGCAGGATGCGGGAGGGTCCTGCCCTGTCCTCAGCTCTCACAGGGAAGCATGCCTTGAAGCCAGCTCTCAACTAGCTGCATTCTTATGACAGTGTGAAGGTAGCAGTATTCTGAGTAAGGAGGTTCCCAGATTACCACTCTACTGCACCTGGAGATACCCTCCAGGTCTGCATTGTTAACTTGCGTCTCAGAGGCCTCTGGCAAACGTCTCTGGTGAAGACGTGCGAAACTCACTCTGCAGGCAGTGTGGAACTGTGAGGGACTGAGGGTCAGCTCAACTCTCAGCAGTAAGATGTTTTTGGACAAGGCGTTCAAATACCTACTCACGTATGGAACTTAGTATGTAGCACCAGTCTACCCCAGGAATTACTGGGAAATCGCTGGATTGAGCTTGGAGGCACTAGTCTTGTTGCCGGGAGATTCCAGTTACCTCTCCCAACACTTCGGTGAAGCAGCGAGCCTAGGCCTTTTGGAAGCGAAAGCTAGCTGCAGGCAGGAGGTAGGGTTACAGGCCATAAGCTCAAGTCTCAGAAGTGTGTATGCATGGGAGGCAGATGTCTTCTACCCACTCGTACATGCGAGTGGGAACCTACTACACTCTGATGAAAAAGGACTTTGGAAATTGCTGTATTCAACTCAGATACACGTGGGTTCAGGCACAACGATTCCACATGCTTTTCTCACAACCTTTCCCTGCCACTAACATGAGGACGTTAGCAGCTCCTTCTACAGTCAAGCAGGATGCGGGAGGGTTGTGCCCTGTCCTTAGCTCTCACAGGGAAGCATGTCTTGAAGCCAGCGGTCAACTAGCTGCATACTTATGGCAGGGTCAAGGTAGCAGTATTCTGAGACAGGAGGTTCCCAGATTACCACTCTACTGCACCTGGAGATACCCTCCAGGTCTGCATTGTTAACTTGCGTCTCAGAGGCCTCTGGCAAACGTCTCTGGTGAAGACGTGCGAAACTCACTCTGCAGGCAGTGTGGAACTGTGAGGGACTGAGGGTCAGCTCAACTCTCAGCAGTAAGATGTTTTTGGACAAGGCGTTCAAATACCTACTCACGTATGGAACTTAGTATGTAGCACCTGTCTACCCCAGGAATTACTAGGAAATCGCTTGATTGAGCTTGGAGGCACTCGTCTTGTGTGCCGGGAGATTCCAGTTACCTCTCCCAACACTTGCGTCAAGCAGCGAGCCTAGGCCTTTTGGAAGCGAAAGGTAGCGGCAGGCAGGATGTTGGGTTACAGGCCATAAGCTCAACTCTCAGAAGTGTGTATGCATGGGTGGCAGATGTCTGCTACCCACTCGGACATGGGAGTTGGAACCTAGCTACACTCCTATTGAAGAAGGACTTTGGAAATCGCTGTATTCAACTCAGATACACGGGAGTTCAGGCCCAATGCTTACACATGCTTTTCCCACAAACTATCCCAGCCACTAACAGAAGGAGGTTAGCAGGTAAGTCTACAGTCAGGCAGGATGCGGGAGGGTCCTGCCCTGTCCTCAGCTCTCACAGGGAAGCATGCCTAGAAGCCAGCTCTCAACTAGCTGCATTCTTATGACAGTGTGAAGGTAGCAGTATTCTGAGTAAGGCGGTTCCGAGATTACCACTCTACTGCACCTGGAGATACCCTCCAGGTCTGCATTGTTAACTTGCGTCTCAGAAGCCTGTGGCAAACGTCTCTGGTGAAGACCTGCGAAACTCACTCTGCAGGCAGTGTGGAACTGTGAGGGACTGAGGGTGAGCTCAACTCTCAGAAGTAAGATGCTTTTGGACAAGGCGTTCAGCTACATTCTCACGTATGGAACTTAGTATGTAGCACCTGTCTACCCCAGGAATTACTAGGCTATCGCTGGAACGAGCTTGGAGGCACTAGTCTTGTGTGCCGGGAGATTCCAATTACCTCTCCCAACACTTCCGTCAAACAGCGAGCCTAGGCCTTTTAGAAGTGAAAGGAACCAGCAGGCTGGATGGGGAGGTACAGGCCTTAAGCTCAACTCTCAGAAGTGTGTATGCAGGGGAGACAGATGTCTGCTACCCACTCTGACATGGGAGTTGGAAACTACCTACACTCTGATTGAAGAAGGCCATTGGAAATCGCTATATTCAACTCAGATACACAGGAGTTCAGGCCCAATGCTTACACATGCTTTTCCCGCAACCTCTCTCAGCCACTAACATTAGGAGGTTAGCAGCTGCGCCTACAGTCAGGCAGGATGCGGGTGGGTTCTGCCATGTCCTCAGCACTCCCAGGGAAGCATGCCTAGAAGCCAGCTCTCAACTAGCTGCATTCTTATGGCAGTGTGAAGGTAGCAGTATTCTGAGTCAGGAGGTTCCAAGATTACCACTCTACTGCACCTGGAGATACCCTCCAGGTCTGCATTGTTAACTTGCGTCTCAGAAGCCTGTGGCAAACGTCTCTGGTGAAGACCTGCGAAACTCACTCTGCAGGCAGTGTGGAACTGTGAGGGACTGAGGGTGAGCTCAACTCTCAGAAGTAAGATGCTTTTGGACAAGGCGTTCAGCTACCTTCTCACGTATGGAACTTACTATGTAGCAGCAGTCTACCACACGAATTACTAGGCAATCGCTGGAATGAGCTTGGAGGCCCTAGTCTTGTGTGCCGGGAGATTCCAATTACCTCTCCCAACACTTCCGTCAAACAGCGAGCCTAGGCCTTTTAGAAGTGAAAGGAACCAGCAGGCTGGATGGGGAGGTACAGGCCTTAAGCTCAACTCTCAGAAGTGTGTATGCAGGGGAGACAGATGTCTGCTACCCACTCTGACATGGGAGTTGGAAACTACCTACACTCTGATTGAAGAAGGCCATTGGAAATCGCTGTATTCAACTCAGATACACAGGAGTTCAGGCCCAATGCTTACACATGCTTTTCCCGCAACCTCTCTCAGCCACTAACATTAGGATGTTAGCAGCTGCGCCTACAGTCAGGCAGGATGCGGGTGGGTTCTGCCCTGTCCTCAGCACTCCCAGGGAAGCATGCCTAGAAGCCAGCTCTCAACTAGCTGCATTCTTATGGCAGTGTGAAGGTAGCAGTATTCTGAGTAAGGAGGTTCCCAGATTACCACTCTACTGCACCTGGAGATACCCTCCAGGTCTGCATTGTTAACTTGCGTCTCAGAAGCCTCTGGCAAACGTCTCTGGTGAAGACGTCCGAAACTCACTCTGCAGGCAGTGTGGAACTGTGAGGGACTGAGGGTGAGCTCAACTCTCAGAAGTAAGATGTTTTTGGACAAGGCGTTCAACTACCTACTCACGTATGGAACTTAGTATGTAGCACCAGTCTACCCCAGGAATTACTAGGAAATCGCTTGATTGAGCTTGGAGGCACTCGTCTTGTGTGCCGGGAGATTCCAGTTACCTCTCCCAACACTTGCGTCAAGCAGCGAGCCTAGGCCTTTTGGAAGCGAAAGGTAGCGGCAGGCAGGATGTTGGGTTACAGGCCATAAGCTCAACTCTCAGAAGTGTGTATGCATGGGTGGCAGATGTCTGCTACCCACTCGGACATGGGAGTTGGAACATAGCTACACTCCTATTGAAGAAGGACTTTGGAAATCGCTGTATTCAACTCAGATACACGGGAGTTCAGGCCCAATGCTTACACATGCTTTTCCCACAAACTATCCCAGCCACTAACAGAAGGAGGTTAGCAGGTAAGTCTACAGTCAGGCAGGATGCGGGAGGGTCCTGCCCTGTCCTCAGCTCTCACAGGGAAGCATGCCTTGAAGCCAGCTCTCAACTAGCTGCATTCTTATGACAGTGTGAAGGTAGCAGTATTCTGAGTAAGGAGGTTCCCAGATTACCACTCTACTGCACCTGGAGATACCCTCCAGGTCTGCATTGTTAACTTGCGTCTCAGAGGCCTCTGGCAAACGTCTCTGGTGAAGACGTGCGAAACTCACTCTGCAGGCAGTGTGGAACTGTGAGGGACTGAGGGTCAGCTCAACTCTCAGCAGTAAGATGTTTTTGGACAAGGCGTTCAAATACCTACTCACGTATGGAACTTAGTATGTAGCACCAGTCTAACCCAGGAATTACTGGGAAATCGCTGGATTGAGCTTGGAGGCACTAGTCTTGTTGCCGGGAGATTCCAGTTACCTCTCCCAACACTTCGGTGAAGCAGCGAGCCTAGGCCTTTTGGAAGCGAAAGCTAGCTGCAGGCAGGAGGTAGGGTTACAGGCCATAAGCTCAACTCTCAGAAGTGTGTATGCATGGGAGGCAGATGTCTTCTACCCACTCGTACATGCGAGTGGGAACCTACTACACTCTGATGAAAAAGGACTTTGGAAATTGCTGTATTCAACTCAGATACACGTGGGTTCAGGCACAACGATTCCACATGCTTTTCTCACAACCTTTCCCTGCCACTAACATGAGGACGTTAGCAGCTCCTTCTACAGTCAAGCAGGATGCGGGAGGGTTGTGCCCTGTCCTTAGCTCTCACAGGGAAGCATGTCTTGAAGCCAGCGGTCAACTAGCTGCATACTTATGGCAGGGTCAAGGTAGCAGTATTCTGAGACAGGAGGTTCCCAGATTACCACTCTACTGCACCTGGAGATACCCTCCAGGTCTGCATTGTTAACTTGCGTCTCAGAGGCCTCTGGCAAACGTCTCTGGTGAAGACGTCCGAAACTCACTCTGCAGGCAGTGTGGAACTGTGAGGGACTGAGGGTCAGCTCAACTCTCAGCAGTAAGATGTTTTTGGACAAGGCGTTCAAATACCTACTCACGTATGGAACTTAGTATGTAGCACCAGTCTACCCCAGGAATTACTAGGAAATCGCTTGATTGAGCTTGGAGGCACTCGTCTTGTGTGCCGGGAGATTCCAGTTACCTCTCCCAACACTTGCGTCAAGCAGCGAGCCTAGGCCTTTTGGAAGCGAAAGGTAGCGGCAGGCAGGATGTTGGGTTACAGGCCATAAGCTCAACTCTCAGAAGTGTGTATGCATGGGTGGCAGATGTCTGCTACCCACTCGGACATGGGAGTTGGAACCTAGCTACACTCCTATTGAAGAAGGACTTTGGAAATCGCTGTATTCAACTCAGATACACGGGAGTTCAGGCCCAATGCTTACACATGCTTTTCCCACAAACTATCCCAGCCACTAACAGAAGGAGGTTAGCAGGTAAGTCTACAGTCAGGCAGGATGCGGGAGGGTCCTGCCCTGTCCTCAGCTCTCACAGGGAAGCATGCCTAGAAGCCAGCTCTCAACTACCTGCATTCTTATGACAGTGTGAAGGTAGCAGTATTCTGAGTAAGGCGGTTCCGAGATTACCACTCTACTGCACCTGGAGATACCCTCCAGGTCTGCATTGTTAACTTGCGTCTCAGAAGCCTGTGGCAAACGTCTCTGGTGAAGACCTGCGAAACTCACTCTGCAGGCAGTGTGGAACTGTGAGGGACTGAGGGTGAGCTCAACTCTCAGAAGTAAGATGCTTTTGGACAAGGCGTTCAGCTACATTCTCACGTATGGAACTTAGTATGTAGCACCTGTCTACCCCAGGAATTACTAGGCTATCGCTGGAACGAGCTTGGAGGCACTAGTCTTGTGTGCCGGGAGATTCCAATTACCTCTCCCAACACTTCCGTCAAACAGCGAGCCTAGGCCTTTTAGAAGTGAAAGGAACCAGCAGGCTGGATGGGGAGGTACAGGCCTTAAGCTCAACTCTCAGAAGTGTGTATGCAGGGCAGACAGATGTCTGCTACCCACTCTGACATGGGAGTTGGAAACTACCTACACTCTGATTGAAGAAGGCCATTGGAAATCGCTGTATTCAACTCAGATACACAGGAGTTCAGGCCCAATGCTTACACATGCTTTTCCCGCAACCTCTCTCAGCCACTAACATTAGGATGTTAGCAGCTGCGCCTACAGTCAGGCAGGATGCGGGTGGGTTCTGCCATGTCCTCAGCACTCCCAGGGAAGCATGCCTAGAAGCCAGCTCTCAACTAGATGCATTCTTATGGCAGTGTGAAGGTAGCAGTATTCTGAGTCAGGAGGTTCCAAGATTACCACTCTACTGCACCTGGAGATACCCTCCAGGTCTGCATTGTTAACTTGCGTCTCAGAAGCCTGTGGCAAACGTCTCTGGTGAAGACCTGCGAAACTCACTCTGCAGGCAGTGTGGAACTGTGAGGGACTGAGGGTGAGCTCAACTCTCAGAAGTAAGATGCTTTTGGACAAGGCGTTCAGCTACCTTCTCACGTATGGAACTTAGTATGTAGCACCAGTCTACCACACGAATGACTAGGCAATCGCTGGAATGAGCTTGGAGGCCCTAGTCTTGTGTGCCGGGAGATTCCAATTACCTCTCCCAACACTTCCGTCAAACAGCGAGCCTAGGCCTTTTAGAAGTGAAAGGAACCAGCAGGCTGGATGGGGAGGTACAGGCCTTAAGCTCAACTCTCAGAAGTGTGTATGCAGGGGAGACAGATGTCTGCTACCCACTCTGACATGGGAGTTGGAAACTACCTACACTCTGATTGAAGAAGGCCATTGGAAATCGCTGTATTCAACTCAGATACACAGGAGTTCAGGCCCAATGCTTACACATGCTTTTCCCGCAACCTCTCTCAGCCACTAACATTAGGATGTTAGCAGCTGCGCCTACAGTCAGGCAGGATGCGGGTGGGTTCTGCCCTGTCCTCAGCACTCCCAGGGAAGCATGCCTAGAAGCCAGCTCTCAACTAGCTGCATTCTTATGGCAGTGTGAAGGTAGCAGTATTCTGAGTAAGGAGGTTCCCAGATTACCACTCTACTGCACCTGGAGATACCCTCCAGGTCTGCATTGTTAACTTGCGTCTCAGAAGCCTCTGGCAAACGTCTCTGGTGAAGACGTCCGAAACTCACTCTGCAGGCAGTGTGGAACTGTGAGGGACTGAGGGTGAGCTCAACTCTCAGAAGTAAGATGTTTTTGGACAAGGCGTTCAACTACCTACTCACGTATGGAACTTAGTATGTAGCACCAGTCTACCCCAGGAATTACTAGGAAATCGCTTGATTGAGCTTGGAGGCACTCGTCTTGTGTGCCGGGAGATTCCAGTTACCTCTCCCAACACTTGCGTCAAGCAGCGAGCCTAGGCCTTTTAGAAGCGAAAGGTAGCGGCAGGCAGGATGTTGGGTTACAGGCCATAAGCTCAACTCTCAGAAGTGTGTATGCATGTGTGGCAGATGTCTGCTACCCACTCGGACATGGGAGTTGGAACCTAGCTACACTCCTATTGAAGAAGGACTTTGGAAATCGCTGTATTCAACTCAGATACACGGGAGTTCAGGCCCAATGCTTACACATGCTTTTCCCACAAACTATCCCAGCCACTAACAGAAGGAGGTTAGCAGGTAAGTCTACAGTCAGGCAGGATGCGGGAGGGTCCTGCCCTGTCCTCAGCTCTCACAGGGAAGCATGCCTTGAAGCCAGCTCTCAACTAGCTGCATTCTTATGACAGTGTGAAGGTAGCAGTATTCTGAGACAGGAGGTTCCCAGATTACCACTCTACTGCACCTGGAGATACCCTCCAGGTCTGCATTGTTAACTTGCGTCTCAGAAGCCTCTGGCAAACGTCTCTGGTGAAGACGTCCGAAACTCACTCTGCAGGCAGTGTGGAACTGTGAGGGACTGAGGGTGAGCTCAACTCTCAGAAGTAAGATGTTTTTGGACAAGGCGTTCAACTACCTACTCACGTATGGAACTTAGTATGTAGCACCAGTCTACCCCAGGAATTACTAGGAAATCGCTTGATTGAGCTTGGAGGCACTCGTCTTGTGTGCCGGGAGATTCCAGTTACCTCTCCCAACACTTGCGTCAAGCAGCGAGCCTAGGCCTTTTGGAAGCGAAAGGTAGCGGCAGGCAGGATGTTGGGTTACAGGCCATAAGCTCAACTCTCAGAAGTGTGTATGCATGGGTGGCAGATGTCTGCTACCCACTCGGACATGGGAGTTGGAACATAGCTACACTCCTATTGAAGAAGGACTTTGGAAATCGCTGTATTCAACTCAGATACACGGGAGTTCAGGCCCAATGCTTACACATGCTTTTCCCACAAACTATCCCAGCCACTAACAGAAGGAGGTTAGCAGGTAAGTCTACAGTCAGGCAGGATGCGGGAGGGTCCTGCCCTGTCCTCAGCTCTCACAGGGAAGCATGCCTTGAAGCCAGCTCTCAACTAGCTGCATTCTTATGACAGTGTGAAGGTAGCAGTATTCTGAGTAAGGAGGTTCCCAGATTACCACTCTACTGCACCTGGAGATACCCTCCAGGTCTGCATTGTTAACTTGCGTCTCAGAGGCCTCTGGCAAACGTCTCTGGTGAAGACGTGCGAAACTCACTCTGCAGGCAGTGTGGAACTGTGAGGGACTGAGGGTCAGCTCAACTCTCAGCAGTAAGATGTTTTTGGACAAGGCGTTCAAATACCTACTCACGTATGGAACTTAGTATGTAGCACCAGTCTAACCCAGGAATTACTGGGAAATCGCTGGATTGAGCTTGGAGGCACTAGTCTTGTTGCCGGGAGATTCCAGTTACCTCTCCCAACACTTCGGTGAAGCAGCGAGCCTAGGCCTTTTGGAAGCGAAAGCTAGCTGCAGGCAGGAGGTAGGGTTACAGGCCATAAGCTCAACTCTCAGAAGTGTGTATGCATGGGAGGCAGATGTCTTCTACCCACTCGTACATGCGAGTGGGAACCTACTACACTCTGATGAAAAAGGACTTTGGAAATTGCTGTATTCAACTCAGATACACGTGGGTTCAGGCACAACGATTCCACATGCTTTTCTCACAACCTTTCCCTGCCACTAACATGAGGACGTTAGCAGCTCCTTCTACAGTCAAGCAGGATGCGGGAGGGTTGTGCCCTGTCCTTAGCTCTCACAGGGAAGCATGTCTTGAAGCCAGCGGTCAACTAGCTGCATACTTATGGCAGGGTCAAGGTAGCAGTATTCTGAGACAGGAGGTTCCCAGATTACCACTCTACTGCACCTGGAGATACCCTCCAGGTCTGCATTGTTAACTTGCGTCTCAGAGGCCTCTGGCAAACGTCTCTGGTGAAGACGTCCGAAACTCACTCTGCAGGCAGTGTGGAACTGTGAGGGACTGAGGGTCAGCTCAACTCTCAGCAGTAAGATGTTTTTGGACAAGGCGTTCAAATACCTACTCACGTATGGAACTTAGTATGTAGCACCAGTCTACCCCAGGAATTACTAGGAAATCGCTTGATTGAGCTTGGAGGCACTCGTCTTGTGTGCCGGGAGATTCCAGTTACCTCTCCCAACACTTGCGTCAAGCAGCGAGCCTAGGCCTTTTGGAAGCGAAAGGTAGCGGCAGGCAGGATGTTGGGTTACAGGCCATAAGCTCAACTCTCAGAAGTGTGTATGCATGGGTGGCAGATGTCTGCTACCCACTCGGACATGGGAGTTGGAACCTAGCTACACTCCTATTGAAGAAGGACTTTGGAAATCGCTGTATTCAACTCAGATACACGGGAGTTCAGGCCCAATGCTTACACATGCTTTTCCCACAAACTATCCCAGCCACTAACAGAAGGAGGTTAGCAGGTAAGTCTACAGTCAGGCAGGATGCGGGAGGGTCCTGCCCTGTCCTCAGCTCTCACAGGGAAGCATGCCTAGAAGCCAGCTCTCAACTACCTGCATTCTTATGACAGTGTGAAGGTAGCAGTATTCTGAGTAAGGCGGTTCCGAGATTACCACTCTACTGCACCTGGAGATACCCTCCAGGTCTGCATTGTTAACTTGCGTCTCAGAAGCCTGTGGCAAACGTCTCTGGTGAAGACCTGCGAAACTCACTCTGCAGGCAGTGTGGAACTGTGAGGGACTGAGGGTGAGCTCAACTCTCAGAAGTAAGATGCTTTTGGACAAGGCGTTCAGCTACATTCTCACGTATGGAACTTAGTATGTAGCACCTGTCTACCCCAGGAATTACTAGGCTATCGCTGGAACGAGCTTGGAGGCACTAGTCTTGTGTGCCGGGAGATTCCAATTACCTCTCCCAACACTTCCGTCAAACAGCGAGCCTAGGCCTTTTAGAAGTGAAAGGAACCAGCAGGCTGGATGGGGAGGTACAGGCCTTAAGCTCAACTCTCAGAAGTGTGTATGCAGGGCAGACAGATGTCTGCTACCCACTCTGACATGGGAGTTGGAAACTACCTACACTCTGATTGAAGAAGGCCATTGGAAATCGCTGTATTCAACTCAGATACACAGGAGTTCAGGCCCAATGCTTACACATGCTTTTCCCGCAACCTCTCTCAGCCACTAACATTAGGATGTTAGCAGCTGCGCCTACAGTCAGGCAGGATGCGGGTGGGTTCTGCCATGTCCTCAGCACTCCCAGGGAAGCATGCCTAGAAGCCAGCTCTCAACTAGATGCATTCTTATGGCAGTGTGAAGGTAGCAGTATTCTGAGTCAGGAGGTTCCAAGATTACCACTCTACTGCACCTGGAGATACCCTCCAGGTCTGCATTGTTAACTTGCGTCTCAGAAGCCTGTGGCAAACGTCTCTGGTGAAGACCTGCGAAACTCACTCTGCAGGCAGTGTGGAACTGTGAGGGACTGAGGGTGAGCTCAACTCTCAGAAGTAAGATGCTTTTGGACAAGGCGTTCAGCTACCTTCTCACGTATGGAACTTAGTATGTAGCACCAGTCTACCACACGAATGACTAGGCAATCGCTGGAATGAGCTTGGAGGCCCTAGTCTTGTGTGCCGGGAGATTCCAATTACCTCTCCCAACACTTCCGTCAAACAGCGAGCCTAGGCCTTTTAGAAGTGAAAGGAACCAGCAGGCTGGATGGGGAGGTACAGGCCTTAAGCTCAACTCTCAGAAGTGTGTATGCAGGGGAGACAGATGTCTGCTACCCACTCTGACATGGGAGTTGGAAACTACCTACACTCTGATTGAAGAAGGCCATTGGAAATCGCTGTATTCAAATCAGATACACAGGAGTTCAGGCCCAATGCTTACACATGCTTTTCCCGCAACCTCTCTCAGCCACTAACATTAGGATGTTAGCAGCTGCGCCTACAGTCAGGCAGGATGCGGGTGGGTTCTGCCCTGTCCTCAGCACTCCCAGGGAAGCATGCCTAGAAGCCAGCTCTCAACTAGCTGCATTCTTATGGCAGTGTGAAGGTAGCAGTATTCTGAGTAAGGAGGTTCCCAGATTACCACTCTACTGCACCTGGAGATACCCTCCAGGTCTGCATTGTTAACTTGCGTCTCAGAAGCCTCTGGCAAACGTCTCTGGTGAAGACGTCCGAAACTCACTCTGCAGGCAGTGTGGAACTGTGAGGGACTGAGGGTGAGCTCAACTCTCAGAAGTAAGATGTTTTTGGACAAGGCGTTCAACTACCTACTCACGTATGGAACTTAGTATGTAGCACCAGTCTACCCCAGGAATTACTAGGAAATCGCTTGATTGAGCTTGGAGGCACTCGTCTTGTGTGCCGGGAGATTCCAGTTACCTCTCCCAACACTTGCGTCAAGCAGCGAGCCTAGGCCTTTTAGAAGCGAAAGGTAGCGGCAGGCAGGATGTTGGGTTACAGGCCATAAGCTCAACTCTCAGAAGTGTGTATGCATGTGTGGCAGATGTCTGCTACCCACTCGGACATGGGAGTTGGAACCTAGCTACACTCCTATTGAAGAAGGACTTTGGAAATCGCTGTATTCAACTCAGATACACGGGAGTTCAGGCCCAATGCTTACACATGCTTTTCCCACAAACTATCCCAGCCACTAACAGAAGGAGGTTAGCAGGTAAGTCTACAGTCAGGCAGGATGCGGGAGGGTCCTGCCCTGTCCTCAGCTCTCACAGGGAAGCATGCCTTGAAGCCAGCTCTCAACTAGCTGCATTCTTATGACAGTGTGAAGGTAGCAGTATTCTGAGACAGGAGGTTCCCAGATTACCACTCTACTGCACCTGGAGATACCCTCCAGGTCTGCATTGTTAACTTGCGTCTCAGAGGCCTCTGGCAAACGTCTCTGGTGAAGACGTGCGAAACTCACTCTGCAGGCAGTGTGGAACTGTGAGGGACTGAGGGTCAGCTCAACTCTCAGCAGTAAGATGTTTTTGGACAAGGCGTTCAAATACCTACTCACGTATGGAACTTAGTATGTAGCACCAGTCTACCCCAGGAATTACTGGGAAATCGCTGGATTGAGCTTGGAGGCACTAGTCTTGTTGCCGGGAGATTCCAGTTACCTCTCCCAACACTTCGGTGAAGCAGCGAGCCTAGGCCTTTTGGAAGCGAAAGCTAGCTGCAGGCAGGAGGTAGGGTTACAGGCCATAAGCTCAAGTCTCAGAAGTGTGTATGCATGGGAGGCAGATGTCTTCTACCCACTCGTACATGCGAGTGGGAACCTACTACACTCTGATGAAAAAGGACTTTGGAAATTGCTGTATTCAACTCAGATACACGTGGGTTCAGGCACAACGATTCCACATGCTTTTCTCACAACCTTTCCCTGCCACTAACATGAGGACGTTAGCAGCTCCTTCTACAGTCAAGCAGGATGCGGGAGGGTTGTGCCCTGTCCTTAGCTCTCACAGGGAAGCATGTCTTGAAGCCAGCGGTCAACTAGCTGCATACTTATGGCAGGGTCAAGGTAGCAGTATTCTGAGACAGGAGGTTCCCAGATTACCACTCTACTGCACCTGGAGATACCCTCCAGGTCTGCATTGTTAACTTGCGTCTCAGAGGCCTCTGGCAAACGTCTATGGTGAAGACGTGCGAAACTCACTCTGCAGGCAGTGTGGAACTGTGAGGGACTGAGGGTAAGCTCAAATCTCAGCATTAAGATGTTTTTGGACAAGGCGTTCAAATACCTACTCACGTATGGAACTTAGTATGTAGCACCTGTCTACCCCAGGAATTACTAGGAAATCGCTTGATTGAGCTTGGAGGCACTCGTCTTGTGTGCCGGGAGATTCCAGTTACCTCTCCCAACACTTGCGTCAAGCAGCGAGCCTAGGCCTTTTGGAAGCGAAAGGTAGCGGCAGGCAGGATGTTGGGTTACAGGCCATAAGCTCAACTCTCAGAAGTGTGTATGCATGGGTGGCAGATGTCTGCTACCCACTCGGACATGGGAGTTGGAACCTAGCTACACTCCTATTGAAGAAGGACTTTGGAAATCGCTGTATTCAACTCAGATACACGGGAGTTCAGGCCCAATGCTTACACATGCTTTTCCCACAAACTATCCCAGCCACTAACAGAAGGAGGTTAGCAGGTAAGTCTACAGTCAGGCAGGATGCGGGAGGGTCCTGCCCTGTCCTCAGCTCTCACAGGGAAGCATGCCTAGAAGCCAGCTCTCAACTAGCTGCATTCTTCTGACAGTGTGAAGGTAGCAGTATTCTGAGTAAGGCGGTTCCGAGATTACCACTCTACTGCACCTGGAGATACCCTCCAGGTCTGCATTGTTAACTTGCGTCTCAGAAGCCTGTGGCAAACGTCTCTGGTGAAGACCTGCGAAACTCACTCTGCAGGCAGTGTGGAACTGTGAGGGACTGAGGGTGAGCTCAACTCTCAGAAGTAAGATGCTTTTGGACAAGGCGTTCAGCTACATTCTCACGTATGGAACTTAGTATGTAGCACCTGTCTACCCCAGGAATTACTAGGCAATCGCTGGAATGAGCTTGGAGGCCCTAGTCTTGTGTGCCGGGAGATTCCAATTACCTCTCCCAACACTTCAGTCAAACAGCGAGCCTAGGCCTTTTAGAAGTGAAAGGAACCAGCAGGCTGGATGGGGAGGTACAGGCCTTAAGCTCAACTCTCAGAAGTGTGTATGCAGGGGAGACAGATGTCTGCTACCCACTCTGACATGGGAGTTGGAAACTACCTACACTCTGATTGAAGAAGGCCATTGGAAATCGCTGTATTCAACTCAGATACACAGGAGTTCAGGCCCAATGCTTACACATGCTTTTCCCGCAACCTCTCTCAGCCACTAACATTAGGATGTTAGCAGCTGCGCCTACAGTCAGGCAGGATGCGGGTGGGTTCTGCCATGTCCTCAGCACTCCCAGGGAAGCATGCCTAGAAGCCAGCTCTCAACTAGCTGCATTCTTATGGCAGTGTGAGGGTAGCAGTATTCTGAGTCAGGAGGTTCCAAGATTACCACTCTACTGCACCTGGAGATACCCTCCAGGTCTGCATTGTTAACTTGCGTCTCAGAAGCCTGTGGCAAACGTCTCTGGTGAAGACCTGCGAAACTCACTCTGCAGGCAGTGTGGAACTGTGAGGGACTGAGGGTGAGCTCAACTCTCAGAAGTAAGATGTTTTTGGACAAGGCGTTCAACTACCTACTCACGTATGGAACTTAGTATGTAGCACCAGTCTACCCCAGGAATTACTAGGAAATCGCTTGATTGAGCTTGGAGGCACTCGTCTTGTGTGCCGGGAGATTCCAGTTACCTCTCCCAACACTTGCGTCAAGCAGCGAGCCTAGGCCTTTTGGAAGCGAAAGGTAGCGGCAGGCAGGCTGTTGGGTTACAGGCCATGAGCTCAACTCTCAGAAGTGTGTATGCATGGGTGGCAGATGTCTGCTACCCACTCGGTCATGGGAGTTGGAACCTAGCTACACTCCTATTGAAGAAGGACTTTGGAAATCGCTGTATTCAACTCAGATACACGGGAGTTCAGGCCCAATGCTTACACATGCTTTTCCCACAAACTATCCCAGCCACTAACAGAAGGAGGTTAGCAGGTAAGTCTACAGTCAGGCAGGATGCGGGAGGGTCCTGCCCTGTCCTCAGCTCTCACAGGGAAGCATGCCTTGAAGCCAGCTCTCAACTAGCTGCATTCTTATGACAGTGTGAAGGTAGCAGTATTCTGAGTAAGGCGGTTCCGAGATTACCACTCTACTGCACCTGGAGATACCCTCCAGGTCTGCATTGTTAACTTGCGTCTCAGAAGCCTGTGGCAAACGTCTCTGGTGAAGACCTGCGAAACTCACTCTGCAGGCAGTGTGGAACTGTGAGGGACTGAGGGTGAGCTCAACTCTCAGAAGTAAGATGCTTTTGGACAAGGCGTTCAGCTACATTCTCACGTATGGAACTTAGTATGTAGCACCTGTCTACCCCAGGAATTACTAGGCTATCGCTGGAACGAGCTTGGAGGCACTAGTCTTGTGTGCCGGGAGATTCCAATTACCTCTCCCAACACTTCCGTCAAACAGCGAGCCTAGGCCTTTTAGAAGTGAAAGGAACCAGCAGGCTGGATGGGGAGGTACAGGCCTTAAGCTCAACTCTCAGAAGTGTGTATGCAGGGGAGACAGATGTCTGCTACCCACTCTGACATGGGAGTTGGAAACTACCTACACTCTGATTGAAGAAGGCCATTGGAAATCGCTATATTCAACTCAGATACACAGGAGTTCAGGCCCAATGCTTACACATGCTTTTCCCGCAACCTCTCTCAGCCACTAACATTAGGATGTTAGCAGCTGTGCCTACAGTCAGGCAGGATGCGGGTGGGTTCTGCCATGTCCTCAGCACTCCCAGGGAAGCATGCCTAGAAGCCAGCTCTCAACTAGCTGCATTCTTATGGCAGTGTGAAGGTAGCAGTATTCTGAGTCAGGAGGTTCCAAGATTACCACTCTACTGCACCTGGAGATACCCTCCAGGTCTGCATTGTTAACTTGCGTCTCAGAAGCCTGTGGCAAACGTCTCTGGTGAAGACCTGCGAAACTCACTCTGCAGGCAGTGTGGAACTGTGAGGGACTGAGGGTGAGCTCAACTCTCAGAAGTAAGATGCTTTTGGACAAGGCGTTCAGCTACCTTCTCACGTATGGAACTTACTATGTAGCAGCAGTCTACCACACGAATTACTAGGCAATCGCTGGAATGAGCTTGGAGGCCCTAGTCTTGTGTGCCGGGAGATTCCAATTACCTCTCCCAACACTTCCGTCAAACAGCGAGCCTAGGCCTTTTAGAAGTGAAAGGAACCAGCAGGCTGGATGGGGAGGTACAGGCCTTAAGCTCAACTCTCAGAAGTGTGTATGCAGGGGAGACAGATGTCTGCTACCCACTCTGACATGGGAGTTGGAAACTACCTACACTCTGATTGAAGAAGGCCATTGGAAATCGCTGTATTCAACTCAGATACACAGGAGTTCAGGCCCAATGCTTACACATGCTTTTCCCGCAACCTCTCTCAGCCACTAACATTAGGATGTTAGCAGCTGCGCCTACAGTCAGGCAGGATGCGGGTGGGTTCTGCCCTGTCCTCAGCACTCCCAGGGAAGCATGCCTAGAAGCCAGCTCTCAACTAGCTGCATTCTTATGGCAGTGTGAAGGTAGCAGTATTCTGAGTAAGGAGGTTCCCAGATTACCACTCTACTGCACCTGGAGATACCCTCCAGGTCTGCATTGTTAACTTGCGTCTCAGAAGCCTCTGGCAAACGTCTCTGGTGAAGACGTCCGAAACTCACTCTGCAGGCAGTGTGGAACTGTGAGGGACTGAGGGTGAGCTCAACTCTCAGAAGTAAGATGTTTTTGGACAAGGCGTTCAACTACCTACTCACGTATGGAACTTAGTATGTAGCACCAGTCTACCCCAGGAATTACTAGGAAATCGCTTGATTGAGCTTGGAGGCACTCGTCTTGTGTGCCGGGAGATTCCAGTTACCTCTCCCAACACTTCCGTCAAGCAGCGAGCCTAGGCCTTTTAGAAGCGAAAGGTAGCGGCAGGCAGGATGTTGGGTTACAGGCCATAAGCTCAACTCTCAGAAGTGTGTATGCATGTGTGGCAGATGTCTGCTACCCACTCGGACATGGGAGTTGGAACCTAGCTACACTCCTATTGAAGAAGGACTTTGGAAATCGCTGTATTCAACTCAGATACACGGGAGTTCAGGCCCAATGCTTACACATGCTTTTCCCACAAACTATCCCAGCCACTAACAGAAGGAGGTTAGCAGGTAAGTCTACAGTCAGGCAGGATGCGGGAGGGTCCTGCCCTGTCCTCAGCTCTCACAGGGAAGCATGCCTTGAAGCCAGCTCTCAACTAGCTGCATTCTTATGACAGTGTGAAGGTAGCAGTATTCTGAGACAGGAGGTTCCCAGATTACCACTCTACTGCACCTGGAGATACCCTCCAGGTCTGCATTGTTAACTTGCGTCTCAGAGGCCTCTGGCAAACGTCTCTGGTGAAGACGTGCGAAACTCACTCTGCAGGCAGTGTGGAACTGTGAGGGACTGAGGGTCAGCTCAACTCTCAGCAGTAAGATGTTTTTGGACAAGGCGTTCAAATACCTACTCACGTATGGAACTTAGTATGTAGCACCAGTCTACCCCAGGAATTACTGGGAAATCGCTGGATTGAGCTTGGAGGCACTAGTCTTGTTGCCGGGAGATTCCAGTTACCTCTCCCAACACTTCGGTGAAGCAGCGAGCCTAGGCCTTTTGGAAGCGAAAGCTAGCTGCAGGCAGGAGGTAGGGTTACAGGCCATAAGCTCAAGTCTCAGAAGTGTGTATGCATGGGAGGCAGATGTCTTCTACCCACTCGTACATGCGAGTGGGAACCTACTACACTCTGATGAAAAAGGACTTTGGAAATTGCTGTATTCAACTCAGATACACGTGGGTTCAGGCACAACGATTCCACATGCTTTTCTCACAACCTTTCCCTGCCACTAACATGAGGACGTTAGCAGCTCCTTCTACAGTCAAGCAGGATGCGGGAGGGTTGTGCCCTGTCCTTAGCTCTCACAGGGAAGCATGTCTTGAAGCCAGCGGTCAACTAGCTGCATACTTATGGCAGGGTCAAGGTAGCAGTATTCTGAGACAGGAGGTTCCCAGATTACCACTCTACTGCACCTGGAGATACCCTCCAGGTCTGCATTGTTAACTTGCGTCTCAGAGGCCTCTGGCAAACGTCTATGGTGAAGACGTGCGAAACTCACTCTGCAGGCAGTGTGGAACTGTGAGGGACTGAGGGTCAGCTCAAATCTCAGCATTAAGATGTTTTTGGACAAGGCGTTCAAATACCTACTCACGTATGGAACTTAGTATGTAGCACCTGTCTACCCCAGGAATTACTAGGAAATCGCTTGATTGAGCTTGGAGGCACTCGTCTTGTGTGCCGGGAGATTCCAGTTACCTCTCCCAACACTTGCGTCAAGCAGCGAGCCTAGGCCTTTTGGAAGCGAAAGGTAGCGGCAGGCAGGATGTTGGGTTACAGGCCATAAGCTCAACTCTCAGAAGTGTGTATGCATGGGTGGCAGATGTCTGCTACCCACTCGGACATGGGAGTTGGAACCTAGCTACACTCCTATTGAAGAAGGACTTTGGAAATCGCTGTATTCAACTCAGATACACGGGAGTTCAGGCCCAATGCTTACACATGCTTTTCCCACAAACTATCCCAGCCACTAACAGAAGGAGGTTAGCAGGTAAGTCTACAGTCAGGCAGGATGCGGGAGGGTCCTGCCCTGTCCTCAGCTCTCACAGGGAAGCATGCCTAGAAGCCAGCTCTCAACTAGCTGCATTCTTCTGACAGTGTGAAGGTAGCAGTATTCTGAGTAAGGCGGTTCCGAGATTACCACTCTACTGCACCTGGAGATACCCTCCAGGTCTGCATTGTTAACTTGCGTCTCAGAAGCCTGTGGCAAACGTCTCTGGTGAAGACCTGCGAAACTCACTCTGCAGGCAGTGTGGAACTGTGAGGGACTGAGGGTGAGCTCAACTCTCAGAAGTAAGATGCTTTTGGACAAGGCGTTCAGCTACATTCTCACGTATGGAACTTAGTATGTAGCACCTGTCTACCCCAGGAATTACTAGGCAATCGCTGGAATGAGCTTGGAGGCCCTAGTCTTGTGTGCCGGGAGATTCCAATTACCTCTCCCAACACTTCCGTCAAACAGCGAGCCTAGGCCTTTTAGAAGTGAAAGGAACCAGCAGGCTGGATGGGGAGGTACAGGCCTTAAGCTCAACTCTCAGAAGTGTGTATGCAGGGGAGACAGATGTCTGCTACCCACTCTGACATGGGAGTTGGAAACTACCTACACTCTGATTGAAGAAGGCCATTGGAAATCGCTGTATTCAACTCAGATACACAGGAGTTCAGGCCCAATGCTTACACATGCTTTTCCCGCAACCTCTCTCAGCCACTAACATTAGGATGTTAGCAGCTGCGCCTACAGTCAGGCAGGATGCGGGTGGGTTCTGCCATGTCCTCAGCACTCCCAGGGAAGCATGCCTAGAAGCCAGCTCTCAACTAGCTGCATTCTTATGGCAGTGTGAGGGTAGCAGTATTCTGAGTCAGGAGGTTCCAAGATTACCACTCTACTGCACCTGGAGATACCCTCCAGGTCTGCATTGTTAACTTGCGTCTCAGAAGCCTGTGGCAAACGTCTCTGGTGAAGACCTGCGAAACTCACTCTGCAGGCAGTGTGGAACTGTGAGGGACTGAGGGTGAGCTCAACTCTCAGAAGTAAGATGTTTTTGGACAAGGCGTTCAACTACCTACTCACGTATGGAACTTAGTATGTAGCACCAGTCTACCCCAGGAATTACTAGGAAATCGCTTGATTGAGCTTGGAGGCACTCGTCTTGTGTGCCGGGAGATTCCAGTTACCTCTCCCAACACTTGCGTCAAGCAGCGAGCCTAGGCCTTTTGGAAGCGAAAGGTAGCGGCAGGCAGGCTGTTGGGTTACAGGCCATGAGCTCAACTCTCAGAAGTGTGTATGCATGGGTGGCAGATGTCTGCTACCCACTCGGACATGGGAGTTGGAACCTAGCTACACTCCTATTGAAGAAGGACTTTGGAAATCGCTGTATTCAACTCAGATACACGGGAGTTCAGGCCCAATGCTTACACATGCTTTTCCCACAAACTATCCCAGCCACTAACAGAAGGAGGTTAGCAGGTAAGTCTACAGTCAGGCAGGATGCGGGAGGGTCCTGCCCTGTCCTCAGCTCTCACAGGGAAGCATGCCTTGAAGCCAGCTCTCAACTAGCTGCATTCTTATGACAGTGTGAAGGTAGCAGTATTCTGAGTAAGGCGGTTCCGAGATTACCACTCTACTGCACCTGGAGATACCCTCCAGGTCTGCATTGTTAACTTGCGTCTCAGAAGCCTGTGGCAAACGTCTCTGGTGAAGACCTGCGAAACTCACTCTGCAGGCAGTGTGGAACTGTGAGGGACTGAGGGTGAGCTCAACTCTCAGAAGTAAGATGCTTTTGGACAAGGCGTTCAGCTACATTCTCACGTATGGAACTTAGTATGTAGCACCTGTCTACCCCAGGAATTACTAGGCTATCGCTGGAACGAGCTTGGAGGCACTAGTCTTGTGTGCCGGGAGATTCCAATTACCTCTCCCAACACTTCCGTCAAACAGCGAGCCTAGGCCTTTTAGAAGTGAAAGGAACCAGCAGGCTGGATGGGGAGGTACAGGCCTTAAGCTCAACTCTCAGAAGTGTGTATGCAGGGGAGACAGATGTCTGCTACCCACTCTGACATGGGAGTTGGAAACTACCTACACTCTGATTGAAGAAGGCCATTGGAAATCGCTATATTCAACTCAGATACACAGGAGTTCAGGCCCAATGCTTACACATGCTTTTCCCGCAACCTCTCTCAGCCACTAACATTAGGATGTTAGCAGCTGTGCCTACAGTCAGGCAGGATGCGGGTGGGTTCTGCCATGTCCTCAGCACTCCCAGGGAAGCATGCCTAGAAGCCAGCTCTCAACTAGCTGCATTCTTATGGCAGTGTGAAGGTAGCAGTATTCTGAGTCAGGAGGTTCCAAGATTACCACTCTACTGCACCTGGAGATACCCTCCAGGTCTGCATTGTTAACTTGCGTCTCAGAAGCCTGTGGCAAACGTCTCTGGTGAAGACCTGCGAAACTCACTCTGCAGGCAGTGTGGAACTGTGAGGGACTGAGGGTGAGCTCAACTCTCAGAAGTAAGATGCTTTTGGACAAGGCGTTCAGCTACCTTCTCACGTATGGAACTTACTATGTAGCAGCAGTCTACCACACGAATTACTAGGCAATCGCTGGAATGAGCTTGGAGGCCCTAGTCTTGTGTGCCGGGAGATTCCAATTACCTCTCCCAACACTTCCGTCAAACAACGAGCCTAGGCCTTTTAGAAGTGAAAGGAACCAGCAGGCTGGATGGGGAGGTACAGGCCTTAAGCTCAACTCTCAGAAGTGTGTATGCAGGGGAGACAGATGTCTGCTACCCACTCTGACATGGGAGTTGGAAACTACCTACACTCTGATTGAAGAAGGCCATTGGAAATCGCTGTATTCAACTCAGATACACAGGAGTTCAGGCCCAATGCTTACACATGCTTTTCCCGCAACCTCTCTCAGCCACTAACATTAGGATGTTAGCAGCTGCGCCTACAGTCAGGCAGGATGCGGGTGGGTTCTGCCCTGTCCTCAGCACTCCCAGGGAAGCATGCCTAGAAGCCAGCTCTCAACTAGCTGCATTCTTATGGCAGTGTGAAGGTAGCAGTATTCTGAGACAGGAGGTTCCCAGATTACCACTCTACTGCACCTGGAGATACCCTCCAGGTCTGCATTGTTAACTTGCGTCTCAGAAGCCTCTGGCAAACGTCTCTGGTGAAGACGTCCGAAACTCACTCTGCAGGCAGTGTGGAACTGTGAGGGACTGAGGGTGAGCTCAACTCTCAGAAGTAAGATGCTTTTGGACAAGGCGTTCAACTACCTACTCACGTATGGAACTTAGTATGTAGCACCAGTCTACCCCAGGAATTACTAGGAAATCGCTTGATTGAGCTTGGAGGCACTCGTCTTGTGTGCCGGGAGATTCCAGTTACCTCTCCCAACACTTGCGTCAAGCAGCGAGCCTAGGCCTTTTGGAAGCGAAAGGTAGCGGCAGGCAGGATGTTGGGTTACAGGCCATAAGCTCAACTCTCAGAAGTGTGTATGCATGGGTGGCAGATGTCTGCTACCCACTCGGACATGGGAGTTGGAACCTAGCTACACTCCTATTGAAGAAGGACTTT
Organism: Canis lupus baileyi; assembly: GCF_048164855.1. NCBI lineage: Eukaryota > Metazoa > Chordata > Mammalia > Carnivora > Canidae > Canis > Canis lupus. Next base: position 521,534 of record NW_027326457.1, on the reverse strand, counting down.
GGAAATCGCTGTATTCAACTCAGATACACGGGAGTTCAGGCCCAATGCTTACACATGCTTTTCCCACAAACTATCCCAGCCACTAACAGAAGGAGGTTAGCAGGTAAGTCTACAGTCAGGCAGGATGCGGGAGGGTCCTGCCCTGTCCTCAGCTCTCACAGGGAAGCATGTCTTGAAGCCAGCGGTCAACTAGCTGCATACTTATGGCAGGGTCAAGGTAGCAGTATTCTGAGACAGGAGGTTCCCAGATTACCACTCTACTGCACCTGGAGATACCCTCCAGGTCTGCATTGTTAACTTGCGTCTCAGAGGCCTCTGGCAAACGTCTCTGGTGAAGACGTGCGAAACTCACTCTGCAGGCAGTGTGGAACTGTGAGGGACTGAGGGTGAGCTCAACTCTCAGCAGTAAGATATTTTTGGACAAGGCGTTCAAATACCTACTCACGTATGGAACTTAGTATGTAGCACCAGTCTACCCCAGGAATTACTGGGAAATCGCTGGATTGAGCTTGGAGGCACTAGTCTTGTTGCCGGGAGATTCCAGTTACCTCTCCCAACACTTCGGTGAAGCAGCGAGCCTAGGCCTTTTGGAAGCGAAAGCTAGCTGCAGGCAGGAGGTAGGGTTACAGGCCATAAGCTCAACTCTCAGAAGTGTGTATGCATGGGAGGCAGATGTCTTCTACCCACTCGTACATGCGAGTGGGAACCTACTACACTCTGATGAAAAAGGACTTTGGAAATTGCTGTATTCAACTCAGATACACGTGGGTTCAGGCACAACGATTCCACATGCTTTTCTCACAACCTTTCCCTGCCACTAACATGAGGACGTTAGCAGCTCCTTCTACAGTCAAGCAGGATGCGGGAGGGTTGTGCCCTGTCCTTAGCTCTCACAGGGAAGCATGTCTTGAAGCCAGCGGTCAACTAGCTGCATACTTATGGCAGGGTCAAGGTAGCAGTATTCTGAGACAGGCGGTTCCCAGATTACCACTCTACTGCACCTGGAGATACCCTCCAGGTCTGCATTGTTAACTTGCGTCTCAGAGGCCTCTGGCAAACGTCTCTGGTGAAGACGTGCGAAACTCACTCTGCAGGCAGTGTGGAACTGTGAGGGACTGAGGGTCAGCTCAACTCTCAGCAGTAAGATGTTTTTGGACAAGGCGTTCAAATACCTACTCACGTATGGAACTTAGTATGTAGCACCAGTCTACCCCAGGAATTACTAGGAAATCGCTTGATTGAGCTTGGAGGCACTCGTCTTGTGTGCCGGGAGATTCCAGTTACCTCTCCCAACACTTGCGTCAAGCAGCGAGCCTAGGCCTTTTGGAAGCGAAAGGTAGCGGCAGGCAGGATGTTGGGTTACAGGCCATAAGCTCAACTCTCAGAAGTGTGTATGCATGGGTGGCAGATGTCTGCTACCCACTCGGACATGGGAGTTGGAACCTAGCTACACTCCTATTGAAGAAGGACTTTGGAAATCGCTGTATTCAACTCAGATACACGGGAGTTCAGGCCCAATGCTTACACATGCTTTTCCCACAAACTATCCCAGCCACTAACAGAAGGAGGTTAGCAGGTAAGTCTACAGTCAGGCAGGATGCGGGAGGGTCCTGCCCTGTCCTCAGCTCTCACAGGGAAGCATGCCTAGAAGCCAGCTCTCAACTAGCTGCATTCTTATGACAGTGTGAAGGTAGCAGTATTCTGAGTAAGGCGGTTCCGAGATTACCACTCTACTGCACCTGGAGATACCCTCCAGGTCTGCATTGTTAACTTGCGTCTCAGAAGCCTGTGGCAAACGTCTCTGGTGAAGACCTGCGAAACTCACTCTGCAGGCAGTGTGGAACTGTGAGGGACTGAGGGTGAGCTCAACTCTCAGAAGTAAGATGCTTTTGGACAAGGCGTTCAGCTACCTTCTCACGTATGGAACTTAGTATGTAGCAGCAGTCTACCACACGAATTACTAGGCAATCGCTGGAATGAGCTTGGAGGCCCTAGTCTTGTGTGCCGGGAGATTCCAATTACCTCTCCCAACACTTCCGTCAAACAGCGAGCCTAGGCCTTTTAGAAGTGAAAGGAACCAGCAGGCTGGATGGGGAGGTACAGGCCTTAAGCTCAACTCTCAGAAGTGTGTATGCAGGGGAGACAGATGTCTGCTACCCACTCTGACATGGGAGTTGGAAACTACCTACACTCTGATTGAAGAAGGCCATTGGAAATCGCTGTATTCAACTCAGATACACAGGAGTTCAGGCCCAATGCTTACACATGCTTTTCCCGCAACCTCTCTCAGCCACTAACATTAGGATGTTAGCAGCTGAGCCTACAGTCAGGCAGGATGCGGGTGGGTTCTGCCCTGTCCTCAGCACTCCCAGGGAAGCATGCCTAGAAGCCAGCTCTCAACTAGCTGCATTCTTATGGCAGTGTGAAGGTAGCAGTATTCTGAGTAAGGAGGTTCCCAGATTACCACTCTACTGCACCTGGAGATACCCTCCAGGTCTGCATTGTTAACTTGCGTCTCAGAAGCCTCTGGCAAACGTCTCTGGTGAAGACGTCCGAAACTCACTCTGCAGGCAGTGTGGAACTGTGAGGGACTGAGGGTGAGCTCAACTCTCAGAAGTAAGATGTTTTTGGACAAGGCGTTCAACTACCTACTCACGTATGGAACTTAGTATGTAGCACCAGTCTACCCCAGGAATTACTAGGAAATCGCTTGATTGAGCTTGGAGGCACTCGTCTTGTGTGCCGGGAGATTCCAGTTACCTCTCCCAACACTTGCGTCAAGCAGCGAGCCTAGGCCTTTTAGAAGCGAAAGGTAGCGGCAGGCAGGATGTTGGGTTACAGGCCATAAGCTCAACTCTCAGAAGTGTGTATGCATGGGTGGCAGATGTCTGCTACCCACTCGGACATGGGAGTTGGAACCTAGCTACACTCCTATTGAAGAAGGACTTTGGAAATCGCTGTATTCAACTCAGATACACGGGAGTTCAGGCCCAGTGCTTACACATGCTTTTCCCACAAACTATCCCAGCCACTAACAGAAGGAGGTTAGCAGGTAAGTCTACAGTCAGGCAGGATGCGGGAGGGTCCTGCCCTGTCCTCAGCTCTCACAGGGAAGCATGCCTTGAAGCCAGCTCTCAACTAGCTGCATTCTTATGACAGTGTGAAGGTAGCAGTATTCTGAGTAAGGAGGTTCCCAGATTACCACTCTACTGCACCTGGAGATACCCTCCAGGTCTGCATTGTTAACTTGCGTCTCAGAGGCCTCTGGCAAACGTCTCTGGTGAAGACGTGTGAAACTCACTCTGCAGGCAGTGTGGAACTGTGAGGGACTGAGGGTCAGCTCAACTCTCAGCAGTAAGATGTTTTTGGACAAGGCGTTCAAATACCTACTCACGTATGGAACTTAGTATGTAGCACCAGTCTACCCCAGGAATTACTGGGAAATCGCTGGATTGAGCTTGGAGGCACTAGTCTTGTTGCCGGGAGATTCCAATTACCTCTCCCAACACTTCCGTCAAACAGCGAGCCTAGGCCTTTTAGAAGTGAAAGGAACCAGCAGGCTGGATGGGGAGGTACAGGCCTTAAGCTCAACTCTCAGAAGTGTGTATGCAGGGGAGACAGATGTCTGCTACCCACTCTGACATGGGATTTGGAAACTACCTACACTCTGATTGAAGAAGGCCATTGGAAATCGCTGTATTCAACTCAGATACACAGGAGTTCAGGCCCAATGCTTACACATGCTTTTCCCGCAACCTCTCTCAGCCACTAACATTAGGAGGTTAGCAGCTGCGCCTACAGTCAGGCAGGATGCGGGTGGGTTCTGCCATGTCCTCAGCACTCCCAGGGAAGCAAGCCTAGAAGCCAGCTCTCAACTAGCTGCATTCTTATGGCAGTGTGAAGGTAGCAGTATTCTGAGTCAGGAGGTTCCAAGATTACCACTCTACTGCACCTGGAGATACCCTCCAGGTCTGCATTGTTAACTTGCGTCTCAGAAGCCTGTGGCAAACGTCTCTGGTGAAGACCTGCGAAACTCACTCTGCAGGCAGTGTGGAACTGTGAGGGACTGAGGGTGAGCTCAACTCTCAGAAGTAAGAGGCTTTTGGACAAGGCGTTCAGCTACCTTCTCACGTATGGAACTTAGTATGTAGCAGCAGTCTACCACACGAATTACTAGGCAATCGCTTGATTGAGCTTGGAGGCACTCGTCTTCTGTGCCGGGAGATTCCAATTACCTCTCCCAACACTTCCGTCAAACAGCGAGCCTAGGCCTTTTAGAAGTGAAAGGAACCAGCAGGCTGGATGGGGAGGTACAGGCCTTAAGCTCAACTCTCAGAAGTGTGTATGCAGGGGAGACAGATGTCTGCTACCCACTCTGACATGGGAGTTGGAAACTACCTACACTCTGATTGAAGAAGGCCATTGGAAATCGCTGTATTCAACTCAGATACACAGGAGTTCAGGCCCAATGCTTACACATGCTTTTCCCGCAACCTCTCTCAGCCACTAACATTAGGATGTTAGCAGCTGCGCCTACAGTCAGGCAGGATGCGGGTGGGTTCTGCCATGTCCTCAGCACTCCCAGGGAAGCATGCCTAGAAGCCAGCTCTCAACTAGCTGCATTCTTATGGCAGTGTGAAGGTAGCAGTATTCTGAGTCAGGAGGTTCCCAGATTACCACTCTACTGCACCTGGAGATACCCTCCAGGTCTGCATTGTTAACTTGCGTCTCAGAAGCCTGTGGCAAACGTCTCTGGTGAAGACGTCCGAAACTCACTCTGCAGGCAGTGTGGAACTGTGAGGGACTGAGGGTGAGCTCAACTCTCAGAAGTAAGATGTTTTTGGACAAGGCGTTCAACTACCTACTCACGTATGGAACTTAGTATGTAGCACCAGTCTACCCCAGGAATTACTAGGAAATCGCTTGATTGAGCTTGGAGGCACTCGTCTTGTGTGCCGGGAGATTCCAGTTACCTCTCCCAACACTTGCGTCAAGCAGCGAGCCTAGGCCTTTTGGAAGCGAAAGGTAGCGGCAGGCAGGATGTTGGGTTACAGGCCATAAGCTCAACTCTCAGAAGTGTGTATGCATGGGTGGCAGATGTCTGCTACCCACTCGGACATGGGAGTTGGAACCTAGCTACACTCCTATTGAAGAAGGACTTTGGAAATCGCTGTATTCAACTCAGATACACGGGAGTTCAGGCCCAATGCTTACACATGCTTTTCCCACAAACTATCCCAGCCACTAACAGAAGGAGGTTAGCAGGTAAGTCTACAGTCAGGCAGGATGCGGGAGGGTCCTGCCCTGTCCTCAGCTCTCACAGGGAAGCATGCCTAGAAGCCAGCTCTCAGCTATCTGCATTCTTATGACAGTGTGAAGGTAGCAGTATTCTGAGTAAGGCGGTTCCGAGATTACCACTCTACTGCACCTGGAGATACCCTCCAGGTCTGCATTGTTAACTTGCGTCTCAGAAGCCTGTGGCAAACGTCTCTGGTGAAGACCTGCGAAACTCACTCTGCAGGCAGTGTGGAACTGTGAGGGACTGAGGGTGAGCTCAACTCTCAGAAGTAAGATGCTTTTGGACAAGGCGTTCAGCTACCTTCTCACGTATGGAACTTAGTATGTAGCAGCAGTCTACCACACGAATTACTAGGCAATCGCTGGAATGAGCTTGGAGGCCCTAGTCTTGTGTGCCGGGAGATTCCAATTACCTCTCCCAACACTTCCGTCAAACAGCGAGCCTAGGCCTTTTAGAAGTGAAAGGAACCAGCAGGCTGGATGGGGAGGTACAGGCCTTAAGCTCAACTCTCAGAAGTGTGTATGCAGGGGAGACAGATGTCTGCTACCCACTCTGACATGGGAGTTGGAAACTACCTACACTCTGATTGAAGAAGGCCATTGGAAATCGCTGTATTCAACTCAGATACACAGGAGTTCAGGCCCAATGCTTACACATGCTTTTCCCGCAACCTCTCTCAGCCACTAACATTAGGATGTTAGCAGCTGCGCCTACAGTCAGGCAGGATGCGGGTGGGTTCTGCCCTGTCCTCAGCACTCCCAGGGAAGCATGCCTAGAAGCCAGCTCTCAACTAGCTGCATTCTTATGGCAGTGTGAAGGTAGCAGTATTCTGAGTCAGGAGGTTCCCAGATTACCACTCTACTGCACCTGGAGATACCCTCCAGGTCTGCATTGTTAACTTGCGTCTCAGAAGCCTGTGGCAAACGTCTCTGGTGAAGACTTGCGAAACTCACTCTGCAGGCAGTGTGGAACTGTGAGGGACTGAGGGTGAGCTCAACTCTCAGAAGTAAGATGTTTTTGGACAAGGCGTTCAACTACCTACTCACGTATGGAACTTAGTATGTAGCACCAGTCTACCCCAGGAATTACTAGGAAATCGCTTGATTGAGCTTGGAGGCACTCGTCTTGTGTGCCGGGAGATTCCAGTTACCTCTCCCAACACTTGCGTCAAGCAGCGAGCCTAGGCCTTTTGGAAGCGAAAGGTAGCGGCAGGCAGGATGTTGGGTTACAGGCCATAAGCTCAACTCTCAGAAGTGTGTATGCATGGGTGGCAGATGTCTGCTACCCACTCGGACATGGGAGTTGGAACCTAGCTACACTCCTATTGAAGAAGGACTTTGGAAATCGCTGTATTCAACTCAGATACACGGGAGTTCAGGCCCAATGCTTACACATGCTTTTCCCACAAACTATCCCAGCCACTAACAGAAGGAGGTTAGCAGGTAAGTCTACAGTCAGGCAGGATGCGGGAGGGTCCTGCCCTGTCCTCAGCTCTCACAGGGAAGCATGCCTTGAAGCCAGCTCTCAACTAGCTGCATTCTTATGACAGTGTGAAGGTAGCAGTATTCTGAGTAAGGAGGTTCCCAGATTACCACTCTGCTGCACCTGGAGATACCCTCCAGGTCTGCATTGTTAACTTGCGTCTCAGAGGCCTCTGGCAAACGTCTCTGGTGAAGACGTGCGAAACTCACTCTGCAGGCAGTGTGGAACTGTGAGGGACTGAGGGTCAGCTCAACTCTCAGCAGTAAGATGTTTTTGGACAAGGCGTTCAAATACCTACTCACGTATGGAACTTAGTATGTAGCACCAGTCTACCCAAGGAATTACTGGGAAATCGCTGGATGGAGCTTGGAGGCACTAGTCTTGTTGCCGGGAGATTCCAGTTACCTCTCCCAACACTTCGGTGAAGCAGCGAGCCTAGGCCTTTTGGAAGCGAAAGCTAGCTGCAGGCAGGAGGTAGGGTTACAGGCCATAAGCTCAACTCTCAGAAGTGTGTATGCATGGGAGGCAGATGTCTGCTACCCACTCGTACATGCGAGTGGGAACCTACTACACTCTGATGAAAAAGGACTTTGAAAATTGCTGTATTCAACTCAGATACACGTGGGTTCAGGCACAACGATTCCACATGCTTTTCTCACAACCTTTCCCTGCCACTAACATGAGGACGTTAGCAGCTCCTTCTACAGTCAAGCAGGATGCGGGAGGGTTGTGCCCTGTCCTTAGCTCTCACAGGGAACCATGTCTTGAAGCCAGCGGTCAACTAGCTGCATACTTATGGCAGGGTCAAGGTAGCAGTATTCTGAGACAGGAGGTTCCCAGATTACCACTCTACTGCACCTGGAGATACCCTCCAGGTCTGCATTGTTAACTTGCGTCTCAGAGGCCTGTGGCAAACGTCTCTGGTGAAGACGTGCGAAACTCACTCTGCAGGCAGTGTGGAACTGTGAGGGACTGAGGGTCAGCTCAACTCTCAGCAGTAAGATGTTTTTGGACAAGGCGTTCAAATACCTACTCACGTATGGAACTTAGTATGTAGCACCAGTCTACCCCAGGAATTACTAGGAAATCGCTTGATTGAGCTTGGAGGCACTCGTCTTGTGTGCCGGGAGATTCCAGTTACCTCTCCCAACACTTGCGTCAAGCAGCGAGCCTAGGCCTTTTGGAAGCGAAAGGTAGCGGCAGGCAGGATGTTGGGTTACAGGCCATAAGCTCAACTCTCAGAAGTGTGTATGCATGGGTGGCAGATGTCTGCTACCCACTCGGACATGGGAGTTGGAACCTAGCTACACTCCTATTGAAGAAGGACTTTGGAAATCGCTGTATTCAACTCAGATACACGGGAGTTCAGGCCCAATGCTTACACATGCTTTTCCCACAAACTATCCCAGCCACTAACAGAAGGAGGTTAGCAGGTAAGTCTACAGTCAGGCAGGATGCGGGAGGGTCCTGCCCTGTCCTCAGCTCTCACAGGGAAGCATGCCTTGAAGCCAGCTCTCAACTAGCTGCATTCTTATGACAGTGTGAAGGTAGCAGTATTCTGAGTAAGGCGGTTCCGAGATTACCACTCTACTGCACCTGGAGATACCCTCCAGGTCTGCATTGTTAACTTGCGTCTCAGAAGCCTGTGGCAAACGTCTCTGGTGAAGACCTGCGAAACTCACTCTGCAGGCAGTGTGGAACTGTGAGGGACTGAGGGTGAGCTCAACTCTCAGAAGTAAGATGCTTTTGGACAAGGCGTTCAGCTACCTTCTCACGTATGGAACTTAGTATGTAGCAGCAGTCTACCACACGAATTACTAGGCAATCGCTGGAATGAGCTTGGAGGCCCTAGTCTTGTGTGCTGGGAGATTCCAATTACCTCTCCCAACACTTCCGTCAAACAGCGAGCCTAGGCCTTTTAGAAGTGAAAGGAACCAGCAGGCTGGATGGGGAGGTACAGGCCTTAAGCTCAACTCTCAGAAGTGTGTATGCAGGGGAGACAGATGTCTGCTACCCACTCTGACATGGGAGTTGGAAACTACCTACACTCTGATTGAAGAAGGCCATTGGAAATCGCTGTATTCAACTCAGATACACAGGAGTTCAGGCCCAATGCTTACACATGCTTTTCCCGCAACCTCTCTCAGCCACTAACATTAGGATGTTAGCAGCTGCGCCTACAGTCAGGCAGGATGCGGGTGGGTTCTGCCCTGTCCTCAGCACTCCCAGGGAAGCATGCCTAGAAGCCAGCTCTCAACTAGCTGCATTCTTATGGCAGTGTGAAGGTAGCAGTATTCTGAGTAAGGAGGTTCCCAGATTACCACTCTACTGCACCTGGAGATACCCTCCAGGTCTGCATTGTTAACTTGCGTCTCAGAAGCCTCTGGCAAACGTCTCTGGTGAAGACGTCCGAAACTCACTCTGCAGGCAGTGTGGAACTGTGAGGGACTGAGGGTGAGCTCAACTCTCAGAAGTAAGATGTTTTTGGACAAGGCGTTCAACTACCTACTCACGTATGGAACTTAGTATGTAGCACCAGTCTACCCCAGGAATTACTAGGAAATCGCTTGATTGAGCTTGGAGGCACTCGTCTTGTGTGCCGGGAGATTCCAGTTACCTCTCCCAACACTTGCGTCAAGCAGCGAGCCTAGGCCTTTTAGAAGCGAAAGGTAGCGGCAGGCAGGATGTTGGGTTACAGGCCATAAGCTCAACTCTCAGAAGTGTGTATGCATGGGTGGCAGATGTCTGCTACCCACTCGGACATGGGAGTTGGAACCTAGCTACACTCCTATTGAAGAAGGACTTTGGAAATCGCTGTATTCAACTCAGATACACGGGAGTTCAGGCCCAATGCTTACACATGCTTTTCCCACAAACTATCCCAGCCACTAACAGAAGGAGGTTAGCAGGTAAGTCTACAGTCAGGCAGGATGCGGGAGGGTCCTGCCCTGTCCTCAGCTCTCACAGGGAAGCATGCCTTGAAGCCAGCTCTCAACTAGCTGCATTCTTATGACAGTGTGAAGGTAGCAGTATTCTGAGTAAGGAGGTTCCCAGATTACCACTCTACTGCACCTGGAGATACCCTCCAGGTCTGCATTGTTAACTTGCGTCTCAGAGGCCTCTGGCAAACGTCTCTGGTGAAGACGTGCGAAACTCACTCTGCAGGCAGTGTGGAACTGTGAGGGACTGAGGGTCAGCTCAACTCTCAGCAGTAAGATGTTTTTGGACAAGGCGTTCAAATACCTACTCACGTATGGAACTTAGTATGTAGCACCAGTCTACCCCAGGAATTACTGGGAAATCGCTGGATTGAGCTTGGAGGCACTAGTCTTGTTGCCGGGAGATTCCAGTTACCTCTCCCAACACTTCGGTGAAGCAGCGAGCCTAGGCCTTTTGGAAGCGAAAGCTAGCTGCAGGCAGGAGGTAGGGTTACAGGCCATAAGCTCAACTCTCAGAAGTGTGTATGCATGGGAGGCAGATGTCTTCTACCCACTCGTACATGCGAGTGGGAACCTACTACACTCTGATGAAAAAGGACTTTGGAAATTGCTGTATTCAACTCAGATACACGTGGGTTCAGGCACAACGATTCCACATGCTTTTCTCACAACCTTTCCCTGCCACTAACATGAGGACGTTAGCAGCTCCTTCTACAGTCAAGCAGGATGCGGGAGGGTTGTGCCCTGTCCTTAGCTCTCACAGGGAAGCATGTCTTGAAGCCAGCGGTCAACTAGCTGCATACTTATGGCAGGGTCAAGGTAGCAGTATTCTGAGACAGGAGGTTCCCAGATTACCACTCTACTGCACCTGGAGATACCCTCCAGGTCTGCATTGTTAACTTGTGTCTCAGAGGCCTCTGGCAAACGTCTCTGGTGAAGACGTGCGAAACTCACTCTGCAGGCAGTGTGGAACTGTGAGGGACTGAGGGTCAGCTCAACTCTCAGCAGTAAGATGTTTTTGGACAAGGCGTTCAAATACCTACTCACGTATGGAACTTAGTATGTAGCACCTGTCTACCCCAGGAATTACTAGGAAATCGCTTGATTGAGCTTGGAGGCACTCGTCTTGTGTGCCGGGAGATTCCAGTTACCTCTCCCAACACTTGCGTCAAGCAGCGAGCCTAGGCCTTTTGGAAGCGAAAGGTAGCGGCAGGCAGGATGTTGGGTTACAGGCCATAAGCTCAACTCTCAGAAGTGTGTATGCATGGGTGGCAGATGTCTGCTACCCACTCGGACATGGGAGTTGGAACCTAGCTACACTCCTATTGAAGAAGGACTTTGGAAATCGCTGTATTCAACTCAGATACACGGGAGTTCAGGCCCAATGCTTACACATGCTTTTCCCACAAACTATCCCAGCCACTAACAGAAGGAGGTTAGCAGGTAAGTCTACAGTCAGGCAGGATGCGGGAGGGTCCTGCCCTGTCCTCAGCTCTCACAGGGAAGCATGCCTAGAAGCCAGCTCTCAACTAGCTGCATTCTTATGACAGTGTGAAGGTAGCAGTATTCTGAGTAAGGCGGTTCCGAGATTACCACTCTACTGCACCTGGAGATACCCTCCAGGTCTGCATTGTTAACTTGCGTCTCAGAAGCCTGTGGCAAACGTCTCTGGTGAAGACCTGCGAAACTCACTCTGCAGGCAGTGTGGAACTGTGAGGGACTGAGGGTGAGCTCAACTCTCAGAAGTAAGATGCTTTTGGACAAGGCGTTCAGCTACATTCTCACGTATGGAACTTAGTATGTAGCACCTGTCTACCCCAGGAATTACTAGGCTATCGCTGGAACGAGCTTGGAGGCACTAGTCTTGTGTGCCGGGAGATTCCAATTACCTCTCCCAACACTTCCGTCAAACAGCGAGCCTAGGCCTTTTAGAAGTGAAAGGAACCAGCAGGCTGGATGGGGAGGTACAGGCCTTAAGCTCAACTCTCAGAAGTGTGTATGCAGGGGAGACAGATGTCTGCTACCCACTCTGACATGGGAGTTGGAAACTACCTACACTCTGATTGAAGAAGGCCATTGGAAATCGCTGTATTCAACTCAGATACACAGGAGTTCAGGCCCAATGCTTACACATGCTTTTCCCGCAACCTCTCTCAGCCACTAACATTAGGATGTTAGCAGCTGCGCCTACAGTCAGGCAGGATGCGGGTGGGTTCTGCCATGTCCTCAGCACTCCCAGGGAAGCATGCCTAGAAGCCAGCTCTCAACTAGCTGCATTCTTATGGCAGTGTGAGGGTAGCAGTATTCTGAGTCAGGAGGTTCCAAGATTACCACTCTACTGCACCTGGAGATACCCTCCAGGTCTGCATTGTTAACTTGCGTCTCAGAAGCCTGTGGCAAACGTCTCTGGTGAAGACTTGCGAAACTCACTCTGCAGGCAGTGTGGAACTGTGAGGGACTGAGGGTGAGCTCAACTCTCAGAAGTAAGATGTTTTTGGACAAGGCGTTCAACTACCTACTCACGTATGGAACTTAGTATGTAGCACCAGTCTACCCCAGGAATTACTAGGAAATCGCTTGATTGAGCTTGGAGGCACTCGTCTTGTGTGCCGGGAGATTCCAGTTACCTCTCCCAACACTTGCGTCAAGCAGCGAGCCTAGGCCTTTTGGAAGCGAAAGGTAGCGGCAGGCAGGATGTTGGGTTACAGGCCATAAGCTCAACTCTCAGAAGTGTGTATGCATGGGTGGCAGATGTCTGCTACCCACTCGGACATGGGAGTTGGAACCTAGCTACACTCCTATTGAAGAAGGACTTTGGAAATCGCTGTATTCAACTCAGATACACGGGAGTTCAGGCCCAATGCTTACACATGCTTTTCCCACAAACTATCCCAGCCACTAACAGAAGGAGGTTAGCAGGTAAGTCTACAGTCAGGCAGGATGCGGGAGGGTCCTGCCCTGTCCTCAGCTCTCACAGGGAAGCATGCCTTGAAGCCAGCTCTCAACTAGCTGCATTCTTATGACAGTGTGAAGGTAGCAGTATTCTGAGTAAGGCGGTTCCGAGATTACCACTCTACTGCACCTGGAGATACCCTCCAGGTCTGCATTGTTAACTTGCGTCTCAGAAGCCTGTGGCAAAGGTCTCTGGTGAAGACCTGCGAAACTCACTCTGCAGGCAGTGTGGAATTGTGAGGGACTGAGGGTGAGCTCAACTCTCAGAAGTAAGATGCTTTTGGACAAGGCGTTCAGCTACATTCTCACGTATGGAACTTAGTATGTAGCACCTGTCTACCCCAGGAATTACTAGGCTATCGCTGGAACGAGCTTGGAGGCACTAGTCTTGTGTGCCGGGAGATTCCAATTACCTCTCCCAACACTTCCGTCAAACAGCGAGCCTAGGCCTTTTAGAAGTGAAAGGAACCAGCAGGCTGGATGGGGAGGTACAGGCCTTAAGCTCAACTCTCAGAAGTGTGTATGCAGGGGAGACAGATGTCTGCTACCCACTCTGACATGGGAGTTGGAAACTACCTACACTCTGATTGAAGAAGGCCATTGGAAATCGCTGTATTCAACTCAGATACACAGGAGTTCAGGCCCAATGCTTACACATGCTTTTCCCGCAACCTCTCTCAGCCACTAACATTAGGAGGTTAGCAGCTGCGCCTACAGTCAGGCAGGATGCGGTGGGTTCTGCCATGTCCTCAGCACTCCCAGGGAAGCATGCCTAGAAGCCAGCTCTCAACTAGCTGCATTCTTATGGCAGTGTGAGGGTAGCAGTATTCTGAGTCAGGAGGTTCCAAGATTACCACTCTCCTGCACCTGGAGATACCCTCCAGGTCTGCATTGTTAACTTGCGTCTCAGAAGCCTGTGGCAAACGTCTCTGGTGAAGACCTGCGAAACTCACTCTGCAGGCAGTGTGGAACTGTGAGGGACTGAGGGTGAGCTCAACTCTCAGAAGTAAGAAGCTTTTGGACAAGGCGTTCAGCTACCTTCTCACGTATGGAACTTAGTATGTAGCACCAGTCTACCACACGAATTACTAGGCAATCGCTGGAATGAGTTTGGAGGCCCTTGTCTTGTGTGCCGGGAGATTCCAATTACCTCTCCCAACACTTCCGTCAAACAGCGAGCCTAGGCCTTTTAGAAGTGAAAGGAACCAGCAGGCTGGATGGGGAGGTACAGGCCTTAAGCTCAACTCTCAGAAGTGTGTATGCAGGGGAGACAGATGTCTGCTACCCACTCTGACATGGGAGTTGGAAACTAGCTACACAATGATTGAAGAAGGCCATTGGAAATCGCTGTATTCAACTCAGATACACAGGAGTTCAGGCCCAATGCTTACACATGCTTTTCCCGCAACCTCTCTCAGCCACTAACATTAGGATGTTAGCAGCTGCGCCTACAGTCAGGCAGGATGCGGGTGGGTTCTGCCCTGTCCTCAGCACTCCCAGGGAAGCATGCCTAGAAGCCAGCTCTCAACTAGCTGCATTCTTATGGCAGTGTGAAGGTAGCAGTATTCTGAGTAAGGAGGTTCCGAGATTACCACTCTACTGCACCTGGAGATACCCTCCAGGTCTGCATTGTTAACTTGCGTCTCAGAAGCCTCTGGCAAACGTCTCTGGTGAAGACGTCCGAAACTCACTCTGCAGGCAGTGTGGAACTGTGAGGGACTGAGGGTGAGCTCAACTCTCAGAAGTAAGATGTTTTTGGACAAGGCGTTCAACTACCTACTCACGTATGGAACTTAGTATGTAGCACCAGTCTACCCCAGGAATTACTAGGAAATCGCTTGATTGAGCTTGGAGGCACTCGTCTTGTGTGCCGGGAGATTCCAGTTACCTCTCCCAACACTTGCGTCAAGCAGCGAGCCTAGGCCTTTTAGAAGCGAAAGGTAGCGGCAGGCAGGATGTTGGGTTACAGGCCATAAGCTCAACTCTCAGAAGTGTGTATGCATGGGTGGCAGATGTCTGCTACCCACTCGGACATGGGAGTTGGAACCTAGCTACACTCCTATTGAAGAAGGACTTTGGAAATCGCTGTATTCAACTCAGATACACGGGAGTTCAGGCCCAATGCTTACACATGCTTTTCCCACAAACTATCCCAGCCACTAACAGAAGGAGGTTAGCAGGTAAGTCTACAGTCAGGCAGGATGCGGGAGGGTCCTGCCCTGTCCTCAGCTCTCACAGGGAAGCATGCCTTGAAGCCAGCTCTCAACTAGCTGCATTCTTATGACAGTGTGAAGGTAGCAGTATTCTGAGTAAGGAGGTTCCCAGATTACCACTCTACTGCACCTGGAGATACCCTCCAGGTCTGCATTGTTAACTTGCGTCTCAGAGGCCTCTGGCAAACGTCTCTGGTGAAGACGTGCGAAACTCACTCTGCAGGCAGTGTGGAACTGTGAGGGACTGAGGGTCAGCTCAACTCTCAGCAGTAAGATGTTTTTGGACAAGGCGTTCAAATACCTACTCACGTATGGAACTTAGTATGTAGCACCAGTCTACCCCAGGAATTACTGGGAAATCGCTGGATTGAGCTTGGAGGCACTAGTCTTGTTGCCGGGAGATTCCAGTTACCTCTCCCAACACTTCGGTGAAGCAGCGAGCCTAGGCCTTTTGGAAGCGAAAGCTAGCTGCAGGCAGGAGGTAGGGTTACAGGCCATAAGCTCAACTCTCAGAAGTGTGTATGCATGGGAGGCAGATGTCTTCTACCCACTCGTACATGCGAGTGGGAACCTACTACACTCTGATGAAAAAGGACTTTGGAAATTGCTGTATTCAACTCAGATACACGTGGGTTCAGGCACAATGATTCCACATGCTTTTCTCACAACCTTTCCCTGCCACTAACATGAGGACGTTAGCAGCTCCTTCTACAGTCAAGCAGGATGCGGGAGGGTTGTGCCCTGTCCTTAGCTCTCACAGGGAAGCATGTCTTGAAGCCAGCGGTCAACTAGCTGCATACTTATGGCAGGGTCAAGGTAGCAGTATTCTGAGACAGGAGGTTCCCAGATTACCACTCTACTGCACCTGGAGATACCCTCCAGGTCTGCATTGTTAACTTGCGTCTCAGAGGCCTCTGGCAAACGTCTCTGGTGAAGACGTGCGAAACTCACTCTGCAGGCAGTGTGGAACTGTGAGGGACTGAGGGTCAGCTCAACTCTCAGCAGTAAGATGTTTTTGGACAAGGCGTTCAAATACCTACTCACGTATGGAACTTAGTATGTAGCACCTGTCTACCCCAGGAATTACTAGGAAATCGCTTGATTGAGCTTGGAGGCACTCGTCTTGTGTGCTGGGAGATTCCAGTTACCTCTCCCAACACTTGCGTCAAGCAGCGAGCCTAGGCCTTTTGGAAGCGAAAGGTAGCGGCAGGCAGGATGTTGGGTTACAGGCCATAAGCTCAACTCTCAGAAGTGTGTATGCATGGGTGGCAGATGTCTGCTACCCACTCGGACATGGGAGTTGGAACCTAGCTACACTCCTATTGAAGAAGGACTTTGGAAATCGCTGTATTCAACTCAGATACACGGGAGTTCAGGCCCAATGCTTACACATGCTTTTCCCACAAACTATCCCAGCCACTAACAGAAGGAGGTTAGCAGGTAAGTCTACAGTCAGGCAGGATGCGGGAGGGTCCTGCCCTGTCCTCAGCTCTCACAGGGAAGCATGCCTAGAAGCCAGCTCTCAACTAGCTGCATTCTTATGACAGTGTGAAGGTAGCAGTATTCTGAGTAAGGCGGTTCCGAGATTACCAGTCTACTGCACCTGGAGATACCCTCCAGGTCTGCATTGTTAACTTGCGTCTCAGAAGCCTGTGGCAAACGTCTCTGGTGAAGACCTGCGAAACTCACTCTGCAGGCAGTGTGGAACTGTGAGGGACTGAGGGTGAGCTCAACTCTCAGAAGTAAGATGCTTTTGGACAAGGCGTTCAGCTACATTCTCACGTATGGAACTTAGTATGTAGCACCTGTCTACCCCAGGAATTACTAGGCTATCGCTGGAACGAGCTTGGAGGCACTAGTCTTGTGTGCCGGGAGATTCCAATTACCTCTCCCAACACTTCCGTCAAACAGCGAGCCTAGTCCTTTTAGAAGTGAAAGGAACCAGCAGGCTGGATGGGGAGGTACAGGCCTTAAGCTCAACACTCAGAAGTGTGTATGCAGGGGAGACAGATGTCTGCTACCCACTCTGACATGGGAGTTGGAAACTACCTACACTCTGATTGAAGAAGGCCATTGGAAATCGCTGTAT
The DNA here is from genome assembly GCF_048164855.1 of Canis lupus baileyi. Lineage (NCBI taxonomy): Eukaryota > Metazoa > Chordata > Mammalia > Carnivora > Canidae > Canis > Canis lupus. Next base: position 504,560 of record NW_027326457.1, on the reverse strand, counting down.
TCAACTCAGATACACAGGAGCTCAGGCCCAATGCTTACACATGCTTTTCCCGCAACCTCTCTCAGCCACTAACATTAGGAGGTTAGCAGCTGCGCCTACAGTCAGGCAGGATGCGGGTGGGTTCTGCCATGTCCTCAGCACTCCCAGGGAAGCATGCCTAGAAGCCAGCTCTCAACTAGCTGCATTCTTATGGCAGTGTGAAGGTAGCAGTATTCTGAGTCAGGAGGTTCCAAGATTACCACTCTACTGCACCTGGAGATACCCTCCAGGTCTGCATTGTTAACTTGCGTCTCAGAAGCCTGTGGCAAACGTCTCTGGTGAAGACCTGCGAAACTCACTCTGCAGGCAGTGTGGAACTGTGAGGGACTGAGGGTGAGCTCAACTCTCAGAAGTAAGAAGCTTTTGGACAAGGCGTTCAGCTACCTTCTCACGTATGGAACTTAGTATGTAGCACCAGTCTACCACGAATTACTAGGCAATCGCTGGAATGAGCTTGGAGGCCCTAGTCTTGTGTGCCGGGAGATTCCAATTACCTCTCCCAACACTTCCGTCAAACAGCGAGCCTAGGCCTTTTAGAAGTGAAAGGAACCAGCAGGCTGGATGGGGAGGTACAGGCCTTAAGCTCAACTCTCAGAAGTGTGTATGCAGGGGAGACAGATGTCTGCTACCCACTCTGACATGGGAGTTGGAAACTAGCTACACAATGATTGAAGAAGGCCATTGGAAATCGCTGTATTCAACTCAGATACACAGGAGTTCAGGCCCAATGCTTACACATGCTTTTCCCGCAACCTCTCTCAGCCACTAACATTAGGATGTTAGCAGCTGCGCCTACAGTCAGGCAGGATGCGGGTGGGTTCTGCCCTGTCCTCAGCACTCCCAGGGAAGCATGCCTAGAAGCCAGCTCTCAACTAGCTGCATTCTTATGGCAGTGTGAAGGTAGCAGTATTCTGAGTAAGGAGGTTCCGAGATTACCACTCTACTGCACCTGGAGATACCCTCCAGGTCTGCATTGTTAACTTGCGTCTCAGAAGCCTCTGGCAAACGTCTCTGGTGAAGACGTCCGAAACTCACTCTGCAGGCAGTGTGGAACTGTGAGGGACTGAGGGTGAGCTCAACTCTCAGAAGTAAGATGTTTTTGGACAAGGCGTTCAACTACCTACTCACGTATGGAACTTAGTATGTAGCACCAGTCTACCCCAGGAATTACTGGGAAATCGCTGGATTGAGCTTGGAGGCACTAGTCTTGTTGCCGGGAGATTCCAGTTACCTCTCCCAACACTTCGGTGAAGGAGCGAGCCTAGGCCTTTTGGAAGCGAAAGCTAGCTGCAGGCAGGAGGTAGGGTTACAGGCCATAGCTCAACTCTCAGAAGTGTGTATGCATGGGAGGCAGATGTCTTCTACCCACTCGTACATGCGAGTGGGAACCTACTACACTCTGATGAAAAAGGACTTTGGAAATTGCTGTATTCAACTCAGATACACGTGGGTTCAGGCACAACGATTCCACATGCTTTTCTCACAACCTTTCCCTGCCACTAACATGAGGACGTTAGCAGCTCCTTCTACAGTCAAGCAGGATGCGGGAGGGTTGTGCCCTGTCCTTAGCTCTCACAGGGAAGCATGTCTTGAAGCCAGCGGTCAACTAGCTGCATACTTATGGCAGGGTCAAGGTAGCAGTATTCTGAGACAGGAGGTTCCCAGATTACCACTCTACTGCACCTGGAGATACCCTCCAGGTCTGCATTGTTAACTTGCGTCTCAGAGGCCTCTGGCAAACGTCTCTGGTGAAGACGTGCGAAACTCACTCTGCAGGCAGTGTGGAACTGTGAGGGACTGAGGGTCAGCTCAACTCTCAGCAGTAAGATGTTTTTGGACAAGGCGTTCAAATACCTACTCACGTATGGAACTTAGTATGTAGCACCTGTCTACCCCAGGAATTACTAGGAAATCGCTTGATTGAGCTTGGAGGCACTCGTCTTGTGTGCCGGGAGATTCCAGTTACCTCTCCCAACACTTGCGTCAAGCAGCGAGCCTAGGCCTTTTGGAAGCGAAAGGTAGCGGCAGGCAGGATGTTGGGTTACAGGCCATAAGCTCAACTCTCAGAAGTGTGTATGCATGGGTGGCAGATGTCTGCTACCCACTCGGACATGGGAGTTGGAACCTAGCTACACTCCTATTGAAGAAGGACTTTGGAAATCGCTGTATTCAACTCAGATACACGGGAGTTCAGGCCCAATGCTTACACATGCTTTTCCCACAAACTATCCCAGCCACTAACAGAAGGAGGTTAGCAGGTAAGTCTACAGTCAGGCAGGATGCGGGAGGGTCCTGCCCTGTCCTCAGCTCTCACAGGGAAGCATGCCTAGAAGCCAGCTCTCAACTAGCTGCATTCTTATGACAGTGTGAAGGTAGCAGTATTCTGAGTAAGGCGGTTCCGAGATTACCACTCTACTGCACCTGGAGATACCCTCCAGGTCTGCATTGTTAACTTGCGTCTCAGAAGCCTGTGGCAAACGTCTCTGGTGAAGACCTGCGAAACTCACTCTGCAGGCAGTGTGGAACTGTGAGGGACTGAGGGTGAGCTCAACTCTCAGAAGTAAGATGCTTTTGGACAAGGCGTTCAGCTACATTCTCACGTATGGAACTTAGTATGTAGCACCTGTCTACCCCAGGAATTACTAGGCTATCGCTGGAACGAGCTTGGAGGCACTAGTCTTGTGTGCCGGGAGATTCCAATTACCTCTCCCAACACTTCCGTCAAACAGCGAGCCTAGGCCTTTTAGAAGTGAAAGGAACCAGCAGGCTGGATGGGGAGGTACAGGCCTTAAGCTCAACTCTCAGAAGTGTGTATGCAGGGGAGACAGATGTCTGCTACCCACTCTGACATGGGAGTTGGAAACTACCTACACTCTGATTGAAGAAGGCCATTGGAAATCGCTGTATTCAACTCAGATACACAGGAGTTCAGGCCCAATGCTTACACATGCTTTTCCCGCAACCTCTCTCAGCCACTAACATTAGGATGTTAGCAGCTGCGCCTACAGTCAGGCAGGATGCGGGTGGGTTCTGCCATGTCCTCAGCACTCCCAGGGAAGCATGCCTAGAAGCCAGCTCTCAACTAGCTGCATTCTTATGGCAGTGTGAGGGTAGCAGTATTCTGAGTCAGGAGGTTCCAAGATTACCACTCTACTGCACCTGGAGATACCCTCCAGGTCTGCATTGTTAACTTGCGTCTCAGAAGCCTGTGGCAAACGTCTCTGGTGAAGACTTGCGAAACTCACTCTGCAGGCAGTGTGGAACTGTGAGGGACTGAGGGTGAGCTCAACTCTCAGAAGTAAGATGTTTTTGGACAAGGCGTTCAACTACCTACTCACGTATGGAACTTAGTATGTAGCACCAGTCTACCCCAGGAATTACTAGGAAATCGCTTGATTGAGCTTGGAGGCACTCGTCTTGTGTGCCGGGAGATTCCAGTTACCTCTCCCAACACTTGCGTCAAGCAGCGAGCCTAGGCCTTTGGAAGCGAAAGGTAGCGGCAGGCAGGATGTTGGGTTACAGGCCATAAGCTCAACTCTCAGAAGTGTGTATGCATGGGTGGCAGATGTCTGCTACCCACTCGGACATGGGAGTTGGAACCTAGCTACACTCCTATTGAAGAAGGACTTTGGAAATCGCTGTATTCAACTCAGATACACGGGAGTTCAGGCCCAATGCTTACACATGCTTTTCCCACAAACTATCCCAGCCACTAACAGAAGGAGGTTAGCAGGTAAGTCTACAGTCAGGCAGGATGCGGGAGGGTCCTGCCCTGTCCTCAGCTCTCACAGGGAAGCATGCCTTGAAGCCAGCTCTCAACTAGCTGCATTCTTATGACAGTGTGAAGGTAGCAGTATTCTGAGTAAGGCGGTTCCGAGATTACCACTCTACTGCACCTGGAGATACCCTCCAGGTCTGCATTGTTAACTTGCGTCTCAGAAGCCTGTGGCAAACGTCTCTGGTGAAGACCTGCGAAACTCACTCTGCAGGCAGTGTGGAACTGTGAGGGACTGAGGGTGAGCTCAACTCTCAGAAGTAAGATGCTTTTGGACAAGGCGTTCAGCTACATTCTCACGTATGGAACTTAGTATGTAGCACCTGTCTACCCCAGGAATTACTAGGCTATCGCTGGAACGAGCTTGGAGGCACTAGTCTTGTGTGCCGGGAGATTCCAATTACCTCTCCCAACACTTCCGTCAAACAGCGAGCCTAGGCCTTTTAGAAGTGAAAGGAACCAGCAGGCTGGATGGGGAGGTACAGGCCTTAAGCTCAACTCTCAGAAGTGTGTATGCAGGGGAGACAGATGTCTGCTACCCACTCTGACATGGGAGTTGGAAACTACCTACACTCTGATTGAAGAAGGCCATTGGAAATCGCTGTATTCAACTCAGATACACAGGAGTTCAGACCCAATGCTTACACATGCTTTTCCCGCAACCTCTCTCAGCCACTAATATTAGGATGTTAGCAGCTGCGCCTACAGTCAGGCAGGATGCGGGTGGGTTCTGCCATGTCCTCAGCACTCCCAGGGAAGCATGCCTAGAAGCCAGCTCTCAACTAGCTGCATTCTTATGGCAGTGTGAAGGTAGCAGTATTCTGAGTCAGGAGGTTCCAAGATTACCACTCTACTGCACCTGGAGATACCCTCCAGGTCTGCATTGTTAACTTTCGTCTCAGAAGCCTGTGGCAAACGTCTCTGGTGAAGACTTGCGAAACTCACTCTGCAGGCACTGTGGAACTGTGAGGGACTGAGGGTCAGCTCAACTCTCAGAAGTAAGATGTTTTTGGACAAGGCGTTCAACTACCTACTCACGTATGGAACTTAGTATGTAGCACCAGTCTACCCCAGGAATTACTAGGAAATCGCTTGATTGAGCTTGGAGGCACTCGTCTTGTGTGCCGGTAGATTCCAGTTACCTCTCCCAACACTTGCGTCAAGCAGCGAGCCTAGGCCTTTTGGAAGCGAAAGGTAGCGGCAGGCAGGATGTTGGGTTACAGGCCATAAGCTCAACTCTCAGAAGTGTGTATGCATGGGTGGCAGATGTCTGCTACCCACTCGGACATGGGAGTTGGAACCTAGCTACACTCCTATTGAAGAAGGACTTTGGAAATCGCTGTATTCAACTCAGATACACGGGAGTTCAGGCCCAATGCTTACACATGCTTTTCCCACAAACTATCCCAGCCACTAACAGAAGGAGGTTAGCAGGTAAGTCTACAGTCAGGCAGGATGCGGGAGGGTCCTGCCCTGTCCTCAGCTCTCACAGGGAAGCATGCCTTGAAGCCAGCTCTCAACTAGCTGCATTCTTATGACAGTGTGAAGGTAGCAGTATTCTGAGTAAGGCGGTTCCGAGATTACCACTCTACTGCACCTGGAGATACCCTCCAGGTCTGCATTGTTAACTTGCGTCTCAGAAGCCTGTGGCAAACGTCTCTGGTGAAGACCTGCGAAACTCACTCTGCAGGCAGTGTGGAACTGTGAGGGACTGAGGGTGAGCTCAACTCTCAGAAGTAAGATGCTTTTGGACAAGGCGTTCAGCTACATTCTCACGTATGGAACTTAGTATGTAGCACCTGTCTACCCCAGGAATTACTAGGCTATCGCTGGAACGAGCTTGGAGGCACTAGTCTTGTGTGCCGGGAGATTCCAATTACCTCTCCCAACAATTCCGTCAAACAGCGAGCCTAGGGCTTTTAGAAGTGAAAGGAACCAGCAGGCTGGATGGGGAGGTACAGGCCTTAAGCTCAACTCTCAGAAGTGTGTATGCAGGGGAGACAGATGTCTGCTACCCACTCTGACATGGGAGTTGGAAACTACCTACACTCTGATTGAAGAAGGCCATTGGAAATCGCTGTATTCAACTCAGATACACAGGAGTTCAGGCCCAATGCTTACACAGCTTTTCCCGCAACCTCTCTCAGCCACTAACATTAGGATGTTAGCAGCTGCGCCTACAGTCAGGCAGGATGCGGGTGGGTTCTGCCATGTCCTCAGCACTCCCAGGGAAGCAAGCCTAGAAGCCAGCTCTCAACTAGCTGCATTCTTATGGCAGTGTGAAGGTAGCAGTATTCTGAGTCAGGAGGTTCCAAGATTACCACTCTACTGCACCTGGAGATACCCTCCAGGTCTGCATTGTTAACTTGCGTCTCAGAAGCCTGTGGCAAACGTCTCTGGTGAAGACCTGCGAAACTCACTCTGCAGGCAGTGTGGAACTGTGAGGGACTGAGGGTGAGCTCAACTCTCAGAAGTAAGATGCTTTTGGACAAGGCGTTCAGCTACCTTCTCACGTATGGAACTTAGTATGTAGCAGCAGTCTACCACACGAATTACTAGGCAATCGCTGGAATGAGCTTGGAGTCCCTAGTCTTGTGTGCCGGGAGATTCCAATTACCTCTCCCAACACTTCCGTCAAACAGCGAGCCTAGGCCTTTTAGAAGTGAAAGGAACCAGCAGGCTGGATGGGGAGGTACAGGCCTTAAGCTCAACTCTCAGAAGTGTGTATGCAGGGGAGACAGATGTCTGCTACCCACTCTGACATGGGAGTTGGAAACTACCTACACTCTGATTGAAGAAGGCCATTGGAAATCGCTGTATTCAACTCAGATACACAGGAGTTCAGGCCCAATGCTTACACATGCTTTTCCCGCAACCTCTCTCAGCCACTAACATTAGGATGTTAGCAGCTGCGCCTACAGTCAGGCAGGATGCGGGTGGGTTCTGCCCTGTCCTCAGCACTCCCAGGGAAGCATGCCTAGAAGCCAGCTCTCAACTAGCTGCATTCTTATGGCAGTGTGAAGGTAGCAGTATTCTGAGTAAGGAGGTTCCCAGATTACCACTCTACTGCACCTGGAGATACCCTCCAGGTCTGCATTGTTAACTTGCGTCTCAGAAGCCTGTGGCAAACGTCTCTGGTGAAGACTTGCGAAACTCACTCTGCAGGCAGTGTGGAACTGTGAGGGACTGAGGGTGAGCTCAACTCTCAGAAGTAAGATGTTTTTGGACAAGGCGTTCAACTACCTACTCACGTATGGAACTTAGTATGTAGTACCAGTCTACCCCAGGAATTACTAGGAAATCGCTTGATTGAGCTTGGAGGCACTCGTCTTGTGTGCCGGGAGATTCCAGTTACCTCTCCCAACACTTGCGTCAAGCAGCGAGCCTAGGCCTTTTGGAAGCGAAAGGTAGCGGCAGGCAGGATGTTGGGTTACAGGCCATAAGCTCAACTCTCAGAAGTGTGTATGCATGGGTGGCAGATGTCTGCAACCCACTCGGACATGGGAGTTGGAACCTAGCTACACTCCTATTGAAGAAGGACTTTGGAAATCGCTGTATTCAACTCAGATACACGGGAGTTCAGGCCCAATGCTTACACATGCTTTTCCCACAAACTATCCCAGCCACTAACAGAAGGAGGTTAGCAGGTAAGTCTACAGTCAGGCAGGATGCGGGAGGGTCCTGCCCTGTCCTCAGCTCTCACAGGGAAGCATGCCTTGAAGCCAGCTCTCAACTAGCTGCATTCTTATGACAGTGTGAAGGTAGCAGTATTCTGAGTAAGGAGGTTCCCAGATTACCACTCTGCTGCACCTGGAGATACCCTCCAGGTCTGCATTGTTAACTTGCGTCTCAGAGGCCTCTGGCAAACGTCTCTGGTGAAGACGTGCGAAACTCACTCTGCAGGCAGTGTGGAACTGTGAGGGACTGAGGGTCAGCTCAACTCTCAGCAGTAAGATGTTTTTGGACAAGGCGTTCAAATACCTACTCACGTATGGAACTTAGTATGTAGCACCAGTCTACCCCAGGAATTACTGGGAAATCGCTGGATTGAGCTTGGAGGCACTAGTCTTGTTGCCGGGAGATTCCAGTTACCTCTCCCAACACTTCGGTGAAGCAGCGAGCCTAGGCCTTTTGGAAGCGAAAGCTAGCTGCAGGCAGGAGGTAGGGTTACAGGCCATAAGCTCAACTCTCAGAAGTGTGTATGCATGGGAGGCAGATGTCTTCTACCCACTCGTACATGCGAGTGGGAACCTACTACACTCTGATGAAAAAGGACTTTGGAAATTGCTGTATTCAACTCAGATACACGTGGGTTCAGGCACAACGATTCCACATGCTTTTCTCACAACCTTTCCCTGCCACTAACATGAGGACGTTAGCAGCTCCTTCTACAGTCAAGCAGGATGCGGGAGGGTTGTGCCCTGTCCTTAGCTCTCACAGGGAAGCATGTCTTGAAGCCAGCGGTCAACTAGCTGCATACTTATGGCAGGGTCAAGGTAGCAGTATTCTGAGACAGGAGGTTCCCAGATTACCACTCTACTGCACCTGGAGATACCCTCCAGGTCTGCATTGTTAACTTGCGTCTCAGAGGCCTCTGGCAAACGTCTCTGGTGAAGACGTGCGAAACTCACTCTGCAGGCAGTGTGGAACTGTGAGGGACTGAGGGTCAGCTCAACTCTCAGCAGTAAGATGTTTTTGGACAAGGCGTTCAAATACCTACTCACGTATGGAACTTAGTATGTAGCACCTGTCTACCCCAGGAATTACTAGGAAATCGCTTGATTGAGCTTGGAGGCACTCGTCTTGTGTGCCGGGAGATTCCAGTTACCTCTCCCAACACTTGCGTCAAGCAGCGAGCCTAGGCCTTTTGGAAGCGAAAGGTAGCGGCAGGCAGGATGTTGGGTTACAGGCCATAAGCTCAACTCTCAGAAGTGTGTATGCATGGGTGGCAGATGTCTGCTACCCACTCGGACATGGGAGTTGGAACCTAGCTACACTCCTATTGAAGAAGGACTTTGGAAATCACTGTATTCAACTCAGATACACGGGAGTTCAGGCCCAATGCTTACACATGCTTTTCCCACAAACTATCCCAGCCACTAACAGAAGGAGGTTAGCAGGTAAGTCTACAGTCAGGCAGGATGCGGGAGGGTCCTGCCCTGTCCTCAGCTCTCACAGGGAAGCATGCCTAGAAGCCAGCTCTCAACTAGCTGCATTCTTATGACAGTGTGAAGGTAGCAGTATTCTGAGTAAGGCGGTTCCGAGATTACCAGTCTACTGCACCTGGAGATACCCTCCAGGTCTGCATTGTTAACTTGCGTCTCAGAAGCCTGTGGCAAACGTCTCTGGTGAAGACCTGCGAAACTCACTCTGCAGGCAGTGTGGAACTGTGAGGGACTGAGGGTGAGCTCAACTCTCAGAAGTAAGATGCTTTTGGACAAGGCGTTCAGCTACATTCTCACGTATGGAACTTAGTATGTAGCACCTGTCTACCCCAGGAATTACTAGGCTATCGCTGGAACGAGCTTGGAGGCACTAGTCTTGTGTGCCGGGAGATTCCAATTACCTCTCCCAACACTTCCGTCAAACAGCGAGCCTAGGCCTTTTAGAAGTGAAAGGAACCAGCAGGCTGGATGGGGAGGTACAGGCCTTAAGCTCAACTCTCAGAAGTGTGTATGCAGGGGAGACAGATGTCTGCTACCCACTCTGACATGGGAGTTGGAAACTACCTACACTCTGATTGAAGAAGGCCATTGGAAATCGCTGTATTCAACTCAGATACACAGGAGTTCAGGCCCAATGCTTACACATGCTTTTCCCGCAACCTCTCTCAGCCACTAACATTAGGATGTTAGCAGCTGCGCCTACAGTCAGGCAGGATGCGGGTGGGTTCTGCCATGTCCTCAGCACTCCCAGGGAAGCATGCCTAGAAGCCAGCTCTCAACTAGCTGCATTCTTATGGCAGTGTGAGGGTAGCAGTATTCTGAGTCAGGAGGTTCCAAGATTACCACTCTACTGCACCTGGAGATACCCTCCAGGTCTGCATTGTTAACTTGCGTCTCAGAAGCCTGTGGCAAACGTCTCTGGTGAAGACTTGCGAAACTCACTCTGCAGGCAGTGTGGAACTGTGAGGGACTGAGGGTGAGCTCAACTCTCAGAAGTAAGATGTTTTTGGACAAGGCGTTCAACTACCTACTCACGTATGGAACTTAGTATGTAGCACCAGTCTACCCCAGGAATTACTAGGAAATCGCTTGATTGAGCTTGGAGGCACTCGTCTTGTGTGCCGGGAGATTCCAGTTACCTCTCCCAACACTTGCGTCAAGCAGCGAGCCTAGGCCTTTGGAAGCGAAAGGTAGCGGCAGGCAGGATGTTGGGTTACAGGCCATAAGCTCAACTCTCAGAAGTGTGTATGCATGGGTGGCAGATGTCTGCTACCCACTCGGACATGGGAGTTGGAACCTAGCTACACTCCTATTGAAGAAGGACTTTGGAAATCGCTGTATTCAACTCAGATACACGGGAGTTCAGGCCCAATGCTTACACATGCTTTTCCCACAAACTATCCCAGCCACTAACAGAAGGAGGTTAGCAGGTAAGTCTACAGTCAGGCAGGATGCGGGAGGGTCCTGCCCTGTCCTCAGCTCTCACAGGGAAGCATGCCTTGAAGCCAGCTCTCAACTAGCTGCATTCTTATGACAGTGTGAAGGTAGCAGTATTCTGAGTAAGGCGGTTCCGAGATTACCACTCTACTGCACCTGGAGATACCCTCCAGGTCTGCATTGTTAACTTGCGTCTCAGAAGCCTGTGGCAAACGTCTCTGGTGAAGACCTGCGAAACTCACTCTGCAGGCAGTGTGGAACTGTGAGGGACTGAGGGTGAGCTCAACTCTCAGAAGTAAGATGCTTTTGGACAAGGCGTTCAGCTACATTCTCACGTATGGAACTTAGTATGTAGCACCTGTCTACCCCAGGAATTACTAGGCTATCGCTGGAACGAGCTTGGAGGCACTAGTCTTGTGTGCCGGGAGATTCCAATTACCTCTCCCAACAATTCCGTCAAACAGCGAGCCTAGGGCTTTTAGAAGTGAAAGGAACCAGCAGGCTGGATGGGGAGGTACAGGCCTTAAGCTCAACTCTCAGAAGTGTGTATGCAGGGGAGACAGATGTCTGCTACCCACTCTGACATGGGAGTTGGAAACTACCTACACTCTGATTGAAGAAGGCCATTGGAAATCGCTGTATTCAACTCAGATACACAGGAGTTCAGGCCCAATGCTTACACATGCTTTTCCCGCAACCTCTCTCAGCCACTAACATTAGGATGTTAGCAGCTGCGCCTACAGTCAGGCAGGATGCGGGTGGGTTCTGCCATGTCCTCAGCACTCCCAGGGAAGCAAGCCTAGAAGCCAGCTCTCAACTAGCTGCATTCTTATGGCAGTGTGAAGGTAGCAGTATTCTGAGTCAGGAGGTTCCAAGATTACCACTCTACTGCACCTGGAGATACCCTCCAGGTCTGCATTGTTAACTTGCGTCTCAGAAGCCTGTGGCAAACGTCTCTGGTGAAGACCTGCGAAACTCACTCTGCAGGCAGTGTGGAACTGTGAGGGACTGAGGGTGAGCTCAACTCTCAGAAGTAAGATGCTTTTGGACAAGGCGTTCAGCTACCTTCTCACGTATGGAACTTAGTATGTAGCAGCAGTCTACCACACGAATTACTAGGCAATCGCTGGAATGAGCTTGGAGTCCCTAGTCTTGTGTGCCGGGAGATTCCAATTACCTCTCCCAACACTTCCGTCAAACAGCGAGCCTAGGCCTTTTAGAAGTGAAAGGAACCAGCAGGCTGGATGGGGAGGTACAGGCCTTAAGCTCAACTCTCAGAAGTGTGTATGCAGGGGAGACAGATGTCTGCTACCCACTCTGACATGGGAGTTGGAAACTACCTACACTCTGATTGAAGAAGGCCATTGGAAATCGCTGTATTCAACTCAGATACACAGGAGTTCAGGCCCAATGCTTACACATGCTTTTCCCGCAACCTCTCTCAGCCACTAACATTAGGATGTTAGCAGCTGCGCCTACAGTCAGGCAGGATGCGGGTGGGTTCTGCCCTGTCCTCAGCACTCCCAGGGAAGCATGCCTAGAAGCCAGCTCTCAACTAGCTGCATTCTTATGGCAGTGTGAAGGTAGCAGTATTCTGAGTAAGGAGGTTCCCAGATTACCACTCTACTGCACCTGGAGATACCCTCCAGGTCTGCATTGTTAACTTGCGTCTCAGAAGCCTGTGGCAAACGTCTCTGGTGAAGACTTGCGAAACTCACTCTGCAGGCAGTGTGGAACTGTGAGGGACTGAGGGTGAGCTCAACTCTCAGAAGTAAGATGTTTTTGGACAAGGCGTTCAACTACCTACTCACGTATGGAACTTAGTATGTAGTACCAGTCTACCCCAGGAATTACTAGGAAATCGCTTGATTGAGCTTGGAGGCACTCGTCTTGTGTGCCGGGAGATTCCAGTTACCTCTCCCAACACTTGCGTCAAGCAGCGAGCCTAGGCCTTTTGGAAGCGAAAGGTAGCGGCAGGCAGGATGTTGGGTTACAGGCCATAAGCTCAACTCTCAGAAGTGTGTATGCATGGGTGGCAGATGTCTGCAACCCACTCGGACATGGGAGTTGGAACCTAGCTACACTCCTATTGAAGAAGGACTTTGGAAATCGCTGTATTCAACTCAGATACACGGGAGTTCAGGCCCAATGCTTACACATGCTTTTCCCACAAACTATCCCAGCCACTAACAGAAGGAAGTTAGCAGGTAAGTCTACAGTCAGGCAGGATGCGGGAGGGTCCTGCCCTGTCCTCAGCTCTCACAGGGAAGCATGCCTTGAAGCCAGCTCTCAACTAGCTGCATTCTTATGACAGTGTGAAGGTAGCAGTATTCTGAGTAAGGAGGTTCCCAGATTACCACTCTGCTGCACCTGGAGATACCCTCCAGGTCTGCATTGTTAACTTGCGTCTCAGAGGCCTCTGGCAAACGTCTCTGGTGAAGACGTGCGAAACTCACTCTGCAGGCAGTGTGGAACTGTGAGGGACTGAGGGTCAGCTCAACTCTCAGCAGTAAGATGTTTTTGGACAAGGCGTTCAAATACCTACTCACGTATGGAACTTAGTATGTAGCACCAGTCTACCCCAGGAATTACTGGGAAATCGCTGGATTGAGCTTGGAGGCACTAGTCTTGTTGCCGGGAGATTCCAGTTACCTCTCCCAACACTTCGGTGAAGCAGCGAGCCTAGGCCTTTTGGAAGCGAAAGCTAGCTGCAGGCAGGAGGTAGGGTTACAGGCCATAAGCTCAACTCTCAGAAGTGTGTATGCATGGGAGGCAGATGTCTTCTACCCACTCGTACATGCGAGTGGGAACCTACTACACTCTGATGAAAAAGGACTTTGGAAATTGCTGTATTCAACTCAGATACACGTGGGTTCAGGCACAACGATTCCACATGCTTTTCTCACAACCTTTCCCTGCCACTAACATGAGGACGTTAGCAGCTCCTTCTACAGTCAAGCAGGATGCGGGAGGGTTGTGCCCTGTCCTTAGCTCTCACAGGGAAGCATGTCTTGAAGCCAGCGGTCAACTAGCTGCATACTTATGGCAGGGTCAAGGTAGCAGTATTCTGAGACAGGAGGTTCCCAGATTACCACTCTACTGCACCTGGAGATACCCTCCAGGTCTGCATTGTTAACTTGCGTCTCAGAGGCCTCTGGCAAACGTCTCTGGTGAAGACGTGCGAAACTCACTCTGCAGGCAGTGTGGAACTGTGAGGGACTGAGGGTCAGCTCAACTCTCAGCAGTAAGATGTTTTTGGACAAGGCGTTCAAATACCTACTCACGTATGGAACTTAGTATGTAGCACCTGTCTACCCCAGGAATTACTAGGAAATCGCTTGATTGAGCTTGGAGGCACTCGTCTTGTGTGCCGGGAGATTCCAGTTACCTCTCCCAACACTTGCGTCAAGCAGCGAGCCTAGGCCTTTTGGAAGCGAAAGGTAGCGGCAGGCAGGATGTTGGGTTACAGGCCATAAGCTCAACTCTCAGAAGTGTGTATGCATGGGTGGCAGATGTCTGCTACCCACTCGGACATGGGAGTTGGAACCTAGCTACACTCCTATTGAAGAAGGACTTTGGAAATCGCTGTATTCAACTCAGATACACGGGAGTTCAGGCCCAATGCTTACACATGCTTTTCCCACAAACTATCCCAGCCACTAACAGAAGGAGGTTAGCAGGTAAGTCTACAGTCAGGCAGGATGCGGGAGGGTCCTGCCCTGTCCTCAGCTCTCACAGGGAAGCATGCCTAGAAGCCAGCTCTCAACTAGCTGCATTCTTATGACAGTGTGAAGGTAGCAGTATTCTGAGTAAGGCGGTTCCGAGATTACCACTCTACTGCACCTGGAGATACCCTCCAGGTCTGCATTGTTAACTTGCGTCTCAGAAGCCTGTGGCAAACGTCTCTGGTGAAGACCTGCGAAACTCACTCTGCAGGCAGTGTGGAACTGTGAGGGACTGAGGGTGAGCTCAACTCTCAGAAGTAAGATGCTTTTGGACAAGGCGTTCAGCTACATTCTCACGTATGGAACTTAGTATGTAGCACCTGTCTACCCCAGGAATTACTAGGCTATCGCTGGAACGAGCTTGGAGGCACTAGTCTTGTGTGCCGGGAGATTCCAATTACCTCTCCCAACACTTCCGTCAAACAGCGAGCCTAGGCCTTTTAGAAGTGAAAGGAACCAGCAGGCTGGATGGGGAGGTACAGGCCTTAAGCTCAACTCTCAGAAGTGTGTATGCAGGGGAGACAGATGTCTGCTACCCACTCTGACATGGGAGTTGGAAACTACCTACACTCTGATTGAAGAAGGCCATTGGAAATCGCTGTATTCAACTCAGATACACAGGAGTTCAGGCCCAATGCTTACACATGCTTTTCCCGCAACCTCTCTCAGCCACTAACATTAGGATGTTAGCAGCTGCGCCTACAGTCAGGCAGGATGCGGGTGGGTTCTGCCATGTCCTCAGCACTCCCAGGGAAGCATGCCTAGAAGCCAGCTCTCAACTAGCTGCATTCTTATGGCAGTGTGAGGGTAGCAGTATTCTGAGTCAGGAGGTTCCAAGATTACCACTCTACTGCACCTGGAGATACCCTCCAGGTCTGCATTGTTAACTTGCGTCTCAGAAGCCTGTGGCAAACGTCTCTGGTGAAGACTTGCGAAACTCACTCTGCAGGCAGTGTGGAACTGTGAGGGACTGAGGGTGAGCTCAACTCTCAGAAGTAAGATGTTTTTGGACAAGGCGTTCAACTACCTACTCACGTATGGAACTTAGTATGTAGCACCAGTCTACCCCAGGAATTACTAGGAAATCGCTTGATTGAGCTTGGAGGCACTCGTCTTGTGTGCCGGGAGATTCCAGTTACCTCTCCCAACACTTGCGTCAAGCAGCGAGCCTAGGCCTTTGGAAGCGAAAGGTAGCGGCAGGCAGGATGTTGGGTTACAGGCCATAAGCTCAACTCTCAGAAGTGTGTATGCATGGGTGGCAGATGTCTGCTACCCACTCGGACATGGGAGTTGGAACCTAGCTACACTCCTATTGAAGAAGGACTTTGGAAATCGCTGTATTCAACTCAGATACACGGGAGTTCAGGCCCAATGCTTACACATGCTTTTCCCACAAACTATCCCAGCCACTAACAGAAGGAGGTTAGCAGGTAAGTCTACAGTCAGGCAGGATGCGGGAGGGTCCTGCCCTGTCCTCAGCTCTCACAGGGAAGCATGCCTTGAAGCCAGCTCTCAACTAGCTGCATTCTTATGACAGTGTGAAGGTAGCAGTATTCTGAGTAAGGCGGTTCCGAGATTACCACTCTACTGCACCTGGAGATACCCTCCAGGTCTGCATTGTTAACTTGCGTCTCAGAAGCCTGTGGCAAACGTCTCTGGTGAAGACCTGCGAAACTCACTCTGCAGGCAGTGTGGAACTGTGAGGGACTGAGGGTGAGCTCAACTCTCAGAAGTAAGATGCTTTTGGACAAGGCGTTCAGCTACATTCTCACGTATGGAACTTAGTATGTAGCACCTGTCTACCCCAGGAATTACTAGGCTATCGCTGGAACGAGCTTGGAGGCACTAGTCTTGTGTGCCGGGAGATTCCAATTACCTCTCCCAACACTTCCGTCAAACAGCGAGCCTAGGCCTTTTAGAAGTGAAAGGAACCAGCAGGCTGGATGGGGAGGTACAGGCCTTAAGCTCAACTCTCAGAAGTGTGTATGCAGGGGAGACAGATGTCTGCTACCCACTCTGACATGGGAGTTGGAAACTACCTACACTCTGATTGAAGAAGGCCATTGGAAATCGCTGTATTCAACTCAGATACACAGGAGTTCAGACCCAATGCTTACACATGCTTTTCCCGCAACCTCTCTCAGCCACTAATATTAGGATGTTAGCAGCTGCGCCTACAGTCAGGCAGGATGCGGGTGGGTTCTGCCATGTCCTCAGCACTCCCAGGGAAGCATGCCTAGAAGCCAGCTCTCAACTAGCTGCATTCTTATGGCAGTGTGAAGGTAGCAGTATTCTGAGTCAGGAGGTTCCAAGATTACCACTCTACTGCACCTGGAGATACCCTCCAGGTCTGCATTGTTAACTTTCGTCTCAGAAGCCTGTGGCAAACGTCTCTGGTGAAGACTTGCGAAACTCACTCTGCAGGCACTGTGGAACTGTGAGGGACTGAGGGTCAGCTCAACTCTCAGAAGTAAGATGTTTTTGGACAAGGCGTTCAACTACCTACTCACGTATGGAACTTAGTATGTAGCACCAGTCTACCCCAGGAATTACTAGGAAATCGCTTGATTGAGCTTGGAGGCACTCGTCTTGTGTGCCGGGAGATTCCAGTTACCTCTCCCAACACTTGCGTCAAGCAGCGAGCCTAGGCCTTTTGGAAGCGAAAGGTAGCGGCAGGCAGGATGTTGGGTTACAGGCCATAAGCTCAACTCTCAGAAGTGTGTATGCATGGGTGGCAGATGTCTGCTACCCACTCGGACATGGGAGTTGGAACCTAGCTACACTCCTATTGAAGAAGGACTTTGGAAATCGCTGTATTCAACTCAGATACACGGGAGTTCAGGCCCAATGCTTACACATGCTTTTCCCACAAACTATCCCAGCCACTAACAGAAGGAGGTTAGCAGGTAAGTCTACAGTCAGGCAGGATGCGGGAGGGTCCTGCCCTGTCCTCAGCTCTCACAGGGAAGCATGACTTGAAGCCAGCTCTCAACTAGCTGCATTCTTATGACAGTGTGAAGGTAGCAGTATTCTGAGTAAGACGGTTCCGAGATTACCACTCTACTGCACCTGGAGATACCCTCCAGGTCTGCATTGTTAACTTGCGTCTCAGAAGCCTGTGGCAAACGTCTCTGGTGAAGACCTGCGAAACTCACTCTGCAGGCAGTGTGGAACTGTGAGGGACTGAGGGTGAGCTCAACTCTCAGAAGTAAGATGCTTTTGGACAAGGCGTTCAGCTACATTCTCACGTATGGAACTTAGTATGTAGCACCTGTCTACCCCAGGAATTACTAGGCTATCGCTGGAACGAGCTTGGAGGCACTAGTCTTGTGTGCCGGGAGATTCCAATTACCTCTCCCAACACTTCCGTCAAACAGCGAGCCTAGGCCTTTTAGAAGTGAAAGGAACCAGCAGGCTGGATGGGGAGGTACAGGCCTTAAGCTCAACTCTCAGAAGTGTGTATGCAGGGGAGACAGATGTCTGCTACCCACTCTGACATGGGAGTTGGAAACTACCTACACTCTGATTGAAGAAGGCCATTGGAAATCGCTGTATTCAACTCAGATACACAGGAGTTCAGGCCCAATGCTTACACATGCTTTTCCCGCAACCTCTCTCAGCCACTAACATTAGGAGGTTAGCAGCTGCGCCTACAGTCAGGCAGGATGCGGGTGGGTTCTGCCATGTCCTCAGCACTCCCAGGGAAGCAAGCCTAGAAGCCAGCTCTCAACTAGCTGCATTCTTATGGCAGTGTGAAGGTAGCAGTATTCTGAGTCAGGAGGTTCCAAGATTACCACTCTACTGCACCTGGAGATACCCTCCAGGTCTGCATTGTTAACTTGCGTCTCAGAAGCCTGTGGCAAACGTCTCTGGTGAAGACCTGCGAAACTCACTCTGCAGGCAGTGTGGAACTGTGAGGGACTGAGGGTGAGCTCAACTCTCAGAAGTAAGATGCTTTTGGACAGGGCGTTCAGCTACCTTCTCACGTATGGAACTTAGTATGTAGCAGCAGTCTACCACACGAATTACTAGGCAATCGCTGGAATGAGCTTGGAGGCCCTAGTCTTGTGTGCCGGGAGATTCCAATTACCTCTCCCAACACTTCCGTCAAACAGCGAGCCTAGGCCTTTTAGAAGTGAAAGGAACCAGCAGGCTGGATGGGGAGGTACAGGCCTTAAGCTCAACTCTCAGAAGTGTGTATGCAGGGGAGACAGATGTCTGCTACCCACTCTGACATGGGAGTTGGAAACTACCTACACTCTGATTGAAGAAGGCCATTGGAAATCGCTGTATTCAACTCAGATACACAGGAGTTCAGGCCCAATGCTTACACATGCTTTTCCCGCAACCTCTCTCAGCCACTAACATTAGGATGTTAGCAGCTGCGCCTACAGTCAGGCAGGATGCGGGTGGGTTCTGCCCTGTCCTCAGCACTCCCAGGGAAGCATGCCTAGAAGCCAGCTCTCAACTAGCTGCATTCTTATGGCAGTGTGAAGGTAGCAGTATTCTGAGTAAGGAGGTTCCCAGATTACCACTCTACTGCACCTGGAGATACCCTCCAGGTCTGCATTGTTAACTTGCGTCTCAGAAGCCTGTGGCAAACGTCTCTGGTGAAGACTTGCGAAACTCACTCTGCAGGCAGTGTGGAACTGTGAGGGACTGAGGGTGAGCTCAACTCTCAGAAGTAAGGTGTTTTTGGACAAGGCGTTCAACTACCTACTCACGTATGGAACTTAGTATGTAGCACCAGTCTACCCCAGGAATTACTAGGAAATCGCTTGATTGAGCTTGGAGGCACTCGTCTTGTGTGCCGGGAGATTCCAGTTACCTCTCCCAACACTTGCGTCAAGCAGCGAGCCTAGGCCTTTTGGAAGCGAAAGGTAGCGGCAGGCAGGATGTTGGGTTACAGGCCATAAGCTCAACTCTCAGAAGTGTGTATGCATGGGTGGCAGATGTCTGCAACCCACTCGGACATGGGAGTTGGAACCTAGCTACACTCCTATTGAAGAAGGACTTTGGAAATCGCTGTATTCAACTCAGATACACGGGAGTTCAGGCCCAATGCTTACACATGCTTTTCCCACAAACTATCCCAGCCACTAACAGAAGGAGGTTAGCAGGTAAGTCTACAGTCAGGCAGGATGCGGGAGGGTCCTGCCCTGTCCTCAGCTCTCACAGGGAAGCATGCCTTGAAGCCAGCTCTCAACTAGCTGCATTCTTATGACAGTGTGAAGGTAGCAGTATTCTGAGTAAGGAGGTTCCCAGATTACCACTCTGCTGCACCTGGAGATACCCTCCAGGTCTGCATTGTTAACTTGCGTCTCAGAGGCCTCTGGCAAACGTCTCTGGTGAAGACGTGCGAAACTCACTCTGCAGGCAGTGTGGAACTGTGAGGGACTGAGGGTCAGCTCAACTCTCAGCAGTAAGATGTTTTTGGACAAGGCGTTCAAATACCTACTCACGTATGGAACTTAGTATGTAGCACCAGTCTACCCCAGGAATTACTGGGAAATCGCTGGATTGAGCTTGGAGGCACTAGTCTTGTTGCCGGGAGATTCCAGTTACCTCTCCCAACACTTCGGTGAAGCAGCGAGCCTAGGCCTTTTGGAAGCGAAAGCTAGCTGCAGGCAGGAGGTAGGGTTACAGGCCATAAGCTCAACTCTCAGAAGTGTGTATGCATGGGAGGCAGATGTCTTCTACCCACTCGTACATGCGAGTGGGAACCTACTACACTCTGATGAAAAAGGACTTTGGAAATTGCTGTATTCAACTCAGATACACGTGGGTTCAGGCACAACGATTCCACATGCTTTTCTCACAACCTTTCCCTGCCACTAACATGAGGACGTTAGCAGCTCCTTCTACAGTCAAGCAGGATGCGGGAGGGTTGTGCCCTGTCCTTAGCTCTCACAGGGAAGCATGTCTTGAAGCCAGCGGTCAACTAGCTGCATACTTATGGCAGGGTCAAGGTAGCAGTATTCTGAGACAGGAGGTTCCCAGATTACCACTCTACTGCACCTGGAGATACCCTCCAGGTCTGCATTGTTAACTTGCGTCTCAGAGGCCTCTGGCAAACGTCTCTGGTGAAGACGTGCGAAACTCACTCTGCAGGCAGTGTGGAACTGTGAGGGACTGAGGGTCAGCTCAACTCTCAGCAGTAAGATGTTTTTGGACAAGGCGTTCAAATACCTACTCACGTATGGAACTTAGTATGTAGCACCAGTCTACCCCAGGAATTACTAGGAAATCGCTTGATTGAGCTTGGAGGCACTCGTCTTGTGTGCCGGGAGATTCCAGTTACCTCTCCCAACACTTGCGTCAAGCAGCGAGCCTAGGCCTTTTGGAAGCGAAAGGTAGCGGCAGGCAGGATGTTGGGTTACAGGCCATAAGCTCAACTCTCAGAAGTGTGTATGCATGGGTGGCAGATGTCTGCTACCCACTCGGACATGGGAGTTGGAACCTAGCTACACTCCTATTGAAGAAGGACTTTGGAAATCGCTGTATTCAACTCAGATACACGGGAGTTCAGGCCCAATGCTTACACATGCTTTTCCCACAAACTATCCCAGCCACTAACAGAAGGAGGTTAGCAGGTAAGTCTACAGTCAGGCAGGATGCGGGAGGGTCCTGCCCTGTCCTCAGCTCTCACAGGGAAGCATGCCTAGAAGCCAGCTCTCAACTAGCTGCATTCTTATGACAGTGTGAAGGTAGCAGTATTCTGAGTAAGGCGGTTCCGAGATTACCACTCTACTGCACCTGGAGATACCCTCCAGGTCTGCATTGTTAACTTGCGTCTCAGAAGCCTGTGGCAAACGTCTCTGGTGAAGACCTGCGAAACTCACTCTGCAGGCAGTGTGGAACTGTGAGGGACTGAGGGTGAGCTCAACTCTCAGAAGTAAGATGCTTTTGGACAAGGCGTTCAGCTACATTCTCACGTATGGAACTTAGTATGTAGCACCTGTCTACCCCAGGAATTACTAGGCTATCGCTGGAATGAGCTTGGAGGCACTAGTCTTGTGTGCCGGGAGATTCCAATTACCTCTCCCAACACTTCCGTCAAACAGCGAGCCTAGGCCTTTTAGAAGTGAAAGGAACCAGCAGGCTGGATGGGGAGGTACAGGCCTTAAGCTCAACTCTCAGAAGTGTGTATGCAGGGGAGACAGATGTCTGCTACCCACTCTGACATGGGAGTTGGAAACTACCTACACTCTGATTGAAGAAGGCCATTGGAAATCGCTGTATTCAACTCAGATACACAGGAGTTCAGACCCAATGCTTACACATGCTTTTCCCGCAACCTCTCTCAGCCACTAATATTAGGATGTTAGCAGCTGCGCCTACAGTCAGGCAGGATGCGGGTGGGTTCTGCCATGTCCTCAGCACTCCCAGGGAAGCATGCCTAGAAGCCAGCTCTCAACTAGCTGCATTCTTATGGCAGTGTGAAGGTAGCAGTATTCTGAGTCAGGAGGTTCCAAGATTACCACTCTACTGCACCTGGAGATACCCTCCAGGTCTGCATTGTTAACTTTCGTCTCAGAAGCCTGTGGCAAACGTCTCTGGTGAAGACTTGCGAAACTCACTCTGCAGGCACTGTGGAACTGTGAGGGACTGAGGGTCAGCTCAACTCTCAGAAGTAAGATGTTTTTGGACAAGGCGTTCAACTACCTACTCACGTATGGAACTTAGTATGTAGCACCAGTCTACCCCAGGAATTACTAGGAAATCGCTTGATTGAGCTTGGAGGCACTCGTCTTGTGTGCCGGGAGATTCCAGTTACCTCTCCCAACACTTGCGTCAAGCAGCGAGCCTAGGCCTTTTGGAAGCGAAAGGTAGCGGCAGGCAGGATGTTGGGTTACAGGCCATAAGCTCAACTCTCAGAAGTGTGTATGCATGGGTGGCAGATGTCTGCTACCCACTCGGACATGGGAGTTGGAACCTAGCTACACTCCTATTGAAGAAGGACTTTGGAAATCGCTGTATTCAACTCAGATACACGGGAGTTCAGGCCCAATGCTTACACATGCTTTTCCCACAAACTATCCCAGCCACTAACAGAAGGAGGTTAGCAGGTAAGTCTACAGTCAGGCAGGATGCGGGAGGGTCCTGCCCTGTCCTCAGCTCTCACAGGGAAGCATGCCTTGAAGCCAGCTCTCAACTAGCTGCATTCTTATGACAGTGTGAAGGTAGCAGTATTCTGAGTAAGGCGGTTCCGAGATTACCACTCTACTGCACCTGGAGATACCCTCCAGGTCTGCATTGTTAACTTGCGTCTCAGAAGCCTGTGGCAAACGTCTCTGGTGAAGACCTGCGAAACTCACTCTGCAGGCAGTGTGGAACTGTGAGGGACTGAGGGTGAGCTCAACTCTCAGAAGTAAGATGCTTTTGGACAAGGCGTTCAGCTACATTCTCACGTATGGAACTTAGTATGTAGCACCTGTCTACCCCAGGAATTACTAGGCTATCGCTGGAATGAGCTTGGAGGCACTAGTCTTGTGTGCCGGGAGATTCCAATTACCTCTCCCAACACTTCCGTCAAACAGCGAGCCTAGGCCTTTTAGAAGTGAAAGGAACCAGCAGGCTGGATGGGGAGGTACAGGCCTTAAGCTCAACTCTCAGAAGTGTGTATGCAGGGGAGACAGATGTCTGCTACCCACTCTGACATGGGAGTTGGAAACTACCTACACTCTGATTGAAGAAGGCCATTGGAAATCGCTGTATTCAACTCAGATACACAGGAGTTCAGGCCCAATGCTTACACATGCTTTTCCCGCAACCTCTCTCAGCCACTAACATTAGGATGTTAGCAGCTGCGCCTACAGTCAGGCAGGATGCGGGTGGGTTCTGCCATGTCCTCAGCACTCCCAGGGAAGCAAGCCTAGAAGCCAGCTCTCAACTAGCTGCATTCTTATGGCAGTGTGAAGGTAGCAGTATTCTGAGTCAGGAGGTTCCAAGATTACCACTCTACTGCACCTGGAGATACCCTCCAGGTCTGCATTGTTAACTTGCGTCTCAGAAGCCTGTGGCAAACGTCTCTGGTGAAGACCTGCGAAACTCACTCTGCAGGCAGTGTGGAACTGTGAGGGACTGAGGGTGAGCTCAACTCTCAGAAGTAAGATGCTTTTGGACAAGGCGTTCAGCTACCTTCTCACGTATGGAACTTAGTATGTAGCAGCAGTCTACCACACGAATTACTAGGCAATCGCTGGAATGAGCTTGGAGGCCCTAGTCTTGTGTGCCGGGAGATTCCAATTACCTCTCCCAACACTTCCGTCAAACACCGAGCCTAGGCCTTTTAGAAGTGAAAGGAACCAGCAGGCTGGATGGGGAGGTACAGGCCTTAAGCTCAACTCTCAGAAGTGTGTATGCAGGGGAGACAGATGTCTGCTACCCACTCTGACATGGGAGTTGGAAACTACCTACACTCTGATTGAAGAAGGCCATTGGAAATCGCTGTATTCAACTCAGATACACAGGAGTTCAGGCCCAATGCTTACACATGCTTTTCCCGCAACCTCTCTCAGCCACTAATATTAGGATGTTAGCAGCTGCGCCTACAGTCAGGCAGGATGCGGGTGGGTTCTGCCCTGTCCTCAGCACTCCCAGGGAAGCATGCCTAGAAGCCAGCTCTCAACTAGCTGCATTCTTATGGCAGTGTGAAGGTAGCAGTATTCTGAGTAAGGAGGTTCCCAGATTACCACTCTACTGCACCTGGAGATACCCTCCAGGTCTGCATTGTTAACTTGCGTCTCAGAAGCCTGTGGCAAACGTCTCTGGTGAAGACTTGCGAAACTCACTCTGCAGGCAGTGTGGAACTGTGAGGGACTGAGGGTGAGCTCAACTCTCAGAAGTAAGATGTTTTTGGACAAGGCGTTCAACTACCTACTCACGTATGGAACTTAGTATGTAGCACCAGTCTACCCCAGGAATTACTAGGAAATCGCTTGATTGAGCTTGGAGGCACTCGTCTTGTGTGCCGGGAGATTCCAGTTACCTCTCCCAACACTTGCGTCAAGCAGCGAGCCTAGGCCTTTTGGAAGCGAAAGGTAGCGGCAGGCAGGATGTTGGGTTACAGGCCATAAGCACAACTCTCAGAAGTGTGTATGCATGGGTGGCAGATGTCTGCTACCCACTCGGACATGGGAGTTGGAACCTAGCTACACTCCTATTGAAGAAGGACTTTGGAAATCGCTGTATTCAACTCAGATACACGGGAGTTCAGGCCCAATGCTTACACATGCTTTTCCCACAAACTATCCCAGCCACTAACAGAAGGAGGTTAGCAGGTAAGTCTACAGTCAGGCAGGATGCGGGAGGGTCCTGCCCTGTCCTCAGCTCTCACAGGGAAGCATGCCTTGAAGCCAGCTCTCAACTAGCTGCATTCTTATGACAGTGTGAAGGTAGCAGTATTCTGAGTAAGGAGGTTCCCAGATTACCACTCTGCTGCACCTGGAGATACCCTCCAGGTCTGCATTGTTAACTTGCGTCTCAGAGGCCTCTGGCAAACGTCTCTGGTGAAGACGTGCGAAACTCACTCTGCAGGCAGTGTGGAACTGTGAGGGACTGAGGGTCAGCTCAACTCTCAGCAGTAAGATGTTTTTGGACAAGGCGTTCAAATACCTACTCACGTATGGAACTTAGTATGTAGCACCAGTCTACCCCAGGAATTACTGGGAAATCGCTGGATTGAGCTTGGAGGCACTAGTCTTGTTGCCGGGAGATTCCAGTTACCTCTCCCAACACTTCGGTGAAGCAGCGAGCCTAGGCCTTTTGGAAGCGAAAGCTAGCTGCAGGCAGGAGGTAGGGTTACAGGCCATAAGCTCAACTCTCAGAAGTGTGTATGCATGGGAGGCAGATGTCTTCTACCCACTCGTACATGCGAGTGGGAACCTACTACACTCTGATGAAAAAGGACTTTGGAAATTGCTGTATTCAACTCAGATACACGTGGGTTCAGGCACAACGATTCCACATGCTTTTCTCACAACCTTTCCCTGCCACTAACATGAGGACGTTAGCAGCTCCTTCTACAGTCAAGCAGGATGCGGGAGGGTTGTGCCCTGTCCTTAGCTCTCACAGGGAAGCATGTCTTGAAGCCAGCGGTCAACTAGCTGCATACTTATGGCAGGGTCAAGGTAGCAGTATTCTGAGACAGGAGGTTCACAGATTACCACTCTACTGCACCTGGAGATACCCTCCAGGTCTGCATTGTTAACTTGCGTCTCAGAGGCCTCTGGCAAACGTCTCTGGTGAAGACGTGCGAAACTCACTCTGCAGGCAGTGTGGAACTGTGAGGGACTGAGGGTCAGCTCAACTCTCAGCAGTAAGATGTTTTTGGACAAGGCGTTCAAATACCTACTCACGTATGGAACTTAGTATGTAGCACCAGTCTACCCCAGGAATTACTAGGAAATCGCTTGATTGAGCTTGGAGGCACTCGTCTTGTGTGCCGGGAGATTCCAGTTACCTCTCCCAACACTTGCGTCAAGCAGCGAGCCTAGGCCTTTTGGAAGCGAAAGGTAGCGGCAGGCAGGATGTTGGGTTACAGGCCATAAGCTCAACTCTCAGAAGTGTGTATGCATGGGTGGCAGATGTCTGCTACCCACTCGGACATGGGAGTTGGAACCTAGCTACACTCCTATTGAAGAAGGACTTTGGAAATCGCTGTATTCAACTCAGATACACGGGAGTTCAGGCCCAATGCTTACACATGCTTTTCCCACAAACTATCCCAGCCACTAACAGAAGGAGGTTAGCAGGTAAGTCTACAGTCAGGCAGGATGCGGGAGGGTCCTGCCCTGTCCTCAGCTCTCACAGGGAAGCATGCCTAGAAGCCAGCTCTCAACTAGCTGCATTCTTATGACAGTGTGAAGGTAGCAGTATTCTGAGTAAGGCGGTTCCGAGATTACCACTCTACTGCACCTGGAGATACCCTCCAGGTCTGCATTGTTAACTTGCGTCTCAGAAGCCTGTGGCAAACGTCTCTGGTGAAGACCTGCGAAACTCACTCTGCAGGCAGTGTGGAACTGTGAGGGACTGAGGGTGAGCTCAACTCTCAGAAGTAAGATGCTTTTGGACAAGGCGTTCAGCTACATTCTCACGTATGGAACTTAGTATGTAGCACCTGTCTACCCCAGGAATTACTAGGCTATCGCTGGAATGAGCTTGGAGGCACTAGTCTTGTGTGCCGGGAGATTCCAATTACCTCTCCCAACACTTCCGTCAAACAGCGAGCCTAGGCCTTTTAGAAGTGAAAGGAACCAGCAGGCTGGATGGGGAGGTACAGGCCTTAAGCTCAACTCTCAGAAGTGTGTATGCAGGGGAGACAGATGTCTGCTACCCACTCTGACATGGGAGTTGGAAACTACCTACACTCTGATTGAAGAAGGCCATTGGAAATCGCTGTATTCAACTCAGATACACAGGAGTTCAGACCCAATGCTTACACATGCTTTTCCCGCAACCTCTCTCAGCCACTAATATTAGGATGTTAGCAGCTGCGCCTACAGTCAGGCATGATGCGGGTGGGTTCTGCCATGTCCTCAGCACTCCCAGGGAAGCATGCCTAGAAGCCAGCTCTCAACTAGCTGCATTCTTATGGCAGTGTGAAGGTAGCAGTATTCTGAGTCAGGAGGTTCCAAGATTACCACTCTACTGCACCTGGAGATACCCTCCAGGTCTGCATTGTTAACTTTCGTCTCAGAAGCCTGTGGCAAACGTCTCTGGTGAAGACTTGCGAAACTCACTCTGCAGGCAGTGTGGAACTGTGAGGGACTGAGGGTCAGCTCAACTCTCAGAAGTAAGATGTTTTTGGACAAGGCGTTCAACTACCTACTCACGTATGGAACTTAGTATGTAGCACCAGTCTACCCCAGGAATTACTAGGAAATCGCTTGATTGAGCTTGGAGGCACTCGTCTTGTGTGCCGGTAGATTCCAGTTACCTCTCCCAACACTTGCGTCAAGCAGCGAGCCTAGGCCTTTTGGAAGCGAAAGGTAGCGGCAGGCAGGATGTTGGGTTACAGGCCATAAGCTCAACTCTCAGAAGTGTGTATGCATGGGTGGCAGATGTCTGCTACCCACTCGGACATGGGAGTTGGAACCTAGCTACACTCCTATTGAAGAAGGACTTTGGAAATCGCTGTATTCAACTCAGATACACGGGAGTTCAGGCCCAATGCTTACACATGCTTTTCCCACAAACTATCCCAGCCACTAACAGAAGGAGGTTAGCAGGTAAGTCTACAGTCAGGCAGGATGCGGGAGGGTCCTGCCCTGTCCTCAGCTCTCACAGGGAAGCATGCCTTGAAGCCAGCTCTCAACTAGCTGCATTCTTATGACAGTGTGAAGGTAGCAGTATTCTGAGTAAGGCGGTTCCGAGATTACCACTCTACTGCACCTGGAGATACCCTCCAGGTCTGCATTGTTAACTTGCGTCTCAGAAGCCTGTGGCAAACGTCTCTGGTGAAGACCTGCGAAACTCACTCTGCAGGCAGTGTGGAACTGTGAGGGACTGAGGGTGAGCTCAACTCTCAGAAGTAAGATTCTTTTGGACAAGGCGTTCAGCTACATTCTCACGTATGGAACTTAGCATGTAGCACCTGTCTACCCCAGGAATTACTAGGCTATCGCTGGAATGAGCTTGGAGGCACTAGTCTTGTGTGCCGGGAGATTCCAATTACCTCTCCCAACACTTCCGTCAAACAGCGAGCCTAGGCCTTTTAGAAGTGAAAGGAACCAGCAGGCTGGATGGGGAGGTACAGGCCTTAAGCTCAACTCTCAGAAGTGTGTATGCAGGGGAGACAGATGTCTGCTACCCACTCTGACATGGGAGTTGGAAACTACCTACACTCTGATTGAAGAAGGCCATTGGAAATCGCTGTATTCAACTCAGATACACAGGAGTTCAGGCCCAATGCTTACACATGCTTTTCCCGCAACCTCTCTCAGCCACTAACATTAGGATGTTAGCAGCTGCGCCTACAGTCAGGCAGGATGCGGGTGGGTTTTGCCATGTCCTCAGCACTCCCAGGGAAGCAAGCCTAGACGCCAGCTCTCAACTAGCTGCATTCTTATGGCAGTGTGAAGGTAGCAGTATTCTGAATCAGGAGGTTCCAAGATTACCACTCTACTGCACCTGGAGATACCCTCCAGGTCTGCATT
This sequence comes from Canis lupus baileyi, assembly GCF_048164855.1. NCBI lineage: Eukaryota > Metazoa > Chordata > Mammalia > Carnivora > Canidae > Canis > Canis lupus. The sequence goes on along the minus strand of NW_027326457.1, from coordinate 476,260 downwards.
GTTAACTTGCGTCTCAGAAGCCTGTGGCAAACGTCTCTGGTGAAGACCTGCGAAACTCACTCTGCAGGCAGTGTGGAACTGTGAGGGACTGAGGGTGAGCTCAACTCTCAGAAGTAAGATGCTTTTGGACAAGGCGTTCAGCTACCTTCTCACGTATGGAACTTAGTATGTAGCAGCAGTCTACCACACGAATTACTAGGCAATCGCTGGAATGAGCTTGGAGGCCCTAGTCTTGTGTGCCGGGAGATTCCAATTACCTCTCCCAACACTTCCGTCAAACAGCGAGCCTAGGCCTTTTAGAAGTGAAAGGAACCAGCAGGCTGGATGGGGAGGTACAGGCCTTAAGCTCAACTCTCAGAAGTGTGTATGCAGGGGAGACAGATGTCTGCTACCCACTCTGACATGGGAGTTGGAAACTACCTACACTCTGATTGAAGAAGGCCATTGGAAATCGCTGTATTCAACTCAGATACACAGGAGTTCAGGCCCAATGCTTACACATGCTTTTCCCGCAACCTCTCTCAGCCACTAACATTAGGATGTTAGCAGCTGCGCCTACAGTCAGGCAGGATGCGGGTGGGTTCTGCCATGTCCTCAGCACTCCCAGGGAAGCATGCCTAGAAGCCAGCTCTCAACTAGCTGCATTCTTATGGCAGTGTGAAGGTAGCAGTATTCTGAGTCAGGAGGTTCCCAGATTACCACTCTACTGCACCTGGAGATACCCTCCAGGTCTGCATTGTTAACTTGCGTCTCAGAAGCCTGTGGCAAACGTCTCTGGTGAAGACCTGCGAAACTCACTCTGCAGGCAGTGTGGAACTGTGAGGGACTGAGGGTGAGCTCAACTCTCAGAAGTAAGATGCTTTTGGACAAGGCGTTCAGCTACATTCTCACGTATGGAACTTAGTATGTAGCACCTGTCTACCCCAGGAATTACTAGGCTATCGCTGGAATGAGCTTGGAGGCACTAGTCTTGTGTGCCGGGAGATTCCAATTACCTCTCCCAACACTTCCGTCAAACAGCGAGCCTAGGCCTTTTAGAAGTGAAAGGAACCAGCAGGCTGGATGGGGAGGTACAGGCCTTAAGCTCAACTCTCAGAAGTGTGTATGCAGGGGAGACAGATGTCTGCTACCCACTCTGACATGGGAGTTGGAAACTACCTACACTCTGATTGAAGAAGGCCATTGGAAATCGCTGTATTCAACTCAGATACACAGGAGTTCAGACCCAATGCTTACACATGCTTTTCCCGCAACCTCTCTCAGCCACTAATATTAGGATGTTAGCAGCTGCGCCTACAGTCAGGCAGGATGCGGGTGGGTTCTGCCATGTCCTCAGCACTCCCAGGGAAGCATGCCTAGAAGCCAGCTCTCAACTAGCTGCATTCTTATGGCAGTGTGAAGGTAGCAGTATTCTGAGTCAGGAGGTTCCAAGATTACCACTCTACTGCACCTGGAGATACCCTCCAGGTCTGCATTGTTAACTTGCGTCTCAGAAGCCTGTGGCAAACGTCTCTGGTGAAGACTTGCGAAACTCACTCTGCAGGCAGTGTGGAACTGTGAGGGACTGAGGGTCAGCTCAACTCTCAGAAGTAAGATGTTTTTGGACAAGGCGTTCAACTACCTACTCACGTATGGAACTTAGTATGTAGCACCAGTCTACCCCAGGAATTACTAGGAAATCGCTTGATTGAGCTTGGAGGCACTCGTCTTGTGTGCCGGTAGATTCCAGTTACCTCTCCCAACACTTGCGTCAAGCAGCCAGCCTAGGCCTTTTGGAAGCGAAAGGTAGCGGCAGGCAGGATGTTGGGTTACAGGCCATAAGCTCAACTCTCAGAAGTGTGTATGCATGGGTGGCAGATGTCTGCTACCCACTCGGACATGGGAGTTGGAACCTAGCTACACTCCTATTGAAGAAGGACTTTGGAAATCGCTGTATTCAACTCAGATACACGGGAGTTCAGGCCCAATGCTTACACATGCTTTTCCCACAAACTATCCCAGCCACTAACAGAAGGAGGTTAGCAGGTAAGTCTACAGTCAGGCAGGATGCGGGAGGGTCCTGCCCTGTCCTCAGCTCTCACAGGGAAGCATGCCTTGAAGCCAGCTCTCAACTAGCTGCATTCTTATGACAGTGTGAAGGTAGCAGTATTCTGAGTAAGGCGGTTCCGAGATTACCACTCTACTGCACCTGGAGATACCCTCCAGGTCTGCATTGTTAACTTGCGTCTCAGAAGCCTGTGGCAAACGTCTCTGGTGAAGACCTGCGAAACTCACTCTGCAGGCAGTGTGGAACTGTGAGGGACTGAGGGTGAGCTCAACTCTCAGAAGTAAGATGCTTTTGGACAAGGCGTTCAGCTACATTCTCACGTATGGAACTTAGTATGTAGCACCTGTCTACCCCAGGAATTACTAGGCTATCGCTGGAATGAGCTTGGAGGCACTAGTCTTGTGTGCCGGGAGATTCCAATTACCTCTCCCAACACTTCCGTCAAACAGCGAGCCTAGGCCTTTTAGAAGTGAAAGGAACCAGCAGGCTGGATGGGGAGGTACAGGCCTTAAGCTCAACTCTCAGAAGTGTGTATGCAGGGGAGACAGATGTCTGCTACCCACTCTGACATGGGAGTTGGAAACTACCTACACTCTGATTGAAGAAGGCCATTGGAAATCGCTGTATTCAACTCAGATACACAGGAGTTCAGGCCCAATGCTTACACATGCTTTTCCCGCAACCTCTCTCAGCCACTAACATTAGGATGTTAGCAGCTGCGCCTACAGTCAGGCAGGATGCGGGTGGGTTCTGCCATGTCCTCAGCACTCCCAGGGAAGCAAGCCTAGAAGCCAGCTCTCAACTAGCTGCATTCTTATGGCAGTGTGAAGGTAGCAGTATTCTGAGTCAGGAGGTTCCAAGATTACCACTCTACTGCACCTGGAGATACCCTCCAGGTCTGCATTGTTAACTTGCGTCTCAGAAGCCTGTGGCAAACGTCTCTGGTGAAGACCTGCGAAACTCACTCTGCAGGCAGTGTGGAACTGTGAGGGACTGAGGGTGAGCTCAACTCTCAGAAGTAAGATGCTTTTGGACAAGGCGTTCAGCTACCTTCTCACGTATGGAACTTAGTATGTAGCAGCAGTCTACCACACGAATTACTAGGCAATCGCTGGAATGAGCTTGGAGGCCCTAGTCTTGTGTGCCGGGAGATTCCAATTACCTCTCCCAACACTTCCGTCAAACAGCGAGCCTAGGCCTTTTAGAAGTGAAAGGAACCAGCAGGCTGGATGGAGAGGTACAGGCCTTAAGCTCAACTCTCAGAAGTGTGTATGCAGGGGAGACAGATGTCTGCTACCCACTCTGACATGGGAGTTGGAAACTACCTACACTCTGATTGAAGAAGGCCATTGGAAATCGCTGTATTCAACTCAGATACACAGGAGTTCAGGCCCAATGCTTACACATGCTTTTCCCGCAACCTCTCTCAGCCACTAACATTAGGATGTTAGCAGCTGCGCCTACAGTCAGGCAGGATGCGGGTGGGTTCTGCCATGTCCTCAGCACTCCCAGGGAAGCATGCCTAGAAGCCAGCTCTCAACTAGCTGCATTCTTATGGCAGTGTGAAGGTAGCAGTATTCTGAGTCAGGAGGTTCCCAGATTACCACTCTACTGCACCTGGAGATACCCTCCAGGTCTGCATTGTTAACTTGCGTCTCAGAAGCCTGTGGCAAACGTCTCTGGTGAAGACTTGCGAAACTCACTCTGCAGGCAGTGTGGAACTGTGAGGGACTGAGGGTGAGCTCAACTCTCAGAAGTAAGATGTTTTTGGACAAGGCGTTCAAATACCTACTCACGTATGGAACTTAGTATGTAGCACCAGTCTACCCCAGGAATAACTAGGAAATCGCTTGATTGAGCTTGGAGGCACTCGTCTTGTGTGCCGGGAGATTCCAGTTACCTCTCCCAACACTTGCTTCAAGCAGCGAGCCTAGGCCTTTTGGAAGCGAAAGGTAGCGGCAGGCAGGATGTTGGGTTACAGGCCATAAGTTCAACTCTCAGAAGTGTGTATGCATGGGTGGCAGATGTCTGCTACCCACTCGGACATGGGAGTTGGAACCTAGCTACACTCCTATTGAAGAAGGACTTTGGAAATCGCTGTATTCAACTCAGATACACGGGAGTTCAGGCCCAATGCTTACACATGCTTTTCCCACAAACTATCCCAGCCACTAACAGAAGGAGGTTAGCAGGTAAGTCTACAGTCAGGCAGGATGCGGGAGGGTCCTGCCCTGTCCTCAGCTCTCACAGGGAAGCATGCCTTGAAGCCAGCTCTCAACTAGCTGCATTCTTATGACAGTGTGAAGGTAGCAGTATTCTGAGTAAGGCGGTTCCGAGATTACCACTCTACTGCACCTGGAGATACCCTCCAGGTCTGCATTGTTAACTTGCGTCTCAGAAGCCTGTGGCAAACGTCTCTGGTGAAGACCTGCGAAACTCACTCTGCAGGCAGTGTGGAACTGTGAGGGACTGAGGGTGAGCTCAACTCTCAGAAGTAAGATGCTTTTGGACAAGGCGTTCAGCTACATTCTCACGTATGGAACTTAGTATGTAGCACCTGTCTACCCCAGGAATTACTAGGCTATCGCTGGAATGAGCTTGGAGGCACTAGTCTTGTGTGCCGGGAGATTCCAATTACCTCTCCCAACACTTCCGTCAAACAGCGAGCCTAGGCCTTTTAGAAGTGAAAGGAACCAGCAGGCTGGATGGGGAGGTACAGGCCTTAAGCTCAACTCTCAGAAGTGTGTATGCAGGGGAGACAGATGTCTGCTACCCACTCTGACATGGGAGTTGGAAACTACCTACACTCTGATTGAAGAAGGCCATTGGAAATCGCTGTATTCAACTCAGATACACAGGAGTTCAGGCCCAATGCTTACACATGCTTTTCCCGCAACCTCTCTCAGCCACTAACATTAGGATGTTAGCAGCTGCGCCTACAGTCAGGCAGGATGCGGGTGGGTTCTGCCATGTCCTCAGCACTCCCAGGGAAGCAAGCCTAGAAGCCAGCTCTCAACTAGCTGCATTCTTATGGCAGTGTGAAGGTAGCAGTATTCTGAGTCAGGAGGTTCCAAGATTACCACTCTACTGCACCTGGAGATACCCTCCAGGTCTGCATTGTTAACTTGCGTCTCAGAAGCCTGTGGCAAACGTCTCTGGTGAAGACCTGCGAAACTCACTCTGCAGGCAGTGTGGAACTGTGAGGGACTGAGGGTGAGCTCAACTCTCAGAAGTAAGATGCTTTTGGACAAGGCGTTCAGCTACCTTCTCACGTATGGAACTTAGTATGTAGCAGCAGTCTACCACACGAATTACTAGGCAATCGCTGGAATGAGCTTGGAGGCCCTAGTCTTGTGTGCCGGGAGATTCCAATTACCTCTCCCAACACTTCCGTCAAACAGCGAGCCTAGGCCTTTTAGAAGTGAAAGGAACCAGCAGGCTGGATGGGGAGGTACAGGCCTTAAGCTCAACTCTCAGAAGTGTGTATGCAGGGGAGACAGATGTCTGCTACCCACTCTGACATGGGAGTTGGAAACTACCTACACTCTGATTGAAGAAGGCCATTGGAAATCGCTGTATTCAACTCAGATACACAGGAGTTCAGGCCCAATGCTTACACATGCTTTTCCCGCAACCTCTCTCAGCCACTAACATTAGGATGTTAGCAGCTGCGCCTACAGTCAGGCAGGATGCGGGTGGGTTCTGCCATGTCCTCAGCACTCCCAGGGAAGCATGCCTAGAAGCCAGCTCTCAACTAGCTGCATTCTTATGGCAGTGTGAAGGTAGCAGTATTCTGAGTCAGGAGGTTCCCAGATTACCACTCTACTGCACCTGGAGATACCCTCCAGGTCTGCATTGTTAACTTGCGTCTCAGAAGCCTGTGGCAAACGTCTCTGGTGAAGACTTGCGAAACTCACTCTGCAGTCAGTGTGGAACTGTGAGGGACTGAGGGTGAGCTCAACTCTCAGAAGTAAGATGTTTTTGGACAAGGCGTTCAAATACCTACTCACGTATGGAACTTAGTATGTAGCACCAGTCTACCCCAGGAATTACTAGGAAATCGCTTGATTGAGCTTGGAGGCACTCGTCTTGTGTGCCGGGAGATTCCAGTTACCTCTCCCAACACTTGCGTCAAGCAGCGAGCCTAGGCCTTTTGGAAGCGAAAGGTAGCGGCAGGCAGGATGTTGGGTTACAGGCCATAAGCTCAACTCTCAGAAGTGTGTATGCATGGGTGGCAGATGTCTGCTACCCACTCGGACATGGGAGTTGGAACCTAGCTACACTCCTATTGAAGAAGGACTTTGGAAATCGCTGTATTCAACTCAGATACACGGGAGTTCAGGCCCAATGCTTACACATGCTTTTCCCACAAACTATCCCAGCCACTAACAGAAGGAGGTTAGCAGGTAAGTCTACAGTCAGGCAGGATGCGGGAGGGTCCTGCCCTGTCCTCAGCTCTCACAGGGAAGCATGCCTTGAAGCCAGCTCTCAACTAGCTGCATTCTTATGACAGTGTGAAGGTAGCAGTATTCTGAGTAAGGCGGTTCCGAGATTACCACTCTACTGCACCTGGAGATACCCTCCAGGTCTGCATTGTGAACTTGCGTCTCAGAAGCCTGTGGCAAACGTCTCTGGTGAAGACCTGCGAAACTCACTCTGCAGGCAGTGTGGAACTGTGAGGGACTGAGGGTGAGCTCAACTCTCAGAAGTAAGATGCTTTTGGACAAGGCGTTCAGCTACATTCTCACGTATGGAACTTAGTATGTAGCACCTGTCTACCCCAGGAATTACTAGGCTATCGCTGGAATGAGCTTGGAGGCACTAGTCTTGTGTGCCGGGAGATTCCAATTACCTCTCCCAACACTTCCGTCAAACAGCGAGCCTAGGCCTTTTAGAAGTGAAAGGAACCAGCAGGCTGGATGGGGAGGTACAGGCCTTAAGCTCAACTCTCAGAAGTGTGTATGCAGGGGAGACAGATGTCTGCTACCCACTCTGACATGGGAGTTGGAAACTACCTACACTCTGATTGAAGAAGGCCATTGGAAATCGCTGTATTCAACTCAGATACACAGGAGTTCAGGCCCAATGCTTACACATGCTTTTCCCGCAACCTCTCTCAGCCACTAACATTAGGATGTTAGCAGCTGCGCCTACAGTCAGGCAGGATGCGGGTGGGTTCTGCCATGTCCTCAGCACTCCCAGGGAAGCATGCCTAGAAGCCAGCTCTCAACTAGCTGCATTCTTATGGCAGTGTGAAGGTAGCAGTATTCTGAGTCAGGAGGTTCCAAGATTACCACTCTACTGCACCTGGAGATACCCTCCAGGTCTGCATTGTTAACTTGCGTCTCAGAAGCCTGTGGCAAACGTCTCTGGTGAAGACTTGCGAAACTCACTCTGCAGGCAGTGTGGAACTGTGAGGGACTGAGGGTGAGCTCAACTCTCAGAAGTAAGATGTTTTTGGACAAGGCGTTCAACTACCTACTCACGTATGGAACTTAGTATGTAGCACCAGTCTACCCCAGGAATTACTAGGAAATCGCTTGATTGAGCTTGGAGGCACTCGTCTTGTGTGCCGGGAGATTCCAGTTACCTCTCCCAACACTTGCGTCAAGCAGCGAGCCTAGGCCTTTTGGAAGCGAAAGGTAGCGGCAGGCAGGATGTTGGGTTACAGGCCATAAGCTCAACTCTCAGAAGTGTGTATGCATGGGTGGCAGATGTCTGCTACCCACTCGGACATGGGAGTTGGAACCTAGCTACACTCCTATTGAAGAAGGACTTTGGAAATCGCTGTATTCAACTCAGATACACGGGAGTTCAGGCCCAATGCTTACACATGCTTTTCCCACAAAATATCCCAGCCACTAACAGAAGGAGGTTAGCAGGTAAGTCTACAGTCAGGCAGGATGCGGGAGGGTCCTGCCCTGTCCTCAGCTCTCACAGGGAAGCATGCCTTGAAGCCAGCTCTCAACTAGCTGCATTCTTATGACAGTGTGAAGGTAGCAGTATTCTGAGTAAGGAGGTTCCCAGATTACCACTCTGCTGCACCTGGAGATACCCTCCAGGTCTGCATTGTTAACTTGCGTCTCAGAGGCCTCTGGCAAACGTCTCTGGTGAAGACGTGCGAAACTCACTCTGCAGGCAGTGTGGAACTGTGAGGGACTGAGGGTCAGCTCAACTCTCAGCAGTAAGATGTTTTTGGACAAGGCGTTCAAATACCTACTCACGTATGGAACTTAGTATGTAGCACCAGTCTACCCCAGGAATTACTGGGAAATCGCTGGATTGAGCTTGGAGGCACTAGTCTTGTTGCCGGGAGATTCCAGTTACCTCTCCCAACACTTCGGTGAAGCAGCGAGCCTAGGCCTTTTGGAAGCGAAAGCTAGCTGCAGGCAGGAGGTAGGGTTACAGGCCATAAGCTCAACTCTCAGAAGTGTGTATGCATGGGAGGCAGATGTCTGCAACCCACTCGAACATGGGAGTTGGAACCTAGCTACATTCCTATTGAAGAAGGACTTTGGAAATCGCTGTATTCAACTCAGATACACGGGAGTTCAGGCCCAATGCTTACACATGCTTTTCCCACAAACTATCCCAGCCACTAACAGAAGGAGGTTAGCAGGTAAGTCTACAGTCAGGCAGGATGCGGGAGGGTCCTGCCCTGTCCTCAGCTCTCACAGGGAAGCATGCCTAGAAGCCAGCTCTCAACTAGCTGCATTCTTATGACAGTGTGAAGGTAGCAGTATTCTGAGTAAGGCGGTTCCGAGATTACCACTCTACTGCACCTGGAGATACCCTCCAGGTCTGCATTGTGAACTTGCGTCTCAGAAGCCTGTGGCAAACGTCTCTGGTGAAGACCTGCGAAACTCACTCTGCAGGCAGTGTGGAACTGTGAGGGACTGAGGGTGAGCTCAACTCTCAGAAGTAAGATGCTTTTGGACAAGGCGTTCAGCTACATTCTCACGTATGGAACTTAGTATGTAGCACCTGTCTACCCCAGGAATTACTAGGCTATCGCTGGAATGAGCTTGGAGGCACTAGTCTTGTGTGCCGGGAGATTCCAATTACCTCTCCCAACACTTCCGTCAAACAGCGAGCCTAGGCCTTTTAGAAGTGAAAGGAACCAGCAGGCTGGATGGGGAGGTACAGGCCTTAAGCTCAACTCTCAGAAGTGTGTATGCAGGGGAGACAGATGTCTGCTACCCACTCTGACATGGGAGTTGGAAACTACCTACACTCTGATTGAAGAAGGCCATTGGAAATCGCTGTATTCAACTCAGATACACAGGAGTTCAGACCCAATGCTTACACATGCTTTTCCCGCAACCTCTCTCAGCCACTAATATTAGGATGTTAGCAGCTGCGCCTACAGTCAGGCAGGATGCGGGTGGGTTCTGCCATGTCCTCAGCACTCCCAGGGAAGCATGCCTAGAAGCCAGCTCTCAACTAGCTGCATTCTTATGGCAGTGTGAAGGTAGCAGTATTCTGAGTCAGGAGGTTCCAAGATTACCACTCTACTGCACCTGGAGATACCCTCCAGGTCTGCATTGTTAACTTTCGTCTCAGAAGCCTGTGGCAAACGTCTCTGGTGAAGACTTGCGAAACTCACTCTGCAGGCAGTGTGGAACTGTGAGGGACTGAGGGTCAGCTCAACTCTCAGAAGTAAGATGTTTTTGGACAAGGCGTTCAACTACCTACTCACGTATGGAACTTAGTATGTAGCACCAGTCTACCCCAGGAATTACTAGGAAATCGCTTGATTGAGCTTGGAGGCACTCGTCTTGTGTGCCGGTAGATTCCAGTTACCTCTCCCAACACTTGCGTCAAGCAGCGAGCCTAGGCCTTTTGGAAGCGAAAGGTAGCGGCAGGCAGGATGTTGGGTTACAGGCCATAAGCTCAACTCTCAGAAGTGTGTATGCATGGGTGGCAGATGTCTGCTACCCACTCGGACATGGGAGTTGGAACCTAGCTACACTCCTACTGAAGAAGGACTTTGGAAATCGCTGTATTCAACTCAGATACACGGGAGTTCAGGCCCAATGCTTACACATGCTTTTCCCACAAACTATCCCAGCCACTAACAGAAGGAGGTTAGCAGGTAAGTCTACAGTCAGGCAGGATGCGGGAGGGTCCTGCCCTGTCCTCAGCTCTCACAGGGAAGCATGCCTTGAAGCCAGCTCTCAACTAGCTGCATTCTTATGACAGTGTGAAGGTAGCAGTATTCTGAGTAAGGCGGTTCCGAGATTACCACTCTACTGCACCTGGAGATACCCTCCAGGTCTGCATTGTGAACTTGCGTCTCAGAAGCCTGTGGCAAACGTCTCTGGTGAAGACCTGCGAAACTCACTCTGCAGGCAGTGTGGAACTGTGAGGGACTGAGGGTGAGCTCAACTCTCAGAAGTAAGATGCTTTTGGACAAGGCGTTCAGCTACATTCTCACGTATGGAACTTAGTATGTAGCACCTGTCTACCCCAGGAATTACTAGGCTATCGCTGGAATGAGCTTGGAGGCACTAGTCTTGTGTGCCGGGAGATTCCAATTACCTCTCCCAACATTTCCGTCAAACAGCGAGCCTAGGCCTTTTAGAAGTGAAAGGAACCAGCAGGCTGGATGGGGAGGTACAGGCCTTAAGCTCAACTCTCAGAAGTGTGTATGCAGGGGAGACAGATGTCTGCTACCCACTCTGACATGGGAGTTGGAAACTACCTACACTCTGATTGAAGAAGGCCATTGGAAATCGCTGTATTCAACTCAGATACACAGGAGTTCAGGCCCAATGCTTACACATGCTTTTCCCGCAACCTCTCTCAGCCACTAACATTAGGATGTTAGCAGCTGCGCCTACAGTCAGGCAGGATGCGGGTGGGTTCTGCCCTGTCCTCAGCACTCCCAGGGAAGCATGCCTAGAAGCCAGCTCTCAACTAGCTGCATTCTTATGGCAGTGTGAAGGTAGCAGTATTCTGAGTAAGGAGGTTCCCAGATTACCACTCTACTGCACCTGGAGATACCCTCCAGGTCTGCATTGTTAACTTGCGTCTCAGAAGCCTCTGGCAAACGTCTCTGGTGAAGACTTGCGAAACTCACTCTGCAGGCAGTGTGGAACTGTGAGGGACTGAGGGTGAGCTCAACTCTCAGAAGTAAGATGTTTTTGGACAAGGCGTTCAACTACCTACTCACGTATGGAACTTAGTATGTAGCACCAGTCTACCCCAGGAATTACTAGGAAATCGCTTGATTGAGCTTGGAGGCACTCGTCTTGTGTGCCGGGAGATTCCAGTTACCTCTCCCAACACTTGCGTCAAGCAGCGAGCCTAGGCCTTTTGGAAGCGAAAGGTAGCGGCAGGCAGGATGTTGGGTTACAGGCCATAAGCTCAACTCTCAGAAGTGTGTATGCATGGGTGGCAGATGTCTGCTACCCACTCGGACATGGGAGTTGGAACCTAGCTACACTCCTATTGAAGAAGGACTTTGGAAATCGCTGTATTCAACTCAGATACACGGGAGTTCAGGCCCAATGCTTACACATGCTTTTCCCACAAACTATCCCAGCCACTAACAGAAGGAGGTTAGCAGGTAAGTCTACAGTCAGGCAGGATGCGGGAGGGTCCTGCCCTGTCCTCAGCTCTCACAGGGAAGCATGCCTTGAAGCCAGCTCTCAACTAGCTGCATTCTTATGACAGTGTGAAGGTAGCAGTATTCTGAGTAAGGAGGTTCCCAGATTACCACTCTGCTGCACCTGGAGATACCCTCCAGGTCTGCATTGTTAACTTGCGTCTCAGAGGCCTCTGGCAAACGTCTCTGGTGAAGACGTGCGAAACTCACTCTGCAGGCAGTGTGGAACTGTGAGGGACTGAGGGTCAGCTCAACTCTCAGCAGTAAGATGTTTTTGGACAAGGCGTTCAAATACCTACTCACGTATGGAACTTAGTATGTAGCACCAGTCTACCCCAGGAATTACTGGGAAATCGCTGGATTGAGCTTGGAGGCACTAGTCTTGTTGCCGGGAGATTCCAGTTACCTCTCCCAACACTTCGGTGAAGCAGCGAGCCTAGGCCTTTTGGAAGCGAAAGCTAGCTGCAGGCAGGAGGTAGGGTTACAGGCCATAAGCTCAACTCTCAGAAGTGTGTATGCATGGGAGGCAGATGTCTTCTACCCACTCGTACATGCGAGTGGGAACCTACTACACTCTGATGAAAAAGGACTTTGGAAATTGCTGTATTCAACTCAGATACACGTGGGTTCAGGCACAACGATTCCACATGCTTTTCTCACAACCTTTCCCTGCCACTAACATGAGGACGTTAGCAGCTCCTTCTACAGTCAAGCAGGATGCGGGAGGGTTGTGCCCTGTCCTTAGCTCTCACAGGGAAGCATGTCTTGAAGCCAGCGGTCAACTAGATGCATACTTATGGCAGGGTCAAGGTAGCAGTATTCTGAGACAGGAGGTTCCCAGATTACCACTCTACTGCACCTGGAGATACCCTCCAGGTCTGCATTGTTAACTTGCGTCTCAGAGGCCTCTGGCAAACGTCTCTGGTGAAGACGTGCGAAACTCACTCTGCAGGCAGTGTGGAACTGTGAGGGACTGAGGGTCAGCTCAACTCTCAGCAGTAAGATGTTTTTGGACAAGGCGTTCAAATACCTACTCACGTATGGAACTTAGTATGTAGCACCAGTCTACCCCAGGAATTACTAGGAAATCGCTTGATTGAGCTTGGAGGCACTCGTCTTGTGTGCCGGGAGATTCCAGTTACCTCTCCCAACACTTGCGTCAAGGAGCGAGCCTAGGCCTTTTGGAAGCGAAAGGTAGCGGCAGGCAGGATGTTGGGTTACAGGCCATAAGCTCAACTCTCAGAAGTGTGTATGCATGGGTGGCAGATGTCTGCTACCCACTCGGACATGGGAGTTGGAACCTAGCTACACTCCTATTGAAGAAGGACTTTGGAAATCGCTGTATTCAACTCAGATACACGGGAGTTCAGGCCCAATGCTTACACATGCTTTTCCCACAAAATATCCCAGCCACTAACAGAAGGAGGTTAGCAGGTAAGTCTACAGTCAGGCAGGATGCGGGAGGGTCCTGCCCTGTCCTCAGCTCTCACAGGGAAGCATGCCTTGAAGCCAGCTCTCAACTAGCTGCATTCTTATGACAGTGTGAAGGTAGCAGTATTCTGAGTAAGGAGGTTCCCAGATTACCACTCTGCTGCACCTGGAGATACCCTCCAGGTCTGCATTGTTAACTTGCGTCTCAGAGGCCTCTGGCAAACGTCTCTGGTGAAGACGTGCGAAACTCACTCTGCAGGCAGTGTGGAACTGTGAGGGACTGAGGGTCAGCTCAACTCTCAGCAGTAAGATGTTTTTGGACAAGGCGTTCAAATACCTACTCACGTATGGAACTTAGTATGTAGCACCAGTCTACCCCAGGAATTACTGGGAAATCGCTGGATTGAGCTTGGAGGCACTAGTCTTGTTGCCGGGAGATTCCAGTTACCTCTCCCAACACTTCGGTGAAGCAGCGAGCCTAGGCCTTTTGGAAGCGAAAGCTAGCTGCAGGCAGGAGGTAGGGTTACAGGCCATAAGCTCAACTCTCAGAAGTGTGTATGCATGGGAGGCAGATGTCTTCTACCCACTCGTACATGCGAGTGGGAACCTACTACACTCTGATGAAAAAGGACTTTGGAAATTGCTGTATTCAACTCAGATACACGTGGGTTCAGGCACAACGATTCCACATGCTTTTCTCACAACCTTTCCCTGCCACTAACATGAGGACGTTAGCAGCTCCTTCTACAGTCAAGCAGGATGCGGGAGGGTTGTGCCCTGTCCTTAGCTCTCACAGGGAAGCATGTCTTGAAGCCAGCGGTCAACTAGCTGCATACTTATGGCAGGGTCAAGGTAGCAGTATTCTGAGACAGGAGGTTCCCAGATTACCACTCTACTGCACCTGGAGATACCCTCCAGGTCTGCATTGTTAACTTGCGTCTCAGAGGCCTCTGGCAAACGTCTCTGGTGAAGACGTGCGAAACTCACTCTGCAGGCAGTGTGGAACTGTGAGGGACTGAGGGTCAGCTCAACTCTCAGCAGTAAGATGTTTTTGGACAAGGCGTTCAAATACCTACTCACGTATGGAACTTAGTATGTAGCACCAGTCTACCCCAGGAATTACTAGGAAATCGCTTGATTGAGCTTGGAGGCACTCGTCTTGTGTGCCGGGAGATTCCAGTTACCTCTCCCAACACTTGCGTCAAGGAGCGAGCCTAGGCCTTTTGGAAGCGAAAGGTAGCGGCAGGCAGGATGTTGGGTTACAGGCCATAAGCTCAACTCTCAGAAGTGTGTATGCATGGGTGGCAGATGTCTGCTACCCACTCGGACATGGGAGTTGGAACCTAGCTACACTCCTATTGAAGAAGGACTTTGGAAATCGCTGTATTCAACTCAGATACACGGGAGTTCAGGCCCAATGCTTACACATGCTTTTCCCACAAACTATCCCAGCCACTAACAGAAGGAGGTTAGCAGGTAAGTCTACAGTCAGGCAGGATGCGGGAGGGTCCTGCCCTGTCCTCAGCTCTCACAGGGAAGCATGCCTTGAAGCCAGCTCTCAACTAGCTGCATTCTTATGACAGTGTGAAGGTAGCAGTATTCTGAGTAAGGAGGTTCCCAGATTACCACTCTGCTGCACCTGGAGATACCCTCCAGGTCTGCATTGTTAACTTGCGTCTCAGAGGCCTCTGGCAAACGTCTCTGGTGAAGACGTGCGAAACTCACTCTGCAGGCAGTGTGGAACTGTGAGGGACTGAGGGTCAGCTCAACTCTCAGCAGTAAGATGTTTTTGGACAAGGCGTTCAAATACCTACTCACGTATGGAACTTAGTATGTAGCACCAGTCTACCCCAGGAATTACTGGGAAATCGCTGGATTGAGCTTGGAGGCACTAGTCTTGTTGCCGGGAGATTCCAGTTACCTCTCCCAACACTTCGGTGAAGCAGCGAGCCTAGGCCTTTTGGAAGCGAAAGCTAGCTGCAGGCAGGAGGTAGGGTTACAGGCCATAAGCTCAACTCTCAGAAGTGTGTATGCATGGGAGGCAGATGTCTTCTACCCACTCGTACATGCGAGTGGGAACCTACTACACTCTGATGAAAAAGGACTTTGGAAATTGCTGTATTCAACTCAGATACACGTGGGTTCAGGCACAACGATTCCACATGCTTTTCTCACAACCTTTCCCTGCCACTAACATGAGGACGTTAGCAGCTCCTTCTACAGTCAAGCAGGATGCGGGAGGGTTGTGCCCTGTCCTTAGCTCTCACAGGGAAGCATGTCTTGAAGCCAGCGGTCAACTAGCTGCATAATTATGGCAGGGTCAAGGTAGCAGTATTCTGAGACAGGAGGTTCCCAGATTACCACTCTACTGCACCTGGAGATACCCTCCAGGTCTGCATTGTTAACTTGCGTCTCAGAGGCCTCTGGCAAACGTCTCTGGTGAAGACGTGCGAAACTCACTCTGCAGGCAGTGTGGAACTGTGAGGGACTGAGGGTCAGCTCAACTCTCAGCAGTAAGATGTTTTTGGACAAGGCGTTCAAATACCTACTCACGTATGGAACTTAGTATGTAGCACCAGTCTACCCCAGGAATTACTAGGAAATCGCTTGATTGAGCTTGAAGGCACTCGTCTTGTGTGCCGGGAGATTCCAGTTACCTCTCCCAACACTTGCGTCAAGCAGCGAGCCTAGGCCTTTTGGAAGCGAAAGGTAGCGGCAGGCAGGATGTTGGGTTACAGGCCATAAGCTCAACTCTCAGAAGTGTGTATGCATGGGTGGCAGATGTCTGCTACCCACTCGGACATGGGAGTTGGAACCTAGCTACACTCCTATTGAAGAAGGACTTTGGAAATCGCTGTATTCAACTCAGATACACGGGAGTTCAGGCCCAATGCTTACACATGCTTTTCCCACAAACTATCCCAGCCACTAACAGAAGGAGGTTAGCAGGTAAGTCTACAGTCAGGCAGGATGCGGGAGGGTCCTGCCCTGTCCTCAGCTCTCACAGGGAAGCATGCCTTGAAGCCAGCTCTCAACTAGCTGCATTCTTATGACAGTGTGAAGGTAGCAGTATTCTGAGTAAGGAGGTTCCCAGATTACCACTCTGCTGCACCTGGAGATACCCTCCAGGTCTGCATTGTTAACTTGCGTCTCAGAGGCCTCTGGCAAACGTCTCTGGTGAAGACGTGCGAAACTCACTCTGCAGGCAGTGTGGAACTGTGAGGGACTGAGGGTCAGCTCAACTCTCAGCAGTAAGATGTTTTTGGACAAGGCGTTCAAATACCTACTCACGTATGGAACTTAGTATGTAGCACCAGTCTACCCCAGGAATTACTGGGAAATCGCTGGATTGAGCTTGGAGGCACTAGTCTTGTTGCCGGGAGATTCCAGTTACCTCTCCCAACACTTCGGTGAAGCAGCGAGCCTAGGCCTTTTGGAAGCGAAAGCTAGCTGCAGGCAGGAGGTAGGGTTACAGGCCATAAGCTCAACTCTCAGAAGTGTGTATGCATGGGAGGCAGATGTCTTCTACCCACTCGTACATGCGAGTGGGAACCTACTACACTCTGATGAAAAAGGACTTTGGAAATTGCTGTATTCAACTCAGATACACGTGGGTTCAGGCACAACGATTCCACATGCTTTTCTCACAACCTTTCCCTGCCACTAACATGAGGACGTTAGCAGCTCCTTCTACAGTCAAGCAGGATGCGGGAGGGTTGTGCCCTGTCCTTAGCTCTCACAGGGAAGCATGTCTTGAAGCCAGCGGTCAACTAGCTGCATAATTATGGCAGGGTCAAGGTAGCAGTATTCTGAGACAGGAGGTTCCCAGATTACCACTCTACTGCACCTGGAGATACCCTCCAGGTCTGCATTGTTAACTTGCGTCTCAGAGGCCTCTGGCAAACGTCTCTGGTGAAGACGTGCGAAACTCACTCTGCAGGCAGTGTGGAACTGTGAGGGACTGAGGGTCAGCTCAACTCTCAGCAGTAAGATGTTTTTGGACAAGGCGTTCAAATACCTACTCACGTATGGAACTTAGTATGTAGCACCAGTCTACCCCAGGAATTACTAGGAAATCGCTTGATTGAGCTTGAAGGCACTCGTCTTGTGTGCCGGGAGATTCCAGTTACCTCTCCCAACACTTGCGTCAAGCAGCGAGCCTAGGCCTTTTGGAAGCGAAAGGTAGCGGCAGGCAGGATGTTGGGTTACAGGCCATAAGCTCAACTCTCAGAAGTGTGTATGCATGGGTGGCAGATGTCTGCTACCCACTCGGACATGGGAGTTGGAACCTAGCTACACTCCTATTGAAGAAGGACTTTGGAAATCGCTGTATTCAACTCAGATACACGGGAGTTCAGGCCCAATGCTTACACATGCTTTTCCCACAAACTATCCCAGCCACTAACAGAAGGAGGTTAGCAGGTAAGTCTACAGTCAGGCAGGATGCGGGAGGGTCCTGCCCTGTCCTCAGCTCTCACAGGGAAGCATGCCTTGAAGCCAGCTCTCAACTAGCTGCATTCTTATGACAGTGTGAAGGTAGCAGTATTCTGAGTAAGGCGGTTCCGAGATTACCACTCTACTGCACCTGGAGATACCCTCCAGGTCTGCATTGTTAACTTGCGTCTCAGAAGCCTGTGGCAAACGTCTCTGGTGAAGACCTGCGAAACTCACTCTGCAGGCAGTGTGGAACTGT
The DNA here is from genome assembly GCF_048164855.1 of Canis lupus baileyi. Taxonomy (NCBI): domain Eukaryota; kingdom Metazoa; phylum Chordata; class Mammalia; order Carnivora; family Canidae; genus Canis; species Canis lupus. The sequence continues at coordinate 458,479 of NW_027326457.1, read as the reverse complement.
GAGGGACTGAGGGTGAGCTCAACTCTCAGAAGTAAGATGCTTTTGGACAAGGCGTTCAGCTACATTCTCACGTATGGAACTTAGTATGTAGCACCTGTCTACCCCAGGAATTACTAGGCTATCGCTGGAATGAGCTTGGAGGCACTAGTCTTGTGTGCCGGGAGATTCCAATTACCTCTCCCAACACTTCCGTCAAACAGCGAGCCTAGGCCTTTTAGAAGTGAAAGGAACCAGCAGGCTGGATGGGGAGGTACAGGCCTTAAGCTCAACTCTCAGAAGTGTGTATGCAGGGGAGACAGATGTCTGCTACCCACTCTGACATGGGAGTTGGAAACTACCTACACTCTGATTGAAGAAGGCCATTGGAAATCGCTGTATTCAACTCAGATACACAGGAGTTCAGGCCCAATGCTTACACATGCTTTTCCCGCAACCTCTCTCAGCCACTAACATTAGGATGTTAGCAGCTGCGCCTACAGTCAGGCAGGATGCGGGTGGGTTCTGCCATGTCCTCAGCACTCCCAGGGAAGCATGCCTAGAAGCCAGCTCTCAACTAGCTGCATTCTTATGGCAGTGTGAGGGTAGCAGTATTCTGAGTCAGGAGGTTCCAAGATTACCACTCTACTGCACCTGGAGATACCCTCCAGGTCTGCATTGTTAACTTGCGTCTCAGAAGCCTGTGGCAAACGTCTCTGGTGAAGACTTGCGAAACTCACTCTGCAGGCAGTGTGGAACTGTGAGGGACTGAGGGTGAGCTCAACTCTCAGAAGTAAGATGTTTTTGGACAAGGCGTTCAACTACCTACTCACGTATGGAACTTAGTATGTAGCACCAGTCTACCCCAGGAATTACTAGGAAATCGCTTGATTGAGCTTGGAGGCACTCGTCTTGTGTGCCGGGAGATTCCAGTTACCTCTCCCAACACTTGCGTCAAGCAGCGAGCCTAGGCCTTTTGGAAGCGAAAGGTAGCGGCAGGCAGGATGTTGGGTTACAGGCCATAAGCTCAACTCTCAGAAGTGTGTATGCATGGGTGGCAGATGTCTGCTACCCACTCGGACATGGGAGTTGGAACCTAGCTACACTCCTATTGAAGAAGGACTTTGGAAATCGCTGTATTCAACTCAGATACACGGGAGTTCAGGCCCAATGCTTACACATGCTTTTCCCACAAACTATCCCAGCCACTAACAGAAGGAGGTTAGCAGGTAAGTCTACAGTCAGGCAGGATGCGGGAGGGTCCTGCCCTGTCCTCAGCTCTCACAGGGAAGCATGCCTTGAAGCCAGCTCTCAACTAGCTGCATTCTTATGACAGTGTGAAGGTAGCAGTATTCTGAGTAAGGCGGTTCCGAGATTACCACTCTACTGCACCTGGAGATACCCTCCAGGTCTGCATTGTTAACTTGCGTCTCAGAAGCCTGTGGCAAACGTCTCTGGTGAAGACCTGCGAAACTCACTCTGCAGGCAGTGTGGAACTGTGAGGGACTGAGGGTGAGCTCAACTCTCAGAAGTAAGATGCTTTTGGACAAGGCGTTCAGCTACATTCTCACGTATGGAACTTAGTATGTAGCACCTGTCTACCCCAGGAATTACTAGGCTATCGCTGGAATGAGCTTGGAGGCACTAGTCTTGTGTGCCGGGAGATTCCAATTACCTCTCCCAACACTTCCGTCAAACAGCGAGCCTAGGCCTTTTAGAAGTGAAAGGAACCAGCAGGCTGGATGGGGAGGTACAGGCCTTAAGCTCAACTCTCAGAAGTGTGTATGCAGGGGAGACAGATGTCTGCTACCCACTCTGACATGGGAGTTGGAAACTACCTACACTCTGATTGAAGAAGGCCATTGGAAATCGCTGTATTCAACTCAGATACACAGGAGTTCAGGCCCAATGCTTACACATGCTTTTCCCGCAACCTCTCTCAGCCACTAACATTAGGATGTTAGCAGCTGCGCCTACAGTCAGGCAGGATGTGGGTGGGTTCTGCCATGTCCTCAGCACTCCCAGGGAAGCATGCCTAGAAGCCAGCTCTCAACTAGCTGCATTCTTATGGCAGTGTGAGGGTAGCAGTATTCTGAGTCAGGAGGTTCCAAGATTACCACTCTACTGCACCTGGAGATACCCTCCAGGTCTGCATTGTTAACTTGCGTCTCAGAAGCCTGTGGCAAACGTCTCTGGTGAAGACTTGCGAAACTCACTCTGCAGGCAGTGTGGAACTGTGAGGGACTGAGGGTGAGCTCAACTCTCAGAAGTAAGATGTTTTTGGACAAGGCGTTCAACTACCTACTCACGTATGGAACTTAGTATGTAGCACCAGTCTACCCCAGGAATTACTAGGAAATCGCTTGATTGAGCTTGGAGGCACTCGTCTTGTGTGCCGGGAGATTCCAGTTACCTCTCCCAACACTTGCGTCAAGCAGCGAGCCTAGGCCTTTTGGAAGCGAAAGGTAGCGGCAGGCAGGATGTTGGGTTACAGGCCATAAGCTCAACTCTCAGAAGTGTGTATGCATGGGTGGCAGATGTCTGCTACCCACTCGGACATGGGAGTTGGAACCTAGCTACACTCCTATTGAAGAAGGACTTTGGAAATCGCTGTATTCAACTCAGATACACGGGAGTTCAGGCCCAATGCTTACACATGCTTTTCCCACAAACTATCCCAGCCACTAACAGAAGGAGGTTAGCAGGTAAGTCTACAGTCAGGCAGGATGCGGGAGGGTCCTGCCCTGTCCTCAGCTCTCACAGGGAAGCATGCCTTGAAGCCAGCTCTCAACTAGCTGCATTCTTATGACAGTGTGAAGGTAGCAGTATTCTGAGTAAGGCGGTTCCGAGATTACCACTCTACTGCACCTGGAGATACCCTCCAGGTCTGCATTGTTAACTTGCGTCTCAGAAGCCTGTGGCAAAGGTCTCTGGTGAAGACCTGCGAAACTCACTCTGCAGGCAGTGTGGAATTGTGAGGGACTGAGGGTGAGCTCAACTCTCAGAAGTAAGATGCTTTTGGACAAGGCGTTCAGCTACATTCTCACGTATGGAACTTAGTATGTAGCACCTGTCTACCCCAGGAATTACTAGGCTATCGCTGGAACGAGCTTGGAGGCACTAGTCTTGTGTGCCGGGAGATTCCAATTACCTCTCCCAACACTTCCGTCAAACAGCGAGCCTAGGCCTTTTAGAAGTGAAAGGAACCAGCAGGCTGGATGGGGAGGTACAGGCCTTAAGCTCAACTCTCAGAAGTGTGTATGCAGGGGAGACAGATGTCTGCTACCCACTCTGACATGGGAGTTGGAAACTACCTACACTCTGATTGAAGAAGGCCATTGGAAATCGCTGTATTCAACTCAGATACACAGGAGTTCAGGCCCAATGCTTACACATGCTTTTCCCGCAACCTCTCTCAGCCACTAACATTAGGATGTTAGCAGCTGCGCCTACAGTCAGGCAGGATGCGGTGGGTTCTGCCATGTCCTCAGCACTCCCAGGGAAGCATGCCTAGAAGCCAGCTCTCAACTAGCTGCATTCTTATGGCAGTGTGAGGGTAGCAGTATTCTGAGTCAGGAGGTTCCAAGATTACCACTCTCCTGCACCTGGAGATACCCTCCAGGTCTGCATTGTTAACTTGCGTCTCAGAAGCCTGTGGCAAACGTCTCTGGTGAAGACCTGCGAAACTCACTCTGCAGGCAGTGTGGAACTGTGAGGGACTGAGGGTGAGCTCAACTCTCAGAAGTAAGAAGCTTTTGGACAAGGCGTTCAGCTACCTTCTCACGTATGGAACTTAGTATGTAGCACCAGTCTACCACACGAATTACTAGGCAATCGCTGGAATGAGTTTGGAGGCCCTTGTCTTGTGTGCCGGGAGATTCCAATTACCTCTCCCAACACTTCCGTCAAACAGCGAGCCTAGGCCTTTTAGAAGTGAAAGGAACCAGCAGGCTGGATGGGGAGGTACAGGCCTTAAGCTCAACTCTCAGAAGTGTGTATGCAGGGGAGACAGATGTCTGCTACCCACTCTGACATGGGAGTTGGAAACTAGCTACACAATGATTGAAGAAGGCCATTGGAAATCGCTGTATTCAACTCAGATACACAGGAGTTCAGGCCCAATGCTTACACATGCTTTTCCCGCAACCTCTCTCAGCCACTAACATTAGGATGTTAGCAGCTGCGCCTACAGTCAGGCAGGATGCGGGTGGGTTCTGCCCTGTCCTCAGCACTCCCAGGGAAGCATGCCTAGAAGCCAGCTCTCAACTAGCTGCATTCTTATGGCAGTGTGAAGGTAGCAGTATTCTGAGTAAGGAGGTTCCGAGATTACCACTCTACTGCACCTGGAGATACCCTCCAGGTCTGCATTGTTAACTTGCGTCTCAGAAGCCTCTGGCAAACGTCTCTGGTGAAGACGTCCGAAACTCACTCTGCAGGCAGTGTGGAACTGTGAGGGACTGAGGGTGAGCTCAACTCTCAGAAGTAAGATGTTTTTGGACAAGGCGTTCAACTACCTACTCACGTATGGAACTTAGTATGTAGCACCAGTCTACCCCAGGAATTACTAGGAAATCGCTTGATTGAGCTTGGAGGCACTCGTCTTGTGTGCCGGGAGATTCCAGTTACCTCTCCCAACACTTGCGTCAAGCAGCGAGCCTAGGCCTTTTGGAAGCGAAAGGTAGCGGCAGGCAGGATGTTGGGTTACAGGCCATAAGCTCAACTCTCAGAAGTGTGTATGCATGGGTGGCAGATGTCTGCTACCCACTCGGTCATGGGAGTTGGAACCTAGCTACACTCCTATTGAAGAAGGACTTTGGAAATCGCTGTATTCAACTCAGATACACGGGAGTTCAGGCCCAATGCTTACACATGCTTTTCCCACAAACTATCCCAGCCACTAACAGAAGGAGGTTAGCAGGTAAGTCTACAGTCAGGCAGGATGCGGGAGGGTCCTGCCCTGTCCTCAGCTCTCACAGGGAAGCATGCCTTGAAGCCAGCTCTCAACTAGCTGCATTCTTATGACAGTGTGAAGGTAGCAGTATTCTGAGTAAGGAGGTTCCCAGATTACCACTCTACTGCACCTGGAGATACCCTCCAGGTCTGCATTGTTAACTTGCGTCTCAGAGGCCTCTGGCAAACGTCTCTGGTGAAGACGTGCGAAACTCACTCTGCAGGCAGTGTGGAACTGTGAGGGACTGAGGGTCAGCTCAACTCTCAGCAGTAAGATGTTTTTGGACAAGGCGTTCAAATACCTACTCACGTATGGAACTTAGTATGTAGCACCAGTCTACCCCAGGAATTACTGGGAAATCGCTGGATTGAGCTTGGAGGCACTAGTCTTGTTGCCGGGAGATTCCAGTTACCTCTCCCAACACTTCGGTGAAGCAGCGAGCCTAGGCCTTTTGGAAGCGAAAGCTAGCTGCAGGCAGGAGGTAGGGTTACAGGCCATAAGCTCAACTCTCAGAAGTGTGTATGCATGGGAGGCAGATGTCTTCTACCCACTCGTACATGCGAGTGGGAACCTACTACACTCTGATGAAAAAGGACTTTGGAAATTGCTGTATTCAACTCAGATACACGTGGGTTCAGGCACAATGATTCCACATGCTTTTCTCACAACCTTTCCCTGCCACTAACATGAGGACGTTAGCAGCTCCTTCTACAGTCAAGCAGGATGCGGGAGGGTTGTGCCCTGTCCTTAGCTCTCACAGGGAAGCATGTCTTGAAGCCAGCGGTCAACTAGCTGCATACTTATGGCAGGGTCAAGGTAGCAGTATTCTGAGACAGGAGGTTCCCAGATTACCACTCTACTGCACCTGGAGATACCCTCCAGGTCTGCATTGTTAACTTGCGTCTCAGAGGCCTCTGGCAAACGTCTCTGGTGAAGACGTGCGAAACTCACTCTGCAGGCAGTGTGGAACTGTGAGGGACTGAGGGTCAGCTCAACTCTCAGCAGTAAGATGTTTTTGGACAAGGCGTTCAAATACCTACTCACGTATGGAACTTAGTATGTAGCACCTGTCTACCCCAGGAATTACTAGGAAATCGCTTGATTGAGCTTGGAGGCACTCGTCTTGTGTGCCGGGAGATTCCAGTTACCTCTCCCAACACTTGCGTCAAGCAGCGAGCCTAGGCCTTTTGGAAGCGAAAGGTAGCGGCAGGCAGGATGTTGGGTTACAGGCCATAAGCTCAACTCTCAGAAGTGTGTATGCATGGGTGGCAGATGTCTGCTACCCACTCGGACATGGGAGTTGGAACCTAGCTACACTCCTATTGAAGAAGGACTTTGGAAATCGCTGTATTCAACTCAGATACACGGGAGTTCAGGCCCAATGCTTACACATGCTTTTCCCACAAACTATCCCAGCCACTAACAGAAGGAGGTTAGCAGGTAAGTCTACAGTCAGGCAGGATGCGGGAGGGTCCTGCCCTGTCCTCAGCTCTCACAGGGAAGCATGCCTAGAAGCCAGCTCTCAACTAGCTGCATTCTTATGACAGTGTGAAGGTAGCAGTATTCTGAGTAAGGCGGTTCCGAGATTACCACTCTACTGCACCTGGAGATACCCTCCAGGTCTGCATTGTTAACTTGCGTCTCAGAAGCCTGTGGCAAACGTCTCTGGTGAAGACCTGCGAAACTCACTCTGCAGGCAGTGTGGAACTGTGAGGGACTGAGGGTGAGCTCAACTCTCAGAAGTAAGATGCTTTTGGACAAGGCGTTCAGCTACATTCTCACGTATGGAACTTAGTATGTAGCACCTGTCTACCCCAGGAATTACTAGGCTATCGCTGGAACGAGCTTGGAGGCACTAGTCTTGTGTGCCGGGAGATTCCAATTACCTCTCCCAACACTTCCGTCAAACAGCGAGCCTAGTCCTTTTAGAAGTGAAAGGAACCAGCAGGCTGGATGGGGAGGTACAGGCCTTAAGCTCAACACTCAGAAGTGTGTATGCAGGGGAGACAGATGTCTGCTACCCACTCTGACATGGGAGTTGGAAACTACCTACACTCTGATTGAAGAAGGCCATTGGAAATCGCTGTATTCAACTCAGATACACAGGAGCTCAGGCCCAATGCTTACACATGCTTTTCCCGCAACCTCTCTCAGCCACTAACATTAGGAGGTTAGCAGCTGCGCCTACAGTCAGGCAGGATGCGGGTGGGTTCTGCCATGTCCTCAGCACTCCCAGGGAAGCATGCCTAGAAGCCAGCTCTCAACTAGCTGCATTCTTATGGCAGTGTGAAGGTAGCAGTATTCTGAGTCAGGAGGTTCCAAGATTACCACTCTACTGCACCTGGAGATACCCTCCAGGTCTGCATTGTTAACTTGCGTCTCAGAAGCCTGTGGCAAACGTCTCTGGTGAAGACCTGCGAAACTCACTCTGCAGGCAGTGTGGAACTGTGAGGGACTGAGGGTGAGCTCAACTCTCAGAAGTAAGAAGCTTTTGGACAAGGCGTTCAGCTACCTTCTCACGTATGGAACTTAGTATGTAGCACCAGTCTACCACGAATTACTAGGCAATCGCTGGAATGAGCTTGGAGGCCCTAGTCTTGTGTGCCGGGAGATTCCAATTACCTCTCCCAACACTTCCGTCAAACAGCGAGCCTAGGCCTTTTAGAAGTGAAAGGAACCAGCAGGCTGGATGGGGAGGTACAGGCCTTAAGCTCAACTCTCAGAAGTGTGTATGCAGGGGAGACAGATGTCTGCTACCCACTCTGACATGGGAGTTGGAAACTACCTACACTCTGATTGAAGAAGGCCATTGGAAATCGCTGTATTCAACTCAGATACACAGGAGTTCAGGCCCAATGCTTACACATGCTTTTCCCGCAACCTCTCTCAGCCACTAACATTAGGATGTTAGCAGCTGCGCCTACAGTCAGGCAGGATGCGGGTGGGTTCTGCCCTGTCCTCAGCACTCCCAGGGAAGCATGCCTAGAAGCCAGCTCTCAACTAGCTGCATTCTTATGGCAGTGTGAAGGTAGCAGTATTCTGAGTAAGGAGGTTCCGAGATTACCACTCTACTGCACCTGGAGATACCCTCCAGGTCTGCATTGTTAACTTGCGTCTCAGAAGCCTCTGGCAAACGTCTCTGGTGAAGACGTCCGAAACTCACTCTGCAGGCAGTGTGGAACTGTGAGGGACTGAGGGTGAGCTCAACTCTCAGAAGTAAGATGTTTTTGGACAAGGCGTTCAACTACCTACTCACGTATGGAACTTAGTATGTAGCACCAGTCTACCCCAGGAATTACTGGGAAATCGCTGGATTGAGCTTGGAGGCACTAGTCTTGTTGCCGGGAGATTCCAGTTACCTCTCCCAACACTTCGGTGAAGGAGCGAGCCTAGGCCTTTTGGAAGCGAAAGCTAGCTGCAGGCAGGAGGTAGGGTTACAGGCCATAGCTCAACTCTCAGAAGTGTGTATGCATGGGAGGCAGATGTCTTCTACCCACTCGTACATGCGAGTGGGAACCTACTACACTCTGATGAAAAAGGACTTTGGAAATTGCTGTATTCAACTCAGATACACGTGGGTTCAGGCACAACGATTCCACATGCTTTTCTCACAACCTTTCCCTGCCACTAACATGAGGACGTTAGCAGCTCCTTCTACAGTCAAGCAGGATGCGGGAGGGTTGTGCCCTGTCCTTAGCTCTCACAGGGAAGCATGTCTTGAAGCCAGCGGTCAACTAGCTGCATACTTATGGCAGGGTCAAGGTAGCAGTATTCTGAGACAGGAGGTTCCCAGATTACCACTCTACTGCACCTGGAGATACCCTCCAGGTCTGCATTGTTAACTTGCGTCTCAGAGGCCTCTGGCAAACGTCTCTGGTGAAGACGTGCGAAACTCACTCTGCAGGCAGTGTTGAACTGTGAGGGACTGAGGGTCAGCTCAACTCTCAGCAGTAAGATGTTTTTGGACAAGGCGTTCAAATACCTACTCACGTATGGAACTTAGTATGTAGCACCTGTCTACCCCAGGAATTACTAGGAAATCGCTTGATTGAGCTTGGAGGCACTCGTCTTGTGTGCCGGGAGATTCCAGTTACCTCTCCCAACACTTGCGTCAAGCAGCGAGCCTAGGCCTTTTGGAAGCGAAAGGTAGCGGCAGGCAGGATGTTGGGTTACAGGCCATAAGCTCAACTCTCAGAAGTGTGTATGCATGGGTGGCAGATGTCTGCTACCCACTCGGACATGGGAGTTGGAACCTAGCTACACTCCTATTGAAGAAGGACTTTGGAAATCGCTGTATTCAACTCAGATACACGGGAGTTCAGGCCCAATGCTTACACATGCTTTTCCCACAAACTATCCCAGCCACTAACAGAAGGAGGTTAGCAGGTAAGTCTACAGTCAGGCAGGATGCGGGAGGGTCCTGCCCTGTCCTCAGCTCTCACAGGGAAGCATGCCTAGAAGCCAGCTCTCAACTAGCTGCATTCTTATGACAGTGTGAAGGTAGCAGTATTCTGAGTAAGGCGGTTCCGAGATTACCACTCTACTGCACCTGGAGATACCCTCCAGGTCTGCATTGTTAACTTGCGTCTCAGAAGCCTGTGGCAAACGTCTCTGGTGAAGACCTGCGAAACTCACTCTGCAGGCAGTGTGGAACTGTGAGGGACTGAGGGTGAGCTCAACTCTCAGAAGTAAGATGCTTTTGGACAAGGCGTTCAGCTACATTCTCACGTATGGAACTTAGTATGTAGCACCTGTCTACCCCAGGAATTACTAGGCTATCGCTGGAACGAGCTTGGAGGCACTAGTCTTGTGTGCCGGGAGATTCCAATTACCTCTCCCAACACTTCCGTCAAACAGCGAGCCTAGGCCTTTTAGAAGTGAAAGGAACCAGCAGGCTGGATGGGGAGGTACAGGCCTTAAGCTCAACTCTCAGAAGTGTGTATGCAGGGGAGACAGATGTCTGCTACCCACTCTGACATGGGAGTTGGAAACTACCTACACTCTGATTGAAGAAGGCCATTGGAAATCGCTGTATTCAACTCAGATACACAGGAGTTCAGGCCCAATGCTTACACATGCTTTTCCCGCAACCTCTCTCAGCCACTAACATTAGGATGTTAGCAGCTGCGCCTACAGTCAGGCAGGATGCGGGTGGGTTCTGCCATGTCCTCAGCACTCCCAGGGAAGCATGCCTAGAAGCCAGCTCTCAACTAGCTGCATTCTTATGGCAGTGTGAGGGTAGCAGTATTCTGAGTCAGGAGGTTCCAAGATTACCACTCTACTGCACCTGGAGATACCCTCCAGGTCTGCATTGTTAACTTGCGTCTCAGAAGCCTGTGGCAAACGTCTCTGGTGAAGACTTGCGAAACTCACTCTGCAGGCAGTGTGGAACTGTGAGGGACTGAGGGTGAGCTCAACTCTCAGAAGTAAGATGTTTTTGGACAAGGCGTTCAACTACCTACTCACGTATGGAACTTAGTATGTAGCACCAGTCTACCCCAGGAATTACTAGGAAATCGCTTGATTGAGCTTGGAGGCACTCGTCTTGTGTGCCGGGAGATTCCAGTTACCTCTCCCAACACTTGCGTCAAGCAGCGAGCCTAGGCCTTTGGAAGCGAAAGGTAGCGGCAGGCAGGATGTTGGGTTACAGGCCATAAGCTCAACTCTCAGAAGTGTGTATGCATGGGTGGCAGATGTCTGCTACCCACTCGGACATGGGAGTTGGAACCTAGCTACACTCCTATTGAAGAAGGACTTTGGAAATCGCTGTATTCAACTCAGATACACGGGAGTTCAGGCCCAATGCTTACACATGCTTTTCCCACAAACTATCCCAGCCACTAACAGAAGGAGGTTAGCAGGTAAGTCTACAGTCAGGCAGGATGCGGGAGGGTCCTGCCCTGTCCTCAGCTCTCACAGGGAAGCATGCCTTGAAGCCAGCTCTCAACTAGCTGCATTCTTATGACAGTGTGAAGGTAGCAGTATTCTGAGTAAGGCGGTTCCGAGATTACCACTCTACTGCACCTGGAGATACCCTCCAGGTCTGCATTGTTAACTTGCGTCTCAGAAGCCTGTGGCAAACGTCTCTGGTGAAGACCTGCGAAACTCACTCTGCAGGCAGTGTGGAACTGTGAGGGACTGAGGGTGAGCTCAACTCTCAGAAGTAAGATGCTTTTGGACAAGGCGTTCAGCTACATTCTCACGTATGGAACTTAGTATGTAGCACCTGTCTACCCCAGGAATTACTAGGCTATCGCTGGAACGAGCTTGGAGGCACTAGTCTTGTGTGCCGGGAGATTCCAATTACCTCTCCCAACACTTCCGTCAAACAGCGAGCCTAGGCCTTTTAGAAGTGAAAGGAACCAGCAGGCTGGATGGGGAGGTACAGGCCTTAAGCTCAACTCTCAGAAGTGTGTATGCAGGGGAGACAGATGTCTGCTACCCACTCTGACATGGGAGTTGGAAACTACCTACACTCTGATTGAAGAAGGCCATTGGAAATCGCTGTATTCAACTCAGATACACAGGAGTTCAGACCCAATGCTTACACATGCTTTTCCCGCAACCTCTCTCAGCCACTAATATTAGGATGTTAGCAGCTGCGCCTACAGTCAGGCAGGATGCGGGTGGGTTCTGCCATGTCCTCAGCACTCCCAGGGAAGCATGCCTAGAAGCCAGCTCTCAACTAGCTGCATTCTTATGGCAGTGTGAAGGTAGCAGTATTCTGAGTCAGGAGGTTCCAAGATTACCACTCTACTGCACCTGGAGATACCCTCCAGGTCTGCATTGTTAACTTTCGTCTCAGAAGCCTGTGGCAAACGTCTCTGGTGAAGACTTGCGAAACTCACTCTGCAGGCACTGTGGAACTGTGAGGGACTGAGGGTCAGCTCAACTCTCAGAAGTAAGATGTTTTTGGACAAGGCGTTCAACTACCTACTCACGTATGGAACTTAGTATGTAGCACCAGTCTACCCCAGGAATTACTAGGAAATCGCTTGATTGAGCTTGGAGGCACTCGTCTTGTGTGCCGGTAGATTCCAGTTACCTCTCCCAACACTTGCGTCAAGCAGCGAGCCTAGGCCTTTTGGAAGCGAAAGGTAGCGGCAGGCAGGATGTTGGGTTACAGGCCATAAGCTCAACTCTCAGAAGTGTGTATGCATGGGTGGCAGATGTCTGCTACCCACTCGGACATGGGAGTTGGAACCTAGCTACACTCCTATTGAAGAAGGACTTTGGAAATCGCTGTATTCAACTCAGATACACGGGAGTTCAGGCCCAATGCTTACACATGCTTTTCCCACAAACTATCCCAGCCACTAACAGAAGGAGGTTAGCAGGTAAGTCTACAGTCAGGCAGGATGCGGGAGGGTCCTGCCCTGTCCTCAGCTCTCACAGGGAAGCATGCCTTGAAGCCAGCTCTCAACTAGCTGCATTCTTATGACAGTGTGAAGGTAGCAGTATTCTGAGTAAGGCGGTTCCGAGATTACCACTCTACTGCACCTGGAGATACCCTCCAGGTCTGCATTGTTAACTTGCGTCTCAGAAGCCTGTGGCAAACGTCTCTGGTGAAGACCTGCGAAACTCACTCTGCAGGCAGTGTGGAACTGTGAGGGACTGAGGGTGAGCTCAACTCTCAGAAGTAAGATGCTTTTGGACAAGGCGTTCAGCTACATTCTCACGTATGGAACTTAGTATGTAGCACCTGTCTACCCCAGGAATTACTAGGCTATCGCTGGAACGAGCTTGGAGGCACTAGTCTTGTGTGCCGGGAGATTCCAATTACCTCTCCCAACAATTCCGTCAAACAGCGAGCCTAGGGCTTTTAGAAGTGAAAGGAACCAGCAGGCTGGATGGGGAGGTACAGGCCTTAAGCTCAACTCTCAGAAGTGTGTATGCAGGGGAGACAGATGTCTGCTACCCACTCTGACATGGGAGTTGGAAACTACCTACACTCTGATTGAAGAAGGCCATTGGAAATCGCTGTATTCAACTCAGATACACAGGAGTTCAGGCCCAATGCTTACACATGCTTTTCCCGCAACCTCTCTCAGCCACTAACATTAGGATGTTAGCAGCTGCGCCTACAGTCAGGCAGGATGCGGGTGGGTTCTGCCATGTCCTCAGCACTCCCAGGGAAGCAAGCCTAGAAGCCAGCTCTCAACTAGCTGCATTCTTATGGCAGTGTGAAGGTAGCAGTATTCTGAGTCAGGAGGTTCCAAGATTACCACTCTACTGCACCTGGAGATACCCTCCAGGTCTGCATTGTTAACTTGCGTCTCAGAAGCCTGTGGCAAACGTCTCTGGTGAAGACCTGCGAAACTCACTCTGCAGGCAGTGTGGAACTGTGAGGGACTGAGGGTGAGCTCAACTCTCAGAAGTAAGATGCTTTTGGACAAGGCGTTCAGCTACCTTCTCACGTATGGAACTTAGTATGTAGCAGCAGTCTACCACACGAATTACTAGGCAATCGCTGGAATGAGCTTGGAGTCCCTAGTCTTGTGTGCCGGGAGATTCCAATTACCTCTCCCAACACTTCCGTCAAACAGCGAGCCTAGGCCTTTTAGAAGTGAAAGGAACCAGCAGGCTGGATGGGGAGGTACAGGCCTTAAGCTCAACTCTCAGAAGTGTGTATGCAGGGGAGACAGATGTCTGCTACCCACTCTGACATGGGAGTTGGAAACTACCTACACTCTGATTGAAGAAGGCCATTGGAAATCGCTGTATTCAACTCAGATACACAGGAGTTCAGGCCCAATGCTTACACATGCTTTTCCCGCAACCTCTCTCAGCCACTAACATTAGGATGTTAGCAGCTGCGCCTACAGTCAGGCAGGATGCGGGTGGGTTCTGCCCTGTCCTCAGCACTCCCAGGGAAGCATGCCTAGAAGCCAGCTCTCAACTAGCTGCATTCTTATGGCAGTGTGAAGGTAGCAGTATTCTGAGTAAGGAGGTTCCCAGATTACCACTCTACTGCACCTGGAGATACCCTCCAGGTCTGCATTGTTAACTTGCGTCTCAGAAGCCTGTGGCAAACGTCTCTGGTGAAGACTTGCGAAACTCACTCTGCAGGCAGTGTGGAACTGTGAGGGACTGAGGGTGAGCTCAACTCTCAGAAGTAAGATGTTTTTGGACAAGGCGTTCAACTACCTACTCACGTATGGAACTTAGTATGTAGTACCAGTCTACCCCAGGAATTACTAGGAAATCGCTTGATTGAGCTTGGAGGCACTCGTCTTGTGTGCCGGGAGATTCCAGTTACCTCTCCCAACACTTGCGTCAAGCAGCGAGCCTAGGCCTTTTGGAAGCGAAAGGTAGCGGCAGGCAGGATGTTGGGTTACAGGCCATAAGCTCAACTCTCAGAAGTGTGTATGCATGGGTGGCAGATGTCTGCAACCCACTCGGACATGGGAGTTGGAACCTAGCTACACTCCTATTGAAGAAGGACTTTGGAAATCGCTGTATTCAACTCAGATACACGGGAGTTCAGGCCCAATGCTTACACATGCTTTTCCCACAAACTATCCCAGCCACTAACAGAAGGAGGTTAGCAGGTAAGTCTACAGTCAGGCAGGATGCGGGAGGGTCCTGCCCTGTCCTCAGCTCTCACAGGGAAGCATGCCTTGAAGCCAGCTCTCAACTAGCTGCATTCTTATGACAGTGTGAAGGTAGCAGTATTCTGAGTAAGGAGGTTCCCAGATTACCACTCTGCTGCACCTGGAGATACCCTCCAGGTCTGCATTGTTAACTTGCGTCTCAGAGGCCTCTGGCAAACGTCTCTGGTGAAGACGTGCGAAACTCACTCTGCAGGCAGTGTGGAACTGTGAGGGACTGAGGGTCAGCTCAACTCTCAGCAGTAAGATGTTTTTGGACAAGGCGTTCAAATACCTACTCACGTATGGAACTTAGTATGTAGCACCAGTCTACCCCAGGAATTACTGGGAAATCGCTGGATTGAGCTTGGAGGCACTAGTCTTGTTGCCGGGAGATTCCAGTTACCTCTCCCAACACTTCGGTGAAGCAGCGAGCCTAGGCCTTTTGGAAGCGAAAGCTAGCTGCAGGCAGGAGGTAGGGTTACAGGCCATAAGCTCAACTCTCAGAAGTGTGTATGCATGGGAGGCAGATGTCTTCTACCCACTCGTACATGCGAGTGGGAACCTACTACACTCTGATGAAAAAGGACTTTGGAAATTGCTGTATTCAACTCAGATACACGTGGGTTCAGGCACAACGATTCCACATGCTTTTCTCACAACCTTTCCCTGCCACTAACATGAGGACGTTAGCAGCTCCTTCTACAGTCAAGCAGGATGCGGGAGGGTTGTGCCCTGTCCTTAGCTCTCACAGGGAAGCATGTCTTGAAGCCAGCGGTCAACTAGCTGCATACTTATGGCAGGGTCAAGGTAGCAGTATTCTGAGACAGGAGGTTCCCAGATTACCACTCTACTGCACCTGGAGATACCCTCCAGGTCTGCATTGTTAACTTGCGTCTCAGAGGCCTCTGGCAAACGTCTCTGGTGAAGACGTGCGAAACTCACTCTGCAGGCAGTGTGGAACTGTGAGGGACTGAGGGTCAGCTCAACTCTCAGCAGTAAGATGTTTTTGGACAAGGCGTTCAAATACCTACTCACGTATGGAACTTAGTATGTAGCACCTGTCTACCCCAGGAATTACTAGGAAATCGCTTGATTGAGCTTGGAGGCACTCGTCTTGTGTGCCGGGAGATTCCAGTTACCTCTCCCAACACTTGCGTCAAGCAGCGAGCCTAGGCCTTTTGGAAGCGAAAGGTAGCGGCAGGCAGGATGTTGGGTTACAGGCCATAAGCTCAACTCTCAGAAGTGTGTATGCATGGGTGGCAGATGTCTGCTACCCACTCGGACATGGGAGTTGGAACCTAGCTACACTCCTATTGAAGAAGGACTTTGGAAATCGCTGTATTCAACTCAGATACACGGGAGTTCAGGCCCAATGCTTACACATGCTTTTCCCACAAACTATCCCAGCCACTAACAGAAGGAGGTTAGCAGGTAAGTCTACAGTCAGGCAGGATGCGGGAGGGTCCTGCCCTGTCCTCAGCTCTCACAGGGAAGCATGCCTAGAAGCCAGCTCTCAACTAGCTGCATTCTTATGACAGTGTGAAGGTAGCAGTATTCTGAGTAAGGCGGTTCCGAGATTACCAGTCTACTGCACCTGGAGATACCCTCCAGGTCTGCATTGTTAACTTGCGTCTCAGAAGCCTGTGGCAAACGTCTCTGGTGAAGACCTGCGAAACTCACTCTGCAGGCAGTGTGGAACTGTGAGGGACTGAGGGTGAGCTCAACTCTCAGAAGTAAGATGCTTTTGGACAAGGCGTTCAGCTACATTCTCACGTATGGAACTTAGTATGTAGCACCTGTCTACCCCAGGAATTACTAGGCTATCGCTGGAACGAGCTTGGAGGCACTAGTCTTGTGTGCCGGGAGATTCCAATTACCTCTCCCAACACTTCCGTCAAACAGCGAGCCTAGGCCTTTTAGAAGTGAAAGGAACCAGCAGGCTGGATGGGGAGGTACAGGCCTTAAGCTCAACTCTCAGAAGTGTGTATGCAGGGGAGACAGATGTCTGCTACCCACTCTGACATGGGAGTTGGAAACTACCTACACTCTGATTGAAGAAGGCCATTGGAAATCGCTGTATTCAACTCAGATACACAGGAGTTCAGGCCCAATGCTTACACATGCTTTTCCCGCAACCTCTCTCAGCCACTAACATTAGGATGTTAGCAGCTGCGCCTACAGTCAGGCAGGATGCGGGTGGGTTCTGCCATGTCCTCAGCACTCCCAGGGAAGCATGCCTAGAAGCCAGCTCTCAACTAGCTGCATTCTTATGGCAGTGTGAGGGTAGCAGTATTCTGAGTCAGGAGGTTCCAAGATTACCACTCTACTGCACCTGGAGATACCCTCCAGGTCTGCATTGTTAACTTGCGTCTCAGAAGCCTGTGGCAAACGTCTCTGGTGAAGACTTGCGAAACTCACTCTGCAGGCAGTGTGGAACTGTGAGGGACTGAGGGTGAGCTCAACTCTCAGAAGTAAGATGTTTTTGGACAAGGCGTTCAACTACCTACTCACGTATGGAACTTAGTATGTAGCACCAGTCTACCCCAGGAATTACTAGGAAATCGCTTGATTGAGCTTGGAGGCACTCGTCTTGTGTGCCGGGAGATTCCAGTTACCTCTCCCAACACTTGCGTCAAGCAGCGAGCCTAGGCCTTTGGAAGCGAAAGGTAGCGGCAGGCAGGATGTTGGGTTACAGGCCATAAGCTCAACTCTCAGAAGTGTGTATGCATGGGTGGCAGATGTCTGCTACCCACTCGGACATGGGAGTTGGAACCTAGCTACACTCCTATTGAAGAAGGACTTTGGAAATCGCTGTATTCAACTCAGATACACGGGAGTTCAGGCCCAATGCTTACACATGCTTTTCCCACAAACTATCCCAGCCACTAACAGAAGGAGGTTAGCAGGTAAGTCTACAGTCAGGCAGGATGCGGGAGGGTCCTGCCCTGTCCTCAGCTCTCACAGGGAAGCATGCCTTGAAGCCAGCTCTCAACTAGCTGCATTCTTATGACAGTGTGAAGGTAGCAGTATTCTGAGTAAGGCGGTTCTGAGATTACCACTCTACTGCACCTGGAGATACCCTCCAGGTCTGCATTGTTAACTTGCGTCTCAGAAGCCTGTGGCAAACGTCTCTGGTGAAGACCTGCGAAACTCACTCTGCAGGCAGTGTGGAACTGTGAGGGACTGAGGGTGAGCTCAACTCTCAGAAGTAAGATGCTTTTGGACAAGGCGTTCAGCTACATTCTCACGTATGGAACTTAGTATGTAGCACCTGTCTACCCCAGGAATTACTAGGCTATCGCTGGAACGAGCTTGGAGGCACTAGTCTTGTGTGCCGGGAGATTCCAATTACCTCTCCCAACAATTCCGTCAAACAGCGAGCCTAGGGCTTTTAGAAGTGAAAGGAACCAGCAGGCTGGATGGGGAGGTACAGGCCTTAAGCTCAACTCTCAGAAGTGTGTATGCAGGGGAGACAGATGTCTGCTACCCACTCTGACATGGGAGTTGGAAACTACCTACACTCTGATTGAAGAAGGCCATTGGAAATCGCTGTATTCAACTCAGATACACAGGAGTTCAGGCCCAATGCTTACACATGCTTTTCCCGCAACCTCTCTCAGCCACTAACATTAGGATGTTAGCAGCTGCGCCTACAGTCAGGCAGGATGCGGGTGGGTTCTGCCATGTCCTCAGCACTCCCAGGGAAGCAAGCCTAGAAGCCAGCTCTCAACTAGCTGCATTCTTATGGCAGTGTGAAGGTAGCAGTATTCTGAGTCAGGAGGTTCCAAGATTACCACTCTACTGCACCTGGAGATACCCTCCAGGTCTGCATTGTTAACTTGCGTCTCAGAAGCCTGTGGCAAACGTCTCTGGTGAAGACCTGCGAAACTCACTCTGCAGGCAGTGTGGAACTGTGAGGGACTGAGGGTGAGCTCAACTCTCAGAAGTAAGATGCTTTTGGACAAGGCGTTCAGCTACCTTCTCACGTATGGAACTTAGTATGTAGCAGCAGTCTACCACACGAATTACTAGGCAATCGCTGGAATGAGCTTGGAGTCCCTAGTCTTGTGTGCCGGGAGATTCCAATTACCTCTCCCAACACTTCCGTCAAACAGCGAGCCTAGGCCTTTTAGAAGTGAAAGGAACCAGCAGGCTGGATGGGGAGGTACAGGCCTTAAGCTCAACTCTCAGAAGTGTGTATGCAGGGGAGACAGATGTCTGCTACCCACTCTGACATGGGAGTTGGAAACTACCTACACTCTGATTGAAGAAGGCCATTGGAAATCGCTGTATTCAACTCAGATACACAGGAGTTCAGGCCCAATGCTTACACATGCTTTTCCCGCAACCTCTCTCAGCCACTAACATTAGGATGTTAGCAGCTGCGCCTACAGTCAGGCAGGATGCGGGTGGGTTCTGCCCTGTCCTCAGCACTCCCAGGGAAGCATGCCTAGAAGCCAGCTCTCAACTAGCTGCATTCTTATGGCAGTGTGAAGGTATCAGTATTCTGAGTAAGGAGGTTCCCAGATTACCACTCTACTGCACCTGGAGATACCCTCCAGGTCTGCATTGTTAACTTGCGTCTCAGAAGCCTGTGGCAAACGTCTCTGGTGAAGACTTGCGAAACTCACTCTGCAGGCAGTGTGGAACTGTGAGGGACTGAGGGTGAGCTCAACTCTCAGAAGTAAGATGTTTTTGGACAAGGCGTTCAACTACCTACTCACGTATGGAACTTAGTATGTAGTACCAGTCTACCCCAGGAATTACTAGGAAATCGCTTGATTGAGCTTGGAGGCACTCGTCTTGTGTGCCGGGAGATTCCAGTTACCTCTCCCAACACTTGCGTCAAGCAGCGAGCCTAGGCCTTTTGGAAGCGAAAGGTAGCGGCAGGCAGGATGTTGGGTTACAGGCCATAAGCTCAACTCTCAGAAGTGTGTATGCATGGGTGGCAGATGTCTGCAACCCACTCGGACATGGGAGTTGGAACCTAGCTACACTCCTATTGAAGAAGGACTTTGGAAATCGCTGTATTCAACTCAGATACACGGGAGTTCAGGCCCAATGCTTACACATGCTTTTCCCACAAACTATCCCAGCCACTAACAGAAGGAGGTTAGCAGGTAAGTCTACAGTCAGGCAGGATGCGGGAGGGTCCTGCCCTGTCCTCAGCTCTCACAGGGAAGCATGCCTTGAAGCCAGCTCTCAACTAGCTGCATTCTTATGACAGTGTGAAGGTAGCAGTATTCTGAGTAAGGAGGTTCCCAGATTACCACTCTGCTGCACCTGGAGATACCCTCCAGGTCTGCATTGTTAACTTGCGTCTCAGAGGCCTCTGGCAAACGTCTCTGGTGAAGACGTGCGAAACTCACTCTGCAGGCAGTGTGGAACTGTGAGGGACTGAGGGTCAGCTCAACTCTCAGCAGTAAGATGTTTTTGGACAAGGCGTTCAAATACCTACTCACGTATGGAACTTAGTATGTAGCACCAGTCTACCCCAGGAATTACTGGGAAATCGCTGGATTGAGCTTGGAGGCACTAGTCTTGTTGCCGGGAGATTCCAGTTACCTCTCCCAACACTTCGGTGAAGCAGCGAGCCTAGGCCTTTTGGAAGCGAAAGCTAGCTGCAGGCAGGAGGTAGGGTTACAGGCCATAAGCTCAACTCTCAGAAGTGTGTATGCATGGGAGGCAGATGTCTTCTACCCACTCGTACATGCGAGTGGGAACCTACTACACTCTGATGAAAAAGGACTTTGGAAATTGCTGTATTCAACTCAGATACACGTGGGTTCAGGCACAACGATTCCACATGCTTTTCTCACAACCTTTCCCTGCCACTAACATGAGGACGTTAGCAGCTCCTTCTACAGTCAAGCAGGATGCGGGAGGGTTGTGCCCTGTCCTTAGCTCTCACAGGGAAGCATGTCTTGAAGCCAGCGGTCAACTAGCTGCATACTTATGGCAGGGTCAAGGTAGCAGTATTCTGAGACAGGAGGTTCCCAGATTACCACTCTACTGCACCTGGAGATACCCTCCAGGTCTGCATTGTTAACTTGCGTCTCAGAGGCCTCTGGCAAACGTCTCTGGTGAAGACGTGCGAAACTCACTCTGCAGGCAGTGTGGAACTGTGAGGGACTGAGGGTCAGCTCAACTCTCAGCAGTAAGATGTTTTTGGACAAGGCGTTCAAATACCTACTCACGTATGGAACTTAGTATGTAGCACCTGTCTACCCCAGGAATTACTAGGAAATCGCTTGATTGAGCTTGGAGGCACTCGTCTTGTGTGCCGGGAGATTCCAGTTACCTCTCCCAACACTTGCGTCAAGCAGCGAGCCTAGGCCTTTTGGAAGCGAAAGGTAGCGGCAGGCAGGATGTTGGGTTACAGGCCATAAGCTCAACTCTCAGAAGTGTGTATGCATGGGTGGCAGATGTCTGCTACCCACTCGGACATGGGAGTTGGAACCTAGCTACACTCCTATTGAAGAAGGACTTTGGAAATCGCTGTATTCAACTCAGATACACGGGAGTTCAGGCCCAATGCTTACACATGCTTTTCCCACAAACTATCCCAGCCACTAACAGAAGGAGGTTAGCAGGTAAGTCTACAGTCAGGCAGGATGCGGGAGGGTCCTGCCCTGTCCTCAGCTCTCACAGGGAAGCATGCCTAGAAGCCAGCTCTCAACTAGCTGCATTCTTATGACAGTGTGAAGGTAGCAGTATTCTGAGTAAGGCGGTTCCGAGATTACCACTCTACTGCACCTGGAGATACCCTCCAGGTCTGCATTGTTAACTTGCGTCTCAGAAGCCTGTGGCAAACGTCTCTGGTGAAGACCTGCGAAACTCACTCTGCAGGCAGTGTGGAACTGTGAGGGACTGAGGGTGAGCTCAACTCTCAGAAGTAAGATGCTTTTGGACAAGGCGTTCAGCTACATTCTCACGTATGGAACTTAGTATGTAGCACCTGTCTACCCCAGGAATTACTAGGCTATCGCTGGAACGAGCTTGGAGGCACTAGTCTTGTGTGCCGGGAGATTCCAATTACCTCTCCCAACACTTCCGTCAAACAGCGAGCCTAGGCCTTTTAGAAGTGAAAGGAACCAGCAGGCTGGATGGGGAGGTACAGGCCTTAAGCTCAACTCTCAGAAGTGTGTATGCAGGGGAGACAGATGTCTGCTACCCACTCTGACATGGGAGTTGGAAACTACCTACACTCTGATTGAAGAAGGCCATTGGAAATCGCTGTATTCAACTCAGATACACAGGAGTTCAGGCCCAATGCTTACACATGCTTTTCCCGCAACCTCTCTCAGCCACTAACATTAGGATGTTAGCAGCTGCGCCTACAGTCAGGCAGGATGCGGGTGGGTTCTGCCATGTCCTCAGCACTCCCAGGGAAGCATGCCTAGAAGCCAGCTCTCAACTAGCTGCATTCTTATGGCAGTGTGAGGGTAGCAGTATTCTGAGTCAGGAGGTTCCAAGATTACCACTCTACTGCACCTGGAGATACCCTCCAGGTCTGCATTGTTAACTTGCGTCTCAGAAGCCTGTGGCAAACGTCTCTGGTGAAGACTTGCGAAACTCACTCTGCAGGCAGTGTGGAACTGTGAGGGACTGAGGGTGAGCTCAACTCTCAGAAGTAAGATGTTTTTGGACAAGGCGTTCAACTACCTACTCACGTATGGAACTTAGTATGTAGCACCAGTCTACCCCAGGAATTACTAGGAAATCGCTTGATTGAGCTTGGAGGCACTCGTCTTGTGTGCCGGGAGATTCCAGTTACCTCTCCCAACACTTGCGTCAAGCAGCGAGCCTAGGCCTTTGGAAGCGAAAGGTAGCGGCAGGCAGGATGTTGGGTTACAGGCCATAAGCTCAACTCTCAGAAGTGTGTATGCATGGGTGGCAGATGTCTGCTACCCACTCGGACATGGGAGTTGGAACCTAGCTACACTCCTATTGAAGAAGGACTTTGGAAATCGCTGTATTCAACTCAGATACACGGGAGTTCAGGCCCAATGCTTACACATGCTTTTCCCACAAACTATCCCAGCCACTAACAGAAGGAGGTTAGCAGGTAAGTCTACAGTCAGGCAGGATGCGGGAGGGTCCTGCCCTGTCCTCAGCTCTCACAGGGAAGCATGCCTTGAAGCCAGCTCTCAACTAGCTGCATTCTTATGACAGTGTGAAGGTAGCAGTATTCTGAGTAAGGCGGTTCCGAGATTACCACTCTACTGCACCTGGAGATACCCTCCAGGTCTGCATTGTTAACTTGCGTCTCAGAAGCCTGTGGCAAACATCTCTGGTGAAGACCTGCGAAACTCACTCTGCAGGCAGTGTGGAACTGTGAGGGACTGAGGGTGAGCTCAACTCTCAGAAGTAAGATGCTTTTGGACAAGGCGTTCAGCTACATTCTCACGTATGGAACTTAGTATGTAGCACCTGTCTACCCCAGGAATTACTAGGCTATCGCTGGAACGAGCTTGGAGGCACTAGTCTTGTGTGCCGGGAGATTCCAATTACCTCTCCCAACACTTCCGTCAAACAGCGAGCCTAGGCCTTTTAGAAGTGAAAGGAACCAGCAGGCTGGATGGGGAGGTACAGGCCTTAAGCTCAACTCTCAGAAGTGTGTATGCAGGGGAGACAGATGTCTGCTACCCACTCTGACATGGGAGTTGGAAACTACCTACACTCTGATTGAAGAAGGCCATTGGAAATCGCTGTATTCAACTCAGATACACAGGAGTTCAGACCCAATGCTTACACATGCTTTTCCCGCAACCTCTCTCAGCCACTAATATTAGGATGTTAGCAGCTGCGCCTACAGTCAGGCAGGATGCGGGTGGGTTCTGCCATGTCCTCAGCACTCCCAGGGAAGCATGCCTAGAAGCCAGCTCTCAACTAGCTGCATTCTTATGGCAGTGTGAAGGTAGCAGTATTCTGAGTCAGGAGGTTCCAAGATTACCACTCTACTGCACCTGGAGATACCCTCCAGGTCTGCATTGTTAACTTTCGTCTCAGAAGCCTGTGGCAAACGTCTCTGGTGAAGACTTGCGAAACTCACTCTGCAGGCACTGTGGAACTGTGAGGGACTGAGGGTCAGCTCAACTCTCAGAAGTAAGATGTTTTTGGACAAGGCGTTCAACTACCTACTCACGTATGGAACTTAGTATGTAGCACCAGTCTACCCCAGGAATTACTAGGAAATCGCTTGATTGAGCTTGGAGGCACTCGTCTTGTGTGCCGGGAGATTCCAGTTACCTCTCCCAACACTTGCGTCAAGCAGCGAGCCTAGGCCTTTTGGAAGCGAAAGGTAGCGGCAGGCAGGATGTTGGGTTACAGGCCATAAGCTCAACTCTCAGAAGTGTGTATGCATGGGTGGCAGATGTCTGCTACCCACTCGGACATGGGAGTTGGAACCTAGCTACACTCCTATTGAAGAAGGACTTTGGAAATCGCTGTATTCAACTCAGATACACGGGAGTTCAGGCCCAATGCTTACACATGCTTTTCCCACAAACTATCCCAGCCACTAACAGAAGGAGGTTAGCAGGTAAGTCTACAGTCAGGCAGGATGCGGGAGGGTCCTGCCCTGTCCTCAGCTCTCACAGGGAAGCATGCCTTGAAGCCAGCTCTCAACTAGCTGCATTCTTATGACAGTGTGAAGGTAGCAGTATTCTGAGTAAGACGGTTCCGAGATTACCACTCTACTGCACCTGGAGATACCCTCCAGGTCTGCATTGTTAACTTGCGTCTCAGAAGCCTGTGGCAAACGTCTCTGGTGAAGACCTGCGAAACTCACTCTGCAGGCAGTGTGGAACTGTGAGGGACTGAGGGTGAGCTCAACTCTCAGAAGTAAGATGCTTTTGGACAAGGCGTTCAGCTACATTCTCACGTATGGAACTTAGTATGTAGCACCTGTCTACCCCAGGAATTACTAGGCTATCGCTGGAACGAGCTTGGAGGCACTAGTCTTGTGTGCCGGGAGATTCCAATTACCTCTCCCAACACTTCCGTCAAACAGCGAGCCTAGGCCTTTTAGAAGTGAAAGGAACCAGCAGGCTGGATGGGGAGGTACAGGCCTTAAGCTCAACTCTCAGAAGTGTGTATGCAGGGGAGACAGATGTCTGCTACCCACTCTGACATGGGAGTTGGAAACTACCTACACTCTGATTGAAGAAGGCCATTGGAAATCGCTGTATTCAACTCAGATACACAGGAGTTCAGGCCCAATGCTTACACATGCTTTTCCCGCAACCTCTCTCAGCCACTAACATTAGGATGTTAGCAGCTGCGCCTACAGTCAGGCAGGATGCGGGTGGGTTCTGCCATGTCCTCAGCACTCCCAGGGAAGCAAGCCTAGAAGCCAGCTCTCAACTAGCTGCATTCTTATGGCAGTGTGAAGGTAGCAGTATTCTGAGTCAGGAGGTTCCAAGATTACCACTCTACTGCACCTGGAGATACCCTCCAGGTCTGCATTGTTAACTTGCGTCTCAGAAGCCTGTGGCAAACGTCTCTGGTGAAGACCTGCGAAACTCACTCTGCAGGCAGTGTGGAACTGTGAGGGACTGAGGGTGAGCTCAACTCTCAGAAGTAAGATGCTTTTGGACAGGGCGTTCAGCTACCTTCTCACGTATGGAACTTAGTATGTAGCAGCAGTCTACCACACGAATTACTAGGCAATCGCTGGAATGAGCTTGGAGGCCCTAGTCTTGTGTGCCGGGAGATTCCAATTACCTCTCCCAACACTTCCGTCAAACAGCGAGCCTAGGCCTTTTAGAAGTGAAAGGAACCAGCAGGCTGGATGGGGAGGTACAGGCCTTAAGCTCAACTCTCAGAAGTGTGTATGCAGGGGAGACAGATGTCTGCTACCCACTCTGACATGGGAGTTGGAAACTACCTACACTCTGATTGAAGAAGGCCATTGGAAATCGCTGTATTCAACTCAGATACACAGGAGTTCAGGCCCAATGCTTACACATGCTTTTCCCGCAACCTCTCTCAGCCACTAACATTAGGATGTTAGCAGCTGCGCCTACAGTCAGGCAGGATGCGGGTGGGTTCTGCCCTGTCCTCAGCACTCCCAGGGAAGCATGCCTAGAAGCCAGCTCTCAACTAGCTGCATTCTTATGGCAGTGTGAAGGTAGCAGTATTCTGAGTAAGGAGGTTCCCAGATTACCACTCTACTGCACCTGGAGATACCCTCCAGGTCTGCATTGTTAACTTGCGTCTCAGAAGCCTGTGGCAAACGTCTCTGGTGAAGACTTGCGAAACTCACTCTGCAGGCAGTGTGGAACTGTGAGGGACTGAGGGTGAGCTCAACTCTCAGAAGTAAGGTGTTTTTGGACAAGGCGTTCAACTACCTACTCACGTATGGAACTTAGTATGTAGCACCAGTCTACCCCAGGAATTACTAGGAAATCGCTTGATTGAGCTTGGAGGCACTCGTCTTGTGTGCCGGGAGATTCCAGTTACCTCTCCCAACACTTGCGTCAAGCAGCGAGCCTAGGCCTTTTGGAAGCGAAAGGTAGCGGCAGGCAGGATGTTGGGTTACAGGCCATAAGCTCAACTCTCAGAAGTGTGTATGCATGGGTGGCAGATGTCTGCAACCCACTCGGACATGGGAGTTGGAACCTAGCTACACTCCTATTGAAGAAGGACTTTGGAAATCGCTGTATTCAACTCAGATACACGGGAGTTCAGGCCCAATGCTTACACATGCTTTTCCCACAAACTATCCCAGCCACTAACAGAAGGAGGTTAGCAGGTAAGTCTACAGTCAGGCAGGATGCGGGAGGGTCCTGCCCTGTCCTCAGCTCTCACAGGGAAGCATGCCTTGAAGCCAGCTCTCAACTAGCTGCATTCTTATGACAGTGTGAAGGTAGCAGTATTCTGAGTAAGGAGGTTCCCAGATTACCACTCTGCTGCACCTGGAGATACCCTCCAGGTCTGCATTGTTAACTTGCGTCTCAGAGGCCTCTGGCAAACGTCTCTGGTGAAGACGTGCGAAACTCACTCTGCAGGCAGTGTGGAACTGTGAGGGACTGAGGGTCAGCTCAACTCTCAGCAGTAAGATGTTTTTGGACAAGGCGTTCAAATACCTACTCACGTATGGAACTTAGTATGTAGCACCAGTCTACCCCAGGAATTACTGGGAAATCGCTGGATTGAGCTTGGAGGCACTAGTCTTGTTGCCGGGAGATTCCAGTTACCTCTCCCAACACTTCGGTGAAGCAGCGAGCCTAGGCCTTTTGGAAGCGAAAGCTAGCTGCAGGCAGGAGGTAGGGTTACAGGCCATAAGCTCAACTCTCAGAAGTGTGTATGCATGGGAGGCAGATGTCTTCTACCCACTCGTACATGCGAGTGGGAACCTACTACACTCTGATGAAAAAGGACTTTGGAAATTGCTGTATTCAACTCAGATACACGTGGGTTCAGGCACAACGATTCCACATGCTTTTCTCACAACCTTTCCCTGCCACTAACATGAGGACGTTAGCAGCTCCTTCTACAGTCAAGCAGGATGCGGGAGGGTTGTGCCCTGTCCTTAGCTCTCACAGGGAAGCATGTCTTGAAGCCAGCGGTCAACTAGCTGCATACTTATGGCAGGGTCAAGGTAGCAGTATTCTGAGACAGGAGGTTCCCAGATTACCACTCTACTGCACCTGGAGATACCCTCCAGGTCTGCATTGTTAACTTGCGTCTCAGAGGCCTCTGGCAAACGTCTCTGGTGAAGACGTGCGAAACTCACTCTGCAGGCAGTGTGGAACTGTGAGGGACTGAGGGTCAGCTCAACTCTCAGCAGTAAGATGTTTTTGGACAAGGCGTTCAAATACCTACTCACGTATGGAACTTAGTATGTAGCACCAGTCTACCCCAGGAATTACTAGGAAATCGCTTGATTGAGCTTGGAGGCACTCGTCTTGTGTGCCGGGAGATTCCAGTTACCTCTCCCAACACTTGCGTCAAGCAGCGAGCCTAGGCCTTTTGGAAGCGAAAGGTAGCGGCAGGCAGGATGTTGGGTTACAGGCCATAAGCTCAACTCTCAGAAGTGTGTATGCATGGGTGGCAGATGTCTGCTACCCACTCGGACATGGGAGTTGGAACCTAGCTACACTCCTATTGAAGAAGGACTTTGGAAATCGCTGTATTCAACTCAGATACACGGGAGTTCAGGCCCAATGCTTACACATGCTTTTCCCACAAACTATCCCAGCCACTAACAGAAGGAGGTTAGCAGGTAAGTCTACAGTCAGGCAGGATGCGGGAGGGTCCTGCCCTGTCCTCAGCTCTCACAGGGAAGCATGCCTAGAAGCCAGCTCTCAACTAGCTGCATTCTTATGACAGTGTGAAGGTAGCAGTATTCTGAGTAAGGCGGTTCCGAGATTACCACTCTACTGCACCTGGAGATACCCTCCAGGTCTGCATTGTTAACTTGCGTCTCAGAAGCCTGTGGCAAACGTCTCTGGTGAAGACCTGCGAAACTCACTCTGCAGGCAGTGTGGAACTGTGAGGGACTGAGGGTGAGCTCAACTCTCAGAAGTAAGATGCTTTTGGACAAGGCGTTCAGCTACATTCTCACGTATGGAACTTAGTATGTAGCACCTGTCTACCCCAGGAATTACTAGGCTATCGCTGGAATGAGCTTGGAGGCACTAGTCTTGTGTGCCGGGAGATTCCAATTACCTCTCCCAACACTTCCGTCAAACAGCGAGCCTAGGCCTTTTAGAAGTGAAAGGAACCAGCAGGCTGGATGGGGAGGTACAGGCCTTAAGCTCAACTCTCAGAAGTGTGTATGCAGGGGAGACAGATGTCTGCTACCCACTCTGACATGGGAGTTGGAAACTACCTACACTCTGATTGAAGAAGGCCATTGGAAATCGCTGTATTCAACTCAGATACACAGGAGTTCAGACCCAATGCTTACACATGCTTTTCCCGCAACCTCTCTCAGCCACTAATATTAGGATGTTAGCAGCTGCGCCTACAGTCAGGCAGGATGCGGGTGGGTTCTGCCATGTCCTCAGCACTCCCAGGGAAGCATGCCTAGAAGCCAGCTCTCAACTAGCTGCATTCTTATGGCAGTGTGAAGGTAGCAGTATTCTGAGTCAGGAGGTTCCAAGATTACCACTCTACTGCACCTGGAGATACCCTCCAGGTCTGCATTGTTAACTTTCGTCTCAGAAGCCTGTGGCAAACGTCTCTGGTGAAGACTTGCGAAACTCACACTGCAGGCACTGTGGAACTGTGAGGGACTGAGGGTCAGCTCAACTCTCAGAAGTAAGATGTTTTTGGACAAGGCGTTCAACTACCTACTCACGTATGGAACTTAGTATGTAGCACCAGTCTACCCCAGGAATTACTAGGAAATCGCTTGATTGAGCTTGGAGGCACTCGTCTTGTGTGCCGGGAGATTCCAGTTACCTCTCCCAACACTTGCGTCAAGCAGCGAGCCTAGGCCTTTTGGAAGCGAAAGGTAGCGGCAGGCAGGATGTTGGGTTACAGGCCATAAGCTCAACTCTCAGAAGTGTGTATGCATGGGTGGCAGATGTCTGCTACCCACTCGGACATGGGAGTTGGAACCTAGCTACACTCCTATTGAAGAAGGACTTTGGAAATCGCTGTATTCAACTCAGATACACGGGAGTTCAGGCCCAATGCTTACACATGCTTTTCCCACAAACTATCCCAGCCACTAACAGAAGGAGGTTAGCAGGTAAGTCTACAGTCAGGCAGGATGCGGGAGGGTCCTGCCCTGTCCTCAGCTCTCACAGGGAAGCATGCCTTGAAGCCAGCTCTCAACTAGCTGCATTCTTATGACAGTGTGAAGGTAGCAGTATTCTGAGTAAGGCGGTTCCGAGATTACCACTCTACTGCACCTGGAGATACCCTCCAGGTCTGCATTGTTAACTTGCGTCTCAGAAGCCTGTGGCAAACGTCTCTGGTGAAGACCTGCGAAACTCACTCTGCAGGCAGTGTGGAACTGTGAGGGACTGAGGGTGAGCTCAACTCTCAGAAGTAAGATGCTTTTGGACAAGGCGTTCAGCTACATTCTCACGTATGGAACTTAGTATGTAGCACCTGTCTACCCCAGGAATTACTAGGCTATCGCTGGAATGAGCTTGGAGGCACTAGTCTTGTGTGCCGGGAGATTCCAATTACCTCTCCCAACACTTCCGTCAAACAGCGAGCCTAGGCCTTTTAGAAGTGAAAGGAACCAGCAGGCTGGATGGGGAGGTACAGGCCTTAAGCTCAACTCTCAGAAGTGTGTATGCAGGGGAGACAGATGTCTGCTACCCACTCTGACATGGGAGTTGGAAACTACCTACACTCTGATTGAAGAAGGCCATTGGAAATCGCTGTATTCAACTCAGATACACAGGAGTTCAGGCCCAATGCTTACACATGCTTTTCCCGCAACCTCTCTCAGCCACTAACATTAGGATGTTAGCAGCTGCGCCTACAGTCAGGCAGGATGCGGGTGGGTTCTGCCATGTCCTCAGCACTCCCAGGGAAGCAAGCCTAGAAGCCAGCTCTCAACTAGCTGCATTCTTATGGCAGTGTGAAGGTAGCAGTATTCTGAGTCAGGAGGTTCCAAGATTACCACTCTACTGCACCTGGAGATACCCTCCAGGTCTGCATTGTTAACTTGCGTCTCAGAAGCCTGTGGCAAACGTCTCTGGTGAAGACCTGCGAAACTCACTCTGCAGGCAGTGTGGAACTGTGAGGGACTGAGGGTGAGCTCAACTCTCAGAAGTAAGATGCTTTTGGACAAGGCGTTCAGCTACCTTCTCACGTATGGAACTTAGTATGTAGCAGCAGTCTACCACACGAATTACTAGGCAATCGCTGGAATGAGCTTGGAGGCCCTAGTCTTGTGTGCCGGGAGATTCCAATTACCTCTCCCAACACTTCCGTCAAACAGCGAGCCTAGGCCTTTTAGAAGTGAAAGGAACCAGCAGGCTGGATGGGGAGGTACAGGCCTTAAGCTCAACTCTCAGAAGTGTGTATGCAGGGGAGACAGATGTCTGCTACCCACTCTGACATGGGAGTTGGAAACTACCTACACTCTGATTGAAGAAGGCCATTGGAAATCGCTGTATTCAACTCAGATACACAGGAGTTCAGGCCCAATGCTTACACATGCTTTTCCCGCAACCTCTCTCAGCCACTAATATTAGGATGTTAGCAGCTGCGCCTACAGTCAGGCAGGATGCGGGTGGGTTCTGCCCTGTCCTCAGCACTCCCAGGGAAGCATGCCTAGAAGCCAGCTCTCAACTAGCTGCATTCTTATGGCAGTGTGAAGGTAGCAGTATTCTGAGTAAGGAGGTTCCCAGATTACCACTCTACTGCACCTGGAGATACCCTCCAGGTCTGCATTGTTAACTTGCGTCTCAGAAGCCTGTGGCAAACGTCTCTGGTGAAGACTTGCGAAACTCACTCTGCAGGCAGTGTGGAACTGTGAGGGACTGAGGGTGAGCTCAACTCTCAGAAGTAAGATGTTTTTGGACAAGGCGTTCAACTACCTACTCACGTATGGAACTTAGTATGTAGCACCAGTCTACCCCAGGAATTACTAGGAAATCGCTTGATTGAGCTTGGAGGCACTCGTCTTGTGTGCCGGGAGATTCCAGTTACCTCTCCCAACACTTGCGTCAAGCAGCGAGCCTAGGCCTTTTGGAAGCGAAAGGTAGCGGCAGGCAGGATGTTGGGTTACAGGCCATAAGCACAACTCTCAGAAGTGTGTATGCATGGGTGGCAGATGTCTGCTACCCACTCGGACATGGGAGTTGGAACCTAGCTACACTCCTATTGAAGAAGGACTTTGGAAATCGCTGTATTCAACTCAGATACACGGGAGTTCAGGCCCAATGCTTACACATGCTTTTCCCACAAACTATCCCAGCCACTAACAGAAGGAGGTTAGCAGGTAAGTCTACAGTCAGGCAGGATGCGGGAGGGTCCTGCCCTGTCCTCAGCTCTCACAGGGAAGCATGCCTTGAAGCCAGCTCTCAACTAGCTGCATTCTTATGACAGTGTGAAGGTAGCAGTATTCTGAGTAAGGAGGTTCCCAGATTACCACTCTGCTGCACCTGGAGATACCCTCCAGGTCTGCATTGTTAACTTGCGTCTCAGAGGCCTCTGGCAAACGTCTCTGGTGAAGACGTGCGAAACTCACTCTGCAGGCAGTGTGGAACTGTGAGGGACTGAGGGTCAGCTCAACTCTCAGCAGTAAGATGTTTTTGGACAAGGCGTTCAAATACCTACTCACGTATGGAACTTAGTATGTAGCACCAGTCTACCCCAGGAATTACTGGGAAATCGCTGGATTGAGCTTGGAGGCACTAGTCTTGTTGCCGGGAGATTCCAGTTACCTCTCCCAACACTTCGGTGAAGCAGCGAGCCTAGGCCTTTTGGAAGCGAAAGCTAGCTGCAGGCAGGAGGTAGGGTTACAGGCCATAAGCTCAACTCTCAGAAGTGTGTATGCATGGGAGGCAGATGTCTTCTACCCACTCGTACATGCGAGTGGGAACCTACTACACTCTGATGAAAAAGGACTTTGGAAATTGCTGTATTCAACTCAGATACACGTGGGTTCAGGCACAACGATTCCACATGCTTTTCTCACAACCTTTCCCTGCCACTAACATGAGGACGTTAGCAGCTCCTTCTACAGTCAAGCAGGATGCGGGAGGGTTGTGCCCTGTCCTTAGCTCTCACAGGGAAGCATGTCTTGAAGCCAGCGGTCAACTAGCTGCATACTTATGGCAGGGTCAAGGTAGCAGTATTCTGAGACAGGAGGTTCACAGATTACCACTCTACTGCACCTGGAGATACCCTCCAGGTCTGCATTGTTAACTTGCGTCTCAGAGGCCTCTGGCAAACGTCTCTGGTGAAGACGTGCGAAACTCACTCTGCAGGCAGTGTGGAACTGTGAGGGACTGAGGGTCAGCTCAACTCTCAGCAGTAAGATGTTTTTGGACAAGGCGTTCAAATACCTACTCACGTATGGAACTTAGTATGTAGCACCAGTCTACCCCAGGAATTACTAGGAAATCGCTTGATTGAGCTTGGAGGCACTCGTCTTGTGTGCCGGGAGATTCCAGTTACCTCTCCCAACACTTGCGTCAAGCAGCGAGCCTAGGCCTTTTGGAAGCGAAAGGTAGCGGCAGGCAGGATGTTGGGTTACAGGCCATAAGCTCAACTCTCAGAAGTGTGTATGCATGGGTGGCAGATGTCTGCTACCCACTCGGACATGGGAGTTGGAACCTAGCTACACTCCTATTGAAGAAGGACTTTGGAAATCGCTGTATTCAACTCAGATACACGGGAGTTCAGGCCCAATGCTTACACATGCTTTTCCCACAAACTATCCCAGCCACTAACAGAAGGAGGTTAGCAGGTAAGTCTACAGTCAGGCAGGATGCGGGAGGGTCCTGCCCTGTCCTCAGCTCTCACAGGGAAGCATGCCTAGAAGCCAGCTCTCAACTAGCTGCATTCTTATGACAGTGTGAAGGTAGCAGTATTCTGAGTAAGGCGGTTCCGAGATTACCACTCTACTGCACCTGGAGATACCCTCCAGGTCTGCATTGTTAACTTGCGTCTCAGAAGCCTGTGGCAAACGTCTCTGGTGAAGACCTGCGAAACTCACTCTGCAGGCAGTGTGGAACTGTGAGGGACTGAGGGTGAGCTCAACTCTCAGAAGTAAGATGCTTTTGGACAAGGCGTTCAGCTACATTCTCACGTATGGAACTTAGTATGTAGCACCTGTCTACCCCAGGAATTACTAGGCTATCGCTGGAATGAGCTTGGAGGCACTAGTCTTGTGTGCCGGGAGATTCCAATTACCTCTCCCAACACTTCCGTCAAACAGCGAGCCTAGGCCTTTTAGAAGTGAAAGGAACCAGCAGGCTGGATGGGGAGGTACAGGCCTTAAGCTCAACTCTCAGAAGTGTGTATGCAGGGGAGACAGATGTCTGCTACCCACTCTGACATGGGAGTTGGAAACTACCTACACTCTGATTGAAGAAGGCCATTGGAAATCGCTGTATTCAACTCAGATACACAGGAGTTCAGACCCAATGCTTACACATGCTTTTCCCGCAACCTCTCTCAGCCACTAATATTAGGATGTTAGCAGCTGCGCCTACAGTCAGGCATGATGCGGGTGGGTTCTGCCATGTCCTCAGCACTCCCAGGGAAGCATGCCTAGAAGCCAGCTCTCAACTAGCTGCATTCTTATGGCAGTGTGAAGGTAGCAGTATTCTGAGTCAGGAGGTTCCAAGATTACCACTCTACTGCACCTGGAGATACCCTCCAGGTCTGCATTGTTAACTTTCGTCTCAGAAGCCTGTGGCAAACGTCTCTGGTGAAGACTTGCGAAACTCACTCTGCAGGCAGTGTGGAACTGTGAGGGACTGAGGGTCAGCTCAACTCTCAGAAGTAAGATGTTTTTGGACAAGGCGTTCAACTACCTACTCACGTATGGAACTTAGTATGTAGCACCAGTCTACCCCAGGAATTACTAGGAAATCGCTTGATTGAGCTTGGAGGCACTCGTCTTGTGTGCCGGTAGATTCCAGTTACCTCTCCCAACACTTGCGTCAAGCAGCGAGCCTAGGCCTTTTGGAAGCGAAAGGTAGCGGCAGGCAGGATGTTGGGTTACAGGCCATAAGCTCAACTCTCAGAAGTGTGTATGCATGGGTGGCAGATGTCTGCTACCCACTCGGACATGGGAGTTGGAACCTAGCTACACTCCTATTGAAGAAGGACTTTGGAAATCGCTGTATTCAACTCAGATACACGGGAGTTCAGGCCCAATGCTTACACATGCTTTTCCCACAAACTATCCCAGCCACTAACAGAAGGAGGTTAGCAGGTAAGTCTACAGTCAGGCAGGATGCGGGAGGGTCCTGCCCTGTCCTCAGCTCTCACAGGGAAGCATGCCTTGAAGCCAGCTCTCAACTAGCTGCATTCTTATGACAGTGTGAAGGTAGCAGTATTCTGAGTAAGGCGGTTCCGAGATTACCACTCTACTGCACCTGGAGATACCCTCCAGGTCTGCATTGTTAACTTGCGTCTCAGAAGCCTGTGGCAAACGTCTCTGGTGAAGACCTGCGAAACTCACTCTGCAGGCAGTGTGGAACTGTGAGGGACTGAGGGTGAGCTCAACTCTCAGAAGTAAGATTCTTTTGGACAAGGCGTTCAGCTACCTTCTCACGTATGGAACTTAGCATGTAGCACCTGTCTACCCCAGGAATTACTAGGCTATCGCTGGAATGAGCTTGGAGGCACTAGTCTTGTGTGCCGGGAGATTCCAATTACCTCTCCCAACACTTCCGTCAAACAGCGAGCCTAGGCCTTTTAGAAGTGAAAGGAACCAGCAGGCTGGATGGGGAGGTACAGGCCTTAAGCTCAACTCTCAGAAGTGTGTATGCAGGGGAGACAGATGTCTGCTACCCACTCTGACATGGGAGTTGGAAACTACCTACACTCTGATTGAAGAAGGCCATTGGAAATCGCTGTATTCAACTCAGATACACAGGAGTTCAGGCCCAATGCTTACACATGCTTTTCCCGCAACCTCTCTCAGCCACTAACATTAGGATGTTAGCAGCTGCGCCTACAGTCAGGCAGGATGCGGGTGGGTTTTGCCATGTCCTCAGCACTCCCAGGGAAGCAAGCCTAGACGCCAGCTCTCAACTAGCTGCATTCTTATGGCAGTGTGAAGGTAGCAGTATTCTGAATCAGGAGGTTCCAAGATTACCACTCTACTGCACCTGGAGATACCCTCCAGGTCTGCATTGTTAACTTGCGTCTCAGAAGCCTGTGGCAAACGTCTCTGGTGAAGACCTGCGAAACTCACTCTGCAGGCAGTGTGGAACTGTGAGGGACTGAGGGTGAGCTCAACTCTCAGAAGTAAGATGCTTTTGGACAAGGCGTTCAGCTACCTTCTCACGTATGGAACTTAGTATGTAGCAGCAGTCTACCACAC
This sequence comes from Canis lupus baileyi, assembly GCF_048164855.1. Taxonomy (NCBI): domain Eukaryota; kingdom Metazoa; phylum Chordata; class Mammalia; order Carnivora; family Canidae; genus Canis; species Canis lupus. Next base: position 422,973 of record NW_027326457.1, on the reverse strand, counting down.
GAATTACTAGGCAATCGCTGGAATGAGCTTGGAGGCCCTAGTCTTGTGTGCCGGGAGATTCCAATTACCTCTCCCAACACTTCCGTCAAACAGCGAGCCTAGGCCTTTTAGAAGTGAAAGGAACCAGCAGGCTGGATGGGGAGGTACAGGCCTTAAGCTCAACTCTCAGAAGTGTGTATGCAGGGGAGACAGATGTCTGCTACCCACTCTGACATGGGAGTTGGAAACTACCTACACTCTGATTGAAGAAGGCCATTGGAAATCGCTGTATTCAACTCAGATACACAGGAGTTCAGGCCCAATGCTTACACATGCTTTTCCCGCAACCTCTCTCAGCCACTAACATTAGGATGTTAGCAGCTGCGCCTACAGTCAGGCAGGATGCGGGTGGGTTCTGCCATGTCCTCAGCACTCCCAGGGAAGCATGCCTAGAAGCCAGCTCTCAACTAGCTGCATTCTTATGGCAGTGTGAAGGTAGCAGTATTCTGAGTCAGGAGGTTCCCAGATTACCACTCTACTGCACCTGGAGATACCCTCCAGGTCTGCATTGTTAACTTGCGTCTCAGAAGCCTGTGGCAAACGTCTCTGGTGAAGACCTGCGAAACTCACTCTGCAGGCAGTGTGGAACTGTGAGGGACTGAGGGTGAGCTCAACTCTCAGAAGTAAGATGCTTTTGGACAAGGCGTTCAGCTACATTCTCACGTATGGAACTTAGTATGTAGCACCTGTCTACCCCAGGAATTACTAGGCTATCGCTGGAATGAGCTTGGAGGCACTAGTCTTGTGTGCCGGGAGATTCCAATTACCTCTCCCAACACTTCCGTCAAACAGCGAGCCTAGGCCTTTTAGAAGTGAAAGGAACCAGCAGGCTGGATGGGGAGGTACAGGCCTTAAGCTCAACTCTCAGAAGTGTGTATGCAGGGGAGACAGATGTCTGCTACCCACTCTGACATGGGAGTTGGAAACTACCTACACTCTGATTGAAGAAGGCCATTGGAAATCGCTGTATTCAACTCAGATACACAGGAGTTCAGACCCAATGCTTACACATGCTTTTCCCGCAACCTCTCTCAGCCACTAATATTAGGATGTTAGCAGCTGCGCCAACAGTCAGGCAGGATGCGGGTGGGTTCTGCCATGTCCTCAGCACTCCCAGGGAAGCATGCCTAGAAGCCAGCTCTCAACTAGCTGCATTCTTATGGCAGTGTGAAGGTAGCAGTATTCTGAGTCAGGAGGTTCCAAGATTACCACTCTACTGCACCTGGAGATACCCTCCAGGTCTGCATTGTTAACTTGCGTCTCAGAAGCCTGTGGCAAACGTCTCTGGTGAAGACTTGCGAAACTCACTCTGCAGGCAGTGTGGAACTGTGAGGGACTGAGGGTCAGCTCAACTCTCAGAAGTAAGATGTTTTTGGACAAGGCGTTCAACTACCTACTCACGTATGGAACTTAGTATGTAGCACCAGTCTACCCCAGGAATTACTAGGAAATCGCTTGATTGAGCTTGGAGGCACTCGTCTTGTGTGCCGGTAGATTCCAGTTACCTCTCCCAACACTTGCGTCAAGCAGCCAGCCTAGGCCTTTTGGAAGCGAAAGGTAGCGGCAGGCAGGATGTTGGGTTACAGGCCATAAGCTCAACTCTCAGAAGTGTGTATGCATGGGTGGCAGATGTCTGCTACCCACTCGGACATGGGAGTTGGAACCTAGCTACACTCCTATTGAAGAAGGACTTTGGAAATCGCTGTATTCAACTCAGATACACGGGAGTTCAGGCCCAATGCTTACACATGCTTTTCCCACAAACTATCCCAGCCACTAACAGAAGGAGGTTAGCAGGTAAGTCTACAGTCAGGCAGGATGCGGGAGGGTCCTGCCCTGTCCTCAGCTCTCACAGGGAAGCATGCCTTGAAGCCAGCTCTCAACTAGCTGCATTCTTATGACAGTGTGAAGGTAGCAGTATTCTGAGTAAGGCGGTTCCGAGATTACCACTCTACTGCACCTGGAGATACCCTCCAGGTCTGCATTGTTAACTTGCGTCTCAGAAGCCTGTGGCAAACGTCTCTGGTGAAGACCTGCGAAACTCACTCTGCAGGCAGTGTGGAACTGTGAGGGACTGAGGGTGAGCTCAACTCTCAGAAGTAAGATGCTTTTGGACAAGGCGTTCAGCTACATTCTCACGTATGGAACTTAGTATGTAGCACCTGTCTACCCCAGGAATTACTAGGCTATCGCTGGAATGAGCTTGGAGGCACTAGTCTTGTGTGCCGGGAGATTCCAATTACCTCTCCCAACACTTCCGTCAAACAGCGAGCCTAGGCCTTTTAGAAGTGAAAGGAACCAGCAGGCTGGATGGGGAGGTACAGGCCTTAAGCTCAACTCTCAGAAGTGTGTATGCAGGGGAGACAGATGTCTGCTACCCACTCTGACATGGGAGTTGGAAACTACCTACACTCTGATTGAAGAAGGCCATTGGAAATCGCTGTATTCAACTCAGATACACAGGAGTTCAGGCCCAATGCTTACACATGCTTTTCCCGCAACCTCTCTCAGCCACTAACATTAGGATGTTAGCAGCTGCGCCTACAGTCAGGCAGGATGCGGGTGGGTTCTGCCATGTCCTCAGCACTCCCAGGGAAGCAAGCCTAGAAGCCAGCTCTCAACTAGCTGCATTCTTATGGCAGTGTGAAGGTAGCAGTATTCTGAGTCAGGAGGTTCCAAGATTACCACTCTACTGCACCTGGAGATACCCTCCAGGTCTGCATTGTTAACTTGCGTCTCAGAAGCCTGTGGCAAACGTCTCTGGTGAAGACCTGCGAAACTCACTCTGCAGGCAGTGTGGAACTGTGAGGGACTGAGGGTGAGCTCAACTCTCAGAAGTAAGATGCTTTTGGACAAGGCGTTCAGCTACCTTCTCACGTATGGAACTTAGTATGTAGCAGCAGTCTACCACACGAATTACTAGGCAATCGCTGGAATGAGCTTGGAGGCCCTAGTCTTGTGTGCCGGGAGATTCCAATTACCTCTCCCAACACTTCCGTCAAACAGCGAGCCTAGGCCTTTTAGAAGTGAAAGGAACCAGCAGGCTGGATGGAGAGGTACAGGCCTTAAGCTCAACTCTCAGAAGTGTGTATGCAGGGGAGACAGATGTCTGCTACCCACTCTGACATGGGAGTTGGAAACTACCTACACTCTGATTGAAGAAGGCCATTGGAAATCGCTGTATTCAACTCAGATACACAGGAGTTCAGGCCCAATGCTTACACATGCTTTTCCCGCAACCTCTCTCAGCCACTAACATTAGGATGTTAGCAGCTGCGCCTACAGTCAGGCAGGATGCGGGTGGGTTCTGCCATGTCCTCAGCACTCCCAGGGAAGCATGCCTAGAAGCCAGCTCTCAACTAGCTGCATTCTTATGGCAGTGTGAAGGTAGCAGTATTCTGAGTCAGGAGGTTCCCAGATTACCACTCTACTGCACCTGGAGATACCCTCCAGGTCTGCATTGTTAACTTGCGTCTCAGAAGCCTGTGGCAAACGTCTCTGGTGAAGACTTGCGAAACTCACTCTGCAGGCAGTGTGGAACTGTGAGGGACTGAGGGTGAGCTCAACTCTCAGAAGTAAGATGTTTTTGGACAAGGCGTTCAAATACCTACTCACGTATGGAACTTAGTATGTAGCACCAGTCTACCCCAGGAATTACTAGGAAATCGCTTGATTGAGCTTGGAGGCACTCGTCTTGTGTGCCGGGAGATTCCAGTTACCTCTCCCAACACTTGCTTCAAGCAGCGAGCCTAGGCCTTTTGGAAGCGAAAGGTAGCGGCAGGCAGGATGTTGGGTTACAGGCCATAAGTTCAACTCTCAGAAGTGTGTATGCATGGGTGGCAGATGTCTGCTACCCACTCGGACATGGGAGTTGGAACCTAGCTACACTCCTATTGAAGAAGGACTTTGGAAATCGCTGTATTCAACTCAGATACACGGGAGTTCAGGCCCAATGCTTACACATGCTTTTCCCACAAACTATCCCAGCCACTAACAGAAGGAGGTTAGCAGGTAAGTCTACAGTCAGGCAGGATGCGGGAGGGTCCTGCCCTGTCCTCAGCTCTCACAGGGAAGCATGCCTTGAAGCCAGCTCTCAACTAGCTGCATTCTTATGACAGTGTGAAGGTAGCAGTATTCTGAGTAAGGCGGTTCCGAGATTACCACTCTACTGCACCTGGAGATACCCTCCAGGTCTGCATTGTTAACTTGCGTCTCAGAAGCCTGTGGCAAACGTCTCTGGTGAAGACCTGCGAAACTCACTCTGCAGGCAGTGTGGAACTGTGAGGGACTGAGGGTGAGCTCAACTCTCAGAAGTAAGATGCTTTTGGACAAGGCGTTCAGCTACATTCTCACGTATGGAACTTAGTATGTAGCACCTGTCTACCCCAGGAATTACTAGGCTATCGCTGGAATGAGCTTGGAGGCACTAGTCTTGTGTGCCGGGAGATTCCAATTACCTCTCCCAACACTTCCGTCAAACAGCGAGCCTAGGCCTTTTAGAAGTGAAAGGAACCAGCAGGCTGGATGGGGAGGTACAGGCCTTAAGCTCAACTCTCAGAAGTGTGTATGCAGGGGAGACAGATGTCTGCTACCCACTCTGACATGGGAGTTGGAAACTACCTACACTCTGATTGAAGAAGGCCATTGGAAATCGCTGTATTCAACTCAGATACACAGGAGTTCAGGCCCAATGCTTACACATGCTTTTCCCGCAACCTCTCTCAGCCACTAACATTAGGATGTTAGCAGCTGCGCCTACAGTCAGGCAGGATGCGGGTGGGTTCTGCCATGTCCTCAGCACTCCCAGGGAAGCAAGCCTAGAAGCCAGCTCTCAACTAGCTGCATTCTTATGGCAGTGTGAAGGTAGCAGTATTCTGAGTCAGGAGGTTCCAAGATTACCACTCTACTGCACCTGGAGATACCCTCCAGGTCTGCATTGTTAACTTGCGTCTCAGAAGCCTGTGGCAAACGTCTCTGGTGAAGACCTGCGAAACTCACTCTGCAGGCAGTGTGGAACTGTGAGGGACTGAGGGTGAGCTCAACTCTCAGAAGTAAGATGCTTTTGGACAAGGCGTTCAGCTACCTTCTCACGTATGGAACTTAGTATGTAGCAGCAGTCTACCACACGAATTACTAGGCAATCGCTGGAATGAGCTTGGAGGCCCTAGTCTTGTGTGCCGGGAGATTCCAATTACCTCTCCCAACACTTCCGTCAAACAGCGAGCCTAGGCCTTTTAGAAGTGAAAGGAACCAGCAGGCTGGATGGGGAGGTACAGGCCTTAAGCTCAACTCTCAGAAGTGTGTATGCAGGGGAGACAGATGTCTGCTACCCACTCTGACATGGGAGTTGGAAACTACCTACACTCTGATTGAAGAAGGCCATTGGAAATCGCTGTATTCAACTCAGATACACAGGAGTTCAGGCCCAATGCTTACACATGCTTTTCCCGCAACCTCTCTCAGCCACTAACATTAGGATGTTAGCAGCTGCGCCTACAGTCAGGCAGGATGCGGGTGGGTTCTGCCATGTCCTCAGCACTCCCAGGGAAGCATGCCTAGAAGCCAGCTCTCAACTAGCTGCATTCTTATGGCAGTGTGAAGGTAGCAGTATTCTGAGTCAGGAGGTTCCCAGATTACCACTCTACTGCACCTGGAGATACCCTCCAGGTCTGCATTGTTAACTTGCGTCTCAGAAGCCTGTGGCAAACGTCTCTGGTGAAGACTTGCGAAACTCACTCTGCAGTCAGTGTGGAACTGTGAGGGACTGAGGGTGAGCTCAACTCTCAGAAGTAAGATGTTTTTGGACAAGGCGTTCAAATACCTACTCACGTATGGAACTTAGTATGTAGCACCAGTCTACCCCAGGAATTACTAGGAAATCGCTTGATTGAGCTTGGAGGCACTCGTCTTGTGTGCCGGGAGATTCCAGTTACCTCTCCCAACACTTGCGTCAAGCAGCGAGCCTAGGCCTTTTGGAAGCGAAAGGTAGCGGCAGGCAGGATGTTGGGTTACAGGCCATAAGCTCAACTCTCAGAAGTGTGTATGCATGGGTGGCAGATGTCTGCTACCCACTCGGACATGGGAGTTGGAACCTAGCTACACTCCTATTGAAGAAGGACTTTGGAAATCGCTGTATTCAACTCAGATACACGGGAGTTCAGGCCCAATGCTTACACATGCTTTTCCCACAAACTATCCCAGCCACTAACAGAAGGAGGTTAGCAGGTAAGTCTACAGTCAGGCAGGATGCGGGAGGGTCCTGCCCTGTCCTCAGCTCTCACAGGGAAGCATGCCTTGAAGCCAGCTCTCAACTAGCTGCATTCTTATGACAGTGTGAAGGTAGCAGTATTCTGAGTAAGGCGGTTCCGAGATTACCACTCTACTGCACCTGGAGATACCCTCCAGGTCTGCATTGTGAACTTGCGTCTCAGAAGCCTGTGGCAAACGTCTCTGGTGAAGACCTGCGAAACTCACTCTGCAGGCAGTGTGGAACTGTGAGGGACTGAGGGTGAGCTCAACTCTCAGAAGTAAGATGCTTTTGGACAAGGCGTTCAGCTACATTCTCACGTATGGAACTTAGTATGTAGCACCTGTCTACCCCAGGAATTACTAGGCTATCGCTGGAATGAGCTTGGAGGCACTAGTCTTGTGTGCCGGGAGATTCCAATTACCTCTCCCAACACTTCCGTCAAACAGCGAGCCTAGGCCTTTTAGAAGTGAAAGGAACCAGCAGGCTGGATGGGGAGGTACAGGCCTTAAGCTCAACTCTCAGAAGTGTGTATGCAGGGGAGACAGATGTCTGCTACCCACTCTGACATGGGAGTTGGAAACTACCTACACTCTGATTGAAGAAGGCCATTGGAAATCGCTGTATTCAACTCAGATACACAGGAGTTCAGGCCCAATGCTTACACATGCTTTTCCCGCAACCTCTCTCAGCCACTAACATTAGGATGTTAGCAGCTGCGCCTACAGTCAGGCAGGATGCGGGTGGGTTCTGCCATGTCCTCAGCACTCCCAGGGAAGCATGCCTAGAAGCCAGCTCTCAACTAGCTGCATTCTTATGGCAGTGTGAAGGTAGCAGTATTCTGAGTCAGGAGGTTCCAAGATTACCACTCTACTGCACCTGGAGATACCCTCCAGGTCTGCATTGTTAACTTGCGTCTCAGAAGCCTGTGGCAAACGTCTCTGGTGAAGACTTGCGAAACTCACTCTGCAGGCAGTGTGGAACTGTGAGGGACTGAGGGTGAGCTCAACTCTCAGAAGTAAGATGTTTTTGGACAAGGCGTTCAACTACCTACTCACGTATGGAACTTAGTATGTAGCACCAGTCTACCCCAGGAATTACTAGGAAATCGCTTGATTGAGCTTGGAGGCACTCGTCTTGTGTGCCGGGAGATTCCAGTTACCTCTCCCAACACTTGCGTCAAGCAGCGAGCCTAGGCCTTTTGGAAGCGAAAGGTAGCGGCAGGCAGGATGTTGGGTTACAGGCCATAAGCTCAACTCTCAGAAGTGTGTATGCATGGGTGGCAGATGTCTGCTACCCACTCGGACATGGGAGTTGGAACCTAGCTACACTCCTATTGAAGAAGGACTTTGGAAATCGCTGTATTCAACTCAGATACACGGGAGTTCAGGCCCAATGCTTACACATGCTTTTCCCACAAAATATCCCAGCCACTAACAGAAGGAGGTTAGCAGGTAAGTCTACAGTCAGGCAGGATGCGGGAGGGTCCTGCCCTGTCCTCAGCTCTCACAGGGAAGCATGCCTTGAAGCCAGCTCTCAACTAGCTGCATTCTTATGACAGTGTGAAGGTAGCAGTATTCTGAGTAAGGAGGTTCCCAGATTACCACTCTGCTGCACCTGGAGATACCCTCCAGGTCTGCATTGTTAACTTGCGTCTCAGAGGCCTCTGGCAAACGTCTCTGGTGAAGACGTGCGAAACTCACTCTGCAGGCAGTGTGGAACTGTGAGGGACTGAGGGTCAGCTCAACTCTCAGCAGTAAGATGTTTTTGGACAAGGCGTTCAAATACCTACTCACGTATGGAACTTAGTATGTAGCACCAGTCTACCCCAGGAATTACTGGGAAATCGCTGGATTGAGCTTGGAGGCACTAGTCTTGTTGCCGGGAGATTCCAGTTACCTCTCCCAACACTTCGGTGAAGCAGCGAGCCTAGGCCTTTTGGAAGCGAAAGCTAGCTGCAGGCAGGAGGTAGGGTTACAGGCCATAAGCTCAACTCTCAGAAGTGTGTATGCATGGGAGGCAGATGTCTGCAACCCACTCGGACATGGGAGTTGGAACCTAGCTACATTCCTATTGAAGAAGGACTTTGGAAATCGCTGTATTCAACTCAGATACACGGGAGTTCAGGCCCAATGCTTACACATGCTTTTCCCACAAACTATCCCAGCCACTAACAGAAGGAGGTTAGCAGGTAAGTCTACAGTCAGGCAGGATGCGGGAGGGTCCTGCCCTGTCCTCAGCTCTCACAGGGAAGCATGCCTAGAAGCCAGCTCTCAACTAGCTGCATTCTTATGACAGTGTGAAGGTAGCAGTATTCTGAGTAAGGCGGTTCCGAGATTACCACTCTACTGCACCTGGAGATACCCTCCAGGTCTGCATTGTGAACTTGCGTCTCAGAAGCCTGTGGCAAACGTCTCTGGTGAAGACCTGCGAAACTCACTCTGCAGGCAGTGTGGAACTGTGAGGGACTGAGGGTGAGCTCAACTCTCAGAAGTAAGATGCTTTTGGACAAGGCGTTCAGCTACATTCTCACGTATGGAACTTAGTATGTAGCACCTGTCTACCCCAGGAATTACTAGGCTATCGCTGGAATGAGCTTGGAGGCACTAGTCTTGTGTGCCGGGAGATTCCAATTACCTCTCCCAACACTTCCGTCAAACAGCGAGCCTAGGCCTTTTAGAAGTGAAAGGAACCAGCAGGCTGGATGGGGAGGTACAGGCCTTAAGCTCAACTCTCAGAAGTGTGTATGCAGGGGAGACAGATGTCTGCTACCCACTCTGACATGGGAGTTGGAAACTACCTACACTCTGATTGAAGAAGGCCATTGGAAATCGCTGTATTCAACTCAGATACACAGGAGTTCAGACCCAATGCTTACACATGCTTTTCCCGCAACCTCTCTCAGCCACTAATATTACGATGTTAGCAGCTGCGCCTACAGTCAGGCAGGATGCGGGTGGGTTCTGCCATGTCCTCAGCACTCCCAGGGAAGCATGCCTAGAAGCCAGCTCTCAACTAGCTGCATTCTTATGGCAGTGTGAAGGTAGCAGTATTCTGAGTCAGGAGGTTCCAAGATTACCACTCTACTGCACCTGGAGATACCCTCCAGGTCTGCATTGTTAACTTTCGTCTCAGAAGCCTGTGGCAAACGTCTCTGGTGAAGACTTGCGAAACTCACTCTGCAGGCAGTGTGGAACTGTGAGGGACTGAGGGTCAGCTCAACTCTCAGAAGTAAGATGTTTTTGGACAAGGCGTTCAACTACCTACTCACGTATGGAACTTAGTATGTAGCACCAGTCTACCCCAGGAATTACTAGGAAATCGCTTGATTGAGCTTGGAGGCACTCGTCTTGTGTGCCGGTAGATTCCAGTTACCTCTCCCAACACTTGCGTCAAGCAGCGAGCCTAGGCCTTTTGGAAGCGAAAGGTAGCGGCAGGCAGGATGTTGGGTTACAGGCCATAAGCTCAACTCTCAGAAGTGTGTATGCATGGGTGGCAGATGTCTGCTACCCACTCGGACATGGGAGTTGGAACCTAGCTACACTCCTACTGAAGAAGGACTTTGGAAATCGCTGTATTCAACTCAGATACACGGGAGTTCAGGCCCAATGCTTACACATGCTTTTCCCACAAACTATCCCAGCCACTAACAGAAGGAGGTTAGCAGGTAAGTCTACAGTCAGGCAGGATGCGGGAGGGTCCTGCCCTGTCCTCAGCTCTCACAGGGAAGCATGCCTTGAAGCCAGCTCTCAACTAGCTGCATTCTTATGACAGTGTGAAGGTAGCAGTATTCTGAGTAAGGCGGTTCCGAGATTACCACTCTACTGCACCTGGAGATACCCTCCAGGTCTGCATTGTGAACTTGCGTCTCAGAAGCCTGTGGCAAACGTCTCTGGTGAAGACCTGCGAAACTCACTCTGCAGGCAGTGTGGAACTGTGAGGGACTGAGGGTGAGCTCAACTCTCAGAAGTAAGATGCTTTTGGACAAGGCGTTCAGCTACATTCTCACGTATGGAACTTAGTATGTAGCACCTGTCTACCCCAGGAATTACTAGGCTATCGCTGGAATGAGCTTGGAGGCACTAGTCTTGTGTGCCGGGAGATTCCAATTACCTCTCCCAACATTTCCGTCAAACAGCGAGCCTAGGCCTTTTAGAAGTGAAAGGAACCAGCAGGCTGGATGGGGAGGTACAGGCCTTAAGCTCAACTCTCAGAAGTGTGTATGCAGGGGAGACAGATGTCTGCTACCCACTCTGACATGGGAGTTGGAAACTACCTACACTCTGATTGAAGAAGGCCATTGGAAATCGCTGTATTCAACTCAGATACACAGGAGTTCAGGCCCAATGCTTACACATGCTTTTCCCGCAACCTCTCTCAGCCACTAACATTAGGATGTTAGCAGCTGCGCCTACAGTCAGGCAGGATGCGGGTGGGTTCTGCCCTGTCCTCAGCACTCCCAGGGAAGCATGCCTAGAAGCCAGCTCTCAACTAGCTGCATTCTTATGGCAGTGTGAAGGTAGCAGTATTCTGAGTAAGGAGGTTCCCAGATTACCACTCTACTGCACCTGGAGATACCCTCCAGGTCTGCATTGTTAACTTGCGTCTCAGAAGCCTCTGGCAAACGTCTCTGGTGAAGACTTGCGAAACTCACTCTGCAGGCAGTGTGGAACTGTGAGGGACTGAGGGTGAGCTCAACTCTCAGAAGTAAGATGTTTTTGGACAAGGCGTTCAACTACCTACTCACGTATGGAACTTAGTATGTAGCACCAGTCTACCCCAGGAATTACTAGGAAATCGCTTGATTGAGCTTGGAGGCACTCGTCTTGTGTGCCGGGAGATTCCAGTTACCTCTCCCAACACTTGCGTCAAGCAGCGAGCCTAGGCCTTTTGGAAGCGAAAGGTAGCGGCAGGCAGGATGTTGGGTTACAGGCCATAAGCTCAACTCTCAGAAGTGTGTATGCATGGGTGGCAGATGTCTGCTACCCACTCGGACATGGGAGTTGGAACCTAGCTACACTCCTATTGAAGAAGGACTTTGGAAATCGCTGTATTCAACTCAGATACACGGGAGTTCAGGCCCAATGCTTACACATGCTTTTCCCACAAACTATCCCAGCCACTAACAGAAGGAGGTTAGCAGGTAAGTCTACAGTCAGGCAGGATGCGGGAGGGTCCTGCCCTGTCCTCAGCTCTCACAGGGAAGCATGCCTTGAAGCCAGCTCTCAACTAGCTGCATTCTTATGACAGTGTGAAGGTAGCAGTATTCTGAGTAAGGAGGTTCCCAGATTACCACTCTGCTGCACCTGGAGATACCCTCCAGGTCTGCATTGTTAACTTGCGTCTCAGAGGCCTCTGGCAAACGTCTCTGGTGAAGACGTGCGAAACTCACTCTGCAGGCAGTGTGGAACTGTGAGGGACTGAGGGTCAGCTCAACTCTCAGCAGTAAGATGTTTTTGGACAAGGCGTTCAAATACCTACTCACGTATGGAACTTAGTATGTAGCACCAGTCTACCCCAGGAATTACTGGGAAATCGCTGGATTGAGCTTGGAGGCACTAGTCTTGTTGCCGGGAGATTCCAGTTACCTCTCCCAACACTTCGGTGAAGCAGCGAGCCTAGGCCTTTTGGAAGCGAAAGCTAGCTGCAGGCAGGAGGTAGGGTTACAGGCCATAAGCTCAACTCTCAGAAGTGTGTATGCATGGGAGGCAGATGTCTTCTACCCACTCGTACATGCGAGTGGGAACCTACTACACTCTGATGAAAAAGGACTTTGGAAATTGCTGTATTCAACTCAGATACACGTGGGTTCAGGCACAACGATTCCACATGCTTTTCTCACAACCTTTCCCTGCCACTAACATGAGGACGTTAGCAGCTCCTTCTACAGTCAAGCAGGATGCGGGAGGGTTGTGCCCTGTCCTTAGCTCTCACAGGGAAGCATGTCTTGAAGCCAGCGGTCAACTAGATGCATACTTATGGCAGGGTCAAGGTAGCAGTATTCTGAGACAGGAGGTTCCCAGATTACCACTCTACTGCACCTGGAGATACCCTCCAGGTCTGCATTGTTAACTTGCGTCTCAGAGGCCTCTGGCAAACGTCTCTGGTGAAGACGTGCGAAACTCACTCTGCAGGCAGTGTGGAACTGTGAGGGACTGAGGGTCAGCTCAACTCTCAGCAGTAAGATGTTTTTGGACAAGGCGTTCAAATACCTACTCACGTATGGAACTTAGTATGTAGCACCAGTCTACCCCAGGAATTACTAGGAAATCGCTTGATTGAGCTTGGAGGCACTCGTCTTGTGTGCCGGGAGATTCCAGTTACCTCTCCCAACACTTGCGTCAAGGAGCGAGCCTAGGCCTTTTGGAAGCGAAAGGTAGCGGCAGGCAGGATGTTGGGTTACAGGCCATAAGCTCAACTCTCAGAAGTGTGTATGCATGGGTGGCAGATGTCTGCTACCCACTCGGACATGGGAGTTGGAACCTAGCTACACTCCTATTGAAGAAGGACTTTGGAAATCGCTGTATTCAACTCAGATACACGGGAGTTCAGGCCCAATGCTTACACATGCTTTTCCCACAAACTATCCCAGCCACTAACAGAAGGAGGTTAGCAGGTAAGTCTACAGTCAGGCAGGATGCGGGAGGGTCCTGCCCTGTCCTCAGCTCTCACAGGGAAGCATGCCTTGAAGCCAGCTCTCAACTAGCTGCATTCTTATGACAGTGTGAAGGTAGCAGTATTCTGAGTAAGGAGGTTCCCAGATTACCACTCTGCTGCACCTGGAGATACCCTCCAGGTCTGCATTGTTAACTTGCGTCTCAGAGGCCTCTGGCAAACGTCTCTGGTGAAGACGTGCGAAACTCACTCTGCAGGCAGTGTGGAACTGTGAGGGACTGAGGGTCAGCTCAACTCTCAGCAGTAAGATGTTTTTGGACAAGGCGTTCAAATACCTACTCACGTATGGAACTTAGTATGTAGCACCAGTCTACCCCAGGAATTACTGGGAAATCGCTGGATTGAGCTTGGAGGCACTAGTCTTGTTGCCGGGAGATTCCAGTTACCTCTCCCAACACTTCGGTGAAGCAGCGAGCCTAGGCCTTTTGGAAGCGAAAGCTAGCTGCAGGCAGGAGGTAGGGTTACAGGCCATAAGCTCAACTCTCAGAAGTGTGTATGCATGGGAGGCAGATGTCTTCTACCCACTCGTACATGCGAGTGGGAACCTACTACACTCTGATGAAAAAGGACTTTGGAAATTGCTGTATTCAACTCAGATACACGTGGGTTCAGGCACAACGATTCCACATGCTTTTCTCACAACCTTTCCCTGCCACTAACATGAGGACGTTAGCAGCTCCTTCTACAGTCAAGCAGGATGCGGGAGGGTTGTGCCCTGTCCTTAGCTCTCACAGGGAAGCATGTCTTGAAGCCAGCGGTCAACTAGCTGCATACTTATGGCAGGGTCAAGGTAGCAGTATTCTGAGACAGGAGGTTCCCAGATTACCACTCTACTGCACCTGGAGATACCCTCCAGGTCTGCATTGTTAACTTGCGTCTCAGAGGCCTCTGGCAAACGTCTCTGGTGAAGACGTGCGAAACTCACTCTGCAGGCAGTGTGGAACTGTGAGGGACTGAGGGTCAGCTCAACTCTCAGCAGTAAGATGTTTTTGGACAAGGCGTTCAAATACCTACTCACGTATGGAACTTAGTATGTAGCACCAGTCTACCCCAGGAATTACTAGGAAATCGCTTGATTGAGCTTGGAGGCACTCGTCTTGTGTGCCGGGAGATTCCAGTTACCTCTCCCAACACTTGCGTCAAGGAGCGAGCCTAGGCCTTTTGGAAGCGAAAGGTAGCGGCAGGCAGGATGTTGGGTTACAGGCCATAAGCTCAACTCTCAGAAGTGTGTATGCATGGGTGGCAGATGTCTGCTACCCACTCGGACATGGGAGTTGGAACCTAGCTACACTCCTATTGAAGAAGGACTTTGGAAATCGCTGTATTCAACTCAGATACACGGGAGTTCAGGCCCAATGCTTACACATGCTTTTCCCACAAACTATCCCAGCCACTAACAGAAGGAGGTTAGCAGGTAAGTCTACAGTCAGGCAGGATGCGGGAGGGTCCTGCCCTGTCCTCAGCTCTCACAGGGAAGCATGCCTTGAAGCCAGCTCTCAACTAGCTGCATTCTTATGACAGTGTGAAGGTAGCAGTATTCTGAGTAAGGAGGTTCCCAGATTACCACTCTGCTGCACCTGGAGATACCCTCCAGGTCTGCATTGTTAACTTGCGTCTCAGAGGCCTCTGGCAAACGTCTCTGGTGAAGACGTGCGAAACTCACTCTGCAGGCAGTGTGGAACTGTGAGGGACTGAGGGTCAGCTCAACTCTCAGCAGTAAGATGTTTTTGGACAAGGCGTTCAAATACCTACTCACGTATGGAACTTAGTATGTAGCACCAGTCTACCCCAGGAATTACTGGGAAATCGCTGGATTGAGCTTGGAGGCACTAGTCTTGTTGCCGGGAGATTCCAGTTACCTCTCCCAACACTTCGGTGAAGCAGCGAGCCTAGGCCTTTTGGAAGCGAAAGCTAGCTGCAGGCAGGAGGTAGGGTTACAGGCCATAAGCTCAACTCTCAGAAGTGTGTATGCATGGGAGGCAGATGTCTTCTACCCACTCGTACATGCGAGTGGGAACCTACTACACTCTGATGAAAAAGGACTTTGGAAATTGCTGTATTCAACTCAGATACACGTGGGTTCAGGCACAACGATTCCACATGCTTTTCTCACAACCTTTCCCTGCCACTAACATGAGGACGTTAGCAGCTCCTTCTACAGTCAAGCAGGATGCGGGAGGGTTGTGCCCTGTCCTTAGCTCTCACAGGGAAGCATGTCTTGAAGCCAGCGGTCAACTAGCTGCATAATTATGGCAGGGTCAAGGTAGCAGTATTCTGAGACAGGAGGTTCCCAGATTACCACTCTACTGCACCTGGAGATACCCTCCAGGTCTGCATTGTTAACTTGCGTCTCAGAGGCCTCTGGCAAACGTCTCTGGTGAAGACGTGCGAAACTCACTCTGCAGGCAGTGTGGAACTGTGAGGGACTGAGGGTCAGCTCAACTCTCAGCAGTAAGATGTTTTTGGACAAGGCGTTCAAATACCTACTCACGTATGGAACTTAGTATGTAGCACCAGTCTACCCCAGGAATTACTAGGAAATCGCTTGATTGAGCTTGAAGGCACTCGTCTTGTGTGCCGGGAGATTCCAGTTACCTCTCCCAACACTTGCGTCAAGCAGCGAGCCTAGGCCTTTTGGAAGCGAAAGGTAGCGGCAGGCAGGATGTTGGGTTACAGGCCATAAGCTCAACTCTCAGAAGTGTGTATGCATGGGTGGCAGATGTCTGCTACCCACTCGGACATGGGAGTTGGAACCTAGCTACACTCCTATTGAAGAAGGACTTTGGAAATCGCTGTATTCAACTCAGATACACGGGAGTTCAGGCCCAATGCTTACACATGCTTTTCCCACAAACTATCCCAGCCACTAACAGAAGGAGGTTAGCAGGTAAGTCTACAGTCAGGCAGGATGCGGGAGGGTCCTGCCCTGTCCTCAGCTCTCACAGGGAAGCATGCCTTGAAGCCAGCTCTCAACTAGCTGCATTCTTATGACAGTGTGAAGGTAGCAGTATTCTGAGTAAGGCGGTTCCGAGATTACCACTCTACTGCACCTGGAGATACCCTCCAGGTCTGCATTGTTAACTTGCGTCTCAGAAGCCTGTGGCAAACGTCTCTGGTGAAGACCTGCGAAACTCACTCTGCAGGCAGTGTGGAACTGTGAGGGACTGAGGGTGAGCTCAACTCTCAGAAGTAAGATGCTTTTGGACAAGGCGTTCAGCTACATTCTCACGTATGGAACTTAGTATGTAGCACCTGTCTACCCCAGGAATTACTAGGCTATCGCTGGAATGAGCTTGGAGGCACTAGTCTTGTGTGCCGGGAGATTCCAATTACCTCTCCCAACACTTCCGTCAAACAGCGAGCCTAGGCCTTTTAGAAGTGAAAGGAACCAGCAGGCTGGATGGGGAGGTACAGGCCTTAAGCTCAACTCTCAGAAGTGTGTATGCAGGGGAGACAGATGTCTGCTACCCACTCTGACATGGGAGTTGGAAACTACCTACACTCTGATTGAAGAAGGCCATTGGAAATCGCTGTATTCAACTCAGATACACAGGAGTTCAGGCCCAATGCTTACACATGCTTTTCCCGCAACCTCTCTCAGCCACTAACATTAGGATGTTAGCAGCTGCGCCTACAGTCAGGCAGGATGCGGGTGGGTTCTGCCATGTCCTCAGCACTCCCAGGGAAGCAAGCCTAGAAGCCAGCTCTCAACTAGCTGCATTCTTATGGCAGTGTGAAGGTAGCAGTATTCTGAGTCAGGAGGTTCCAAGATTACCACTCTACTGCACCTGGAGATACCCTCCAGGTCTGCATTGTTAACTTGCGTCTCAGAAGCCTGTGGCAAACGTCTCTGGTGAAGACCTGCGAAACTCACTCTGCAGGCAGTGTGGAACTGTGAGGGACTGAGGGTGAGCTCAACTCTCAGAAGTAAGATGCTTTTGGACAAGGCGTTCAGCTACCTTCTCACGTATGGAACTTAGTATGTAGCAGCAGTCTACCACACGAATTACTAGGCAATCGCTGGAATGAGCTTGGAGGCCCTAGTCTTGTGTGCCGGGAGATTCCAATTACCTCTCCCAACACTTCCGTCAAACAGCGAGCCTAGGCCTTTTAGAAGTGAAAGGAACCAGCAGGCTGGATGGGGAGGTACAGGCCTTAAGCTCAACTCTCAGAAGTGTGTATGCAGGGGAGACAGATGTCTGCTACCCACTCTGACATGGGAGTTGGAAACTACCTACACTCTGATTGAAGAAGGCCATTGGAAATCGCTGTATTCAACTCAGATACACAGGAGTTCAGGCCCAATGCTTACACATGCTTTTCCCGCAACCTCTCTCAGCCACTAACATTAGGATGTTAGCAGCTGCGCCTACAGTCAGGCAGGATGCGGGTGGGTTCTGCCATGTCCTCAGCACTCCCAGGGAAGCAAGCCTAGAAGCCAGCTCTCAACTAGCTGCATTCTTATGGCAGTGTGAAGGTAGCAGTATTCTGAGTCAGGAGGTTCCAAGATTACCACTCTACTGCACCTGGAGATACCCTCCAGGTCTGCATTGTTAACTTTCGTCTCAGAAGCCTGTGGCAAACGTCTCTGGTGAAGACCTGCGAAACTCACTCTGCAGGCAGTGTGGAACTGTGAGGGACTGAGGGTGAGCTCAACTCTCAGAAGTAAGATGCTTTTGGACAAGGCGTTCAGCTACCTTCTCACGTATGGAACTTAGTATGTAGCAGCAGTCTACCACACGAATTACTAGGCAATCGCTGGAATGAGCTTGGAGGCCCTAGTCTTGTGTGCCGGGAGATTCCAATTACCTCTCCCAACACTTCCGTCAAACAGCGAGCCTAGGCCTTTTAGAAGTGAAAGGAACCAGCAGGCTGGATGGGGAGGTACAGGCCTTAAGCTCAACTCTCAGAAGTGTGTATGCAGGGGAGACAGATGTCTGCTACCCACTCTGACATGGGAGTTGGAAACTACCTACACTCTGATTGAAGAAGGCCATTGGAAATCGCTGTATTCAACTCAGATACACAGGAGTTCAGGCCCAATGCTTACACATGCTTTTCCCACAAACTATCCCAGCCACTAACAGAAGGAGGTTAGCAGGTAAGTCTACAGTCAGGCAGGATGCGGGAGGGTCCTGCCCTGTCCTCAGCTCTCACAGGGAAGCATGCCTTGAAGCCAGCTCTCAACTAGCTGCATTCTTATGACAGTGTGAAGGTAGCAGTATTCTGAGTAAGGAGGTTCCCAGATTACCACTCTGCTGCACCTGGAGATACCCTCCAGGTCTGCAATGTTAACTTGCGTCTCAGAGGCCTCTGGCAAACGTCTCTGGTGAAGACGTGCGAAACTCACTCTGCAGGCAGTGTGGAACTGTGAGGGACTGAGGGTCAGCTCAACTCTCAGCAGTAAGATGTTTTTGGACAAGGCGTTCAAATACCTACTCACGTATGGAACTTAGTATGTAGCACCAGTCTACCCCAGGAATTACTGGGAAATCGCTGGATTGAGCTTGGAGGCACTAGTCTTGTTGCCGGGAGATTCCAGTTACCTCTCCCAACACTTCGGTGAAGCAGCGAGCCTAGGCCTTTTGGAAGCGAAAGCTAGCTGCAGGCAGGAGGTAGGGTTACAGGCCATAAGCTCAACTCTCAGAAGTGTGTATGCATGGGAGGCAGATGTCTTCTACCCACTCGTACATGCGAGTGGGAACCTACTACACTCTGATGAAAAAGGACTTTGGAAATTGCTGTATTCAACTCAGATACACGTGGGTTCAGGCACAACGATTCCACATGCTTTTCTCACAACCTTTCCCTGCCACTAACATGAGGACGTTAGCAGCTCCTTCTACAGTCAAGCAGGATGCGGGAGGGTTGTGCCCTGTCCTTAGCTCTCACAGGGAAGCATGTCTTGAAGCCAGCGGTCAACTAGCTGCATACTTATGGCAGGGTCAAGGTAGCAGTATTCTGAGACAGGAGGTTCCCAGATTACCACTCTACTGCACCTGGAGATACCCTCCAGGTCTGCATTGTTAACTTGCGTCTCAGAGGCCTCTGGCAAACGTCTCTGGTGAAGACGTGCGAAACTCACTCTGCAGGCAGTGTGGAACTGTGAGGGACTGAGGGTCAGCTCAACTCTCAGCAGTAAGATGTTTTTGGACAAGGCGTTCAAATACCTACTCACGTATGGAACTTAGTATGTAGCACCAGTCTACCCCAGGAATTACTAGGAAATCGCTTGATTGAGCTTGGAGGCACTCGTCTTGTGTGCCGGGAGATTCCAGTTACCTCTCCCAACACTTGCGTCAAGCAGCGAGCCTAGGCCTTTTGGAAGCGAAAGGTAGCGGCAGGCAGGATGTTGGGTTACAGGCCATAAGCTCAACTCTCAGAAGTGTGTATGCATGGGTGGCAGATGTCTGCTACCCACTCGGACATGGGAGTTGGAACCTAGCTACACTCCTATTGAAGAAGGACTTTGGAAATCGCTGTATTCAACTCAGATACACGGGAGTTCAGGCCCAATGCTTACACATGCTTTTCCCACAAACTATCCCAGCCACTAACAGAAGGAGGTTAGCAGGTAAGTCTACAGTCAGGCAGGATGCGGGAGGGTCCTGCCCTGTCCTCAGCTCTCACAGGGAAGCATGCCTTGAAGCCAGCTCTCAACTAGCTGCATTCTTATGACAGTGTGAAGGTAGCAGTATTCTGAGTAAGGAGGTTCCCAGATTACCACTCTGCTGCACCTGGAGATACCCTCCAGGTCTGCATTGTTAACTTGCGTCTCAGAGGCCTCTGGCAAACGTCTCTGGTGAAGACGTGCGAAACTCACTCTGCAGGCAGTGTGGAACTGTGAGGGACTGAGGGTCAGCTCAACTCTCAGCAGTAAGATGTTTTTGGACAAGGCGTTCAAATACCTACTCACGTATGGAACTTAGTATGTAGCACCAGTCTACCCCAGGAATTACTGGGAAATCGCTGGATTGAGCTTGGAGGCACTAGTCTTGTTGCCGGGAGATTCCAGTTACCTCTCCCAACACTTCGGTGAAGCAGCGAGCCTAGGCCTTTTGGAAGCGAAAGCTAGCTGCAGGCAGGAGGTAGGGTTACAGGCCATAAGCTCAACTCTCAGAAGTGTGTATGCATGGGAGGCAGATGTCTTCTACCCACTCGTACATGCGAGTGGGAACCTACTACACTCTGATGAAAAAGGACTTTGGAAATTGCTGTATTCAACTCAGATACACGTGGGTTCAGGCACAACGATTCCACATGCTTTTCTCACAACCTTTCCCTGCCACTAACATGAGGACGTTAGCAGCTCCTTCTACAGTCAAGCAGGATGCGGGAGGGTTGTGCCCTGTCCTTAGCTCTCACAGGGAAGCATGTCTTGAAGCCAGCGGTCAACTAGCTGCATACTTATGGCAGGGTCAAGGTAGCAGTATTCTGAGACAGGAGGTTCCCAGATTACCACTCTACTGCACCTGGAGATACCCTCCAGGTCTGCATTGTTAACTTGCGTCTCAGAGGCCTCTGGCAAACGTCTCTGGTGAAGACGTGCGAAACTCACTCTGCAGGCAGTGTGGAACTGTGAGGGACTGAGGGTCAGCTCAACTCTCTGCAGTAAGATGTTTTTGGACAAGGCGTTCAAATACCTACTCACGTATGGAACTTAGTATGTAGCACCAGTCTACCCCAGGAATTACTAGGAAATCGCTTGATTGAGCTTGGAGGCACTCGTCTTGTGTGCCGGGAGATTCCAGTTACCTCTCCCAACACTTGCGTCAAGCAGCGAGCCTAGGCCTTTTGGAAGCGAAAGGTAGCGGCAGGCAGGATGTTGGGTTACAGGCCATAAGCTCAACTCTCAGAAGTGTGTATGCATGGGTGGCAGATGTCTGCTACCCACTCGGACATGGGAGTTGGAACCTGGCTACACTCCTATTGAAGAAGGACTTTGGAAATCGCTGTATTCAACTCAGATACACGGGAGTTCAGGCCCAATGCTTACACATGCTTTTCCCACAAACTATCCCAGCCACTAACAGAAGGAGGTTAGCAGGTAAGTCTACAGTCAGGCAGGATGCGGGAGGGTCCTGCCCTGTCCTCAGCTCTCACAGGGAAGCATGCCTAGAAGCCAGCTCTCAGCTAGCTGCATTCTTATGACAGTGTGAAGGTAGCAGTATTCTGAGTAAGGCGGTTCCGAGATTACCACTCTACTGCACCTGGAGATACCCTCCAGGTCTGCATTGTTAACTTGCGTCTCAGAAGCCTGTGGCAAACGTCTCTGGTGAAGACCTGCGAAACTCACTCTGCAGGCAGTGTGGAACTGTGAGGGACTGAGGGTGAGCTCAACTCTCAGAAGTAAGATGCTTTTGGACAAGGCGTTCAGCTACATTCTCACGTATGGAACTTAGTATGTAGCACCTGTCTACCCCAGGAATTACTAGGCTATCGCTGGAATGAGCTTGGAGGCACTAGTCTTGTGTGCCGGGAGATTCCAATTACCTCTCCCAACACTTCCGTCAAACAGCGAGCCTAGGCCTTTTAGAAGTGAAAGGAACCAGCAGGCTGGATGGGGAGGTACAGGCCTTAAGCTCAACTCTCAGAAGTGTGTATGCAGGGGAGACAGATGTCTGCTACCCACTCTGACATGGGAGTTGGAAACTACCTACACTCTGATTGAAGAAGGCCATTGGAAATCGCTGTATTCAACTCAGATACACAGGAGTTCAGACCCAATGCTTACACATGCTTTTCCCGCAACCTCTCTCAGCCACTAATATTAGGATGTTAGCAGCTGCGCCTACAGTCAGGCAGGATGCGGGTGGGTTCTGCCATGTCCTCAGCACTCCCAGGGAAGCATGCCTAGAAGCCAGCTCTCAACTAGCTGCATTCTTATGGCAGTGTGAAGGTAGCAGTATTCTGAGTCAGGAGGTTCCAAGATTACCACTCTACTGCACCTGGAGATACCCTCCAGGTCTGCATTGTTAACTTTCGTCTCAGAAGCCTGTGGCAAACGTCTCTGGTGAAGACTTGCGAAACTCACTCTGCAGGCAGTGTGGAACTGTGAGGGACTGAGGGTCAGCTCAACTCTCAGAAGTAAGATGTTTTTGGACAAGGCGTTCAACTACCTACTCACGTATGGAACTTAGTATGTAGCACCAGTCTACCCCAGGAATTACTAGGAAATCGCTTGATTGAGCTTGGAGGCACTCGTCTTGTGTGCCTGTAGATTCCAGTTACCTCTCCCAACACTTGCGTCAAGCAGCGAGCCTAGGCCTTTTGGAAGCGAAAGGTAGCGGCAGGCAGGATGTTGGGTTACAGGCCATAAGCTCAACTCTCAGAAGTGTGTATGCATGGGTGGCAGATGTCTGCTACCCACTCGGACATGGGAGTTGGAACCTAGCTACACTCCTATTGAAGAAGGACTTTGGAAATCGCTGTATTCAACTCAGATACACGGGAGTTCAGGCCCAATGCTTACACATGCTTTTCCCACAAACTATCCCAGCCACTAACAGAAGGAGGTTAGCAGGTAAGTCTACAGTCAGGCAGGATGCGGGAGGGTCCTGCCCTGTCCTCAGCTCTCACAGGGAAGCATGCCTTGAAGCCAGCTCTCAACTAGCTGCATTCTTATGACAGTGTGAAGGTAGCAGTATTCTGAGTAAGGCGGTTCCGAGATTACCACTCTACTGCACCTGGAGATACCCTCCAGGTCTGCATTGTTAACTTGCGTCTCAGAAGCCTGTGGCAAACGTCTCTGGTGAAGACCTGCGAAACTCACTCTGCAGGCAGTGTGGAACTGTGAGGGACTGAGGGTGAGCTCAACTCTCAGAAGTAAGATGCTTTTGGACAAGGCGTTCAGCTACATTCTCACGTATGGAACTTAGTATGTAGCACCTGTCTACCCCAGGAATTACTAGGCTATCGCTGGAATGAGCTTGGAGGCACTAGTCTTGTGTGCCGGGAGATTCCAATTACCTCTCCCAACACTTCCGTCAAACAGCGAGCCTAGGCCTTTTAGAAGTGAAAGGAACCAGCAGGCTGGATGGGGAGGTACAGGCCTTAAGCTCAACTCTCAGAAGTGTGTATGCAGGGGAGACAGATGTCTGCTACCCACTCTGACATGGGAGTTGGAAACTACCTACACTCTGATTGAAGAAGGCCATTGGAAATCGCTGTATTCAACTCAGATACACAGGAGTTCAGGCCCAATGCTTACACATGCTTTTCCCGCAACCTCTCTCAGCCACTAACATTAGGATGTTAGCAGCTGCGCCTACAGTCAGGCAGGATGCGGGTGGGTTCTGCCATGTCCTCAGCACTCCCAGGGAAGCAAGCCTAGAAGCCAGCTCTCAACTAGCTGCATTCTTATGGCAGTGTGAAGGTAGCAGTATTCTGAGTCAGGAGGTTCCAAGATTACCACTCTACTGCACCTGGAGATACCCTCCAGGTCTGCATTGTTAACTTGCGTCTCAGAAGCCTGTGGCAAACGTCTCTGGTGAAGACCTGCGAAACTCACTCTGCAGGCAGTGTGGAACTGTGAGGGACTGAGGGTGAGCTCAACTCTCAGAAGTAAGATGCTTTTGGACAAGGCGTTCAGCTACCTTCTCACGTATGGAACTTAGTATGTAGCAGCAGTCTACCACACGAATTACTAGGCAATCGCTGGAATGAGCTTGGAGGCACTAGTCTTGTGTGCCGGGAGATTCCAATTACCTCTCCCAACACTTCCGTCAAACAGCGAGCCTAGGCCTTTTAGAAGTGAAAGGAACCAGCAGGCTGGATGGGGAGGTACAGGCCTTAAGCTCAACTCTCAGAAGTGTGTATGCAGGGGAGACAGATGTCTGCTACCCACTCTGACATGGGAGTTGGAAACTACCCACACTCTGATTGAAGAAGGCCATTGGAAATCGCTGTATTCAACTCAGATACACAGGAGTTCAGGCCCAATGCTTACACATGCTTTTCCCGCAACCTCTCTCAGCCACTAACATTAGGATGTTAGCAGCTGCGCCTACAGTCAGGCAGGATGCGGGTGGGTTCTGCCCTGTCCTCAGCACTCCCAGGGAAGCATGCCTAGAAGCCAGCTCTCAACTAGCTGCATTCTTATGGCAGTGTGAAG
This sequence comes from Canis lupus baileyi, assembly GCF_048164855.1. Classification (NCBI taxonomy): domain Eukaryota; kingdom Metazoa; phylum Chordata; class Mammalia; order Carnivora; family Canidae; genus Canis; species Canis lupus. The sequence continues at coordinate 398,899 of NW_027326457.1, read as the reverse complement.
GTAGCAGTATTCTGAGTCAGGAGGTTCCCAGATTACCACTCTACTGCACCTGGAGATACCCTCCAGGTCTGCATTGTTAACTTGCGTCTCAGAAGCCTGTGGCAAACGTCTCTGGTGAAGACTTGCGAAACTCACTCTGCAGGCAGTGTGGAACTGTGAGGGACTGAGGGTGAGCTCAACTCTCAGAAGTAAGATGTTTTTGGACAAGGCGTTCAACTACCTACTCACGTATGGAACTTAGTATGTAGCACCAGTCTACCCCAGGAATTACTAGGAAATCGCTTGATTGAGCTTGGAGGCACTCGTCTTGTGTGCCGGGAGATTCCAGTTACCTCTCCCAACACTTGCGTCAAGCAGCGAGCCTAGGCCTTTTGGAAGCGAAAGGTAGCGGCAGGCAGGATGTTGGGTTACAGGCCATAAGCTCAACTCTCAGAAGTGTGTATGCATGGGTGGCAGATGTCTGCTACCCACTCGGACATGGGAGTTGGAACCTAGCTACACTCCTATTGAAGAAGGACTTTGGAAATCGCTGTATTCAACTCAGATACACGGGAGTTCAGGCCCAATGCTTACACATGCTTTTCCCACAAACTATCCCAGCCACTAACAGAAGGAGGTTAGCAGGTAAGTCTACAGTCAGGCAGGATGCGGGAGGGTCCTGCCCTGTCCTCAGCTCTCACAGGGAAGCATGCCTTGAAGCCAGCTCTCAACTAGCTGCATTCTTATGACAGTGTGAAGGTAGCAGTATTCTGAGTAAGGAGGTTCCCAGATTACCACTCTGCTGCACCTGGAGATACCCTCCAGGTCTGCATTGTTAACTTGCGTCTCAGAGGCCTCTGGCAAACGTCTCTGGTGAAGACGTGCGAAACTCACTCTGCAGGCAGTGTGGAACTGTGAGGGACTGAGGGTCAGCTCAACTCTCAGCAGTAAGATGTTTTTGGACAAGGCGTTCAAATACCTACTCACGTATGGAACTTAGTATGTAGCACCAGTCTACCCCAGGAATTACTGGGAAATCGCTGGATTGAGCTTGGAGGCACTAGTCTTGTTGCCGGGAGATTCCAGTTACCTCTCCCAACACTTCGGTGAAGCAGCGAGCCTAGGCCTTTTGGAAGCGAAAGCTAGCTGCAGGCAGGAGGTAGGGTTACAGGCCATAAGCTCAACTCTCAGAAGTGTGTATGCATGGGAGGCAGATGTCTTCTACCCACTCGTACATGCGAGTGGGAACCTACTACACTCTGATGAAAAAGGACTTTGGAAATTGCTGTATTCAACTCAGATACACGTGGGTTCAGGCACAACGATTCCACATGCTTTTCTCACAACCTTTCCCTGCCACTAACATGAGGACGTTAGCAGCTCCTTCTACAGTCAAGCAGGATGCGGGAGGGTTGTGCCCTGTCCTTAGCTCTCACAGGGAAGCATGTCTTGAAGCCAGCGGTCAACTAGCTGCATACTTATGGCAGGGTCAAGGTAGCAGTATTCTGAGACAGGAGGTTCCCAGATTACCACTCTACTGCACCTGGAGATACCCTCCAGGTCTGCATTGTTAACTTGCGTCTCAGAGGCCTCTGGCAAACGTCTCTGGTGAAGACGTGCGAAACTCACTCTGCAGGCAGTGTGGAACTGTGAGGGACTGAGGGTCAGCTCAACTCTCAGCAGTAAGATGTTTTTGGACAAGGCGTTCAAATACCTACTCACGTATGGAACTTAGTATGTAGCACCAGTCTACCCCAGGAATTACTAGGAAATCGCTTGATTGAGCTTGGAGGCACTCGTCTTGTGTGCCGGGAGATTCCAGTTACCTCTCCCAACACTTGCGTCAAGCAGCGAGCCTAGGCCTTTTGGAAGCGAAAGGTAGCGGCAGGCAGGATGTTGGGTTACAGGCCATAAGCTCAACTCTCAGAAGTGTGTATGCATGGGTGGCAGATGTCTGCTACCCACTCGGACATGGGAGTTGGAACCTAGCTACACTCCTATTGAAGAAGGACTTTGGAAATCGCTGTATTCAACTCAGATACACGGGAGTTCAGGCCCAATGCTTACACATGCTTTTCCCACAAACTATCCCAGCCACTAACAGAAGGAGGTTAGCAGGTAAGTCTACAGTCAGGCAGGATGCGGGAGGGTCCTGCCCTGTCCTCAGCTCTCACAGGGAAGCATGCCTAGAAGCCAGCTCTCAACTAGCTGCATTCTTATGACAGTGTGAAGGTAGCAGTATTCTGAGTAAGGCGGTTCCGAGATTACCACTCTACTGCACCTGGAGATACCCTCCAGGTCTGCATTGTTAACTTGCGTCTCAGAAGCCTGTGGCAAACGTCTCTGGTGAAGACCTGCGAAACTCACTCTGCAGGCAGTGTGGAACTGTGAGGGACTGAGGGTGAGCTCAACTCTCAGAAGTAAGATGCTTTTGGACAAGGCGTTCAGCTACATTCTCACGTATGGAACTTAGTATGTAGCACCTGTCTACCCCAGGAATTACTAGGCTATCGCTGGAATGAGCTTGGAGGCACTAGTCTTGTGTGCCGGGAGATTCCAATTACCTCTCCCAACACTTCCGTCAAACAGCGAGCCTAGGCCTTTTAGAAGTGAAAGGAACCAGCAGGCTGGATGGGGAGGTACAGGTCTTAAGCTCAACTCTCAGAAGTGTGTATGCAGGGGAGACAGATGTCTGCTACCCACTCTGACATGGGAGTTGGAAACTACCTACACTCTGATTGAAGAAGGCCATTGGAAATCGCTGTATTCAACTCAGATACACAGGAGTTCAGACCCAATGCTTACACATGCTTTTCCCGCAACCTCTCTCAGCCACTAATATTAGGATGTTAGCAGCTGCGCCTACAGTCAGGCAGGATGCGGGTGGGTTCTGCCATGTCCTCAGCACTCCCAGGGAAGCATACCTAGAAGCCAGCTCTCAACTAGCTGCATTCTTATGGCAGTGTGAAGGTAGCAGTATTCTGAGTCAGGAGGTTCCAAGATTACCACTCTACTGCACCTGGAGATACCCTCCAGGTCTGCATTGTTAACTTTCGTCTCAGAAGCCTGTGGCAAACGTCTCTGGTGAAGACTTGCGAAACTCACTCTGCAGGCAGTGTGGAACTGTGAGGGACTGAGGTTCAGCTCAACTCTCAGAAGTAAGATGTTTTTGGACAAGGCGTTCAACTACCTACTCACGTATGGAACTTAGTATGTAGCACCAGTCTACCCCAGGAATTACTAGGAAATCGCTTGATTGAGCTTGGAGGCACTCGTCTTGTGTGCCGGTAGATTCCAGTTACCTCTCCCAACACTTGCGTCAAGCAGCGAGCCTAGGCCTTTTGGAAGCGAAAGGTAGCGGCAGGCAGGATGTTGGGTTACAGGCCATAAGCTCAACTCTCAGAAGTGTGTATGCATGGGTGGCAGATGTCTGCTACCCACTCGGACATGGGAGTTGGAACCTAGCTACACTCCTATTGAAGAAGGACTTTGGAAATCGCTGTATTCAACTCAGATACACGGGAGTTCAGGCCCAATGCTTACACATGCTTTTCCCACAAACTATCCCAGCCACTAACAGAAGGAGGTTAGCAGGTAAGTCTACAGTCAGGCAGGATGCGGGAGGGTCCTGCCCTGTCCTCAGCTCTCACAGGGAAGCATGCCTTGAAGCCAGCTCTCAACTAGCTGCATTCTTATGACAGTGTGAAGGTAGCAGTATTCTGAGTAAGGCGGTTCCGAGATTACCACTCTACTGCACCTGGAGATACCCTCCAGGTCTGCATTGTTAACTTGCGTCTCAGAAGCCTGTGGCAAACGTCTCTGGTGAAGACCTGCGAAACTCACTCTGCAGGCAGTGTGGAACTGTGAGGGACTGAGGGTGAGCTCAACTCTCAGAAGTAAGATGCTTTTGGACAAGGCGTTCAGCTACCTTCTCACGTATGGAACTTAGTATGTAGCACCTGTCTACCCCAGGAATTACTAGGCTATCGCTGGAATGAGCTTGGAGGCACTAGTCTTGTGTGCCGGGAGATTCCAATTACCTCTCCCAACACTTCCGTCAAACAGCGAGCCTAGGCCTTTTAGAAGTGAAAGGAACCAGCAGGCTGGATGGGGAGGTACAGGCCTTAAGCTCAACTCTCAGAAGTGTGTATGCAGGGGAGACAGATGTCTGCTACCCACTCTGACATGGGAGTTGGAAACTACCTACACTCTGATTGAAGAAGGCCATTGGAAATCGCTGTATTCAACTCATATACACAGGAGTTCAGGCCCAATGCTTACACATGCTTTTCCCGCAACCTCTCTCAGCCACTAACATTAGGATGTTAGCAGCTGCGCCTACAGTCAGGCAGGATGCGGGTGGGTTCTGCCATGTCCTCAGCACTCCCAGGGAAGCAAGCCTAGAAGCCAGCTCTCAACTAGCTGCATTCTTATGGCAGTGTGAAGGTAGCAGTATTCTGAGTCAGGAGGTTCCAAGATTACCACTCTACTGCACCTGGAGATACCCTCCAGGTCTGCATTGTTAACTTGCGTCTCAGAAGCCTGTGGCAAACGTCTCTGGTGAAGACCTGCGAAACTCACTCTGCAGGCAGTGTGGAACTGTGAGGGACTGAGGGTGAGCTCAACTCTCAGAAGTAAGATGCTTTTGGACAAGGCGTTCAGCTACCTTCTCACGTATGGAACTTAGTATGTAGCAGCAGTCTACCACACGAATTACTAGGCAATCGCTGGAATGAGCTTGGAGGCCCTAGTCTTGTGTGCCGGGAGATTCCAATTACCTCTCCCAACACTTCCGTCAAACAGCGAGCCTAGGCCTTTTAGAAGTGAAAGGAACCAGCAGGCTGGATGGGGAGGTACAGGCCTTAAGCTCAACTCTCAGAAGTGTGTATGCAGGGGAGACAGATGTCTGCTACCCACTCTGACATGGGAGTTGGAAACTACCTACACTCTGATTGAAGAAGGCCATTGGAAATCGCTGTATTCAACTCAGATACACAGGAGTTCAGGCCCAATGCTTACACATGCTTTTCCCGCAACCTCTCTCAGCCACTAACATTAGGATGTTAGCAGCTGCGCCTACAGTCAGGCAGGATGCGGGTGGGTTCTGCCATGTCCTCAGCACTCCCAGGGAAGCATGCCTAGAAGCCAGCTCTCAACTAGCTGCATTCTTATGGCAGTGTGAAGGTAGCAGTATTCTGAGTCAGGAGGTTCCCAGATTACCACTCTACTGCACCTGGAGATACCCTCCAGGTCTGCATTGTTAACTTGCGTCTCAGAAGCCTGTGGCAAACGTCTCTGGTGAAGACTTGCGAAACTCACTCTGCAGGCAGTGTGGAACTGTGAGGGACTGAGGGTGAGCTCAACTCTCAGAAGTAAGATGTTTTTGGACAAGGCGTTCAACTACCTACTCACGTATGGAACTTAGTATGTAGCACCAGTCTACCCCAGGAATTACTAGGAAATCGCTTGATTGAGCTTGGAGGCACTCGTCTTGTGTGCCGGGAGATTCCAGTTACCTCTCCCAACACTTGCGTCAAGCAGCGAGCCTAGGCCTTTTGGAAGCGAAAGGTAGCGGCAGGCAGGATGTTGGGTTACAGGCCATAAGCTCAACTCTCAGAAGTGTGTATGCATGGGTGGCAGATGTCTGCTACCCACTCGGACATGGGAGTTGGAACCTAGCTACACTCCTATTGAAGAAGGACTTTGGAAATCGCTGTATTCAACTCAGATACACGGGAGTTCAGGCCCAATGCTTACACATGCTTTTCCCACAAACTATCCCAGCCACTAACAGAAGGAGGTTAGCAGGTAAGTCTACAGTCAGGCAGGATGCGGGAGGGTCCTGCCCTGTCCTCAGCTCTCACAGGGAAGCATGCCTTGAAGCCAGCTCTCAACTAGCTGCATTCTTATGACAGTGTGAAGGTAGCAGTATTCTGAGTAAGGCGGTTCCGAGATTACCACTCTACTGCACCTGGAGATACCCTCCAGGTCTGCATTGTTAACTTGCGTCTCAGAAGCCTGTGGCAAACGTCTCTGGTGAAGACCTGCGAAACTCACTCTGCAGGCAGTGTGGAACTGTGAGGGACTGAGGGTGAGCTCAACTCTCAGAAGTAAGATGCTTTTGGACAAGGCGTTCAGCTACCTTCTCACGTATGGAACTTAGTATGTAGCACCTGTCTACCCCAGGAATTACTAGGCTATCGCTGGAATGAGCTTGGAGGCACTAGTCTTGTGTGCCGGGAGATTCCAATTACCTCTCCCAACACTTCCGTCAAACAGCGAGCCTAGGCCTTTTAGAAGTGAAAGGAACCAGCAGGCTGGATGGGGAGGTACAGGCCTTAAGCTCAACTCTCAGAAGTGTGTATGCAGGGGAGACAGATGTCTGCTACCCACTCTGACATGGGAGTTGGAAACTACCTACACTCTGATTGAAGAAGGCCATTGGAAATCGCTGTATTCAACTCATATACACAGGAGTTCAGGCCCAATGCTTACACATGCTTTTCCCGCAACCTCTCTCAGCCACTAACATTAGGATGTTAGCAGCTGCGCCTACAGTCAGGCAGGATGCGGGTGGGTTCTGCCATGTCCTCAGCACTCCCAGGGAAGCAAGCCTAGAAGCCAGCTCTCAACTAGCTGCATTCTTATGGCAGTGTGAAGGTAGCAGTATTCTGAGTCAGGAGGTTCCAAGATTACCACTCTACTGCACCTGGAGATACCCTCCAGGTCTGCATTGTTAACTTGCGTCTCAGAAGCCTGTGGCAAACGTCTCTGGTGAAGACCTGCGAAACTCACTCTGCAGGCAGTGTGGAACTGTGAGGGACTGAGGGTGAGCTCAACTCTCAGAAGTAAGATGCTTTTGGACAAGGCGTTCAGCTACCTTCTCACGTATGGAACTTAGTATGTAGCAGCAGTCTACCACACGAATTACTAGGCAATCGCTGGAATGAGCTTGGAGGCCCTAGTCTTGTGTGCCGGGAGATTCCAATTACCTCTCCCAACACTTCCGTCAAACAGCGAGCCTAGGCCTTTTAGAAGTGAAAGGAACCAGCAGGCTGGATGGGGAGGTACAGGCCTTAAGCTCAACTCTCAGAAGTGTGTATGCAGGGGAGACAGATGTCTGCTACCCACTCTGACATGGGAGTTGGAAACTACCTACACTCTGATTGAAGAAGGCCATTGGAAATCGCTGTATTCAACTCAGATACACAGGAGTTCAGGCCCAATGCTTACACATGCTTTTCCCGCAACCTCTCTCAGCCACTAACATTAGGATGTTAGCAGCTGCGCATACAGTCAGGCAGGATGCGGGTGGGTTCTGCCATGTCCTCAGCACTCCCAGGGAAGCATGCCTAGAAGCCAGCTCTCAACTAGCTGCATTCTTATGGCAGTGTGAAGGTAGCAGTATTCTGAGTCAGGAGGTTCCCAGATTACCACTCTACTGCACCTGGAGATACCCTCCAGGTCTGCATTGTTAACTTGCGTCTCAGAAGCCTGTGGCAAACGTCTCTGGTGAAGACTTGCGAAACTCACTCTGCAGGCAGTGTGGAACTGTGAGGGACTGAGGGTGAGCTCAACTCTCAGAAGTAAGATGTTTTTGGACAAGGCGTTCAACTACCTACTCACGTATGGAACTTAGTATGTAGCACCAGTCTACCCCAGGAATTACTAGGAAATCGCTTGATTGAGCTTGGAGGCACTCGTCTTGTGTGCCGGGAGATTCCAGTTACCTCTCCCAACACTTGCGTCAAGCAGCGAGCCTAGGCCTTTTGGAAGCGAAAGGTAGCGGCAGGCAGGATGTTGGGTTACAGGCCATAAGCTCAACTCTCAGAAGTGTGTATGCATGGGTGGCAGATGTCTGCTACCCACTCGGACATGGGAGTTGGAACCTAGCTACACTCCTATTGAAGAAGGACTTTGGAAATCGCTGTATTCAACTCAGATACACGGGAGTTCAGGCCCAATGCTTACACATGCTTTTCCCACAAACTATCCCAGCCACTAACAGAAGGAGGTTAGCAGGTAAGTCTACAGTCAGGCAGGATGCGGGAGGGTCCTGCCCTGTCCTCAGCTCTCACAGGGAAGCATGCCTTGAAGCCAGCTCTCAACTAGCTGCATTCTTATGACAGTGTGAAGGTAGCAGTATTCTGAGTAAGGAGGTTCCCAGATTACCACTCTGCTGCACCTGGAGATACCCTCCAGGTCTGCATTGTTAACTTGCGTCTCAGAGGCCTCTGGCAAACGTCTCTTGTGAAGACGTGCGAAACTCACTCTGCAGGCAGTGTGGAACTGTGAGGGACTGAGGGTCAGCTCAACTCTCAGCAGTAAGATGTTTTTGGACAAGGCGTTCAAATACCTACTCACGTATGGAACTTAGTATGTAGCACCAGTCTACCCCAGGAATTACTGGGAAATCGCTGGATTGAGCTTGGAGGCACTAGTCTTGTTGCCGGGAGATTCCAGTTACCTCTCCCAACACTTCGGTGAAGCAGCGAGCCTAGGCCTTTTGGAAGCGAAAGCTAGCTGCAGGCAGGAGGTAGGGTTACAGGCCATAAGCTCAACTCTCAGAAGTGTGTATGCATGGGAGGCAGATGTCTTCTACCCACTCGTACATGCGAGTGGGAACCTACTACACTCTGATGAAAAAGGACTTTGGAAATTGCTGTATTCAACTCAGATACACGTGGGTTCAGGCACAACGATTCCACATGCTTTTCTCACAACCTTTCCCTGCCACTAACATGAGGACGTTAGCAGCTCCTTCTACAGTCAAGCAGGATGCGGGAGGGTTGTGCCCTGTCCTTAGCTCTCACAGGGAAGCATGTCTTGAAGCCAGCGGTCAACTAGCTGCATACTTATGGCAGGGTCAAGGTAGCAGTATTCTGAGACAGGAGGTTCCCAGATTACCACTCTACTGCACCTGGAGATACCCTCCAGGTCTGCATTGTTAACTTGCGTCTCAGAGGCCTCTGGCAAACGTCTCTGGTGAAGACGTGCGAAACTCACTCTGCAGGCAGTGTGGAACTGTGAGGGACTGAGGGTCAGCTCAACTCTCAGCAGTAAGATGTTTTTGGACAAGGCGTTCAAATACCTACTCACGTATGGAACTTAGTATGTAGCACCAGTCTACCCCAGGAATTACTAGGAAATCGCTTGATTGAGCTTGGAGGCACTCGTCTTGTGTGCCGGGAGATTCCAGTTACCTCTCCCAACACTTGCGTCAAGCAGCGAGCCTAGGCCTTTTGGAAGCGAAAGGTAGCGGCAGGCAGGATGTTGGGTTACAGGCCATAAGCTCAACTCTCAGAAGTGTGTATGCATGGGTGGCAGATGTCTGCTACCCACTCGGACATGGGAGTTGGAACCTAGCTACACTCCTATTGAAGAAGGACTTTGGAAATCGCTGTATTCAACTCAGATACACGGGAGTTCAGGCCCAATGCTTACACATGCTTTTCCCACAAACTATCCCAGCCACTAACAGAAGGAGGTTAGCAGGTAAGTCTACAGTCAGGCAGGATGCGGGAGGGTCCTGCCCTGTCCTCAGCTCTCACAGGGAAGCATGCCTAGAAGCCAGCTCTCAACTAGCTGCATTCTTATGACAGTGTGAAGGTAGCAGTATTCTGAGTAAGGCGGTTCCGAGATTACCACTCTACTGCACCTGGAGATACCCTCCAGGTCTGCATTGTTAACTTGCGTCTCAGAAGCCTGTGGCAAACGTCTCTGGTGAAGACCTGCGAAACTCACTCTGCAGGCAGTGTGGAACTGTGAGGGACTGAGGGTGAGCTCAACTCTCAGAAGTAAGATGCTTTTGGACAAGGCGTTCAGCTACATTCTCACGTATGGAACTTAGTATGTAGCACCTGTCTACCCCAGGAATTACTAGGCTATCGCTGGAATGAGCTTGGAGGCACTAGTCTTGTGTGCCGGGAGATTCCAATTACCTCTCCCAACACTTCCGTCAAACAGCGAGCCTAGGCCTTTTAGAAGTGAAAGGAACCAGCAGGCTGGATGGGGAGGTACAGGTCTTAAGCTCAACTCTCAGAAGTGTGTATGCAGGGGAGACAGATGTCTGCTACCCACTCTGACATGGGAGTTGGAAACTACCTACACTCTGATTGAAGAAGGCCATTGGAAATCGCTGTATTCAACTCAGATACACAGGAGTTCAGACCCAATGCTTACACATGCTTTTCCCGCAACCTCTCTCAGCCACTAATATTAGGATGTTAGCAGCTGCGCCTACACTCAGGCAGGATGCGGGTGGGTTCTGCCATGTCCTCAGCACTCCCAGGGAAGCATACCTAGAAGCCAGCTCTCAACTAGCTGCATTCTTATGGCAGTGTGAAGGTAGCAGTATTCTGAGTCAGGAGGTTCCAAGATTACCACTCTACTGCACCTGGAGATACCCTCCAGGTCTGCATTGTTAACTTTCGTCTCAGAAGCCTGTGGCAAACGTCTCTGGTGAAGACTTGCGAAACTCACTCTGCAGGCAGTGTGGAACTGTGAGGGACTGAGGTTCAGCTCAACTCTCAGAAGTAAGATGTTTTTGGACAAGGCGTTCAACTACCTACTCACGTATGGAACTTAGTATGTAGCACCAGTCTACCCCAGGAATTACTAGGAAATCGCTTGATTGAGCTTGGAGGCACTCGTCTTGTGTGCCGGTAGATTCCAGTTACCTCTCCCAACACTTGCGTCAAGCAGCGAGCCTAGGCCTTTTGGAAGCGAAAGGTAGCGGCAGGCAGGATGTTGGGTTACAGGCCATAAGCTCAACTCTCAGAAGTGTGTATGCATGGGTGGCAGATGTCTGCTACCCACTCGGACATGGGAGTTGGAACCTAGCTACACTCCTATTGAAGAAGGACTTTGGAAATCGCTGTATTCAACTCAGATACACGGGAGTTCAGGCCCAATGCTTACACATGCTTTTCCCACAAACTATCCCAGCCACTAACAGAAGGAGGTTAGCAGGTAAGTCTACAGTCAGGCAGGATGCGGGAGGGTCCTGCCCTGTCCTCAGCTCTCACAGGGAAGCATGCCTTGAAGCCAGCTCTCAACTAGCTGCATTCTTATGACAGTGTGAAGGTAGCAGTATTCTGAGTAAGGCGGTTCCGAGATTACCACTCTACTGCACCTGGAGATACCCTCCAGGTCTGCATTGTTAACTTGCGTCTCAGAAGCCTGTGGCAAACGTCTCTGGTGAAGACCTGCGAAACTCACTCTGCAGGCAGTGTGGAACTGTGAGGGACTGAGGGTGAGCTCAACTCTCAGAAGTAAGATGCTTTTGGACAAGGCGTTCAGCTACCTTCTCACGTATGGAACTTAGTATGTAGCACCTGTCTACCCCAGGAATTACTAGGCTATCGCTGGAATGAGCTTGGAGGCACTAGTCTTGTGTGCCGGGAGATTCCAATTACCTCTCCCAACACTTCCGTCAAACAGCGAGCCTAGGCCTTTTAGAAGTGAAAGGAACCAGCAGGCTGGATGGGGAGGTACAGGCCTTAAGCTCAACTCTCAGAAGTGTGTATGCAGGGGAGACAGATGTCTGCTACCCACTCTGACATGGGAGTTGGAAACTACCTACACTCTGATTGAAGAAGGCCATTGGAAATCGCTGTATTCAACTCAGATACACAGGAGTTCAGGCCCAATGCTTACACATGCTTTTCCCGCAACCTCTCTCAGCCACTAACATTAGGATGTTAGCAGCTGCGCCTACAGTCAGGCAGGATGCGGGTGGGTTCTGCCATGTCCTCAGCACTCCCAGGGAAGCAAGCCTAGAAGCCAGCTCTCAACTAGCTGCATTCTTATGGCAGTGTGAAGGTAGCAGTATTCTGAGTCAGGAGGTTCCAAGATTACCACTCTACTGCACCTGGAGATACCCTCCAGGTCTGCATTGTTAACTTGCGTCTCAGAAGCCTGTGGCAAACGTCTCTGGTGAAGACCTGCGAAACTCACTCTGCAGGCAGTGTGGAACTGTGAGGGACTGAGGGTGAGCTCAACTCTCAGAAGTAAGATGCTTTTGGACAAGGCGTTCAGCTACCTTCTCACATATGGAACTTAGTATGTAGCAGCAGTCTACCACACGAATTACTAGGCAATCGCTGGAATGAGCTTGGAGGCCCTAGTCTTGTGTGCCGGGAGATTCCAATTACCTCTCCCAACACTTCCGTCAAACAGCGAGCCTAGGCCTTTTAGAAGTGAAAGGAACCAGCAGGCTGGATGGGGAGGTACAGGCCTTAAGCTCAACTCTCAGAAGTGTGTATGCAGGGGAGACAGATGTCTGCTACCCACTCTGACATGGGAGTTGGAAACTACCTACACTCTGATTGAAGAAGGCCATTGGAAATCGCTGTATTCAACTCAGATACACAGGAGTTCAGGCCCAATGCTTACACATGCTTTTCCCGCAACCTCTCTCAGCCACTAACATTAGGATGTTAGCAGCTGCGCCTACAGTCAGGCAGGATGCGGGTGGGTTCTGCCCTGTCCTCAGCACTCCCAGGGAAGCATGCCTAGAAGCCAGCTCTCAACTAGCTGCATTCTTATGGCAGTGTGAAGGTAGCAGTATTCTGAGTCAGGAGGTTCCCAGATTACCACTCTACTGCACCTGGAGATACCCTCCAGGTCTGCATTGTTAACTTGCGTCTCAGAAGCCTGTGGCAAACGTCTCTGGTGAAGACTTGCGAAACTCACTCTGCAGGCAGTGTGGAACTGTGAGGGACTGAGGGTGAGCTCAACTCTCAGAAGTAAGATGTTTTTGGACAAGGCGTTCAACTACCTACTCACGTATGGAACTTAGTATGTAGCACCAGTCTACCCCAGGAATTACTAGGAAATCGCTTGATTGAGCTTGGAGGCACTCGTCTTGTGTGCCGGGAGATTCCAGTTACCTCTCCCAACACTTGCGTCAAGCAGCGAGCCTAGGCCTTTTGGAAGCGAAAGGTAGCGGCAGGCAGGATGTTGGGTTACAGGCCATAAGCTCAACTCTCAGAAGTGTGTATGCATGGGTGGCAGATGTCTGCTACCCACTCGGACATGGGAGTTGGAACCTAGCTACACTCCTATTGAAGAAGGACTTTGGAAATCGCTGTATTCAACTCAGATACACGGGAGTTCAGGCCCAATGCTTACACATGCTTTTCCCACAAACTATCCCAGCCACTAACAGAAGGAGGTTAGCAGGTAAGTCTACAGTCAGGCAGGATGCGGGAGGGTCCTGCCCTGTCCTCAGCTCTCACAGGGAAGCATGCCTTGAAGCCAGCTCTCAACTAGCTGCATTCTTATGACAGTGTGAAGGTAGCAGTATTCTGAGTAAGGCGGTTCCCAGATTACCACTCTGCTGCACCTGGAGATACCCTCCAGGTCTGCATTGTTAACTTGCGTCTCAGAGGCCTCTGGAAAACGTCTCTGGTGAAGACGTGCGAAACTCACTCTGCAGGCAGTGTGGAACTGTGAGGGACTGAGGGTCAGCTCAACTCTCAGCAGTAAGATGTTTTTGGACAAGGCGTTCAAATACCTACTCACGTATGGAACTTAGTATGTAGCACCAGTCTACCCCAGGAATTACTGGGAAATCGCTGGATTGAGCTTGGAGGCACTAGTCTTGTTGCCGGGAGATTCCAGTTACCTCTCCCAACACTTCGGTGAAGCAGCGAGCCTAGGCCTTTTGGAAGCGAAAGCTAGCTGCAGGCAGGAGGTAGGGTTACAGGCCATAAGCTCAACTCTCTGAAGTGTGTATGCATGGGAGGCAGATGTCTTCTACCCACTCGTACATGCGAGTGGGAACCTACTACACTCTGATGAAAAAGGACTTTGGAAATTGCTGTATTCAACTCAGATACACGTGGGTTCAGGCACAACGATTCCACATGCTTTTCTCACAACCTTTCCCTGCCACTAACATGAGGACGTTAGCAGCTCCTTCTACAGTCAAGCAGGATGCGGGAGGGTTGTGCCCTGTCCTTAGCTCTCACAGGGAAGCATGTCTTGAAGCCAGCGGTCAACTAGCTGCATACTTATGGCAGGGTCAAGGTAGCAGTATTCTGAGACAGGAGGTTCCCAGATTACCACTCTACTGCACCTGGAGATACCCTCCAGGTCTGCATTGTTAACTTGCGTCTCAGAGGCCTCTGGCAAACGTCTCTGGTGAAGACGTGCGAAACTCACTCTGCAGGCAGTGTGGAACTGTGAGGGACTGAGGGTCAGCTCAACTCTCAGCAGTAAGATGTTTTTGGACAAGGCGTTCAAATACCTACTCACGTATGGAACTTAGTATGTAGCACCAGTCTACCCCAGGAATTACTAGGAAATCGCTTGATTGAGCTTGGAGGCACTCGTCTTGTGTGCCGGGAGATTCCAGTTACCTCTCCCAACACTTGCGTCAAGCAGCGAGCCTAGGCCTTTTGGAAGCGAAAGGTAGCGGCAGGCAGGATGTTGGGTTACAGGCCATAAGCTCAACTCTCAGAAGTGTGTATGCATGGGTGGCAGATGTCTGCTACCCACTCGGACATGGGAGTTGGAACCTAGCTACACTCCTATTGAAGAAGGACTTTGGAAATCGCTGTATTCAACTCAGATACACGGGAGTTCAGGCCCAATGCTTACACATGCTTTTCCCACAAACTATCCCAGCCACTAACAGAAGGAGGTTAGCAGGTAAGTCTACAGTCAGGCAGGATGCGGGAGGGTCCTGCCCTGTCCTCAGCTCTCACAGGGAAGCATGCCTTGAAGCCAGCTCTCAACTAGCTGCATTCTTATGACAGTGTGAAGGTAGCAGTATTCTGAGTAAGGCGGTTCCGAGATTACCACTCTACTGCACCTGGAGATACCCTCCAGGTCTGCATTGTTAACTTGCGTCTCAGAAGCCTGTGGCAAACGTCTCTGGTGAAGACCTGCGAAACTCACTCTGCAGGCAGTGTGGAACTGTGAGGGACTGAGGGTGAGCTCAACTCTCAGAAGTAAGATGCTTTTGGACAAGGCGTTCAGCTACATTCTCACGTATGGAACTTAGTATGTAGCACCTGTCTACCCCAGGAATTACTAGGCTATCGCTGGAATGAGCTTGGAGGCACTAGTCTTGTGTGCCGGGAGATTCCAATTACCTCTCCCAACACTTCCGTCAAACAGCGAGCCTAGGCCTTTTAGAAGTGAAAGGAACCAGCAGGCTGGATGGGGAGGTACAGGCCTTAAGCTCAACTCTCAGAAGTGTGTATGCAGGGGAGACAGATGTCTGCTACCCACTCTGACATGGGAGTTGGAAACTACCTACACTCTGATTGAAGAAGGCCATTGGAAATCGCTGTATTCAACTCAGATACACAGGAGTTCAGGCCCAATGCTTACACATGCTTTTCCCGCAACCTCTCTCAGCCACTAACATTAGGATGTTAGCAGCTGCGCCTACAGTCAGGCAGGATGCGGGTGGGTTCTGCCATGTCCTCAGCACTCCCAGGGAAGCAAGCCTAGAAGCCAGCTCTCAACTAGCTGCATTCTTATGGCAGTGTGAAGGTAGCAGTATTCTGAGTCAGGAGGTTCCAAGATTACCACTCTACTGCACCTGGAGATACCCTCCAGGTCTGCATTGTTAACTTGCGTCTCAGAAGCCTGTGGCAAACGTCTCTGGTGAAGACCTGCGAAACTCACTCTGCAGGCAGTGTGGAACTGTGAGGGACTGAGGGTGAGCTCAACTCTCAGAAGTAAGATGCTTTTGGACAAGGCGTTCAGCTACCTTCTCACGTATGGAACTTAGTATGTAGCAGCAGTCTACCACACGAATTACTAGGCAATCGCTGGAATGAGCTTGGAGGCCCTAGTCTTGTGTGCCGGGAGATTCCAATTACCTCTCCCAACACTTCCGTCAAACAGCGAGCCTAGGCCTTTTAGAAGTGAAAGGAACCAGCAGGCTGGATGGGGAAGTACAGGCCTTAAGCTCAACTCTCAGAAGTGTGTATGCAGGGGAGACAGATGTCTGCTACCCACTCTGACATGGGAGTTGGAAACTACCTACACTCTGATTGAAGAAGGCCATTGGAAATCGCTGTATTCAACTAGATACACAGGAGTTCAGGCCCAATGCTTACAAATGCTTTTCCCGCAACCTCTCTCAGCCACTAACATTAGGATGTTAGCAGCTGCGCCTACAGTCAGGCAGGATGCGGGTGGGTTCTGCCATGTCCTCAGCACTCCCAGGGAAGCATGCCTAGAAGCCAGCTCTCAACTAGCTGCATTCTTATGGCAGTGTGAAGGTAGCAGTATTCTGAGTCAGGAGGTTCCCAGATTACCACTCTACTGCACCTGGAGATACCCTCCAGGTCTGCATTGTTAACTTGCGTCTCAGAAGCCTGTGGCAAACGTCTCTGGTGAAGACTTGCGAAACTCACTCTGCAGGCAGTGTGGAACTGTGAGGGACTGAGGGTGAGCTCAACTCTCAGAAGTAAGATGTTTTTGGACAAGGCGTTCAACTACCTACTCACGTATGGAACTTAGTATGTAGCACCAGTCTACCCCAGGAATTACTAGGAAATCGCTTGATTGAGCTTGGAGGCACTCGTCTTGTGTGCCGGGAGATTCCAGTTACCTCTCCCAACACTTGCGTCAAGCAGCGAGCCTAGGCCTTTTGGAAGCGAAAGGTAGCGGCAGGCAGGATGTTGGGTTACAGGCCATAAGCTCAACTCTCAGAAGTGTGTATGCATGGGTGGCAGATGTCTGCTACCCACTCGGACATGGGAGTTGGAACCTAGCTACACTCCTATTGAAGAAGGACTTTGGAAATCGCTGTATTCAACTCAGATACACGGGAGTTCAGGCCCAATGCTTACACATGCTTTTCCCACAAACTATCCCAGCCACTAACAGAAGGAGGTTAGCAGGTAAGTCTACAGTCAGGCAGGATGCGGGAGGGTCCTGCCCTGTCCTCAGCTCTCACAGGGAAGCATGCCTTGAAGCCAGCTCTCAACTAGCTGCATTCTTATGACAGTGTGAAGGTAGCAGTATTCTGAGTAAGGAGGTTCCCAGATTACCACTCTGCTGCACCTGGAGATACCCTCCAGGTCTGCATTGTTAACTTGCGTCTCAGAGGCCTCTGGCAAACGTCTCTGGTGAAGACGTGCGAAACTCACTCTGCAGGCAGTGTGGAACTGTGAGGGACTGAGGGTCAGCTCAACTCTCAGCAGTAAGATGTTTTTGGACAAGGCGTTCAAATACCTACTCACGTATGGAACTTAGTATGTAGCACCAGTCTACCCCAGGAATTACTGGGAAATCGCTGGATTGAGCTTGGAGGCACTAGTCTTGTTGCCGGGAGATTCCAGTTACCTCTCCCAACACTTCGGTGAAGCAGCGAGCCTAGGCCTTTTGGAAGCGAAAGCTAGCTGCAGGCAGGAGGTAGGGTTACAGGCCATAAGCTCAACTCTCAGAAGTGTGTATGCATGGGAGGCAGATGTCTTCTACCCACTCGTACATGCGAGTGGGAACCTACTACACTCTGATGAAAAAGGACTTTGGAAATTGCTGTATTCAACTCAGATACACGTGGGTTCAGGCACAACGATTCCACATGCTTTTCTCACAACCTTTCCCTGCCACTAACATGAGGACGTTAGCAGCTCCTTCTACAGTCAAGCAGGATGCGGGAGGGTTGTGCCCTGTCCTTAGCTCTCACAGGGAAGCATGTCTTGAAGCCAGCGGTCAACTAGCTGCATACTTATGGCAGGGTCAAGGTAGCAGTATTCTGAGACAGGAGGTTCCCAGATTACCACTCTACTGCACCTGGAGATACCCTCCAGGTCTGCATTGTTAACTTGCGTCTCAGAGGCCTCTGGCAAACGTCTCTGGTGAAGACGTGCGAAACTCACTCTGCAGGCAGTGTGGAACTGTGAGGGACTGAGGGTCAGCTCAACTCTCAGCAGTAAGATGTTTTTGGACAAGGCGTTCAAATACCTACTCACGTATGGAACTTAGTATGTAGCACCAGTCTACCCCAGGAATTACTAGGAAATCGCTTGATTGAGCTTGGAGGCACTCGTCTTGTGTGCCGGGAGATTCCAGTTACCTCTCCCAACACTTGCGTCAAGCAGCGAGCCTAGGCCTTTTGGAAGCGAAAGGTAGCGGCAGGCAGGATGTTGGGTTACAGGCCATAAGCTCAACTCTCAGAAGTGTGTATGCATGGGTGGCAGATGTCTGCTACCCACTCGGACATGGGAGTTGGAACCTAGCTACACTCCTATTGAAGAAGGACTTTGGAAATCGCTGTATTCAACTCAGATACACGGGAGTTCAGGCCCAATGCTTACACATGCTTTTCCCACAAACTATCCCAGCCACTAACAGAAGGAGGTTAGCAGGTAAGTCTACAGTCAGGCAGGATGCGGGAGGGTCCTGCCCTGTCCTCAGCTCTCACAGGGAAGCATGCCTAGAAGCCAGCTCTCAACTAGCTGCATTCTTATGACAGTGTGAAGGTAGCAGTATTCTGAGTAAGGCGGTTCCGAGATTACCACTCTACTGCACCTGGAGATACCCTCCAGGTCTGCATTGTTAACTTGCGTCTCAGAAGCCTGTGGCAAACGTCTCTGGTGAAGACCTGCGAAACTCACTCTGCAGGCAGTGTGGAACTGTGAGGGACTGAGGGTGAGCTCAACTCTCAGAAGTAAGATGCTTTTGGACAAGGCGTTCAGCTACATTCTCACGTATGGAACTTAGTATGTAGCACCTGTCTACCCCAGGAATTACTAGGCTATCGCTGGAATGAGCTTGGAGGCACTAGTCTTGTGTGCCGGGAGATTCCAATTACCTCTCCCAACACTTCCGTCAAACAGCGAGCCTAGGCCTTTTAGAAGTGAAAGGAACCAGCAGGCTGGATGGGGAGGTACAGGTCTTAAGCTCAACTCTCAGAAGTGTGTATGCAGGGGAGACAGATGTCTGCTACCCACTCTGACATGGGAGTTGGAAACTACCTACACTCTGATTGAAGAAGGCCATTGGAAATCGCTGTATTCAACTCAGATACACAGGAGTTCAGACCCAATGCTTACACATGCTTTTCCCGCAACCTCTCTCAGCCACTAATATTAGGATGTTAGCAGCTGCGCCTACAGTCAGGCAGGATGCGGGTGGGTTCTGCCATGTCCTCAGCACTCCCAGGGAAGCATACCTAGAAGCCAGCTCTCAACTAGCTGCATTCTTATGGCAGTGTGAAGGTAGCAGTATTCTGAGTCAGGAGGTTCCAAGATTACCACTCTACTGCACCTGGAGATACCCTCCAGGTCTGCATTGTTAACTTTCGTCTCAGAAGCCTGTGGCAAACGTCTCTGGTGAAGACTTGCGAAACTCACTCTGCAGGCAGTGTGGAACTGTGAGGGACTGAGGTTCAGCTCAACTCTCAGAAGTAAGATGTTTTTGGACAAGGCGTTCAACTACCTACTCACGTATGGAACTTAGTATGTAGCACCAGTCTACCCCAGGAATTACTAGGAAATCGCTTGATTGAGCTTGGAGGCACTCGTCTTGTGTGCCGGTAGATTCCAGTTACCTCTCCCAACACTTGCGTCAAGCAGCGAGCCTAGGCCTTTTGGAAGCGAAAGGTAGCGGCAGGCAGGATGTTGGGTTACAGGCCATAAGCTCAACTCTCAGAAGTGTGTATGCATGGGTGGCAGATGTCTGCTACCCACTCGGACATGGGAGTTGGAACCTAGCTACACTCCTATTGAAGAAGGACTTTGGAAATCGCTGTATTCAACTCAGATACACGGGAGTTCAGGCCCAATGCTTACACATGCTTTTCCCACAAACTATCCCAGCCACTAACAGAAGGAGGTTAGCAGGTAAGTCTACAGTCAGGCAGGATGCGGGAGGGTCCTGCCCTGTCCTCAGCTCTCACAGGGAAGCATGCCTTGAAGCCAGCTCTCAACTAGCTGCATTCTTATGACAGTGTGAAGGTAGCAGTATTCTGAGTAAGGCGGTTCCGAGATTACCACTCTACTGCACCTGGAGATACCCTCCAGGTCTGCATTGTTAACTTGCGTCTCAGAAGCCTGTGGCAAACGTCTCTGGTGAAGACCTGCGAAACTCACTCTGCAGGCAGTGTGGAACTGTGAGGGACTGAGGGTGAGCTCAACTCTCAGAAGTAAGATGCTTTTGGACAAGGCGTTCAGCTACCTTCTCACGTATGGAACTTAGTATGTAGCACCTGTCTACCCCAGGAATTACTAGGCTATCGCTGGAATGAGCTTGGAGGCACTAGTCTTGTGTGCCGGGAGATTCCAATTACCTCTCCCAACACTTCCGTCAAACAGCGAGCCTAGGCCTTTTAGAAGTGAAAGGAACCAGCAGGCTGGATGGGGAGGTACAGGCCTTAAGCTCAACTCTCAGAAGTGTGTATGCAGGGGAGACAGATGTCTGCTACCCACTCTGACATGGGAGTTGGAAACTACCTACACTCTGATTGAAGAAGGCCATTGGAAATCGCTGTATTCAACTCATATACACAGGAGTTCAGGCCCAATGCTTACACATGCTTTTCCCGCAACCTCTCTCAGCCACTAACATTAGGATGTTAGCAGCTGCGCCTACAGTCAGGCAGGATGCGGGTGGGTTCTGCCATGTCCTCAGCACTCCCAGGGAAGCAAGCCTAGAAGCCAGCTCTCAACTAGCTGCATTCTTATGGCAGTGTGAAGGTAGCAGTATTCTGAGTCAGGAGGTTCCAAGATTACCACTCTACTGCACCTGGAGATACCCTCCAGGTCTGCATTGTTAACTTGCGTCTCAGAAGCCTGTGGCAAACGTCTCTGGTGAAGACCTGCGAAACTCACTCTGCAGGCAGTGTGGAACTGTGAGGGACTGAGGGTGAGCTCAACTCTCAGAAGTAAGATGCTTTTGGACAAGGCGTTCAGCTACCTTCTCACGTATGGAACTTAGTATGTAGCAGCAGTCTACCACACGAATTACTAGGCAATCGCTGGAATGAGCTTGGAGGCCCTAGTCTTGTGTGCCGGGAGATTCCAATTACCTCTCCCAACACTTCCGTCAAACAGCGAGCCTAGGCCTTTTAGAAGTGAAAGGAACCAGCAGGCTGGATGGGGAGGTACAGGCCTTAAGCTCAACTCTCAGAAGTGTGTATGCAGGGGAGACAGATGTCTGCTACCCACTCTGACATGGGAGTTGGAAACTACCTACACTCTGATTGAAGAAGGCCATTGGAAATCGCTGTATTCAACTCAGATACACAGGAGTTCAGGCCCAATGCTTACACATGCTTTTCCCGCAACCTCTCTCAGCCACTAACATTAGGATGTTAGCAGCTGCGCCTACAGTCAGGCAGGATGCGGGTGGGTTCTGCCATGTCCTCAGCACTCCCAGGGAAGCATGCCTAGAAGCCAGCTCTCAACTAGCTGCATTCTTATGGCAGTGTGAAGGTAGCAGTATTCTGAGTCAGGAGGTTCCCAGATTACCACTCTACTGCACCTGGAGATACCCTCCAGGTCTGCATTGTTAACTTGCGTCTCAGAAGCCTGTGGCAAACGTCTCTGGTGAAGACTTGCGAAACTCACTCTGCAGGCAGTGTGGAACTGTGAGGGACTGAGGGTGAGCTCAACTCTCAGAAGTAAGATGTTTTTGGACAAGGCGTTCAACTACCTACTCACGTATGGAACTTAGTATGTAGCACCAGTCTACCCCAGGAATTACTAGGAAATCGCTTGATTGAGCTTGGAGGCACTCGTCTTGTGTGCCGGGAGATTCCAGTTACCTCTCCCAACACTTGCGTCAAGCAGCGAGCCTAGGCCTTTTGGAAGCGAAAGGTAGCGGCAGGCAGGATGTTGGGTTACAGGCCATAAGCTCAACTCTCAGAAGTGTGTATGCATGGGTGGCAGATGTCTGCTACCCACTCGGACATGGGAGTTGGAACCTAGCTACACTCCTATTGAAGAAGGACTTTGGAAATCGCTGTATTCAACTCAGATACACGGGAGTTCAGGCCCAATGCTTACACATGCTTTTCCCACAAACTATCCCAGCCACTAACAGAAGGAGGTTAGCAGGTAAGTCTACAGTCAGGCAGGATGCGGGAGGGTCCTGCCCTGTCCTCAGCTCTCACAGGGAAGCATGCCTTGAAGCCAGCTCTCAACTAGCTGCATTCTTATGACAGTGTGAAGGTAGCAGTATTCTGAGTAAGGCGGTTCCGAGATTACCACTCTACTGCACCTGGAGATACCCTCCAGGTCTGCATTGTTAACTTGCGTCTCAGAAGCCTGTGGCAAACGTCTCTGGTGAAGACCTGCGAAACTCACTCTGCAGGCAGTGTGGAACTGTGAGGGACTGAGGGTGAGCTCAACTCTCAGAAGTAAGATGCTTTTGGACAAGGCGTTCAGCTACCTTCTCACGTATGGAACTTAGTATGTAGCACCTGTCTACCCCAGGAATTACTAGGCTATCGCTGGAATGAGCTTGGAGGCACTAGTCTTGTGTGCCGGGAGATTCCAATTACCTCTCCCAACACTTCCGTCAAACAGCGAGCCTAGGCCTTTTAGAAGTGAAAGGAACCAGCAGGCTGGATGGGGAGGTACAGGCCTTAAGCTCAACTCTCAGAAGTGTGTATGCAGGGGAGACAGATGTCTGCTACCCACTCTGACATGGGAGTTGGAAACTACCTACACTCTGATTGAAGAAGGCCATTGGAAATCGCTGTATTCAACTCAGATACACAGGAGTTCAGGCCCAATGCTTACACATGCTTTTCCCGCAACCTCTCTCAGCCACTAACATTAGGATGTTAGCAGCTGCGCCTACAGTCAGGCAGGATGCGGGTGGGTTCTGCCATGTCCTCAGCACTCCCAGGGAAGCAAGCCTAGAAGCCAGCTCTCAACTAGCTGCATTCTTATGGCAGTGTGAAGGTAGCAGTATTCTGAGTCAGGAGGTTCCAAGATTACCACTCTACTGCACCTGGAGATACCCTCCAGGTCTGCATTGTTAACTTGCGTCTCAGAAGCCTGTGGCAAACGTCTCTGGTGAAGACCTGCGAAACTCACTCTGCAGGCAGTGTGGAACTGTGAGGGACTGAGGGTGAGCTCAACTCTCAGAAGTAAGATGCTTTTGGACAAGGCGTTCAGCTACCTTCTCACGTATGGAACTTAGTATGTAGCAGCAGTCTACCACACGAATTACTAGGCAATCGCTGGAATGAGCTTGGAGGCCCTAGTCTTGTGTGCCGGGAGATTCCAATTACCTCTCCCAACACTTCCGTCAAACAGCGAGCCTAGGCCTTTTAGAAGTGAAAGGAACCAGCAGGCTGGATGGGGAGGTACAGGCCTTAAGCTCAACTCTCAGAAGTGTGTATGCAGGGGAGACAGATGTCTGCTACCCACTCTGACATGGGAGTTGGAAACTACCTACACTCTGATTGAAGAAGGCCATTGGAAATCGCTGTATTCAACTCAGATACACAGGAGTTCAGGCCCAATGCTTACACATGCTTTTCCCGCAACCTCTCTCAGCCACTAACATTAGGATGTTAGCAGCTGCGCCTACAGTCAGGCAGGATGCGGGTGGGTTCTGCCATGTCCTCAGCACTCCCAGGGAAGCATGCCTAGAAGCCAGCTCTCAACTAGCTGCATTCTTATGGCAGTGTGAAGGTAGCAGTATTCTGAGTCAGGAGGTTCCCAGATTACCACTCTACTGCACCTGGAGATACCCTCCAGGTCTGCATTGTTAACTTGCGTCTCAGAAGCCTGTGGCAAACGTCTCTGGTGAAGACTTGCGAAACTCACTCTGCAGGCAGTGTGGAACTGTGAGGGACTGAGGGTGAGCTCAACTCTCAGAAGTAAGATGTTTTTGGACAAGGCGTTCAACTACCTACTCACGTATGGAACTTAGTATGTAGCACCAGTCTACCCCAGGAATTACTAGGAAATCGCTTGATTGAGCTTGGAGGCACTCGTCTTGTGTGCCGGGAGATTCCAGTTACCTCTCCCAACACTTGCGTCAAGCAGCGAGCCTAGGCCTTTTGGAAGCGAAAGGTAGCGGCAGGCAGGATGTTGGGTTACAGGCCATAAGCTCAACTCTCAGAAGTGTGTATGCATGGGTGGCAGATGTCTGCTACCCACTCGGACATGGGAGTTGGAACCTAGCTACACTCCTATTGAAGAAGGACTTTGGAAATCGCTGTATTCAACTCAGATACACGGGAGTTCAGGCCCAATGCTTACACATGCTTTTCCCACAAACTATCCCAGCCACTAACAGAAGGAGGTTAGCAGGTAAGTCTACAGTCAGGCAGGATGCGGGAGGGTCCTGCCCTGTCCTCAGCTCTCACAGGGAAGCATGCCTTGAAGCCAGCTCTCAACTAGCTGCATTCTTATGACAGTGTGAAGGTAGCAGTATTCTGAGTAAGGAGGTTCCCAGATTACCACTCTGCTGCACCTGGAGATACCCTCCAGGTCTGCATTGTTAACTTGCGTCTCAGAGGCCTCTGGCAAACGTCTCTTGTGAAGACGTGCGAAACTCACTCTGCAGGCAGTGTGGAACTGTGAGGGACTGAGGGTCAGCTCAACTCTCAGCAGTAAGATGTTTTTGGACAAGGCGTTCAAATACCTACTCACGTATGGAACTTAGTATGTAGCACCAGTCTACCCCAGGAATTACTGGGAAATCGCTGGATTGAGCTTGGAGGCACTAGTCTTGTTGCCGGGAGATTCCAGTTACCTCTCCCAACACTTCGGTGAAGCAGCGAGCCTAGGCCTTTTGGAAGCGAAAGCTAGCTGCAGGCAGGAGGTAGGGTTACAGGCCATAAGCTCAACTCTCAGAAGTGTGTATGCATGGGAGGCAGATGTCTTCTACCCACTCGTACATGCGAGTGGGAACCTACTACACTCTGATGAAAAAGGACTTTGGAAATTGCTGTATTCAACTCAGATACACGTGGGTTCAGGCACAACGATTCCACATGCTTTTCTCACAACCTTTCCCTGCCACTAACATGAGGACGTTAGCAGCTCCTTCTACAGTCAAGCAGGATGCGGGAGGGTTGTGCCCTGTCCTTAGCTCTCACAGGGAAGCATGTCTTGAAGCCAGCGGTCAACTAGCTGCATACTTATGGCAGGGTCAAGGTAGCAGTATTCTGAGACAGGAGGTTCCCAGATTACCACTCTACTGCACCTGGAGATACCCTCCAGGTCTGCATTGTTAACTTGCGTCTCAGAGGCCTCTGGCAAACGTCTCTGGTGAAGACGTGCGAAACTCACTCTGCAGGCAGTGTGGAACTGTGAGGGACTGAGGGTCAGCTCAACTCTCAGCAGTAAGATGTTTTTGGACAAGGCGTTCAAATACCTACTCACGTATGGAACTTAGTATGTAGCACCAGTCTACCCCAGGAATTACTAGGAAATCGCTTGATTGAGCTTGGAGGCACTCGTCTTGTGTGCCGGGAGATTCCAGTTACCTCTCCCAACACTTGCGTCAAGCAGCGAGCCTAGGCCTTTTGGAAGCGAAAGGTAGCGGCAGGCAGGATGTTGGGTTACAGGCCATAAGCTCAACTCTCAGAAGTGTGTATGCATGGGTGGCAGATGTCTGCTACCCACTCGGACATGGGAGTTGGAACCTAGCTACACTCCTATTGAAGAAGGACTTTGGAAATCGCTGTATTCAACTCAGATACACGGGAGTTCAGGCCCAATGCTTACACATGCTTTTCCCACAAACTATCCCAGCCACTAACAGAAGGAGGTTAGCAGGTAAGTCTACAGTCAGGCAGGATGCGGGAGGGTCCTGCCCTGTCCTCAGCTCTCACAGGGAAGCATGCCTAGAAGCCAGCTCTCAACTAGCTGCATTCTTATGACAGTGTGAAGGTAGCAGTATTCTGAGTAAGGCGGTTCCGAGATTACCACTCTACTGCACCTGGAGATACCCTCCAGGTCTGCATTGTTAACTTGCGTCTCAGAAGCCTGTGGCAAACGTCTCTGGTGAAGACCTGCGAAACTCACTCTGCAGGCAGTGTGGAACTGTGAGGGACTGAGGGTGAGCTCAACTCTCAGAAGTAAGATGCTTTTGGACAAGGCGTTCAGCTACATTCTCACGTATGGAACTTAGTATGTAGCACCTGTCTACCCCAGGAATTACTAGGCTATCGCTGGAATGAGCTTGGAGGCACTAGTCTTGTGTGCCGGGAGATTCCAATTACCTCTCCCAACACTTCCGTCAAACAGCGAGCCTAGGCCTTTTAGAAGTGAAAGGAACCAGCAGGCTGGATGGGGAGGTACAGGTCTTAAGCTCAACTCTCAGAAGTGTGTATGCAGGGGAGACAGATGTCTGCTACCCACTCTGACATGGGAGTTGGAAACTACCTACACTCTGATTGAAGAAGGCCATTGGAAATCGCTGTATTCAACTCAGATACACAGGAGTTCAGACCCAATGCTTACACATGCTTTTCCCGCAACCTCTCTCAGCCACTAATATTAGGATGTTAGCAGCTGCGCCTACACTCAGGCAGGATGCGGGTGGGTTCTGCCATGTCCTCAGCACTCCCAGGGAAGCATACCTAGAAGCCAGCTCTCAACTAGCTGCATTCTTATGGCAGTGTGAAGGTAGCAGTATTCTGAGTCAGGAGGTTCCAAGATTACCACTCTACTGCACCTGGAGATACCCTCCAGGTCTGCATTGTTAACTTTCGTCTCAGAAGCCTGTGGCAAACGTCTCTGGTGAAGACTTGCGAAACTCACTCTGCAGGCAGTGTGGAACTGTGAGGGACTGAGGTTCAGCTCAACTCTCAGAAGTAAGATGTTTTTGGACAAGGCGTTCAACTACCTACTCACGTATGGAACTTAGTATGTAGCACCAGTCTACCCCAGGAATTACTAGGAAATCGCTTGATTGAGCTTGGAGGCACTCGTCTTGTGTGCCGGGAGATTCCAGTTACCTCTCCCAACACTTGCGTCAAGCAGCGAGCCTAGGCCTTTTGGAAGCGAAAGGTAGCGGCAGGCAGGATGTTGGGTTACAGGCCATAAGCTCAACTCTCAGAAGTGTGTATGCATGGGTGGCAGATGTCTGCTACCCACTCGGACATGGGAGTTGGAACCTAGCTACACTCCTATTGAAGAAGGACTTTGGAAATCGCTGTATTCAACTCAGATACACGGGAGTTCAGGCCCAATGCTTACACATGCTTTTCCCACAAACTATCCCAGCCACTAACAGAAGGAGGTTAGCAGGTAAGTCTACAGTCAGGCAGGATGCGGGAGGGTCCTGCCCTGTCCTCAGCTCTCACAGGGAAGCATGCCTTGAAGCCAGCTCTCAACTAGCTGCATTCTTATGACAGTGTGAAGGTAGCAGTATTCTGAGTAAGGCGGTTCCGAGATTACCACTCTACTGCACCTGGAGATACCCTCCAGGTCTGCATTGTTAACTTGCGTCTCAGAAGCCTGTGGCAAACGTCTCTGGTGAAGACCTGCGAAACTCACTCTGCAGGCAGTGTGGAACTGTGAGGGACTGAGGGTGAGCTCAACTCTCAGAAGTAAGATGCTTTTGGACAAGGCGTTCAGCTACCTTCTCACGTATGGAACTTAGTATGTAGCACCTGTCTACCCCAGGAATTACTAGGCTATCGCTGGAATGAGCTTGGAGGCACTAGTCTTGTGTGCCGGGAGATTCCAATTACCTCTCCCAACACTTCCGTCAAACAGCGAGCCTAGGCCTTTTAGAAGTGAAAGGAACCAGCAGGCTGGATGGGGAGGTACAGGCCTTAAGCTCAACTCTCAGAAGTGTGTATGCAGGGGAGACAGATGTCTGCTACCCACTCTGACATGGGAGTTGGAAACTACCTACACTCTGATTGAAGAAGGCCATTGGAAATCGCTGTATTCAACTCAGATACACAGGAGTTCAGGCCCAATGCTTACACATGCTTTTCCCGCAACCTCTCTCAGCCACTAACATTAGGATGTTAGCAGCTGCGCCTACAGTCAGGCAGGATGCGGGTGGGTTCTGCCATGTCCTCAGCACTCCCAGGGAAGCAAGCCTAGAAGCCAGCTCTCAACTAGCTGCATTCTTATGGCAGTGTGAAGGTAGCAGTATTCTGAGTCAGGAGGTTCCAAGATTACCACTCTACTGCACCTGGAGATACCCTCCAGGTCTGCATTGTTAACTTGCGTCTCAGAAGCCTGTGGCAAACGTCTCTGGTGAAGACCTGCGAAACTCACTCTGCAGGCAGTGTGGAACTGTGAGGGACTGAGGGTGAGCTCAACTCTCAGAAGTAAGATGCTTTTGGACAAGGCGTTCAGCTACCTTCTCACGTATGGAACTTAGTATGTAGCAGCAGTCTACCACACGAATTACTAGGCAATCGCTGGAATGAGCTTGGAGGCCCTAGTCTTGTGTGCCGGGAGATTCCAATTACCTCTCCCAACACTTCCGTCAAACAGCGAGCCTAGGCCTTTTAGAAGTGAAAGGAACCAGCAGGCTGGATGGGGAGGTACAGGCCTTAAGCTCAACTCTCAGAAGTGTGTATGCAGGGGAGACAGATGTCTGCTACCCACTCTGACATGGGAGTTGGAAACTACCTACACTCTGATTGAAGAAGGCCATTGGAAATCGCTGTATTCAACTCAGATACACAGGAGTTCAGGCCCAATGCTTACACATGCTTTTCCCGCAACCTCTCTCAGCCACTAACATTAGGATGTTAGCAGCTGCGCCTACAGTCAGGCAGGATGCGGGTGGGTTCTGCCATGTCCTCAGCACTCCCAGGGAAGCATGCCTAGAAGCCAGCTCTCAACTAGCTGCATTCTTATGGCAGTGTGAAGGTAGCAGTATTCTGAGTCAGGAGGTTCCCAGATTACCACTCTACTGCACCTGGAGATACCCTCCAGGTCTGCATTGTTAACTTGCGTCTCAGAAGCCTGTGGCAAACGTCTCTGGTGAAGACTTGCGAAACTCACTCTGCAGGCAGTGTGGAACTGTGAGGGACTGAGGGTGAGCTCAACTCTCAGAAGTAAGATGTTTTTGGACAAGGCGTTCAACTACCTACTCACGTATGGAACTTAGTATGTAGCACCAGTCTACCCCAGGAATTACTAGGAAATCGCTTGATTGAGCTTGGAGGCACTCGTCTTGTGTGCCGGGAGATTCCAGTTACCTCTCCCAACACTTGCGTCAAGCAGCGAGCCTAGGCCTTTTGGAAGCGAAAGGTAGCGGCAGGCAGGATGTTGGGTTACAGGCCATAAGCTCAACTCTCAGAAGTGTGTATGCATGGGTGGCAGATGTCTGCTACCCACTCGGACATGGGAGTTGGAACCTAGCTACACTCCTATTGAAGAAGGACTTTGGAAATCGCTGTATTCAACTCAGATACACGGGAGTTCAGGCCCAATGCTTACACATGCTTTTCCCACAAACTATCCCAGCCACTAACAGAAGGAGGTTAGCAGGTAAGTCTACAGTCAGGCAGGATGCGGGAGGGTCCTGCCCTGTCCTCAGCTCTCACAGGGAAGCATGCCTTGAAGCCAGCTCTCAACTAGCTGCATTCTTATGACAGTGTGAAGGTAGCAGTATTCTGAGTAAGGCGGTTCCCAGATTACCACTCTGCTGCACCTGGAGATACCCTCCAGGTCTGCATTGTTAACTTGCGTCTCAGAGGCCTCTGGAAAACGTCTCTTGTGAAGACGTGCGAAACTCACTCTGCAGGCAGTGTGGAACTGTGAGGGACTGAGGGTCAGCTCAACTCTCAGCAGTAAGATGTTTTTGGACAAGGCGTTCAAATACCTACTCACGTATGGAACTTAGTATGTAGCACCAGTCTACCCCAGGAATTACTGGGAAATCGCTGGATTGAGCTTGGAGGCACTAGTCTTGTTGCCGGGAGATTCCAGTTACCTCTCCCAACACTTCGGTGAAGCAGCGAGCCTAGGCCTTTTGGAAGCGAAAGCTAGCTGCAGGCAGGAGGTAGGGTTACAGGCCATAAGCTCAACTCTCTGAAGTGTGTATGCATGGGAGGCAGATGTCTTCTACCCACTCGTACATGCGAGTGGGAACCTACTACACTCTGATGAAAAAGGACTTTGTAAATTGCTGTATTCAACTCAGATACACGTGGGTTCAGGCACAACGATTCCACATGCTTTTCTCACAACCTTTCCCTGCCACTAACATGAGGACGTTAGCAGCTCCTTCTACAGTCAAGCAGGATGCGGGAGGGTTGTGCCCTGTCCTTAGCTCTCACAGGGAAGCATGTCTTGAAGCCAGCGGTCAACTAGCTGCATACTTATGGCAGGGTCAAGGTAGCAGTATTCTGAGACAGGAGGTTCCCAGATTACCACTCTACTGCACCTGGAGATACCCTCCAGGTCTGCATTGTTAACTTGCGTCTCAGAGGCCTCTGGCAAACGTCTCTGGTGAAGACGTGCGAAACTCACTCTGCAGGCAGTGTGGAACTGTG
This sequence comes from Canis lupus baileyi, assembly GCF_048164855.1. Classification (NCBI taxonomy): domain Eukaryota; kingdom Metazoa; phylum Chordata; class Mammalia; order Carnivora; family Canidae; genus Canis; species Canis lupus. Next base: position 368,502 of record NW_027326457.1, on the reverse strand, counting down.
AGGGACTGAGGGTCAGCTCAACTCTCAGCAGTAAGATGTTTTTGGACAAGGCGTTCAAATACCTACTCACGTATGGAACTTAGTATGTAGCACCAGTCTACCCCAGGAATTACTAGGAAATCGCTTGATTGAGCTTGGAGGCACTCGTCTTGTGTGCCGGGAGATTCCAGTTACCTCTCCCAACACTTGCGTCAAGCAGCGAGCCTAGGCCTTTTGGAAGCGAAAGGTAGCGGCAGGCAGGATGTTGGGTTACAGGCCATAAGCTCAACTCTCAGAAGTGTGTATGCATGGGTGGCAGATGTCTGCTACCCACTCGGACATGGGAGTTGGAACCTAGCTACACTCCTATTGAAGAAGGACTTTGGAAATCGCTGTATTCAACTCAGATACACGGGAGTTCAGGCCCAATGCTTACACATGCTTTTCCCACAAACTATCCCAGCCACTAACAGAAGGAGGTTAGCAGGTAAGTCTACAGTCAGGCAGGATGCGGGAGGGTCCTGCCCTGTCCTCAGCTCTCACAGGGAAGCATGCCTTGAAGCCAGCTCTCAACTAGCTGCATTCTTATGACAGTGTGAAGGTAGCAGTATTCTGAGTAAGGCGGTTCCGAGATTACCACTCTACTGCACCTGGAGATACCCTCCAGGTCTGCATTGTTAACTTGCGTCTCAGAAGCCTGTGGCAAACGTCTCTGGTGAAGACCTGCGAAACTCACTCTGCAGGCAGTGTGGAACTGTGAGGGACTGAGGGTGAGCTCAACTCTCAGAAGTAAGATGCTTTTGGACAAGGCGTTCAGCTACATTCTCACGTATGGAACTTAGTATGTAGCACCTGTCTACCCCAGGAATTACTAGGCTATCGCTGGAATGAGCTTGGAGGCACTAGTCTTGTGTGCCGGGAGATTCCAATTACCTCTCCCAACACTTCCGTCAAACAGCGAGCCTAGGCCTTTTAGAAGTGAAAGGAACCAGCAGGCTGGATGGGGAGGTACAGGCCTTAAGCTCAACTCTCAGAAGTGTGTATGCAGGGGAGACAGATGTCTGCTACCCACTCTGACATGGGAGTTGGAAACTACCTACACTCTGATTGAAGAAGGCCATTGGAAATCGCTGTATTCAACTCAGATACACAGGAGTTCAGGCCCAATGCTTACACATGCTTTTCCCGCAACCTCTCTCAGCCACTAACATTAGGATGTTAGCAGCTGCGCCTACAGTCAGGCAGGATGCGGGTGGGTTCTGCCATGTCCTCAGCACTCCCAGGGAAGCAAGCCTAGAAGCCAGCTCTCAACTAGCTGCATTCTTATGGCAGTGTGAAGGTAGCAGTATTCTGAGTCAGGAGGTTCCAAGATTACCACTCTACTGCACCTGGAGATACCCTCCAGGTCTGCATTGTTAACTTGCGTCTCAGAAGCCTGTGGCAAACGTCTCTGGTGAAGACCTGCGAAACTCACTCTGCAGGCAGTGTGGAACTGTGAGGGACTGAGGGTGAGCTCAACTCTCAGAAGTAAGATGCTTTTGGACAAGGCGTTCAGCTACCTTCTCACGTATGGAACTTAGTATGTAGCAGCAGTCTACCACACGAATTACTAGGCAATCGCTGGAATGAGCTTGGAGGCCCTAGTCTTGTGTGCCGGGAGATTCCAATTACCTCTCCCAACACTTCCGTCAAACAGCGAGCCTAGGCCTTTTAGAAGTGAAAGGAACCAGCAGGCTGGATGGGGAAGTACAGGCCTTAAGCTCAACTCTCAGAAGTGTGTATGCAGGGGAGACAGATGTCTGCTACCCACTCTGACATGGGAGTTGGAAACTACCTACACTCTGATTGAAGAAGGCCATTGGAAATCGCTGTATTCAACTAGATACACAGGAGTTCAGGCCCAATGCTTACAAATGCTTTTCCCGCAACCTCTCTCAGCCACTAACATTAGGATGTTAGCAGCTGCGCCTACAGTCAGGCAGGATGCGGGTGGGTTCTGCCATGTCCTCAGCACTCCCAGGGAAGCATGCCTAGAAGCCAGCTCTCAACTAGCTGCATTCTTATGGCAGTGTGAAGGTAGCAGTATTCTGAGTCAGGAGGTTCCCAGATTACCACTCTACTGCACCTGGAGATACCCTCCAGGTCTGCATTGTTAACTTGCGTCTCAGAAGCCTGTGGCAAACGTCTCTGGTGAAGACTTGCGAAACTCACTCTGCAGGCAGTGTGGAACTGTGAGGGACTGAGGGTGAGCTCAACTCTCAGAAGTAAGATGTTTTTGGACAAGGCGTTCAACTACCTACTCACGTATGGAACTTAGTATGTAGCACCAGTCTACCCCAGGAATTACTAGGAAATCGCTTGATTGAGCTTGGAGGCACTCGTCTTGTGTGCCGGGAGATTCCAGTTACCTCTCCCAACACTTGCGTCAAGCAGCGAGCCTAGGCCTTTTGGAAGCGAAAGGTAGCGGCAGGCAGGATGTTGGGTTACAGGCCATAAGCTCAACTCTCAGAAGTGTGTATGCATGGGTGGCAGATGTCTGCTACCCACTCGGACATGGGAGTTGGAACCTAGCTACACTCCTATTGAAGAAGGACTTTGGAAATCGCTGTATTCAACTCAGATACACGGGAGTTCAGGCCCAATGCTTACACATGCTTTTCCCACAAACTATCCCAGCCACTAACAGAAGGAGGTTAGCAGGTAAGTCTACAGTCAGGCAGGATGCGGGAGGGTCCTGCCCTGTCCTCAGCTCTCACAGGGAAGCATGCCTTGAAGCCAGCTCTCAACTAGCTGCATTCTTATGACAGTGTGAAGGTAGCAGTATTCTGAGTAAGGAGGTTCCGAGATTACCACTCTACTGCACCTGGAGATACCCTCCAGGTCTGCATTGTTAACTTGCGTCTCAGAGGCCTCTGGAAAACGTCTCTGGTGAAGACGTGCGAAACTCACTCTGCAGGCAGTGTGGAACTGTGAGGGACTGAGGGTCAGCTCAACTCTCAGCAGTAAGATGTTTTTGGACAAGGCGTTCAAATACCTACTCACGTATGGAACTTAGTATGTAGCACCAGTCTACCCCAGGAATTACTGGGAAATCGCTGGATTGAGCTTGGAGGCACTAGTCTTGTTGCCGGGAGATTCCAGTTACCTCTCCCAACACTTCGGTGAAGCAGCGAGCCTAGGCCTTTTGGAAGCGAAAGCTAGCTGCAGGCAGGAGGTAGGGTTACAGGCCATAAGCTCAACTCTCTGAAGTGTGTATGCATGGGAGGCAGATGTCTTCTACCCACTCGTACATGCGAGTGGGAACCTACTACACTCTGATGAAAAAGGACTTTGGAAATTGCTGTATTCAACTCAGATACACGTGGGTTCAGGCACAACGATTCCACATGCTTTTCTCACAACCTTTCCCTGCCACTAACATGAGGACGTTAGCAGCTCCTTCTACAGTCAAGCAGGATGCGGGAGGGTTGTGCCCTGTCCTTAGCTCTCACAGGGAAGCATGTCTTGAAGCCAGCGGTCAACTAGCTGCATACTTATGGCAGGGTCAAGGTAGCAGTATTCTGAGACAGGAGGTTCCCAGATTACCACTCTACTGCACCTGGAGATACCCTCCAGGTCTGCATTGTTAACTTGCGTCTCAGAGGCCTCTGGCAAACGTCTCTGGTGAAGACGTGCGAAACTCACTCTGCAGGCAGTGTGGAACTGTGAGGGACTGAGGGTCAGCTCAACTCTCAGCAGTAAGATGTTTTTGGACAAGGCGTTCAAATACCTACTCACGTATGGAACTTAGTATGTAGCACCAGTCTACCCCAGGAATTACTAGGAAATCGCTTGATTGAGCTTGGAGGCACTCGTCTTGTGTGCCGGGAGATTCCAGTTACCTCTCCCAACACTTGCGTCAAGCAGCGAGCCTAGGCCTTTTGGAAGCGAAAGGTAGCGGCAGGCAGGATGTTGGGTTACAGGCCATAAGCTCAACTCTCAGAAGTGTGTATGCATGGGTGGCAGATGTCTGCTACCCACTCGGACATGGGAGTTGGAACCTAGCTACACTCCTATTGAAGAAGGACTTTGGAAATCGCTGTATTCAACTCAGATACACGGGAGTTCAGGCCCAATGCTTACACATGCTTTTCCCACAAACTATCCCAGCCACTAACAGAAGGAGGTTAGCAGGTAAGTCTACAGTCAGGCAGGATGCGGGAGGGTCCTGCCCTGTCCTCAGCTCTCACAGGGAAGCATGCCTAGAAGCCAGCTCTCAACTAGCTGCATTCTTATGACAGTGTGAAGGTAGCAGTATTCTGAGTAAGGCGGTTCCGAGATTACCACTCTACTGCACCTGGAGATACCCTCCAGGTCTGCATTGTTAACTTGCGTCTCAGAAGCCTGTGGCAAACGTCTCTGGTGAAGACCTGCGAAACTCACTCTGCAGGCAGTGTGGAACTGTGAGGGACTGAGGGTGAGCTCAACTCTCAGAAGTAAGATGCTTTTGGACAAGGCGTTCAGCTACATTCTCACGTATGGAACTTAGTATGTAGCACCTGTCTACCCCAGGAATTACTAGGCTATCGCTGGAATGAGCTTGGAGGCACTAGTCTTGTGTGCCGGGAGATTCCAATTACCTCTCCCAACACTTCCGTCAAACAGCGAGCCTAGGCCTTTTAGAAGTGAAAGGAACCAGCAGGCTGGATGGGGAGGTACAGGCCTTAAGCTCAACTCTCAGAAGTGTGTATGCAGGGGAGACAGATGTCTGCTACCCACTCTGACATGGGAGTTGGAAACTACCTACACTCTGATTGAAGAAGGCCATTGGAAATCGCTGTATTCAACTCAGATACACAGGAGTTCAGGCCCAATTGTTACACATGCTTTTCCCGCAACCTCTCTCAGCCACTAATATTAGGATGTTAGCAGCTGCGCCTACAGTCAGGCAGGATGCGGGTGGGTTCTGCCATGTCCTCAGCACTCCCAGGGAAGCATGCCTAGAAGCCAGCTCTCAACTAGCTGCATTCTTATGGCAGTGTGAAGGTAGCAGTATTCTGAGTCAGGAGGTTCCAAGATTACCACTCTACTGCACCTGGAGATACCCTCCAGGTCTGCATTGTTAACTTTCGTCTCAGAAGCCTGTGGCAAACGTCTCTGGTGAAGACTTGCGAAACTCACTCTGCAGGCAGTGTGGAACTGTGAGGGACTGAGGGTCAGCTCAACTCTCAGAAGTAAGATGTTTTTGGACAAGGCGTTCAACTACCTACTCACGTATGGAACTTAGTATGTAGCACCAGTCTACCCCAGGAATTACTAGGAAATCGCTTGATTGAGCTTGGAGGCACTCGTCTTGTGTGCCGGGAGATTCCAGTTACCTCTCCCAACACTTGCGTCAAGCAGCGAGCCTAGGCCTTTTGGAAGCGAAAGGTAGCGGCAGGCAGGATGTTGGGTTACAGGCCATAAGCTCAACTCTCAGAAGTGTGTATGCATGGGTGGCAGATGTCTGCTACCCACTCGGACATGGGAGTTGGAACCTAGCTACACTCCTATTGAAGAAGGACTTTGGAAATCGCTGTATTCAACTCAGATACACGGGAGTTCAGGCCCAATGCTTACACATGCTTTTCCCACAAACTATCCCAGCCACTAACAGAAGGAGGTTAGCAGGTAAGTCTACAGTCAGGCAGGATGCGGGAGGGTCCTGCCCTGTCCTCAGCTCTCACAGGGAAGCATGCCTTGAAGCCAGCTCTCAACTAGCTGCATTCTTATGACAGTGTGAAGGTAGCAGTATTCTGAGTAAGGCGGTTCCGAGATTACCACTCTACTGCACCTGGAGATACCCTCCAGGTCTGCATTGTTAACTTGCGTCTCAGAAGCCTGTGGCAAACGTCTCTGGTGAAGACCTGCGAAACTCACTCTGCAGGCAGTGTGGAACTGTGAGGGACTGAGGGTGAGCTCAACTCTCAGAAGTAAGATGCTTTTGGACAAGGCGTTCAGCTACCTTCTCACGTATGGAACTTAGTATGTAGCAGCAGTCTACCACACGAATTACTAGGCAATCGCTGGAATGTGCTTGGAGGCCCTAGTCTTGTGTGCCGGGAGATTCCAATTACCTCTCCCAACACTTCCGTCAAACAGCGAGCCTAGGCCTTTTAGAAGTGAAAGGAACCAGCAGGCTGGATGGGGAGGTACAGGCCTTAAGCTCAACTCTCAGAAGTGTGTATGCAGGGGAGACAGATGTCTGCTACCCACTCTGACATGGGAGTTGGAAACTACCTACACTCTGATTGAAGAAGGCCATTGGAAATCGCTGTATTCAACTCAGATACACAGGAGTTCAGGCCCAATGCTTACACATGCTTTTCCCGCAACCTCTCTCAGCCACTAACATTAGGATGTTAGCAGCTGCGCCTACAGTCAGGCAGGATGCGGGTGGGTTCTGCCATGTCCTCAGCACTCCCAGGGAAGCATGGCTAGAAGCCAGCTCTCAACTAGCTGCATTCTTATGGCAGTGTGAAGGTAGCAGTATTCTGAGTCAGGAGGTTCCAAGATTACCACTCTACTGCACCTGGAGATACCCTCCAGGTCTGCATTGTTAACTTGCGTCTCAGAAGCCTATGGCAAACGTCTCTGGTGAAGACTTGCGAAACTCACTCTGCAGGCAGTGTGGAACTGTGAGGGACTGAGGGTGAGCTCAACTCTCAGAAGTAAGATGTTTTTGGACAAGGCGTTCAACTACCTACTCACGTATGGAACTTAGTATGTAGCACCAGTCTACCCCAGGAATTACTAGGAAATCGCTTGATTGAGCTTGGAGGCACTCGTCTTGTGTGCCGGGAGATTCCAGTTACCTCTCCCAACACTTGCGTCAAGCAGCGAGCCTAGGCCTTTTGGAAGCGAAAGGTAGCGGCAGGCAGGATGTTGGGTTACAGGCCATAAGCTCAACTCTCAGAAGTGTGTATGCATGGGTGGCAGATGTCTGCTACCCACTCGGACATGGGAGTTGGAACCTAGCTACACTCCTATTGAAGAAGGACTTTGGAAATCGCTGTATTCAACTCAGATACACGGGAGTTCAGGCCCAATGCTTACACATGCTTTTCCCACAAACTATCCCAGCCACTAACAGAAGGAGGTTAGCAGGTAAGTCTACAGTCAGGCAGGATGCGGGAGGGTCCTGCCCTGTCCTCAGCTCTCACAGGGAAGCATGCCTTGAAGCCAGCTCTCAACTAGCTGCATTCTTATGACAGTGTGAAGGTAGCAGTATTCTGAGTAAGGAGGTTCCGAGATTACCACTCTACTGCACCTGGAGATACCCTCCAGGTCTGCATTGTTAACTTGCGTCTCAGAGGCCTCTGGAAAACGTCTCTGGTGAAGACGTGCGAAACTCACTCTGCAGGCAGTGTGGAACTGTGAGGGACTGAGGGTCAGCTCAACTCTCAGCAGTAAGATGTTTTTGGACAAGGCGTTCAAATACCTACTCACGTATGGAACTTAGTATGTAGCACCAGTCTACCCCAGGAATTACTGGGAAATCGCTGGATTGAGCTTGGAGGCACTAGTCTTGTTGCCGGGAGATTCCAGTTACCTCTCCCAACACTTCGGTGAAGCAGCGAGCCTAGGCCTTTTGGAAGCGAAAGCTAGCTGCAGGCAGGAGGTAGGGTTACAGGCCATAAGCTCAACTCTCTGAAGTGTGTATGCATGGGAGGCAGATGTCTTCTACCCACTCGTACATGCGAGTGGGAACCTACTACACTCTGATGAAAAAGGACTTTGGAAATTGCTGTATTCAACTCAGATACACGTGGGTTCAGGCACAACGATTCCACATGCTTTTCTCACAACCTTTCCCTGCCACTAACATGAGGACGTTAGCAGCTCCTTCTACAGTCAAGCAGGATGCGGGAGGGTTGTGCCCTGTCCTTAGCTCTCACAGGGAAGCATGTCTTGAAGCCAGCGGTCAACTAGCTGCATACTTATGGCAGGGTCAAGGTAGCAGTATTCTGAGACAGGAGGTTCCCAGATTACCACTCTACTGCACCTGGAGATACCCTCCAGGTCTGCATTGTTAACTTGCGTCTCAGAGGCCTCTGGCAAACGTCTCTGGTGAAGACGTGCGAAACTCACTCTGCAGGCAGTGTGGAACTGTGAGGGACTGAGGGTCAGCTCAACTCTCAGCAGTAAGATGTTTTTGGACAAGGCGTTCAAATACCTACTCACGTATGGAACTTAGTATGTAGCACCAGTCTACCCCAGGAATTACTAGGAAATCGCTTGATTGAGCTTGGAGGCACTCGTCTTGTGTGCCGGGAGATTCCAGTTACCTCTCCCAACACTTGCGTCAAGCAGCGAGCCTAGGCCTTTTGGAAGCGAAAGGTAGCGGCAGGCAGGATGTTGGGTTACAGGCCATAAGCTCAACTCTCAGAAGTGTGTATGCATGGGTGGCAGATGTCTGCTACCCACTCGGACATGGGAGTTGGAACCTAGCTACACTCCTATTGAAGAAGGACTTTGGAAATCGCTGTATTCAACTCAGATACACGGGAGTTCAGGCCCAATGCTTACACATGCTTTTCCCACAAACTATCCCAGCCACTAACAGAAGGAGGTTAGCAGGTAAGTCTACAGTCAGGCAGGATGCGGGAGGGTCCTGCCCTGTCCTCAGCTCTCACAGGGAAGCATGCCTAGAAGCCAGCTCTCAACTAGCTGCATTCTTATGACAGTGTGAAGGTAGCAGTATTCTGAGTAAGGCGGTTCCGAGATTACCACTCTACTGCACCTGGAGATACCCTCCAGGTCTGCATTGTTAACTTGCGTCTCAGAAGCCTGTGGCAAACGTCTCTGGTGAAGACCTGCGAAACTCACTCTGCAGGCAGTGTGGAACTGTGAGGGACTGAGGGTGAGCTCAACTCTCAGAAGTAAGATGCTTTTGGACAAGGCGTTCAGCTACATTCTCACGTATGGAACTTAGTATGTAGCACCTGTCTACCCCAGGAATTACTAGGCTATCGCTGGAATGAGCTTGGAGGCACTAGTCTTGTGTGCCGGGAGATTCCAATTACCTCTCCCAACACTTCCGTCAAACAGCGAGCCTAGGCCTTTTAGAAGTGAAAGGAACCAGCAGGCTGGATGGGGAGGTACAGGCCTTAAGCTCAACTCTCAGAAGTGTGTATGCAGGGGAGACAGATGTCTGCTACCCACTCTGACATGGGAGTTGGAAACTACCTACACTCTGATTGAAGAAGGCCATTGGAAATCGCTGTATTCAACTCAGATACACAGGAGTTCAGGCCCAATTGTTACACATGCTTTTCCCGCAACCTCTCTCAGCCACTAATATTAGGATGTTAGCAGCTGCGCCTACAGTCAGGCAGGATGCGGGTGGGTTCTGCCATGTCCTCAGCACTCCCAGGGAAGCATGCCTAGAAGCCAGCTCTCAACTAGCTGCATTCTTATGGCAGTGTGAAGGTAGCAGTATTCTGAGTCAGGAGGTTCCAAGATTACCACTCTACTGCACCTGGAGATACCCTCCAGGTCTGCATTGTTAACTTTCGTCTCAGAAGCCTGTGGCAAACGTCTCTGGTGAAGACTTGCGAAACTCACTCTGCAGGCAGTGTGGAACTGTGAGGGACTGAGGGTCAGCTCAACTCTCAGAAGTAAGATGTTTTTGGACAAGGCGTTCAACTACCTACTCACGTATGGAACTTAGTATGTAGCACCAGTCTACCCCAGGAATTACTAGGAAATCGCTTGATTGAGCTTGGAGGCACTCGTCTTGTGTGCCGGGAGATTCCAGTTACCTCTCCCAACACTTGCGTCAAGCAGCGAGCCTAGGCCTTTTGGAAGCGAAAGGTAGCGGCAGGCAGGATGTTGGGTTACAGGCCATAAGCTCAACTCTCAGAAGTGTGTATGCATGGGTGGCAGATGTCTGCTACCCACTCGGACATGGGAGTTGGAACCTAGCTACACTCCTATTGAAGAAGGACTTTGGAAATCGCTGTATTCAACTCAGATACACGGGAGTTCAGGCCCAATGCTTACACATGCTTTTCCCACAAACTATCCCAGCCACTAACAGAAGGAGGTTAGCAGGTAAGTCTACAGTCAGGCAGGATGCGGGAGTGTCCTGCCCTGTCCTCAGCTCTCACAGGGAAGCATGCCTTGAAGCCAGCTCTCAACTAGCTGCATTCTTATGACAGTGTGAAGGTAGCAGTATTCTGAGTAAGGCGGTTCCGAGATTACCACTCTACTGCACCTGGAGATACCCTCCAGGTCTGCATTGTTAACTTGCGTCTCAGAAGCCTGTGGCAAACGTCTCTGGTGAAGACCTGCGAAACTCACTCTGCAGGCAGTGTGGAACTGTGAGGGACTGAGGGTGAGCTCAACTCTCAGAAGTAAGATGCTTTTGGACAAGGCGTTCAGCTACCTTCTCACGTATGGAACTTACTATGTAGCAGCAGTCTACCACACGAATTACTAGGCAATCGCTGGAATGTGCTTGGAGGCCCTAGTCTTGTGTGCCGGGAGATTCCAATTACCTCTCCCAACACTTCCGTCAAACAGCGAGCCTAGGCCTTTTAGAAGTGAAAGGAACCAGCAGGCTGGATGGGGAGGTACAGGCCTTAAGCTCAACTCTCAGAAGTGTGTATGCAGGGGAGACAGATGTCTGCTACCCACTCTGACATGGGAGTTGGAAACTACCTACACTCTGATTGAAGAAGGCCATTGGAAATCGCTGTATTCAACTCAGATACACAGGAGTTCAGGCCCAATGCTTACACATGCTTTTCCCGCAACCTCTCTCAGCCACTAACATTAGGATGTTAGCAGCTGCGCCTACAGTCAGGCAGGATGCGGGTGGGTTCTGCCATGTCCTCAGCACTCCCAGGGAAGCATGCCTAGAAGCCAGCTCTCAACTAGCTGCATTCTTATGGCAGTGTGAAGGTAGCAGTATTCTGAGTCAGGAGGTTCCAAGATTACCACTCTACTGCACCTGGAGATACCCTCCAGGTCTGCATTGTTAACTTGCGTCTCAGAAGCCTGTGGCAAACGTCTCTGGTGAAGACTTGCGAAACTCACTCTGCAGGCAGTGTGGAACTGTGAGGGACTGAGGGTGAGCTCAACTCTCAGAAGTAAGATGTTTTTGGACAAGGCGTTCAACTACCTACTCACGTATGGAACTTAGTATGTAGCACCAGTCTACCCCAGGAATTACTAGGAAATCGCTTGATTGAGCTTGGAGGCACTCGTCTTGTGTGCCGGGAGATTCCAGTTACCTCTCCCAACACTTGCGTCAAGCAGCGAGCCTAGGCCTTTTGGAAGCGAAAGGTAGCGGCAGGCAGGATGTTGGGTTACAGGCCATAAGCTCAACTCTCAGAAGTGTGTATGCATGGGTGGCAGATGTCTGCTACCCACTCGGACATGGGAGTTGGAACCTAGCTACACTCCTATTGAAGAAGGACTTTGGAAATCGCTGTATTCAACTCAGATACACGGGAGTTCAGGCCCAATGCTTACACATGCTTTTCCCACAAACTATCCCAGCCACTAACAGAAGGAGGTTAGCAGGTAAGTCTACAGTCAGGCAGGATGCGGGAGGGTCCTGCCCTGTCCTCAGCTCTCACAGGGAAGCATGCCTTGAAGCCAGCTCTCAACTAGCTGCATTCTTATGACAGTGTGAAGGTAGCAGTATTCTGAGTAAGGAGGTTCCCAGATTACCACTCTGCTGCACCTGGAGATACCCTCCAGGTCTGCATTGTTAACTTGCGTCTCAGAGGCCTCTGGCAAACGTCTCTGGTGAAGACGTGCGAAACTCACTCTGCAGGCAGTGTGGAACTGTGAGGGACTGAGGGTCAGCTCAACTCTCAGCAGTAAGATGTTTTTGGACAAGGCGTTCAAATACCTACTCACGTATGGAACTTAGTATGTAGCACCAGTCTACCCCAGGAATTACTGGGAAATCGCTGGATTGAGCTTGGAGGCACTAGTCTTGTTGCCGGGAGATTCCAGTTACCTCTCCCAACACTTCGGTGAAGCAGCGAGCCTAGGCCTTTTGGAAGCGAAAGCTAGCTGCAGGCAGGAGGTAGGGTTACAGGCCATAAGCTCAACTCTCAGAAGTGTGTATGCATGGAGGGCAGATGTCTTCTACCCACTCGTACATGCGAGTGGGAACCTACTACACTCTGATGAAAAAGGACTTTGGAAATTGCTGTATTCAACTCAGATACACGTGGGTTCAGGCACAACGATTCCACATGCTTTTCTCACAACCTTTCCCTGCCACTAACATGAGGACGTTAGCAGCTCCTTCTACAGTCAAGCAGGATGCGGGAGGGTTGTGCCCTGTCCTTAGCTCTCACAGGGAAGCATGTCTTGAAGCCAGCGGTCAACTAGCTGCATACTTATGGCAGGGTCAAGGTAGCAGTATTCTGAGACAGGAGGTTCCCAGATTACCACTCTACTGCACCTGGAGATACCCTCCAGGTCTGCATTGTTAACTTGCGTCTCAGAGGCCTCTGGCAAACGTCTCTGGTGAAGACGTGCGAAACTCACTCTGCAGGCAGTGTGGAACTGTGAGGGACTGAGGGTCAGCTCAACTCTCAGCAGTAAGATGTTTTTGGACAAGGCGTTCAAATACCTACTCACGTATGGAACTTAGTATGTAGCACCAGTCTACCCCAGGAATTACTAGGAAATCGCTTGATTGAGCTTGGAGGCACTCGTCTTGTGTGCCGGGAGATTCCAGTTACCTCTCCCAACACTTGCGTCAAGCAGCGAGCCTAGGCCTTTTGGAAGCGAAAGGTAGCGGCAGGCAGGATGTTGGGTTACAGGCCATAAGCTCAACTCTCAGAAGTGTGTATGCATGGGTGGCAGATGTCTGCTACCCACTCGGACATGGGAGTTGGAACCTAGCTACACTCCTATTGAAGAAGGACTTTGGAAATCGCTGTATTCAACTCAGATACACGGGAGTTCAGGCCCAATGCTTACACATGCTTTTCCCACAAACTATCCCAGCCACTAACAGAAGGAGGTTAGCAGGTAAGTCTACAGTCAGGCAGGATGCGGGAGGGTCCTGCCCTGTCCTCAGCTCTCACAGGGAAGCATGCCTAGAAGCCAGCTCTCAACTAGCTGCATTCTTATGACAGTGTGAAGGTAGCAGTATTCTGAGTAAGGCGGTTCCGAGATTACCACTCTACTGCACCTGGAGATACCCTCCAGGTCTGCATTGTTAACTTGCGTCTCAGAAGCCTGTGGCAAACGTCTCTGGTGAAGACCTGCGAAACTCACTCTGCAGGCAGTGTGGAACTGTGAGGGACTGAGGGTGAGCTCAACTCTCAGAAGTAAGATGCTTTTGGACAAGGCGTTCAGCTACCTTCTCACGTATGGAACTTAGTATGTAGCACCTGTCTACCCCAGGAATTACTAGGCTATCGCTGGAATGAGCTTGGAGGCACTAGTCTTGTGTGCCGGGAGATTCCAATTACCTCTCCCAACACTTCCGTCAAACAGCGAGCCTAGGCCTTTTAGAAGTGAAAGGAACCAGCAGGCTGGATGGGGAGGTACAGGCCTTAAGCTCAACTCTCAGAAGTGTGTATGCAGGGGAGACAGATGTCTGCTACCCACTCTGACATGGGAGTTGGAAACTACCTACACTCTGATTGAAGAAGGCCATTGGAAATCGCTGTATTCAACTCAGATACACAGGAGTTCAGGCCCAATTGTTACACATGCTTTTCCCGCAACCTCTCTCAGCCACTAATATTAGGATGTTAGCAGCTGCGCCTACAGTCAGGCAGGATGCGGGTGGGTTCTGCCATGTCCTCAGCACTCCCAGGGAAGCATGCCTAGAAGCCAGCTCTCAACTAGCTGCATTCTTATGGCAGTGTGAAGGTAGCAGTATTCTGAGTCAGGAGGTTCCAAGATTACCACTCTACTGCACCTGGAGATACCCTCCAGGTCTGCATTGTTAACTTTCGTCTCAGAAGCCTGTGGCAAACGTCTCTGGTGAAGACTTGCGAAACTCACTCTGCAGGCAGTGTGGAACTGTGAGGGACTGAGGGTCAGCTCAACTCTCAGAAGTAAGATGTTTTTGGACAAGGCGTTCAACTACCTACTCACGTATGGAACTTAGTATGTAGCACCAGTCTACCCCAGGAATTACTAGGAAATCGCTTGATTGAGCTTGGAGGCACTCGTCTTGTGTGCCGGGAGATTCCAGTTACCTCTCCCAACACTTGCGTCAAGCAGCGAGCCTAGGCCTTTTGGAAGCGAAAGGTAGCGGCAGGCAGGATGTTGGGTTACAGGCCATAAGCTCAACTCTCAGAAGTGTGTATGCATGGGTGGCAGATGTCTGCTACCCACTCGGACATGGGAGTTGGAACCTAGCTACACTCCTATTGAAGAAGGACTTTGGAAATCGCTGTATTCAACTCAGATACACGGGAGTTCAGGCCCAATGCTTACACATGCTTTTCCCACAAACTATCCCAGCCACTAACAGAAGGAGGTTAGCAGGTAAGTCTACAGTCAGGCAGGATGCGGGAGGGTCCTGCCCTGTCCTCAGCTCTCACAGGGAAGCATGCCTTGAAGCCAGCTCTCAACTAGCTGCATTCTTATGACAGTGTGAAGGTAGCAGTATTCTGAGTAAGGCGGTTCCGAGATTACCACTCTACTGCACCTGGAGATACCCTCCAGGTCTGCATTGTTAACTTGCGTCTCAGAAGCCTGTGGCAAACGTCTCTGGTGAAGACCTGCGAAACTCACTCTGCAGGCAGTGTGGAACTGTGAGGGACTGAGGGTGAGCTCAACTCTCAGAAGTAAGATGCTTTTGGACAAGGCGTTCAGCTACCTTCTCACTTATGGAACTTAGTATGTAGCAGCAGTCTACCACACGAATTACTACGCAATCGCTGGAATGTGCTTGGAGGCCCTAGTCTTGTGTGCCGGGAGATTCCAATTACCTCTCCCAACACTTCCGTCAAACAGCGAGCCTAGGCCTTTTAGAAGTGAAAGGAACCAGCAGGCTGGATGGGGAGGTACAGGCCTTAAGCTCAACTCTCAGAAGTGTGTATGCAGGGGAGACAGATGTCTGCTACCCACTCTGACATGGGAGTTGGAAACTACCTACACTCTGATTGAAGAAGGCCATTGGAAATCGCTGTATTCAACTCAGATACACAGGAGTTCAGGCCCAATGCTTACACATGCTTTTCCCGCAACCTCTCTCAGCCACTAACATTAGGATGTTAGCAGCTGCGCCTACAGTCAGGCAGGATGCGGGTGGGTTCTGCCATGTCCTCAGCACTCCCAGGGAAGCATGCCTAGAAGCCAGCTCTCAACTAGCTGCATTCTTATGGCAGTGTGAAGGTAGCAGTATTCTGAGTCAGGAGGTTCCAAGATTACCACTCTACTGCACCTGGAGATACCCTCCAGGTCTGCATTGTTAACTTGCGTCTCAGAAGCCTGTGGCAAACGTCTCTGGTGAAGACTTGCGAAACTCACTCTGCAGGCAGTGTGGAACTGTGAGGGACTGAGGGTGAGCTCAACTCTCAGAAGTAAGATGTTTTTGGACAAGGCGTTCAACTACCTACTCACGTATGGAACTTAGTATGTAGCACCAGTCTACCCCAGGAATTACTAGGAAATCGCTTGATTGAGCTTGGAGGCACTCGTCTTGTGTGCCGGGAGATTCCAGTTACCTCTCCCAACACTTGCGTCAAGCAGCGAGCCTAGGCCTTTTGGAAGCGAAAGGTAGCGGCAGGCAGGATGTTGGGTTACAGGCCATAAGCTCAACTCTCAGAAGTGTGTATGCATGGGTGGCAGATGTCTGCTACCCACTCGGACATGGGAGTTGGAACCTAGCTACACTCCTATTGAAGAAGGACTTTGGAAATCGCTGTATTCAACTCAGATACACGGGAGTTCAGGCCCAATGCTTACACATGCTTTTCCCACAAACTATCCCAGCCACTAACAGAAGGAGGTTAGCAGGTAAGTCTACAGTCAGGCAGGATGCGGGAGGGTCCTGCCCTGTCCTCAGCTCTCACAGGGAAGCATGCCTTGAAGCCAGCTCTCAACTAGCTGCATTCTTATGACAGTGTGAAGGTAGCAGTATTCTGAGTAAGGAGGTTCCCAGATTACCACTCTGCTGCACCTGGAGATACCCTCCAGGTCTGCATTGTTAACTTGCGTCTCAGAGGCCTCTGGCAAACGTCTCTGGTGAAGACGTGCGAAACTCACTCTGCAGGCAGTGTGGAACTGTGAGGGACTGAGGGTCAGCTCAACTCTCAGCAGTAAGATGTTTTTGGACAAGGCGTTCAAATACCTACTCACGTATGGAACTTAGTATGTAGCACCAGTCTACCCCAGGAATTACTGGGAAATCGCTGGATTGAGCTTGGAGGCACTAGTCTTGTTGCCGGGAGATTCCAGTTACCTCTCCCAACACTTCGGTGAAGCAGCGAGCCTAGGCCTTTTGGAAGCGAAAGCTAGCTGCAGGCAGGAGGTAGGGTTACAGGCCATAAGCTCAACTCTCAGAAGTGTGTATGCATGGAGGGCAGATGTCTTCTACCCACTCGTACATGCGAGTGGGAACCTACTACACTCTGATGAAAAAGGACTTTGGAAATTGCTGTATTCAACTCAGATACACGTGGGTTCAGGCACAACGATTCCACATGCTTTTCTCACAACCTTTCCCTGCCACTAACATGAGGACGTTAGCAGCTCCTTCTACAGTCAAGCAGGATGCGGGAGGGTTGTGCCCTGTCCTTAGCTCTCACAGGGAAGCATGTCTTGAAGCCAGCGGTCAACTAGCTGCATACTTATGGCAGGGTCAAGGTAGCAGTATTCTGAGACAGGAGGTTCCCAGATTACCACTCTACTGCACCTGGAGATACCCTCCAGGTCTGCATTGTTAACTTGCGTCTCAGAGGCCTCTGGCAAACGTCTCTGGTGAAGACGTGCGAAACTCACTCTGCAGGCAGTGTGGAACTGTGAGGGACTGAGGGTCAGCTCAACTCTCAGCAGTAAGATGTTTTTGGACAAGGCGTTCAAATACCTACTCACGTATGGAACTTAGTATGTAGCACCAGTCTACCCCAGGAATTACTAGGAAATCGCTTGATTGAGCTTGGAGGCACTCGTCTTGTGTGCCGGGAGATTCCAGTTACCTCTCCCAACACTTACGTCAAGCAGCGAGCCTAGGCCTTTTGGAAGCGAAAGGTAGCGGCAGGCAGGATGTTGGGTTACAGGCCATAAGCTCAACTCTCAGAAGTGTGTATGCATGGGTGGCAGATGTCTGCTACCCACTCGGACATGGGAGTTGGAACCTAGCTACACTCCTATTGAAGAAGGACTTTGGAAATCGCTGTATTCAACTCAGATACACGGGAGTTCAGGCCCAATGCTTACACATGCTTTTCCCACAAACTATCCCAGCCACTAACAGAAGGAGGTTAGCAGGTAAGTCTACAGTCAGGCAGGATGCGGGAGGGTCCTGCCCTGTCCTCAGCTCTCACAGGGAAGCATGCCTAGAAGCCAGCTCTCAACTAGCTGCATTCTTATGACAGTGTGAAGGTAGCAGTATTCTGAGTAAGGCGGTTCCGAGATTACCACTCTACTGCACCTGGAGATACCCTCCAGGTCTGCATTGTTAACTTGCGTCTCAGAAGCCTGTGGCAAACGTCTCTGGTGAAGACCTGCGAAACTCACTCTGCAGGCAGTGTGGAACTGTGAGGGACTGAGGGTGAGCTCAACTCTCAGAAGTAAGATGCTTTTGGACAAGGCGTTCAGCTACATTCTCACGTATGGAACTTAGTATGTAGCACCTGTCTACCCCAGGAATTACTAGGCTATCGCTGGAATGAGCTTGGAGGCACTAGTCTTGTGTGCCGGGAGATTCCAATTACCTCTCCCAACACTTCCGTCAAACAGCGAGCCTAGGCCTTTTAGAAGTGAAAGGAACCAGCAGGCTGGATGGGGAGGTACAGGCCTTAAGCTCAACTCTCAGAAGTGTGTATGCAGGGGAGACAGATGTCTGCTACCCACTCTGACATGGGAGTTGGAAACTACCTACACTCTGATTGAAGAAGGCCATTGGAAATCGCTGTATTCAACTCAGATACACAGGAGTTCAGGCCCAATGCTTACACATGCTTTTCCCGCAACCTCTCTCAGCCACTAATATTAGGATGTTAGCAGCTGCGCCTACAGTCAGGCAGGATGCGGGTGGGTTCTGCCATGTCCTCAGCACTCCCAGGGAAGCATGCCTAGAAGCCAGCTCTCAACTAGCTGCATTCTTATGGCAGTGTGAAGGTAGTAGTATTCTGAGTCAGGAGGTTCCAAGATTACCACTCTACTGCACCTGGAGATACCCTCCAGGTCTGCATTGTTAACTTGCGTCTCAGAAGCCTGTGGCAAACGTCTCTGGTGAAGACTTGCGAAACTCACTCTGCAGGCAGTGTGGAACTGTGAGGGACTGAGGGTGAGCTCAACTCTCAGAAGTAAGATGTTTTTGGACAAGGCGTTCAACTACCTACTCACGTATGGAACTTAGTATGTAGCACCAGTCTACCCCAGGAATTACTAGGAAATCGCTTGATTGAGCGGAGGCACTCGTCTTGTGTGCCGGGAGATTCCAGTTACCTCTCCCAACACTTGCGTCAAGCAGCGAGCCTAGGCCTTTTGGAATCGAAAGGTAGCGGCAGGAAGGATGTTGGGTTACAGGCCATAAGCTCAACTCTCAGAAGTGTGTATGCATGGGTGGCAGATGTCTGCTACCCACTCGGACATGGGAGTTGGAACCTAGCTACACTCCTATTGAAGAAGGACTTTGGAAATCGCTGTATTCAACTCAGATACACGGGAGTTCAGGCCCAATGCTTACACATGCTTTTCCCACAAACTATCCCAGCCACTAACAGAAGGAGGTTAGCAGGTAAGTCTACAGTCAGGCAGGATGCGGGTGGGTTCTGCACTGTCCTCAGCTCTCACAGGGAAGCATGCCTTGAAGCCAGCTCTCAACTAGCTGCATTCTTATGGCAGTGTGAAGGTAGCAGTATTCTGAGTCAGGAGGTTCCAAGATTACCACTCTACTGCACCTGGAGATACCCTCCAGGTCTGCATTGTTAACTTGCGTCTCAGAAGCCTGTGGCAAACGTCTCTGGTGAAGACCTGCGAAACTCACTCTGCAGGCAGTGTGGAACTGTGAGGGACTGAGGGTGAGCTCAACTCTCAGAAGTAAGATGCTTTTGGACAAGGCGTTCAGCTACCTTCTCACGTATGGAACTTAGTATGTAGCAGCAGTCTACCACACGAATTACTAGGCAGTCGCTGGAATGAGCTTGGAGGCCCTAGTCTTGTGTGCCGGGAGATTCCAATTACCTCTCCCAACACTTCCGTCAAACAGCGAGCCTAGGCCTTTTAGAAGTGAAAGGAACCAGCAGGCTGGATGGGGAGGTACAGGCCTTAAGCTCAACTCTCAGAAGTGTGTATGCAGGGGAGACAGATGTCTGCTACCCACTCTGACATGGGAGTTAGAAACTACCTACACTCTGATTGAAGAAGGCCATTGGAAATCGCTGTATTCAACTCAGATACACAGGAGTTCAGGCCCAATGCTTACACATGCTTTTCCCGCAACCTCTCTCAGCCACTAACATTAGGATGTTAGCAGCTGCGCCTACAGTCAGGCAGGATGCGGGTGGGTTCTGCCATGTCCTCAGCACTCCCAGGGAAGCATGCCTAGAAGCCAGCTCTCAACTAGCTGCATTCTTATGGCAGTGTGAAGGTAGCAGTATTCTGAGTCAGGAGGTTCCAAGATTACCACTCTACTGCACCTGGAGATACCCTCCAGGTCTGCATTGTTAACTTGCGTCTCAGAAGCCTGTGGCAAACGTCTCTGGTGAAGACTTGCGAAACTCACTCTGCAGGCAGTGTGGAACTGTGAGGGACTGAGGGTCAGCTCAACTCTCAGAAGTAAGATGTTTTTGGACAAGGCGTTCAACTACCTACTCACGTATGGAACTTAGTATGTAGCACCAGTCTACCCCAGGAATTACTAGGAAATCGCTTGATTGAGCTTGGAGGCACTCGTCTTGTGTGCCGGTAGATTCCAGTTACCTCTCCCAACACTTGCGTCAAGCAGCCAGCCTAGGCCTTTTGGAAGCGAAAGGTAGCGGCAGGCAGGATGTTGGGTTACAGGCCATAAGCTCAACTCTCAGAAGTGTGTATGCATGGGTGGCAGATGTCTGCTACCCACTCGGACATGGGAGTTGGAACCTAGCTACACTCCTATTGAAGAAGGACTTTGGAAATCGCTGTATTCAACTCAGATACACGGGAGTTCAGGCCCAATGCTTACACATGCTTTTCCCACAAACTATCCCAGCCACTAACAGAAGGAGGTTAGCAGGTAAGTCTACAGTCAGGCAGGATGCGGGAGGGTCCTGCCCTGTCCTCAGCTCTCACAGGGAAGCATGCCTTGAAGCCAGCTCTCAACTAGCTGCATTCTTATGACAGTGTGAAGGTAGCAGTATTCTGAGTAAGGCGGTTCCGAGATTACCACTCTACTGCACCTGGAGATACCCTCCAGGTCTGCATTGTTAACTTGCGTCTCAGAAGCCTGTGGCAAACGTCTCTGGTGAAGACCTGCGAAACTCACTCTGCAGGCAGTGTGGAACTGTGAGGGACTGAGGGTGAGCTCAACTCTCAGAAGTAAGATGCTTTTGGACAAGGCGTTCAGCTACATTCTCACGTATGGAACTTAGTATGTAGCACCTGTCTACCCCAGGAATTACTAGGCTATCGCTGGAATGAGCTTGGAGGCACTAGTCTTGTGTGCCGGGAGATTCCAATTACCTCTCCCAACACTTCCGTCAAACAGCGAGCCTAGGCCTTTTAGAAGTGAAAGGAACCAGCAGGCTGGATGGGGAGGTACAGGCCTTAAGCTCAACTCTCAGAAGTGTGTATGCAGGGGAGACAGATGTCTGCTACCCACTCTGACATGGGAGTTGGAAACTACCTACACTCTGATTGAAGAAGGCCATTGGAAATCGCTGTATTCAACTCAGATACACAGGAGTTCAGGCCCAATGCTTACACATGCTTTTCCCGCAACCTCTCTCAGCCACTAACATTAGGATGTTAGCAGCTGCGCCTACAGTCAGGCAGGATGCGGGTGGGTTCTGCCATGTCCTCAGCACTCCCAGGGAAGCAAGCCTAGAAGCCAGCTCTCAACTAGCTGCATTCTTATGGCAGTGTGAAGGTAGCAGTATTCTGAGTCAGGAGGTTCCAAGATTACCACTCTACTGCACCTGGAGATACCCTCCAGGTCTGCATTGTTAACTTGCGTCTCAGAAGCCTGTGGCAAACGTCTCTGGTGAAGACCTGCGAAACTCACTCTGCAGGCAGTGTGGAACTGTGAGGGACTGAGGGTGAGCTCAACTCTCAGAAGTAAGATGCTTTTGGACAAGGCGTTCAGCTACCTTCTCACGTATGGAACTTAGTATGTAGCAGCAGTCTACCACACGAATTACTAGGCAATCGCTGGAATGAGCTTGGAGGCCCTAGTCTTGTGTGCCGGGAGATTCCAATTACCTCTCCCAACACTTCCGTCAAACAGCGAGCCTAGGCCTTTTAGAAGTGAAAGGAACCAGCAGGCTGGATGGGGAGGTACAGGCCTTAAGCTCAACTCTCAGAAGTGTGTATGCAGGGGAGACAGATGTCTGCTACCCACTCTGACATGGGAGTTGGAAACTACCTACACTCTGATTGAAGAAGGCCATTGGAAATCGCTGTATTCAACTCAGATACACAGGAGTTCAGGCCCAATGCTTACACATGCTTTTCCCGCAACCTCTCTCAGCCACTAACATTAGGATGTTAGCAGCTGCGCCTACAGTCAGGCAGGATGCGGGTGGGTTCTGCCATGTCCTCAGCACTCCGAGGGAAGCAAGCCTAGAAGCCAGCTCTCAACTAGCTGCATTCTTATGGCAGTGTGAAGGTAGCAGTATTCTGAGTCAGGAGGTTCCCAGATTACCACTCTACTGCACCTGGAGATACCCTCCAGGTCTGCATTGTTAACTTGCGTCTCAGAAGCCTGTGGCAAACGTCTCTGGTGAAGACCTGCGAAACTCACTCTGCAGGCAGTGTGGAACTGTGAGGGACTGAGGGTGAGCTCAACTCTCAGAAGTAAGATGCTTTTGGACAAGGCGTTCAGCTACCTTCTCACGTATGGAACTTAGTATGTAGCAGCAGTCTACCACACGAATTACTAGGCAATCGCTGGAATGAGCTTGGAGGCCCTAGTCTTGTGTGCCGGGAGATTCCAATTACCTCTCCCAACACTTCCGTCAAACAGCGAGCCTAGGCCTTTTAGAAGTGAAAGGAACCAGCAGGCTGGATGGGGAGGTACAGGCCTTAAGCTCAACTCTCAGAAGTGTGTATGCAGGGGAGACAGATGTCTGCTACCCACTCTGACATGGGAGTGGAAACTACCTACACTCTGATTGAAGAAGGCCATTGGAAATCGCTGTATTCAACTCAGATACACAGGAGTTCAGGCCCAATGCTTACACATGCTTTTCCCGCAACCTCTCTCAGCCACAAACATTAGGATGTTAGCAGCTGCGCCTACAGTCAGGCAGGATGCGGGTGGGTTCTGCCATGTCCTCAGCACTCCCAGGGAAGCATGCCTAGAAGCCAGCTCTCAACTAGCTGCATTCTTATGGCAGTGTGAAGGTAGCAGTATTCTGAGTAAGGAGGTTCCCAGATTACCACTCTACTGCACCTGGAGATACCCTCCAGGTCTGCATTGTTAACTTGCGTCTCAGAAGCCTGTGGCAAACGTCTCTGGTGAAGACTTGCGAAACTCACTCTGCAGGCAGTGTGGAACTGTGAGGGACTGAGGGTGAGCTCAACTCTCAGAAGTAAGATGTTTTTGGACAAGGCGTTCAACTACCTACTCACGTATGGAACTTAGTATGTAGCACCAGTCTACCCCAGGAATTACTAGGAAATCGCTTGATTGAGCTTGGAGGCACTCGTCTTGTGTGCCGGGAGATTCCAGTTACCTCTCCCAACACTTGCGTCAAGCAGCGAGCCTAGGCCTTTTGGAAGCGAAAGGTAGCGGCAGGCAGGATGTTGGGTTACAGGCCATAAGCTCAACTCTCAGAAGTGTGTATGCATGGGTGGCAGATGTCTGCTACCCACTCGGACATGGGAGTTGGAACCTAGCTACACTCCTATTGAAGAAGGACTTTGGAAATCGCTGTATTCAACTCAGATACACGGGAGTTCAGGCCCAATGCTTACACATGCTTTTCCCACAAACTATCCCAGCCACTAACAGAAGGAGGTTAGCAGGTAAGTCTACAGTCAGGCAGGATGCGGGAGGGTCCTGCCCTGTCCTCAGCTCTCACAGGGAAGCATGCCTTGAAGCCAGCTCTCAACTAGCTGCATTCTTATGACAGTGTGAAGGTAGCAGTATTCTGAGTAAGGAGGTTCCCAGATTACCACTCTGCTGCACCTGGAGATACCCTCCAGGTCTGCATTGTTAACTTGCGTCTCAGAGGCCTCTGGCAAACGTCTCTGGTGAAGACGTGCGAAACTCACTCTGCAGGCAGTGTGGAACTGTGAGGGACTGAGGGTCAGCTCAACTCTCAGCAGTAAGATGTTTTTGGACAAGGCGTTCAAATACCTACTCACGTATGGAACTTAGTATGTAGCACCAGTCTACCCCAGGAATTACTGGGAAATCGCTGGATTGAGCTTGGAGGCACTAGTCTTGTTGCCGGGAGATTCCAGTTACCTCTCCCAACACTTCGGTGAAGCAGCGAGCCTAGGCCTTTTGGAAGCGAAAGCTAGCTGCAGGCAGGAGGTAGGGTTACAGGCCATAAGCTCAACTCTCAGAAGTGTGTATGCATGGGAGGCAGATGTCTTCTACCCACTCGTACATGCGAGTGGGAACCTACTACACTCTGATGAAAAAGGACTTTGGAAATTGCTGTATTCAACTCAGATACACGTGGGTTCAGGCACAACGATTCCACATGCTTTTCTCACAACCTTTCCCTGCCACTAACATGAGGACGTTAGCAGCTCCTTCTACAGTCAAGCAGGATGCGGGAGGGTTGTGCCCTGTCCTTAGCTCTCACAGGGAAGCATGTCTTGAAGCCAGCGGTCAACTAGCTGCATACTTATGGCAGGGTCAAGGTAGCAGTATTCTGAGACAGGAGGTTCCCAGATTACCACTCTACTGCACCTGGAGATACCCTCCAGGTCTGCATTGTTAACTTGCGTCTCAGAGGCCTCTGGCAAACGTCTCTGGTGAAGACGTGCGAAACTCACACTGCAGGCAGTGTGGAACTGTGAGGGACTGAGGGTCAGCTCAACTCTCAGCAGTAAGATGTTTTTGGACAAGGCGTTCAAATACCTACTCACGTATGGAACTTAGTATGTAGCACCAGTCTACCCCAGGAATTACTAGGAAATCGCTTGATTGAGCTTGGAGGCACTGGTCTTGTGTGCCGGGAGATTCCAGTTACCTCTCCCAACACTTGCGTCAAGCAGCGAGCCTAGGCCTTTTGGAAGCGAAAGGTAGCGGCAGGCAGGATGTTGGGTTACAGGCCATAAGCTCAACTCTCAGAAGTGTGTATGCATGGGTGGCAGATGTCTGCTACCCACTCGGACATGGGAGTTGGAACCTAGCTACACTCCTATTGAAGAAGGACTTTGGAAATCGCTGTATTCAACTCAGATACACGGGAGTTCAGGCCCAATGCTTACACATGCTTTTCCCACAAACTATCCCAGCCACTAACAGAAGGAGGTTAGCAGGTAAGTCTACAGTCAGGCAGGATGCGGGAGGGTCCTGCCCTGTCCTCAGCTCTCACAGGGAAGCATGCCTAGAAGCCAGCTCTCAACTAGCTGCATTCTTATGACAGTGTGAAGGTAGCAGTATTCTGAGTAAGGCGGTTCCGAGATTACCACTCTACTGCACCTGGAGATACCCTCCAGGTCTGCATTGTTAACTTGCGTCTCAGAAGCCTGTGGCAAACGTCTCTGGTGAAGACCTGCGAAACTCACTCTGCAGGCAGTGTGGAACTGTGAGGGACTGAGGGTGAGCTCAACTCTCAGAAGTAAGATGCTTTTGGACAAGGCGTTCAGCTACATTCTCACGTATGGAACTTAGTATGTAGCACCTGTCTACCCCAGGAATTACTAGGCTATCGCTGGAATGAGCTTGGAGGCACTAGTCTTGTGTGCCGGGAGATTCCAATTACCTCTCCCAACACTTCCGTCAAACAGCGAGCCTAGGCCTTTTAGAAGTGAAAGGAACAAGCAGGCTGGATGGGGAGGTACAGGCCTTAAGCTCAACTCTCAGAAGTGTGTATGCAGGGGAGACAGATGTCTGCTACCCACTCTGACATGGGAGTTGGAAACTACCTACACTCTGATTGAAGAAGGCCATTGGAAATCGCTGTATTCAACTCAGATACACAGGAGTTCAGGCCCAATGCTTACACATGCTTTTCCCGCAACCTCTCTCAGCCACTAACATTAGGATGTTAGCAGCTGCGCCTACAGTCAGGCAGGATGCGGGTGGGTTCTGCCCTGTCCTCAGCACTCCCAGGGAAGCATGCCTAGAAGCCAGCTCTCAACTAGCTGCATTCTTATGGCAGTGTGAAGGTAGCAGTATTCTGAGTAAGGAGGTTCCCAGATTACCACTCTACTGCACCTGGAGATACCCTCCAGGTCTGCATTGTTAACTTCCGTCTCAGAAGCCTCTGGCAAACGTCTCTGGTGAAGACGTCCGAAACTCACTCTGCAGGCAGTGTGGAACTGTGAGGGACTGAGGGTGAGCTCAACTCTCAGAAGTAAGATGTTTTTGGACAAGGCGTTCAACTACCTACTCACGTATGGAACTTAGTATGTAGCACCAGTCTACCCCAGGAATTACTAGGAAATCGCTTGATTGAGCTTGGAGGCACTCGTCTTGTGTGCCGGGAGATTCCAGTTACCTCTCCCAACACTTGCGTCAAGCAGCGAGCCTAGGCATTTTGGAAGCGAAAGGTAGCGGCATGCAGGATGTTGGGTTACATGCCATAAGCTCAACTATCAGAAGTCTGTATGCATGGGTGGCAGATGTCTGCTACCCACTAGGACACGGGAGTTGGAACCTAGCTACACTCCTATTGAACAAGGACTTAGGAAATCGCTGTATTCAACTCAGATACACGGGAGTTCAGGCCCAATGCTTACACATGCTTTTCCCACAAACTATCCCAGCCACTAACAGAAGGAGGTTAGCAGGTAAGTCTACAGTCAGGCAGGATGCGGGAGGGTCCTGCCCTGTCCTCAGCTCTCACAGGGAAGCATGCCTTGAAGTCAGCTCTCAACTAGCTGCATTCTTATGACAGTGTGAAGGTAGCAGTATTCTGAGTAAGGAGGTTCCCAGATTACCACTCTACTGCACCTGGAGATACCCTCCAGGTCTGCATTGTTAACTTGCGTCTCAGAGGCCTCTGGCAAACGTCTCTGGTGAAGACGTGCGAAACTCACTCTGCAGGCAGTGTGGAACTGTGAGGGACTGAGGGTCAGCTCAACTCTCAGCAGTAAGATGTTTTTGGACAAGGCGTTCAAATACCTACTCACGTATGGAACTTAGTATGTAGCACCAGTCTACCCCAGGAATTACTAGGAAATCGCTTGTTTGAGCTTGGAGGCACTCGTCTTGTGTGCCGGGAGATTCCAATTACCTCTCCCAACACTTGCGTCAAGCAGCGAGCCTAGGCCTTTGGGAAGCGAAAGGTAGCGGCAGGCACGATGTAGGGTTACAGGCCATAAGCTCAACTCTCAGAAGTGTGTATGCATGGGAGGCAGATGTCTGCTACCCACTCGGACATGGGAGTTGGAACCTAGCTACACTCCTATTGAAGAAGGACTTTGGAAATCGCTGTATTCAACTCAGATACTCGGGAGTTCAGGCCCAATGCTTACACATGCTTTTCCCACAACCTATCCCAGCCACTAACAGAAGGAGGTTAGCAGGTACGTCTAGAGTCAGGCAGGATGCGGGAGGGTTCTGCCCTGTCCTCAGCTCTCACAGGGAAGCATGCCTAGAAGCCAGCTCTCAACTAGCTGCATTCTTATGACAGTGTGAAGGTAGCAGTATTCTGAGTAAGGCGGTTCCGAGATTACAACTCTACTGCACCTGGAGATACCCTCCAGGTCTGCATTGGTAACTTGCGTCTCAGAAGCCTGTGGCAAACGTCTCTGGTGAAGACCTGCAAAACTCACTCTGCAGGCAGTGTGGAACTGTGAGGGACTGAGGGTGAGCTCAACTCTCAGAAGTAAGATGCTTTAGGACAAGGCGTTCAGCTACCTTCTCACGTATGGAACTTAGTATGTAGCAGCAGTCTACCACACGAATTACTAGGCAATCGCTGGAATGAGCTTGGAGGCCCTAGTCTTATGTGCCGGGAGATTCCAATTACCTCTCCCAACACTTCCGTCAAACAGCGAGCCTAGGCCTTTTAGAAGTGAAAGGAACCAGCAGGCTGGATGGGGAGGTACAGGCCTTAAACTCAACTCTCAGAAGTGTGTATGCAGGGGAGACAGATGTCTGCTACCCACTCTGACATGGGAGTTGGAAACTAGCTACACTCTGATTGAAGAAGGCCATTGGAAATCGCTGTATTCAACTCAGATACACAGGAGTTCAGGCCCTATGCTTACACATGCTTTTCCCGCAACCTCTCTCAGCCACTAACATTAGGATGTTAGCAGCTGCGCCTACAGTCAGGCAGGATGCGGGTGGGTTCTGCCCTGTCCTCAGCACTCCCAGGGAAGCATGCCTAGAAGCCAGCTCTCAACTAGCTGCATTCTTATGGCAGTGTGAAGGTAGCAGTATTCTGAGTAAGGAGGTTCCCAGATTTCCACTCTACTGCACCTGGAGATACCCTCCAGGTCTGCATTGTTAACTTGCGTCTCAGAAGCCTCTGGCAAACGTCTCTGGTGAAGACGTCCGAAACTCACTCTGCAGGCAGTGTGGAACTGTGAGGGACTGAGGGTGAGCTCAACTCTCAGAAGTAAGATGCTTTTGGACAAGGCGTTCAGCTACCTTCTCACGTATGGAACTTAGTATGTAGCACCAGTCTACCCCAGGAATTATTAGGAAATCGCTTGATTGAGTTTGGAGGCACTCGTCTTGTGTGCCGGGAGATTCCAGTTACCTCTCCCAACACTTGCGTCAAGCAGCGAGCCTAGGCCTTTTGGAAGCGAAAGGTAGCGGCAGGCAGGATGTTGGGTTACAGGCCATAAGCTCAACTCTCAGAAGTGTGTATGCATGGGTGGCAGATGTCTGCTACCCACTCGGACATGGGAGTTGGAACCTAGCTACACTCCTATTGAAGAAGGACTTTGGAAATCGCTGTATTCAACTCAGATACACGGGAGTTCAGGCCCAATGCTTACACATGCTTTTCCCACAAACTATCCCAGCCACTAACAGAAGGAGGTTAGCAGGTAAGTCTACAGTCAGGCAGGATGCGGGAGGGTCCTGCCCTGTCCTCAGCTCTCACAGGGAAGCATGCCTTGAAGCCAGCTCTCAACTAGCTGCATTCTTATGACAGTGTGAAGGTAGCAGTATTCTGAGTAAGGAGGTTCCCAGATTACCACTCTACTGCACCTGGAGATACCCTCCAGGTCTGCATTGTTAACTTGCGTCTCAGAGGCCTCTGGCAAACGTCTCTGGTGAAGACGTGCGAAACTCACTCTGCAGGCAGTGTGGAACTGTGAGGGACTGAGGGTCAGCTCAACTCTCAGCAGTAAGATGTTTTTGGACAAGGCGTTCAAATACCTACTCACGTATGGAACTTAGTATGTAGCACCAGTCTACCCAAGGAATTACTGGGAAATCGCTGGATTGAGCTTGGAGGCACTAGTCTTGTTGCCGGGAGATTCCAGTTACCTCTCCCAACACTTCGGTGAAGCAGCGAGCCTAGGCCTTTTGGAAGCGAAAGCTAGCTGCAGGCAGGAGGTAGGGTTACAGGCCATAAGCTCAACTCTCAGAAGTGTGTATGCATGGGAGGCAGATGTCTGCTACCCACTCGTACATGCGAGTGGGAACCTACTACACTCTGATGAAAAAGGACTTTGGAAATCGCTGTATTCAACTCAGATACACGTGGGTTCAGGAACAACGATTCCACATGCTTTTCTCACAACCTTTCCCTGCCACTAACATGAGGACGTTAGCAGCTCCTTCTACAGTCAAGCAGGATGCGGGAGGGTTGTGCCCTGTCCTTAGCTCTCACAGGGAAGCATGTCTTGAAGCCAGCGGACAACTAGCTGCATACTTATGGCAGGGTCAAGGTAGCAGTATTCTGAGACAGGAGGTTCCCAGATTACCACTCTACTGCACCTGGAGATACCCTCCAGGTCTGCATTGTTAACTTGCGTCTCAGAGGCCTCTGGCAAACGTCTCTGGTGAAGACGTGCGAAACTCACTCTGCAGGCAGTGTGGAACTGTGAGGGACTGAGGGTCAGCTCAACTCTCAGCAGTAAGATGTTTTTGGACAAGGCGTTCAAATACCTACTCACGTATGGAACTTAGTATGTAGCACCAGTCTACCCCAGGAATTACTGGGAAATCGCTGGATTGAGCTTGGAGGCACTAGTCTTGTTGCCGGGAGATTCCAGTTACCTCTCCCAACACTTCGGTGAAGCAGCGAGCCTAGGCCTTTTGGAAGCGAAAGCTAGCTGCAGGCAGGAGGTAGGGTTACAGGCCATAAGCTCAACTCTCAGAAGTGTGTATGCATGGGAGGCAGATGTCTTCTACCCACTCGTACATGCGAGTGGGAACCTACTACACTCTGATGAAAAAGGACTTTGGAAATCGCTGTATTCAACTCAGATACTCGGGAGTTTAGGCCCAATGCTTACACATGCTTTTCCCGCAACCTATCCCAGCCACTAACAGAAGGAGGTTAGCAGGTACGTCTACAGTCAGGCAGGATGCGGGAGGGTTCTGCCCTGTCCTCAGCTCTCACAGGGAAGCATGCCTAGAAGCCAGCTCTCAACTAGCTGCATTCTTATGACAGTGTGAAGGTAGCAGTATTCTGAGTCAGGATGTTCCAAGATTACCACTCTACTGCACCTGGAGATACCCTCCAGGTCTGCATTGTTAACTTGCGTCTCAGAAGCCTGTGGCAAACGTCTCTGGTGAAGACCTGCAAAACTCACTCTGCAGGCAGTGTGGAACTGTGAGGGACTGATGGTGAGCTCAACTCTCAGAAGATGCTTTTGGACAAGGCGTTCAGCTACCTTCTCACGTATGGAACTTAGTATGTAGCACCAGTCTACCCCAGGAATTACTAGGAAATCGCTTGTTTGAGCTTGGAGGCACTCGTCTTGTGTGCCGGGAGATTCCAATTACCTCTCCCAACACTTGCGTCAAGCAGCGAGCCTAGGCCTTTTGGAAGCGAAAGGTAGCGGCAGGCACTATGTAGGGTTACAGGCCATAAGCTCAACTCTCAGAAGTGTGTATGCATGGGAGGCAGATGTCTGCTACCCACTCTGACATGGGAGTTGGAAACTACCTACACTCTGATTGAAGAAGGCCATTGGAAATCGCTGTATTTAACTCAGATACACAGGAGTTCAGGCCCAATGCTTACACATGCTTTTCCCGCAACCTCTCTCAGCCACTAACATTAGGATGTTAGCAGCTGCGCCTACAGTCAGGCAGGATGCGGGTGGGTTCTGCCATGTCCTCAGCACTCCCAGGGAAGCATACCTAGAAGCCAGCTCTCAACTAGCTGCATTCTTATGGCAGTGTGAAGGTAGCAGTATTCTGAGTCAGGATGTTCCAAGATTACCACTCTACTGCACCTGGAGATACCCTCCAGGTCTGCATTGTTAACTTGCGTCTCAGAAGCCTGTGGCAAACGTCTCTGGTGAAGACCTGCAAAACTCACTCTGCAGGCAGTGTGGAACTGTGAGGGACTGATGGTGAGCTCAACTCTCAGAAGTAAGATGCGTTTGGACAAGGCGTTCAGCTACCTTCTCACGTATGGAACTTAGTATGTAGCACCAGTCTACCCCAGGAATTATTAGGAAATCGCTTGATTGAGTTTGGAGGCACTCGTCTTGTGTGCCGGGAGATTCCAGTTACCTCTCCCAACACTTGCGTCAAGCAGCGAGCCTAGGCCTTTTGGAAGCGAAAGGTAGCGGCAGGCAGGATGTTGAGTTACAGGCCATAAGCTCAACTCTCAGAAGTGTGTATGCATGGGTGGCAGATGTCTGCTACCCACTCGGACATGGGAGTTGGAACCTAGCTACACTCCTATTGAAGAAGGACTTTGGAAATCGCTGTATTCAACTCAGATACACGGGAGTTCAGGCCCAATGCTTACACATGCTTTTCCCACAAACTATCCCAGCCACTAACAGAAGGAGGTTAGCAGGTAAGTCTACAGTCAGGCAGGATGCGGGAGGGTCCTGCCCTGTCCTCAGCTCTCACAGGGAAGCATGCCTTGAAGCCAGCTCTCAACTAGCTGCATTCTTATGACAGTGTGAAGGTAGCAGTATTCTGAGTAAGGAGGTTCCCAGATTACCACTCTACTGCACCTGGAGATACCCTCCAGGTCTGCATTGTTAACTTGCGTCTCAGAGGCCTCTGGCAAACGTCTCTGGTGAAGACGTGCGAAACTCACTCTGCAGGCAGTGTGGAACTGTGAGGGACTGAGGGTCAGCTCAACTCTCAGCAGTAAGATGTTTTTGGACAAGGCGTTCAAATACCTACTCACGTATGGAACTTAGTATGTAGCACCAGTCTACCCAAGGAATTACTGGGAAATCGCTGGATTGAGCTTGGAGGCACTAGTCTTGTTGCCGGGAGATTCCAGTTACCTCTCCCAACACTTCGGTGAAGCAGCGAGCCTAGGCCTTTTGGAAGCGAAAGCTAGCTGCAGGCAGGAGGTAGGGTTACAGGCCATAAGCTCAACTCTCAGAAGTGTGTATGCATGGGAGGCAGATGTCTTCTACCCACTCGTACATGCGAGTGGGAACCTACTACACTCTGATGAAAAAGGACTTTGGAAATCGCTGTATTCAACTCAGATACACGTGGGTTCAGGCACAACGATTCCACATGCTTTTCTCACAACCTTTCCCTGCCACTAACATGAGGACGTTAGCAGCTCCTTCTACAGTCAAGCAGGATGCGGGAGGGTTGTGCCCTGTCCTTAGCTCTCACAGGGAAGCATGTCTTGAAGCCAGCGGTCAACTAGCTGCATACTTATGGCAGGGTCAAGGTAGCAGTATTCTGAGACAGGAGGTTCCCAGATTACCACTCTACTGCACCTGGAGATACCCTCCAGGTCTGCATTGTTAACTTGCGTCTCAGAGGCCTCTGGCAAACGTCTCTGGTGAAGACGTGCGAAACTCACTCTGCAGGCAGTGTGGAACTGTGAGGGACTGAGGGTCAGCTCAACTCTCAGCAGTAAGATGTTTTTGGACAAGGCGTTCAAATACCTACTCACGTATGGAACTTAGTATGTAGCACCAGTCTACCCCAGGAATTACTAGGAAATCGCTTGTTTGAGCTTGGAGGCACTCGTCTTGTGTGCCGGGAGATTCCAATTACCTCTCCCAACACTTGCGTCAAGCAGCGAGCCTAGGCCTTTGGGAAGCGAAAGGTAGCGGCAGGCACGATGTAGGGTTACAGGCCATAAGCTCAACTCTCAGAAGTGTGTATGCATGGGAGGCAGATGTCTGCTACCCACTCGGACATGGGAGTTGGAACCTAGCTACACTCCTATTGAAGAAGGATGTTGGAAATCGCTGTATTCAACTCAGATACTCGGGAGTTCAGGCCCAATGCTTACACATGCTTTTCCCGCAACCTATCCCAGCCACTAACAGAAGGAGGTTAGCAGGTACGTCTACAGTCAGGCAGGATGCGGGAGGGTTCTGCCCTGTCCTCAGCTCTCACAGGGAAGCATGCCTAGAAGCCAGCTCTCAACTAGCTGCATTCTTATGACAGTGTGAAGGTAGCAGTATTCTGAGTCAGGATGTTCCAAGATTACCACTCTACTGCACCTGGAGATACCCTCCAGGTCTGCATTGTTAACTTGCGTCTCAGAAGCCTGTGGCAAACGTCTCTGGTGAAGACCTGCAAAACTCACTCTGCAGGCAGTGTGGAACTGTGAGGGACTGATGGTGAGCTCAACTCTCAGAAGTAAGATGCTTTTGGACAAGGCGTTCAGCTACCTTCTCACGTATGGAACTTAGTATGTAGCACCAGTCTACCACACGAATTACTAGGCAATCGCTGGAATGAGCTTGGAGGCCCTAGTCTTGTGTGCCGGGAGATTCCAATTACCTCTCCCAACACTTCCGTCAAACAGCGAGCCTAGGCCTTTTAGAAGTGAAAGGAACCAGCAGGCTGGATGGGGAGGTACAGGCCTTAAACTCAACTCTCAGAAGTGTGTATGCAGGGGAGACAGATGTCTGCTACCCACTCTGACATGGGAGTTGGAAACTAGCTACACTCTGATTGAAGAAGGCCATTGGAAATCGCTGTATTCAACTCAGATACACAGGAGTTCAGGCCCAATGCTTACACATGCTTTTCCCGCAACCTCTCTCAGCCACTAACATTAGGATGTTAGCAGCTGCGCCTACAGTCAGGCAGGATGCGGGTGGGTTCTGCCCTGTCCTCAGCACTCCCAGGGAAGCATGCCTAGAAGCCAGCTCTCAACTAGCTGCATTCTTATGGCAGTGTGAAGGTAGCAGTATTCTGAGTAAGGAGGTTCCCAGATTACCACTCTACTGCACCTGGAGATACCCTCCAGGTCTGCATTGTTAACTTCCGTCTCAGAAGTCTCTGGCAAACGTCTCTGGTGAAGACGTCCGAAACTCACTCTGCAGGCAGTGTGGAACTGTGAGGGACTGAGGGTGAGCTCAACTCTCAGAAGTAAGATGTTTTTGGACAAGGCGTTCAACTACCTACTCACGTATGGAACTTAGTATGTAGCACCAGTCTACCCCAGGAATTACTAGGAAATCGCTTGATTGAGCTTGGAGGCACTCGTCTTGTGTGCCGGGAGATTCCAGTTACCTCTCCCAACACTTGCGTCAAGCAGCGAGCCTAGGCATTTTGGAAGCGAAAGGTAGCGGCAGGCAGGATGTTGGGTTACAGGCCATAAGCTCAACTCTCAGAAGTGTGTATGCATGGGTGGCAGATGTCTGCTACCCACTAGGACACGGGAGTTGGAACCTAGCTACACTCCTATTGAAGAAGGACTTTGGAAATCGCTGTATTCAACTCAGATACACGGGAGTTCAGGCCCAATGCTTACACATGCTTTTCCCACAAACTATCCCAGCCACTAACAGAAGGAGGTTAGCAGGTAAGTCTACAGTCAGGCAGGATGCGGGAGGGTCCTGCCCTGTCCTCAGCTCTCACAGGGAAGCATGCCTTGAAGTCAGCTCTCAACTAGCTGCATTCTTATGACAGTGTGAAGGTAGCAGTATTCTGAGTAAGGAGGTTCCCAGATTACCACTGTACTGCACCTGGAGATACCCTCCAGGTCTGCATTGTTAACTTGCGTCTCAGAGGCCTCTGGCAAACGTCTCTGGTGAAGACGTGCGAAACTCACTCTGCAGGCTGTGTGGAACTGTGAGGGACTGAGGGTGAGCTCAACTCTCAGCAGTAAGATGTTTTTGGACAAGGCGTTCAAATACCTACTCACGTATGGAACTTAGTATGTAGCACCAGTCTACCCCAGGAATTACTGGGAAATCGCTGGATTGAGCTTGGAGGCACTAGTCTTGTTGCCGGGAGATTCCAGTTACCTCTCCCAACACTTCGGTGAAGCAGCGAGCCTAGGCCTTTTGGAAGCGAAAGCTAGCTGCAGGCAGGAGGTAGGGATACAGGCCATAAGCTCAACTCTCAGAAGTGTGTATGCATGGGAGGCAGATGTCTGCTACCCACTCGTACATGCGAGTGGGAACCTACTACACTCTGATGAAAAAGGACTTTGGAAATCGCTGTATTCAACTCAGATACACGTGGGTTCAGGCACAACGATTCCACATGCTTTTCTCACAACCTTTCCCTGCCACTAACATGAGGACGTTAGCAGCTCCTTCTACAGTCAAGCAGGATGCGGGAGGGTTGTGCCCTGTCCTTAGCTCTCACAGGGAAGCATGTCTTGAAGCCAGCGGTCAACTAGCTGCATACTTATGGCAGGGTCAAGGTAGCAGTATTCTGAGACAGGAGGTTCCCAGATTACCACTCTACTGCACCTGGAGATACCCTCCAGGTCTGCATTGTTAACTTGCGTCTCAGAGGCCTCTGGCAAACGTCTCTGGTGAAGACGTGCGAAACTCACTCTGCAGGCAGTGTGGAACTGTGAGGGACTGAGGGTCAGCTCAACTCTCAGCAGTAAGATGTTTTTGGACAAGGCGTTCAAATACCTACTCACGTATGGAACTTAGTATGTAGCACCAGTCTACCCCAGGAATTACTAGGAAATCGCTTGTTTGAGCTTGGAGGCACTCGTCTTGTGTGCCGGGAGATTCCAATTACCTCTCCCAACACTTGCGTCAAGCAGCGAGCCTAGGCCTTTGGGAAGCGAAAGGTAGCGGCAGGCACGATGTAGGGTTACAGGCCATAAGCTCAACTCTCAGAAGTGTGTATGCATGGGAGGCAGATGTCTGCTACCCACTCGGACATGGGAGTTGGAACCTAGCTACACTCCTATTGAAGAAGGATGTTGGAAATCGCTGTATTCAACTCAGATACTCGGGAGTTCAGGCCCAATGCTTACACATGCTTTTCCCGCAACCTATCCCAGCCACTAACAGAAGGAGGTTAGCAGGTACGTCTACAGTCAGGCAGGATGCGGGAGGGTTCTGCCCTGTCCTCAGCTCTCACAGGGAAGCATGCCTAGAAGCCAGCTCTCAACTAGCTGCATTCTTATGACAGTGTGAAGGTAGCAGTATTCTGAGTCAGGATGTTCCAAGATTACCACTCTACTGCACCTGGAGATACCCTCCAGGTCTGCATTGTTAACTTGCGTCTCAGAAGCCTGTGGCAAACGTCTCTGGTGAAGACCTGCAAAACTCACTCTGCAGGCAGTGTGGAACTGTGAGGGACTGATGGTGAGCTCAACTCTCAGAAGTAAGATGCTTTTGGACAAGGCGTTCAGCTACCTTCTCACGTATGGAACTTAGTATGTAGCACCAGTCTACCACACGAATTACTAGGCAATCGCTGGAATGAGCTTGGAGGCCCTAGTCTTGTGTGCCGGGAGATTCCAATTACCTCTCCCAACACTTCCGTCAAACAGCGAGCCTAGGCCTTTTAGAAGTGAAAGGAACCAGCAGGCTGGATGGGGAGGTACAGGCCTTAAACTCAACTCTCAGAAGTGTGTATGCAGGGGAGACAGATGTCTGCTACCCACTCTGACATGGGAGTTGGAAACTAGCTACACTCTGATTGAAGAAGGCCATTGGAAATCGCTGTATTCAACTCAGATACACAGGAGTTCAGGCCCAATGCTTACACATGCTTTTCCCGCAACCTCTCTCAGCCACTAACATTAGGATGTTAGCAGCTGCGCCTACAGTCAGGCAGGATGCGGGTGGGTTCTGCCCTGTCCTCAGCACTCCCAGGGAAGCATGCCTAGAAGCCAGCTCTCAACTAGCTGCATTCTTATGGCAGTGTGAAGGTAGCAGTATTCTGAGTAAGGAGGTTCCCAGATTACCACTCTACTGCACCTGGAGATACCCTCCAGGTCTGCATTGTTAACTTCCGTCTCAGAAGCCTCTGGCAAACGTCTCTGGTGAAGATGTCCGAAACTCACTCTGCAGGCAGTGTGGAACTGTGAGGGACTGAGGGTGAGCTCAACTCTCAGAAGTAAGATGTTTTTGGACAAGGCGTTCAACTACCTACTCACGTATGGAACTTAGTATGTAGCACCAGTCTACCCCAGGAATTACTAGGAAATCGCTTGATTGAGCTTGGAGGCACTCGTCTTGTGTGCCGGGAGATTCCAGTTACCTCTCCCAACACTTGCGTCAAGCAGCGAGCCTAGGCATTTTGGAAGCGAAAGGTAGCGGCAGGCAGGATGTTGGGTTACAGGCCATAAGCTCAACTCTCAGAAGTGTGTATGCATGGGTGGCAGATGTCTGCTACCCACTAGGACACGGGAGTTGGAACCTAGCTACACTCCTATTGAAGAAGGACTTTGGAAATCGCTGTATTCAACTCAGATACACGGGAGTTCAGGCCCAATGCTTACACATGCTTTTCCCACAAACTATCCCAGCCACTAACAGAAGGAGGTTAGCAGGTAAGTCTACAGTCAGGCAGGATGCGGGAGGGTCCTGCCCTGTCCTCAGCTCTCACAGGGAAGCATGCCTTGAAGTCAGCTCTCAACTAGCTGCATTCTTATGACAGTGTGAAGGTAGCAGTATTCTGAGTAAGGAGGTTCCCAGATTACCACTGTACTGCACCTGGAGATACCCTCCAGGTCTGCATTGTTAACTTGCGTCTCAGAGGCCTCTGGCAAACGTCTCTGGTGAAGACGTGCGAAACTCACTCTGCAGGCTGTGTGGAACTGTGAGGGACTGAGGGTGAGCTCAACTCTCAGCAGTAAGATGTTTTTGGACAAGGCGTTCAAATACCTACTCACGTATGGAACTTAGTATGTAGCACCAGTCTACCCCAGGAATTACTGGGAAATCGCTGGATTGAGCTTGGAGGCACTAGTCTTGTTGCCGGGAGATTCCAGTTACCTCTCCCAACACTTCGGTTAAGCAGCGAGCCTAGGCCTTTTGGAAGCGAAAGCTAGCTGCAGGCAGGAGGTAGGGATACAGGCCATAAGCTCAACTCTCAGAAGTGTGTATGCATGGGAGGCAGATGTCTGCTACCCACTCTGACATGGGAGTTGGAAACTACCTACACTCTGATTGAAGAAGGCCATTGGAAATCGCTGTATTTAACTCAGATACACAGGAGTTCAGGCCCAATGCTTACACATGCTTTTCCGCAACCTCTCTCAGCCACTAACATTAGGATGTTAGCAGCTGCGCCTACAGTCAGGCAGGATGCGGGTGGGTTCTGCCATGTCCTCAGCACTCCCAGGGAAGCATACCTAGAAGCCAGCTCTCAACTAGCTGCATTCTTATGGCAGTGTGAAGGTAGCAGTATTCTGAGTCAGGATGTTCCAAGATTACCACTCTACTGCACCTGGAGATACCCTCCAGGTCTGCATTGTTAACTTGCGTCTCAGAAGCCTGTGGCAAACGTCTCTGGTGAAGACCTGCAAAACTCACTCTGCAGGCAGTGTGGAACTGTGAGGGACTGATGGTGAGCTCAACTCTCAGAAGTAAGATGCGTTTGGACAAGGCGTTCAGCTACCTTCTCACGTATGGAACTTAGTATGTAGCACCAGTCTACCCCAGGAATTATTAGGAAATCGCTTGATTGAGTTTGGAGGCACTCGTCTTGTGTGCCGGGAGATTCCAGTTACCTCTCCCAACACTTGCGTCAAGCAGCGAGCCTAGGCCTTTTGGAAGCGAAAGGTAGCGGCAGGCAGGATGTTGGGTTACAGGCCATAAGCTCAACTCTCAGAAGTGTGTATGCATGGGTGGCAGATGTCTGCTACCCACTCGGACATGGGAGTTGGAACCTAGCTACACTCCTATTGAAGAAGGACTTTGGAAATCGCTGTATTCAACTCAGATACACGGGAGTTCAGGCCCAATGCTTACACATGCTTTTCCCACAAACTATCCCAGCCACTAACAGAAGGAGGTTAGCAGGTAAGTCTACAGTCAGGCAGGATGCGTGAGGGTCCTGCCCTGTCCTCAGCACTCACAGGGAAGCATGCCTTGAAGCCAGCTCTCAACTAGCTGCATTCTTATGACAGTGTGAAGGTAGCAGTATTCTGAGTAAGGAGGTTCCCAGATTACCACTCTACTGCACCTGGAGATACCCTCCAGGTCTGCATTGTTAACTTGCGTCTCAGAGGCCTCTGGCAAACGTCTCTGGTGAAGACGTGCGAAACTCACTCTGCAGGCAGTGTGGAACTGTGAGGGACTGAGGGTCAGCTCAACTCTCAGCAGTAAGATGTTTTTGGACAAGGCGTTCAAATACCTACTCACGTATGGAACTTAGTATGTAGCACCAGTCTACCCAAGGAATTACTGGGAAATCGCTGGATTGAGCTTGGAGGCACTAGTCTTGTTGCCGGGAGATTCCAGTTACCTCTCCCAACACTTCGCTGAAGCAGCGAGCCTAGGCCTTTTGGAAGCGAAAGCTAGCTGCAGGCAGGAGGTAGGGTTACAGGCCATAAGCTCAACTCTCAGAAGTGTGTATGCATGGGAGGCAGATGTCTGCTACCCACTCGTACATGCGAGTGGGAACCTACTACACTCTGATGAAAAAGGACTTTGGAAATCGCTGTATTCAACTCAGATACACGTGGGTTCAGGCACAACGATTCCACATGCTTTTCTCACAACCTTTCCCTGCCACTAACATGAGGACGTTAGCAGCTCCTTCTACAGTCAAGCAGGATGCGGGAGGGTTGTGCCCTGTCCTTAGCTCTCACAGGGAAGCATGTCTTGAAGCCAGCGGTCAACTAGCTGCATACTTATGGCAGGGTCAAGGTAGCAGTATTCTGAGACAGGAGGTTCCCAGATTACCACTCTACTGCACCTGGAGATACCCTCCAGGTCTGCATTGTTAACTTGCGTCTCAGAGGCCTCTGGCAAACGTCTCTGGTGAAGACGTGCGAAACTCACTCTGCAGGCAGTGTGGAACTGTGAGGGACTGAGGGTCAGCTCAACTCTCAGCAGTAAGATGTTTTTGGACAAGGCGTTCAAATACCTACTCACGTATGGAACTTAGTATGTAGCACCAGTCTACCCCAGGAATTACTAGGAAATCGCTTGTTTGAGCTTGGAGGCACTCGTCTTGTGTGCCGGGAGATTCCAATTACCTCTCCCAACACTTGCGTCAAGCAGCGAGCCTAGGCCTTTTGGAAGCGAAAGGTAGCGGCAGGCACTATGTAGGGTTACAGGCCATAAGCTCAACTCTCAGAAGTGTGTATGCATGGGAGGCAGATGTCTGCTACCCACTCTGACATGGGAGTTGGAAACTACCTACACTCTGATTGAAGAAGGCCATTGGAAATCGCTGTATTTAACTCAGATACACAGGAGTTCGGGCCCAATGCTTACACATGCTTTTCCCGCAACCTCTCTCAGCCACTAACATTAGGATGTTAGCAGCTGCGCCTACAGTCAGGCAGGATGCGGGTGGGTTCTGCCATGTCCTCAGCACTCCCAGGGAAGCATACCTAGAAGCCAGCTCTCAACTAGCTGCATTCTTATGGCAGTGTGAAGGTAGCAGTATTCTGAGTCAGGATGTTCCAAGATTACCACTCTACTGCACCTGGAGATACCCTCCAGGTCTGCATTGTTAACTTGCGTCTCAGAAGCCTGTGGCAAACGTCTGTGGTGAAGACCTGCGAAACTCACTCTGCAGGCAGTGTGGAACTGTGAGGGACTGATGGTGAGCTCAACTCTCAGAAGTAAGATGCTTTTGGACAAGGCGTTCAGCTACCTTCTCACGTATGGAACTTAGTATGTAGCACCAGTCTACCACACGAATTACTAGGCAATCGCTGGAATGAGCTTGGAGGCCCTAGTCTTGTGTGCCGGGAGATTCCAATTACCTCTCCCAACACTTCCGTCAAACAGCGAGCCTAGGCCTTTTAGAAGTGAAATGAACCAGCAGGCTGGATGGGGAGGTACAGGCCTTAAACTCAACTCTCAGAAGTGTGTATGCAGGGGAGACAGATGTCTGCTACCCACTCTGACATGGGAGTTGGAAACTAGCTACACTCTGATTGAAGAAGGCCATTGGAAATCGCTGTATTCAACTCAGATACACAGGAGTTCAGGCCCAATGCTTACACATGCTTTTCCCGCAACCTCTCTCAGCCACTAACATTAGGATGTTAGCAGCTGCGCCTACAGTCAGGCAGGATGCGGGTGGGTTCTGCCCTGTCCTCAGCACTCCCAGGGAAGCATGCCTAGAAGCCAGCTCTCAACTAGCTGCATTCTTATGGCAGTGTGAAGGTAGCAGTATTCTGAGTAAGGAGGTTCCCAGATTACCACTCTACTGCACCTGGAGATACCCTCCAGGTCTGCATTGTTAACTTGCGTCTCAGAAGCCTCTGGCAAACGTCTCTGGTGAAGACGTCCGAAACTCACTCTGCAGGCAGTGTGGAACTGTGAGGGACTGAGGGTGAGCTCAACTCTCAGAAGTAAGATGCTTTTGGACAAGGCGTTCAGCTACCTTCTCACGTATGGAACTTAGTATGTAGCACCAGTCTACCCCAGGAATTATTAGGAAATCGCTTGATTGAGTTTGGAGGCACTCGTCTTGTGTGCCGGGAGATTCCAGTTACCTCTCCCAA
Source organism: Canis lupus baileyi (assembly GCF_048164855.1). Taxonomy (NCBI): domain Eukaryota; kingdom Metazoa; phylum Chordata; class Mammalia; order Carnivora; family Canidae; genus Canis; species Canis lupus. The sequence continues at coordinate 327,031 of NW_027326457.1, read as the reverse complement.
CACTTGCGTCAAGCAGCGAGCCTAGGCCTTTTGGAAGCGAAAGGTAGCGGCAGGCAGGATGTTGGGTTACAGGCCATAAGCTCAACTCTCAGAAGTGTGTATGCATGGGTGGCAGATGTCTGCTACCCACTCGGACATGGGAGTTGGAACCTAGCTACACTCCTATTGAAGAAGGACTTTGGAAATCGCTGTATTCAACTCAGATACACGGGAGTTCAGGCCCAATGCTTACACATGCTTTTCCCACAAACTATCCCAGCCACTAACAGAAGGAGGTTAGCAGGTAAGTCTACAGTCAGGCAGGATGCGGGAGGGTCCTGCCCTGTCCTCAGCTCTCACAGGGAAGCATGCCTTGAAGCCAGCTCTCAACTAGCTGCATTCTTATGACAGTGTGAAGGTAGCAGTATTCTGAGTAAGGAGGTTCCCAGATTACCACTCTACTGCACCTGGAGATACCCTCCAGGTCTGCATTGTTAACTTGCGTCTCAGAGGCCTCTGGCAAACGTCTCTGGTGAAGACGTGCGAAACTCACTCTGCAGGCAGTGTGGAACTGTGAGGGACTGAGGGTCAGCTCAACTCTCAGCAGTAAGATGTTTTTGGACAAGGCGTTCAAATACCTACTCACGTATGGAACTTAGTATGTAGCACCAGTCTACCCCAGGAATTACTGGGAAATCGCTGGATTGAGCTTGGAGGCACTAGTCTTGTTGCCGGGAGATTCCAGTTACCTCTCCCAACACTTCGGTGAAGCAGCGAGCCTAGGCCTTTTGGAAGCGAAAGCTAGCTGCAGGCAGGAGGTAGGGTTACAGGCCATAAGCTCAACTCTCAGAAGTGTGTATGCATGGGAGGCAGATGTCTGCTACCCACTCGTACATGCGAGTGGGAACCTACTACACTCTGATGAAAAAGGACTTTGGAAATCGCTGTATTCAACTCAGATACACGTGGGTTCAGGCACAACGATTCCACATGCTTTTCTCACAACCTTTCCCTGCCACTAACATGAGGACGTTAGCAGCTCCTTCTACAGTCAAGCAGGATGCGGGAGGGTTGTGCCCTGTCCTTAGCTCTCACAGGGAAGCATGTCTTGAAGCCAGCGGTCAACTAGCTGCATACTTATGGCAGGGTCAAGGTAGCAGTATTCTGAGACAGGAGGTTCCCAGATTACCACTCTACTGCACCTGGAGATACCCTCCAGGTCTGCATTGTTAACTTGCGTCTCAGAGGCCTCTGGCAAACGTCTCTGGTGAAGACGTGCGAAACTCACTCTGCAGGCAGTGTGGAACTGTGAGGGACTGAGGGTCAGCTCAACTCTCAGCAGTAAGATGTTTTTGGACAAGGCGTTCAAATACCTACTCACGTATGGAACTTAGTATGTAGCACCAGTCTACCCCAGGAATTACTAGGAAATCGCTTGTTTGAGCTTGGAGGCACTCGTCTTGTGTGCCGGGAGATTCCAATTACCTCTCCCAACACTTGCGTCAAGCAGCGAGCCTAGGCCTTTTGGAAGCGAAAGGTAGCGGCAGGCACTATGTAGGGTTACAGGCCATAAGCTCAACTCTCAGAAGTGTGTATGCATGGGAGGCAGATGTCTGCTACCCACTCTGACATGGGAGTTGGAAACTACCTACACTCTGATTGAAGAAGGCCATTGGAAATCGCTGTATTTAACTCAGATACACAGGAGTTCAGGCCCAATGCTTACACATGCTTTTCCCGCAACCTCTCTCAGCCACTAACATTAGGATGTTAGCAGCTGCGCCTACAGTCAGGCAGGATGCGGGTGGGTTCTGCCATGTCCTCAGCACTCCCAGGGAAGCATACCTAGAAGCCAGCTCTCAACTAGCTGCATTCTTATGGCAGTGTGAAGGTAGCAGTATTCTGAGTCAGGATGTTCCAAGATTACCACTCTACTGCACCTGGAGATACCCTCCAGGTCTGCATTGTTAACTTGCGTCTCAGAAGCCTGTGGCAAACGTCTCTGGTGAAGACCTGCAAAACTCACTCTGCAGGCAGTGTGGAACTGTGAGGGACTGATGGTGAGCTCAACTCTCAGAAGTAAGATGCTTTTGGACAAGGCGTTCAGCTACCTTCTCACGTATGGAACTTAGTATGTAGCACCAGTCTACCACACGAATTACTAGGCAATCGCTGGAATGAGCTTGGAGGCCCTAGTCTTGTGTGCCGGGAGATTCCAATTACCTCTCCCAACACTTCCGTCAAACAGCGAGCCTAGGCCTTTTAGAAGTGAAAGGAACCAGCAGGCTGGATGGGGAGGTACAGGCCTTAAACTCAACTCTCAGAAGTGTGTATGCAGGGGAGACAGATGTCTGCTACCCACTCTGACATGGGAGTTGGAAACTAGCTACACTCTGATTGAAGAAGGCCATTGGAAATCGCTGTATTCAACTCAGATACACAGGAGTTCAGGCCCAATGCTTACACATGCTTTTCCCGCAACCTCTCTCAGCCACTAACATTAGGATGTTAGCAGCTGCGCCTACAGTCAGGCAGGATGCGGGTGGGTTCTGCCCTGTCCTCAGCACTCCCAGGGAAGCATGCCTAGAAGCCAGCTCTCAACTAGCTGCATTCTTATGGCAGTGTGAAGGTAGCAGTATTCTGAGTAAGGAGGTTCCCAGATTACCACTCTACTGCACCTGGAGATACCCTCCAGGTCTGCATTGTTAACTTGCGTCTCAGAAGCCTCTGGCAAACGTCTCTGGTGAAGACGTCCGAAACTCACTCTGCAGGCAGTGTGGAACTGTGAGGGACTGAGGGTGAGCTCAACTCTCAGAAGTAAGATGCTTTTGGACAAGGCGTTCAGCTACCTTCTCACGTATGGAACTTAGTATGTAGCACCAGTCTACCCCAGGAATTATTAGGAAATCGCTTGATTGAGTTTGGAGGCACTCGTCTTGTGTGCCGGGAGATTCCAGTTACCTCTCCCAACACTTGCGTCAAGCAGCGAGCCTAGGCCTTTTGGAAGCGAAAGGTAGCGGCAGGCAGGATGTTGGGTTACAGGCCATAAGCTCAACTCTCAGAAGTGTGTATGCATGGGTGGCAGATGTCTGCTACCCACTCGGACACGGGAGTTGGAACCTAGCTACACTCCTATTGAAGAAGGACTTTGGAAATCGCTGTATTCAACTCAGATACACGGGAGTTCAGGCCCAATGCTTACACATGCTTTTCCCACAAACTATCCCAGCCACTAACAGAAGGAGGTTAGCAGGTAAGTCTACAGTCAGGCAGGATGCGGGAGGGTCCTGCCCTGTCCTCAGCTCTCACAGGGAAGCATGCCTTGAAGCCAGCTCTCAACTAGCTGCATTCTTATGACAGTGTGAAGGTAGCAGTATTCTGAGTAAGGAGGTTCCCAGATTACCACTCTACTGCACCTGGAGATACCCTCCAGGTCTGCATTGTTAACTTGCGTCTCAGAGGCCTCTGGCAAACGTCTCTGGTGAAGACGTGCGAAACTCACTCTGCAGGCAGTGTGGAACTGTGAGGGACTGAGGGTCAGCTCAACTCTCAGCAGTAAGATGTTTTTGGACAAGGCGTTCAAATACCTACTCACGTATGGAACTTAGTATGTAGCACCAGTCTACCCAAGGAATTACTGGGAAATCGCTGGATTGAGCTTGGAGGCACTAGTCTTGTTGCCGGGAGATTCCAGTTACCTCTCCCAACACTTCGGTGAAGCAGCGAGCCTAGGCCTTTTGGAAGCGAAAGCTAGCTGCAGGCAGGAGGTAGGGTTACAGGCCATAAGCTCAACTCTCAGAAGTGTGTATGCATGGGAGGCAGATGTCTGCTACCCACTCGTACATGCGAGTGGGAACCTACTACACTCTGATGAAAAAGGACTTTGGAAATTGCTGTATTCAACTCAGATACACGTGGGTTCAGGCACAACGATTCCACATGCTTTTCTCACAACCTTTCCCTGCCACTAACATGAGGACGTTAGCAGCTCCTTCTACAGTCAAGCAGGATGCGGGAGGGTTGTGCCCTGTCCTTAGCTCTCACAGGGAAGCATGTCTTGAAGCCAGCGGTCAACTAGCTGCATACTTATGGCAGGGTCAAGGTAGCAGTATTCTGAGACAGGAGGTTCCCAGATTACCACTCTACTGCACCTGGAGATACCCTCCAGGTCTGCATTGTTAACTTGCGTCTCAGAGGCCTCTGGCAAACGTCTCTGGTGAAGACGTGCGAAACTCACTCTGCAGGCAGTGTGGAACTGTGAGGGACTGAGGGTCAGCTCAACTCTCAGCAGTAAGATGTTTTTGGACAAGGCGTTCAAATACCTACTCACGTATGGAACTTAGTATGTAGCACCAGTCTACCCCAGGAATTACTAGGAAATCGCTTGTTTGAGCTTGGAGGCACTCGTCTTGTGTGCCGGGAGATTCCAATTACCTCTCCCAACACTTGCGTCAAGCAGCGAGCCTAGGCCTTTTGGAAGCGAAAGGTAGCGGCAGGCACGATGTAGGGTTACAGGCCATAAGCTCAACTCTCAGAAGTGTGTATGCATGGGAGGCAGATGTCTGCTACCCACTCGGACATGGGAGTTGGAACCTAGCTACACTCCTATTGAAGAAGGATGTTGGAAATCGCTGTATTCAACTCAGATACTCGGGAGTTCAGGCCCAATGCTTACACATGCTTTTCCCGCAACCTATCCCAGCCACTAACAGAAGGAGGTTAGCAGGTACGTCTACAGTCAGGCAGGATGCGGGAGGGTTCTGCCCTGTCCTCAGCTCTCACAGGGAAGCATGCCTAGAAGCCAGCTCTCAACTAGCTGCATTCTTATGACAGTGTGAAGGTAGCAGTATTCTGAGTCAGGATGTTCCAAGATTACCACTCTACTGCACCTGGAGATACCCTCCAGGTCTGCATTGTTAACTTGCGTCTCAGAAGCCTGTGGCAAACGTCTCTGGTGAAGACCTGCAAAACTCACTCTGCAGGCAGTGTGGAACTGTGAGGGACTGATGGTGAGCTCAACTCTCAGAAGTAAGATGCTTTTGGACAAGGCGTTCAGCTACCTTCTCACGTATGGAACTTAGTATGTAGCACCAGTCTACCACACGAATTACTAGGCAATCGCTGGAATGAGCTGGGAGGCCCTAGTCTTGTGTGCCGGGAGATTCCAATTACCTCTCCCAACACTTCCGTCAAACAGCGAGCCTAGGCCTTTTAGAAGTGAAAGGAACCAGCAGGCTGGATGGGGAGGTACAGGCCTTAAACTCAACTCTCAGAAGTGTGTATGCAGGGGAGACAGATGTCTGCTACCCACTCTGACATGGGAGTTGGAAACTAGCTACACTCTGATTGAAGAAGGCCATTGGAAATCGCTGTATTCAACTCAGATACACAGGAGTTCAGGCCCAATGCTTACACATGCTTTTCCCGCAACCTCTCTCAGCCACTAACATTAGGATGTTAGCAGCTGCGCCTACAGTCAGGCAGGATGCGGGTGGGTTCTGCCCTGTCCTCAGCACTCCCAGGGAAGCATGCCTAGAAGCCAGCTCTCAACTAGCTGCATTCTTATGGCAGTGTGAAGGTAGCAGTATTCTGAGTAAGGAGGTTCCCAGATTACCACTCTACTGCACCTGGAGATACCCTCCAGGTCTGCATTGTTAACTTGCGTCTCAGAAGCCTCTGGCAAACGTCTCTGGTGAAGACGTCCGAAACTCACTCTGCAGGCAGTGTGGAACTGTGAGGGACTGAGGGTGAGCTCAACTCTCAGAAGTAAGATGCTTTTGGACAAGGCGTTCAGCTACCTTCTCACGTATGGAACTTAGTATGTAGCACCAGTCTACCCCAGGAATTATTAGGAAATCGCTTGATTGAGTTTGGAGGCACTCGTCTTGTGTGCCGGGAGATTCCAGTTACCTCTCCCAACACTTGCGTCAAGCAGCGAGCCTAGGCCTTTTGGAAGCGAAAGGTAGCGGCAGGCAGGATGTTGGGTTACAGGCCATAAGCTCAACTCTCAGAAGTGTGTATGCATGGGTGGCAGATGTCTGCTACCCACTCGGACATGGGAGTTGGAACCTAGCTACACTCCTATTGAAGAAGGACTTTGGAAATCGCTGTATTCAACTCAGATACACGGGAGTTCAGGCCCAATGCTTACACATGCTTTTCCCACAAACTATCCCAGCCACTAACAGAAGGAGGTTAGCAGGTAAGTCTACAGTCAGGCAGGATGCGGGAGGGTCCTGCCCTGTCCTCAGCTCTCACAGGGAAGCATGCCTTGAAGCCAGCTCTCAACTAGCTGCATTCTTATGACAGTGTGAAGGTAGCAGTATTCTGAGTAAGGAGGTTCCCAGATTACCACTCTACTGCACCTGGAGATACCCTCCAGGTCTGCATTGTTAACTTGCGTCTCAGAGGCCTCTGGCAAACGTCTCTGGTGAAGACGTGCGAAACTCACTCTGCAGGCAGTGTGGAACTGTGAGGGACTGAGGGTCAGCTCAACTCTCAGCAGTAAGATGTTTTTGGACAAGGCGTTCAAATACCTACTCACGTATGGAACTTAGTATGTAGCACCAGTCTACCCAAGGAATTACTGGGAAATCGCTGGATTGAGCTTGGAGGCACTAGTCTTGTTGCCGGGAGATTCCAGTTACCTCTCCCAACACTTCGGTGAAGCAGCGAGCCTAGGCCTTTTGGAAGCGAAAGCTAGCTGCAGGCAGGAGGTAGGGTTACAGGCCATAAGCTCAACTCTCAGAAGTGTGTATGCATGGGAGGCAGATGTCTGCTACCCACTCGTACATGCGAGTGGGAACCTACTACACTCTGATGAAAAAGGACTTTGGAAATCGCTGTATTCAACTCAGATACACGTGGGTTCAGGCACAACGATTCCACATGCTTTTCTCACAACCTTTCCCTGCCACTAACATGAGGACGTTAGCAGCTCCTTCTACAGTCAAGCAGGATGCGGGAGGGTTGTGCCCTGTCCTTAGCTCTCACAGGGAAGCATGTCTTGAAGCCAGCGGTCAACTAGCTGCATACTTATGGCAGGGTCAAGGTAGCAGTATTCTGAGACAGGAGGTTCCCAGATTACCACTCTACTGCACCTGGAGATACCCTCCAGGTCTGCATTGTTAACTTGCGTCTCAGAGGCCTCTGGCAAACGTCTCTGGTGAAGACGTGCGAAACTCACTCTGCAGGCAGTGTGGAACTGTGAGGGACTGAGGGTCAGCTCAACTCTCAGCAGTAAGATGTTTTTGGACAAGGCGTTCAAATACCTACTCACGTATGGAACTTAGTATGTAGCACCAGTCTACCCCAGGAATTACTAGGAAATCGCTTGTTTGAGCTTGGAGGCACTCGTCTTGTGTGCCGGGAGATTCCAATTACCTCTCCCAACACTTGCGTCAAGCAGCGAGCCTAGGCCTTTTGGAAGCGAAAGGTAGCGGCAGGCACTATGTAGGGTTACAGGCCATAAGCTCAACTCTCAGAAGTGTGTATGCATGGGAGGCAGATGTCTGCTACCCACTCTGACATGGGAGTTGGAAACTACCTACACTCTGATTGAAGAAGGCCATTGGAAATCGCTGTATTTAACTCAGATACACAGGAGTTCAGGCCCAATGCTTACACATGCTTTTCCCGCAACCTCTCTCAGCCACTAACATTAGGATGTTAGCAGCTGCGCCTACAGTCAGGCAGGATGCGGGTGGGTTCTGCCATGTCCTCAGCACTCCCAGGGAAGCATACCTAGAAGCCAGCTCTCAACTAGCTGCATTCTTATGGCAGTGTGAAGGTAGCAGTATTCTGAGTCAGGATGTTCCAAGATTACCACTCTACTGCACCTGGAGATACCCTCCAGGTCTGCATTGTTAACTTGCGTCTCAGAAGCCTGTGGCAAACGTCTCTGGTGAAGACCTGCAAAACTCACTCTGCAGGCAGTGTGGAACTGTGAGGGACTGATGGTGAGCTCAACTCTCAGAAGTAAGATGCTTTTGGACAAGGCGTTCAGCTACCTTCTCACGTATGGAACTTAGTATGTAGCACCAGTCTACCACACGAATTACTAGGCAATCGCTGGAATGAGCTTGGAGGCCCTAGTCTTGTGTGCCGGGAGATTCCAATTACCTCTCCCAACACTTCCGTCAAACAGCGAGCCTAGGCCTTTTAGAAGTGAAAGGAACCAGCAGGCTGGATGGGGAGGTACAGGCCTTAAACTCAACTCTCAGAAGTGTGTATGCAGGGGAGACAGATGTCTGCTACCCACTCTGACATGGGAGTTGGAAACTAGCTACACTCTGATTGAAGAAGGCCATTGGAAATCGCTGTATTCAACTCAGATACACAGGAGTTCAGGCCCAATGCTTACACATGCTTTTCCCGCAACCTCTCTCAGCCACTAACATTAGGATGTTAGCAGCTGCGCCTACAGTCAGGCAGGATGCGGGTGGGTTCTGCCCTGTCCTCAGCACTCCCAGGGAAGCATGCCTAGAAGCCAGCTCTCAACTAGCTGCATTCTTATGGCAGTGTGAAGGTAGCAGTATTCTGAGTAAGGAGGTTCCCAGATTACCACTCTACTGCACCTGGAGATACCCTCCAGGTCTGCATTGTTAACTTGCGTCTCAGAAGCCTCTGGCAAACGTCTCTGGTGAAGACGTCCGAAACTCACTCTGCAGGCAGTGTGGAACTGTGAGGGACTGAGGGTGAGCTCAACTCTCAGAAGTAAGATGCTTTTGGACAAGGCGTTCAGCTACCTTCTCACGTATGGAACTTAGTATGTAGCACCAGTCTACCCCAGGAATTATTAGGAAATCGCTTGATTGAGTTTGGAGGCACTCGTCTTGTGTGCCGGGAGATTCCAGTTACCTCTCCCAACACTTGCGTCAAGCAGCGAGCCTAGGCCTTTTGGAAGCGAAAGGTAGCGGCAGGCAGGATGTTGGGTTACAGGCCATAAGCTCAACTCTCAGAAGTGTGTATGCATGGGTGGCAGATGTCTGCTACCCACTCGGACATGGGAGTTGGAACCTAGCTACACTCCTATTGAAGAAGGACTTTGGAAATCGCTGTATTCAACTCAGATACACGGGAGTTCAGGCCCAATGCTTACACATGCTTTTCCCACAAACTATCCCAGCCACTAACAGAAGGAGGTTAGCAGGTAAGTCTACAGTCAGGCAGGATGCGGGAGGGTCCTGCCCTGTCCTCAGCTCTCACAGGGAAGCATGCCTTGAAGCCAGCTCTCAACTAGCTGCATTCTTATGACAGTGTGAAGGTAGCAGTATTCTGAGTAAGGAGGTTCCCAGATTACCACTCTACTGCACCTGGAGATACCCTCCAGGTCTGCATTGTTAACTTGCGTCTCAGAGGCCTCTGGCAAACGTCTCTGGTGAAGACGTGCGAAACTCACTCTGCAGGCAGTGTGGAACTGTGAGGGACTGAGGGTCAGCTCAACTCTCAGCAGTAAGATGTTTTTGGACAAGGCGTTCAAATACCTACTCACGTATGGAACTTAGTATGTAGCACCAGTCTACCCCAGGAATTACTGGGAAATCGCTGGATTGAGCTTGGAGGCACTAGTCTTGTTGCCGGGAGATTCCAGTTACCTCTCCCAACACTTCGGTGAAGCAGCGAGCCTAGGCCTTTTGGAAGCGAAAGCTAGCTGCAGGCAGGAGGTAGGGTTACAGGCCATAAGCTCAACTCTCAGAAGTGTGTATGCATGGGAGGCAGATGTCTGCTACCCACTCGTACATGCGAGTGGGAACCTACTACACTCTGATGAAAAAGGACTTTGGAAATCGCTGTATTCAACTCAGATACACGTGGGTTCAGGCACAACGATTCCACATGCTTTTCTCACAACCTTTCCCTGCCACTAACATGAGGACGTTAGCAGCTCCTTCTACAGTCAAGCAGGATGCGGGAGGGTTGTGCCCTGTCCTTAGCTCTCACAGGGAAGCATGTCTTGAAGCCAGCGGTCAACTAGCTGCATACTTATGGCAGGGTCAAGGTAGCAGTATTCTGAGACAGGAGGTTCCCAGATTACCACTCTACTGCACCTGGAGATACCCTCCAGGTCTGCATTGTTAACTTGCGTCTCAGAGGCCTCTGGCAAACGTCTCTGGTGAAGACGTGCGAAACTCACTCTGCAGGCAGTGTGGAACTGTGAGGGACTGAGGGTCAGCTCAACTCTCAGCAGTAAGATGTTTTTGGACAAGGCGTTCAAATACCTACTCACGTATGGAACTTAGTATGTAGCACCAGTCTACCCCAGGAATTACTAGGAAATCGCTTGTTTGAGCTTGGAGGCACTCGTCTTGTGTGCCGGGAGATTCCAATTACCTCTCCCAACACTTGCGTCAAGCAGCGAGCCTAGGCCTTTTGGAAGCGAAAGGTAGCGGCAGGCACTATGTAGGGTTACAGGCCATAAGCTCAACTCTCAGAAGTGTGTATGCATGGGAGGCAGATGTCTGCTACCCACTCTGACATGGGAGTTGGAAACTACCTACACTCTGATTGAAGAAGGCCATTGGAAATCGCTGTATTTAACTCAGATACACAGGAGTTCAGGCCCAATGCTTACACATGCTTTTCCCGCAACCTCTCTCAGCCACTAACATTAGGATGTTAGCAGCTGCGCCTACAGTCAGGCAGGATGCGGGTGGGTTCTGCCATGTCCTCAGCACTCCCAGGGAAGCATACCTAGAAGCCAGCTCTCAACTAGCTGCATTCTTATGGCAGTGTGAAGGTAGCAGTATTCTGAGTCAGGATGTTCCAAGATTACCACTCTACTGCACCTGGAGATACCCTCCAGGTCTGCATTGTTAACTTGCGTCTCAGAAGCCTGTGGCAAACGTCTCTGGTGAAGACCTGCAAAACTCACTCTGCAGGCAGTGTGGAACTGTGAGGGACTGATGGTGAGCTCAACTCTCAGAAGTAAGATGCTTTTGGACAAGGCGTTCAGCTACCTTCTCACGTATGGAACTTAGTATGTAGCACCAGTCTACCACACGAATTACTAGGCAATCGCTGGAATGAGCTTGGAGGCCCTAGTCTTGTGTGCCGGGAGATTCCAATTACCTCTCCCAACACTTCCGTCAAACAGCGAGCCTAGGCCTTTTAGAAGTGAAAGGAACCAGCAGGCTGGATGGGGAGGTACAGGCCTTAAACTCAACTCTCAGAAGTGTGTATGCAGGGGAGACAGATGTCTGCTACCCACTCTGACATGGGAGTTGGAAACTAGCTACACTCTGATTGAAGAAGGCCATTGGAAATCGCTGTATTCAACTCAGATACACAGGAGTTCAGGCCCAATGCTTACACATGCTTTTCCCGCAACCTCTCTCAGCCACTAACATTAGGATGTTAGCAGCTGCGCCTACAGTCAGGCAGGATGCGGGTGGGTTCTGCCCTGTCCTCAGCACTCCCAGGGAAGCATGCCTAGAAGCCAGCTCTCAACTAGCTGCATTCTTATGGCAGTGTGAAGGTAGCAGTATTCTGAGTAAGGAGGTTCCCAGATTACCACTCTACTGCACCTGGAGATACCCTCCAGGTCTGCATTGTTAACTTGCGTCTCAGAAGCCTCTGGCAAACGTCTCTGGTGAAGACGTCCGAAACTCACTCTGCAGGCAGTGTGGAACTGTGAGGGACTGAGGGTGAGCTCAACTCTCAGAAGTAAGATGCTTTTGGACAAGGCGTTCAGCTACCTTCTCACGTATGGAACTTAGTATGTAGCACCAGTCTACCCCAGGAATTATTAGGAAATCGCTTGATTGAGTTTGGAGGCACTCGTCTTGTGTGCCGGGAGATTCCAGTTACCTCTCCCAACACTTGCGTCAAGCAGCGAGCCTAGGCCTTTTGGAAGCGAAAGGTAGCGGCAGGCAGGATGTTGGGTTACAGGCCATAAGCTCAACTCTCAGAAGTGTGTATGCATGGGTGGCAGATGTCTGCTACCCACTCGGACATGGGAGTTGGAACCTAGCTACACTCCTATTGAAGAAGGACTTTGGAAATCGCTGTATTCAACTCAGATACACGGGAGTTCAGGCCCAATGCTTACACATGCTTTTCCCACAAACTATCCCAGCCACTAACAGAAGGAGGTTAGCAGGTAAGTCTACAGTCAGGCAGGATGCGGGAGGGTCCTGCCCTGTCCTCAGCTCTCACAGGGAAGCATGCCTTGAAGCCAGCTCTCAACTAGCTGCATTCTTATGACAGTGTGAAGGTAGCAGTATTCTGAGTAAGGAGGTTCCCAGATTACCACTCTACTGCACCTGGAGATACCCTCCAGGTCTGCATTGTTAACTTGCGTCTCAGAGGCCTCTGGCAAACGTCTCTGGTGAAGACGTGCGAAACTCACTCTGCAGGCAGTGTGGAACTGTGAGGGACTGAGGGTCAGCTCAACTCTCAGCAGTAAGATGTTTTTGGACAAGGCGTTCAAATACCTACTCACGTATGGAACTTAGTATGTAGCACCAGTCTACCCAAGGAATTACTGGGAAATCGCTGGATTGAGCTTGGAGGCACTAGTCTTGTTGCCGGGAGATTCCAGTTACCTCTCCCAACACTTCGGTGAAGCAGCGAGCCTAGGCCTTTTGGAAGCGAAAGCTAGCTGCAGGCAGGAGGTAGGGTTACAGGCCATAAGCTCAACTCTCAGAAGTGTGTATGCATGGGAGGCAGATGTCTGCTACCCACTCGTACATGCGAGTGGGAACCTACTACACTCTGATGAAAAAGGACTTTGGAAATTGCTGTATTCAACTCAGATACACGTGGGTTCAGGCACAACGATTCCACATGCTTTTCTCACAACCTTTCCCTGCCACTAACATGAGGACGTTAGCAGCTCCTTCTACAGTCAAGCAGGATGCGGGAGGGTTGTGCCCTGTCCTTAGCTCTCACAGGGAAGCATGTCTTGAAGCCAGCGGTCAACTAGCTGCATACTTATGGCAGGGTCAAGGTAGCAGTATTCTGAGACAGGAGGTTCCCAGATTACCACTCTACTGCACCTGGAGATACCCTCCAGGTCTGCATTGTTAACTTGCGTCTCAGAGGCCTCTGGCAAACGTCTCTGGTGAAGACGTGCGAAACTCACTCTGCAGGCAGTGTGGAACTGTGAGGGACTGAGGGTCAGCTCAACTCTCAGCAGTAAGATGTTTTTGGACAAGGCGTTCAAATACCTACTCACGTATGGAACTTAGTATGTAGCACCAGTCTACCCCAGGAATTACTAGGAAATCGCTTGTTTGAGCTTGGAGGCACTCGTCTTGTGTGCCGGGAGATTCCAATTACCTCTCCCAACACTTGCGTCAAGCAGCGAGCCTAGGCCTTTGGGAAGCGAAAGGTAGCGGCAGGCACGATGTAGGGTTACAGGCCATAAGCTCAACTCTCAGAAGTGTGTATGCATGGGAGGCAGATGTCTGCTACCCACTCGGACATGGGAGTTGGAACCTAGCTACACTCCTATTGAAGAAGGATGTTGGAAATCGCTGTATTCAACTCAGATACTCGGGAGTTCAGGCCCAATGCTTACACATGCTTTTCCCGCAACCTATCCCAGCCACTAACAGAAGGAGGTTAGCAGGTACGTCTACAGTCAGGCAGGATGCGGGAGGGTTCTGCCCTGTCCTCAGCTCTCACAGGGAAGCATGCCTAGAAGCCAGCTCTCAACTAGCTGCATTCTTATGACAGTGTGAAGGTAGCAGTATTCTGAGTCAGGATGTTCCAAGATTACCACTCTACTGCACCTGGAGATACCCTCCAGGTCTGCATTGTTAACTTGCGTCTCAGAAGCCTGTGGCAAACGTCTCTGGTGAAGACCTGCAAAACTCACTCTGCAGGCAGTGTGGAACTGTGAGGGACTGATGGTGAGCTCAACTCTCAGAAGTAAGATGCTTTTGGACAAGGCGTTCAGCTACCTTCTCACGTATGGAACTTAGTATGTAGCACCAGTCTACCACACGAATTACTAGGCAATCGCTGGAATGAGCTTGGAGGCCCTAGTCTTGTGTGCCGGGAGATTCCAATTACCTCTCCCAACACTTCCGTCAAACAGCGAGCCTAGGCCTTTTAGAAGTGAAAGGAACCAGCAGGCTGGATGGGGAGGTACAGGCCTTAAACTCAACTCTCAGAAGTGTGTATGCAGGGGAGACAGATGTCTGCTACCCACTCTGACATGGGAGTTGGAAACTAGCTACACTCTGATTGAAGAAGGCCATTGGAAATCGCTGTATTCAACTCAGATACACAGGAGTTCAGGCCCAATGCTTACACATGCTTTTCCCGCAACCTCTCTCAGCCACTAACATTAGGATGTTAGCAGCTGCGCCTACAGTCAGGCAGGATGCGGGTGGGTTCTGCCCTGTCCTCAGCACTCCCAGGGAAGCATGCCTAGAAGCCAGCTCTCAACTAGCTGCATTCTTATGGCAGTGTGAAGGTAGCAGTATTCTGAGTAAGGAGGTTCCCAGATTACCACTCTACTGCACCTGGAGATACCCTCCAGGTCTGCATTGTTAACTTCCGTCTCAGAAGCCTCTGGCAAACGTCTCTGGTGAAGACGTCCGAAACTCACTCTGCAGGCAGTGTGGAACTGTGAGGGACTGAGGGTGAGCTCAACTCTCAGAAGTAAGATGTTTTTGGACAAGGCGTTCAACTACCTACTCACGTATGGAACTTAGTATGTAGCACCAGTCTACCCCAGGAATTACTAGGAAATCGCTTGATTGAGCTTGGAGGCACTCGTCTTGTGTGCCGGGAGATTCCAGTTACCTCTCCCAACACTTGCGTCAAGCAGCGAGCCTAGGCCTTTTGGAAGCGAAAGGTAGCGGCAGGCAGGATGTTGGGTTACAGGCCATAAGCTCAACTCTCAGAAGTGTGTATGCATGGGTGGCAGATGTCTGCTACCCACTAGGACACGGGAGTTGGAACCTAGCTACACTCCTATTGAAGAAGGACTTTGGAAATCGCTGTATTCAACTCAGATACACGGGAGTTCAAGCCCAATGCTTACACATGCTTTTCCCACAAACTATCCCAGCCACTAACAGAAGGAGGTTAGCAGGTAAGTCTACAGTCAGGCAGGATGCGGGAGGGTCCTGCCCTGTCCTCAGCTCTCACAGGGAAGCATGCCTTGAAGCCAGCTCTCAACTAGCTGCATTCTTATGACAGTGTGAAGGTAGCAGTATTCTGAGTAAGGAGGTTCCCAGATTACCACTCTACTGCACCTGGAGATACCCTCCAGGTCTGCATTGTTAACTTGCGTCTCAGAGGCCTCTGGCAAACGTCTCTGGTGAAGACGTGCGAAACTCACTTGCAGGCAGTGTGGAACTGTGAGGGACTGAGGGTCAGCTCAACTCTCAGCAGTAAGATGTTTTTGGACAAGGCGTTCAAATACCTACTCACGTATGGAACTTAGTATGTAGCACCAGTCTACCCAAGGAATTACTGGGAAATCGCTGGATTGAGCTTGGAGGCACTAGTCTTGTTGCCGGGAGATTCCAGTTACCTCTCCCAACACTTCGGTGAAGCAGCGAGCCTAGGCCTTTTGGAAGCGAAAGCTAGCTGCAGGCAGGAGGTAGGGTTACAGGCCATAAGCTCAACTCTCAGAAGTGTGTATGCATGGGAGGCAGATGTCTGCTACCCACTCGTACATGCGAGTGGGAACCTACTACACTCTGATGAAAAAGGACTTTGGAAATCGCTGTATTCAACTCAGATACACGTGGGTTCAGGCACAACGATTCCACATGCTTTTCTCACAACCTTTCCCTGCCACTAACATGAGGACGTTAGCAGCTCCTTCTACAGTCAAGCAGGATGCGGGAGGGTTGTGCCCTGTCCTTAGCTCTCACAGGGAAGCATGTCTTGAAGCCAGCGGTCAACTAGCTGCATACTTATGGCAGGGTCAAGGTAGCAGTATTCTGAGACAGGAGGTTCCCAGATTACCACTCTACTGCACCTGGAGATACCCTCCAGGTCTGCATTGTTAACTTGCGTCTCAGAGGCCTCTGGCAAACGTCTCTGGTGAAGACGTGCGAAACTCACTCTGCAGGCAGTGTGGAACTGTGAGGGACTGAGGGTCAGCTCAACTCTCAGCAGTAAGATGTTTTTGGACAAGGCGTTCAAATACCTACTCACGTATGGAACTTAGTATGTAGCACCAGTCTACCCCAGGAATTACTAGGAAATCGCTTGTTTGAGCTTGGAGGCACTCGTCTTGTGTGCCGGGAGATTCCAATTACCTCTCCCAACACTTGCGTCAAGCAGCGAGCCTAGGCCTTTGGGAAGCGAAAGGTAGCGGCAGGCACGATGTAGGGTTACAGGCCATAAGCTCAACTCTCAGAAGTGTGTATGCATGGGAGGCAGATGTCTGCTACCCACTCGGACATGGGAGTTGGAACCTAGCTACACTCCTATTGAAGAAGGATGTTGGAAATCGCTGTATTCAACTCAGATACTCGGGAGTTCAGGCCCAATGCTTACACATGCTTTTCCCGCAACCTATCCCAGCCACTAACAGAAGGAGGTTAGCAGGTACGTCTACAGTCAGGCAGGATGCGGGAGGGTTCTGCCCTGTCCTCAGCTCTCACAGGGAAGCATGCCTAGAAGCCAGCTCTCAACTAGCTGCATTCTTATGACAGTGTGAAGGTAGCAGTATTCTGAGTCAGGATGTTCCAAGATTACCACTCTACTGCACCTGGTGATACCCTCCAGGTCTGCATTGTTAACTTGCGTCTCAGAAGCCTGTGGCAAACGTCTCTGGTGAAGACCTGCAAAACTCACTCTGCAGGCAGTGTGGAACTGTGAGGGACTGATGGTGAGCTCAACTCTCAGAAGTAAGATGCTTTTGGACAAGGCGTTCAGCTACCTTCTCACGTATGGAACTTAGTATGTAGCACCAGTCTACCACACGAATTACTAGGCAATCGCTGGAATGAGCTTGGAGGCCCTAGTCTTGTGTGCCGGGAGATTCCAATTACCTCTCCCAACACTTCCGTCAAACAGCGAGCCTAGGCCTTTTAGAAGTGAAAGGAACCAGCAGGCTGGATGGGGAGGTACAGGCCTTAAACTCAACTCTCAGAAGTGTGTATGCAGGGGAGACAGATGTCTGCTACCCACTCTGACATGGGAGTTGGAAACTAGCTACACTCTGATTGAAGAAGGCCATTGGAAATCGCTGTATTCAACTCAGATACACAGGAGTTCAGGCCCAATGCTTACACATGCTTTTCCCGCAACCTCTCTCAGCCACTAACATTAGGATGTTAGCAGCTGCGCCTACAGTCAGGCAGGATGCGGGTGGGTTCTGCCCTGTCCTCAGCACTCCCAGGGAAGCATGCCTAGAAGCCAGCTCTCAACTAGCTGCATTCTTATGGCAGTGTGAAGGTAGCAGTATTCTGAGTAAGGAGGTTCCCAGATTACCACTCTACTGCACCTGGAGATACCCTCCAGGTCTGCATTGTTAACTTGCGTCTCAGAAGCCTCTGGCAAACGTCTCTGGTGAAGACGTCCGAAACTCACTCTGCAGGCAGTGTGGAACTGTGAGGGACTGAGGGTGAGCTCAACTCTCAGAAGTAAGATGCTTTTGGACAAGGCGTTCAGCTACCTTCTCACGTATGGAACTTAGTATGTAGCACCAGTCTACCCCAGGAATTATTAGGAAATCGCTTGATTGAGTTTGGAGGCACTCGTCTTGTGTGCCGGGAGATTCCAGTTACCTCTCCCAACACTTGCGTCAAGCAGCGAGCCTAGGCCTTTTGGAAGCGAAAGGTAGCGGCAGGCAGGATGTTGGGTTACAGGCCATAAGCTCAACTCTCAGAAGTGTGTATGCATGGGTGGCAGATGTCTGCTACCCACTCGGACATGGGAGTTGGAACCTAGCTACACTCCTATTGAAGAAGGACTTTGGAAATCGCTGTATTCAACTCAGATACACGGGAGTTCAGGCCCAATGCTTACACATGCTTTTCCCACAAACTATCCCAGCCACTAACAGAAGGAGGTTAGCAGGTAAGTCTACAGTCAGGCAGGATGCGGGTGGGTTCTGCCCTGTCCTCAGCACTCCCAGGGAAGCATGCCTAGAAGCCAGCTCTCAACTAGCTGCATTCTTATGGCAGTGTGAAGGTAGCAGTATTCTGAGTAAGGAGGTTCCCAGATTACCACTCTACTGCACCTGGAGATACCCTCCAGGTCTGCATTGTTAACTTGCGTCTCAGAAGCCTGTGGCAAACGTCTCTGGTGAAGACCTGCAAAACTCACTCTGCAGGCAGTGTGGAACTGTGAGGGACTGATGGTGAGCTCAACTCTCAGAAGTAAGATGCTTTTGGACAAGGCGTTCAGCTACCTTCTCACGTATGGAACTTAGTATGTAGCACCAGTCTACCACACGAATTACTAGGCAATCGCTGGAATGAGCTGGGAGGCCCTAGTCTTGTGTGCCGGGAGATTCCAATTACCTCTCCCAACACTTCCGTCAAACAGCGAGCCTAGGCCTTTTAGAAGTGAAAGGAACCAGCAGGCTGGATGGGGAGGTACAGGCCTTAAACTCAACTCTCAGAAGTGTGTATGCAGGGGAGACAGATGTCTGCTACCCACTCTGACATGGGAGTTGGAAACTAGCTACACTCTGATTGAAGAAGGCCATTGGAAATCGCTG
This sequence comes from Canis lupus baileyi, assembly GCF_048164855.1. Lineage (NCBI taxonomy): Eukaryota > Metazoa > Chordata > Mammalia > Carnivora > Canidae > Canis > Canis lupus. The sequence goes on along the minus strand of NW_027326457.1, from coordinate 308,409 downwards.
TATTCAACTCAGATACACAGGAGTTCAGGCCCAATGCTTACACATGCTTTTCCCGCAACCTCTCTCAGCCACTAACATTAGGATGTTAGCAGCTGCGCCTACAGTCAGGCAGGATGCGGGTGGGTTCTGCCCTGTCCTCAGCACTCCCAGGGAAGCATGCCTAGAAGCCAGCTCTCAACTAGCTGCATTCTTATGGCAGTGTGAAGGTAGCAGTATTCTGAGTAAGGAGGTTCCCAGATTACCACTCTACTGCACCTGGAGATACCCTCCAGGTCTGCATTGTTAACTTGCGTCTCAGAAGCCTCTGGCAAACGTCTCTGGTGAAGACGTCCGAAACTCACTCTGCAGGCAGTGTGGAACTGTGAGGGACTGAGGGTGAGCTCAACTCTCAGAAGTAAGATGCTTTTGGACAAGGCGTTCAGCTACCTTCTCACGTATGGAACTTAGTATGTAGCACCAGTCTACCCCAGGAATTATTAGGAAATCGCTTGATTGAGTTTGGAGGCACTCGTCTTGTGTGCCGGGAGATTCCAGTTACCTCTCCCAACACTTGCGTCAAGCAGCGAGCCTAGGCCTTTTGGAAGCGAAAGGTAGCGGCAGGCAGGATGTTGGGTTACAGGCCATAAGCTCAACTCTCAGAAGTGTGTATGCATGGGTGGCAGATGTCTGCTACCCACTCGGACATGGGAGTTGGAACCTAGCTACACTCCTATTGAAGAAGGACTTTGGAAATCGCTGTATTCAACTCAGATACACGGGAGTTCAGGCCCAATGCTTACACATGCTTTTCCCACAAACTATCCCAGCCACTAACAGAAGGAGGTTAGCAGGTAAGTCTACAGTCAGGCAGGATGCGGGAGGGTCCTGCCCTGTCCTCAGCTCTCACAGGGAAGCATGCCTTGAAGCCAGCTCTCAACTAGCTGCATTCTTATGACAGTGTGAAGGTAGCAGTATTCTGAGTAAGGAGGTTCCCAGATTACCACTCTACTGCACCTGGAGATACCCTCCAGGTCTGCATTGTTAACTTGCGTCTCAGAGGCCTCTGGCAAACGTCTCTGGTGAAGACGTGCGAAACTCACTCTGCAGGCAGTGTGGAACTGTGAGGGACTGAGGGTCAGCTCAACTCTCAGCAGTAAGATGTTTTTGGACAAGGCGTTCAAATACCTACTCACGTATGGAACTTAGTATGTAGCACCAGTCTACCCAAGGAATTACTGGGAAATCGCTGGATTGAGCTTGGAGGCACTAGTCTTGTTGCCGGGAGATTCCAGTTACCTCTCCCAACACTTCGGTGAAGCAGCGAGCCTAGGCCTTTTGGAAGCGAAAGCTAGCTGCAGGCAGGAGGTAGGGTTACAGGCCATAAGCTCAACTCTCAGAAGTGTGTATGCATGGGAGGCAGATGTCTGCTACCCACTCGTACATGCGAGTGGGAACCTACTACACTCTGATGAAAAAGGACTTTGGAAATCGCTGTATTCAACTCAGATACACGTGGGTTCAGGCACAACGATTCCACATGCTTTTCTCACAACCTTTCCCTGCCACTAACATGAGGACGTTAGCAGCTCCTTCTACAGTCAAGCAGGATGCGGGAGGGTTGTGCCCTGTCCTTAGCTCTCACAGGGAAGCATGTCTTGAAGCCAGCGGTCAACTAGCTGCATACTTATGGCAGGGTCAAGGTAGCAGTATTCTGAGACAGGAGGTTCCCAGATTACCACTCTACTGCACCTGGAGATACCCTCCAGGTCTGCATTGTTAACTTGCGTCTCAGAGGCCTCTGGCAAACGTCTCTGGTGAAGACGTGCGAAACTCACTCTGCAGGCAGTGTGGAACTGTGAGGGACTGAGGGTCAGCTCAACTCTCAGCAGTAAGATGTTTTTGGACAAGGCGTTCAAATACCTACTCACGTATGGAACTTAGTATGTAGCACCAGTCTACCCCAGGAATTACTAGGAAATCGCTTGTTTGAGCTTGGAGGCACTCGTCTTGTGTGCCGGGAGATTCCAATTACCTCTCCCAACACTTGCGTCAAGCAGCGAGCCTAGGCCTTTTGGAAGCGAAAGGTAGCGGCAGGCACGATGTAGGGTTACAGGCCATAAGCTCAACTCTCAGAAGTGTGTATGCATGGGAGGCAGATGTCTGCTACCCACTCTGACATGGGAGTTGGAAACTACCTACACTCTGATTGAAGAAGGCCATTGGAAATCGCTGTATTTAACTCAGATACACAGGAGTTCAGGCCCAATGCTTACACATGCTTTTCCCGCAACCTCTCTCAGCCACTAACATTAGGATGTTAGCAGCTGCGCCTACAGTCAGGCAGGATGCGGGTGGGTTCTGCCATGTCCTCAGCACTCCCAGGGAAGCATACCTAGAAGCCAGCTCTCAACTAGCTGCATTCTTATGGCAGTGTGAAGGTAGCAGTATTCTGAGTCAGGATGTTCCAAGATTACCACTCTACTGCACCTGGAGATACCCTCCAGGTCTGCATTGTTAACTTGCGTCTCAGAAGCCTGTGGCAAACGTCTCTGGTGAAGACCTGCAAAACTCACTCTGCAGGCAGTGTGGAACTGTGAGGGACTGATGGTGAGCTCAACTCTCAGAAGTAAGATGCTTTTGGACAAGGCGTTCAGCTACCTTCTCACGTATGGAACTTAGTATGTAGCACCAGTCTACCACACGAATTACTAGGCAATCGCTGGAATGAGCTTGGAGGCCCTAGTCTTGTGTGCCGGGAGATTCCAATTACCTCTCCCAACACTTCCGTCAAACAGCGAGCCTAGGCCTTTTAGAAGTGAAAGGAACCAGCAGGCTGGATGGGGAGGTACAGGCCTTAAACTCAACTCTCAGAAGTGTGTATGCAGGGGAGACAGATGTCTGCTACCCACTCTGACATGGGAGTTGGAAACTAGCTACACTCTGATTGAAGAAGGCCATTGGAAATCGCTGTATTCAACTCAGATACACAGGAGTTCAGGCCCAATGCTTACACATGCTTTTCCCGCAACCTCTCTCAGCCACTAACATTAGGATGTTAGCAGCTGCGCCTACAGTCAGGCAGGATGCGGGTGGGTTCTGCCCTGTCCTCAGCACTCCCAGGGAAGCATGCCTAGAAGCCAGCTCTCAACTAGCTGCATTCTTATGGCAGTGTGAAGGTAGCAGTATTCTGAGTAAGGAGGTTCCCAGATTACCACTCTACTGCACCTGGAGATACCCTCCAGGTCTGCATTGTTAACTTGCGTCTCAGAGGCCTCTGGCAAACGTCTCTGGTGAAGACGTGCGAAACTCACTCTGCAGGCAGTGTGGAACTGTGAGGGACTGAGGGTCAGCTCAACTCTCAGCAGTAAGATGTTTTTGGACAAGGCGTTCAAATACCTACTCACGTATGGAACTTAGTATGTAGCACCAGTCTACCCCAGGAATTACTGGGAAATCGCTGGATTGAGCTTGGAGGCACTAGTCTTGTTGCCGGGAGATTCCAGTTACCTCTCCCAACACTTCGGTGAAGCAGCGAGCCTAGGCCTTTTGGAAGCGAAAGCTAGCTGCAGGCAGGAGGTAGGGTTACAGGCCATAAGCTCAACTCTCAGAAGTGTGTATGCATGGGAGGCAGATGTCTGCTACCCACTCGTACATGCGAGTGGGAACCTACTACACTCTGATGAAAAAGGACTTTGGAAATCGCTGTATTCAACTCAGATACACGTGGGTTCAGGCACAACGATTCCACATGCTTTTCTCACAACCTTTCCCTGCCACTAACATGAGGACGTTAGCAGCTCCTTCTACAGTCAAGCAGGATGCGGGAGGGTTGTGCCCTGTCCTTAGCTCTCACAGGGAAGCATGTCTTGAAGCCAGCGGTCAACTAGCTGCATACTTATGGCAGGGTCAAGGTAGCAGTATTCTGAGACAGGAGGTTCCCAGATTACCACTCTACTGCACCTGGAGATACCCTCCAGGTCTGCATTGTTAACTTGCGTCTCAGAGGCCTCTGGCAAACGTCTCTGGTGAAGACGTGCGAAACTCACTCTGCAGGCAGTGTGGAACTGTGAGGGACTGAGGGTCAGCTCAACTCTCAGCAGTAAGATGTTTTTGGACAAGGCGTTCAAATACCTACTCACGTATGGAACTTAGTATGTAGCACCAGTCTACCCCAGGAATTACTAGGAAATCGCTTGTTTGAGCTTGGAGGCACTCGTCTTGTGTGCCGGGAGATTCCAATTACCTCTCCCAACACTTGCGTCAAGCAGCGAGCCTAGGCCTTTGGGAAGCGAAAGGTAGCGGCAGGCACGATGTAGGGTTACAGGCCATAAGCTCAACTCTCAGAAGTGTGTATGCATGGGAGGCAGATGTCTGCTACCCACTCGGACATGGGAGTTGGAACCTAGCTACACTCCTATTGAAGAAGGATGTTGGAAATCGCTGTATTCAACTCAGATACTCGGGAGTTCAGGCCCAATGCTTACACATGCTTTTCCCGCAACCTATCCCAGCCACTAACAGAAGGAGGTTAGCAGGTACGTCTACAGTCAGGCAGGATGCGGGAGGGTTCTGCCCTGTCCTCAGCTCTCACAGGGAAGCATGCCTAGAAGCCAGCTCTCAACTAGCTGCATTCTTATGACAGTGTGAAGGTAGCAGTATTCTGAGTCAGGATGTTCCAAGATTACCACTCTACTGCACCTGGAGATACCCTCCAGGTCTGCATTGTTAACTTGCGTCTCAGAAGCCTGTGGCAAACGTCTCTGGTGAAGACCTGCAAAACTCACTCTGCAGGCAGTGTGGAACTGTGAGGGACTGATGGTGAGCTCAACTCTCAGAAGTAAGATGCTTTTGGACAAGGCGTTCAGCTACCTTCTCACGTATGGAACTTAGTATGTAGCACCAGTCTACCACACGAATTACTAGGCAATCGCTGGAATGAGCTTGGAGGCCCTAGTCTTGTGTGCCGGGAGATTCCAATTACCTCTCCCAACACTTCCGTCAAACAGCGAGCCTAGGCCTTTTAGAAGTGAAAGGAACCAGCAGGCTGGATGGGGAGGTACAGGCCTTAAACTCAACTCTCAGAAGTGTGTATGCAGGGGAGACAGATGTCTGCTACCCACTCTGACATGGGAGTTGGAAACTAGCTACACTCTGATTGAAGAAGGCCATTGGAAATCGCTGTATTCAACTCAGATACACAGGAGTTCAGGCCCAATGCTTACACATGCTTTTCCCGCAACCTCTCTCAGCCACTAACATTAGGATGTTAGCAGCTGCGCCTACAGTCAGGCAGGATGCGGGTGGGTTCTGCCCTGTCCTCAGCACTCCCAGGGAAGCATGCCTAGAAGCCAGCTCTCAACTAGCTGCATTCTTATGGCAGTGTGAAGGTAGCAGTATTCTGAGTAAGGAGGTTCCCAGATTACCACTCTACTGCACCTGGAGATACCCTCCAGGTCTGCATTGTTAACTTGCGTCTCAGAGGCCTCTGGCAAACGTCTCTGGTGAAGACGTGCGAAACTCACTCTGCAGGCAGTGTGGAACTGTGAGGGACTGAGGGTCAGCTCAACTCTCAGCAGTAAGATGTTTTTGGACAAGGCGTTCAAATACCTACTCACGTATGGAACTTAGTATGTAGCACCAGTCTACCCAAGGAATTACTGGGAAATCGCTGGATTGAGCTTGGAGGCACTAGTCTTGTTGCCGGGAGATTCCAGTTACCTCTCCCAACACTTCGGTGAAGCAGCGAGCCTAGGCCTTTTGGAAGCGAAAGCTAGCTGCAGGCAGGAGGTAGGGTTACAGGCCATAAGCTCAACTCTCAGAAGTGTGTATGCATGGGAGGCAGATGTCTGCTACCCACTCGTACATGCGAGTGGGAACCTACTACACTCTGATGAAAAAGGACTTTGGAAATCGCTGTATTCAACTCAGATACACGTGGGTTCAGGCACAACGATTCCACATGCTTTTCTCACAACCTTTCCCTGCCACTAACATGAGGACGTTAGCAGCTCCTTCTACAGTCAAGCAGGATGCGGGAGGGTTGTGCCCTGTCCTTAGCTCTCACAGGGAAGCATGTCTTGAAGCCAGCGGTCAACTAGCTGCATACTTATGGCAGGGTCAAGGTAGCAGTATTCTGAGACAGGAGGTTCCCAGATTACCACTCTACTGCACCTGGAGATACCCTCCAGGTCTGCATTGTTAACTTGCGTCTCAGAGGCCTCTGGCAAACGTCTCTGGTGAAGACGTGCGAAACTCACTCTGCAGGCAGTGTGGAACTGTGAGGGACTGAGGGTCAGCTCAACTCTCAGCAGTAAGATGTTTTTGGACAAGGCGTTCAAATACCTACTCACGTATGGAACTTAGTATGTAGCACCAGTCTACCCCAGGAATTACTAGGAAATCGCTTGTTTGAGCTTGGAGGCACTCGTCTTGTGTGCCGGGAGATTCCAATTACCTCTCCCAACACTTGCGTCAAGCAGCGAGCCTAGGCCTTTGGGAAGCGAAAGGTAGCGGCAGGCACGATGTAGGGTTACAGGCCATAAGCTCAACTCTCAGAAGTGTGTATGCATGGGAGGCAGATGTCTGCTACCCACTCGGACATGGGAGTTGGAACCTAGCTACACTCCTATTGAAGAAGGATGTTGGAAATCGCTGTATTCAACTCAGATACTCGGGAGTTCAGGCCCAATGCTTACACATGCTTTTCCCGCAACCTATCCCAGCCACTAACAGAAGGAGGTTAGCAGGTACGTCTACAGTCAGGCAGGATGCGGGAGGGTTCTGCCCTGTCCTCAGCTCTCACAGGGAAGCATGCCTAGAAGCCAGCTCTCAACTAGCTGCATTCTTATGACAGTGTGAAGGTAGCAGTATTCTGAGTCAGGATGTTCCAAGATTACCACTCTACTGCACCTGGAGATACCCTCCAGGTCTGCATTGTTAACTTGCGTCTCAGAAGCCTGTGGCAAACGTCTCTGGTGAAGACCTGCAAAACTCACTCTGCAGGCAGTGTGGAACTGTGAGGGACTGATGGTGAGCTCAACTCTCAGAAGTAAGATGCTTTTGGACAAGGCGTTCAGCTACCTTCTCACGTATGGAACTTAGTATGTAGCACCAGTCTACCACACGAATTACTAGGCAATCGCTGGAATGAGCTTGGAGGCCCTAGTCTTGTGTGCCGGGAGATTCCAATTACCTCTCCCAACACTTCCGTCAAACAGCGAGCCTAGGCCTTTTAGAAGTGAAAGGAACCAGCAGGCTGGATGGGGAGGTACAGGCCTTAAACTCAACTCTCAGAAGTGTGTATGCAGGGGAGACAGATGTCTGCTACCCACTCTGACATGGGAGTTGGAAACTAGCTACACTCTGATTGAAGAAGGCCATTGGAAATCGCTGTATTCAACTCAGATACACAGGAGTTCAGGCCCAATGCTTACACATGCTTTTCCCGCAACCTCTCTCAGCCACTAACATTAGGATGTTAGCAGCTGCGCCTACAGTCAGGCAGGATGCGGGTGGGTTCTGCCCTGTCCTCAGCACTCCCAGGGAAGCATGCCTAGAAGCCAGCTCTCAACTAGCTGCATTCTTATGGCAGTGTGAAGGTAGCAGTATTCTGAGTAAGGAGGTTCCCAGATTACCACTCTACTGCACCTGGAGATACCCTCCAGGTCTGCATTGTTAACTTGCGTCTCAGAAGCCTCTGGCAAACGTCTCTGGTGAAGACGTCCGAAACTCACTCTGCAGGCAGTGTGGAACTGTGAGGGACTGAGGGTGAGCTCAACTCTCAGAAGTAAGATGCTTTTGGACAAGGCGTTCAGCTACCTTCTCACGTATGGAACTTAGTATGTAGCACCAGTCTACCCCAGGAATTATTAGGAAATCGCTTGATTGAGTTTGGAGGCACTCGTCTTGTGTGCCGGGAGATTCCAGTTACCTCTCCCAACACTTGCGTCAAGCAGCGAGCCTAGGCCTTTTGGAAGCGAAAGGTAGCGGCAGGCAGGATGTTGGGTTACAGGCCATAAGCTCAACTCTCAGAAGTGTGTATGCATGGGTGGCAGATGTCTGCTACCCACTCGGACATGGGAGTTGGAACCTAGCTACACTCCTATTGAAGAAGGACTTTGGAAATCGCTGTATTCAACTCAGATACACGGGAGTTCAGGCCCAATGCTTACACATGCTTTTCCCACAAACTATCCCAGCCACTAACAGAAGGAGGTTAGCAGGTAAGTCTACAGTCAGGCAGGATGCGGGAGGGTCCTGCCCTGTCCTCAGCTCTCACAGGGAAGCATGCCTTGAAGCCAGCTCTCAACTAGCTGCATTCTTATGACAGTGTGAAGGTAGCAGTATTCTGAGTAAGGAGGTTCCCAGATTACCACTCTACTGCACCTGGAGATACCCTCCAGGTCTGCATTGTTAACTTGCGTCTCAGAGGCCTCTGGCAAACGTCTCTGGTGAAGACGTGCGAAACTCACTCTGCAGGCAGTGTGGAACTGTGAGGGACTGAGGGTCAGCTCAACTCTCAGCAGTAAGATGTTTTTGGACAAGGCGTTCAAATACCTACTCACGTATGGAACTTAGTATGTAGCACCAGTCTACCCCAGGAATTACTGGGAAATCGCTGGATTGAGCTTGGAGGCACTAGTCTTGTTGCCGGGAGATTCCAGTTACCTCTCCCAACACTTCGGTGAAGCAGCGAGCCTAGGCCTTTTGGAAGCGAAAGCTAGCTGCAGGCAGGAGGTAGGGTTACAGGCCATAAGCTCAACTCTCAGAAGTGTGTATGCATGGGAGGCAGATGTCTGCTACCCACTCGTACATGCGAGTGGGAACCTACTACACTCTGATGAAAAAGGACTTTGGAAATCGCTGTATTCAACTCAGATACACGTGGGTTCAGGCACAACGATTCCACATGCTTTTCTCACAACCTTTCCCTGCCACTAACATGAGGACGTTAGCAGCTCCTTCTACAGTCAAGCAGGATGCGGGAGGGTTGTGCCCTGTCCTTAGCTCTCACAGGGAAGCATGTCTTGAAGCCAGCGGTCAACTAGCTGCATACTTATGGCAGGGTCAAGGTAGCAGTATTCTGAGACAGGAGGTTCCCAGATTACCACTCTACTGCACCTGGAGATACCCTCCAGGTCTGCATTGTTAACTTGCGTCTCAGAGGCCTCTGGCAAACGTCTCTGGTGAAGACGTGCGAAACTCACTCTGCAGGCAGTGTGGAACTGTGAGGGACTGAGGGTCAGCTCAACTCTCAGCAGTAAGATGTTTTTGGACAAGGCGTTCAAATACCTACTCACGTATGGAACTTAGTATGTAGCACCAGTCTACCCCAGGAATTACTAGGAAATCGCTTGTTTGAGCTTGGAGGCACTCGTCTTGTGTGCCGGGAGATTCCAATTACCTCTCCCAACACTTGCGTCAAGCAGCGAGCCTAGGCCTTTTGGAAGCGAAAGGTAGCGGCAGGCACGATGTAGGGTTACAGGCCATAAGCTCAACTCTCAGAAGTGTGTATGCATGGGAGGCAGATGTCTGCTACCCACTCTGACATGGGAGTTGGAAACTACCTACACTCTGATTGAAGAAGGCCATTGGAAATCGCTGTATTTAACTCAGATACACAGGAGTTCAGGCCCAATGCTTACACATGCTTTTCCCGCAACCTCTCTCAGCCACTAACATTAGGATGTTAGCAGCTGCGCCTACAGTCAGGCAGGATGCGGGTGGGTTCTGCCATGTCCTCAGCACTCCCAGGGAAGCATACCTAGAAGCCAGCTCTCAACTAGCTGCATTCTTATGGCAGTGTGAAGGTAGCAGTATTCTGAGTCAGGATGTTCCAAGAATACCACTCTACTGCACCTGGAGATACCCTCCAGGTCTGCATTGTTAACTTGCGTCTCAGAAGCCTGTGGCAAACGTCTCTGGTGAAGACCTGCAAAACTCACTCTGCAGGCAGTGTGGAACTGTGAGGGACTGATGGTGAGCTCAACTCTCAGAAGTAAGATGCTTTTGGACAAGGCGTTCAGCTACCTTCTCACGTATGGAACTTAGTATGTAGCACCAGTCTACCACACGAATTACTAGGCAATCGCTGGAATGAGCTTGGAGGCCCTAGTCTTGTGTGCCGGGAGATTCCAATTACCTCTCCCAACACTTCCGTCAAACAGCGAGCCTAGGCCTTTTAGAAGTGAAAGGAACCAGCAGGCTGGATGGGGAGGTACAGGCCTTAAACTCAACTCTCAGAAGTGTGTATGCAGGGGAGACAGATGTCTGCTACCCACTCTGACATGGGAGTTGGAAACTAGCTACACTCTGATTGAAGAAGGCCATTGGAAATCGCTGTATTCAACTCAGATACACAGGAGTTCAGGCCCAATGCTTACACATGCTTTTCCCGCAACCTCTCTCAGCCACTAACATTAGGATGTTAGCAGCTGCGCCTACAGTCAGGCAGGATGCGGGTGGGTTCTGCCCTGTCCTCAGCACTCCCAGGGAAGCATGCCTAGAAGCCAGCTCTCAACTAGCTGCATTCTTATGGCAGTGTGAAGGTAGCAGTATTCTGAGTAAGGAGGTTCCCAGATTACCACTCTACTGCACCTGGAGATACCCTCCAGGTCTGCATTGTTAACTTGCGTCTCAGAGGCCTCTGGCAAACGTCTCTGGTGAAGACGTGCGAAACTCACTCTGCAGGCAGTGTGGAACTGTGAGGGACTGAGGGTCAGCTCAACTCTCAGCAGTAAGATGTTTTTGGACAAGGCGTTCAAATACCTACTCACGTATGGAACTTAGTATGTAGCACCAGTCTACCCAAGGAATTACTGGGAAATCGCTGGATTGAGCTTGGAGGCACTAGTCTTGTTGCCGGGAGATTCCAGTTACCTCTCCCAACACTTCGGTGAAGCAGCGAGCCTAGGCCTTTTGGAAGCGAAAGCTAGCTGCAGGCAGGAGGTAGGGTTACAGGCCATAAGCTCAACTCTCAGAAGTGTGTATGCATGGGAGGCAGATGTCTGCTACCCACTCGTACATGCGAGTGGGAACCTACTACACTCTGATGAAAAAGGACTTTGGAAATCGCTGTATTCAACTCAGATACACGTGGGTTCAGGCACAACGATTCCACATGCTTTTCTCACAACCTTTCCCTGCCACTAACATGAGGACGTTAGCAGCTCCTTCTACAGTCAAGCAGGATGCGGGAGGGTTGTGCCCTGTCCTTAGCTCTCACAGGGAAGCATGTCTTGAAGCCAGCGGTCAACTAGCTGCATACTTATGGCAGGGTCAAGGTAGCAGTATTCTGAGACAGGAGGTTCCCAGATTACCACTCTACTGCACCTGGAGATACCCTCCAGGTCTGCATTGTTAACTTGCGTCTCAGAGGCCTCTGGCAAACGTCTCTGGTGAAGACGTGCGAAACTCACTCTGCAGGCAGTGTGGAACTGTGAGGGACTGAGGGTCAGCTCAACTCTCAGCAGTAAGATGTTTTTGGACAAGGCGTTCAAATACCTACTCACGTATGGAACTTAGTATGTAGCACCAGTCTACCCCAGGAATTACTAGGAAATCGCTTGTTTGAGCTTGGAGGCACTCGTCTTGTGTGCCGGGAGATTCCAATTACCTCTCCCAACACTTGCGTCAAGCAGCGAGCCTAGGCCTTTGGGAAGCGAAAGGTAGCGGCAGGCACGATGTAGGGTTACAGGCCATAAGCTCAACTCTCAGAAGTGTGTATGCATGGGAGGCAGATGTCTGCTACCCACTCGGACATGGGAGTTGGAACCTAGCTACACTCCTATTGAAGAAGGATGTTGGAAATCGCTGTATTCAACTCAGATACTCGGGAGTTCAGGCCCAATGCTTACACATGCTTTTCCCGCAACCTATCCCAGCCACTAACAGAAGGAGGTTAGCAGGTACGTCTACAGTCAGGCAGGATGCGGGAGGGTTCTGCCCTGTCCTCAGCTCTCACAGGGAAGCATGCCTAGAAGCCAGCTCTCAACTAGCTGCATTCTTATGACAGTGTGAAGGTAGCAGTATTCTGAGTCAGGATGTTCCAAGATTACCACTCTACTGCACCTGGAGATACCCTCCAGGTCTGCATTGTTAACTTGCGTCTCAGAAGCCTGTGGCAAACGTCTCTGGTGAAGACCTGCAAAACTCACTCTGCAGGCAGTGTGGAACTGTGAGGGACTGATGGTGAGCTCAACTCTCAGAAGTAAGATGCTTTTGGACAAGGCGTTCAGCTACCTTCTCACGTATGGAACTTAGTATGTAGCACCAGTCTACCACACGAATTACTAGGCAATCGCTGGAATGAGCTTGGAGGCCCTAGTCTTGTGTGCCGGGAGATTCCAATTACCTCTCCCAACACTTCCGTCAAACAGCGAGCCTAGGCCTTTTAGAAGTGAAAGGAACCAGCAGGCTGGATGGGGAGGTACAGGCCTTAAACTCAACTCTCAGAAGTGTGTATGCAGGGGAGACAGATGTCTGCTACCCACTCTGACATGGGAGTTGGAAACTAGCTACACTCTGATTGAAGAAGGCCATTGGAAATCGCTGTATTCAACTCAGATACACGGGAGTTCAGGCCCAATGCTTACACATGCTTTTCCCGCAACCTCTCTCAGCCACTAACATTAGGATGTTAGCAGCTGCGCCTACAGTCAGGCAGGATGCGGGTGGGTTCTGCCCTGTCCTCAGCACTCCCAGGGAAGCATGCCTAGAAGCCAGCTCTCAACTAGCTGCATTCTTATGGCAGTGTGAAGGTAGCAGTATTCTGAGTAAGGAGGTTCCCAGATTACCACTCTACTGCACCTGGAGATACCCTCCAGGTCTGCATTGTTAACTTGCGTCTCAGAAGCCTCTGGCAAACGTCTCTGGTGAAGACGTCCGAAACTCACTCTGCAGGCAGTGTGGAACTGTGAGGGACTGAGGGTGAGCTCAACTCTCAGAAGTAAGATGCTTTTGGACAAGGCGTTCAGCTACCTTCTCACGTATGGAACTTAGTATGTAGCACCAGTCTACCCCAGGAATTATTAGGAAATCGCTTGATTGAGTTTGGAGGCACTCGTCTTGTGTGCCGGGAGATTCCAGTTACCTCTCCCAACACTTGCGTCAAGCAGCGAGCCTAGGCCTTTTGGAAGCGAAAGGTAGCGGCAGGCAGGATGTTGGGTTACAGGCCATAAGCTCAACTCTCAGAAGTGTGTATGCATGGGTGGCAGATGTCTGCTACCCACTCGGACATGGGAGTTGGAACCTAGCTACACTCCTATTGAAGAAGGACTTTGGAAATCGCTGTATTCAACTCAGATACACGGGAGTTCAGGCCCAATGCTTACACATGCTTTTCCCACAAACTATCCCAGCCACTAACAGAAGGAGGTTAGCAGGTAAGTCTACAGTCAGGCAGGATGCGGGAGGGTCCTGCCCTGTCCTCAGCTCTCACAGGGAAGCATGCCTTGAAGCCAGCTCTCAACTAGCTGCATTCTTATGACAGTGTGAAGGTAGCAGTATTCTGAGTAAGGAGGTTCCCAGATTACCACTCTACTGCACCTGGAGATACCCTCCAGGTCTGCATTGTTAACTTGCGTCTCAGAGGCCTCTGGCAAACGTCTCTGGTGAAGACGTGCGAAACTCACTCTGCAGGCAGTGTGGAACTGTGAGGGACTGAGGGTCAGCTCAACTCTCAGCAGTAAGATGTTTTTGGACAAGGCGTTCAAATACCTACTCACGTATGGAACTTAGTATGTAGCACCAGTCTACCCAAGGAATTACTGGGAAATCGCTGGATTGAGCTTGGAGGCACTAGTCTTGTTGCCGGGAGATTCCAGTTACCTCTCCCAACACTTCGGTGAAGCAGCGAGCCTAGGCCTTTTGGAAGCGAAAGCTAGCTGCAGGCAGGAGGTAGGGTTACAGGCCATAAGCTCAACTCTCAGAAGTGTGTATGCATGGGAGGCAGATGTCTGCTACCCACTCGTACATGCGAGTGGGAACCTACTACACTCTGATGAAAAAGGACTTTGGAAATCGCTGTATTCAACTCAGATACACGTGGGTTCAGGCACAACGATTCCACATGCTTTTCTCACAACCTTTCCCTGCCACTAACATGAGGACGTTAGCAGCTCCTTTTACAGTCAAGCAGGATGCGGGAGGGTTGTGCCCTGTCCTTAGCTCTCACAGGGAAGCATGTCTTGAAGCCAGCGGTCAACTAGCTGCATACTTATGGCAGGGTCAAGGTAGCAGTATTCTGAGACAGGAGGTTCCCAGATTACCACTCTACTGCACCTGGAGATACCCTCCAGGTCTGCATTGTTAACTTGCGTCTCAGAGGCCTCTGGCAAACGTCTCTGGTGAAGACGTGCGAAACTCACTCTGCAGGCAGTGTGGAACTGTGAGGGACTGAGGGTCAGCTCAACTCTCAGCAGTAAGATGTTTTTGGACAAGGCGTTCAAATACCTACTCACGTATGGAACTTAGTATGTAGCACCAGTCTACCCCAGGAATTACTAGGAAATCGCTTGTTTGAGCTTGGAGGCACTCGTCTTGTGTGCCGGGAGATTCCAATTACCTCTCCCAACACTTGCGTCAAGCAGCGAGCCTAGGCCTTTGGGAAGCGAAAGGTAGCGGCAGGCACGATGTAGGGTTACAGGCCATAAGCTCAACTCTCAGAAGTGTGTATGCATGGGAGGCAGATGTCTGCTACCCACTCGGACATGGGAGTTGGAACCTAGCTACACTCCTATTGAAGAAGGATGTTGGAAATCGCTGTATTCAACTCAGATACTCGGGAGTTCAGGCCCAATGCTTACACATGCTTTTCCCGCAACCTATCCCAGCCACTAACAGAAGGAGGTTAGCAGGTACGTCTACAGTCAGGCAGGATGCGGGAGGGTTCTGCCCTGTCCTCAGCTCTCACAGGGAAGCATGCCTAGAAGCCAGCTCTCAACTAGCTGCATTCTTATGACAGTGTGAAGGTAGCAGTATTCTGAGTCAGGATGTTCCAAGATTACCACTCTACTGCACCTGGAGATACCCTCCAGGTCTGCATTGTTAACTTGCGTCTCAGAAGCCTGTGGCAAACGTCTCTGGTGAAGACCTGCAAAACTCACTCTGCAGGCAGTGTGGAACTGTGAGGGACTGATGGTGAGCTCAACTCTCAGAAGTAAGATGCTTTTGGACAAGGCGTTCAGCTACCTTCTCACGTATGGAACTTAGTATGTAGCACCAGTCTACCACACGAATTACTAGGCAATCGCTGGAATGAGCTTGGAGGCCCTAGTCTTGTGTGCCGGGAGATTCCAATTACCTCTCCCAACACTTCCGTCAAACAGCGAGCCTAGGCCTTTTAGAAGTGAAAGGAACCAGCAGGCTGGATGGGGAGGTACAGGCCTTAAACTCAACTCTCAGAAGTGTGTATGCAGGGGAGACAGATGTCTGCTACCCACTCTGACATGGGAGTTGGAAACTAGCTACACTCCTATTGAAGAAGGACTTTGGAAATCGCTGTATTCAACTCAGATACACAGGAGTTCAGGCCCAATGCTTACACATGCTTTTCCCGCAACCTCTCTCAGCCACTAACATTAGGATGTTAGCAGCTGCGCCTACAGTCAGGCAGGATGCGGGTGGGTTCTGCCCTGTCCTCAGCACTCCCAGGGAAGCATGCCTAGAAGCCAGCTCTCAACTAGCTGCATTCTTATGGCAGTGTGAAGGTAGCAGTATTCTGAGTAAGGAGGTTCCCAGATTACCACTCTACTGCACCTGGAGATACCCTCCAGGTCTGCATTGTTAACTTCCGTCTCAGAAGCCTCTGGCAAACGTCTCTGGTGAAGACGTCCGAAACTCACTCTGCAGGCAGTGTGGAACTGTGAGGGACTGAGGGTGAGCTCAACTCTCAGAAGTAAGATGTTTTTGGACAAGGCGTTCAACTACCTACTCACGTATGGAACTTAGTATGTAGCACCAGTCTACCCCAGGAATTACTAGGAAATCGCTTGATTGAGCTTGGAGGCACTCGTCTTGTGTGCCGGGAGATTCCAGTTACCTCTCCCAACACTTGCGTCAAGCAGCGAGCCTAGGCATTTTGGAAGCGAAAGGTAGCGGCAGGCAGGATGTTGGGTTACAGGCCATAAGCTCAACTCTCAGAAGTGTGTATGCATGGGTGGCAGATGTCTGCTACCCACTAGGACACGGGAGTTGGAACCTAGCTACACTCCTATTGAAGAAGGACTTTGGAAATCGCTGTATTCAACTCAGATACACGGGAGTTCAGGCCCAATGCTTACACATGCTTTTCCCACAAACTATCCCAGCCACTAACAGAAGGAGGTTAGCAGGTAAGTCTACAGTCAGGCAGGATGCGGGAGGGTCCTGCCCTGTCCTCAGCTCTCACAGGGAAGCATGCCTTGAAGTCAGCTCTCAACTAGCTGCCTTCTTATGACAGTGTGAAGGTAGCAGTATTCTGAGTAAGGAGGTTCCCAGATTACCACTGTACTGCACCTGGAGATACCCTCCAGGTCTGCATTGTTAACTTGCGTCTCAGAGGCCTCTGGCAAACGTCTCTGGTGAAGACGTGCGAAACTCACTCTGCAGGCAGTGTGGAACTGTGAGGGACTGAGGGTGAGCTCAACTCTCAGCAGTAAGATGTTTTTGGACAAGGCGTTCAAATACCTACTCACGTATGGAACTTAGTATGTAGCACCAGTCTACCCCAGGAATTACTGGGAAATCGCTGGATTGAGCTTGGAGGCACTAGTCTTGTTGCCGGGAGATTCCAGTTACCTCTCCCAACACTTCGGTGAAGCAGCGAGCCTAGGCCTTTTGGAAGCGAAAGCTAGCTGCAGGCAGGAGGTAGGGATACAGGCCATAAGCTCAACTCTCAGAAGTGTGTATGCATGGGAGGCAGATGTCTGCTACCCACTCGTACATGCGAGTGGGAACCTACTACACTCTGATGAAAAAGGACTTTGGAAATCGCTGTATTCAACTCAGATACACGTGGGTTCAGGCACAACGATTCCACATGCTTTTCTCACAACCTTTCCCTGCCACTAACATGAGGACGTTAGCAGCTCCTTCTACAGTCAAGCAGGATGCGGGAGGGTTGTGCCCTGTCCTTAGCTCTCACAGGGAAGCATGTCTTGAAGCCAGCGGTCAACTAGCTGCATACTTATGGCAGGGTCAAGGTAGCAGTATTCTGAGACAGGAGGTTCCCAGATTACCACTCTACTGCACCTGGAGATACCCTCCAGGTCTGCATTGTTAACTTGCGTCTCAGAGGCCTCTGGCAAACGTCTCTGGTGAAGACGTGCGAAACTCACTCTGCAGGCAGTGTGGAACTGTGAGGGACTGAGGGTCAGCTCAACTCTCAGCAGTAAGATGTTTTTGGACAAGGCGTTCAAATACCTACTCACGTATGGAACTTAGTATGTAGCACCAGTCTACCCCAGGAATTATTAGGAAATCGCTTGATTGAGCTTGGAGGCACTCGTCTTGTGTGCCGGGAGATTCCAATTACCTCTCCCAACACTTGCGTCAAGCAGCGAGCCTAGGCCTTTTGGAAGCGAAAGGTAGCGGCAGGCACTATGTAGGGTTACAGGCCATAAGCTCAACTCTCAGAAGTGTGTATGCATGGGAGGCAGATGTCTGCTACCCACTCTGACATGGGAGTTGGAAACTACCTACACTCTGATTGAAGAAGGCCATTGGAAATCTCTGTATTTAACTCAGATACACAGGAGTTCAGGCCCAATGCTTACACATGCTTTTCCCGCAACTTCTCTCAGCCACTAACATTAGGATGTTAGCAGCTGCGCCTACAGTCAGGCAGGATGCGGGTGGGTTCTGCCATGTCCTCAGCACTCCCAGGGAAGCATACCTAGAAGCCAGCTCTCAACTAGCTGCATTCTTATGGCAGTGTGAAGGTAGCAGTATTCTGAGTCAGGATGTTCCAAGATTACCACTCTACTGCACCTGGAGATACCCTCCAGGTCTGCATTGTTAACTTGCGTCTCAGAAGCCTGTGGCAAACGTCTCTGGTGAAGACCTGCAAAACTCACTCTGCAGGCAGTGTGGAACTGTGAGGGACTGATGGTGAGCTCAACTCTCAGAAGTAAGATGCTTTTGGACAAGGCGTTCAGCTACCTTCTCACGTATGGAACTTAGTATGTAGCACCAGTCTACCACACGAATTACTAGGCAATCGCTGGAATGAGCTTGGAGGCCCTAGTCTTGTGTGCCGGGAGATTCCAATTACCTCTCCCAACACTTCCGTCAAACAGCGAGCCTAGGCCTTTTAGAAGTGAAAGGAACCAGCAGGCTGGATGGGGAGGTACAGGCCTTAAACTCAACTCTCAGAAGTGTGTATGCAGGGGAGACAGATGTCTGCTACCCACTCTGACATGGGAGTTGGAAACTAGCTACACTCTGATTGAAGAAGGCCATTGGAAATCGCTGTATTCAACTCAGATACACAGGAGTTCAGGCCCAATGCTTACACATGCTTTTCCCGCAACCTCTCTCAGCCACTAACATTAGGATGTTAGCAGCTGCGCCTACAGTCAGGCAGGATGCGGGTGGGTTCTGCCCTGTCCTCAGCACTCCCAGGGAAGCATGCCTAGAAGCCAGCTCTCAACTAGCTGCATTCTTATGGCAGTGTGAAGGTAGCAGTATTCTGAGTAAGGAGGTTCCCAGATTACCACTCTACTGCACCTGGAGATACCCTCCAGGTCTGCATTGTTAACTTGCGTCTCAGAAGCCTCTGGCAAACGTCTCTGGTGAAGACGTCCGAAACTCACTCTGCAGGCAGTGTGGAACTGTGAGGGACTGAGGGTGAGCTCAACTCTCAGAAGTAAGATGCTTTTGGACAAGGCGTTCAGCTACCTTCTCACGTATGGAACTTAGTATGTAGCACCAGTCTACCCCAGGAATTATTAGGAAATCGCTTGATTGAGTTTGGAGGCACTCGTCTTGTGTGCCGGGAGATTCCAGTTACCTCTCCCAACACTTGCGTCAAGCAGCGAGCCTAGGCCTTTTGGAAGCGAAAGGTAGCGGCAGGCAGGATGTTGGGTTACAGGCCATAAGCTCAACTCTCAGAAGTGTGTATGCATGGGTGGCAGATGTCTGCTACCCACTCGGACATGGGAGTTGGAACCTAGCTACACTCCTATTGAAGAAGGACTTTGGAAATCGCTGTATTCAACTCAGATACACGGGAGTTCAGGCCCAATGCTTACACATGCTTTTCCCACAAACTATCCCAGCCACTAACAGAAGGAGGTTAGCAGGTAAGTCTACAGTCAGGCAGGATGCGGGAGGGTCCTGCCCTGTCCTCAGCTCTCACAGGGAAGCATGCCTTGAAGCCAGCTCTCAACTAGCTGCATTCTTATGACAGTGTGAAGGTAGCAGTATTCTGAGTAAGGAGGTTCCCAGATTACCACTCTACTGCACCTGGAGATACCCTCCAGGTCTGCATTGTTAACTTGCGTCTCAGAGGCCTCTGGCAAACGTCTCTGGTGAAGACGTGCGAAACTCACTCTGCAGGCAGTGTGGAACTGTGAGGGACTGAGGGTCAGCTCAACTCTCAGCAGTAAGATGTTTTTGGACAAGGCGTTCAAATACCTACTCACGTATGGAACTTAGTATGTAGCACCAGTCTACCCAAGGAATTACTGGGAAATCGCTGGATTGAGCTTGGAGGCACTAGTCTTGTTGCCGGGAGATTCCAGTTACCTCTCCCAACACTTCGGTGAAGCAGCGAGCCTAGGCCTTTTGGAAGCGAAAGCTAGCTGCAGGCAGGAGGTAGGGTTACAGGCCATAAGCTCAACTCTCAGAAGTGTGTATGCATGGGAGGCAGATGTCTGCTACCCACTCGTACATGCGAGTGGGAACCTACTACACTCTGATGAAAAAGGACTTTGGAAATCGCTGTATTCAACTCAGATACACGTGGGTTCAGGCACAACGATTCCACATGCTTTTCTCACAACCTTTCCCTGCCACTAACATGAGGACGTTAGCAGCTCCTTCTACAGTCAAGCAGGATGCGGGAGGGTTGTGCCCTGTCCTTAGCTTTCACAGGGAAGCATGTCTTGAAGCCAGCGGTCAACTAGCTGCATACTTATGGCAGGGTCAAGGTAGCAGTATTCTGAGACAGGAGGTTCCCAGATTACCACTCTACTGCACCTGGAGATACCCTCCAGGTCTGCATTGTTAACTTGCGTCTCAGAGGCCTCTGGCAAACGTCTCTGGTGAAGACGTGCGAAACTCACTCTGCAGGCAGTGTGGAACTGTGAGGGACTGAGGGTCAGCTCAACTCTCAGCAGTAAGATGTTTTTGGACAAGGCGTTCAAATACCTACTCACGTATGGAACTTAGTATGTAGCACCAGTCTACCCCAGGAATTACTAGGAAATCGCTTGTTTGAGCTTGGAGGCACTCGTCTTGTGTGCCGGGAGATTCCAATTACCTCTCCCAACACTTGCGTCAAGCAGCGAGCCTAGGCCTTTGGGAAGCGAAAGGTAGCGGCAGGCACGATGTAGGGTTACAGGCCATAAGCTCAACTCTCAGAAGTGTGTATGCATGGGAGGCAGATGTCTGCTACCCACTCGGACATGGGAGTTGGAACCTAGCTACACTCCTATTGAAGAAGGATGTTGGAAATCGCTGTATTCAACTCAGATACTCGGGAGTTCAGGCCCAATGCTTACACATGCTTTTCCCGCAACCTATCCCAGCCACTAACAGAAGGAGGTTAGCAGGTACGTCTACAGTCAGGCAGGATGCGGGAGGGTTCTGCCCTGTCCTCAGCTCTCACAGGGAAGCATGCCTAGAAGCCAGCTCTCAACTAGCTGCATTCTTATGACAGTGTGAAGGTAGCAGTATTCTGAGTCAGGATGTTCCAAGATTACCACTCTACTGCACCTGGAGATACCCTCCAGGTCTGCATTGTTAACTTGCGTCTCAGAAGCCTGTGGCAAACGTCTCTGGTGAAGACCTGCAAAACTCACTCTGCAGGCAGTGTGGAACTGTGAGGGACTGATGGTGAGCTCAACTCTCAGAAGTAAGATGCTTTTGGACAAGGCGTTCAGCTACCTTCTCACGTATGGAACTTAGTATGTAGCACCAGTCTACCACACGAATTACTAGGCAATCGCTGGAATGAGCTTGGAGGCCCTAGTCTTGTGTGCCGGGAGATTCCAATTACCTCTCCCAACACTTCCGTCAAACAGCGAGCCTAGGCCTTTTAGAAGTGAAAGGAACCAGCAGGCTGGATGGGGAGGTACAGGCCTTAAACTCAACTCTCAGAAGTGTGTATGCAGGGGAGACAGATGTCTGCTACCCACTCTGACATGGGAGTTGGAAACTAGCTACACTCTGATTGAAGAAGGCCATTGGAAATCGCTGTATTCAACTCAGATACACAGGAGTTCAGGCCCAATGCTTACACATGCTTTTCCCGCAACCTCTCTCAGCCACTAACATTAGGATGTTAGCAGCTGCGCCTACAGTCAGGCAGGATGCGGGTGGGTTCTGCCCTGTCCTCAGCACTCCCAGGGAAGCATGCCTAGAAGCCAGCTCTCAACTAGCTGCATTCTTATGGCAGTGTGAAGGTAGCAGTATTCTGAGTAAGGAGGTTCCCAGATTACCACTCTACTGCACCTGGAGATACCCTCCAGGTCTGCATTGTTAACTTGCGTCTCAGAAGCCTCTGGCAAACGTCTCTGGTGAAGACGTCCGAAACTCACTCTGCAGGCAGTGTGGAACTGTGAGGGACTGAGGGTGAGCTCAACTCTCAGAAGTAAGATGCTTTTGGACAAGGCGTTCAGCTACCTTCTCACGTATGGAACTTAGTATGTAGCACCAGTCTACCCCAGGAATTATTAGGAAATCGCTTGATTGAGTTTGGAGGCACTCGTCTTGTGTGCCGGGAGATTCCAGTTACCTCTCCCAACACTTGCGTCAAGCAGCGAGCCTAGGCCTTTTGGAAGCGAAAGGTAGCGGCAGGCAGGATGTTGGGTTACAGGCCATAAGCTCAACTCTCAGAAGTGTGTATGCATGGGTGGCAGATGTCTGCTACCCACTCGGACATGGGAGTTGGAACCTAGCTACACTCCTATTGAAGAAGGACTTTGGAAATCGCTGTATTCAACTCAGATACACGGGAGTTCAGGCCCAATGCTTACACATGCTTTTCCCACAAACTATCCCAGCCACTAACAGAAGGAGGTTAGCAGGTAAGTCTACAGTCAGGCAGGATGCGGGAGGGTCCTGCCCTGTCCTCAGCTCTCACAGGGAAGCATGCCTTGAAGCCAGCTCTCAACTAGCTGCATTCTTATGACAGTGTGAAGGTAGCAGTATTCTGAGTAAGGAGGTTCCCAGATTACCACTCTACTGCACCTGGAGATACCCTCCAGGTCTGCATTGTTAACTTGCGTCTCAGAGGCCTCTGGCAAACGTCTCTGGTGAAGACGTGCGAAACTCACTCTGCAGGCAGTGTGGAACTGTGAGGGACTGAGGGTCAGCTCAACTCTCAGCAGTAAGATGTTTTTGGACAAGGCGTTCAAATACCTACTCACGTATGGAACTTAGTATGTAGCACCAGTCTACCCAAGGAATTACTGGGAAATCGCTGGATTGAGCTTGGAGGCACTAGTCTTGTTGCCGGGAGATTCCAGTTACCTCTCCCAACACTTCGGTGAAGCAGCGAGCCTAGGCCTTTTGGAAGCGAAAGCTAGCTGCAGGCAGGAGGTAGGGTTACAGGCCATAAGCTCAACTCTCAGAAGTGTGTATGCATGGGAGGCAGATGTCTGCTACCCACTCGTACATGCGAGTGGGAACCTACTACACTCTGATGAAAAAGGACTTTGGAAATCGCTGTATTCAACTCAGATACACGTGGGTTCAGGCACAACGATTCCACATGCTTTTCTCACAACCTTTCCCTGCCACTAACATGAGGACGTTAGCAGCTCCTTCTACAGTCAAGCAGGATGCGGGAGGGTTGTGCCCTGTCCTTAGCTCTCACAGGGAAGCATGTCTTGAAGCCAGCGGTCAACTAGCTGCATACTTATGGCAGGGTCAAGGTAGCAGTATTCTGAGACAGGAGGTTCCCAGATTACCACTCTACTGCACCTGGAGATACCCTCCAGGTCTGCATTGTTAACTTGCGTCTCAGAGGCCTCTGGCAAACGTCTCTGGTGAAGACGTGCGAAACTCACTCTGCAGGCAGTGTGGAACTGTGAGGGACTGAGGGTCAGCTCAACTCTCAGCAGTAAGATGTTTTTGGACAAGGCGTTCAAATACCTACTCACGTATGGAACTTAGTATGTAGCACCAGTCTACCCCAGGAATTACTAGGAAATCGCTTGTTTGAGCTTGGAGGCACTCGTCTTGTGTGCCGGGAGATTCCAATTACCTCTCCCAACACTTGCGTCAAGCAGCGAGCCTAGGCCTTTGGGAAGCGAAAGGTAGCGGCAGGCACGATGTAGGGTTACAGGCCATAAGCTCAACTCTCAGAAGTGTGTATGCATGGGAGGCAGATGTCTGCTACCCACTCGGACATGGGAGTTGGAACCTAGCTACACTCCTATTGAAGAAGGATGTTGGAAATCGCTGTATTCAACTCAGATACTCGGGAGTTCAGGCCCAATGCTTACACATGCTTTTCCCGCAACCTATCCCAGCCACTAACAGAAGGAGGTTAGCAGGTACGTCTACAGTCAGGCAGGATGCGGGAGGGTTCTGCCCTGTCCTCAGCTCTCACAGGGAAGCATGCCTAGAAGCCAGCTCTCAACTAGCTGCATTCTTATGACAGTGTGAAGGTAGCAGTATTCTGAGTCAGGATGTTCCAAGATTACCACTCTACTGCACCTGGAGATACCCTCCAGGTCTGCATTGTTAACTTGCGTCTCAGAAGCCTGTGGCAAACGTCTCTGGTGAAGACCTGCAAAACTCACTCTGCAGGCAGTGTGGAACTGTGAGGGACTGATGGTGAGCTCAACTCTCAGAAGTAAGATGCTTTTGGACAAGGCGTTCAGCTACCTTCTCACGTATGGAACTTAGTATGTAGCACCAGTCTACCACACGAATTACTAGGCAATCGCTGGAATGAGCTTGGAGGCCCTAGTCTTGTGTGCCGGGAGATTCCAATTACCTCTCCCAACACTTCCGTCAAACAGCGAGCCTAGGCCTTTTAGAAGTGAAAGGAACCAGCAGGCTGGATGGGGAGGTACAGGCCTTAAACTCAACTCTCAGAAGTGTGTATGCAGGGGAGACAGATGTCTGCTACCCACTCTGACATGGGAGTTGGAAACTAGCTACACTCCTATTGAAGAAGGACTTTGGAAATCGCTGTATTCAACTCAGATACACGGGAGTTCAGGCCCAATGCTTACACATGCTTTTTTACAAACTATCCAAGCCACTAACAGAAGGAGGTTAGCAGGTAAGTCTACAGTCAGGCAGGATGCGGGAGGGTCCTGCCCTGTCCTCAGCTCTCACAGGGAAGCATGCCTTGAAGCCAGCTCTCAACTAGCTGCATTCTTATGGCAGTGTGAAGGTAGCAGTATTCTGAGTAAGGAGGTTCCCAGATTACCACTCTACTGCACCTGGAGATACCCTCCAGGTCTGCATTGTTAACTTGCGTCTCAGAAGCCTGTGGCAAACGTCTCTGGTGAAGACGTGCGAAACTCTCTCTGCAGGCAGTGTGGAACTGTGAGGGACTGAGGGTCAGCTCAACTCTCAGCAGTAAGATGTTTTTGGACAAGGCGTTCAGCTACCTTCTCACGTATGGAACTTAGTATGTAGCACCAGTCTACCACACGAATTACTAGGCAATCGCTGGAATGCGCTTGGAGGCCCTAGTCTTGTGTGCCGGGAGATTCCAATTACCTCTCCCAACACTTCCGTCAAACAGCGAGCCTAGGCCTTTTAGAAGTGAAAGGAACCAGCAGGCTGGATGGGGAGGTACAGGCCTTAAACTCAACTCTCAGAAGTGTGTATGCAGGGGAGACAGATGTCTGCTACCCACTCTGACATGGGAGTTGGAAACTAGCTACACTCTGATTGAAGAAGGCCATTGGAAATCGCTGTATTCAACTCAGATACACAGGAGTTCAGGCCCAATGCTTACACATGCTTTTCCCGCAACCTCTCTCAGCCACTAACATTAGGATGTTAGCAGCTGCGCCTACAGTCAGGCAGGATGCGGGTGGGTTCTGCCCTGTCCTCAGCACTCCCAGGGAAGCATGCCTAGAAGCCAGCTCTCAACTAGCTGCATTCTTATGGCAGTGTGAAGGTAGCAGTATTCTGAGTAAGGAGGTTCCCAGATTACCACTCTACTGCACCTGGAGATACCCTCCAGGTCTGCATTGTTAACTTCCGTCTCAGAAGCCTCTGGCAAACGTCTCTGGTGAAGACGTCCGAAACTCACTCTGCAGGCAGTGTGGAACTGTGAGGGACTGAGGGTGAGCTCAACTCTCAGAAGTAAGATGTTTTTGGACAAGGCGTTCAACTACCTACTCACGTATGGAACTTAGTATGTAGCACCAGTCTACCCCAGGAATTACTAGGAAATCGCTTGATTGAGCTTGGAGGCACTCGTCTTGTGTGCCGGGAGATTCCAGTTACCTCTCCGAACACTTGCGTCAAGCAGCGAGCCTAGGCATTTTGGAAGCGAAAGGTAGCGGCAGGCAGGATGTTGGGTTACAGGCCATAAGCTCAACTCTCAGAAGTGTGTATGCATGGGTGGCAGATGTCTGCTACCCACTAGGACACGGGAGTTGGAACCTAGCTACACTCCTATTGAAGAAGGACTTTGGAAATCGCTGTATTCAACTCAGATACACGGGAGTTCAGGCCCAATGCTTACACATGCTTTTCCCACAAACTATCCCAGCCACTAACAGAAGGAGGTTAGCAGGTAAGTCTACAGTCAGGCAGGATGCGGGAGGGTCCTGCCCTGTCCTCAGCTCTCACAGGGAAGCATGCCTTGAAGTCAGCTCTCAACTAGATGCCTTCTTATGACAGTGTGAAGGTAGCAGTATTCTGAGTAAGGAGGTTCCCAGATTACCACTGTACTGCACCTGGAGATACCCTCCAGGTCTGCATTGTTAACTTGCGTCTCAGAGGCCTCTGGCAAACGTCTCTGGTGAAGACGTGCGAAACTCACTCTGCAGGCAGTGTGGAACTGTGAGGGACTGAGGGTGAGCTCAACTCTCAGCAGTAAGATGTTTTTGGACAAGGCGTTCAAATACCTACTCACGTATGGAACTTAGTATGTAGCACCAGTCTACCCCAGGAATTACTGGGAAATCGCTGGATTGAGCTTGGAGGCACTAGTCTTGTTGCCGGGAGATTCCAGTTACCTCTACCAACACTTCGGTTAAGCAGCGAGCCTAGGCCTTTTGGAAGCGAAAGCTAGCTGCAGGCAGGAGGTAGGGATACAGGCCATAAGCTCAACTCTCAGAAGTGTGTATGCATGGGAGGCAGATGTCTGCTACCCACTCGTACATGCGAGTGGGAACCTACTACATTCTGATGAAAAAGGACTTTGGAAATCGCTGTATTCAACTCAGATACACGTGGGTTCAGGCACAACGATTCCACATGCTTTTCTCACAACCTTTCCCTGCCACTAACATGAGGACGTTAGCAGCTCCTTCTACAGTCAAGCAGGATGCGGGAGGGTTGTGCCCTGTCCTTAGCTCTCACAGGGAAGCATGTCTTGAAGCCAGCGGTCAACTAGCTGCATACTTATGGCAGGGTCAAGGTAGCAGTATTCTGAGACAGGAGGTTCCCAGATTACCACTCTACTGCACCTGGAGATACCCTCCAGGTCTGCATTGTTAACTTGCGTCTCAGAGGCCTCTGGCAAACGTCTCTGGTGAAGACGTGCGAAACTCACTCTGCAGGCAGTGTGGAACTGTGAGGGACTGAGGGTCAGCTCAACTCTCAGCAGTAAGATGTTTTTGGACAAGGCGTTCAAATACCTACTCACGTATGGAACTTAGTATGTAGCACCAGTCTACCCCAGGAATTACTAGGAAATCGCTTGATTGAGCTTGGAGGCACTCGTCTTGTGTGCCGGGAGATTCCAATTACCTCTCCCAACACTTGCGTCAAGCAGCGAGCCTAGGCCTTTTGGAAGCGAAAGGTAGCGGCAGGCACTATGTAGGGTTACAGGCCATAAGCTCAACTCTCAGAAGTGTGTATGCATGGGAGGCAGATGTCTGCTACCCACTCTGACATGGGAGTTGGAAACTACCTACACTCTGATTGAAGAAGGCCATTGGAAATCGCTGTATTTAACTCAGATACACAGGAGTTCAGGCCCAATGCTTACACATGCTTTTCCCGCAACCTCTCTCAGCCACTAACATTAGGATGTTAGCAGCTGCGCCTACAGTCAGGCAGGATG
This sequence comes from Canis lupus baileyi, assembly GCF_048164855.1. Classification (NCBI taxonomy): domain Eukaryota; kingdom Metazoa; phylum Chordata; class Mammalia; order Carnivora; family Canidae; genus Canis; species Canis lupus. The sequence goes on along the minus strand of NW_027326457.1, from coordinate 281,018 downwards.
CGGGTGGGTTCTGCCATGTCCTCAGCACTCCCAGGGAAGCATACCTAGAAGCCAGCTCTCAACTAGCTGCATTCTTATGGCAGGGTGAAGGTAGCAGTATTCTGAGTCAGGATGTTCCAAGATTACCACTCTACTGCACCTGGAGATACCCTCCAGGTCTGCATTGTTAACTTGCGTCTCAGAAGCCTGTGGCAAACGTCTCTGGTGAAGACCTGCAAAACTCACTCTGCAGGCAGTGTGGAACTGTGAGGGACTGATGGTGAGCTCAACTCTCAGAAGTAAGATGCTTTTGGACAAGGCGTTCAGCTACCTTCTCACGTATGGAACTTAGTATGTAGCACCAGTCTACCACACGAATTACTAGGCAATCGCTGGAATGAGCTTGGAGGCCCTAGTCTTGTGTGCCGGGAGATTCCAATTACCTCTCCCAACACTTCCGTCAAACAGCGAGCCTAGGCCTTTTAGAAGTGAAAGGAACCAGCAGGCTGGATGGGGAGGTACAGGCCTTAAACTCAACTCTCAGAAGTGTGTATGCAGGGGAGACAGATGTCTGCTACCCACTCTGACATGGGAGTTGGAAACTAGCTACACTCTGATTGAAGAAGGCCATTGGAAATCGCTGTATTCAACTCAGATACACAGGAGTTCAGGCCCAATGCTTACACATGCTTTTCCCGCAACCTCTCTCAGCCACTAACATTAGGATGTTAGCAGCTGCGCCTACAGTCAGGCAGGATGCGGGTGGGTTCTGCCCTGTCCTCAGCACTCCCAGGGAAGCATGCCTAGAAGCCAGCTCTCAACTAGCTGCATTCTTATGGCAGTGTGAAGGTAGCAGTATTCTGAGTAAGGAGGTTCCCAGATTACCACTCTACTGCACCTGGAGATACCCTCCAGGTCTGCATTGTTAACTTGCGTCTCAGAAGCCTCTGGCAAACGTCTCTGGTGAAGACGTCCGAAACTCACTCTGCAGGCAGTGTGGAACTGTGAGGGACTGAGGGTGAGCTCAACTCTCAGAAGTAAGATGCTTTTGGACAAGGCGTTCAGCTACCTTCTCACGTATGGAACTTAGTATGTAGCACCAGTCTACCCCAGGAATTATTAGGAAATCGCTTGATTGAGTTTGGAGGCACTCGTCTTGTGTGCCGGGAGATTCCAGTTACCTCTCCCAACACTTGCGTCAAGCAGCGAGCCTAGGCCTTTTGGAAGCGAAAGGTAGCGGCAGGCAGGATGTTGGGTTACAGGCCATAAGCTCAACTCTCAGAAGTGTGTATGCATGGGTGGCAGATGTCTGCTACCCACTCGGACATGGGAGTTGGAACCTAGCTACACTCCTATTGAAGAAGGACTTTGGAAATCGCTGTATTCAACTCAGATACACGGGAGTTCAGGCCCAATGCTTACACATGCTTTTCCCACAAACTATCCCAGCCACTAACAGAAGGAGGTTAGCAGGTAAGTCTACAGTCAGGCAGGATGCGGGAGGGTCCTGCCCTGTCCTCAGCTCTCACAGGGAAGCATGCCTTGAAGCCAGCTCTCAACTAGCTGCATTCTTATGACAGTGTGAAGGTAGCAGTATTCTGAGTAAGGAGGTTCCCAGATTACCACTCTACTGCACCTGGAGATACCCTCCAGGTCTGCATTGTTAACTTGCGTCTCAGAGGCCTCTGGCAAACGTCTCTGGTGAAGACGTGCGAAACTCACTCTGCAGGCAGTGTGGAACTGTGAGGGACTGAGGGTCAGCTCAACTCTCAGCAGTAAGATGTTTTTGGACAAGGCGTTCAAATACCTACTCACGTATGGAACTTAGTATGTAGCACCAGTCTACCCAAGGAATTACTGGGAAATCGCTGGATTGAGCTTGGAGGCACTAGTCTTGTTGCCGGGAGATTCCAGTTACCTCTCCCAACACTTCGGTGAAGCAGCGAGCCTAGGCCTTTTGGAAGCGAAAGCTAGCTGCAGGCAGGAGGTAGGGTTACAGGCCATAAGCTCAACTCTCAGAAGTGTGTATGCATGGGAGGCAGATGTCTGCTACCCACTCGTACATGCGAGTGGGAACCTACTACACTCTGATGAAAAAGGACTTTGGAAATCGCTGTATTCAACTCAGATACACGTGGGTTCAGGCACAACGATTCCACATGCTTTTCTCACAACCTTTCCCTGCCACTAACATGAGGACGTTAGCAGCTCCTTCTACAGTCAAGCAGGATGCGGGAGGGTTGTGCCCTGTCCTTAGCTCTCACAGGGAAGCATGTCTTGAAGCCAGCGGTCAACTAGCTGCATACTTATGGCAGGGTCAAGGTAGCAGTATTCTGAGACAGGAGGTTCCCAGATTACCACTCTACTGCACCTGGAGATACCCTCCAGGTCTGCATTGTTAACTTGCGTCTCAGAGGCCTCTGGCAAACGTCTCTGGTGAAGACGTGCGAAACTCACTCTGCAGGCAGTGTGGAACTGTGAGGGACTGAGGGTCAGCTCAACTCTCAGCAGTAAGATGTTTTTGGACAAGGCGTTCAAATACCTACTCACGTATGGAACTTAGTATGTAGCACCAGTCTACCCCAGGAATTACTAGGAAATCGCTTGTTTGAGCTTGGAGGCACTCGTCTTGTGTGCCGGGAGATTCCAATTACCTCTCCCAACACTTGCGTCAAGCAGCGAGCCTAGGCCTTTGGGAAGCGAAAGGTAGCGGCAGGCACGATGTAGGGTTACAGGCCATAAGCTCAACTCTCAGAAGTGTGTATGCATGGGAGGCAGATGTCTGCTACCCACTCGGACATGGGAGTTGGAACCTAGCTACACTCCTATTGAAGAAGGATGTTGGAAATCGCTGTATTCAACTCAGATACTCGGGAGTTCAGGCCCAATGCTTACACATGCTTTTCCCGCAACCTATCCCAGCCACTAACAGAAGGAGGTTAGCAGGTACGTCTACAGTCAGGCAGGATGCGGGAGGGTTCTGCCCTGTCCTCAGCTCTCACAGGGAAGCATGCCTAGAAGCCAGCTCTCAACTAGCTGCATTCTTATGACAGTGTGAAGGTAGCAGTATTCTGAGTCAGGATGTTCCAAGATTACCACTCTACTGCACCTGGAGATACCCTCCAGGTCTGCATTGTTAACTTGCGTCTCAGAAGCCTGTGGCAAACGTCTCTGGTGAAGACCTGCAAAACTCACTCTGCAGGCAGTGTGGAACTGTGAGGGACTGAGGGTGAGCTCAACTCTCAGAAGTAAGATGCTTTTGGACAAGGCGTTCAGCTACCTTCTCACGTATGGAACTTAGTATGTAGCACCAGTCTACCCCAGGAATTATTAGGAAATCGCTTGATTGAGTTTGGAGGCACTCGTCTTGTGTGCCGGGAGATTCCAGTTACCTCTCCCAACACTTGCGTCAAGCAGCGAGCCTAGGCCTTTTGGAAGCGAAAGGTAGCGGCAGGCAGGATGTTGGGTTACAGGCCATAAGCTCAACTCTCAGAAGTGTGTATGCATGGGTGGCAGATGTCTGCTACCCACTCGGACATGGGAGTTGGAACCTAGCTACACTCCTATTGAAGAAGGACTTTGGAAATCGCTGTATTCAACTCAGATACACGGGAGTTCAGGCCCAATGCTTACACATGCTTTTCCCACAAACTATCCCAGCCACTAACAGAAGGAGGTTAGCAGGTAAGTCTACAGTCAGGCAGGATGCGGGAGGGTCCTGCCCTGTCCTCAGCTCTCACAGGGAAGCATGCCTTGAAGCCAGCTCTCAACTAGCTGCATTCTTATGACAGTGTGAAGGTAGCAGTATTCTGAGTAAGGAGGTTCCCAGATTACCACTCTACTGCACCTGGAGATACCCTCCAGGTCTGCATTGTTAACTTGCGTCTCAGAGGCCTCTGGCAAACGTCTCTGGTGAAGACGTGCGAAACTCACTCTGCAGGCAGTGTGGAACTGTGAGGGACTGAGGGTCAGCTCAACTCTCAGCAGTAAGATGTTTTTGGACAAGGCGTTCAAATACCTACTCACGTATGGAACTTAGTATGTAGCACCAGTCTACCCAAGGAATTACTGGGAAATCGCTGGATTGAGCTTGGAGGCACTAGTCTTGTTGCCGGGAGATTCCAGTTACCTCTCCCAACACTTCGGTGAAGCAGCGAGCCTAGGCCTTTTGGAAGCGAAAGCTAGCTGCAGGCAGGAGGTAGGGTTACAGGCCATAAGCTCAACTCTCAGAAGTGTGTATGCATGGGAGGCAGATGTCTGCTACCCACTCGTACATGCGAGTGGGAACCTACTACACTCTGATGAAAAAGGACTTTGGAAATCGCTGTATTCAACTCAGATACACGTGGGTTCAGGCACAACGATTCCACATGCTTTTCTCACAACCTTTCCCTGCCACTAACATGAGGACGTTAGCAGCTCCTTCTACAGTCAAGCAGGATGCGGGAGGGTTGTGCCCTGTCCTTAGCTCTCACAGGGAAGCATGTCTTGAAGCCAGCGGTCAACTAGCTGCATACTTATGGCAGGGTCAAGGTAGCAGTATTCTGAGACAGGAGGTTCCCAGATTACCACTCTACTGCACCTGGAGATACCCTCCAGGTCTGCATTGTTAACTTGCGTCTCAGAGGCCTCTGGCAAACGTCTCTGGTGAAGACGTGCGAAACTCACTCTGCAGGCAGTGTGGAACTGTGAGGGACTGAGGGTCAGCTCAACTCTCAGCAGTAAGATGTTTTTGGACAAGGCGTTCAAATACCTACTCACGTATGGAACTTAGTATGTAGCACCAGTCTACCCCAGGAATTACTAGGAAATCGCTTGTTTGAGCTTGGAGGCACTCGTCTTGTGTGCCGGGAGATTCCAATTACCTCTCCCAACACTTGCGTCAAGCAGCGAGCCTAGGCCTTTGGGAAGCGAAAGGTAGCGGCAGGCACGATGTAGGGTTACAGGCCATAAGCTCAACTCTCAGAAGTGTGTATGCATGGGAGGCAGATGTCTGCTACCCACTCGGACATGGGAGTTGGAACCTAGCTACACTCCTATTGAAGAAGGATGTTGGAAATCGCTGTATTCAACTCAGATACTCGGGAGTTCAGGCCCAATGCTTACACATGCTTTTCCCGCAACCTATCCCAGCCACTAACAGAAGGAGGTTAGCAGGTACGTCTACAGTCAGGCAGGATGCGGGAGGGTTCTGCCCTGTCCTCAGCTCTCACAGGGAAGCATGCCTAGAAGCCAGCTCTCAACTAGCTGCATTCTTATGACAGTGTGAAGGTAGCAGTATTCTGAGTCAGGATGTTCCAAGATTACCACTCTACTGCACCTGGAGATACCCTCCAGGTCTGCATTGTTAACTTGCGTCTCAGAAGCCTGTGGCAAACGTCTCTGGTGAAGACCTGCAAAACTCACTCTGCAGGCAGTGTGGAACTGTGAGGGACTGATGGTGAGCTCAACTCTCAGAAGTAAGATGCTTTTGGACAAGGCGTTCAGCTACCTTCTCACGTATGGAACTTAGTATGTAGCACCAGTCTACCACACGAATTACTAGGCAATCGCTGGAATGAGCTTGGAGGCCCTAGTCTTGTGTGCCGGGAGATTCCAATTACCTCTCCCAACACTTGCGTCAAGCAGCGAGCCTAGGCATTTTGGAAGCGAAAGGTAGCGGCAGGCAGGATGTTGGGTTACAGGCCATAAGCTCAACTCTCAGAAGTGTGTATGCATGGGTGGCAGATGTCTGCTACCCACTCGGACATGGGAGTTGGAACCTAGCTACACTCCTATTGAAGAAGGACTTTGGAAATCGCTGTATTCAACTCAGATACACGGGAGTTCAGGCCCAATGCTTACACATGCTTTTCCCACAAACTATCCCAGCCACTAACAGAAGGAGGTTAGCAGGTAAGTCTACAGTCAGGCAGGATGCGGGAGGGTCCTGCCCTGTCCTCAGCTCTCACAGGGAAGCATGCCTTGAAGTCAGCTCTCAACTAGCTGCATTCTTATGACAGTGTGAAGGTAGCAGTATTCTGAGTAAGGAGGTTCCCAGATTACCACTCTACTGCACCTGGAGATACCCTCCAGGTCTGCATTGTTAACTTGCGTCTCAGAGGCCTCTGGCAAACGTCTCTGGTGAAGACGTGCGAAACTCACTCTGCAGGCAGTGTGGAACTGTGAGGGACTGAGGGTGAGCTCAACTCTCAGCAGTAAGATGTTTTTGGACAAGGCGTTCAAATACCTACTCACGTATGGAACTTAGTATGTAGCACCAGTCTACCCAAGGAATTACTGGGAAATCGCTGGATTGAGCTTGGAGGCACTAGTCTTGTTGCCGGGAGATTCCAGTTACCTCTCCCAACACTTCGGTGAAGCAGCGAGCCTAGGCCTTTTGGAAGCGAAAGCTAGCTGCAGGCAGGAGGTAGGGATACAGGCCATAAGCTCAACTCTCAGAAGTGTGTATGCATGGGAGGCAGATGTCTGCTACCCACTCGTACATGCGAGTGGGAACCTACTACACTCTGATGAAAAAGGACTTTGGAAATCGCTGTATTCAACTCAGATACACGTGGGTTCAGGCACAACGATTCCACATGCTTTTCTCACAACCTTTCCCTGCCACTAACATGAGGACGTTAGCAGCTCCTTCTACAGTCAAGCAGGATGCGGGAGGGTTGTGCCCTGTCCTTAGCTCTCACAGGGAAGCATGTCTTGAAGCCAGCGGTCAACTAGCTGCATACTTATGGCAGGGTCAACGTAGCAGTATTCTGAGACAGGAGGTTCCCAGATTACCACTCTACTGCACCTGGAGATACCCTCCAGGTCTGCATTGTTAACTTGCGTCTCAGAGGCCTCTGGCAAACGTCTCTGGTGAAGACGTGCGAAACTCACTCTGCAGGCAGTGTGGAACTGTGAGGGACTGAGGGTCAGCTCAACTCTCAGCAGTAAGATGTTTTTGGACAAGGCGTTCAAATACCTACTCACGTATGGAACTTAGTATGTAGCACCAGTCTACCCCAGGAATTACTAGGAAATCGCTTGATTGAGCTTGGAGGCACTCGTCTTGTGTGCCGGGAGATTCCAATTACCTCTCCCAACACTTGCGTCAAGCAGCGAGCCTAGGCCTTTTGGAAGCGAAAAGTAGCGGCAGGCACGATGTAGGGTTACAGGCCATAAGCTCAACTCTCAGAAGTGTGTATGCATGGGAGGCAGATGTCTGCTACCCACTCTGACATGGGAGTTGGAAACTACCTACACTCTGATTGAAGAAGGCCGTTGGAAATCGCTGTATTTAACTCAGATGCACGGGAGTTCAGGCCCAATGCTTACACATGCTTTTCCCGCAACCTCTCTCAGCCACTAACATTAGGATGTTAGCAGCTGCGCCTACAGTCAGGCAGGATGCGGGTGGGTTCTGCCATGTCCTCAGCACTCCCAGGGAAGCATACCTAGAAGCCAGCTCTCAACTAGCTGCATTCTTATGGCAGTGTAAAGGTAGCAGTATTCTGAGTCAGGATGTTCCAAGATTACCACTCTACTGCACCTGGAGATACCCTCCAGGTCTGCATTGTTAACTTGCGTCTCAGAAGCCTCTGGCAAACGTCTCTGGTGAAGACGTCCGAAACTCACTCTGCAGGCAGTGTGGAACTGTGAGGGACTGAGGGTGAGCTCAACTCTCAGAAGTAAGATGCTTTTGGACAAGGCGTTCAGCTACCTTCTCACGTATGGAACTTAGTATGTAGCACCAGTCTACCCCAGGAATTACTAGGAAATCGCTTGATTGAGCTTGGAGGCACTCGTCTTGTGTGCCGGGAGATTCCAGTTACCTCTCCCAACACTTGCGTCAAGCAGCGAGCCTAGGCCTTTTGGAAGCGAAAGGTAGCGGCAGGCAGGATGTTGGGTTACAGGCCATAAGCTCAACTCTCAGAAGTGTGTATGCATGGGTGGCAGATGTCTGCTACCCACTCGGACATGGGAGTTGGAACCTAGCTACACTCCTATTGAAGAAGGACTTTGGAAATCGCTGTATTCAACTCAGATACACGGGAGTTCAGGCCCAATGCTTACACATGCTTTTCCCACAAACTATCCCAGCCACTAACAGAAGGAGGTTAGCAGGTAAGTCTACAGTCAGGCAGGATGCGGGAGGGTCCTGCCCTGTCCTCAGCTCTCACAGGGAAGCATGCCTTGAAGCCAGCTCTCAACTAGCTGCATTCTTATGACAGTGTGAAGGTAGCAGTATTCTGAGTAAGGAGGTTCCCAGATTACCACTCTACTGCACCTGGAGATACCCTCCAGGTCTGCATTGTTAACTTGCGTCTCAGAGGCCTCTGGCAAACGTCTCTGGTGAAGACGTGCGAAACTCACTCTGCAGGCAGTGTGGAACTGTGAGGGACTGAGGGTCAGCTCAACTCTCAGCAGTAAGATGTTTTTGGACAAGGCGTTCAAATACCTACTCACGTATGGAACTTAGTATGTAGCACCAGTCTACCCAAGGAATTACTGGGAAATCGCTGGATGGAGCTTGGAGGCACTAGTCTTGTTGCCGGGAGATTCCAGTTACCTCTCCCAACACTTCGGTGAAGCAGCGAGCCTAGGCCTTTTGGAAGCGAAAGCTAGCTGCAGGCAGGAGGTAGGGTTACAGGCCATAAGCTCAACTCTCAGAAGTGTGTATGCATGGGAGGCAGATGTCTGCTACCCACTCGTACATGCGAGTGGGAACCTACTACACTCTGATGAAAAAGGACTTTGGAAATCGCTGTATTCAACTCAGATACACGTGGGTTCAGGCACAACGATTCCACATGCTTTTCTCACAACCTTTCCCTGCCACTAACATGAGGACGTTAGCAGCTCCTTCTACAGTCAAGCAGGATGCGGGAGGGTTGTGCCCTGTCCTTAGCTCTCACAGGGAAGCATGTCTTGAAGCCAGCGGTCAACTAGCTGCATACTTATGGCAGGGTCAAGGTAGCAGTATTCTGAGACAGGAGGTTCCCAGATTACCACTCTACTGCACCTGGAGATACCCTCCAGGTCTGCATTGTTAACTTGCGTCTCAGAGGCCTCTGGCAAACGTCTCTGGTGAAGACGTGCGAAACTCACTCTGCAGGCAGTGTGGAACTGTGAGGGACTGAGGGTCAGCTCAACTCTCAGCAGTAAGATGTTTTTGGACAAGGCGTTCAAATACCTACTCACGTATGGAACTTAGTATGTAGCACCAGTCTACCCCAGGAATTACTAGGAAATCGCTTGTTTGAGCTTGGAGGCACTCGTCTTGTGTGCCGGGAGATTCCAATTACCTCTCCCAACACTTGCGTCAAGCAGCGAGCCTAGGCCTTTGGGAAGCGAAAGGTAGCGGCAGGCACGATGTAGGGTTACAGGCCATAAGCTCAACTCTCAGAAGTGTGTATGCATGGGAGGCAGATGTCTGCTACCCACTCGGACATGGGAGTTGGAACCTAGCTACACTCCTATTGAAGAAGGATGTTGGAAATCGCTGTATTCAACTCAGATACTCGGGAGTTCAGGCCCAATGCTTACACATGCTTTTCCCGCAACCTATCCCAGCCACTAACAGAAGGAGGTTAGCAGGTACGTCTACAGTCAGGCAGGATGCGGGAGGGTTCTGCCCTGTCCTCAGCTCTCACAGGGAAGCATGCCTAGAAGCCAGCTCTCAACTAGCTGCATTCTTATGACAGTGTGAAGGTAGCAGTATTCTGAGTCAGGATGTTCCAAGATTACCACTCTACTGCACCTGGAGATACCCTCCAGGTCTGCATTGTTAACTTGCGTCTCAGAAGCCTGTGGCAAACGTCTCTGGTGAAGACCTGCAAAACTCACTCTGCAGGCAGTGTGGAACTGTGAGGGACTGATGGTGAGCTCAACTCTCAGAAGTAAGATGCTTTTGGACAAGGCGTTCAGCTACCTTCTCACGTATGGAACTTAGTATGTAGCACCAGTCTACCACACGAATTACTAGGCAATCGCTGGAATGAGCTTGGAGGCCCTAGTCTTGTGTGCCGGGAGATTCCAATTACCTCTCCCAACACTTCCGTCAAACAGCGAGCCTAGGCCTTTTAGAAGTGAAAGGAACCAGCAGGCTGGATGGGGAGGTACAGGCCTTAAACTCAACTCTCAGAAGTGTGTATGCAGGGGAGACAGATGTCTGCTACCCACTCTGACATGGGAGTTGGAAACTAGCTACACTCTGATTGAAGAAGGCCATTGGAAATCGCTGTATTCAACTCAGATACACAGGAGTTCAGGCCCAATGCTTACACATGCTTTTCCCGCAACCTCTCTCAGCCACTAACATTAGGATGTTAGCAGCTGCGCCTACAGTCAGGCAGGATGCGGGTGGGTTCTGCCCTGTCCTCAGCACTCCCAGGGAAGCATGCCTAGAAGCCAGCTCTCAACTAGCTGCATTCTTATGGCAGTGTGAAGGTAGCAGTATTCTGAGTAAGGAGGTTCCCAGATTACCACTCTACTGCACCTGGAGATACCCTCCAGGTCTGCATTGTTAACTTGCGTCTCAGAAGCCTCTGGCAAACGTCTCTGGTGAAGACGTCCGAAACTCACTCTGCAGGCAGTGTGGAACTGTGAGGGACTGAGGGTGAGCTCAACTCTCAGAAGTAAGATGCTTTTGGACAAGGCGTTCAGCTACCTTCTCACGTATGGAACTTAGTATGTAGCACCAGTCTACCCCAGGAATTATTAGGAAATCGCTTGATTGAGCTTGGAGGCACTCGTCTTGTGTGCCGGGAGATTCCAGTTACCTCTCCCAACACTTGCGTCAAGCAGCGAGCCTAGGCCTTTTGGAAGCGAAAGGTAGCGGCAGGCAGGATGTTGGGTTACAGGCCATAAGCTCAACTCTCAGAAGTGTGTATGCATGGGTGGCAGATGTCTGCTACCCACTCGGACATGGGAGTTGGAACCTAGCTACACTCCTATTGAAGAAGGACTTTGGAAATCGCTGTATTCAACTCAGATACACGGGAGTTCAGGCCCAATGCTTACACATGCTTTTCCCACAAACTATCCCAGCCACTAACAGAAGGAGGTTAGCAGGTAAGTCTACAGTCAGGCAGGATGCGGGAGGGTCCTGCCCTGTCCTCAGCTCTCACAGGGAAGCATGCCTTGAAGCCAGCTCTCAACTAGCTGCATTCTTATGACAGTGTGAAGGTAGCAGTATTCTGAGTAAGGAGGTTCCCAGATTACCACTCTACTGCACCTGGAGATACCCTCCAGGTCTGCATTGTTAACTTGCGTCTCAGAGGCCTCTGGCAAACGTCTCTGGTGAAGACGTGCGAAACTCACTCTGCAGGCAGTGTGGAACTGTGAGGGACTGAGGGTCAGCTCAACTCTCAGCAGTAAGATGTTTTTGGACAAGGCGTTCAAATACCTACTCACGTATGGAACTTAGTATGTAGCACCAGTCTACCCAAGGAATTACTGGGAAATCGCTGGATTGAGCTTGGAGGCACTAGTCTTGTTGCCGGGAGATTCCAGTTACCTCTCCCAACACTTCAGTGAAGCAGCGAGCCTAGGCCTTTTGGAAGCGAAAGCTAGCTGCAGGCAGGAGGTAGGGTTACAGGCCATAAGCTCAACTCTCAGAAGTGTGTATGCATGGGAGGCAGATGTCTGCTACCCACTCGTACATGCGAGTGGGAACCTACTACACTCTGATGAAAAAGGACTTTGGAAATCGCTGTATTCAACTCAGATACACGTGGGTTCAGGCACAACGATTCCACATGCTTTTCTCACAACCTTTCCCTGCCACTAACATGAGGACGTTAGCAGCTCCTTCTACAGTCAAGCAGGATGCGGGAGGGTTGTGCCCTGTCCTTAGCTCTCACAGGGAAGCATGTCTTGAAGCCAGCGGTCAACTAGCTGCATACTTATGGCAGGGTCAAGGTAGCAGTATTCTGAGACAGGAGGTTCCCAGATTACCACTCTACTGCACCTGGAGATACCCTCCAGGTCTGCATTGTTAACTTGCGTCTCAGAGGCCTCTGGCAAACGTCTCTGGTGAAGACGTGCGAAACTCACTCTGCAGGCAGTGTGGAACTGTGAGGGACTGAGGGTCAGCTCAACTCTCAGCAGTAAGATGTTTTTGGACAAGGCGTTCAAATACCTACTCACGTATGGAACTTAGTATGTAGCACCAGTCTACCCCAGGAATTACTAGGAAATCGCTTGTTTGAGCTTGGAGGCACTCGTCTTGTGTGCCGGGAGATTCCAATTACCTCTCCCAACACTTGCGTCAAGCAGCGAGCCTAGGCCTTTGGGAAGCGAAAGGTAGCGGCAGGCACGATGTAGGGTTACAGGCCATAAGCTCAACTCTCAGAAGTGTGTATGCATGGGAGGCAGATGTCTGCTACCCACTCGGACATGGGAGTTGGAACCTAGCTACACTCCTATTGAAGAAGGATGTTGGAAATCGCTGTATTCAACTCAGATACTCGGGAGTTCAGGCCCAATGCTTACACATGCTTTTCCCACAACCTATCCCAGCCACTAACAGAAGGAGGTTAGCAGGTACGTCTACAGTCAGGCAGGATGCGGGAGGGTTCTGCCCTGTCCTCAGCTCTCATAGGGAAGCATGCCTAGAAGCCAGCTCTCAACTAGCTGCATTCTTATGACAGTGTGAAGGTAGCAGTATTCTGAGTAAGGCGGTTCCGAGATTACCACTCTACTGCACCTGGAGATACCCTCCAGGTCTGCATTGGTAACTTGCGTCTCAGAAGCCTGTGGCAAACGTCTCTGGTGAAGACCTGCAAAACTCACTCTGCAGGCAGTGTGGAACTGTGAGGGACTGAGGGTGAGCTCACCTCTCAGAAGTAAGATGCTTTAGGACAAGGCGTTCAGCTACCTTCTCACGTATGGAACTTAGTATGTAGCAGCAGTCTACCACACGAATTACTAGGCAATCGCTGGAATGAGCTTGGAGCCCCTAGTCTTGTGTGCCGGGAGATTCCAATTACCTCTCCCAACACTTCCGTCAAACAGCGAGCCTAGGCCTTTTAGAAGTGAAAGGAACCAGCAGGCTGGATGGGGAGGTACAAGCCTTAAGCTCAAGTCTCAGAAGTGTGTATGCAGGGGAGACAGATGTCTGCTACCCACTCTGACATGGGAGTTGGAAACTAGCTACACTCTGATTGAAGAAGGCCATTGGAAATCGCTGTATTCAACTCAGATACACAGGAGTTCAGGCCCAATGCTTACACATGCTTTTCCCGCAACCTCTCTCAGCCACTAACATTAGGATGTTAGCAGCTGCGCCTACAGTCAGGCAGGATGCGGGTGGGTTCTGCCCTGTCCTCAGCACTCCCAGGAAAGCATGCCTAGAAGCCAGCTCTCAACTAGCTGCATTCTTATGGCAGTGTGAAGGTAGCAGTATTCTGAGTAAGGAGGTTCCCAGATTACCACTCTACTGCACCTGGAGATACCCTCCAGGTCTGCATTGTTAAACATTTTTTTTTAATTTATTTATTTACGATAGTCACAGAGAGAGAGAGAGAGAGGCAGAGACACAGGCAGAGAGAGAAGCAGGCTCCATGCACCGGGAGCCTGACGTGGGATTCGATCCCGGGTCTCCAGGATCGCGCCCTGAGCCAAAGGCAGGCGCCAAACCGCTGCGCCACCCAGGGATCCCAGGTCTGCATTGTTAACTTGCGTCTCAGAGGCCTCTGGCAAACGTCTCTGGTGAAGACGTGCGAAACTCACTCTGCAGGCAGTGTGGAACTGTGAGGGACTGAGGGTCAGCTCAACTCTCAGCAGTAAGATGTTTTTGGACAAGGCGTTCAAATACCTACTCACGTATGGAACTTAGTATGTAGCACCAGTCTACCCCAGGAATTACTGGGAAATCGCTGGATTGAGCTTGGAGGCACTAGTCTTGTTGCCGGGAGATTCCAGTTACCTCTCCCAACACTTCGGTTAAGCAGCGAGCCTAGGCCTTTTGGAAGCGAAAGCTAGCTGCAGGCAGGAGGTAGGGATACAGGCCATAAATTCAACTCTCAGAAGTGTGTATGCATGGGAGGCAGATGTCTGCTACCCACTCGTACATGCGAGTGGGAACCTACTACACTCTGATGAAAAAGGACTTTGGAAATCGCTGTATTCAACTCAGATACACGTGGGTTCAGGCACAACGATTCCACATGCTTTTCTCACAAACTTTCCCTGCCACTAACATGAGGACGTTAGCAGCTCCTTCTACAGTCAAGCAGGATGCGGGAGGGTTGTGCCCTGTCCTTAGCTCTCACAGGGAAGCATGTCTTGAAGCCAGCGGTCAACTAGCTGCATACTTATGGCAGGGTCAAGGTAGCAGTATTCTGAGACAGGAGGTTCCCAGATTACCACTCTACTGCACCTGGAGATACCCTCCAGGTCTGCATTGTTAACTTGCGTCTCAGAGGCCTCTGGCAAACGTCTCTGGTGAAGACGTGCGAAACTCACTCTGCAGGCAGTGTGGAACTGTGAGGGACTGAGGGTCAGCTCAACTCTCAGCAGTAAGATGTTTTTGGACAAGGCGTTCAAATACCTACTCACGTATGGAACTTAGTATGTAGCACCAGTCTACCCCAGGAATTACTAAGAAATCGCTTGATTGAGCTTGGAGGCACTCGTCTTGTGTGCCGGGAGATTCCAATTACCTCTCCCAACACTTGCGTCAACAGCGAGCCTAGGCCTTTTAGAAGTGAAAGGAACCAGCAGGCTTGATGCGGAGGTACAGGCCTTAAACTCAACTCTCAGAAGTGTGTATGCAGGGGAGACAGATGTCTGCTACCCACTCTGACATGGGAGTTGGAAACTAGCTACACTCTGATTGAAGAAGGCCATTGGAAATCGCTGTATTCAACTCAGATACACAGGAGTTCAGGCCCAATGCTTACACATGCTTTTCCCGCAACCTCTCTCAGCCACTAACATTAGGATGTTAGCAGCTGCGCCTACAGTCAGGCAGGATGCGGGTGGGTTCTGCCCTGTCCTCAGCACTCCCAGGGAAGCATGCCTAGAAGCCAGCTCTCAACTAGCTGCATTCTTATGGCAGTGTGAAGGTAGCAGTATTCTGAGTAAGGAGGTTCCCAGATTACCACTCTACTGCACCTGGAGATACCCTCCAGGTCTGCATTGTTAACTTGCGTCTCAGAAGCCTCTGGCAAACGTCTCTGGTGAAGACGTCCGAAACTCACTCTGCAGGCAGTGTGGAACTGTGAGGGACTGAGGGTGAGCTCAACTCTCAGAAGTAAGATGCTTTTGGACAAGGCGTTCAGCTACCTTCTCACGTATGGAACTTAGTATGTAGCACCAGTCTACCCCAGGAATTATTAGGAAATCGCTTGATTGAGCTTGGAGGCACTCGTCTTGTGTGCCGGGAGATTCCAGTTACCTCTCCCAACACTTGCGTCAAGCAGCGAGCCTAGGCCTTTTGGAAGCGAAAGGTAGCGGCAGGCAGGATGTTGGGTTACAGGCCATAAGCTCAACTCTCAGAAGTGTGTATGCATGGGTGGCAGATGTCTGCTACCCACTCGGACATGGGAGTTGGAACCTAGCTACACTCCTATTGAAGAAGGACTTTGGAAATCGCTGTATTCAACTCAGATACACGGGAGTTCAGGCCCAATGCTTACACATGCTTTTCCCACAAACTATCCCAGCCACTAACAGAAGGAGGTTAGCAGGTAAGTCTACAGTCAGGCAGGATGCGGGTGGGTTCTGCCCTGTCCTCAGCACTCCCAGGGAAGCATGCCTAGAAGCCAGCTCTCAACTAGCTGCATTCTTATGGCAGTGTGAAGGTAGCAGTATTCTGAGTAAGGAGGTTCCCAGATTACCACTCTACTGCACCTGGAGATACCCTCCAGGTCTGCATTGTTAAACATTTTTTTTTAATTTATTTATTTACGATAGTCACAGAGAGAGAGAGAGAGAGGCAGAGACACAGGCAGAGAGAGAAGCAGGCTCCATGCACCGGGAGCCTGACGTGGGATTCGATCCCGGGTCTCCAGGATCGCGCCCTGAGCCAAAGGCAGGCGCCAAACCGCTGCGCCACCCAGGGATCCCAGGTCTGCATTGTTAACTTGCGTCTCAGAGGCCTCTGGCAAACGTCTCTGGTGAAGACGTGCGAAACTCACTCTGCAGGCAGTGTGGAACTGTGAGGGACTGAGGGTCAGCTCAACTCTCAGCAGTAAGATGTTTTTGGACAAGGCGTTCAAATACCTACTCACGTATGGAACTTAGTATGTAGCACCAGTCTACCCCAGGAATTACTGGGAAATCGCTGGATTGAGCTTGGAGGCACTAGTCTTGTTGCCGGGAGATTCCAGTTACCTCTCCCAACACTTCGGTGAAGCAGCGAGCCTAGGCCTTTTGGAAGCGAAAGCTAGCTGCAGGCAGGAGGTAGGGTTACAGGCCATAAGCTCAACTCTCAGAAGTGTGTATGCATGGGAGGCAGATGTCTGCTACCCACTCGTACATGCGAGTGGGAACCTACTACACTCTGATGAAAAAGGACTTTGGAAATCGCTGTATTCAACTCAGATACACGTGGGTTCAGGCACAACGATTCCACATGCTTTTCTCACAACCTTTCCCTGCCACTAACATGAGGACGTTAGCAGCTCCTTCTACAGTCAAGCAGGATGCGGGAGGGTTGTGCCCTGTCCTTAGCTCTCACAGGGAAGCATGTCTTGAAGCCAGCGGTCAACTAGCTGCATACTTATGGCAGGGTCAAGGTAGCAGTATTCTGAGACAGGAGGTTCCCAGATTACCACTCTACTGCACCTGGAGATACCCTCCAGGTCTGCATTGTTAACTTGCGTCTCAGAGGCCTCTGGCAAACGTCTCTGGTGAAGACGTGCGAAACTCACTCTGCAGGCAGTGTGGAACTGTGAGGGACTGAGGGTCAGCTCAACTCTCAGCAGTAAGATGTTTTTGGACAAGGCGTTCAAATACCTACTCACGTATGGAACTTAGTATGTAGCACCAGTCTACCCCAGGAATTACTAGGAAATCGCTTGTTTGAGCTTGGAGGCACTCGTCTTGTGTGCCGGGAGATTCCAATTACCTCTCCCAACACTTGCGTCAAGCAGCGAGCCTAGGCCTTTGGGAAGCGAAAGGTAGCGGCAGGCACGATGTAGGGTTACAGGCCATAAGCTCAACTCTCAGAAGTGTGTATGCATGGGAGGCAGATGTCTGCTACCCACTCGGACATGGGAGTTGGAACCTAGCTACACTCCTATTGAAGAAGGATGTTGGAAATCGCTGTATTCAACTCAGATACTCGGGAGTTCAGGCCCAATGCTTACACATGCTTTTCCCGCAACCTATCCCAGCCACTAACAGAAGGAGGTTAGCAGGTACGTCTACAGTCAGGCAGGATGCGGGAGGGTTCTGCCCTGTCCTCAGCTCTCACAGGGAAGCATGCCTAGAAGCCAGCTCTCAACTAGCTGCATTCTTATGACAGTGTGAAGGTAGCAGTATTCTGAGTCAGGATGTTCCAAGATTACCACTCTACTGCACCTGGAGATACCCTCCAGGTCTGCATTGTTAACTTGCGTCTCAGAAGCCTGTGGCAAACGTCTCTGGTGAAGACCTGCAAAACTCACTCTGCAGGCAGTGTGGAACTGTGAGGGACTGATGGTGAGCTCAACTCTCAGAAGTAAGATGCTTTTGGACAAGGCGTTCAGCTACCTTCTCACGTATGGAACTTAGTATGTAGCACCAGTCTACCACACGAATTACTAGGCAATCGCTGGAATGAGCTTGGAGGCCCTAGTCTTGTGTGCCGGGAGATTCCAATTACCTCTCCCAACACTTCCGTCAAACAGCGAGCCTAGGCCTTTTAGAAGTGAAAGGAACCAGCAGGCTGGATGGGGAGGTACAGGCCTTAAACTCAACTCTCAGAAGTGTGTATGCAGGGGAGACAGATGTCTGCTACCCACTCTGACATGGGAGTTGGAAACTAGCTACACTCTGATTGAAGAAGGCCATTGGAAATCGCTGTATTCAACTCAGATACACAGGAGTTCAGGCCCAATGCTTACACATGCTTTTCCCGCAACCTCTCTCAGCCACTAACATTAGGATGTTAGCAGCTGCGCCTACAGTCAGGCAGGATGCGGGTGGGTTCTGCCCTGTCCTCAGCACTCCCAGGGAAGCATGCCTAGAAGCCAGCTCTCAACTAGCTGCATTCTTATGGCAGTGTGAAGGTAGCAGTATTCTGAGTAAGGAGGTTCCCAGATTACCACTCTACTGCACCTGGAGATACCCTCCAGGTCTGCATTGTTAACTTGCGTCTCAGAAGCCTCTGGCAAACGTCTCTGGTGAAGACGTCCGAAACTCACTCTGCAGGCAGTGTGGAACTGTGAGGGACTGAGGGTGAGCTCAACTCTCAGAAGTAAGATGCTTTTGGACAAGGCGTTCAGCTACCTTCTCACGTATGGAACTTAGTATGTAGCACCAGTCTACCCCAGGAATTATTAGGAAATCGCTTGATTGAGTTTGGAGGCACTCGTCTTGTGTGCCGGGAGATTCCAGTTACCTCTCCCAACACTTGCGTCAAGCAGCGAGCCTAGGCCTTTTGGAAGCGAAAGGTAGCGGCAGGCAGGATGTTGGGTTACAGGCCATAAGCTCAACTCTCAGAAGTGTGTATGCATGGGTGGCAGATGTCTGCTACCCACTCGGACATGGGAGTTGGAACCTAGCTACACTCCTATTGAAGAAGGACTTTGGAAATCGCTGTATTCAACTCAGATACACGGGAGTTCAGGCCCAATGCTTACACATGCTTTTCCCACAAACTATCCCAGCCACTAACAGAAGGAGGTTAGCAGGTAAGTCTACAGTCAGGCAGGATGCGGGAGGGTCCTGCCCTGTCCTCAGCTCTCACAGGGAAGCATGCCTTGAAGCCAGCTCTCAACTAGCTGCATTCTTATGACAGTGTGAAGGTAGCAGTATTCTGAGTAAGGAGGTTCCCAGATTACCACTCTACTGCACCTGGAGATACCCTCCAGGTCTGCATTGTTAACTTGCGTCTCAGAGGCCTCTGGCAAACGTCTCTGGTGAAGACGTGCGAAACTCACTCTGCAGGCAGTGTGGAACTGTGAGGGACTGAGGGTCAGCTCAACTCTCAGCAGTAAGATGTTTTTGGACAAGGCGTTCAAATACCTACTCACGTATGGAACTTAGTATGTAGCACCAGTCTACCCAAGGAATTACTGGGAAATCGCTGGATTGAGCTTGGAGGCACTAGTCTTGTTGCCGGGAGATTCCAGTTACCTCTCCCAACACTTCGGTGAAGCAGCGAGCCTAGGCCTTTTGGAAGCGAAAGCTAGCTGCAGGCAGGAGGTAGGGTTACAGGCCATAAGCTCAACTCTCAGAAGTGTGTATGCATGGGAGGCAGATGTCTGCTACCCACTCGTACATGCGAGTGGGAACCTACTACACTCTGATGAAAAAGGACTTTGGAAATCGCTGTATTCAACTCAGATACACGTGGGTTCAGGCACAACGATTCCACATGCTTTTCTCACAACCTTTCCCTGCCACTAACATGAGGACGTTAGCAGCTCCTTCTACAGTCAAGCAGGATGCGGGAGGGTTGTGCCCTGTCCTTAGCTCTCACAGGGAAGCATGTCTTGAAGCCAGCGGTCAACTAGCTGCATACTTATGGCAGGGTCAAGGTAGCAGTATTCTGAGACAGGAGGTTCCCAGATTACCACTCTACTGCACCTGGAGATACCCTCCAGGTCTGCATTGTTAACTTGCGTCTCAGAGGCCTCTGGCAAACGTCTCTGGTGAAGACGTGCGAAACTCACTCTGCAGGCAGTGTGGAACTGTGAGGGACTGAGGGTCAGCTCAACTCTCAGCAGTAAGATGTTTTTGGACAAGGCGTTCAAATACCTACTCACGTATGGAACTTAGTATGTAGCACCAGTCTACCCCAGGAATTACTAGGAAATCGCTTGTTTGAGCTTGGAGGCACTCGTCTTGTGTGCCGGGAGATTCCAATTACCTCTCCCAACACTTGCGTCAAGCAGCGAGCCTAGGCCTTTGGGAAGCGAAAGGTAGCGGCAGGCACGATGTAGGGTTACAGGCCATAAGCTCAACTCTCAGAAGTGTGTATGCATGGGAGGCAGATGTCTGCTACCCACTCGGACATGGGAGTTGGAACCTAGCTACACTCCTATTGAAGAAGGATGTTGGAAATCGCTGTATTCAACTCAGATACTCGGGAGTTCAGGCGCAATGCTTACACATGCTTTTCCCGCAACCTATCCCAGCCACTAACAGAAGGAGGTTAGCAGGTACGTCTACAGTCAGGCAGGATGCGGGAGGATTCTGCCCTGTCCTCAGCTCTCACAGGGAAGCATGCCTAGAAGCCAGCTCTCAACTAGCTGCATTCTTATGACAGTGTGAAGGTAGCAGTATTCTGAGTCAGGATGTTCCAAGATTACCACTCTACTGCACCTGGAGATACCCTCCAGGTCTGCATTGTTAACTTGCGTCTCAGAAGCCTGTGGCAAACGTCTCTGGTGAAGACCTGCAAAACTCACTCTGCAGGCAGTGTGGAACTGTGAGGGACTGATGGTGAGCTCAACTCTCAGAAGTAAGATGCTTTTGGACAAGGCGTTCAGCTACCTTCTCACGTATGGAACTTAGTATGTAGCACCAGTCTACCACACGAATTACTAGGCAATCGCTGGAATGAGCTTGGAGGCCCTAGTCTTGTGTGCCGGGAGATTCCAATTACCTCTCCCAACACTTCCGTCAAACAGCGAGCCTAGGCCTTTTAGAAGTGAAAGGAACCAGCAGGCTGGATGGGGAGGTACAGGCCTTAAACTCAACTCTCAGAAGTGTGTATGCAGGGGAGACAGATGTCTGCTACCCACTCTGACATGGGAGTTGGAAACTAGCTACACTCTGATTGAAGAAGGCCATTGGAAATCGCTGTATTCAACTCAGATACACAGGAGTTCAGGCCCAATGCTTACACATGCTTTTCCCGCAACCTCTCTCAGCCACTAACATTAGGATGTTAGCAGCTGCGCCTACAGTCAGGCAGGATGCGGGTGGGTTCTGCCCTGTCCTCAGCACTCCCAGGGAAGCATGCCTAGAAGCCAGCTCTCAACTAGCTGCATTCTTATGGCAGTGTGAAGGTAGCAGTATGCTGAGTAAGGAGGTTCCCAGATTACCACTCTACTGCACCTGGAGATACCCTCCAGGTCTGCATTGTTAACTTGCGTCTCAGAAGCCTCTGGCAAACGTCTCTGGTGAAGACGTCCGAAACTCACTCTGCAGGCAGTGTGGAACTGTGAGGGACTGAGGGTGAGCTCAACTCTCAGAAGTAAGATGCTTTTGGACAAGGCGTTCAGCTACCTTCTCACGTATGGAACTTAGTATGTAGCACCAGTCTACCCCAGGAATTATTAGGAAATCGCTTGATTGAGTTTGGAGGCACTCGTCTTGTGTGCCGGGAGATTCCAGTTACCTCTCCCAACACTTGCGTCAAGCAGCGAGCCTAGGCCTTTTGGAAGCGAAAGGTAGCGGCAGGCAGGATGTTGGGTTACAGGCCATAAGCTCAACTCTCAGAAGTGTGTATGCATGGGTGGCAGATGTCTGCTACCCACTCGGACATGGGAGTTGGAACCTAGCTACACTCCTATTGAAGAAGGACTTTGGAAATCGCTGTATTCAACTCAGATACACGGGAGTTCAGGCCCAATGCTTACACATGCTTTTCCCACAAACTATCCCAGCCACTAACAGAAGGAGGTTAGCAGGTAAGTCTACAGTCAGGCAGGATGCGGGAGGGTTCTGCCCTGTCCTCAGCTCTCACAGGGAAGCATGCCTAGAAGCCAGCTCTCAACTAGCTGCATTCTTATGACAGTGTGAAGGTAGCAGTATTCTGAGTCAGGATGTTCCAAGATTACCACTCTACTGCACCTGGAGATACCCTCCAGGTCTGCATTGTTAACTTGCGTCTCAGAAGCCTGTGGCAAACGTCTCTGGTGAATACCTGCAAAACTCACTCTGCAGGCAGTGTGGAACTGTGAGGGACTGATGGTGAGCTCAACTCTCAGAAGATGCTTTTGGACAAGGCGTTCAGCTACCTTCTCACGTATGGAACTTAGTATGTAGCACCAGTCTACCACACGAATTACTAGGCAATCGCTGGAATGCGCTTGGAGGCCCTAGTCTTGTGTGCCGGGAGATTCCAATTACCTCTCCCAACACTTCCGTCAAACAGCGAGCCTAGGCCTTTTAGAAGTGAAAGGAACCAGCAGGCTGGATGGGGAGGTACAGGCCTTAAACTCAACTCTCAGAAGTGTGTATGCAGGGGAGACAGATGTCTGCTACCCACTCTGACATGGGAGTTGGAAACTAGCTACACTCTGATTGAAGAAGGCCATTGGAAATCGCTGTATTCAACTCAGATACACAGGAGTTCAGGCCCAATGCTTACACATGCTTTTCCCGCAACCTCTCTCAGCCACTAACATTAGGATGTTAGCAGCTGCGCCTACAGTCAGGCAGGATGCGGGTGGGTTCTGCCCTGTCCTCAGCACTCCCAGGGAAGCATGCCTAGAAGCCAGCTCTCAACTAGCTGCATTCTTATGGCAGTGTGAAGGTAGCAGTATTCTGAGTAAGGAGGTTCCCAGATTACCACTCTACTGCACCTGGAGATACCCTCCAGGTCTGCATTGTTAACTTGCGTCTCAGAAGCCTGTGGCAAACGTCTCTGGTGAAGACGTCCGAAACTCACTCTGCAGGCAGTGTGGAACTGTGAGGGACTGAGGGTGAGCTCAACTCTCAGCAGTAAGATGTTTTTGGACAAGGCGTTCAACTACCTACTCACGTATGGAACTTAGTATGTAGCACCAGTCTACCCCAGGAATTACTAGGAAATCGCTTGATTGAGCTTGGAGGCACTCGTCTTGTGTGCCGGGAGATTCCAGTTACCTCTCCCAACACTTGCGTCAAGCAGCGAGCCTAGGCATTTTGGAAGCGAAAGGTAGCGGCAGGCAGGATGTTGGGTTACAGGCCATAAGCTCAACTCTCAGAAGTGTGTATGCATGGGTGGCAGATGTCTGCTACCCACTAGGACACGGGAGTTGGAACCTAGCTACACTCCTATTGAAGAAGGACTTTGGAAATCGCTGTATTCAACTCAGATACACGGGAGTTCAGGCCCAATGCTTACACATGCTTTTCCCACAAACTATCCCAGCCACTAACAGAAGGAGGTTAGCAGGTAAGTCTACAGTCAGGCAGGATGCGGGAGGGTCCTGCCCTGTCCTCAGCTCTCACAGGGAAGCATGCCTTGAAGTCAGCTCTCAACTAGCTGCCTTCTTATGACAGTGTGAAGGTAGCAGTATTCTGAGTAAGGAGGTTCCCAGATTACCACTGTACTGCACCTGGAGATACCCTCCAGGTCTGCATTGTTAACTTGCGTCTCAGAGGCCTCTGGCAAACGTCTCTGGTGAAGACGTGCGAAACTCACTCTGCAGGCAGTGTGGAACTGTGAGGGACTGAGGGTGAGCTCAACTCTCAGCAGTAAGATGTTTTTGGACAAGGCGTTCAAATACCTACTCACGTATGGAACTTAGTATGTAGCACCAGTCTACCCCAGGAATTACTGGGAAATCGCTGGATTGAGCTTGGAGGCACTAGTCTTGTTGCCGGGAGATTCCAGTTACCTCTACCAACACTTCGGTTAAGCAGCGAGCCTAGGCCTTTTGGAAGCGAAAGCTAGCTGCAGGCAGGAGGTAGGGATACAGGCCATAAGCTCAACTCTCAGAAGTGTGTATGCATGGGAGGCAGATGTCTGCTACCCACTCGTACATGTGAGTGGGAACCTACTACACTCTGATGAAAAAGGACTTTGGAAATCGCTGTATTCAACTCAGATACACGTGGGTTCAGGCACAACGATTCCACATGCTTTTCTCACAACCTTTCCCTGCCACTAACATGAGGACGTTAGCAGCTCCTTCTACAGTCAAGCAGGATGCGGGAGGGTTGTGCCCTGTCCTTAGCTCTCACAGGGAAGCATGTCTTGAAGCCAGCGGTCAACTAGCTGCATACTTATGGCAGGGTCAAGGTAGCAGTATTCTGAGACAGGAGGTTCCCAGATTACCACTCTACTGCACCTGGAGATACCCTCCAGGTCTGCATTGTTAACTTGCGTCTCAGAGGCCTCTGGCAAACGTCTCTGGTGAAGACGTGCGAAACTCACTCTGCAGGCAGTGTGGAACTGTGAGGGACTGAGGGTCAGCTCAACTCTCAGCAGTAAGATGTTTTTGGACAAGGCGTTCAAATACCTACTCACGTATGGAACTTAGTATGTAGCACCAGTCTACCCCAGGAATTACTAGGAAATCGCTTGATTGAGCTTGGAGGCACTCGTCTTGTGTGCCGGGAGATTCCAATTACCTCTCCCAACACTTGCGTCAAGCAGCGAGCCTAGGCCTTTTGGAAGCGAAAGGTAGCGGCAGGCACTATGTAGGGTTACAGGCCATAAGCTCAACTCTCAGAAGTGTGTATGCATGGGAGGCAGATGTCTGCTACCCACTCTGACATGGGAGTTGGAAACTACCTACACTCTGATTGAAGAAGGCCATTGGAAATCGCTGTATTTAACTCAGATACACAGGAGTTCAGGCCCAATGCTTACACATGCTTTTCCCGCAACCTCTCTCAGCCACTAACATTAGGATGTTAGCAGCTGCGCCTACAGTCAGGCAGGATGCGGGTGGGTTCTGCCATGTCCTCAGCACTCCCAGCGAAGCATACCTAGAAGCCAGCTCTCAACTAGCTGCATTCTTATGGCAGTGTGAAGGTAGCAGTATTCTGAGTCAGGATGTTCCAAGATTACCACTCTACTGCACCTGGAGATACCCTCCAGGTCTGCATTGTTAACTTGCGTCTCAGAAGCCTGTGGCAAACGTCTCTGGTGAAGACCTGCAAAACTCACTCTGCAGGCAGTGTGGAACTGTGAGGGACTGATGGTGAGCTCAACTCTCAGAAGTAAGATGCTTTTGGACAAGGCGTTCAGCTACCTTCTCACGTATGGAACTTAGTATGTAGCACCAGTCTACCACACGAATTACTAGGCAATCGCTGGAATGAGCTTGGAGGCCCTAGTCTTGTGTGCCGGGAGATTCCAATTACCTCTCCCAACACTTCCGTCAAACAGCGAGCCTAGGCCTTTTAGAAGTGAAAGGAACCAGCAGGCTGGATGGGGAGGTACAGGCCTTAAACTCAACTCTCAGAAGTGTGTATGCAGGGGAGACAGATGTCTGCTACCCACTCTGACATGGGAGTTGGAAACTAGCTACACTCTGATTGAAGAAGGCCATTGGAAATCGCTGTATTCAACTCAGATACACAGGAGTTCAGGCCCAATGCTTACACATGCTTTTCCCGCAACCTCTCTCAGCCACTAACATTAGGATGTTAGCAGCTGCGCCTACAGTCAGGCAGGATGCGGGTGGGTTCTGCCCTGTCCTCAGCACTCCCAGGGAAGCATGCCTAGAAGCCAGCTCTCAACTAGCTGCATTCTTATGGCAGTGTGAAGGTAGCAGTATTCTGAGTAAGGAGGTTCCCAGATTACCACTCTACTGCACCTGGAGATACCCTCCAGGTCTGCATTGTTAACTTGCGTCTCAGAAGCCTCTGGCAAACGTCTCTGGTGAAGACGTCCGAAACTCACTCTGCAGGCAGTGTGGAACTGTGAGGGACTGAGGGTGAGCTCAACTCTCAGAAGTAAGATGCTTTTGGACAAGGCGTTCAGCTACCTTCTCACGTATGGAACTTAGTATGTAGCACCAGTCTACCCCAGGAATTATTAGGAAATCGCTTGATTGAGCTTGGAGGCACTCGTCTTGTGTGCCGGGAGATTCCAGTTACCTCTCCCAACACTTGCGTCAAGCAGCGAGCCTAGGCCTTTTGGAAGCGAAAGGTAGCGGCAGGCAGGATGTTGGGTTACAGGCCATAAGCTCAACTCTCAGAAGTGTGTATGCATGGGTGGCAGATGTCTGCTACCCACTCGGACATGGGAGTTGGAACCTAGCTACACTCCTATTGAAGAAGGACTTTGGAAATCGCTGTATTCAACTCAGATACACGGGAGTTCAGGCCCAATGCTTACACATGCTTTTCCCACAAACTATCCCAGCCACTAACAGAAGGAGGTTAGCAGGTAAGTCTACAGTCAGGCAGGATGCGGGAGGGTCCTGCCCTGTCCTCAGCTCTCACAGGGAAGCATGCCTTGAAGCCAGCTCTCAACTAGCTGCATTCTTATGACAGTGTGAAGGTAGCAGTATTCTGAGTAAGGAGGTTCCCAGATTACCACTCTACTGCACCTGGAGATACCCTCCAGGTCTGCATTGTTAACTTGCGTCTCAGAGGCCTCTGGCAAACGTCTCTGGTGAAGACGTGCGAAACTCACTCTGCAGGCAGTGTGGAACTGTGAGGGACTGAGGGTCAGCTCAACTCTCAGCAGTAAGATGTTTTTGGACAAGGCGTTCAAATACCTACTCACGTATGGAACTTAGTATGTAGCACCAGTCTACCCAAGGAATTACTGGGAAATCGCTGGATTGAGCTTGGAGGCACTAGTCTTGTTGCCGGGAGATTCCAGTTACCTCTCCCAACACTTCGGTGAAGCAGCGAGCCTAGGCCTTTTGGAAGCGAAAGCTAGCTGCAGGCAGGAGGTAGGGTTACAGGCCATAAGCTCAACTCTCAGAAGTGTGTATGCATGGGAGGCAGATGTCTGCTACCCACTCGTACATGCGAGTGGGAACCTACTACACTCTGATGAAAAAGGACTTTGGAAATCGCTGTATTCAACTCAGATACACGTGGGTTCAGGCACAACGATTCCACATGCTTTTCTCACAACCTTTCCCTGCCACTAACATGAGGACGTTAGCAGCTCCTTCTACAGTCAAGCAGGATGCGGGAGGGTTGTGCCCTGTCCTTAGCTCTCACAGGGAAGCATGTCTTGAAGCCAGCGGTCAACTAGCTGCATACTTATGGCAGGGTCAAGGTAGCAGTATTCTGAGACAGGAGGTTCCCAGATTACCACTCTACTGCACCTGGAGATACCCTCCAGGTCTGCATTGTTAACTTGCGTCTCAGAGGCCTCTGGCAAACGTCTCTGGTGAAGACGTGCGAAACTCACTCTGCAGGCAGTGTGGAACTGTGAGGGACTGAGGGTCAGCTCAACTCTCAGCAGTAAGATGTTTTTGGACAAGGCGTTCAAATACCTACTCACGTATGGAACTTAGTATGTAGCACCAGTCTACCCCAGGAATTACTAGGAAATCGCTTGTTTGAGCTTGGAGGCACTCGTCTTGTGTGCCGGGAGATTCCAATTACCTCTCCCAACACTTGCGTCAAGCAGCGAGCCTAGGCCTTTGGGAAGCGAAAGGTAGCGGCAGGCACGATGTAGGGTTACAGGCCATAAGCTCAACTCTCAGAAGTGTGTATGCATGGGAGGCAGATGTCTGCTACCCACTCGGACATGGGAGTTGGAACCTAGCTACACTCCTATTGAAGAAGGATGTTGGAAATCGCTGTATTCAACTCAGATACTCGGGAGTTCAGGCCCAATGCTTACACATGCTTTTCCCGCAACCTATCCCAGCCACTAACAGAAGGAGGTTAGCAGGTACGTCTACAGTCAGGCAGGATGCGGGAGGGTTCTGCCCTGTCCTCAGCTCTCACAGGGAAGCATGCCTAGAAGCCAGCTCTCAACTAGCTGCATTCTTATGGCAGTGTGAAGGTAGCAGTATTCTGAGTAAGGAGGTTCCCAGATTACCACTCTACTGCACCTGGAGATACCCTCCAGGTCTGCATTGTTAACTTGCGTCTCAGAAGCCTCTGGCAAACGTCTCTGGTGAAGACGTCCGAAACTCACTCTGCAGGCAGTGTGGAACTGTGAGGGACTGAGGGTGAGCTCAACTCTCAGAAGTAAGATGCTTTTGGACAAGGCGTTCAGCTACCTTCTCACGTATGGAACTTAGTATGTAGCACCAGTCTACCCCAGGAATTATTAGGAAATCGCTTGATTGAGTTTGGAGGCACTCGTCTTGTGTGCCGGGAGATTCCAGTTACCTCTCCCAACACTTGCGTCAAGCAGCGAGCCTAGGCCTTTTGGAAGCGAAAGGTAGCGGCAGGCAGGATGTTGGGTTACAGGCCATAAGCTCAACTCTCAGAAGTGTGTATGCATGGGTGGCAGATGTCTGCTACCCACTCGGACATGGGAGTTGGAACCTAGCTACACTCCTATTGAAGAAGGACTTTGGAAATCGCTGTATTCAACTCAGATACACGGGAGTTCAGGCCCAATGCTTACACATGCTTTTCCCACAAACTATCCCAGCCACTAACAGAAGGAGGTTAGCAGGTAAGTCTACAGTCAGGCAGGATGCGGGAGGGTCCTGCCCTGTCCTCAGCTCTCACAGGGAAGCATGCCTTGAAGCCAGCTCTCAACTAGCTGCATTCTTATGACAGTGTGAAGGTAGCAGTATTCTGAGTAAGGAGGTTCCCAGATTACCACTCTACTGCACCTGGAGATACCCTCCAGGTCTGCATTGTTAAACATTTTTTTTTAATTTATTTATTTACGATAGTCACAGAGAGAGAGAGAGAGAGGCAGAGACACAGGCAGAGAGAGAAGCAGGCTCCATGCACCGGGAGCCTGACGTGGGATTCGATCCCGGGTCTCCAGGATCGCGCCCTGAGCCAAAGGCAGGCGCCAAACCGCTGCGCCACCCAGGGATCCCAGGTCTGCATTGTTAACTTGCGTCTCAGAGGCCTCTGGCAAACGTCTCTGGTGAAGACGTGCGAAACTCACTCTGCAGGCAGTGTGGAACTGTGAGGGACTGAGGGTCAGCTCAACTCTCAGCAGTAAGATGTTTTTGGACAAGGCGTTCAAATACCTACTCACGTATGGAACTTAGTATGTAGCACCAGTCTACCCCAGGAATTACTGGGAAATCGCTGGATTGAGCTTGGAGGCACTAGTCTTGTTGCCGGGAGATTCCAGTTACCTCTCCCAACACTTCGGTTAAGCAGCGAGCCTAGGCCTTTTGGAAGCGAAAGCTAGCTGCAGGCAGGAGGTAGGGATACAGGCCATAAATTCAACTCTCAGAAGTGTGTATGCATGGGAGGCAGATGTCTGCTACCCACTCGGACATGGGAGTTGGAACCTAGCTACACTCCTATTGAAGAAGGATGTTGGAAATCGCTGTATTCAACTCAGATACTCGGGAGTTCAGGCCCAATGCTTACACATGCTTTTCCCGCAACCTATCCCAGCCACTAACAGAAGGAGGTTAGCAGGTACGTCTACAGTCAGGCAGGATGCGGGAGGGTTCTGCCCTGTCCTCAGCTCTCACAGGGAAGCATGCCTAGAAGCCAGCTCTCAACTAGCTGCATTCTTATGACAGTGTGAAGGTAGCAGTATTCTGAGTCAGGATGTTCCAAGATTACCACTCTACTGCACCTGGAGATACCCTCCAGGTCTGCATTGTTAACTTGCGTCTCAGAAGCCTGTGGCAAACGTCTCTGGTGAAGACCTGCAAAACTCACTCTGCAGGCAGTGTGGAACTGTGAGGGACTGATGGTGAGCTCAACTCTCAGAAGATGCTTTTGGACAAGGCGTTCAGCTACCTTCTCACGTATGGAACTTAGTATGTAGCACCAGTCTACCACACGAATTACTAGGCAATCGCTGGAATGCGCTTGGAGGCCCTAGTCTTGTGTGCCGGGAGATTCCAATTACCTCTCCCAACACTTCCGTCAAACAGCGAGCCTAGGCCTTTTAGAAGTGAAAGGAACCAGCAGGCTGGATGGGGAGGTACAGGCCTTAAACTCAACTCTCAGAAGTGTGTATGCAGGGGAGACAGATGTCTGCTACCCACTCTGACATGGGAGTTGGAAACTAGCTACACTCTGATTGAAGAAGGCCATTGGAAATCGCTGTATTCAACTCAGATACACAGGAGTTCAGGCCCAATGCTTACACATGCTTTTCCCGCAACCTCTCTCAGCCACTAACATTAGGATGTTAGCAGCTGCGCCTACAGTCAGGCAGGATGCGGGTGGGTTCTGCCCTGTCCTCAGCACTCCCAGGGAAGCATGCCTAGAAGCCAGCTCTCAACTAGCTGCATTCTTATGGCAGTGTGAAGGTAGCAGTATTCTGAGTAAGGAGGTTCCCAGATTACCACTCTACTGCACCTGGAGATACCCTCCAGGTCTGCATTGTTAACTTCCGTCTCAGAAGCCTCTGGCAAACGTCTCTGGTGAAGACGTCCGAAACTCACTCTGCAGGCAGTGTGGAACTGTGAGGGACTGAGGGTGAGCTCAACTCTCAGAAGTAAGATGCTTTTGGACAAGGCGTTCAACTACCTACTCACGTATGGAACTTAGTATGTAGCACCAGTCTACCCCAGGAATTACTAGGAAATCGCTTGATTGAGCTTGGAGGCACTCGTCTTGTGTGCCGGGAGATTCCAGTTACCTCTCCCAACACTTGCGTCAAGCAGCGAGCCTAGGCATTTTGGAAGCGAAAGGTAGCGGCAGGCAGGATGTTGGGTTACAGGCCATAAGCTCAACTCTCAGAAGTGTGTATGCATGGGTGGCAGATGTCTGCTACCCACTAGGACACGGGAGTTGGAACCTAGCTACACTCCTATTGAAGAAGGACTTTGGAAATCGCTGTATTCAACTCAGATACACGGGAGTTCAGGCCCAATGCTTACACATGCTTTTCCCACAAACTATCCCAGCCACTAACAGAAGGAGGTTAGCAGGTAAGTCTACAGTCAGGCAGGATGCGGGAGGGTCCTGCCCTGTCCTCAGCTCTCACAGGGAAGCATGCCTAGAAGCCAGCTCTCAACTAGCTGCCTTCTTATGACAGTGTGAAGGTAGCAGTATTCTGAGTAAGGAGGTTCCCAGATTACCACTGTACTGCACCTGGAGATACCCTCCAGGTCTGCATTGTTAACTTGCGTCTCAGAGGCCTCTGGCAAACGTCTCTGGTGAAGACGTGCGAAACTCACTCTGCAGGCAGTGTGGAACTGTGAGGGACTGAGGGTCAGCTCAACTCTCAGCAGTAAGATGTTTTTGGACAAGGCGTTCAAATACCTACTCACGTATGGAACTTAGTATGTAGCACCAGTCTACCCCAGGAATTACTGGGAAATCGCTGGATTGAGCTTGGAGGCACTAGTCTTGTTGCCGGGAGATTCCAGTTACCTCTACCAACACTTCGGTTAAGCAGCGAGCCTAGGCCTTTTGGAAGCGAAAGCTAGCTGCAGGCAGGAGGTAGGGATACAGGCCATAAGCTCAACTCTCAGAAGTGTGTATGCATGGGAGGCAGATGTCTGCTACCCACTCGTACATGCGAGTGGGAACCTACTACACTCTGATGAAAAAGGACTTTGGAAATCGCTGTATTCAACTCAGATACACGTGGGTTCAGGCACAACGATTCCACATGCTTTTCTCACAACCTTTCCCTGCCACTAACATGAGGACGTTAGCAGCTCCTTCTACAGTCAAGCAGGATGCGGGAGGGTTGTGCCCTGTCCTTAGCTCTCACAGGGAAGCATGTCTTGAAGCCAGCGGTCAACTAGCTGCATACTTATGGCAGGGTCAAGGTAGCAGTATTCTGAGACAGGAGGTTCCCAGATTACCACTCTACTGCACCTGGAGATACCCTCCAGGTCTGCATTGTTAACTTGCGTCTCAGAGGCCTCTGGCAAACGTCTCTGGTGAAGACGTGCGAAACTCACTCTGCAGGCAGTGTGGAACTGTGAGGGACTGAGGGTCAGCTCAACTCTCAGCAGTAAGATGTTTTTGGACAAGGCGTTCAAATACCTACTCACGTATGGAACTTAGTATGTAGCACCAGTCTACCCCAGGAATTACTAGGAAATCGCTTGATTGAGCTTGGAGGCACTCGTCTTGTGTGCCGGGAGATTCCAATTACCTCTCCCAACACTTGCGTCAAGCAGCGAGCCTAGGCCTTTTGGAAGCGAAAGGTAGCGGCAGGCACTATGTAGGGTTACAGGCCATAAGCTCAACTCTCAGAAGTGTGTATGCATGGGAGGCAGATGTCTGCTACCCACTCTGACATGGGAGTTGGAAACTACCTACACTCTGATTGAAGAAGGCCATTGGAAATCGCTGTATTTAACTCAGATACACAGGAGTTCAGGCCCAATGCTTACACATGCTTTTCCCGCAACCTCTCTCAGCCACTAACATTATGATGTTAGCAGCTGCGCCTACAGTCAGGCAGGATGCGGGTGGGTTCTGCCATGTCCTCAGCACTCCCAGGGAAGCATACCTAGAAGCCAGATCTCAACTAGCTGCATTCTTATGGCAGTGTGAAGGTAGCAGTATTCTGAGTCAGGATGTTCCAAGATTACCACTCTACTGCACCTGGAGATACCATCCAGGTCTGCATTGTTAACTTGCGTCTCAGAAGCCTGTGGCAAACGTCTCTGGTGAAGACCTGCAAAACTCACTCTGCAGGCAGTGTGGAACTGTGAGGGACTGATGGTGAGCTCAACTCTCAGAAGTAAGATGCTTTTGGACAAGGCGTTCAGCTACCTTCTCACGTATGGAACTTAGTATGTAGCACCAGTCTACCACACGAATTACTAGGCAATCGCTGGAATGAGCTTGGAGGCCCTAGTCTTGTGTGCCGGGAGATTCCAATTACCTCTCCCAACACTTCCGTCAAACAGCGAGCCTAGGCCTTTTAGAAGTGAAAGGAACCAGCAGGCTGGATGGGGAGGTACAGGCCTTAAACTCAACTCTCAGAAGTGTGTATGCAGGGGAGACAGATGTCTGCTACCCACTCTGACATGGGAGTTGGAAACTAGCTACACTCTGATTGAAGAAGGCCATTGGAAATCGCTGTATTCAACTCAGATACACAGGAGTTCAGGCCCAATGCTTACACATGCTTTTCCCGCAACCTCTCTCAGCCACTAACATTAGGATGTTAGCAGCTGCGCCTACAGTCAGGCAGGATGCGGGTGGGTTCTGCCCTGTCCTCAGCACTCCCAGGGAAGCATGCCTAGAAGCCAGCTCTCAACTAGCTGCATTCTTATGGCAGTGTGAAGGTAGCAGTATTCTGAGTAAGGAGGTTCCCAGATTACCACTCTACTGCACCTGGAGATACCCTCCAGGTCTGCATTGTTAACTTGCGTCTCAGAAGCCTCTGGCAAACGTCTCTGGTGAAGACGTCCGAAACTCACTCTGCAGGCAGTGTGGAACTGTGAGGGACTGAGGGTGAGCTCAACTCTCAGAAGTAAGATGCTTTTGGACAAGGCGTTCAGCTACCTTCTCACGTATGGAACTTAGTATGTAGCACCAGTCTACCCCAGGAATTATTAGGAAATCGCTTGATTGAGTTTGGAGGCACTCGTCTTGTGTGCCGGGAGATTCCAGTTACCTCTCCCAACACTTGCGTCAAGCAGCGAGCCTAGGCCTTTTGGAAGCGAAAGGTAGCGGCAGGCAGGATGTTGGGTTACAGGCCATAAGCTCAACTCTCAGAAGTGTGTATGCATGGGTGGCAGATGTCTGCTACCCACTCGGACATGGGAGTTGGAACCTAGCTACACTCCTATTGAAGAAGGACTTTGGAAATCGCTGTATTCAACTCAGATACACGGGAGTTCAGGCCCAATGCTTACACATGCTTTTCCCACAAACTATCCCAGCCACTAACAGAAGGAGGTTAGCAGGTAAGTCTACAGTCAGGCAGGATGCGGGAGGGTCCTGCCCTGTCCTCAGCTCTCACAGGGAAGCATGCCTTGAAGCCAGCTCTCAACTAGCTGCATTCTTATGACAGTGTGAAGGTAGCAGTATTCTGAGTAAGGAGGTTCCCAGATTACCACTCTACTGCACCTGGAGATACCCTCCAGGTCTGCATTGTTAACTTGCGTCTCAGAGGCCTCTGGCAAACGTCTCTGGTGAAGACGTGCGAAACTCACTCTGCAGGCAGTGTGGAACTGTGAGGGACTGAGGGTCAGCTCAACTCTCAGCAGTAAGATGTTTTTGGACAAGGCGTTCAAATACCTACTCACGTATGGAACTTAGTATGTAGCACCAGTCTACCCCAGGAATTACTGGGAAATCGCTGGATTGAGCTTGGAGGCACTAGTCTTGTTGCCGGGAGATTCCAGTTACCTCTCCCAACACTTCGGTGAAGCAGCGAGCCTAGGCCTTTTGGAAGCGAAAGCTAGCTGCAGGCAGGAGGTAGGGTTACAGGCCATAAGCTCAACTCTCAGAAGTGTGTATGCATGGGAGGCAGATGTCTGCTACCCACTCGTACATGCGAGTGGGAACCTACTACACTCTGATGAAAAAGGACTTTGGAAATCGCTGTATTCAACTCAGATACACGTGGGTTCAGGCACAACGATTCCACATGCTTTTCTCACAACCTTTCCCTGCCACTAACATGAGGACGTTAGCAGCTCCTTCTACAGTCAAGCAGGATGCGGGAGGGTTGTGCCCTGTCCTTAGCTCTCACAGGGAAGCATGTCTTGAAGCCAGCGGTCAACTAGCTGCATACTTATGGCAGGGTCAAGGTAGCAGTATTCTGAGACAGGAGGTTCCCAGATTACCACTCTACTGCACCTGGAGATACCCTCCAGGTCTGCATTGTTAACTTGCGTCTCAGAGGCCTCTGGCAAACGTCTCTGGTGAAGACGTGCGAAACTCACTCTGCAGGCAGTGTGGAACTGTGAGGGACTGAGGGTCAGCTCAACTCTCAGCAGTAAGATGTTTTTGGACAAGGCGTTCAAATACCTACTCACGTATGGAACTTAGTATGTAGCACCAGTCTACCCCAGGAATTACTAGGAAATTGCTTGTTTGAGCTTGGAGGCACTCGTCTTGTGTGCCGGGAGATTCCAATTACCTCTCCCAACACTTGCGTCAAGCAGCGAGCCTAGGCCTTTGGGAAGCGAAAGGTAGCGGCAGGCACGATGTAGGGTTACAGGCCATAAGCTCAACTCTCAGAAGTGTGTATGCATGGGAGGCAGATGTCTGCTACCCACTCGGACATGGGAGTTGGAACCTAGCTACACTCCTATTGAAGAAGGATGTTGGAAATCGCTGTATTCAACTCAGATACTCGGGAGTTCAGGCCCAATGCTTACACATGCTTTTCCCGCAACCTATCCCAGCCACTAACAGAAGGAGGTTAGCAGGTACGTCTACAGTCAGGCAGGATGCGGGAGGGTTCTGCCCTGTCCTCAGCTCTCACAGGGAAGCATGCCTAGAAGCCAGCTCTCAACTAGCTGCATTCTTATGGCAGTGTGAAGGTAGCAGTATTCTGAGTAAGGAGGTTCCCAGATTACCACTCTACTGCACCTGGAGATACCCTCCAGGTCTGCATTGTTAACTTGCGTCTCAGAAGCCTCTGGCAAACGTCTCTGGTGAAGACGTCCGAAACTCACTCTGCAGGCAGTGTGGAACTGTGAGGGACTGAGGGTGAGCTCAACTCTCAGAAGTAAGATGCTTTTGGACAAGGCGTTCAGCTACCTTCTCACGTATGGAACTTAGTATGTAGCACCAGTCTACCCCAGGAATTATTAGGAAATCGCTTGATTGAGTTTGGAGGCACTCGTCTTGTGTGCCGGGAGATTCCAGTTACCTCTCCCAACACTTGCGTCAAGCAGCGAGCCTAGGCCTTTTGGAAGCGAAAGGTAGCGGCAGGCAGGATGTTGGGTTACAGGCCATAAGCTCAACTCTCAGAAGTGTGTATGCATGGGTGGCAGATGTCTGCTACCCACTCGGACATGGGAGTTGGAACCTAGCTACACTCCTATTGAAGAAGGACTTTGGAAATCGCTGTATTCAACTCAGATACACGGGAGTTCAGGCCCAATGCTTACACATGCTTTTCCCACAAACTATCCCAGCCACTAACAGAAGGAGGTTAGCAGGTAAGTCTACAGTCAGGCAGGATGCGGGAGGGTCCTGCCCTGTCCTCAGCTCTCACAGGGAAGCATGCCTTGAAGCCAGCTCTCAACTAGCTGCATTCTTATGACAGTGTGAAGGTAGCAGTATTCTGAGTAAGGAGGTTCCCAGATTACCACTCTACTGCACCTGGAGATACCCTCCAGGTCTGCATTGTTAAACATTTTTTTTAATTTATTTATTTACGATAGTCACAGAGAGAGAGAGAGAGAGGCAGAGACACAGGCAGAGAGAGAAGCAGGCTCCATGCACCGGGAGCCTGACGTGGGATTCGATCCCGGGTCTCCAGGATCGCGCCCTGAGCCAAAGGCAGGCGCCAAACCGCTGCGCCACCCAGGGATCCCAGGTCTGCATTGTTAACTTGCGTCTCAGAGGCCTCTGGCAAACGTCTCTGGTGAAGACGTGCGAAACTCACTCTGCAGGCAGTGTGGAACTGTGAGGGACTGAGGGTCAGCTCAACTCTCAGCAGTAAGATGTTTTTGGACAAGGCGTTCAAATACCTACTCACGTATGGAACTTAGTATGTAGCACCAGTCTACCCCAGGAATTACTGGGAAATCGCTGGATTGAGCTTGGAGGCACTAGTCTTGTTGCCGGGAGATTCCAGTTACCTCTACCAACACTTCGGTTAAGCAGCGAGCCTAGGCCTTTTGGAAGCGAAAGCTAGCTGCAGGCAGGAGGTAGGGATACAGGCCATAAATTCAACTCTCAGAAGTGTGTATGCATGGGAGGCAGATGTCTGCTACCCACTCGGACATGGGAGTTGGAACCTAGCTACACTCCTATTGAAGAAGGATGTTGGAAATCGCTGTATTCAACTCAGATACTCGGAGTTCAGGCCCAATGCTTACACATGCTTTTCCCGCAACCTATCCCAGCCACTAACAGAAGGAGGTTAGCAGGTACGTCTACAGTCAGGCAGGATGCGGGAGGGTTCTGCCCTGTCCTCAGCTCTCACAGGGAAGCATGCCTAGAAGCCAGCTCTCAACTAGCTGCATTCTTATGACAGTGTGAAGGTAGCAGTATTCTGAGTCAGGATGTTCCAAGATTACCACTCTACTGCACCTGGAGATACCCTCCAGGTCTGCATTGTTAACTTGCGTCTCAGAAGCCTGTGGCAAACGTCTCTGGTGAAGACCTGCAAAACTCACTCTGCAGGCAGTGTGGAACTGTGAGGGACTGATGGTGAGCTCAACTCTCAGAAGTAAGATGCTTTTGGACAAGGCGTTCAGCTACCTTCTCACGTATGGAACTTAGTATGTAGCACCAGTCTACCACACGAATTACTAGGCAATCGCTGGAATGAGCTTGGAGGCCCTAGTCTTGTGTGCCGGGAGATTCCAATTACCTCTCCCAACACTTCCGTCAAACAGCGAGCCTAGGCCTTTTAGAAGTGAAAGGAACCAGCAGGCTGGATGGGGAGGTACAGGCCTTAAACTCAACTCTCAGAAGTGTGTATGCAGGGGAGACAGATGTCTGCTACCCACTCTGACATGGGAGTTGGAAACTAGCTACACTCTGATTGAAGAAGGCCATTGGAAATCGCTGTATTCAACTCAGATACACAGGAGTTCAGGCCCAATGCTTACACATGCTTTTCCCGCAACCTCTCTCAGCCACTAACATTAGGATGTTAGCAGCTGCGCCTACAGTCAGGCAGGATGCGGGTGGGTTCTGCCCTGTCCTCAGCACTCCCAGGGAAGCATGCCTAGAAGCCAGCTCTCAACTAGCTGCATTCTTATGGCAGTGTGAAGGTAGCAGTATTCTGAGTAAGGAGGTTCCCAGATTACCACTCTACTGCACCTGGAGATACCCTCCAGGTCTGCATTGTTAACTTGCGTCTCAGAAGCCTCTGGCAAACGTCTCTGGTGAAGACGTCCGAAACTCACTCTGCAGGCAGTGTGGAACTGTGAGGGACTGAGGGTGAGCTCAACTCTCAGAAGTAAGATGCTTTTGGACAAGGCGTTCAGCTACCTTCTCACGTATGGAACTTAGTATGTAGCACCAGTCTACCCCAGGAATTATTAGGAAATCGCTTGATTGAGCTTGGAGGCACTCGTCTTGTGTGCCGGGAGATTCCAGTTACCTCTCCCAACACTTGCGTCAAGCAGCGAGCCTAGGCCTTTTGGAAGCGAAAGGTAGCGGCAGGCAGGATGTTGGGTTACAGGCCATAAGCTCAACTCTCAGAAGTGTGTATGCATGGGTGGCAGATGTCTGCTACCCACTCGGACATGGGAGTTGGAACCTAGCTACACTCCTATTGAAGAAGGACTTTGGAAATCGCTGTATTCAACTCAGATACACGGGAGTTCAGGCCCAATGCTTACACATGCTTTTCCCACAAACTATCCCAGCCACTAACAGAAGGAGGTTAGCAGGTAAGTCTACAGTCAGGCAGGATGCGGGTGGGTTCTGCCCTGTCCTCAGCACTCCCAGGGAAGCATGCCTAGAAGCCAGCTCTCAACTAGCTGCATTCTTATGGCAGTGTGAAGGTAGCAGTATTCTGAGTAAGGAGGTTCCCAGATTACCACTCTACTGCACCTGGAGATACCCTCCAGGTCTGCATTGTTAAACATTTTTTTTTAATTTATTTATTTACGATAGTCACAGAGAGAGAGAGAGAGAGGCAGAGACACAGGCAGAGAGAGAAGCAGGCTCCATGCACCGGGAGCCTGACGTGGGATTCGATCCCGGGTCTCCAGGATCGCGCCCTGAGCCAAAGGCAGGCGCCAAACCGCTGCGCCACCCAGGGATCCCAGGTCTGCATTGTTAACTTGCGTCTCAGAGGCCTCTGGCAAACGTCTCTGGTGAAGACGTGCGAAACTCACTCTGCAGGCAGTGTGGAACTGTGAGGGACTGAGGGTCAGCTCAACTCTCAGCAGTAAGATGTTTTTGGACAAGGCGTTCAAATACCTACTCACGTATGGAACTTAGTATGTAGCACCAGTCTACCCAAGGAATTACTGGGAAATCGATGGATTGAGCTTGGAGGCACTAGTCTTGTTGCCGGGAGATTCCAGTTACCTCTCCCAACACTTCGGTGAAGCAGCGAGCCTAGGCCTTTTGGAAGCGAAAGCTAGCTGCAGGCAGGAGGTAGGGTTACAGGCCATAAGCTCAACTCTCAGAAGTGTGTATGCATGGGAGGCAGATGTCTGCTACCCACTCGTACATGCGAGTGGGAACCTACTACACTCTGATGAAAAAGGACTTTGGAAATCGCTGTATTCAACTCAGATACACGTGGGTTCAGGCACAACGATTCCACATGCTTTTCTCACAACCTTTCCCTGCCACTAACATGAGGACGTTAGCAGCTCCTTCTACAGTCAAGCAGGATGCGGGAGGGTTGTGCCCTGTCCTTAGCTCTCACAGGGAAGCATGTCTTGAAGCCAGCGGTCAACTAGCTGCATACTTATGGCAGGGTCAAGGTAGCAGTATTCTGAGACAGGAGGTTCCCAGATTACCACTCTACTGCACCTGGAGATACCCTCCAGGTCTGCATTGTTAACTTGCGTCTCAGAGGCCTCTGGCAAACGTCTCTGGTGAAGACGTGCGAAACTCACTCTGCAGGCAGTGTGGAACTGTGAGGGACTGAGGGTCAGCTCAACTCTCAGCAGTAAGATGTTTTTGGACAAGGCGTTCAAATACCTACTCACGTATGGAACTTAGTATGTAGCACCAGTCTACCCCAGGAATTACTAGGAAATCGCTTGTTTGAGCTTGGAGGCACTCGTCTTGTGTGCCGGGAGATTCCAATTACCTCTCCCAACACTTGCGTCAAGCAGCGAGCCTAGGCCTTTGGGAAGCGAAAGGTAGCGGCAGGCACGATGTAGGGTTACAGGCCATAAGCTCAACTCTCAGAAGTGTGTATGCATGGGAGGCAGATGTCTGCTACCCACTCGGACATGGGAGTTGGAACCTAGCTACACTCCTATTGAAGAAGGATGTTGGAAATCGCTGTATTCAACTCAGATACTCGGGAGTTCAGGCCCAATGCTTACACATGCTTTTCCCGCAACCTATCCCAGCCACTAACAGAAGGAGGTTAGCAGGTACGTCTACAGTCAGGCAGGATGCGGGAGGGTTCTGCCCTGTCCTCAGCTCTCACAGGGAAGCATGCCTAGAAGCCAGCTCTCAACTAGCTGCATTCTTATGACAGTGTGAAGGTAGCAGTATTCTGAGTCAGGATGTTCCAAGATTACCACTCTACTGCACCTGGAGATACCCTCCAGGTCTGCATTGTTAACTTGCGTCTCAGAAGCCTGTGGCAAACGTCTCTGGTGAAGACCTGCAAAACTCACTCTGCAGGCAGTGTGGAACTGTGAGGGACTGATGGTGAGCTCAACTCTCAGAAGTAAGATGCTTTTGGACAAGGCGTTCAGCTACCTTCTCACGTATGGAACTTAGTATGTAGCACCAGTCTACCACACGAATTACTAGGCAATCGCTGGAATGAGCTTGGAGGCCCTAGTCTTG
The DNA here is from genome assembly GCF_048164855.1 of Canis lupus baileyi. Lineage (NCBI taxonomy): Eukaryota > Metazoa > Chordata > Mammalia > Carnivora > Canidae > Canis > Canis lupus. The sequence goes on along the minus strand of NW_027326457.1, from coordinate 240,551 downwards.
TGTGCCGGGAGATTCCAATTACCTCTCCCAACACTTCCGTCAAACAGCGAGCCTAGGCCTTTTAGAAGTGAAAGGAACCAGCAGGCTGGATGGGGAGGTACAGGCCTTAAACTCAACTCTCAGAAGTGTGTATGCAGGGGAGACAGATGTCTGCTACCCACTCTGACATGGGAGTTGGAAACTAGCTACACTCTGATTGAAGAAGGCCATTGGAAATCGCTGTATTCAACTCAGATACACAGGAGTTCAGGCCCAATGCTTACACATGCTTTTCCCGCAACCTCTCTCAGCCACTAACATTAGGATGTTAGCAGCTGCGCCTACAGTCAGGCAGGATGCGGGTGGGTTCTGCCCTGTCCTCAGCACTCCCAGGGAAGCATGCCTAGAAGCCAGCTCTCAACTAGCTGCATTCTTATGGCAGTGTGAAGGTAGCAGTATTCTGAGTAAGGAGGTTCCCAGATTACCACTCTACTGCACCTGGAGATACCCTCCAGGTCTGCATTGTTAACTTGCGTCGCAGAAGCCTCTGGCAAACGTCTCTGGTGAAGACGTCCGAAACTCACTCTGCAGGCAGTGTGGAACTGTGAGGGACTGAGGGTGAGCTCAACTCTCAGAAGTAAGATGCTTTTGGACAAGGCGTTCAGCTACCTTCTCACGTATGGAACTTAGTATGTAGCACCAGTCTACCCCAGGAATTATTAGGAAATCGCTTGATTGAGTTTGGAGGCACTCGTCTTGTGTGCCGGGAGATTCCAGTTACCTCTCCCAACACTTGCGTCAAGCAGCGAGCCTAGGCCTTTTGGAAGCGAAAGGTAGCGGCAGGCAGGATGTTGGGTTACAGGCCATAAGCTCAACTCTCAGAAGTGTGTATGCATGGGTGGCAGATGTCTGCTACCCACTCGGACATGGGAGTTGGAACCTAGCTACACTCCTATTGAAGAAGGACTTTGGAAATCGCTGTATTCAACTCAGATACACGGGAGTTCAGGCCCAATGCTTACACATGCTTTTCCCACAAACTATCCCAGCCACTAACAGAAGGAGGTTAGCAGGTAAGTCTACAGTCAGGCAGGATGCGGGTGGGTTCTGCCCTGTCCTCAGCACTCCCAGGGAAGCATGCCTAGAAGCCAGCTCTCAACTAGCTGCATTCTTATGGCAGTGTGAAGGTAGCAGTATTCTGAGTAAGGAGGTTCCCAGATTACCACTCTACTGCACCTGGAGATACCCTCCAGGTCTGCATTGTTAAACATTTTTTTTTAATTTATTTATTTACGATAGTCACAGAGAGAGAGAGAGAGAGGCAGAGACACAGGCAGAGAGAGAAGCAGGCTCCATGCACCGGGAGCCTGACGTGGGATTCGATCCCGGGTCTCCAGGATCGCGCCCTGAGCCAAAGGCAGGCGCCAAACCGCTGCGCCACCCAGGGATCCCAGGTCTGCATTGTTAACTTGCGTCTCAGAGGCCTCTGGCAAACGTCTCTGGTGAAGACGTGCGAAACTCACTCTGCAGGCAGTGTGGAACTGTGAGGGACTGAGGGTCAGCTCAACTCTCAGCAGTAAGATGTTTTTGGACAAGGCGTTCAAATACCTACTCACGTATGGAACTTAGTATGTAGCACCAGTCTACCCAAGGAATTACTGGGAAATCGCTGGATTGAGCTTGGAGGCACTAGTCTTGTTGCCGGGAGATTCCAGTTACCTCTCCCAACACTTCGGTGAAGCAGCGAGCCTAGGCCTTTTGGAAGCGAAAGCTAGCTGCAGGCAGGAGGTAGGGTTACAGGCCATAAGCTCAACTCTCAGAAGTGTGTATGCATGGGAGGCAGATGTCTGCTACCCACTCGTACATGCGAGTGGGAACCTACTACACTCTGATGAAAAAGGACTTTGGAAATCGCTGTATTCAACTCAGATACACGTGGGTTCAGGCACAACGATTCCACATGCTTTTCTCACAACCTTTCCCTGCCACTAACATGAGGACGTTAGCAGCTCCTTCTACAGTCAAGCAGGATGCGGGAGGGTTGTGCCCTGTCCTTAGCTCTCACAGGGAAGCATGTCTTGAAGCCAGCGGTCAACTAGCTGCATACTTATGGCAGGGTCAAGGTAGCAGTATTCTGAGACAGGAGGTTCCCAGATTACCACTCTACTGCACCTGGAGATACCCTCCAGGTCTGCATTGTTAACTTGCGTCTCAGAGGCCTCTGGCAAACGTCTCTGGTGAAGACGTGCGAAACTCACTCTGCAGGCAGTGTGGAACTGTGAGGGACTGAGGGTCAGCTCAACTCTCAGCAGTAAGATGTTTTTGGACAAGGCGTTCAAATACCTACTCACGTATGGAACTTAGTATGTAGCACCAGTCTACCCCAGGAATTACTAGGAAATCGCTTGTTTGAGCTTGGAGGCACTCGTCTTGTGTGCCGGGAGATTCCAATTACCTCTCCCAACACTTGCGTCAAGCAGCGAGCCTAGGCCTTTGGGAAGCGAAAGGTAGCGGCAGGCACGATGTAGGGTTACAGGCCATAAGCTCAACTCTCAGAAGTGTGTATGCATGGGAGGCAGATGTCTGCTACCCACTCGGACATGGGAGTTGGAACCTAGCTACACTCCTATTGAAGAAGGATGTTGGAAATCGCTGTATTCAACTCAGATACTCGGGAGTTCAGGCCCAATGCTTACACATGCTTTTCCCGCAACCTATCCCAGCCACTAACAGAAGGAGGTTAGCAGGTACGTCTACAGTCAGGCAGGATGCGGGAGGGTTCTGCCCTGTCCTCAGCTCTCACAGGGAAGCATGCCTAGAAGCCAGCTCTCAACTAGCTGCATTCTTATGACAGTGTGAAGGTAGCAGTATTCTGAGTCAGGATGTTCCAAGATTACCACTCTACTGCACCTGGAGATACCCTCCAGGTCTGCATTGTTAACTTGCGTCTCAGAAGCCTGTGGCAAACGTCTCTGGTGAAGACCTGCAAAACTCACTCTGCAGGCAGTGTGGAACTGTGAGGGACTGATGGTGAGCTCAACTCTCAGAAGTAAGATGCTTTTGGACAAGGCGTTCAGCTACCTTCTCACGTATGGAACTTAGTATGTAGCACCAGTCTACCACACGAATTACTAGGCAATCGCTGGAATGAGCTTGGAGGCCCTAGTCTTGTGTGCCGGGAGATTCCAATTACCTCTCCCAACACTTCCGTCAAACAGCGAGCCTAGGCCTTTTAGAAGTGAAAGGAACCAGCAGGCTGGATGGGGAGGTACAGGCCTTAAACTCAACTCTCAGAAGTGTGTATGCAGGGGAGACAGATGTCTGCTACCCACTCTGACATGGGAGTTGGAAACTAGCTACACTCTGATTGAAGAAGGCCATTGGAAATCGCTGTATTCAACTCAGATACACAGGAGTTCAGGCCCAATGCTTACACATGCTTTTCCCGCAACCTCTCTCAGCCACTAACATTAGGATGTTAGCAGCTGCGCCTACAGTCAGGCAGGATGCGGGTGGGTTCTGCCCTGTCCTCAGCACTCCCAGGGAAGCATGCCTAGAAGCCAGCTCTCAACTAGCTGCATTCTTATGGCAGTGTGAAGGTAGCAGTATTCTGAGTAAGGAGGTTCCCAGATTACCACTCTACTGCACCTGGAGATACCCTCCAGGTCTGCATTGTTAACTTGCGTCGCAGAAGCCTCTGGCAAACGTCTCTGGTGAAGACGTCCGAAACTCACTCTGCAGGCAGTGTGGAACTGTGAGGGACTGAGGGTGAGCTCAACTCTCAGAAGTAAGATGCTTTTGGACAAGGCGTTCAGCTACCTTCTCACGTATGGAACTTAGTATGTAGCACCAGTCTACCCCAGGAATTATTAGGAAATCGCTTGATTGAGTTTGGAGGCACTCGTCTTGTGTGCCGGGAGATTCCAGTTACCTCTCCCAACACTTGCGTCAAGCAGCGAGCCTAGGCCTTTTGGAAGCGAAAGGTAGCGGCAGGCAGGATGTTGGGTTACAGGCCATAAGCTCAACTCTCAGAAGTGTGTATGCATGGGTGGCAGATGTCTGCTACCCACTCGGACATGGGAGTTGGAACCTAGCTACACTCCTATTGAAGAAGGACTTTGGAAATCGCTGTATTCAACTCAGATACACGGGAGTTCAGGCCCAATGCTTACACATGCTTTTCCCACAAACTATCCCAGCCACTAACAGAAGGAGGTTAGCAGGTAAGTCTACAGTCAGGCAGGATGCGGGAGGGTCCTGCCCTGTCCTCAGCTCTCACAGGGAAGCATGCCTTGAAGCCAGCTCTCAACTAGCTGCATTCTTATGACAGTGTGAAGGTAGCAGTATTCTGAGTAAGGAGGTTCCCAGATTACCACTCTACTGCACCTGGAGATACCCTCCAGGTCTGCATTGTTAACTTGCGTCTCAGAGGCCTCTGGCAAACGTCTCTGGTGAAGACGTGCGAAACTCACTCTGCAGGCAGTGTGGAACTGTGAGGGACTGAGGGTCAGCTCAACTCTCAGCAGTAAGATGTTTTTGGACAAGGCGTTCAAATACCTACTCACGTATGGAACTTAGTATGTAGCACCAGTCTACCCCAGGAATTACTGGGAAATCGCTGGATTGAGCTTGGAGGCACTAGTCTTGTTGCCGGGAGATTCCAGTTACCTCTCCCAACACTTCGGTGAAGCAGCGAGCCTAGGCCTTTTGGAAGCGAAAGCTAGCTGCAGGCAGGAGGTAGGGTTACAGGCCATAAGCTCAACTCTCAGAAGTGTGTATGCATGGGAGGCAGATGTCTGCTACCCACTCGTACATGCGAGTGGGAACCTACTACACTCTGATGAAAAAGGACTTTGGAAATCGCTGTATTCAACTCAGATACACGTGGGTTCAGGCACAACGATTCCACATGCTTTTCTCACAACCTTTCCCTGCCACTAACATGAGGACGTTAGCAGCTCCTTCTACAGTCAAGCAGGATGCGGGAGGGTTGTGCCCTGTCCTTAGCTCTCACAGGGAAGCATGTCTTGAAGCCAGCGGTCAACTAGCTGCATACTTATGGCAGGGTCAAGGTAGCAGTATTCTGAGACAGGAGGTTCCCAGATTACCACTCTACTGCACCTGGAGATACCCTCCAGGTCTGCATTGTTAACTTGCGTCTCAGAGGCCTCTGGCAAACGTCTCTGGTGAAGACGTGCGAAACTCACTCTGCAGGCAGTGTGGAACTGTGAGGGACTGAGGGTCAGCTCAACTCTCAGCAGTAAGATGTTTTTGGACAAGGCGTTCAAATACCTACTCACGTATGGAACTTAGTATGTAGCACCAGTCTACCCCAGGAATTACTAGGAAATCGCTTGTTTGAGCTTGGAGGCACTCGTCTTGTGTGCCGGGAGATTCCAATTACCTCTCCCAACACTTGCGTCAAGCAGCGAGCCTAGGCCTTTGGGAAGCGAAAGGTAGCGGCAGGCACGATGTAGGGTTACAGGCCATAAGCTCAACTCTCAGAAGTGTGTATGCATGGGAGGCAGATGTCTGCTACCCACTCGGACATGGGAGTTGAAACCTAGCTACACTCCTATTGAAGAAGGATGTTGGAAATCGCTGTATTCAACTCAGATACTCGGGAGTTCAGGCGCAATGCTTACACATGCTTTTCCCGCAACCTATCCCAGCCACTAACAGAAGGAGGTTAGCAGGTACGTCTACAGTCAGGCAGGATGCGGGAGGATTCTGCCCTGTCCTCAGCTCTCACAGGGAAGCATGCCTAGAAGCCAGCTCTCAACTAGCTGCATTCTTATGACAGTGTGAAGGTAGCAGTATTCTGAGTCAGGATGTTCCAAGATTACCACTCTACTGCACCTGGAGATACCCTCCAGGTCTGCATTGTTAACTTGCGTCTCAGAAGCCTGTGGCAAACGTCTCTGGTGAAGACCTGCAAAACTCACTCTGCAGGCAGTGTGGAACTGTGAGGGACTGATGGTGAGCTCAACTCTCAGAAGTAAGATGCTTTTGGACAAGGCGTTCAGCTACCTTCTCACGTATGGAACTTAGTATGTAGCACCAGTCTACCACACGAATTACTAGGCAATCGCTGGAATGAGCTTGGAGGCCCTAGTCTTGTGTGCCGGGAGATTCCAATTACCTCTCCCAACACTTCCGTCAAACAGCGAGCCTAGGCCTTTTAGAAGTGAAAGGAACCAGCAGGCTGGATGGGGAGGTACAGGCCTTAAACTCAACTCTCAGAAGTGTGTATGCAGGGGAGACAGATGTCTGCTACCCACTCTGACATGGGAGTTGGAAACTAGCTACACTCTGATTGAAGAAGGCCATTGGAAATCGCTGTATTCAACTCAGATACACAGGAGTTCAGGCCCAATGCTTACACATGCTTTTCCCGCAACCTCTCTCAGCCACTAACATTAGGATGTTAGCAGCTGCAACTACAGTCAGGCAGGATGCGGGTGGGTTCTGCCCTGTCCTCAGCACTCCCAGGGAAGCATGCCTAGAAGCCAGCTCTCAACTAGCTGCATTCTTATGGCAGTGTGAAGGTAGCAGTATTCTGAGTAAGGAGGTTCCCAGATTACCACTCTACTGCACCTGGAGATACCCTCCAGGTCTGCATTGTTAACTTGCGTCTCAGAAGCCTCTGGCAAACGTCTCTGGTGAAGACGTCCGAAACTCACTCTGCAGGCAGTGTGGAACTGTGAGGGACTGAGGGTGAGCTCAACTCTCAGAAGTAAGATGCTTTTGGACAAGGCGTTCAGCTACCTTCTCACGTATGGAACTTAGTATGTAGCACCAGTCTACCCCAGGAATTATTAGGAAATCGCTTGATTGAGTTTGGAGGCACTCGTCTTGTGTGCCGGGAGATTCCAGTTACCTCTCCCAACACTTGCGTCAAGCAGCGAGCCTAGGCCTTTTGGAAGCGAAAGGTAGCGGCAGGCAGGATGTTGGGTTACAGGCCATAAGCTCAACTCGCAGAACTGTGTATGCATGGGTGGCAGATGTCTGCTACCCACTCGGACATGGGAGTTGGAACCTAGCTACACTCCTATTGAAGAAGGACTTTGGAAATCGCTGTATTCAACTCAGATACACGGGAGTTCAGGCCCAATGCTTACACATGCTTTTCCCACAAACTATCCCAGCCACTAACAGAAGGAGGTTAGCAGGTAAGTCTACAGTCAGGCAGGATGCGGGAGGGTTCTGCCCTGTCCTCAGCTCTCACAGGGAAGCATGCCTAGAAGCCAGCTCTCAACTAGCTGCATTCTTATGACAGTGTGAAGGTAGCAGTATTCTGAGTCAGGATGTTCCAAGATTACCACTCTACTGCACCTGGAGATACCCTCCAGGTCTGCATTGTTAACTTGCGTCTCAGAAGCCTGTGGCAAACGTCTCTGGTGAAGACCTGCAAAACTCACTCTGCAGGCAGTGTGGAACTGTGAGGGACTGATGGTGAGCTCAACTCTCAGAAGATGCTTTTGGACAAGGCGTTCAGCTACCTTCTCACGTATGGAACTTAGTATGTAGCACCAGTCTACCACACGAATTACTAGGCAATCGCTGGAATGCGCTTGGAGGCCCTAGTCTTGTGTGCCGGGAGATTCCAATTACCTCTCCCAACACTTCGGTTAAGCAGCGAGCCTAGGCCTTTTGGAAGCGAAAGCTAGCTGCAGGCAGGAGGTAGGGATACAGGCCATAAATTCAACTCTCAGAAGTGTGTATGCATGGGAGGCAGATGTCTGCTACCCACTCGGACATGGGAGTTGGAACCTAGCTACACTCCTATTGAAGAAGGATGTTGGAAATCGCTGTATTCAACTCAGATACTCGGGAGTTCAGGCCCAATGCTTACACATGCTTTTCCCGCAACCTATCCCAACCACTAACAGAAGGAGGTTAGCAGGTACGTCTACAGTCAGGCAGGATGCGGGAGGGTTCTGCCCTGTCCTCAGCTCTCACAGGGAAGCATGCCTAGAAGCCAGCTCTCAACTAGCTGCATTCTTATGACAGTGTGAAGGTAGCAGTATTCTGAGTCAGGATGTTCCAAGATTACCACTCTACTGCACCTGGAGATACCCTCCAGGTCTGCATTGTTAACTTGCGTCTCAGAAGCCTGTGGCAAACGTCTCTGGTGAATACCTGCAAAACTCACTCTGCAGGCAGTGTGGAACTGTGAGGGACTGATGGTGAGCTCAACTCTCAGAAGATGCTTTTGGACAAGGCGTTCAGCTACCTTCTCATGTATGGAACTTAGTATGTAGCACCAGTCTACCACACGAATTACTAGGCAATCGCTGGAATGCGCTTGGAGGCCCTAGTCTTGTGTGCCGGGAGATTCCAATTACCTCTCCCAACACTTCCGTCAAACAGCGAGCCTAGGCCTTTTAGAAGTGAAAGGAACCAGCAGGCTGGATGGGGAGGTACAGGCCTTAAACTCAACTCTCAGAAGTGTGTATGCAGGGGAGACAGATGTCTGCTACCCACTCTGACATGGGAGTTGGAAACTAGCTACACTCTGATTGAAGAAGGCCATTGGAAATCGCTGTATTCAACTCAGATACACAGGAGTTCAGGCCCAATGCTTACACATGCTTTTCCCGCAACCTCTCTCAGCCACTAACATTAGGATGTTAGCAGCTGCGCCTACAGTCAGGCAGGATGCGGGTGGGTTCTGCCCTGTCCTCAGCACTCCCAGGGAAGCATGCCTAGAAGCCAGCTCTCAACTAGCTGCATTCTTATGGCAGTGTGAAGGTAGCAGTATTCTGAGTAAGGAGGTTCCCAGATTACCACTCTACTGCACCTGGAGATACCCTCCAGGTCTGCATTGTTAACTTCCGTCTCAGAAGCCTCTGGCAAACGTCTCTGGTGAAGACGTCCGAAACTCACTCTGCAGGCAGTGTGGAACTGTGAGGGACTGAGGGTGAGCTCAACTCTCAGAAGTAAGATGTTTTTGGACAAGGCGTTCAACTACCTACTCACGTATGGAACTTAGTATGTAGCACCAGTCTACCCCAGGAATTACTAGGAAATCGCTTGATTGAGCTTGGAGGCACTCGTCTTGTGTGCCGGGAGATTCCAGTTACCTCTACCAACACTTCGGTTAAGCAGCGAGCCTAGGCCTTTTGGAAGCGAAAGCTAGCTGCAGGCAGGAGGTAGGGATACAGGCCATAAGCTCAACTCTCAGAAGTGTGTATGCATGGGAGGCAGATGTCTGCTACCCACTCGTACATGCGAGTGGGAACCTACTACACTCTGATGAAAAAGGACTTTGGAAATCGCTGTATTCAACTCAGATACACGTGGGTTCAGGCACAACGATTCCACATGCTTTTCTCACAACCTTTCCCTGCCACTAACATGAGGACGTTAGCAGCTCCTTCTACAGTCAAGCAGGATGCGGGAGGGTTGTGCCCTGTCCTTAGCTCTCACAGGGAAGCATGTCTTGAAGCCAGCGGTCAACTAGCTGCATACTTATGGCAGGGTCAAGGTAGCAGTATTCTGAGACAGGAGGTTCCCAGATTACCACTCTACTGCACCTGGAGATACCCTCCAGGTCTGCATTGTTAACTTGCGTCTCAGAGGCCTCTGGCAAACGTCTCTGGTGAAGACGTGCGAAACTCACTCTGCAGGCAGTGTGGAACTGTGAGGGACTGAGGGTCAGCTCAACTCTCAGCAGTAAGATGTTTTTGGACAAGGCGTTCAAATACCTACTCACGTATGGAACTTAGTATGTAGCACCAGTCTACCCCAGGAATTACTGGGAAATCGCTGGATTGAGCTTGGAGGCACTAGTCTTGTTGCCGGGAGATTCCAGTTACCTCTACCAACACTTCGGTTAAGCAGCGAGCCTAGGCCTTTTGGAAGCGAAAGCTAGCTGCAGGCAGGAGGTAGGGATACAGGCCATAAGCTCAACTCTCAGAAGTGTGTATGCATGGGAGGCAGATGTCTGCTACCCACTCGTACATGCGAGTGGGAACCTACTACACTCTGATGAAAAAGGACTTTGGAAATCGCTGTATTCAACTCAGATACACGTGGGTTCAGGCACAACGATTCCACATGCTTTTCTCACAACCTTTCCCTGCCACTAACATGAGGACGTTAGCAGCTCCTTCTACAGTCAAGCAGGATGCGGGAGGGTTGTGCCCTGTCCTTAGCTCTCACAGGGAAGCATGTCTTGAAGCCAGCGGTCAACTAGCTGCATACTTATGGCAGGGTCAAGGTAGCAGTATTCTGAGACAGGAGGTTCCCAGATTACCACTCTACTGCACCTGGAGATACCCTCCAGGTCTGCATTGTTAACTTGCGTCTCAGAGGCCTCTGGCAAACGTCTCTGGTGAAGACGTGCGAAACTCACTCTGCAGGCAGTGTGGAACTGTGAGGGACTGAGGGTCAGCTCAACTCTCAGCAGTAAGATGTTTTTGGACAAGGCGTTCAAATACCTACTCACGTATGGAACTTAGTATGTAGCACCAGTCTACCCCAGGAATTACTAGGAAATCGCTTGATTGAGCTTGGAGGCACTCGTCTTGTGTGCCGGGAGATTCCAATTACCTCTCCCAACACTTGCGTCAAGCAGCGAGCCTAGGCCTTTGGGAAGCGAAAGGTAGCGGCAGGCACGATGTAGGGTTACAGGCCATAAGCTCAACTCTCAGAAGTGTGTATGCATGGGAGGCAGATGTCTGCTACCCACTCGGACATGGGAGTTGGAACCTAGCTACACTCCTATTGAAGAAGGATGTTGGAAATCGCTGTATTCAACTCAGATACTCGGGAGTTCAGGCCCAATGCTTACACATGCTTTTCCCGCAACCTATCCCAGCCACTAACAGAAGGAGGTTAGCAGGTACGTCTACAGTCAGGCAGGATGCGGGAGGGTTCTGCCCTGTCCTCAGCTCTCACAGGGAAGCATGCCTAGAAGCCAGCTCTCAACTAGCTGCATTCTTATGACAGTGTGAAGGTAGCAGTATTCTGAGTCAGGATGTTCCAAGATTACCACTCTACTGCACCTGGAGATACCCTCCAGGTCTGCATTGTTAACTTGCGTCTCAGAAGCCTGTGGCAAACGTCTCTGGTGAAGACCTGCAAAACTCACTCTGCAGGCAGTGTGGAACTGTGAGGGACTGATGGTGAGCTCAACTCTCAGAAGTAAGATGCTTTTGGACAAGGCGTTCAGCTACCTTCTCACGTATGGAACTTAGTATGTAGCACCAGTCTACCACACGAATTACTAGGCAATCGCTGGAATGAGCTTGGAGGCCCTAGTCTTGTGTGCCGGGAGATTCCAATTACCTCTCCCAACACTTCCGTCAAACAGCGAGCCTAGGCCTTTTAGAAGTGAAAGGAACCAGCAGGCTGGATGGGGAGGTACAGGCCTTAAACTCAACTCTCAGAAGTGTGTATGCAGGGGAGACAGATGTCTGCTACCCACTCTGACATGGGAGTTGGAAACTAGCTACACTCTGATTGAAGAAGGCCATTGGAAATCGCTGTATTCAACTCAGATACACAGGAGTTCAGGCCCAATGCTTACACATGCTTTTCCCGCAACCTCTCTCAGCCACTAACATTAGGATGTTAGCAGCTGCGCCTACAGTCAGGCAGGATGCGGGTGGGTTCTGCCCTGTCCTCAGCACTCCCAGGGAAGCATGCCTAGAAGCCAGCTCTCAACTAGCTGCATTCTTATGGCAGTGTGAAGGTAGCAGTATTCTGAGTAAGGAGGTTCCCAGATTACCACTCTACTGCACCTGGAGATACCCTCCAGGTCTGCATTGTTAACTTGCGTCTCAGAAGCCTCTGGCAAACGTCTCTGGTGAAGACGTCCGAAACTCACTCTGCAGGCAGTGTGGAACTGTGAGGGACTGAGGGTGAGCTCAACTCTCAGAAGTAAGATGCTTTTGGACAAGGCGTTCAGCTACCTTCTCACGTATGGAACTTAGTATGTAGCACCAGTCTACCCCAGGAATTATTAGGAAATCGCTTGATTGAGTTTGGAGGCACTCGTCTTGTGTGCCGGGAGATTCCAGTTACCTCTCCCAACACTTGCGTCAAGCAGCGAGCCTAGGCCTTTTGGAAGCGAAAGGTAGCGGCAGGCAGGATGTTGGGTTACAGGCCATAAGCTCAACTCTCAGAAGTGTGTATGCATGGGTGGCAGATGTCTGCTACCCACTCGGACATGGGAGTTGGAACCTAGCTACACTCCTATTGAAGAAGGACTTTGGAAATCGCTGTATTCAACTCAGATACACGGGAGTTCAGGCCCAATGCTTACACATGCTTTTCCCACAAACTATCCCAGCCACTAACAGAAGGAGGTTAGCAGGTAAGTCTACAGTCAGGCAGGATGCGGGAGGGTCCTGCCCTGTCCTCAGCTCTCACAGGGAAGCATGCCTTGAAGCCAGCTCTCAACTAGCTGCATTCTTATGACAGTGTGAAGGTAGCAGTATTCTGAGTAAGGAGGTTCCCAGATTACCACTCTACTGCACCTGGAGATACCCTCCAGGTCTGCATTGTTAACTTGCGTCTCAGAGGCCTCTGGCAAACGTCTCTGGTGAAGACGTGCGAAACTCACTCTGCAGGCAGTGTGGAACTGTGAGGGACTGAGGGTCAGCTCAACTCTCAGCAGTAAGATGTTTTTGGACAAGGCGTTCAAATACCTACTCACGTATGGAACTTAGTATGTAGCACCAGTCTACCCAAGGAATTACTGGGAAATCGCTGGATTGAGCTTGGAGGCACTAGTCTTGTTGCCGGGAGATTCCAGTTACCTCTCCCAACACTTCGGTGAAGCAGCGAGCCTAGGCCTTTTGGAAGCGAAAGCTAGCTGCAGGCAGGAGGTAGGGTTACAGGCCATAAGCTCAACTCTCAGAAGTGTGTATGCATGGGAGGCAGATGTCTGCTACCCACTCGTACATGCGAGTGGGAACCTACTACACTCTGATGAAAAAGGACTTTGGAAATCGCTGTATTCAACTCAGATACACGTGGGTTCAGGCACAACGATTCCACATGCTTTTCTCACAACCTTTCCCTGCCACTAACATGAGGACGTTAGCAGCTCCTTCTACAGTCAAGCAGGATGCGGGAGGGTTGTGCCCTGTCCTTAGCTCTCACAGGGAAGCATGTCTTGAAGCCAGCGGTCAACTAGCTGCATACTTATGGCAGGGTCAAGGTAGCAGTATTCTGAGACAGGAGGTTCCCAGATTACCACTCTACTGCACCTGGAGATACCCTCCAGGTCTGCATTGTTAACTTGCGTCTCAGAGGCCTCTGGCAAACGTCTCTGGTGAAGACGTGCGAAACTCACTCTGCAGGCAGTGTGGAACTGTGAGGGACTGAGGGTCAGCTCAACTCTCAGCAGTAAGATGTTTTTGGACAAGGCGTTCAAATACCTACTCACGTATGGAACTTAGTATGTAGCACCAGTCTACCCCAGGAATTACTAGGAAATCGCTTGTTTGAGCTTGGAGGCACTCGTCTTGTGTGCCGGGAGATTCCAATTACCTCTCCCAACACTTGCGTCAAGCAGCGAGCCTAGGCCTTTGGGAAGCGAAAGGTAGCGGCAGGCACGATGTAGGGTTACAGGCCATAAGCTCAACTCTCAGAAGTGTGTATGCATGGGAGGCAGATGTCTGCTACCCACTCGGACATGGGAGTTGGAACCTAGCTACACTCCTATTGAAGAAGGATGTTGGAAATCGCTGTATTCAACTCAGATACTCGGGAGTTCAGGCCCAATGCTTACACATGCTTTTCCCGCAACCTATCCCAGCCACTAACAGAAGGAGGTTAGCAGGTACGTCTACAGTCAGGCAGGATGCGGGAGGGTTCTGCCCTGTCCTCAGCTCTCACAGGGAAGCATGCCTAGAAGCCAGCTCTCAACTAGCTGCATTCTTATGGCAGTGTGAAGGTAGCAGTATTCTGAGTAAGGAGGTTCCCAGATTACCACTCTACTGCACCTGGAGATACCCTCCAGGTCTGCATTGTTAACTTGCGTCTCAGAAGCCTCTGGCAAACGTCTCTGGTGAAGACGTCCGAAACTCACTCTGCAGGCAGTGTGGAACTGTGAGGGACTGAGGGTGAGCTCAACTCTCAGAAGTAAGATGCTTTTGGACAAGGCGTTCAGCTACCTTCTCACGTATGGAACTTAGTATGTAGCACCAGTCTACCCCAGGAATTATTAGGAAATCGCTTGATTGAGTTTGGAGGCACTCGTCTTGTGTGCCGGGAGATTCCAGTTACCTCTCCCAACACTTGCGTCAAGCAGCGAGCCTAGGCCTTTTGGAAGCGAAAGGTAGCGGCAGGCAGGATGTTGGGTTACAGGCCATAAGCTCAACTCTCAGAAGTGTGTATGCATGGGTGGCAGATGTCTGCTACCCACTCGGACATGGGAGTTGGAACCTAGCTACACTCCTATTGAAGAAGGACTTTGGAAATCGCTGTATTCAACTCAGATACACGGGAGTTCAGGCCCAATGCTTACACATGCTTTTCCCACAAACTATCCCAGCCACTAACAGAAGGAGGTTAGCAGGTAAGTCTACAGTCAGGCAGGATGCGGGAGGGTCCTGCCCTGTCCTCAGCTCTCACAGGGAAGCATGCCTTGAAGCCAGCTCTCAACTAGCTGCATTCTTATGACAGTGTGAAGGTAGCAGGATTCTGAGTAAGGAGGTTCCCAGATTACCACTCTACTGCACCTGGAGATACCCTCCAGGTCTGCATTGTTAAACATTTTTTTTTTTAATTTATTTATTTACGATAGTCACAGAGAGAGAGAGAGAGAGGCAGAGACACAGGCAGAGAGAGAAGCAGGCTCCATGCACCGGGAGCCTGACGTGGGATTCGATCCCGGGTCTCCAGGATCGCGCCCTGAGCCAAAGGCAGGCGCCAAACCGCTGCGCCACCCAGGGATCCCAGGTCTGCATTGTTAACTTGCGTCTCAGAGGCCTCTGGCAAACGTCTCTGGTGAAGACGTGCGAAACTCACTCTGCAGGCAGTGTGGAACTGTGAGGGACTGAGGGTCAGCTCAACTCTCAGCAGTAAGATGTTTTTGGACAAGGCGTTCAAATACCTACTCACGTATGGAACTTAGTATGTAGCACCAGTCTACCCCAGGAATTACTGGGAAATCGCTGGATTGAGCTTGGAGGCACTAGTCTTGTTGCCGGGAGATTCCAGTTACCTCTCCCAACACTTCGGTTAAGCAGCGAGCCTAGGCCTTTTGGAAGCGAAAGCTAGCTGCAGGCAGGAGGTAGGGATACAGGCCATAAATTCAACTCTCAGAAGTGTGTATGCATGGGAGGCAGATGTCTGCTACCCACTCGGACATGGGAGTTGGAACCTAGCTACACTCCTATTGAAGAAGGATGTTGGAAATCGCTGTATTCAACTCAGATACTCGGGAGTTCAGGCCCAATGCTTACACATGCTTTTCCCGCAACCTATCCCAGCCACTAACAGAAGGAGGTTAGCAGGTACGTCTACAGTCAGGCAGGATGCGGGAGGGTTCTGCCCTGTCCTCAGCTCTCACAGGGAAGCATGCCTAGAAGCCAGCTCTCAACTAGCTGCATTCTTATGACAGTGTGAAGGTAGCAGTATTCTGAGTCAGGATGTTCCAAGATTACCACTCTACTGCACCTGGAGATACCCTCCAGGTCTGCATTGTTAACTTCCGTCTCAGAAGCCTCTGGCAAACGTCTCTGGTGAAGACGTCCGAAACTCACTCTGCAGGCAGTGTGGAACTGTGAGGGACTGAGGGTGAGCTCAACTCTCAGAAGTAAGATGTTTTTGGACAAGGCGTTCAACTACCTACTCACGTATGGAACTTAGTATGTAGCACCAGTCTACCCCAGGAATTACTAGGAAATCGCTTGATTGAGCTTGGAGGCACTCGTCTTGTGTGCCGGGAGATTCCAGTTACCTCTCCCAACACTTGCGTCAAGCAGCGAGCCTAGGCATTTTGGAAGCGAAAGGTAGCGGCAGGCAGGATGTTGGGTTACAGGCCATAAGCTCAACTCTCAGAAGTGTGTATGCATGGGTGGCAGATGTCTGCTACCCACTAGGACACGGGAGTTGGAACCTAGCTACACTCCTATTGAAGAAGGACTTTGGAAATCGCTGTATTCAACTCAGATACACGGGAGTTCAGGCCCAATGCTTACACATGCTTTTCCCACAAACTATCCCAGCCACTAACAGAAGGAGGTTAGCAGGTAAGTCTACAGTCAGGCAGGATGCGGGAGGGTCCTGCCCTGTCCTCAGCTCTCACAGGGAAGCATGCCTTGAAGTCAGCTCTCAACTAGCTGCCTTCTTATGACAGTGTGAAGGTAGCAGTATTCTGAGTAAGGAGGTTCCCAGATTACCACTGTACTGCACCTGGAGATACCCTCCAGGTCTGCATTGTTAACTTGCGTCTCAGAGGCCTCTGGCAAACGTCTCTGGTGAAGACGTGCGAAACTCACTCTGCAGGCAGTGTGGAACTGTGAGGGACTGAGGGTGAGCTCAACTCTCAGCAGTAAGATGTTTTTGGACAAGGCGTTCAAATACCTACTCACGTATGGAACTTAGTATGTAGCACCAGTCTACCCCAGGAATTACTGGGAAATCGCTGGATTGAGCTTGGAGGCACTAGTCTTGTTGCCGGGAGATTCCAGTTACCTCTACCAACACTTCGGTTAAGCAGCGAGCCTAGGCCTTTTGGAAGCGAAAGCTAGCTGCAGGCAGGAGGTAGGGATACAGGCCATAAGCTCAACTCTCAGAAGTGTGTATGCATGGGAGGCAGATGTCTGCTACCCACTCGTACATGCGAGTGGGAACCTACTACACTCTGATGAAAAAGGACTTTGGAAATCGCTGTATTCAACTCAGATACACGTGGGTTCAGGCACAACGATTCCACATGCTTTTCTCACAACCTTTCCCTGCCACTAACATGAGGACGTTAGCAGCTCCTTCTACAGTCAAGCAGGATGCGGGAGGGTTGTGCCCTGTCCTTAGCTCTCACAGGGAAGCATGTCTTGAAGCCAGCGGTCAACTAGCTGCATACTTATGGCAGGGTCAAGGTAGCAGTATTCTGAGACAGGAGGTTCCCAGATTACCACTCTACTGCACCTGGAGATACCCTCCAGGTCTGCATTGTTAACTTGCGTCTCAGAGGCCTCTGGCAAACGTCTCTGGTGAAGACGTGCGAAACTCACTCTGCAGGCAGTGTGGAACTGTGAGGGACTGAGGGTCAGCTCAACTCTCAGCAGTAAGATGTTTTTGGACAAGGCGTTCAAATACCTACTCACGTATGGAACTTAGTATGTAGCACCAGTCTACCCCAGGAATTACTAGGAAATCGCTTGATTGAGCTTGGAGGCACTCGTCTTGTGTGCCGGGAGATTCCAATTACCTCTCCCAACACTTGCGTCAAGCAGCGAGCCTAGGCCTTTTGGAAGCGAAAGGTAGCGGCAGGCACTATGTAGGGTTACAGGCCATAAGCTCAACTCTCAGAAGTGTGTATGCATGGGAGGCAGATGTCTGCTACCCACTCTGACATGGGAGTTGGAAACTACCTACACTCTGATTGAAGAAGGCCATTGGAAATCGCTGTATTTAACTCAGATACACAGGAGTTCAGGCCCAATGCTTACACATGCTTTTCCCGCAACCTCTCTCAGCCACTAACATTAGGATGTTAGCAGCTGCGCCTACAGTCAGGCAGGATGCGGGTGGGTTCTGCCATGTCCTCAGCACTCCCAGGGAAGCATACCTAGAAGCCAGCTCTCAACTAGCTGCATTCTTATGGCAGTGTGAAGGTAGCAGTATTCTGAGTCAGGATGTTCCAAGATTACCACTCTACTGCACCTGGAGATACCCTCCAGGTCTGCATTGTTAACTTGCGTCTCAGAAGCCTGTGGCAAACGTCTCTGGTGAAGACCTGCAAAACTCACTCTGCAGGCAGTGTGGAACTGTGAGGGACTGATGGTGAGCTCAACTCTCAGAAGTAAGATGCTTTTGGACAAGGCGTTCAGCTACCTTCTCACGTATGGAACTTAGTATGTAGCACCAGTCTACCACACGAATTACTAGGCAATCGCTGGAATGAGCTTCGAGGCCCTAGTCTTGTGTGCCGGGAGATTCCAATTACCTCTCCCAACACTTCCGTCAAACAGCGAGCCTAGGCCTTTTAGAAGTGAAAGGAACCAGCAGGCTGGATGGGGAGGTACAGGCCTTAAACTCAACTCTCAGAAGTGTGTATGCAGGGGAGACAGATGTCTGCTACCCACTCTGACATGGGAGTTGGAAACTAGCTACACTCTGATTGAAGAAGGCCATTGGAAATCGCTGTATTCAACTCAGATACACAGGAGTTCAGGCCCAATGCTTACACATGCTTTTCCCGCAACCTCTCTCAGCCACTAACATTAGGATGTTAGCAGCTGCGCCTACAGTCAGGCAGGATGCGGGTGGGTTCTGCCCTGTCCTCAGCACTCCCAGGGAAGCATGCCTAGAAGCCAGCTCTCAACTAGCTGCATTCTTATGGCAGTGTGAAGGTAGCAGTATTCTGAGTAAGGAGGTTCCCAGATTACCACTCTACTGCACCTGGAGATACCCTCCAGGTCTGCATTGTTAACTTGCGTCTCAGAAGCCTCTGGCAAACGTCTCTGGTGAAGACGTCCGAAACTCACTCTGCAGGCAGTGTGGAACTGTGAGGGACTGAGGGTGAGCTCAACTCTCAGAAGTAAGATGCTTTTGGACAAGGCGTTCAGCTACCTTCTCACGTATGGAACTTAGTATGTAGCACCAGTCTACCCCAGGAATTATTAGGAAATCGCTTGATTGAGTTTGGAGGCACTCGTCTTGTGTGCCGGGAGATTCCAGTTACCTCTCCCAACACTTGCGTCAAGCAGCGAGCCTAGGCCTTTTGGAAGCGAAAGGTAGCGGCAGGCAGGATGTTGGGTTACAGGCCATAAGCTCAACTCTCAGAAGTGTGTATGCATGGGTGGCAGATGTCTGCTACCCACTCGGACATGGGAGTTGGAACCTAGCTACACTCCTATTGAAGAAGGACTTTGGAAATCGCTGTATTCAACTCAGATACACGGGAGTTCAGGCCCAATGCTTACACATGCTTTTCCCACAAACTATCCCAGCCACTAACAGAAGGAGGTTAGCAGGTAAGTCTACAGTCAGGCAGGATGCGGGAGGGTCCTGCCCTGTCCTCAGCTCTCACAGGGAAGCATGCCTTGAAGCCAGCTCTCAACTAGCTGCATTCTTATGACAGTGTGAAGGTAGCAGTATTCTGAGTAAGGAGGTTCCCAGATTACCACTCTACTGCACCTGGAGATACCCTCCAGGTCTGCATTGTTAACTTGCGTCTCAGAGGCCTCTGGCAAACGTCTCTGGTGAAGACGTGCGAAACTCACTCTGCAGGCAGTGTGGAACTGTGAGGGACTGAGGGTCAGCTCAACTCTCAGCAGTAAGATGTTTTTGGACAAGGCGTTCAAATACCTACTCACGTATGGAACTTAGTATGTAGCACCAGTCTACCCAAGGAATTACTGGGAAATCGCTGGATTGAGCTTGGAGGCACTAGTCTTGTTGCCGGGAGATTCCAGTTACCTCTCCCAACACTTCGGTGAAGCAGCGAGCCTAGGCCTTTTGGAAGCGAAAGCTAGCTGCAGGCAGGAGGTAGGGTTACAGGCCATAAGCTCAACTCTCAGAAGTGTGTATGCATGGGAGGCAGATGTCTGCTACCCACTCGTACATGCGAGTGGGAACCTACTACACTCTGATGAAAAAGGACTTTGGAAATCGCTGTATTCAACTCAGATACACGTGGGTTCAGGCACAACGATTCCACATGCTTTTCTCACAACCTTTCCCTGCCACTAACATGAGGACGTTAGCAGCTCCTTCTACAGTCAAGCAGGATGCGGGAGGGTTGTGCCCTGTCCTTAGCTCTCACAGGGAAGCATGTCTTGAAGCCAGCGGTCAACTAGCTGCATACTTATGGCAGGGTCAAGGTAGCAGTATTCTGAGACAGGAGGTTCCCAGATTACCACTCTACTGCACCTGGAGATACCCTCCAGGTCTGCATTGTTAACTTGCGTCTCAGAGGCCTCTGGCAAACGTCTCTGGTGAAGACGTGCGAAACTCACTCTGCAGGCAGTGTGGAACTGTGAGGGACTGAGGGTCAGCTCAACTCTCAGCAGTAAGATGTTTTTGGACAAGGCGTTCAAATACCTACTCACGTATGGAACTTAGTATGTAGCACCAGTCTACCCCAGGAATTACTAGGAAATCGCTTGTTTGAGCTTGGAGGCACTCGTCTTGTGTGCCGGGAGATTCCAATTACCTCTCCCAACACTTGCGTCAAGCAGCGAGCCTAGGCCTTTGGGAAGCGAAAGGTAGCGGCAGGCACGATGTAGGGTTACAGGCCATAAGCTCAACTCTCAGAAGTGTGTATGCATGGGAGGCAGATGTCTGCTACCCACTCGGACATGGGAGTTGGAACCTAGCTACACTCCTATTGAAGAAGGATGTTGGAAATCGCTGTATTCAACTCAGATACTCGGGAGTTCAGGCCCAATGCTTACACATGCTTTTCCCGCAACCTATCCCAGCCACTAACAGAAGGAGGTTAGCAGGTACGTCTACAGTCAGGCAGGATGCGGGAGGGTTCTGCCCTGTCCTCAGCTCTCACAGGGAAGCATGCCTAGAAGCCAGCTCTCAACTAGCTGCATTCTTATGGCAGTGTGAAGGTAGCAGTATTCTGAGTAAGGAGGTTCCCAGATTACCACTCTACTGCACCTGGAGATACCCTCCAGGTCTGCATTGTTAACTTGCGTCTCAGAAGCCTCTGGCAAACGTCTCTGGTGAAGACGTCCGAAACTCACTCTGCAGGCAGTGTGGAACTGTGAGGGACTGAGGGTGAGCTCAACTCTCAGAAGTAAGATGCTTTTGGACAAGGCGTTCAGCTACCTTCTCACGTATGGAACTTAGTATGTAGCACCAGTCTACCCCAGGAATTATTAGGAAATCGCTTGATTGAGTTTGGAGGCACTCGTCTTGTGTGCCGGGAGATTCCAGTTACCTCTCCCAACACTTGCGTCAAGCAGCGAGCCTAGGCCTTTTGGAAGCGAAAGGTAGCGGCAGGCAGGATGTTGGGTTACAGGCCATAAGCTCAACTCTCAGAAGTGTGTATGCATGGGTGGCAGATGTCTGCTACCCACTCGGACATGGGAGTTGGAACCTAGCTACACTCCTATTGAAGAAGGACTTTGGAAATCGCTGTATTCAACTCAGATACACGGGAGTTCAGGCCCAATGCTTACACATGCTTTTCCCACAAACTATCCCAGCCACTAACAGAAGGAGGTTAGCAGGTAAGTCTACAGTCAGGCAGGATGCGGGAGGGTCCTGCCCTGTCCTCAGCTCTCACAGGGAAGCATGCCTTGAAGCCAGCTCTCAACTAGCTGCATTCTTATGACAGTGTGAAGGTAGCAGTATTCTGAGTAAGGAGGTTCCCAGATTACCACTCTACTGCACCTGGAGATACCCTCCAGGTCTGCATTGTTAACTTGCGTCTCAGAGGCCTCTGGCAAACGTCTCTGGTGAAGACGTGCGAAACTCACTCTGCAGGCAGTGTGGAACTGTGAGGGACTGAGAGTCAGCTCAACTCTCAGCAGTAAGATGTTTTTGGACAAGGCGTTCAAATACCTACTCACGTATGGAACTTAGTATGTAGCACCAGTCTACCCCAGGAATTACTGGGAAATCGCTGGATTGAGCTTGGAGGCACTAGTCTTGTTGCCGGGAGATTCCAGTTACCTCTCCCAACACTTCGGTTAAGCAGCGAGCCTAGGCCTTTTGGAAGCGAAAGCTAGCTGCAGGCAGGAGGTAGGGATACAGGCCATAAATTCAACTCTCAGAAGTGTGTATGCATGGGAGGCAGATGTCTGCTACCCACTCGGACATGGGAGTTGGAACCTAGCTACACTCCTATTGAAGAAGGATGTTGGAAATCGCTGTATTCAACTCAGATACTCGGGAGTTCAGGCCCAATGCTTACACATGCTTTTCCCGCAACCTATCCCAGCCACTAACAGAAGGAGGTTAGCAGGTACGTCTACAGTCAGGCAGGATGCGGGAGGGTTCTGCCCTGTCCTCAGCTCTCACAGGGAAGCATGCCTAGAAGCCAGCTCTCAACTAGCTGCATTCTTATGACAGTGTGAAGGTAGCAGTATTCTGAGTCAGGATGTTCCAAGATTACCACTCTACTGCACCTGGAGATACCCTCCAGGTCTGCATTGTTAACTTGCGTCTCAGAAGCCTGTGGCAAACGTCTCTGGTGAAGATCTGCAAAACTCACTCTGCAGGCAGTGTGGAACTGTGAGGGACTGATGGTGAGCTCAACTCTCAGAAGTAAGATGCTTTTGGACAAGGCGTTCAGCTACCTTCTCACGTATGGAACTTAGTATGTAGCACCAGTCTACCACACGAATTACTAGGCAATCGCTGGAATGAGCTTGGAGGCCCTAGTCTTGTGTGCCGGGAGATTCCAATTACCTCTCCCAACACTTCCGTCAAACAGCGAGCCTAGGCCTTTTAGAAGTGAAAGGAACCAGCAGGCTGGATGGGGAGGTACAGGCCTTAAACTCAACTCTCAGAAGTGTGTATGCAGGGGAGACAGATGTCTGCTACCCACTCTGACATGGGAGTTGGAAACTAGCTACACTCTGATTGAAGAAGGCCATTGGAAATCGCTGTATTCAACTCAGATACACAGGAGTTCAGGCCCAATGCTTACACATGCTTTTCCCGCAACCTCTCTCAGCCACTAACATTAGGATGTTAGCAGCTGCGCCTACAGTCAGGCAGGATGCGGGTGGGTTCTGCCCTGTCCTCAGCACTCCCAGGGAAGCATGCCTAGAAGCCAGCTCTCAACTAGCTGCATTCTTATGGCAGTGTGAAGGTAGCAGTATTCTGAGTAAGGAGGTTCCCAGATTACCACTCTACTGCACCTGGAGATACCCTCCAGGTCTGCATTGTTAACTTGCGTCTCAGAAGCCTCTGGCAAACGTCTCTGGTGAAGACGTCCGAAACTCACTCTGCAGGCAGTGTGGAACTGTGAGGGACTGAGGGTGAGCTCAACTCTCAGAAGTAAGATGCTTTTGGACAAGGCGTTCAGCTACCTTCTCACGTATGGAACTTAGTATGTAGCACCAGTCTACCCCAGGAATTATTAGGAAATCGCTTGATTGAGCTTGGAGGCACTCGTCTTGTGTGCCGGGAGATTCCAGTTACCTCTCCCAACACTTGCGTCAAGCAGCGAGCCTAGGCCTTTTGGAAGCGAAAGGTAGCGACAGGCAGGATGTTGGGTTACAGGCCATAAGCTCAACTCTCAGAAGTGTGTATGCATGGGTGGCAGATGTCTGCTACCCACTCGGACATGGGAGTTGGAACCTAGCTACACTCCTATTGAAGAAGGACTTTGGAAATCGCTGTATTCAACTCAGATACACGGGAGTTCAGGCCCAATGCTTACACATGCTTTTCCCACAAACTATCCCAGCCACTAACAGAAGGAGGTTAGCAGGTAAGTCTACAGTCAGGCAGGATGCGGGTGGGTTCTGCCCTGTCCTCAGCACTCCCAGGGAAGCATGCCTAGAAGCCAGCTCTCAACTAGCTGCATTCTTATGGCAGTGTGAAGGTAGCAGTATTCTGAGTAAGGAGGTTCCCAGATTACCACTCTACTGCACCTGGAGATACCCTCCAGGTCTGCATTGTTAAACATTTTTTTTTAATTTATTTATTTACGATAGTCACAGAGAGAGAGAGAGAGAGGCAGAGACACAGGCAGAGAGAGAAGCAGGCTCCATGCACCGGGAGCCTGACGTGGGATTCGATCCCGGGTCTCCAGGATCGCGCCCTGAGCCAAAGGCAGGCGCCAAACCGCTGCGCCACCCAGGGATCCCAGGTCTGCATTGTTAACTTGCGTCTCAGAGGCCTCTGGCAAACGTCTCTGGTGAAGACGTGCGAAACTCACTCTGCAGGCAGTGTGGAACTGTGAGGGACTGAGGGTCAGCTCAACTCTCAGCAGTAAGATGTTTTTGGACAAGGCGTTCAAATACCTACTCACGTATGGAACTTAGTATGTAGCACCAGTCTACCCAAGGAATTACTGGGAAATCGCTGGATTGAGCTTGGAGGCACTAGTCTTGTTGCCGGGAGATTCCAGTTACCTCTCCCAACACTTCGGTGAAGCAGCGAGCCTAGGCCTTTTGGAAGCGAAAGCTAGCTGCAGGCAGGAGGTAGGGTTACAGGCCATAAGCTCAACTCTCAGAAGTGTGTATGCATGGGAGGCAGATGTCTGCTACCCACTCGTACATGCGAGTGGGAACCTACTACACTCTGATGAAAAAGGACTTTGGAAATCGCTGTATTCAACTCAGATACACGTGGGTTCAGGCACAACGATTCCACATGCTTTTCTCACAACCTTTCCCTGCCACTAACATGAGGACGTTAGCAGCTCCTTCTACAGTCAAGCAGGATGCGGGAGGGTTGTGCCCTGTCCTTAGCTCTCACAGGGAAGCATGTCTTGAAGCCAGCGGTCAACTAGCTGCATACTTATGGCAGGGTCAAGGTAGCAGTATTCTGAGACAGGAGGTTCCCAGATTACCACTCTACTGCACCTGGAGATACCCTCCAGGTCTGCATTGTTAACTTGCGTCTCAGAGGCCTCTGGCAAACGTCTCTGGTGAAGACGTGCGAAACTCACTCTGCAGGCAGTGTGGAACTGTGAGGGACTGAGGGTCAGCTCAACTCTCAGCAGTAAGATGTTTTTGGACAAGGCGTTCAAATACCTACTCACGTATGGAACTTAGTATGTAGCACCAGTCTACCCCAGGAATTACTAGGAAATCGCTTGATTGAGCTTGGAGGCACTCGTCTTGTGTGCCGGGAGATTCCAATTACCTCTCCCAACACTTGCGTCAAGCAGCGAGCCTAGGCCTTTTGGAAGCGAAAGGTAGCGGCAGGCACTATGTAGGGTTACAGGCCATAAGCTCAACTCTCAGAAGTGTGTATGCATGGGAGGCAGATGTCTGCTACCCACTCTGACATGGGAGTTGGAAACTACCTACACTCTGATTGAAGAAGGCCATTGGAAATCGCTGTATTTAACTCAGATACACAGGAGTTCAGGCCCAATGCTTACACATGCTTTTCCCGCAACCTCTCTCAGCCACTAACATTAGGATGTTAGCAGCTGCGCCTACAGTCAGGCAGGATGCGGGTGGGTTCTGCCATGTCCTCAGCACTCCCAGGGAAGCATACCTAGAAGCCAGCTCTCAACTAGCTGCATTCTTATGGCAGTGTGAAGGTAGCAGTATTCTGAGTCAGGATGTTCCAAGATTACCACTCTACTGCACCTGGAGATACCCTCCAGGTCTGCATTGTTAACTTGCGTCTCAGAAGCCTGTGGCAAACGTCTCTGGTGAAGACCTGCAAAACTCACTCTGCAGGCAGTGTGGAACTGTGAGGGACTGATGGTGAGCTCAACTCTCAGAAGTAAGATGCTTTTGGACAAGGCGTTCAGCTACCTTCTCACGTATGGAACTTAGTATGTAGCACCAGTCTACCACACGAATTACTAGGCAATCGCTGGAATGAGCTTGGAGGCCCTAGTCTTGTGTGCCGGGAGATTCCAATTACCTCTCCCAACACTTCCGTCAAACAGCGAGCCTAGGCCTTTTAGAAGTGAAAGGAACCAGCAGGCTGGATGGGGAGGTACAGGCCTTAAACTCAACTCTCAGAAGTGTGTATGCAGGGGAGACAGATGTCTGCTACCCACTCTGACATGGGAGTTGGAAACTAGCTACACTCTGATTGAAGAAGGCCATTGGAAATCGCTGTATTCAACTCAGATACACAGGAGTTCAGGCCCAATGCTTACACATGCTTTTCCCGCAACCTCTCTCAGCCACTAACATTAGGATGTTAGCAGCTGCGCCTACAGTCAGGCAGGATGCGGGTGGGTTCTGCCCTGTCCTCAGCACTCCCAGGGAAGCATGCCTAGAAGCCAGCTCTCAACTAGCTGCATTCTTATGGCAGTGTGAAGGTAGCAGTATTCTGAGTAAGGAGGTTCCCAGATTACCACTCTACTGCACCTGGAGATACCCTCCAGGTCTGCATTGTTAACTTGCGTCTCAGAAGCCTCTGGCAAACGTCTCTGGTGAAGACGTCCGAAACTCACTCTGCAGGCAGTGTGGAACTGTGAGGGACTGAGGGTGAGCTCAACTCTCAGAAGTAAGATGCTTTTGGACAAGGCGTTCAGCTACCTTCTCACGTATGGAACTTAGTATGTAGCACCAGTCTACCCCAGGAATTATTAGGAAATCGCTTGATTGAGTTTGGAGGCACTCGTCTTGTGTGCCGGGAGATTCCAGTTACCTCTCCCAACACTTGCGTCAAGCAGCGAGCCTAGGCCTTTTGGAAGCGAAAGGTAGCGGCAGGCAGGATGTTGGGTTACAGGCCATAAGCTCAACTCTCAGAAGTGTGTATGCATGGGTGGCAGATGTCTGCTACCCACTCGGACATGGGAGTTGGAACCTAGCTACACTCCTATTGAAGAAGGACTTTGGAAATCGCTGTATTCAACTCAGATACACGGGAGTTCAGGCCCAATGCTTACACATGCTTTTCCCACAAACTATCCCAGCCACTAACAGAAGGAGGTTAGCAGGTAAGTCTACAGTCAGGCAGGATGCGGGAGGGTCCTGCCCTGTCCTCAGCTCTCACAGGGAAGCATGCCTTGAAGCCAGCTCTCAACTAGCTGCATTCTTATGACAGTGTGAAGGTAGCAGTATTCTGAGTAAGGAGGTTCCCAGATTACCACTCTACTGCACCTGGAGATACCCTCCAGGTCTGCATTGTTAACTTGCGTCTCAGAGGCCTCTGGCAAACGTCTCTGGTGAAGACGTGCGAAACTCACTCTGCAGGCAGTGTGGAACTGTGAGGGACTGAGGGTCAGCTCAACTCTCAGCAGTAAGATGTTTTTGGACAAGGCGTTCAAATACCTACTCACGTATGGAACTTAGTATGTAGCACCAGTCTACCCAAGGAATTACTGGGAAATCGCTGGATTGAGCTTGGAGGCACTAGTCTTGTTGCCGGGAGATTCCAGTTACCTCTCCCAACACTTCGGTGAAGCAGCGAGCCTAGGCCTTTTGGAAGCGAAAGCTAGCTGCAGGCAGGAGGTAGGGTTACAGGCCATAAGCTCAACTCTCAGAAGTGTGTATGCATGGGAGGCAGATGTCTGCTACCCACTCGTACATGCGAGTGGGAACCTACTACACTCTGATGAAAAAGGACTTTGGAAATCGCTGTATTCAACTCAGATACACGTGGGTTCAGGCACAACGATTCCACATGCTTTTCTCACAACCTTTCCCTGCCACTAACATGAGGACGTTAGCAGCTCCTTCTACAGTCAAGCAGGATGCGGGAGGGTTGTGCCCTGTCCTTAGCTCTCACAGGGAAGCATGTCTTGAAGCCAGCGGTCAACTAGCTGCATACTTATGGCAGGGTCAAGGTAGCAGTATTCTGAGACAGGAGGTTCCCAGATTACCACTCTACTGCACCTGGAGATACCCTCCAGGTCTGCATTGTTAACTTGCGTCTCAGAGGCCTCTGGCAAACGTCTCTGGTGAAGACGTGCGAAACTCACTCTGCAGGCAGTGTGGAACTGTGAGGGACTGAGGGTCAGCTCAACTCTCAGCAGTAAGATGTTTTTGGACAAGGCGTTCAAATACCTACTCACGTATGGAACTTAGTATGTAGCACCAGTCTACCCCAGGAATTACTAGGAAATCGCTTGTTTGAGCTTGGAGGCACTCGTCTTGTGTGCCGGGAGATTCCAATTACCTCTCCCAACACTTGCGTCAAGCAGCGAGCCTAGGCCTTTGGGAAGCGAAAGGTAGCGGCAGGCACGATGTAGGGTTACAGGCCATAAGCTCAACTCTCAGAAGTGTGTATGCATGGGAGGCAGATGTCTGCTACCCACTCGGACATGGGAGTTGGAACCTAGCTACACTCCTATTGAAGAAGGATGTTGGAAATCGCTGTATTCAACTCAGATACTCGGGAGTTCAGGCCCAATGCTTACACATGCTTTTCCCGCAACCTATCCCAGCCACTAACAGAAGGAGGTTAGCAGGTACGTCTACAGTCAGGCAGGATGCGGGAGGGTTCTGCCCTGTCCTCAGCTCTCACAGGGAAGCATGCCTAGAAGCCAGCTCTCAACTAGCTGCATTCTTATGGCAGTGTGAAGGTAGCAGTATTCTGAGTAAGGAGGTTCCCAGATTACCACTCTACTGCACCTGGAGATACCCTCCAGGTCTGCATTGTTAACTTGCGTCTCAGAAGCCTCTGGCAAACGTCTCTGGTGAAGACGTCCGAAACTCACTCTGCAGGCAGTGTGGAACTGTGAGGGACTGAGGGTGAGCTCAACTCTCAGAAGTAAGATGCTTTTGGACAAGGCGTTCAGCTACCTTCTCACGTATGGAACTTAGTATGTAGCACCAGTCTACCCCAGGAATTATTAGGAAATCGCTTGATTGAGTTTGGAGGCACTCGTCTTGTGTGCCGGGAGATTCCAGTTACCTCTCCCAACACTTGCGTCAAGCAGCGAGCCTAGGCCTTTTGGAAGCGAAAGGTAGCGGCAGGCAGGATGTTGGGTTACAGGCCATAAGCTCAACTCTCAGAAGTGTGTATGCATGGGTGGCAGATGTCTGCTACCCACTCGGACATGGGAGTTGGAACCTAGCTACACTCCTATTGAAGAAGGACTTTGGAAATCGCTGTATTCAACTCAGATACACGGGAGTTCAGGCCCAATGCTTACACATGCTTTTCCCACAAACTATCCCAGCCACTAACAGAAGGAGGTTAGCAGGTAAGTCTACAGTCAGGCAGGATGCGGGAGGGTCCTGCCCTGTCCTCAGCTCTCACAGGGAAGCATGCCTTGAAGCCAGCTCTCAACTAGCTGCATTCTTATGACAGTGTGAAGGTAGCAGTATTCTGAGTAAGGAGGTTCCCAGATTACCACTCTACTGCACCTGGAGATACCCTCCAGGTCTGCATTGTTAAACATTTTTTTTAATTTATTTATTTACGATAGTCACAGAGAGAGAGAGAGAGAGGCAGAGACACAGGCAGAGAGAGAAGCAGGCTCCATGCACCGGGAGCCTGACGTGGGATTCGATCCCGGGTCTCCAGGATCGCGCCCTGAGCCAAAGGCAGGCGCCAAACCGCTGCGCCACCCAGGGATCCCAGGTCTGCATTGTTAACTTGCGTCTCAGAGGCCTCTGGCAAACGTCTCTGGTGAAGACGTGCGAAACTCACTCTGCAGGCAGTGTGGAACTGTGAGGGACTGAGAGTCAGCTCAACTCTCAGCAGTAAGATGTTTTTGGACAAGGCGTTCAAATACCTACTCACGTATGGAACTTAGTATGTAGCACCAGTCTACCCCAGGAATTACTGGGAAATCGCTGGATTGAGCTTGGAGGCACTAGTCTTGTTGCCGGGAGATTCCAGTTACCTCTCCCAACACTTCGGTTAAGCAGCGAGCCTAGGCCTTTTGGAAGCGAAAGCTAGCTGCAGGCAGGAGGTAGGGATACAGGCCATAAATTCAACTCTCAGAAGTGTGTATGCATGGGAGGCAGATGTCTGCTACCCACTCGGACATGGGAGTTGGAACCTAGCTACACTCCTATTGAAGAAGGATGTTGGAAATCGCTGTATTCAACTCAGATACTCGGGAGTTCAGGCCCAATGCTTACACATGCTTTTCCCGCAACCTATCCCAGCCACTAACAGAAGGAGGTTAGCAGGTACGTCTACAGTCAGGCAGGATGCGGGAGGGTTCTGCCCTGTCCTCAGCTCTCACAGGGAAGCATGCCTTGAAGCCAGCTCTCAACTAGCTGCATTCTTATGACAGTGTGAAGGTAGCAGTATTCTGAGTCAGGATGTTCCAAGATTACCACTCTACTGCACCTGGAGATACCCTCCAGGTCTGCATTGTTAACTTGCGTCTCAGAAGCCTGTGGCAAACGTCTCTGGTGAAGATCTGCAAAACTCACTCTGCAGGCAGTGTGGAACTGTGAGGGACTGATGGTGAGCTCAACTCTCAGAAGTAAGATGCTTTTGGACAAGGCGTTCAGCTACCTTCTCACGTATGGAACTTAGTATGTAGCACCAGTCTACCACACGAATTACTAGGCAATCGCTGGAATGAGCTTGGAGGCCCTAGTCTTGTGTGCCGGGAGATTCCAATTACCTCTCCCAACACTTCCGTCAAACAGCGAGCCTAGGCCTTTTAGAAGTGAAAGGAACCAGCAGGCTGGATGGGGAGGTACAGGCCTTAAACTCAACTCTCAGAAGTGTGTATGCAGGGGAGACAGATGTCTGCTACCCACTCTGACATGGGAGTTGGAAACTAGCTACACTCTGATTGAAGAAGGCCATTGGAAATCGCTGTATTCAACTCAGATACACAGGAGTTCAGGCCCAATGCTTACACATGCTTTTCCCGCAACCTCTCTCAGCCACTAACATTAGGATGTTAGCAGCTGCGCCTACAGTCAGGCAGGATGCGGGTGGGTTCTGCCCTGTCCTCAGCACTCCCAGGGAAGCATGCCTAGAAGCCAGCTCTCAACTAGCTGCATTCTTATGGCAGTGTGAAGGTAGCAGTATTCTGAGTAAGGAGGTTCCCAGATTACCACTCTACTGCACCTGGAGATACCCTCCAGGTCTGCATTGTTAACTTGCGTCTCAGAAGCCTCTGGCAAACGTCTCTGGTGAAGACGTCCGAAACTCACTCTGCAGGCAGTGTGGAACTGTGAGGGACTGAGGGTGAGCTCAACTCTCAGAAGTAAGATGCTTTTGGACAAGGCGTTCAGCTACCTTCTCACGTATGGAACTTAGTATGTAGCACCAGTCTACCCCAGGAATTATTAGGAAATCGCTTGATTGAGCTTGGAGGCACTCGTCTTGTGTGCCGGGAGATTCCAGTTACCTCTCCCAACACTTGCGTCAAGCAGCGAGCCTAGGCCTTTTGGAAGCGAAAGGTAGCGGCAGGCAGGATGTTGGGTTACAGGCCATAAGCTCAACT
Source organism: Canis lupus baileyi (assembly GCF_048164855.1). Classification (NCBI taxonomy): domain Eukaryota; kingdom Metazoa; phylum Chordata; class Mammalia; order Carnivora; family Canidae; genus Canis; species Canis lupus. Next base: position 209,407 of record NW_027326457.1, on the reverse strand, counting down.
CTCAGAAGTGTGTATGCATGGGTGGCAGATGTCTGCTACCCACTCGGACATGGGAGTTGGAACCTAGCTACACTCCTATTGAAGAAGGACTTTGGAAATCGCTGTATTCAACTCAGATACACGGGAGTTCAGGCCCAATGCTTACACATGCTTTTCCCACAAACTATCCCAGCCACTAACAGAAGGAGGTTAGCAGGTAAGTCTACAGTCAGGCAGGATGCGGGTGGGTTCTGCCCTGTCCTCAGCACTCCCAGGGAAGCATGCCTAGAAGCCAGCTCTCAACTAGCTGCATTCTTATGGCAGTGTGAAGGTAGCAGTATTCTGAGTAAGGAGGTTCCCAGATTACCACTCTACTGCACCTGGAGATACCCTCCAGGTCTGCATTGTTAAACATTTTTTTTTAATTTATTTATTTACGATAGTCACAGAGAGAGAGAGAGAGAGGCAGAGACACAGGCAGAGAGAGAAGCAGGCTCCATGCACCGGGAGCCTGACGTGGGATTCGATCCCGGGTCTCCAGGATCGCGCCCTGAGCCAAAGGCAGGCGCCAAACCGCTGCGCCACCCAGGGATCCCAGGTCTGCATTGTTAACTTGCGTCTCAGAGGCCTCTGGCAAACGTCTCTGGTGAAGACGTGCGAAACTCACTCTGCAGGCAGTGTGGAACTGTGAGGGACTGAGGGTCAGCTCAACTCTCAGCAGTAAGATGTTTTTGGACAAGGCGTTCAAATACCTACTCACGTATGGAACTTAGTATGTAGCACCAGTCTACCCAAGGAATTACTGGGAAATCGCTGGATTGAGCTTGGAGGCACTAGTCTTGTTGCCGGGAGATTCCAGTTACCTCTCCCAACACTTCGGTGAAGCAGCGAGCCTAGGCCTTTTGGAAGCGAAAGCTAGCTGCAGGCAGGAGGTAGGGTTACAGGCCATAAGCTCAACTCTCAGAAGTGTGTATGCATGGGAGGCAGATGTCTGCTACCCACTCGTACATGCGAGTGGGAACCTACTACACTCTGATGAAAAAGGACTTTGGAAATCGCTGTATTCAACTCAGATACACGTGGGTTCAGGCACAACGATTCCACATGCTTTTCTCACAACCTTTCCCTGCCACTAACATGAGGACGTTAGCAGCTCCTTCTACAGTCAAGCAGGATGCGGGAGGGTTGTGCCCTGTCCTTAGCTCTCACAGGGAAGCATGTCTTGAAGCCAGCGGTCAACTAGCTGCATACTTATGGCAGGGTCAAGGTAGCAGTATTCTGAGACAGGAGGTTCCCAGATTACCACTCTACTGCACCTGGAGATACCCTCCAGGTCTGCATTGTTAACTTGCGTCTCAGAGGCCTCTGGCAAACGTCTCTGGTGAAGACGTGCGAAACTCACTCTGCAGGCAGTGTGGAACTGTGAGGGACTGAGGGTCAGCTCAACTCTCAGCAGTAAGATGTTTTTGGACAAGGCGTTCAAATACCTACTCACGTATGGAACTTAGTATGTAGCACCAGTCTACCCCAGGAATTACTAGGAAATCGCTTGTTTGAGCTTGGAGGCACTCGTCTTGTGTGCCGGGAGATTCCAATTACCTCTCCCAACACTTGCGTCAAGCAGCGAGCCTAGGCCTTTGGGAAGCGAAAGGTAGCGGCAGGCACGATGTAGGGTTACAGGCCATAAGCTCAACTCTCAGAAGTGTGTATGCATGGGAGGCAGATGTCTGCTACCCACTCGGACATGGGAGTTGGAACCTAGCTACACTCCTATTGAAGAAGGATGTTGGAAATCGCTGTATTCAACTCAGATACTCGGGAGTTCAGGCCCAATGCTTACACATGCTTTTCCCGCAACCTATCCCAGCCACTAACAGAAGGAGGTTAGCAGGTACGTCTACAGTCAGGCAGGATGCGGGAGGGTTCTGCCCTGTCCTCAGCTCTCACAGGGAAGCATGCCTAGAAGCCAGCTCTCAACTAGCTGCATTCTTATGACAGTGTGAAGGTAGCAGTATTCTGAGTCAGGATGTTCCAAGATTACCACTCTACTGCACCTGGAGATACCCTCCAGGTCTGCATTGTTAACTTGCGTCTCAGAAGCCTGTGGCAAACGTCTCTGGTGAAGACCTGCAAAACTCACTCTGCAGGCAGTGTGGAACTGTGAGGGACTGATGGTGAGCTCAACTCTCAGAAGTAAGATGCTTTTGGACAAGGCGTTCAGCTACCTTCTCACGTATGGAACTTAGTATGTAGCACCAGTCTACCACACGAATTACTAGGCAATCGCTGGAATGAGCTTGGAGGCCCTAGTCTTGTGTGCCGGGAGATTCCAATTACCTCTCCCAACACTTCCGTCAAACAGCGAGCCTAGGCCTTTTAGAAGTGAAAGGAACCAGCAGGCTGGATGGGGAGGTACAGGCCTTAAACTCAACTCTCAGAAGTGTGTATGCAGGGGAGACAGATGTCTGCTACCCACTCTGACATGGGAGTTGGAAACTAGCTACACTCTGATTGAAGAAGGCCATTGGAAATCGCTGTATTCAACTCAGATACACAGGAGTTCAGGCCCAATGCTTACACATGCTTTTCCCGCAACCTCTCTCAGCCACTAACATTAGGATGTTAGCAGCTGCGCCTACAGTCAGGCAGGATGCGGGTGGGTTCTGCCCTGTCCTCAGCACTCCCAGGGAAGCATGCCTAGAAGCCAGCTCTCAACTAGCTGCATTCTTATGGCAGTGTGAAGGTAGCAGTATTCTGAGTAAGGAGGTTCCCAGATTACCACTCTACTGCACCTGGAGATACCCTCCAGGTCTGCATTGTTAACTTGCGTCTCAGAAGCCTCTGGCAAACGTCTCTGGTGAAGACGTCCGAAACTCACTCTGCAGGCAGTGTGGAACTGTGAGGGACTGAGGGTGAGCTCAACTCTCAGAAGTAAGATGCTTTTGGACAAGGCGTTCAGCTACCTTCTCACGTATGGAACTTAGTATGTAGCACCAGTCTACCCCAGGAATTATTAGGAAATCGCTTGATTGAGCTTGGAGGCACTCGTCTTGTGTGCCGGGAGATTCCAGTTACCTCTCCCAACACTTGCGTCAAGCAGCGAGCCTAGGCCTTTTGGAAGCGAAAGGTAGCGGCAGGCAGGATGTTGGGTTACAGGCCATAAGCTCAACTCTCAGAAGTGTGTATGCATGGGTGGCAGATGTCTGCTACCCACTCGGACATGGGAGTTGGAACCTAGCTACACTCCTATTGAAGAAGGACTTTGGAAATCGCTGTATTCAACTCAGATACACGGGAGTTCAGGCCCAATGCTTAAACATGCTTTTCCCACAAACTATCCCAGCCACTAACAGAAGGAGGTTAGCAGGTAAGTCTACAGTCAGGCAGGATGCGGGAGGGTCCTGCCCTGTCCTCAGCTCTCACAGGGAAGCATGCCTTGAAGCCAGCTCTCAACTAGCTGCATTCTTATGACAGTGTGAAGGTAGCAGTATTCTGAGTAAGGAGGTTCCCAGATTACCACTCTACTGCACCTGGAGATACCCTCCAGGTCTGCATTGTTAACTTGCGTCTCAGAGGCCTCTGGCAAACGTCTCTGGTGAAGACGTGCGAAACTCACTCTGCAGGCAGTGTGGAACTGTGAGGGACTGAGGGTCAGCTCAACTCTCAGCAGTAAGATGTTTTTGGACAAGGCGTTCAAATACCTACTCACGTATGGAACTTAGTATGTAGCACCAGTCTACCCAAGGAATTACTGGGAAATCGCTGGATTGAGCTTGGAGGCACTAGTCTTGTTGCCGGGAGATTCCAGTTACCTCTCCCAACACTTCGGTGAAGCAGCGAGCCTAGGCCTTTTGGAAGCGAAAGCTAGCTGCAGGCAGGAGGTAGGGTTACAGGCCATAAGCTCAACTCTCAGAAGTGTGTATGCATGGGAGGCAGATGTCTGCTACCCACTCGTACATGCGAGTGGGAACCTACTACACTCTGATGAAAAAGGACTTTGGAAATCGCTGTATTCAACTCAGATACACGTGGGTTCAGGCACAACGATTCCACATGCTTTTCTCACAACCTTTCCCTGCCACTAACATGAGGACGTTAGCAGCTCCTTCTACAGTCAAGCAGGATGCGGGAGGGTTGTGCCCTGTCCTTAGCTCTCACAGGGAAGCATGTCTTGAAGCCAGCGGTCAACTAGCTGCATACTTATGGCAGGGTCAAGGTAGCAGTATTCTGAGACAGGAGGTTCCCAGATTACCACTCTACTGCACCTGGAGATACCCTCCAGGTCTGCATTGTTAACTTGCGTCTCAGAGGCCTCTGGCAAACGTCTCTGGTGAAGACGTGCGAAACTCACTCTGCAGGCAGTGTGGAACTGTGAGGGACTGAGGGTCAGCTCAACTCTCAGCAGTAAGATGTTTTTGGACAAGGCGTTCAAATACCTACTCACGTATGGAACTTAGTATGTAGCACCAGTCTACCCCAGGAATTACTAGGAAATCGCTTGTTTGAGCTTGGAGGCACTCGTCTTGTGTGCCGGGAGATTCCAATTACCTCTCCCAACACTTGCGTCAAGCAGCGAGCCTAGGCCTTTGGGAAGCGAAAGGTAGCGGCAGGCACGATGTAGGGTTACAGGCCATAAGCTCAACTCTCAGAAGTGTGTATGCATGGGAGGCAGATGTCTGCTACCCACTCGGACATGGGAGTTGGAACCTAGCTACACTCCTATTGAAGAAGGATGTTGGAAATCGCTGTATTCAACTCAGATACTCGGGAGTTCAGGCCCAATGCTTACACATGCTTTTCCCGCAACCTATCCCAGCCACTAACAGAAGGAGGTTAGCAGGTACGTCTACAGTCAGGCAGGATGCGGGAGGGTTCTGCCCTGTCCTCAGCTCTCACAGGGAAGCATGCCTAGAAGCCAGCTCTCAACTAGCTGCATTCTTATGACAGTGTGAAGGTAGCAGTATTCTGAGTCAGGATGTTCCAAGATTACCACTCTACTGCACCTGGAGATACCCTCCAGGTCTGCATTGTTAACTTGCGTCTCAGAAGCCTGTGGCAAACGTCTCTGGTGAAGACCTGCAAAACTCACTCTGCAGGCAGTGTGGAACTGTGAGGGACTGATGGTGAGCTCAACTCTCAGAAGTAAGATGCTTTTGGACAAGGCGTTCAGCTACCTTCTCACGTATGGAACTTAGTATGTAGCACCAGTCTACCACACGAATTACTAGGCAATCGCTGGAATGAGCTTGGAGGCCCTAGTCTTGTGTGCCGGGAGATTCCAATTACCTCTCCCAACACTTCCGTCAAACAGCGAGCCTAGGCCTTTTAGAAGTGAAAGGAACCAGCAGGCTGGATGGGGAGGTACAGGCCTTAAACTCAACTCTCAGAAGTGTGTATGCAGGGGAGACAGATGTCTGCTACCCACTCTGACATGGGAGTTGGAAACTAGCTACACTCTGATTGAAGAAGGCCATTGGAAATCGCTGTATTCAACTCAGATACACAGGAGTTCAGGCCCAATGCTTACACATGCTTTTCCCGCAACCTCTCTCAGCCACTAACATTAGGATGTTAGCAGCTGCGCCTACAGTCAGGCAGGATGCGGGTGGGTTCTGCCCTGTCCTCAGCACTCCCAGGGAAGCATGCCTAGAAGCCAGCTCTCAACTAGCTGCATTCTTATGGCAGTGTGAAGGTAGCAGTATTCTGAGTAAGGAGGTTCCCAGATTACCACTCTACTGCACCTGGAGATACCCTCCAGGTCTGCATTGTTAACTTGCGTCTCAGAAGCCTCTGGCAAACGTCTCTGGTGAAGACGTCCGAAACTCACTCTGCAGGCAGTGTGGAACTGTGAGGGACTGAGGGTGAGCTCAACTCTCAGAAGTAAGATGCTTTTGGACAAGGCGTTCAGCTACCTTCTCACGTATGGAACTTAGTATGTAGCACCAGTCTACCCCAGGAATTATTAGGAAATCGCTTGATTGAGTTTGGAGGCACTCGTCTTGTGTGCCGGGAGATTCCAGTTACCTCTCCCAACACTTGCGTCAAGCAGCGAGCCTAGGCCTTTTGGAAGCGAAAGGTAGCGGCAGGCAGGATGTTGGGTTACAGGCCATAAGCTCAACTCTCAGAAGTGTGTATGCATGGGTGGCAGATGTCTGCTACCCACTCGGACATGGGAGTTGGAACCTAGCTACACTCCTATTGAAGAAGGACTTTGGAAATCGCTGTATTCAACTCAGATACACGGGAGTTCAGGCCCAATGCTTAAACATGCTTTTCCCACAAACTATCCCAGCCACTAACAGAAGGAGGTTAGCAGGTAAGTCTACAGTCAGGCAGGATGCGGGAGGGTCCTGCCCTGTCCTCAGCTCTCACAGGGAAGCATGCCTTGAAGCCAGCTCTCAACTAGCTGCATTCTTATGACAGTGTGAAGGTAGCAGTATTCTGAGTAAGGAGGTTCCCAGATTACCACTCTACTGCACCTGGAGATACCCTCCAGGTCTGCATTGTTAACTTGCGTCTCAGAGGCCTCTGGCAAACGTCTCTGGTGAAGACGTGCGAAACTCACTCTGCAGGCAGTGTGGAACTGTGAGGGACTGAGGGTCAGCTCAACTCTCAGCAGTAAGATGTTTTTGGACAAGGCGTTCAAATACCTACTCACGTATGGAACTTAGTATGTAGCACCAGTCTACCCAAGGAATTACTGGGAAATCGCTGGATTGAGCTTGGAGGCACTAGTCTTGTTGCCGGGAGATTCCAGTTACCTCTCCCAACACTTCGGTGAAGCAGCGAGCCTAGGCCTTTTGGAAGCGAAAGCTAGCTGCAGGCAGGAGGTAGGGTTACAGGCCATAAGCTCAACTCTCAGAAGTGTGTATGCATGGGAGGCAGATGTCTGCTACCCACTCGTACATGCGAGTGGGAACCTACTACACTCTGATGAAAAAGGACTTTGGAAATCGCTGTATTCAACTCAGATACACGTGGGTTCAGGCACAACGATTCCACATGCTTTTCTCACAACCTTTCCCTGCCACTAACATGAGGACGTTAGCAGCTCCTTCTACAGTCAAGCAGGATGCGGGAGGGTTGTGCCCTGTCCTTAGCTCTCACAGGGAAGCATGTCTTGAAGCCAGCGGTCAACTAGCTGCATACTTATGGCAGGGTCAAGGTAGCAGTATTCTGAGACAGGAGGTTCCCAGATTACCACTCTACTGCACCTGGAGATACCCTCCAGGTCTGCATTGTTAACTTGCGTCTCAGAGGCCTCTGGCAAACGTCTCTGGTGAAGACGTGCGAAACTCACTCTGCAGGCAGTGTGGAACTGTGAGGGACTGAGGGTCAGCTCAACTCTCAGCAGTAAGATGTTTTTGGACAAGGCGTTCAAATACCTACTCACGTATGGAACTTAGTATGTAGCACCAGTCTACCCCAGGAATTACTAGGAAATCGCTTGTTTGAGCTTGGAGGCACTCGTCTTGTGTGCCGGGAGATTCCAATTACCTCTCCCAACACTTGCGTCAAGCAGCGAGCCTAGGCCTTTGGGAAGCGAAAGGTAGCGGCAGGCACGATGTAGGGTTACAGGCCATAAGCTCAACTCTCAGAAGTGTGTATGCATGGGAGGCAGATGTCTGCTACCCACTCGGACATGGGAGTTGGAACCTAGCTACACTCCTATTGAAGAAGGATGTTGGAAATCGCTGTATTCAACTCAGATACTCGGGAGTTCAGGCCCAATGCTTACACATGCTTTTCCCGCAACCTATCCCAGCCACTAACAGAAGGAGGTTAGCAGGTACGTCTACAGTCAGGCAGGATGCGGGAGGGTTCTGCCCTGTCCTCAGCTCTCACAGGGAAGCATGCCTAGAAGCCAGCTCTCAACTAGCTGCATTCTTATGGCAGTGTGAAGGTAGCAGTATTCTGAGTAAGGAGGTTCCCAGATTACCACTCTACTGCACCTGGAGATACCCTCCAGGTCTGCATTGTTAACTTGCGTCTCAGAAGCCTCTGGCAAACGTCTCTGGTGAAGACGTCCGAAACTCACTCTGCAGGCAGTGTGGAACTGTGAGGGACTGAGGGTGAGCTCAACTCTCAGAAGTAAGATGCTTTTGGACAAGGCGTTCAGCTACCTTCTCACGTATGGAACTTAGTATGTAGCACCAGTCTACCCCAGGAATTATTAGGAAATCGCTTGATTGAGTTTGGAGGCACTCGTCTTGTGTGCCGGGAGATTCCAGTTACCTCTCCCAACACTTGCGTCAAGCAGCGAGCCTAGGCCTTTTGGAAGCGAAAGGTAGCGGCAGGCAGGATGTTGGGTTACAGGCCATAAGCTCAACTCTCAGAAGTGTGTATGCATGGGTGGCAGATGTCTGCTACCCACTCGGACATGGGAGTTGGAACCTAGCTACACTCCTATTGAAGAAGGACTTTGGAAATCGCTGTATTCAACTCAGATACACGGGAGTTCAGGCCCAATGCTTACACATGCTTTTCCCACAAACTATCCCAGCCACTAACAGAAGGAGGTTAGCAGGTAAGTCTACAGTCAGGCAGGATGCGGGAGGGTCCTGCCCTGTCCTCAGCTCTCACAGGGAAGCATGCCTTGAAGCCAGCTCTCAACTAGCTGCATTCTTATGACAGTGTGAAGGTAGCAGTATTCTGAGTAAGGAGGTTCCCAGATTACCACTCTACTGCACCTGGAGATACCCTCCAGGTCTGCATTGTTAAACATTTTTTTTTAATTTATTTATTTACGATAGTCACAGAGAGAGAGAGAGAGAGGCAGAGACACAGGCAGAGAGAGAAGCAGGCTCCATGCACCGGGAGCCTGACGTGGGATTCGATCCCGGGTCTCCAGGATCGCGCCCTGAGCCAAAGGCAGGCGCCAAACCGCTGCGCCACCCAGGGATCCCAGGTCTGCATTGTTAACTTGCGTCTCAGAGGCCTCTGGCAAACGTCTCTGGTGAAGACGTGCGAAACTCACTCTGCAGGCAGTGTGGAACTGTGAGGGACTGAGAGTCAGCTCAACTCTCAGCAGTAAGATGTTTTTGGACAAGGCGTTCAAATACCTACTCACGTATGGAACTTAGTATGTAGCACCAGTCTACCCCAGGAATTACTGGGAAATCGCTGGATTGAGCTTGGAGGCACTAGTCTTGTTGCCGGGAGATTCCAGTTACCTCTCCCAACACTTCGGTTAAGCAGCGAGCCTAGGCCTTTTGGAAGCGAAAGCTAGCTGCAGGCAGGAGGTAGGGATACAGGCCATAAATTCAACTCTCAGAAGTGTGTATGCATGGGAGGCAGATGTCTGCTACCCACTCGGACATGGGAGTTGGAACCTAGCTACACTCCTATTGAAGAAGGATGTTGGAAATCGCTGTATTCAACTCAGATACTCGGGAGTTCAGGCCCAATGCTTACACATGCTTTTCCCGCAACCTATCCCAGCCACTAACAGAAGGAGGTTAGCAGGTACGTCTACAGTCAGGCAGGATGCGGGAGGGTTCTGCCCTGTCCTCAGCTCTCACAGGGAAGCATGCCTAGAAGCCAGCTCTCAACTAGCTGCATTCTTATGACAGTGTGAAGGTAGCAGTATTCTGAGTCAGGATGTTCCAAGATTACCACTCTACTGCACCTGGAGATACCCTCCAGGTCTGCATTGTTAACTTGCGTCTCAGAAGCCTGTGGCAAACGTCTCTGGTGAAGATCTGCAAAACTCACTCTGCAGGCAGTGTGGAACTGTGAGGGACTGATGGTGAGCTCAACTCTCAGAAGTAAGATGCTTTTGGACAAGGCGTTCAGCTACCTTCTCACGTATGGAACTTAGTATGTAGCACCAGTCTACCACACGAATTACTAGGCAATCGCTGGAATGAGCTTGGAGGCCCTAGTCTTGTGTGCCGGGAGATTCCAATTACCTCTCCCAACACTTCCGTCAAACAGCGAGCCTAGGCCTTTTAGAAGTGAAAGGAACCAGCAGGCTGGATGGGGAGGTACAGGCCTTAAACTCAACTCTCAGAAGTGTGTATGCAGGGGAGACAGATGTCTGCTACCCACTCTGACATGGGAGTTGGAAACTAGCTACACTCTGATTGAAGAAGGCCATTGGAAATCGCTGTATTCAACTCAGATACACAGGAGTTCAGGCCCAATGCTTACACATGCTTTTCCCGCAACCTCTCTCAGCCACTAACATTAGGATGTTAGCAGCTGCGCCTACAGTCAGGCAGGATGCGGGTGGGTTCTGCCCTGTCCTCAGCACTCCCAGGGAAGCATGCCTAGAAGCCAGCTCTCAACTAGCTGCATTCTTATGGCAGTGTGAAGGTAGCAGTATTCTGAGTAAGGAGGTTCCCAGATTACCACTCTACTGCACCTGGAGATACCCTCCAGGTCTGCATTGTTAAACATTTTTTTTAATTTATTTATTTACGATAGTCACAGAGAGAGAGAGAGAGAGGCAGAGACACAGGCAGAGAGAGAAGCAGGCTCCATGCACCGGGAGCCTGACGTGGGATTCGATCCCGGGTCTCCAGGATCACGCCCTGAGCCAAAGGCAGGCGCCAAACCGCTGCGCCACCCAGGGATCCCAGGTCTGCATTGTTAACTTGCGTCTCAGAGGCCTCTGGCAAACGTCTCTGGTGAAGACGTGCGAAACTCACTCTGCAGGCAGTGTGGAACTGTGAGGGACTGAGGGTCAGCTCAACTCTCAGCAGTAAGATGTTTTTGGACAAGGCGTTCAAATACCTACTCACGTATGGAACTTAGTATGTAGCACCAGTCTACCCAAGGAATTACTGGGAAATCGCTGGATTGAGCTTGGAGGCACTAGTCTTGTTGCCGGGAGATTCCAGTTACCTCTCCCAACACTTCGGTGAAGCAGCGAGCCTAGGCCTTTTGGAAGCGAAAGCTAGCTGCAGGCAGGAGGTAGGGTTACAGTCCATAAGCTCAACTCTCAGAAGTGTGTATGCATGGGAGGCAGATGTCTGCTATCCACTCGTACATGCGAGTGGGAACCTACTACACTCTGATGAAAAAGGACTTTGGAAATCGCTGTATTCAACTCAGATACACGTGGGTTCAGGCACAACGATTCCACATGCTTTTCTCACAACCTTTCCCTGCCACTAACATGAGGACGTTAGCAGCTCCTTCTACAGTCAAGCAGGATGCGGGAGGGTTGTGCCCTGTCCTTAGCTCTCACAGGGAAGCATGTCTTGAAGCCAGCGGTCAACTAGCTGCATACTTATGGCAGGGTCAAGGTAGCAGTATTCTGAGACAGGAGGTTCCCAGATTACCACTCTACTGCACCTGGAGATACCCTCCAGGTCTGCATTGTTAACTTGCGTCTCAGAGGCCTCTGGCAAACGTCTCTGGTGAAGACGTGCGAAACTCACTCTGCAGGCAGTGTGGAACTGTGAGGGACTGAGGGTGAGCTCAACTCTCAGAAGTAAGATGCTTTTGGACAAGGCGTTCAGCTACCTTCTCACGTATGGAACTTAGTATGTAGCACCAGTCTACCCCAGGAATTACTAGGAAATCGCTTGTTTGAGCTTGGAGGCACTCGTCTTGTGTGCCGGGAGATTCCAATTACCTCTCCCAACACTTGCGTCAAGCAGCGAGCCTAGGCCTTTTGGAAGCGAAAGGTAGCGGCAGGCACGATGTAGGGTTACAGGCCATAAGCTCAACTCTCAGAAGTGTGTATGCATGGGAGGCAGATGTCTGCTACCCACTCGGACATGGGAGTTGGAACCTAGCTACACTCCTATTGAAGAAGGATGTTGGAAATCGCTGTATTCAACTCAGATACTCGGGAGTTCAGGCCCAATGCTTACACATGCTTTTCCCGCAACCTATCCCAGCCACTAACAGAAGGAGGTTAGCAGGTACGTCTACAGTCAGGCAGGATGCGGGAGGGTTCTGCCCTGTCCTCAGCTCTCACAGGGAAGCATGCCTAGAAGCCAGCTCTCAACTAGCTGCATTCTTATGACAGTGTGAAGGTAGCAGTATTCTGAGTCAGGATGTTCCAAGATTACCACTCTACTGCACCTGGAGATACCCTCCAGGTCTGCATTGTTAACTTGCGTCTCAGAAGCCTGTGGCAAACGTCTCTGGTGAAGACCTGCAAAACTCACTCTGCAGGCAGTGTGGAACTGTGAGGGACTGATGGTGAGCTCAACTCTCAGAAGTAAGATGCTTTTGGACAAGGCGTTCAGCTACCTTCTCACGTATGGAACTTAGTATGTAGCACCAGTCTACCACACGAATTACTAGGCAATCGCTGGAATGAGCTTGGAGGCCCTAGTCTTGTGTGCCGGGAGATTCCAATTACCTCTCCCAACACTTCCGTCAAACAGCGAGCCTAGGCCTTTTAGAAGTGAAAGGAACCAGCAGGCTGGATGGGGAGGTACAGGCCTTAAACTCAACTCTCAGAAGTGTGTATGCAGGGGAGACAGATGTCTGCTACCCACTCTGACATGGGAGTTGGAAACTAGCTACACTCTGATTGAAGAAGGCCATTGGAAATCGCTGTATTCAACTCAGATACACAGGAGTTCAGGCCCAATGCTTACACATGCTTTTCCCGCAACCTCTCTCAGCCACTAACATTAGGATGTTAGCAGCTGCGCCTACAGTCAGGCAGGATGCGGGTGGGTTCTGCCCTGTCCTCAGCACTCCCAGGGAAGCATGCCTAGAAGCCAGCTCTCAACTAGCTGCATTCTTATGGCAGTGTGAAGGTAGCAGTATTCTGAGTAAGGAGGTTCCCAGATTACCACTCTACTGCACCTGGAGATACCCTCCAGGTCTGCATTGTTAACTTGCGTCTCAGAAGCCTCTGGCAAACGTCTCTGGTGAAGACGTCCGAAACTCACTCTGCAGGCAGTGTGGAACTGTGAGGGACTGAGGGTGAGCTCAACTCTCAGAAGTAAGATGCTTTTGGACAAGGCGTTCAGCTACCTTCTCACGTATGGAACTTAGTATGTAGCACCAGTCTACCCCAGGAATTATTAGGAAATCGCTTGATTGAGTTTGGAGGCACTCGTCTTGTGTGCCGGGAGATTCCAGTTACCTCTCCCAACACTTGCGTCAAGCAGCGAGCCTAGGCCTTTTGGAAGCGAAAGGTAGCGGCAGGCAGGATGTTGGGTTACAGGCCATAAGCTCAACTCTCAGAAGTGTGTATGCATGGGTGGCAGATGTCTGCTACCCACTCGGACATGGGAGTTGGAACCTAGCTACACTCCTATTGAAGAAGGACTTTGGAAATCGCTGTATTCAACTCAGATACACGGGAGTTCAGGCCCAATGCTTACACATGCTTTTCCCACAAACTATCCCAGCCACTAACAGAAGGAGGTTAGCAGGTAAGTCTACAGTCAGGCAGGATGCGGGAGGGTCCTGCCCTGTCCTCAGCTCTCACAGGGAAGCATGCCTTGAAGCCAGCTCTCAACTAGCTGCATTCTTATGACAGTGTGAAGGTAGCAGTATTCTGAGTAAGGAGGTTCCCAGATTACCACTCTACTGCACCTGGAGATACCCTCCAGGTCTGCATTGTTAAACATTTTTTTTTAATTTATTTATTTACGATAGTCACAGAGAGAGAGAGAGAGAGGCAGAGACACAGGCAGAGAGAGAAGCAGGCTCCATGCACCGGGAGCCTGACGTGGGATTCGATCCCGGGTCTCCAGGATCACGCCCTGAGCCAAAGGCAGGCGCCAAACCGCTGCGCCACCCAGGGATCCCAGGTCTGCATTGTTAACTTGCGTCTCAGAGGCCTCTGGCAAACGTCTCTGGTGAAGACGTGCGAAACTCACTCTGCAGGCAGTGTGGAACTGTGAGGGACTGAGGGTCAGCTCAACTCTCAGCAGTAAGATGTTTTTGGACAAGGCGTTCAAATACCTACTCACGTATGGAACTTAGTATGTAGCACCAGTCTACCCAAGGAATTACTGGGAAATCGCTGGATTGAGCTTGGAGGCACTAGTCTTGTTGCCGGGAGATTCCAGTTACCTCTCCCAACACTTCGGTGAAGCAGCGAGCCTAGGCCTTTTGGAAGCGAAAGCTAGCTGCAGGCAGGAGGTAGGGTTACAGTCCATAAGCTCAACTCTCAGAAGTGTGTATGCATGGGAGGCAGATGTCTGCTACCCACTCGTACATGCGAGTGGGAACCTACTACACTCTGATGAAAAAGGACTTTGGAAATCGCTGTATTCAACTCAGATACACGTGGGTTCAGGCACAACGATTCCACATGCTTTTCTCACAACCTTTCCCTGCCACTAACATGAGGACGTTAGCAGCTCCTTCTACAGTCAAGCAGGATGCGGGAGGGTTGTGCCCTGTCCTTAGCTCTCACAGGGAAGCATGTCTTGAAGCCAGCGGTCAACTAGCTGCATACTTATGGCAGGGTCAAGGTAGCAGTATTCTGAGACAGGAGGTTCCCAGATTACCACTCTACTGCACCTGGAGATACCCTCCAGGTCTGCATTGTTAACTTGCGTCTCAGAGGCCTCTGGCAAACGTCTCTGGTGAAGACGTGCGAAACTCACTCTGCAGGCAGTGTGGAACTGTGAGGGACTGAGGGTCAGCTCAACTCTCAGCAGTAAGATGTTTTTGGACAAGGCGTTCAAATACCTACTCACGTATGGAACTTAGTATGTAGCACCAGTCTACCCCAGGAATTACTAGGAAATCGCTTGTTTGAGCTTGGAGGCACTCGTCTTGTGTGCCGGGAGATTCCAATTACCTCTCCCAACACTTGCGTCAAGCAGCGAGCCTAGGCCTTTGGGAAGCGAAAGGTAGCGGCAGGCACGATGTAGGGTTACAGGCCATAAGCTCAACTCTCAGAAGTGTGTATGCATGGGAGGCAGATGTCTGCTACCCACTCGGACATGGGAGTTGGAACCTAGCTACACTCCTATTGAAGAAGGATGTTGGAAATCGCTGTATTCAACTCAGATACTCGGGAGTTCAGGCCCAATGCTTACACATGCTTTTCCCGCAACCTATCCCAGCCACTAACAGAAGGAGGTTAGCAGGTACGTCTACAGTCAGGCAGGATGCGGGAGGGTTCTGCCCTGTCCTCAGCTCTCACAGGGAAGCATGCCTAGAAGCCAGCTCTCAACTAGCTGCATTCTTATGACAGTGTGAAGGTAGCAGTATTCTGAGTCAGGATGTTCCAAGATTACCACTCTACTGCACCTGGAGATACCCTCCAGGTCTGCATTGTTAACTTGCGTCTCAGAAGCCTGTGGCAAACGTCTCTGGTGAAGACCTGCAAAACTCACTCTGCAGGCAGTGTGGAACTGTGAGGGACTGATGGTGAGCTCAACTCTCAGAAGTAAGATGCTTTTGGACAAGGCGTTCAGCTACCTTCTCACGTATGGAACTTAGTATGTAGCACCAGTCTACCACACGAATTACTAGGCAATCGCTGGAATGAGCTTGGAGGCCCTAGTCTTGTGTGCCGGGAGATTCCAATTACCTCTCCCAACACTTCCGTCAAACAGCGAGCCTAGGCCTTTTAGAAGTGAAAGGAACCAGCAGGCTGGATGGGGAGGTACAGGCCTTAAACTCAACTCTCAGAAGTGTGTATGCAGGGGAGACAGATGTCTGCTACCCACTCTGACATGGGAGTTGGAAACTAGCTACACTCTGATTGAAGAAGGCCATTGGAAATCGCTGTATTCAACTCAGATACACAGGAGTTCAGGCCCAATGCTTACACATGCTTTTCCCGCAACCTCTCTCAGCCACTAACATTAGGATGTTAGCAGCTGCGCCTACAGTCAGGCAGGATGCGGGTGGGTTCTGCCCTGTCCTCAGCACTCCCAGGGAAGCATGCCTAGAAGCCAGCTCTCAACTAGCTGCATTCTTATGGCAGTGTGAAGGTAGCAGTATTCTGAGTAAGGAGGTTCCCAGATTACCACTCTACTGCACCTGGAGATACCCTCCAGGTCTGCATTGTTAACTTGCGTCTCAGAAGCCTCTGGCAAACGTCTCTGGTGAAGACGTCCGAAACTCACTCTGCAGGCAGTGTGGAACTGTGAGGGACTGAGGGTGAGCTCAACTCTCAGAAGTAAGATGCTTTTGGACAAGGCGTTCAGCTACCTTCTCACGTATGGAACTTAGTATGTAGCACCAGTCTACCCCAGGAATTATTAGGAAATCGCTTGATTGAGTTTGGAGGCACTCGTCTTGTGTGCCGGGAGATTCCAGTTACCTCTCCCAACACTTGCGTCAAGCAGCGAGCCTAGGCCTTTTGGAAGCGAAAGGTAGCGGCAGGCAGGATGTTGGGTTACAGGCCATAAGCTCAACTCTCAGAAGTGTGTATGCATGGGTGGCAGATGTCTGCTACCCACTCGGACATGGGAGTTGGAACCTAGCTACACTCCTATTGAAGAAGGACTTTGGAAATCGCTGTATTCAACTCAGATACACGGGAGTTCAGGCCCAATGCTTACACATGCTTTTCCCACAAACTATCCCAGCCACTAACAGAAGGAGGTTAGCAGGTAAGTCTACAGTCAGGCAGGATGCGGGAGGGTCCTGCCCTGTCCTCAGCTCTCACAGGGAAGCATGCCTTGAAGCCAGCTCTCAACTAGCTGCATTCTTATGACAGTGTGAAGGTAGCAGTATTCTGAGTAAGGAGGTTCCCAGATTACCACTCTACTGCACCTGGAGATACCCTCCAGGTCTGCATTGTTAACTTGCGTCTCAGAGGCCTCTGGCAAACGTCTCTGGTGAAGACGTGCGAAACTCACTCTGCAGGCAGTGTGGAACTGTGAGGGACTGAGGGTCAGCTCAACTCTCAGCAGTAAGATGTTTTTGGACAAGGCGTTCAAATACCTACTCACGTATGGAACTTAGTATGTAGCACCAGTCTACCCAAGGAATTACTGGGAAATCGCTGGATTGAGCTTGGAGGCACTAGTCTTGTTGCCGGGAGATTCCAGTTACCTCTCCCAACACTTCGGTGAAGCAGCGAGCCTAGGCCTTTTGGAAGCGAAAGCTAGCTGCAGGCAGGAGGTAGGGTTACAGGCCATAAGCTCAACTCTCAGAAGTGTGTATGCATGGGAGGCAGATGTCTGCTACCCACTCGTACATGCGAGTGGGAACCTACTACACTCTGATGAAAAAGGACTTTGGAAATCGCTGTATTCAACTCAGATACACGTGGGTTCAGGCACAACGATTCCACATGCTTTTCTCACAACCTTTCCCTGCCACTAACATGAGGACGTTAGCAGCTCCTTCTACAGTCAAGCAGGATGCGGGAGGGTTGTGCCCTGTCCTTAGCTCTCACAGGGAAGCATGTCTTGAAGCCAGCGGTCAACTAGCTGCATACTTATGGCAGGGTCAAGGTAGCAGTATTCTGAGACAGGAGGTTCCCAGATTACCACTCTACTGCACCTGGAGATAACCTCCAGGTCTGCATTGTTAACTTGCGTCTCAGAGGCCTCTGGCAAACGTCTCTGGTGAAGACGTGCGAAACTCACTCTGCAGGCAGTGTGGAACTGTGAGGGACTGAGGGTCAGCTCAACTCTCAGCAGTAAGATGTTTTTGGACAAGGCGTTCAAATACCTACTCACGTATGGAACTTAGTATGTAGCACCAGTCTACCCCAGGAATTACTAGGAAATCGCTTGTTTGAGCTTGGAGGCACTCGTCTTGTGTGCCGGGAGATTCCAATTACCTCTCCAAACACTTGCGTCAAGCAGCGAGCCTAGGCCTTTGGGAAGCGAAAGGTAGCGGCAGGCACGATGTAGGGTTACAGGCCATAAGCTCAACTCTCAGAAGTGTGTATGCATGGGAGGCAGATGTCTGCTACCCACTCGGACATGGGAGTTGGAACCTAGCTACACTCCTATTGAAGAAGGATGTTGGAAATCGCTGTATTCAACTCAGATACTCGGGAGTTCAGGCCCAATGCTTACACATGCTTTTCCCGCAACCTATCCCAGCCACTAACAGAAGGAGGTTAGCAGGTACGTCTACAGTCAGGCAGGATGCGGGAGGGTTCTGCCCTGTCCTCAGCTCTCACAGGGAAGCATGCCTAGAAGCCAGCTCTCAACTAGCTGCATTCTTATGGCAGTGTGAAGGTAGCAGTATTCTGAGTAAGGAGGTTCCCAGATTACCACTCTACTGCACCTGGAGATACCCTCCAGGTCTGCATTGTTAACTTGCGTCTCAGAAGCCTCTGGCAAACGTCTCTGGTGAAGACGTCCGAAACTCACTCTGCAGGCAGTGTGGAACTGTGAGGGACTGAGGGTGAGCTCAACTCTCAGAAGTAAGATGCTTTTGGACAAGGCGTTCAGCTACCTTCTCACGTATGGAACTTAGTATGTAGCACCAGTCTACCCCAGGAATTATTAGGAAATCGCTTGATTGAGTTTGGAGGCACTCGTCTTGTGTGCCGGGAGATTCCAGTTACCTCTCCCAACACTTGCGTCAAGCAGCGAGCCTAGGCCTTTTGGAAGCGAAAGGTAGCGGCAGGCAGGATGTTGGGTTACAGGCCATAAGCTCAACTCTCAGAAGTGTGTATGCATGGGTGGCAGATGTCTGCTACCCACTCGGACATGGGAGTTGGAACCTAGCTACACTCCTATTGAAGAAGGACTTTGGAAATCGCTGTATTCAACTCAGATACACGGGAGTTCAGGCCCAATGCTTACACATGCTTTTCCCACAAACTATCCCAGCCACTAACAGAAGGAGGTTAGCAGGTAAGTCTACAGTCAGGCAGGATGCGGGAGGGTCCTGCCCTGTCCTCAGCTCTCACAGGGAAGCATGCCTTGAAGCCAGCTCTCAACTAGCTGCATTCTTATGACAGTGTGAAGGTAGCAGTATTCTGAGTAAGGAGGTTCCCAGATTACCACTCTACTGCACCTGGAGATACCCTCCAGGTCTGCATTGTTAAACATTTTTTTTTAATTTATTTATTTACGATAGTCACAGAGAGAGAGAGAGAGAGGCAGAGACACAGGCAGAGAGAGAAGCAGGCTCCATGCACCGGGAGCCTGACGTGGGATTCGATCCCGGGTCTCCAGGATCGCGCCCTGAGCCAAAGGCAGGCGCCAAACCGCTGCGCCACCCAGGGATCCCAGGTCTGCATTGTTAACTTGCGTCTCAGAGGCCTCTGGCAAACGTCTCTGGTGAAGACGTGCGAAACTCACTCTGCAGGCAGTGTGGAACTGTGAGGGACTGAGAGTCAGCTCAACTCTCAGCAGTAAGATGTTTTTGGACAAGGCGTTCAAATACCTACTCACGTATGGAACTTAGTATGTAGCACCAGTCTACCCCAGGAATTACTGGGAAATCGCTGGATTGAGCTTGGAGGCACTAGTCTTGTTGCCGGGAGATTCCAGTTACCTCTCCCAACACTTCGGTTAAGCAGCGAGCCTAGGCCTTTTGGAAGCGAAAGCTAGCTGCAGGCAGGAGGTAGGGATACAGGCCATAAATTCAACTCTCAGAAGTGTGTATGCATGGGAGGCAGATGTCTGCTACCCACTCGGACATGGGAGTTGGAACCTAGCTACACTCCTATTGAAGAAGGATGTTGGAAATCGCTGTATTCAACTCAGATACTCGGGAGTTCAGGCCCAATGCTTACACATGCTTTTCCCGCAACCTATCCCAGCCACTAACAGAAGGAGGTTAGCAGGTACGTCTACAGTCAGGCAGGATGCGGGAGGGTTCTGCCCTGTCCTCAGCTCTCACAGGGAAGCATGCCTAGAAGCCAGCTCTCAACTAGCTGCATTCTTATGACAGTGTGAAGGTAGCAGTATTCTGAGTCAGGATGTTCCAAGATTACCACTCTACTGCACCTGGAGATACCCTCCAGGTCTGCATTGTTAACTTGCGTCTCAGAAGCCTGTGGCAAACGTCTCTGGTGAAGATCTGCAAAACTCACTCTGCAGGCAGTGTGGAACTGTGAGGGACTGATGGTGAGCTCAACTCTCAGAAGTAAGATGCTTTTGGACAAGGCGTTCAGCTACCTTCTCACGTATGGAACTTAGTATGTAGCACCAGTCTACCACACGAATTACTAGGCAATCGCTGGAATGAGCTTGGAGGCCCTAGTCTTGTGTGCCGGGAGATTCCAATTACCTCTCCCAACACTTCCGTCAAACAGCGAGCCTAGGCCTTTTAGAAGTGAAAGGAACCAGCAGGCTGGATGGGGAGGTACAGGCCTTAAACTCAACTCTCAGAAGTGTGTATGCAGGGGAGACAGATGTCTGCTACCCACTCTGACATGGGAGTTGGAAACTAGCTACACTCTGATTGAAGAAGGCCATTGGAAATCGCTGTATTCAACTCAGATACACAGGAGTTCAGGCCCAATGCTTACACATGCTTTTCCCGCAACCTCTCTCAGCCACTAACATTAGGATGTTAGCAGCTGCGCCTACAGTCAGGCAGGATGCGGGTGGGTTCTGCCCTGTCCTCAGCACTCCCAGGGAAGCATGCCTAGAAGCCAGCTCTCAACTAGCTGCATTCTTATGGCAGTGTGAAGGTAGCAGTATTCTGAGTAAGGAGGTTCCCAGATTACCACTCTACTGCACCTGGAGATACCCTCCAGGTCTGCATTGTTAACTTGCGTCTCAGAAGCCTCTGGCAAACGTCTCTGGTGAAGACGTCCGAAACTCACTCTGCAGGCAGTGTGGAACTGTGAGGGACTGAGGGTGAGCTCAACTCTCAGAAGTAAGATGCTTTTGGACAAGGCGTTCAGCTACCTTCTCACGTATGGAACTTAGTATGTAGCACCAGTCTACCCCAGGAATTATTAGGAAATCGCTTGATTGAGCTTGGAGGCACTCGTCTTGTGTGCCGGGAGATTCCAGTTACCTCTCCCAACACTTGCGTCAAGCAGCGAGCCTAGGCCTTTTGGAAGCGAAAGGTAGCGGCAGGCAGGATGTTGGGTTACAGGCCATAAGCTCAACTCTCAGAAGTGTGTATGCATGGGTGGCAGATGTCTGCTACCCACTCGGACATGGGAGTTGGAACCTAGCTACACTCCTATTGAAGAAGGACTTTGGAAATCGCTGTATTCAACTCAGATACACGGGAGTTCAGGCCCAATGCTTACACATGCTTTTCCCACAAACTATCCCAGCCACTAACAGAAGGAGGTTAGCAGGTAAGTCTACAGTCAGGCAGGATGCGGGTGGGTTCTGCCCTGTCCTCAGCACTCCCAGGGAAGCATGCCTAGAAGCCAGCTCTCAACTAGCTGCATTCTTATGGCAGTGTGAAGGTAGCAGTATTCTGAGTAAGGAGGTTCCCAGATTACCACTCTACTGCACCTGGAGATACCCTCCAGGTCTGCATTGTTAAACATTTTTTTTAATTTATTTATTTACGATAGTCACAGAGAGAGAGAGAGAGAGGCAGAGACACAGGCAGAGAGAGAAGCAGGCTCCATGCACCGGGAGCCTGACGTGGGATTCGATCCCGGGTCTCCAGGATCGCGCCCTGAGCCAAAGGCAGGCGCCAAACCGCTGCGCCACCCAGGGATCCCAGGTCTGCATTGTTAACTTGCGTCTCAGAGGCCTCTGGCAAACGTCTCTGGTGAAGACGTGCGAAACTCACTCTGCAGGCAGTGTGGAACTGTGAGGGACTGAGGGTCAGCTCAACTCTCAGCAGTAAGATGTTTTTGGACAAGGCGTTCAAATACCTACTCACGTATGGAACTTAGTATGTAGCACCAGTCTACCCAAGGAATTACTGGGAAATCGCTGGATTGAGCTTGGAGGCACTAGTCTTGTTGCCGGGAGATTCCAGTTACCTCTCCCAACACTTCGGTGAAGCAGCGAGCCTAGGCCTTTTGGAAGCGAAAGCTAGCTGCAGGCAGGAGGTAGGGTTACAGGCCATAAGCTCAACTCTCAGAAGTGTGTATGCATGGGAGGCAGATGTCTGCTACCCACTCGTACATGCGAGTGGGAACCTACTACACTCTGATGAAAAAGGACTTTGGAAATCGCTGTATTCAACTCAGATACACGTGGGTTCAGGCACAACGATTCCACATGCTTTTCTCACAACCTTTCCCTGCCACTAACATGAGGACGTTAGCAGCTCCTTCTACAGTCAAGCAGGATGCGGGAGGGTTGTGCCCTGTCCTTAGCTCTCACAGGGAAGCATGTCTTGAAGCCAGCGGTCAACTAGCTGCATACTTATGGCAGGGTCAAGGTAGCAGTATTCTGAGACAGGAGGTTCCCAGATTACCACTCTACTGCACCTGGAGATACCCTCCAGGTCTGCATTGTTAACTTGCGTCTCAGAGGCCTCTGGCAAACGTCTCTGGTGAAGACGTGCGAAACTCACTCTGCAGGCAGTGTGGAACTGTGAGGGACTGAGGGTCAGCTCAACTCTCAGCAGTAAGATGTTTTTGGACAAGGCGTTCAAATACCTACTCACGTATGGAACTTAGTATGTAGCACCAGTCTACCCCAGGAATTACTAGGATATCGCTTGTTTGAGCTTGGAGGCACTCGTCTTGTGTGCCGGGAGATTCCAATTACCTCTCCCAACACTTGCGTCAAGCAGCGAGCCTAGGCCTTTGGGAAGCGAAAGGTAGCGGCAGGCACGATGTAGGGTTACAGGCCATAAGCTCAACTCTCAGAAGTGTGTATGCATGGGAGGCAGATGTCTGCTACCCACTCGGACATGGGAGTTGGAACCTAGCTACACTCCTATTGAAGAAGGATGTTGGAAATCGCTGTATTCAACTCAGATACTCGGGAGTTCAGGCCCAATGCTTACACATGCTTTTCCCGCAACCTATCCCAGCCACTAACAGAAGGAGGTTAGCAGGTACGTCTACAGTCAGGCAGGATGCGGGAGGGTTCTGCCCTGTCCTCAGCTCTCACAGGGAAGCATGCCTAGAAGCCAGCTCTCAACTAGCTGCATTCTTATAACAGTGTGAAGGTAGCAGTATTCTGAGTCAGGATGTTCCAAGATTACCACTCTACTGCACCTGGAGATACCCTCCAGGTCTGCATTGTTAACTTGCGTCTCAGAAGCCTGTGGCAAACGTCTCTGGTGAAGACCTGCAAAACTCACTCTGCAGGCAGTGTGGAACTGTGAGGGACTGATGGTGAGCTCAACTCTCAGAAGTAAGATGCTTTTGGACAAGGCGTTCAGCTACCTTCTCACGTATGGAACTTAGTATGTAGCACCAGTCTACCACACGAATTACTAGGCAATCGCTGGAATGAGCTTGGAGGCCCTAGTCTTGTGTGCCGGGAGATTCCAATTACCTCTCCCAACACTTCCGTCAAACAGCGAGCCTAGGCCTTTTAGAAGTGAAAGGAACCAGCAGGCTGGATGGGGAGGTACAGGCCTTAAACTCAACTCTCAGAAGTGTGTATGCAGGGGAGACAGATGTCTGCTACCCACTCTGACATGGGAGTTGGAAACTAGCTACACTCTGATTGAAGAAGGCCATTGGAAATCGCTGTATTCAACTCAGATACACAGGAGTTCAGGCCCAATGCTTACACATGCTTTTCCCGCAACCTCTCTCAGCCACTAACATTAGGATGTTAGCAGCTGCGCCTACAGTCAGGCAGGATGCGGGTGGGTTCTGCCCTGTCCTCAGCACTCCCAGGGAAGCATGCCTAGAAGCCAGCTCTCAACTAGCTGCATTCTTATGGCAGTGTGAAGGTAGCAGTATTCTGAGTAAGGAGGTTCCCAGATTACCACTCTACTGCACCTGGAGATACCCTCCAGGTCTGCATTGTTAACTTGCGTCTCAGAAGCCTCTGGCAAACGTCTCTGGTGAAGACGTCCGAAACTCACTCTGCAGGCAGTGTGGAACTGTGAGGGACTGAGGGTGAGCTCAACTCTCAGAAGTAAGATGCTTTTGGACAAGGCGTTCAGCTACCTTCTCACGTATGGAACTTAGTATGTAGCACCAGTCTACCCCAGGAATTATTAGGAAATCGCTTGATTGAGTTTGGAGGCACTCGTCTTGTGTGCCGGGAGATTCCAGTTACCTCTCCCAACACTTGCGTCAAGCAGCGAGCCTAGGCCTTTTGGAAGCGAAAGGTAGCGGCAGGCAGGATGTTGGGTTACAGGCCATAAGCTCAACTCTCAGAAGTGTGTATGCATGGGTGGCAGATGTCTGCTACCCACTCGGACATGGGAGTTGGAACCTAGCTACACTCCTATTGAAGAAGGACTTTGGAAATCGCTGTATTCAACTCAGATACACGGGAGTTCAGGCCCAATGCTTACACATGCTTTTCCCACAAACTATCCCAGCCACTAACAGAAGGAGGTTAGCAGGTAAGTCTACAGTCAGGCAGGATGCGGGAGGGTCCTGCCCTGTCCTCAGCTCTCACAGGGAAGCATGCCTTGAAGCCAGCTCTCAACTAGCTGCATTCTTATGACAGTGTGAAGGTAGCAGTATTCTGAGTAAGGAGGTTCCCAGATTACCACTCTACTGCACCTGGAGATACCCTCCAGGTCTGCATTGTTAACTTGCGTCTCAGAGGCCTCTGGCAAACGTCTCTGGTGAAGACGTGCGAAACTCACTCTGCAGGCAGTGTGGAACTGTGAGGGACTGAGGGTCAGCTCAACTCTCAGCAGTAAGATGTTTTTGGACAAGGCGTTCAAATACCTACTCACGTATGGAACTTAGTATGTAGCACCAGTCTACCCAAGGAATTACTGGGAAATCGCTGGATTGAGCTTGGAGGCACTAGTCTTGTTGCCGGGAGATTCCAGTTACCTCTCCCAACACTTCGGTGAAGCAGCGAGCCTAGGCCTTTTGGAAGCGAAAGCTAGCTGCAGGCAGGAGGTAGGGTTACAGGCCATAAGCTCAACTCTCAGAAGTGTGTATGCATGGGAGGCAGATGTCTGCTACCCACTCGTACATGCGAGTGGGAACCTACTACACTCTGATGAAAAAGGACTTTGGAAATCGCTGTATTCAACTCAGATACACGTGGGTTCAGGCACAACGATTCCACATGCTTTTCTCACAACCTTTCCCTGCCACTAACATGAGGACGTTAGCAGCTCCTTCTACAGTCAAGCAGGATGCGGGAGGGTTGTGCCCTGTCCTTAGCTCTCACAGGGAAGCATGTCTTGAAGCCAGCGGTCAACTAGCTGCATACTTATGGCAGGGTCAAGGTAGCAGTATTCTGAGACAGGAGGTTCCCAGATTACCACTCTACTGCACCTGGAGATACCCTCCAGGTCTGCATTGTTAACTTGCGTCTCAGAGGCCTCTGGCAAACGTCTCTGGTGAAGACGTGCGAAACTCACTCTGCAGGCAGTGTGGAACTGTGAGGGACTGAGGGTCAGCTCAACTCTCAGCAGTAAGATGTTTTTGGACAAGGCGTTCAAATACCTACTCACGTATGGAACTTAGTATGTAGCACCAGTCTACCCCAGGAATTACTAGGAAATCGCTTGTTTGAGCTTGGAGGCACTCGTCTTGTGTGCCGGGAGATTCCAGTTACCTCTCCCAACACTTGCGTCAAGCAGCGAGCCTAGGCCTTTTGGAAGCGAAAGGTAGCGGCAGGCAGGATGTTGGGTTACAGGCCATAAGCTCAACTCTCAGAAGTGTGTATGCATGGGTGGCAGATGTCTGCTACCCACTCGGACATGGGAGTTGGAACCTAGCTACACTCCTATTGAAGAAGGACTTTGGAAATCGCTGTATTCAACTCAGATACACGGGAGTTCAGGCCCAATGCTTACACATGCTTTTCCCACAAACTATCCCAGCCACTAACAGAAGGAGGTTAGCAGGTAAGTCTACAGTCAGGCAGGATGCGGGAGGGTCCTGCCCTGTCCTCAGCTCTCACAGGGAAGCATGCCTTGAAGCCAGCTCTCAACTAGCTGCATTCTTATGACAGTGTGAAGGTAGCAGTATTCTGAGTAAGGAGGTTCCCAGATTACCACTCTACTGCACCTGGAGATACCCTCCAGGTCTGCATTGTTAAACATTTTTTTTTAATTTATTTATTTACGATAGTCACAGAGAGAGAGAGAGAGAGGCAGAGACACAGGCAGAGAGAGAAGCAGGCTCCATGCACCGGGAGCCTGACGTGGGATTCGATCCCGGGTCTCCAGGATCGCGCCCTGAGCCAAAGGCAGGCGCCAAACCGCTGCGCCACCCAGGGATCCCAGGTCTGCATTGTTAACTTGCGTCTCAGAGGCCTCTGGCAAACGTCTCTGGTGAAGACGTGCGAAACTCACTCTGCAGGCAGTGTGGAACTGTGAGGGACTGAGAGTCAGCTCAACTCTCAGCAGTAAGATGTTTTTGGACAAGGCGTTCAAATACCTACTCACGTATGGAACTTAGTATGTAGCACCAGTCTACCCCAGGGATTACTGGGAAATCGCTGGATTGAGCTTGGAGGCACTAGTCTTGTTGCCGGGAGATTCCAGTTACCTCTCCCAACACTTCGGTTAAGCAGCGAGCCTAGGCCTTTTGGAAGCGAAAGCTAGCTGCAGGCAGGAGTTAGGGATACAGGCCATAAATTCAACTCTCAGAAGTGTGTATGCATGGGAGGCAGATGTCTGCTACCCACTCGGACATGGGAGTTGGAACCTAGCTACACTCCTATTGAAGAAGGATGTTGGAAATCGCTGTATTCAACTCAGATACTCGGGAGTTCAGGCCCAATGCTTACACATGCTTTTCCCGCAACCTATCCCAGCCACTAACAGAAGGAGGTTAGCAGGTACGTCTACAGTCAGGCAGGATGCGGGAGGGTTCTGCCCTGTCCTCAGCTCTCACAGGGAAGCATGCCTAGAAGCCAGCTCTCAACTAGCTGCATTCTTATGACAGTGTGAAGGTAGCAGTATTCTGAGTCAGGATGTTCCAAGATTACCACTCTACTGCACCTGGAGATACCCTCCAGGTCTGCATTGTTAACTTGCGTCTCAGAAGCCTGTGGCAAACGTCTCTGGTGAAGATCTGCAAAACTCACTCTGCAGGCAGTGTGGAACTGTGAGGGACTGATGGTGAGCTCAACTCTCAGAAGTAAGATGCTTTTGGACAAGGCGTTCAGCTACCTTCTCACGTATGGAACTTAGTATGTAGCACCAGTCTACCACACGAATTACTAGGCAATCGCTGGAATGAGCTTGGAGGCCCTAGTCTTGTGTGCCGGGAGATTCCAATTACCTCTCCCAACACTTCCGTCAAACAGCGAGCCTAGGCCTTTTAGAAGTGAAAGGAACCAGCAGGCTGGATGGGGAGGTACAGGCCTTAAACTCAACTCTCAGAAGTGTGTATGCAGGGGAGACAGATGTCTGCTACCCACTCTGACATGGGAGTTGGAAACTAGCTACACTCTGATTGAAGAAGGCCATTGGAAATCGCTGTATTCAACTCAGATACACAGGAGTTCAGGCCCAATGCTTACACATGCTTTTCCCGCAACCTCTCTCAGCCACTAACATTAGGATGTTAGCAGCTGCGCCTACAGTCAGGCAGGATGCGGGTGGGTTCTGCCCTGTCCTCAGCACTCCCAGGGAAGCATGCCTAGAAGCCAGCTCTCAACTAGCTGCATTCTTATGGCAGTGTGAAGGTAGCAGTATTCTGAGTAAGGAGGTTCCCAGATTACCACTCTACTGCACCTGGAGATACCCTCCAGGTCTGCATTGTTAAACATTTTTTTTTAATTTATTTATTTACGATAGTCACAGAGAGAGAGAGAGAGAGGCAGAGACACAGGCAGAGAGAGAAGCAGGCTCCATGCACCGGGAGCCTGACGTGGGATTCGATCCCGGGTCTCCAGGATCGCGCCCTGAGCCAAAGGCAGGCGCCAAACCGCTGCGCCACCCAGGGATCCCAGGTCTGCATTGTTAACTTGCGTCTCAGAGGCCTCTGGCAAACGTCTCTGGTGAAGACGTGCGAAACTCACTCTGCAGGCAGTGTGGAACTGTGAGGGACTGAGGGTCAGCTCAACTCTCAGCAGTAAGATGTTTTTGGACAAGGCGTTCAAATACCTACTCACGTATGGAACTTAGTATGTAGCACCAGTCTACCCAAGGAATTACTGGGAAATCGCTGGATTGAGCTTGGAGGCACTAGTCTTGTTGCCGGGAGATTCCAGTTACCTCTCCCAACACTTCGGTGAAGCAGCGAGCCTAGGCCTTTTGGAAGCGAAAGCTAGCTGCAGGCAGGAGGTAGGGTTACAGGCCATAAGCTCAACTCTCAGAAGTGTGTATGCATGGGAGGCAGATGTCTGCTACCCACTCGTACATGCGAGTGGGAACCTACTACACTCTGATGAAAAAGGACTTTGGAAATCGCTGTATTCAACTCAGATACACGTGGGTTCAGGCACAACGATTCCACATGCTTTTCTCACAACCTTTCCCTGCCACTAACATGAGGACGTTAGCAGCTCCTTCTACAGTCAAGCAGGATGCGGGAGGGTTGTGCCCTGTCCTTAGCTCTCACAGGGAAGCATGTCTTGAAGCCAGCGGTCAACTAGCTGCATACTTATGGCAGGGTCAAGGTAGCAGTATTCTGAGACAGGAGGTTCCCAGATTACCACTCTACTGCACCTGGAGATACCCTCCAGGTCTGCATTGTTAACTTGCGTCTCAGAGGCCTCTGGCAAACGTCTCTGGTGAAGACGTGCGAAACTCACTCTGCAGGCAGTGTGGAACTGTGAGGGACTGAGGGTCAGCTCAACTCTCAGCAGTAAGATGTTTTTGGACAAGGCGTTCAAATACCTACTCACGTATGGAACTTAGTATGTAGCACCAGTCTACCCCAGGAATTACTAGGAAATCGCTTGTTTGAGCTTGGAGGCACTCGTCTTGTGTGCCGGGAGATTCCAATTACCTCTCCCAACACTTGCGTCAAGCAGCGAGCCTAGGCCTTTGGGAAGCGAAAGGTAGCGGCAGGCACGATGTAGGGTTACAGGCCATAAGCTCAACTCTCAGAAGTGTGTATGCATGGGAGGCAGATGTCTGCTACCCACTCGGACATGGGAGTTGGAACCTAGCTACACTCCTATTGAAGAAGGATGTTGGAAATCGCTGTATTCAACTCAGATACTCGGGAGTTCAGGCCCAATGCTTACACATGCTTTTCCCGCAACCTATCCCAGCCACTAACAGAAGGAGGTTAGCAGGTACGTCTACAGTCAGGCAGGATGCGGGAGGGTTCTGCCCTGTCCTCAGCTCTCACAGGGAAGCATGCCTAGAAGCCAGCTCTCAACTAGCTGCATTCTTATGACAGTGTGAAGGTAGCAGTATTCTGAGTCAGGATGTTCCAAGATTACCACTCTACTGCACCTGGAGATACCCTCCAGGTCTGCATTGTTAACTTGCGTCTCAGAAGCCTGTGGCAAACGTCTCTGGTGAAGACCTGCAAAACTCACTCTGCAGGCAGTGTGGAACTGTGAGGGACTGATGGTGAGCTCAACTCTCAGAAGTAAGATGCTTTTGGACAAGGCGTTCAGCTACCTTCTCACGTATGGAACTTAGTATGTAGCACCAGTCTACCACACGAATTACTAGGCAATCGCTGGAATGAGCTTGGAGGCCCTAGTCTTGTGTGCCGGGAGATTCCAATTACCTCTCCCAACACTTCCGTCAAA
This sequence comes from Canis lupus baileyi, assembly GCF_048164855.1. Lineage (NCBI taxonomy): Eukaryota > Metazoa > Chordata > Mammalia > Carnivora > Canidae > Canis > Canis lupus. The sequence goes on along the minus strand of NW_027326457.1, from coordinate 179,861 downwards.
CAGCGAGCCTAGGCCTTTTAGAAGTGAAAGGAACCAGCAGGCTGGATGGGGAGGTACAGGCCTTAAACTCAACTCTCAGAAGTGTGTATGCAGGGGAGACAGATGTCTGCTACCCACTCTGACATGGGAGTTGGAAACTAGCTACACTCTGATTGAAGAAGGCCATTGGAAATCGCTGTATTCAACTCAGATACACAGGAGTTCAGGCCCAATGCTTACACATGCTTTTCCCGCAACCTCTCTCAGCCACTAACATTAGGATGTTAGCAGCTGCGCCTACAGTCAGGCAGGATGCGGGTGGGTTCTGCCCTGTCCTCAGCACTCCCAGGGAAGCATGCCTAGAAGCCAGCTCTCAACTAGCTGCATTCTTATGGCAGTGTGAAGGTAGCAGTATTCTGAGTAAGGAGGTTCCCAGATTACCACTCTACTGCACCTGGAGATACCCTCCAGGTCTGCATTGTTAACTTGCGTCTCAGAAGCCTCTGGCAAACGTCTCTGGTGAAGACGTCCGAAACTCACTCTGCAGGCAGTGTGGAACTGTGAGGGACTGAGGGTGAGCTCAACTCTCAGAAGTAAGATGCTTTTGGACAAGGCGTTCAGCTACCTTCTCACGTATGGAACTTAGTATGTAGCACCAGTCTACCCCAGGAATTATTAGGAAATCGCTTGATTGAGTTTGGAGGCACTCGTCTTGTGTGCCGGGAGATTCCAGTTACCTCTCCCAACACTTGCGTCAAGCAGCGAGCCTAGGCCTTTTGGAAGCGAAAGGTAGCGGCAGGCAGGATGTTGGGTTACAGGCCATAAGCTCAACTCTCAGAAGTGTGTATGCATGGGTGGCAGATGTCTGCTACCCACTCGGACATGGGAGTTGGAACCTAGCTACACTCCTATTGAAGAAGGACTTTGGAAATCGCTGTATTCAACTCAGATACACGGGAGTTCAGGCCCAATGCTTACACATGCTTTTCCCACAAACTATCCCAGCCACTAACAGAAGGAGGTTAGCAGGTAAGTCTACAGTCAGGCAGGATGCGGGAGGGTCCTGCCCTGTCCTCAGCTCTCACAGGGAAGCATGCCTTGAAGCCAGCTCTCAACTAGCTGCATTCTTATGACAGTGTGAAGGTAGCAGTATTCTGAGTAAGGAGGTTCCCAGATTACCACTCTACTGCACCTGGAGATACCCTCCAGGTCTGCATTGTTAACTTGCGTCTCAGAGGCCTCTGGCAAACGTCTCTGGTGAAGACGTGCGAAACTCACTCTGCAGGCAGTGTGGAACTGTGAGGGACTGAGGGTCAGCTCAACTCTCAGCAGTAAGATGTTTTTGGACAAGGCGTTCAAATACCTACTCACGTATGGAACTTAGTATGTAGCACCAGTCTACCCAAGGAATTACTGGGAAATCGCTGGATTGAGCTTGGAGGCACTAGTCTTGTTGCCGGGAGATTCCAGTTACCTCTCCCAACACTTCGGTGAAGCAGCGAGCCTAGGCCTTTTGGAAGCGAAAGCTAGCTGCAGGCAGGAGGTAGGGTTACAGGCCATAAGCTCAACTCTCAGAAGTGTGTATGCATGGGAGGCAGATGTCTGCTACCCACTCGTACATGCGAGTGGGAACCTACTACACTCTGATGAAAAAGGACTTTGGAAATCGCTGTATTCAACTCAGATACACGTGGGTTCAGGCACAACGATTCCACATGCTTTTCTCACAACCTTTCCCTGCCACTAACATGAGGACGTTAGCAGCTCCTTCTACAGTCAAGCAGGATGCGGGAGGGTTGTGCCCTGTCCTTAGCTCTCACAGGGAAGCATGTCTTGAAGCCAGCGGTCAACTAGCTGCATACTTATGGCAGGGTCAAGGTAGCAGTATTCTGAGACAGGAGGTTCCCAGATTACCACTCTACTGCACCTGGAGATACCCTCCAGGTCTGCATTGTTAACTTGCGTCTCAGAGGCCTCTGGCAAACGTCTCTGGTGAAGACGTGCGAAACTCACTCTGCAGGCAGTGTGGAACTGTGAGGGACTGAGGGTCAGCTCAACTCTCAGCAGTAAGATGTTTTTGGACAAGGCGTTCAAATACCTACTCACGTATGGAACTTAGTATGTAGCACCAGTCTACCCCAGGAATTACTAGGAAATCGCTTGTTTGAGCTTGGAGGCACTCGTCTTGTGTGCCGGGAGATTCCAATTACCTCTCCCAACACTTGCGTCAAGCAGCGAGCCTAGGCCTTTGGGAAGCGAAAGGTAGCGGCAGGCACGATGTAGGGTTACAGGCCATAAGCTCAACTCTCAGAAGTGTGTATGCATGGGAGGCAGATGTCTGCTACCCACTCGGACATGGGAGTTGGAACCTAGCTACACTCCTATTGAAGAAGGATGTTGGAAATCGCTGTATTCAACTCAGATACTCGGGAGTTCAGGCCCAATGCTTACACATGCTTTTCCCGCAACCTATCCCAGCCACTAACAGAAGGAGGTTAGCAGGTACGTCTACAGTCAGGCAGGATGCGGGAGGGTTCTGCCCTGTCCTCAGCTCTCACAGGGAAGCATGCCTAGAAGCCAGCTCTCAACTAGCTGCATTCTTATGACAGTGTGAAGGTAGCAGTATTCTGAGTCAGGATGTTCCAAGATTACCACTCTACTGCACCTGGAGATACCCTCCAGGTCTGCATTGTTAACTTGCGTCTCAGAAGCCTGTGGCAAACGTCTCTGGTGAAGACCTGCAAAACTCACTCTGCAGGCAGTGTGGAACTGTGAGGGACTGATGGTGAGCTCAACTCTCAGAAGTAAGATGCTTTTGGACAAGGCGTTCAGCTACCTTCTCACGTATGGAACTTAGTATGTAGCACCAGTCTACCACACGAATTACTAGGTAATCGCTGGAATGAGCTTGGAGGCCCTAGTCTTGTGTGCCGGGAGATTCCAATTACCTCTCCCAACACTTCCGTCAAACAGCGAGCCTAGGCCTTTTAGAAGTGAAAGGAACCAGCAGGCTGGATGGGGAGGTACAGGCCTTAAACTCAACTCTCAGAAGTGTGTATGCAGGGGAGACAGATGTCTGCTACCCACTCTGACATGGGAGTTGGAAACTAGCTACACTCTGATTGAAGAAGGCCATTGGAAATCGCTGTATTCAACTCAGATACACAGGAGTTCAGGCCCAATGCTTACACATGCTTTTCCCGCAACCTCTCTCAGCCACTAACATTAGGATGTTAGCAGCTGCGCCTACAGTCAGGCAGGATGCGGGTGGGTTCTGCCCTGTCCTCAGCACTCCCAGGGAAGCATGCCTAGAAGCCAGCTCTCAACTAGCTGCATTCTTATGGCAGTGTGAAGGTAGCAGTATTCTGAGTAAGGAGGTTCCCAGATTACCACTCTACTGCACCTGGAGATACCCTCCAGGTCTGCATTGTTAACTTGCGTCTCAGAAGCCTCTGGCAAACGTCTCTGGTGAAGACGTCCGAAACTCACTCTGCAGGCAGTGTGGAACTGTGAGGGACTGAGGGTGAGCTCAACTCTCAGAAGTAAGATGCTTTTGGACAAGGCGTTCAGCTACCTTCTCACGTATGGAACTTAGTATGTAGCACCAGTCTACCCCAGGAATTATTAGGAAATCGCTTGATTGAGTTTGGAGGCACTCGTCTTGTGTGCCGGGAGATTCCAGTTACCTCTCCCAACACTTGCGTCAAGCAGCGAGCCTAGGCCTTTTGGAAGCGAAAGGTAGCGGCAGGCAGGATGTTGGGTTACAGGCCATAAGCTCAACTCTCAGAAGTGTGTATGCATGGGTGGCAGATGTCTGCTACCCACTCGGACATGGGAGTTGGAACCTAGCTACACTCCTATTGAAGAAGGACTTTGGAAATCGCTGTATTCAACTCAGATACACGGGAGTTCAGGCCCAATGCTTACACATGCTTTTCCCACAAACTATCCCAGCCACTAACAGAAGGAGGTTAGCAGGTAAGTCTACAGTCAGGCAGGATGCGGGAGGGTCCTGCCCTGTCCTCAGCTCTCACAGGGAAGCATGCCTTGAAGCCAGCTCTCAACTAGCTGCATTCTTATGACAGTGTGAAGGTAGCAGTATTCTGAGTAAGGAGGTTCCCAGATTACCACTCTACTGCACCTGGAGATACCCTCCAGGTCTGCATTGTTAACTTGCGTCTCAGAGGCCTCTGGCAAACGTCTCTGGTGAAGACGTGCGAAACTCACTCTGCAGGCAGTGTGGAACTGTGAGGGACTGAGGGTCAGCTCAACTCTCAGCAGTAAGATGTTTTTGGACAAGGCGTTCAAATACCTACTCACGTATGGAACTTAGTATGTAGCACCAGTCTACCCAAGGAATTACTGGGAAATCGCTGGATTGAGCTTGGAGGCACTAGTCTTGTTGCCGGGAGATTCCAGTTACCTCTCCCAACACTTCGGTGAAGCAGCGAGCCTAGGCCTTTTGGAAGCGAAAGCTAGCTGCAGGCAGGAGGTAGGGTTACAGGCCATAAGCTCAACTCTCAGAAGTGTGTATGCATGGGAGGCAGATGTCTGCTACCCACTCGTACATGCGAGTGGGAACCTACTACACTCTGATGAAAAAGGACTTTGGAAATCGCTGTATTCAACTCAGATACACGTGGGTTCAGGCACAACGATTCCACATGCTTTTCTCACAACCTTTCCCTGCCACTAACATGAGGACGTTAGCAGCTCCTTCTACAGTCAAGCAGGATGCGGGAGGGTTGTGCCCTGTCCTTAGCTCTCACAGGGAAGCATGTCTTGAAGCCAGCGGTCAACTAGCTGCATACTTATGGCAGGGTCAAGGTAGCAGTATTCTGAGACAGGAGGTTCCCAGATTACCACTCTACTGCACCTGGAGATACCCTCCAGGTCTGCATTGTTAACTTGCGTCTCAGAGGCCTCTGGCAAACGTCTCTGGTGAAGACGTGCGAAACTCACTCTGCAGGCAGTGTGGAACTGTGAGGGACTGAGGGTCAGCTCAACTCTCAGCAGTAAGATGTTTTTGGACAAGGCGTTCAAATACCTACTCACGTATGGAACTTAGTATGTAGCACCAGTCTACCCCAGGAATTACTAGGAAATCGCTTGTTTGAGCTTGGAGGCACTCGTCTTGTGTGCCGGGAGATTCCAATTACCTCTCCCAACACTTGCGTCAAGCAGCGAGCCTAGGCCTTTGGGAAGCGAAAGGTAGCGGCAGGCACGATGTAGGGTTACAGGCCATAAGCTCAACTCTCAGAAGTGTGTATGCATGGGAGGCAGATGTCTGCTACCCACTCGGACATGGGAGTTGGAACCTAGCTACACTCCTATTGAAGAAGGATGTTGGAAATCGCTGTATTCAACTCAGATACTCGGGAGTTCAGGCCCAATGCTTACACATGCTTTTCCCGCAACCTATCCCAGCCACTAACAGAAGGAGGTTAGCAGGTACGTCTACAGTCAGGCAGGATGCGGGAGGGTTCTGCCCTGTCCTCAGCTCTCACAGGGAAGCATGCCTAGAAGCCAGCTCTCAACTAGCTGCATTCTTATGACAGTGTGAAGGTAGCAGTATTCTGAGTCAGGATGTTCCAAGATTACCACTCTACTGCACCTGGAGATACCCTCCAGGTCTGCATTGTTAACTTGCGTCTCAGAAGCCTGTGGCAAACGTCTCTGGTGAAGACCTGCAAAACTCACTCTGCAGGCAGTGTGGAACTGTGAGGGACTGATGGTGAGCTCAACTCTCAGAAGTAAGATGCTTTTGGACAAGGCGTTCAGCTACCTTCTCACGTATGGAACTTAGTATGTAGCACCAGTCTACCACACGAATTACTAGGCAATCGCTGGAATGAGCTTGGAGGCCCTAGTCTTGTGTGCCGGGAGATTCCAATTACCTCTCCCAACACTTCCGTCAAACAGCGAGCCTAGGCCTTTTAGAAGTGAAAGGAACCAGCAGGCTGGATGGGGAGGTACAGGCCTTAAACTCAACTCTCAGAAGTGTGTATGCAGGGGAGACAGATGTCTGCTACCCACTCTGACATGGGAGTTGGAAACTAGCTACACTCTGATTGAAGAAGGCCATTGGAAATCGCTGTATTCAACTCAGATACACAGGAGTTCAGGCCCAATGCTTACACATGCTTTTCCCGCAACCTCTCTCAGCCACTAACATTAGGATGTTAGCAGCTGCGCCTACAGTCAGGCAGGATGCGGGTGGGTTCTGCCCTGTCCTCAGCACTCCCAGGGAAGCATGCCTAGAAGCCAGCTCTCAACTAGCTGCATTCTTATGGCAGTGTGAAGGTAGCAGTATTCTGAGTAAGGAGGTTCCCAGATTACCACTCTACTGCACCTGGAGATACCCTCCAGGTCTGCATTGTTAACTTGCGTCTCAGAAGCCTCTGGCAAACGTCTCTGGTGAAGACGTCCGAAACTCACTCTGCAGGCAGTGTGGAACTGTGAGGGACTGAGGGTGAGCTCAACTCTCAGAAGTAAGATGCTTTTGGACAAGGCGTTCAGCTACCTTCTCACGTATGGAACTTAGTATGTAGCACCAGTCTACCCCAGGAATTATTAGGAAATCGCTTGATTGAGTTTGGAGGCACTCGTCTTGTGTGCCGGGAGATTCCAGTTACCTCTCCCAACACTTGCGTCAAGCAGCGAGCCTAGGCCTTTTGGAAGCGAAAGGTAGCGGCAGGCAGGATGTTGGGTTACAGGCCATAAGCTCAACTCTCAGAAGTGTGTATGCATGGGTGGCAGATGTCTGCTACCCACTCGGACATGGGAGTTGGAACCTAGCTACACTCCTATTGAAGAAGGACTTTGGAAATCGCTGTATTCAACTCAGATACACGGGAGTTCAGGCCCAATGCTTACACATGCTTTTCCCACAAACTATCCCAGCCACTAACAGAAGGAGGTTAGCAGGTAAGTCTACAGTCAGGCAGGATGCGGGAGGGTCCTGCCCTGTCCTCAGCTCTCACAGGGAAGCATGCCTTGAAGCCAGCTCTCAACTAGCTGCATTCTTATGACAGTGTGAAGGTAGCAGTATTCTGAGTAAGGAGGTTCCCAGATTACCACTCTACTGCACCTGGAGATACCCTCCAGGTCTGCATTGTTAACTTGCGTCTCAGAGGCCTCTGGCAAACGTCTCTGGTGAAGACGTGCGAAACTCACTCTGCAGGCAGTGTGGAACTGTGAGGGACTGAGGGTCAGCTCAACTCTCAGCAGTAAGATGTTTTTGGACAAGGCGTTCAAATACCTACTCACGTATGGAACTTAGTATGTAGCACCAGTCTACCCAAGGAATTACTGGGAAATCGCTGGATTGAGCTTGGAGGCACTAGTCTTGTTGCCGGGAGATTCCAGTTACCTCTCCCAACACTTCGGTGAAGCAGCGAGCCTAGGCCTTTTGGAAGCGAAAGCTAGCTGCAGGCAGGAGGTAGGGTTACAGGCCATAAGCTCAACTCTCAGAAGTGTGTATGCATGGGAGGCAGATGTCTGCTACCCACTCGTACATGCGAGTGGGAACCTACTACACTCTGATGAAAAAGGACTTTGGAAATCGCTGTATTCAACTCAGATACACGTGGGTTCAGGCACAACGATTCCACATGCTTTTCTCACAACCTTTCCCTGCCACTAACATGAGGACGTTAGCAGCTCCTTCTACAGTCAAGCAGGATGCGGGAGGGTTGTGCCCTGTCCTTAGCTCTCACAGGGAAGCATGTCTTGAAGCCAGCGGTCAACTAGCTGCATACTTATGGCAGGGTCAAGGTAGCAGTATTCTGAGACAGGAGGTTCCCAGATTACCACTCTACTGCACCTGGAGATACCCTCCAGGTCTGCATTGTTAACTTGCGTCTCAGAGGCCTCTGGCAAACGTCTCTGGTGAAGACGTGCGAAACTCACTCTGCAGGCAGTGTGGAACTGTGAGGGACTGAGGGTCAGCTCAACTCTCAGCAGTAAGATGTTTTTGGACAAGGCGTTCAAATACCTACTCACGTATGGAACTTAGTATGTAGCACCAGTCTACCCCAGGAATTACTAGGAAATCGCTTGTTTGAGCTTGGAGGCACTCGTCTTGTGTGCCGGGAGATTCCAATTACCTCTCCCAACACTTGCGTCAAGCAGCGAGCCTAGGCCTTTGGGAAGCGAAAGGTAGCGGCAGGCACGATGTAGGGTTACAGGCCATAAGCTCAACTCTCAGAAGTGTGTATGCATGGGAGGCAGATGTCTGCTACCCACTCGGACATGGGAGTTGGAACCTAGCTACACTCCTATTGAAGAAGGATGTTGGAAATCGCTGTATTCAACTCAGATACTCGGGAGTTCAGGCCCAATGCTTACACATGCTTTTCCCGCAACCTATCCCAGCCACTAACAGAAGGAGGTTAGCAGGTACGTCTACAGTCAGGCAGGATGCGGGAGGGTTCTGCCCTGTCCTCAGCTCTCACAGGGAAGCATGCCTAGAAGCCAGCTCTCAACTAGCTGCATTCTTATGACAGTGTGAAGGTAGCAGTATTCTGAGTCAGGATGTTCCAAGATTACCACTCTACTGCACCTGGAGATACCCTCCAGGTCTGCATTGTTAACTTGCGTCTCAGAAGCCTGTGGCAAACGTCTCTGGTGAAGACCTGCAAAACTCACTCTGCAGGCAGTGTGGAACTGTGAGGGACTGATGGTGAGCTCAACTCTCAGAAGTAAGATGCTTTTGGACAAGGCGTTCAGCTACCTTCTCACGTATGGAACTTAGTATGTAGCACCAGTCTACCACACGAATTACTAGGCAATCGCTGGAATGAGCTTGGAGGCCCTAGTCTTGTGTGCCGGGAGATTCCAATTACCTCTCCCAACACTTCCGTCAAACAGCGAGCCTAGGCCTTTTAGAAGTGAAAGGAACCAGCAGGCTGGATGGGGAGGTACAGGCCTTAAACTCAACTCTCAGAAGTGTGTATGCAGGGGAGACAGATGTCTGCTACCCACTCTGACATGGGAGTTGGAAACTAGCTACACTCTGATTGAAGAAGGCCATTGGAAATCGCTGTATTCAACTCAGATACACAGGAGTTCAGGCCCAATGCTTACACATGCTTTTCCCGCAACCTCTCTCAGCCACTAACATTAGGATGTTAGCAGCTGCGCCTACAGTCAGGCAGGATGCGGGTGGGTTCTGCCCTGTCCTCAGCACTCCCAGGGAAGCATGCCTAGAAGCCAGCTCTCAACTAGCTGCATTCTTATGGCAGTGTGAAGGTAGCAGTATTCTGAGTAAGGAGGTTCCCAGATTACCACTCTACTGCACCTGGAGATACCCTCCAGGTCTGCATTGTTAACTTGCGTCTCAGAAGCCTCTGGCAAACGTCTCTGGTGAAGACGTCCGAAACTCACTCTGCAGGCAGTGTGGAACTGTGAGGGACTGAGGGTGAGCTCAACTCTCAGAAGTAAGATGCTTTTGGACAAGGCGTTCAGCTACCTTCTCACGTATGGAACTTAGTATGTAGCACCAGTCTACCCCAGGAATTATTAGGAAATCGCTTGATTGAGTTTGGAGGCACTCGTCTTGTGTGCCGGGAGATTCCAGTTACCTCTCCCAACACTTGCGTCAAGCAGCGAGCCTAGGCCTTTTGGAAGCGAAAGGTAGCGGCAGGCAGGATGTTGGGTTACAGGCCATAAGCTCAACTCTCAGAAGTGTGTATGCATGGGTGGCAGATGTCTGCTACCCACTCGGACATGGGAGTTGGAACCTAGCTACACTCCTATTGAAGAAGGACTTTGGAAATCGCTGTATTCAACTCAGATACACGGGAGTTCAGGCCCAATGCTTACACATGCTTTTCCCACAAACTATCCCAGCCACTAACAGAAGGAGGTTAGCAGGTAAGTCTACAGTCAGGCAGGATGCGGGAGGGTCCTGCCCTGTCCTCAGCTCTCACAGGGAAGCATGCCTTGAAGCCAGCTCTCAACTAGCTGCATTCTTATGACAGTGTGAAGGTAGCAGTATTCTGAGTAAGGAGGTTCCCAGATTACCACTCTACTGCACCTGGAGATACCCTCCAGGTCTGCATTGTTAACTTGCGTCTCAGAGGCCTCTGGCAAACGTCTCTGGTGAAGACGTGCGAAACTCACTCTGCAGGCAGTGTGGAACTGTGAGGGACTGAGGGTCAGCTCAACTCTCAGCAGTAAGATGTTTTTGGACAAGGCGTTCAAATACCTACTCACGTATGGAACTTAGTATGTAGCACCAGTCTACCCAAGGAATTACTGGGAAATCGCTGGATTGAGCTTGGAGGCACTAGTCTTGTTGCCGGGAGATTCCAGTTACCTCTCCCAACACTTCGGTGAAGCAGCGAGCCTAGGCCTTTTGGAAGCGAAAGCTAGCTGCAGGCAGGAGGTAGGGTTACAGGCCATAAGCTCAACTCTCAGAAGTGTGTATGCATGGGAGGCAGATGTCTGCTACCCACTCGTACATGCGAGTGGGAACCTACTACACTCTGATGAAAAAGGACTTTGGAAATCGCTGTATTCAACTCAGATACACGTGGGTTCAGGCACAACGATTCCACATGCTTTTCTCACAACCTTTCCCTGCCACTAACATGAGGACGTTAGCAGCTCCTTCTACAGTCAAGCAGGATGCGGGAGGGTTGTGCCCTGTCCTTAGCTCTCACAGGGAAGCATGTCTTGAAGCCAGCGGTCAACTAGCTGCATACTTATGGCAGGGTCAAGGTAGCAGTATTCTGAGACAGGAGGTTCCCAGATTACCACTCTACTGCACCTGGAGATACCCTCCAGGTCTGCATTGTTAACTTGCGTCTCAGAGGCCTCTGGCAAACGTCTCTGGTGAAGACGTGCGAAACTCACTCTGCAGGCAGTGTGGAACTGTGAGGGACTGAGGGTCAGCTCAACTCTCAGCAGTAAGATGTTTTTGGACAAGGCGTTCAAATACCTACTCACGTATGGAACTTAGTATGTAGCACCAGTCTACCCCAGGAATTACTAGGAAATCGCTTGATTGAGCTTGGAGGCACTCGTCTTGTGTGCCGGGAGATTCCAATTACCTCTCCCAACACTTGCGTCAAGCAGCGAGCCTAGGCCTTTTGGAAGCGAAAGGTAGCGGCAGGCACTATGTAGGGTTACAGGCCATAAGCTCAACTCTCAGAAGTGTGTATGCATGGGAGGCAGATGTCTGCTACCCACTCTGACATGGGAGTTGGAAACTACCTACACTCTGATAGAAGAAGGCCATTGGAAATCGCTGTATTTAACTCAGATACACAGGAGTTCAGGCCCAATGCTTACACATGCTTTTCCCGCAACCTCTCTCAGCCACTAACATTAGGATGTTAGCAGCTGCGCCTACAGTCAGGCAGGATGCGGGTGGGTTCTGCCATGTCCTCAGCACTCCCAGGGAAGCATACCTAGAAGCCAGCTCTCAACTAGCTGCATTCTTATGGCAGTGTGAAGGTAGCAGTATTCTGAGTCAGGATGTTCCAAGATTACCACTCTACTGCACCTGGAGATACCCTCCAGGTCTGCATTGTTAACTTGCGTCTCAGAAGCCTGTGGCAAACGTCTCTGGTGAAGACCTGCAAAACTCACTCTGCAGGCAGTGTGGAACTGTGAGGGACTGATGGTGAGCTCAACTCTCAGAAGTAAGATGCTTTTGGACAAGGCGTTCAGCTACCTTCTCACGTATGGAACTTAGTATGTAGCACCAGTCTACCACACGAATTACTAGGCAATCGCTGGAATGCGCTTGGAGGCCCTAGTCTTGTGTGCCGGGAGATTCCAATTACCTCTCCCAACACTTCCGTCAAACAGCGAGCCTAGGCCTTTTAGAAGTGAAAGGAACCAGCAGGCTGGATGGGGAGGTACAGGCCTTAAACTCAACTCTCAGAAGTGTGTATGCAGGGGAGACAGATGTCTGCTACCCACTCTGACATGGGAGTTGGAAACTAGCTACACTCTGATTGAAGAAGGCCATTGGAAATCGCTGTATTCAACTCAGATACACAGGAGTTCAGGCCCAATGCTTACACATGCTTTTCCCGCAACCTCTCTCAGCCACTAACATTAGGATGTTAGCAGCTGCGCCTACAGTCAGGCAGGATGCGGGTGGGTTCTGCCCTGTCCTCAGCACTCCCAGGGAAGCATGCCTAGAAGCCAGCTCTCAACTAGCTGCATTCTTATGGCAGTGTGAAGGTAGCAGTATTCTGAGTAAGGAGGTTCCCAGATTACCACTCTACTGCACCTGGAGATACCCTCCAGGTCTGCATTGTTAACTTCCGTCTCAGAAGCCTCTGGCAAACGTCTCTGGTGAAGACGTCCGAAACTCACTCTGCAGGCAATGTGGAACTGTGAGGGACTGAGGGTGAGCTCAACTCTCAGAAGTAAGATGTTTTTGGACAAGGCGTTCAACTACCTACTCACGTATGGAACTTAGTATGTAGCACCAGTCTACCCCAGGAATTACTAGGAAATCGCTTGATTGAGCTTGGAGGCACTCGTCTTGTGTGCCGGGAGATTCCAGTTACCTCTCCCAACACTTGCGTCAAGCAGCGAGCCTAGGCATTTTGGAAGCGAAAGGTAGCGGCAGGCAGGATGTTGGGTTACAGGCCATAAGCTCAACTCTCAGAAGTGTGTATGCATGGGTGGCAGATGTCTGCTACCCACTAGGACACGGGAGTTGGAACCTAGCTACACTCCTATTGAAGAAGGACTTTGGAAATCGCTGTATTCAACTCAGATACACGGGAGTTCAGGCCCAATGCTTACACATGCTTTTCCCACAAACTATTCCAGCCACTAACAGAAGGAGGTTAGCAGGTAAGTCTACAGTCAGGCAGGATGCGGGAGGGTCCTGCCCTGTCCTCAGCTCTCACAGGGAAGCATGCCTTGAAGTCAGCTCTCAACTAGCTGCCTTCTTATGACAGTGTGAAGGTAGCAGTATTCTGAGTAAGGAGGTTCCCAGATTACCACTGTACTGCACCTGGAGATACCCTCCAGGTCTGCATTGTTAACTTGCGTCTCAGAGGCCTCTGGCAAACGTCTCTGGTGAAGACGTGCGAAACTCACTCTGCAGGCAGTGTGGAACTGTGAGGGACTGAGGGTGAGCTCAACTCTCAGCAGTAAGATGTTTTTGGACAAGGCGTTCAAATACCTACTCACGTATGGAACTTAGTATGTAGCACCAGTCTACCCCAGGAATTACTGGGAAATCGCTGGATTGAGCTTGGAGGCACTAGTCTTGTTGCCGGGAGATTCCAGTTACCTCTACCAACACTTCGGTTAAGCAGCGAGCCTAGGCCTTTTGGAAGCGAAAGCTAGCTGCAGGCAGGAGGTAGGGATACAGGCCATAAGCTCAACTCTCAGAAGTGTGTATGCATGGGAGGCAGATGTCTGCTACCCACTCGTACATGCGAGTGGGAACCTACTACACTCTGATGAAAAAGGACTTTGGAAATCGCTGTATTCAACTCAGATACACGTGGGTTCAGGCACAACGATTCCACATGCTTTTCTCACAACCTTTCCCTGCCACTAACATGAGGACGTTAGCAGCTCCTTCTACAGTCAAGCAGGATGCGGGAGGGTTGTGCCCTGTCCTTAGCTCTCACAGGGAAACATGTCTTGAAGCCAGCGGTCAACTAGCTGCATACTTATGGCAGGGTCAAGGTAGCAGTATTCTGAGACAGGAGGTTCCCAGATTACCACTCTACTGCACCTGGAGATACCCTCCAGGTCTGCATTGTTAACTTGCGTCTCAGAGGCCTCTGGCAAACGTCTCTGGTGAAGACGTGCGAAACTCACTCTGCAGGCAGTGTGGAACTGTGAGGGACTGAGGGTCAGCTCAACTCTCAGCAGTAAGATGTTTTTGGACAAGGCGTTCAAATACCTACTCACGTATGGAACTTAGTATGTAGCACCAGTCTACCCCAGGAATTACTAGGAAATCGCTTGATTGAGCTTGGAGGCACTCGTCTTGTGTGCCGGGAGATTCCAATTACCTCTCCCAACACTTGCGTCAAGCAGCGAGCCTAGGCCTTTTGGAAGCGAAAGGTAGCGGCAGGCACTATGTAGGGTTACAGGCCATAAGCTCAACTCTCAGAAGTGTGTATGCATGGGAGGCAGATGTCTGCTACCCACTCTGACATGGGAGTTGGAAACTACCTACACTCTGATAGAAGAAGGCCATTGGAAATCGCTGTATTTAACTCAGATACACAGGAGTTCAGGCCCAATGCTTACACATGCTTTTCCCGCAACCTCTCTCAGCCACTAACATTAGGATGTTAGCAGCTGCGCCTACAGTCAGGCAGGATGCGGGAGGGTCCTGCCCTGTCCTCAGCTCTCACAGGGAAGCATGCCTTGAAGCCAGCTCTCAACTAGCTGCATTCTTATGACAGTGTGAAGGTAGCAGTATTCTGAGTAAGGAGGTTCCCAGATTACCACTCTACTGCACCTGGAGATACCCTCCAGGTCTGCATTGTTAACTTGCGTCTCAGAGGCCTCTGGCAAACGTCTCTGGTGAAGACGTGCGAAACTCACTCTGCAGGCAGTGTGGAACTGTGAGGGACTGAGGGTCAGCTCAACTCTCAGCAGTAAGATGTTTTTGGACAAGGCGTTCAAATACCTACTCACGTATGGAACTTAGTATGTAGCACCAGTCTACCCAAGGAATTACTGGGAAATCGCTGGATTGAGCTTGGAGGCACTAGTCTTGTTGCCGGGAGATTCCAGTTACCTCTCCCAACACTTCGGTGAAGCAGCGAGCCTAGGCCTTTTGGAAGCGAAAGCTAGCTGCAGGCAGGAGGTAGGGTTACAGGCCATAAGCTCAACTCTCAGAAGTGTGTATGCATGGGAGGCAGATGTCTGCTACCCACTCGTACATGCGAGTGGGAACCTACTACACTCTGATGAAAAAGGACTTTGGAAATCGCTGTATTCAACTCAGATACACGTGGGTTCAGGCACAACGATTCCACATGCTTTTCTCACAACCTTTCCCTGCCACTAACATGAGGACGTTAGCAGCTCCTTCTACAGTCAAGCAGGATGCGGGAGGGTTGTGCCCTGTCCTTAGCTCTCACAGGGAAGCATGTCTTGAAGCCAGCGGTCAACTAGCTGCATACTTATGGCAGGGTCAAGGTAGCAGTATTCTGAGACAGGAGGTTCCCAGATTACCACTCTACTGCACCTGGAGATACCCTCCAGGTCTGCATTGTTAACTTGCGTCTCAGAGGCCTCTGGCAAACGTCTCTGGTGAAGACGTGCGAAACTCACTCTGCAGGCAGTGTGGAACTGTGAGGGACTGAGGGTCAGCTCAACTCTCAGCAGTAAGATGTTTTTGGACAAGGCGTTCAAATACCTACTCACGTATGGAACTTAGTATGTAGCACCAGTCTACCCCAGGAATTACTAGGAAATCGCTTGATTGAGCTTGGAGGCACTCGTCTTGTGTGCCGGGAGATTCCAATTACCTCTCCCAACACTTGCGTCAAGCAGCGAGCCTAGGCCTTTTGGAAGCGAAAGGTAGCGGCAGGCACTATGTAGGGTTACAGGCCATAAGCTCAACTCTCAGAAGTGTGTATGCATGGGAGGCAGATGTCTGCTACCCACTCTGACATGGGAGTTGGAAACTACCTACACTCTGATAGAAGAAGGCCATTGGAAATCGCTGTATTTAACTCAGATACACAGGAGTTCAGGCCCAATGCTTACACATGCTTTTCCCGCAACCTCTCTCAGCCACTAACATTAGGATGTTAGCAGCTGCGCCTACAGTCAGGCAGGATGCGGGTGGGTTCTGCCATGTCCTCAGCACTCCCAGGGAAGCATACCTAGAAGCCAGCTCTCAACTAGCTGCATTCTTATGGCAGTGTGAAGGTAGCAGTATTCTGAGTCAGGATGTTCCAAGATTAC
Source organism: Canis lupus baileyi (assembly GCF_048164855.1). Lineage (NCBI taxonomy): Eukaryota > Metazoa > Chordata > Mammalia > Carnivora > Canidae > Canis > Canis lupus. The sequence continues at coordinate 163,961 of NW_027326457.1, read as the reverse complement.
CACTCTACTGCACCTGGAGATACCCTCCAGGTCTGCATTGTTAACTTGCGTCTCAGAAGCCTGTGGCAAACGTCTCTGGTGAAGACCTGCAAAACTCACTCTGCAGGCAGTGTGGAACTGTGAGGGACTGATGGTGAGCTCAACTCTCAGAAGTAAGATGCTTTTGGACAAGGCGTTCAGCTACCTTCTCACGTATGGAACTTAGTATGTAGCACCAGTCTACCACACGAATTACTAGGCAATCGCTGGAATGCGCTTGGAGGCCCTAGTCTTGTGTGCCGGGAGATTCCAATTACCTCTCCCAACACTTCCGTCAAACAGCGAGCCTAGGCCTTTTAGAAGTGAAAGGAACCAGCAGGCTGGATGGGGAGGTACAGGCCTTAAACTCAACTCTCAGAAGTGTGTATGCAGGGGAGACAGATGTCTGCTACCCACTCTGACATGGGAGTTGGAAACTAGCTACACTCTGATTGAAGAAGGCCATTGGAAATCGCTGTATTCAACTCAGATACACAGGAGTTCAGGCCCAATGCTTACACATGCTTTTCCCGCAACCTCTCTCAGCCACTAACATTAGGATGTTAGCAGCTGCGCCTACAGTCAGGCAGGATGCGGGTGGGTTCTGCCCTGTCCTCAGCACTCCCAGGGAAGCATGCCTAGAAGCCAGCTCTCAACTAGCTGCATTCTTATGGCAGTGTGAAGGTAGCAGTATTCTGAGTAAGGAGGTTCCCAGATTACCACTCTACTGCACCTGGAGATACCCTCCAGGTCTGCATTGTTAACTTCCGTCTCAGAAGCCTCTGGCAAACGTCTCTGGTGAAGACGTCCGAAACTCACTCTGCAGGCAATGTGGAACTGTGAGGGACTGAGGGTGAGCTCAACTCTCAGAAGTAAGATGTTTTTGGACAAGGCGTTCAACTACCTACTCACGTATGGAACTTAGTATGTAGCACCAGTCTACCCCAGGAATTACTAGGAAATCGCTTGATTGAGCTTGGAGGCACTCGTCTTGTGTGCCCGGAGATTCCAGTTACCTCTCCCAACACTTGCGTCAAGCAGCGAGCCTAGGCATTTTGGAAGCGAAAGGTAGCGGCAGGCAGGATGTTGGGTTACAGGCCATAAGCTCAACTCTCAGAAGTGTGTATGCATGGGTGGCAGATGTCTGCTACCCACTAGGACACGGGAGTTGGAACCTAGCTACACTCCTATTGAAGAAGGACTTTGGAAATCGCTGTATTCAACTCAGATACACGGGAGTTCAGGCCCAATGCTTACACATGCTTTTCCCACAAACTATCCCAGCCACTAACAGAAGGAGGTTAGCAGGTAAGTCTACAGTCAGGCAGGATGCGGGAGGGTCCTGCCCTGTCCTCAGCTCTCACAGGGAAGCATGCCTTGAAGTCAGCTCTCAACTAGCTGCCTTCTTATGACAGTGTGAAGGTAGCAGTATTCTGAGTAAGGAGGTTCCCAGATTACCACTGTACTGCACCTGGAGATACCCTCCAGGTCTGCATTGTTAACTTGCGTCTCAGAGGCCTCTGGCAAACGTCTCTGGTGAAGACGTGCGAAACTCACTCTGCAGGCAGTGTGGAACTGTGAGGGACTGAGGGTGAGCTCAACTCTCAGCAGTAAGATGTTTTTGGACAAGGCGTTCAAATACCTACTCACGTATGGAACTTAGTATGTAGCACCAGTCTACCCCAGGAATTACTGGGAAATCGCTGGATTGAGCTTGGAGGCACTAGTCTTGTTGCCGGGAGATTCCAGTTACCTCTACCAACACTTCGGTTAAGCAGCGAGCCTAGGCCTTTTGGAAGCGAAAGCTAGCTGCAGGCAGGAGGTAGGGATACAGGCCATAAGCTCAACTCTCAGAAGTGTGTATGCATGGGAGGCAGATGTCTGCTACCCACTCGTACATGCGAGTGGGAACCTACTACACTCTGATGAAAAAGGACTTTGGAAATCGCTGTATTCAACTCAGATACACGTGGGTTCAGGCACAACGATTCCACATGCTTTTCTCACAACCTTTCCCTGCCACTAACATGAGGACGTTAGCAGCTCCTTCTACAGTCAAGCAGGATGCGGGAGGGTTGTGCCCTGTCCTTAGCTCTCACAGGGAAACATGTCTTGAAGCCAGCGGTAAACTAGCTGCATACTTATGGCAGGGTCAAGGTAGCAGTATTCTGAGACAGGAGGTTCCCAGATTACCACTCTACTGCACCTGGAGATACCCTCCAGGTCTGCATTGTTAACTTGCGTCTCAGAGGCCTCTGGCAAACGTCTCTGGTGAAGACGTGCGAAACTCACTCTGCAGGCAGTGTGGAACTGTGAGGGACTGAGGGTCAGCTCAACTCTCAGCAGTAAGATGTTTTTGGACAAGGCGTTCAAATACCTACTCACGTATGGAACTTAGTATGTAGCACCAGTCTACCCCAGGAATTACTAGGAAATCGCTTGATTGAGCTTGGAGGCACTCGTCTTGTGTGCCGGGAGATTCCAATTACCTCTCCCAACACTTGCGTCAAGCAGCGAGCCTAGGCCTTTTGGAAGCGAAAGGTAGCGGCAGGCACTATGTAGGGTTACAGGCCATAAGCTCAACTCTCAGAAGTGTGTATGCATGGGAGGCAGATGTCTGCTACCCACTCTGACATGGGAGTTGGAAACTACCTACACTCTGATAGAAGAAGGCCATTGGAAATCGCTGTATTTAACTCAGATACACAGGAGTTCAGGCCCAATGCTTACACATGCTTTTCCCGCAACCTCTCTCAGCCACTAACATTAGGATGTTAGCAGCTGCGCCTACAGTCAGGCAGGATGCGGGTGGGTTCTGCCATGTCCTCAGCACTCCCAGGGAAGCATACCTAGAAGCCAGCTCTCAACTAGCTGCATTCTTATGGCAGTGTGAAGGTAGCAGTATTCTGAGTCAGGATGTTCCAAGATTACCACTCTACTGCACCTGGAGATACCCTCCAGGTCTGCATTGTTAACTTGCGTCTCAGAAGCCTGTGGCAAACGTCTCTGGTGAAGACCTGCAAAACTCACTCTGCAGGCAGTGTGGAACTGTGAGGGACTGATGGTGAGCTCAACTCTCAGAAGTAAGATGCTTTTGGACAAGGCGTTCAGCTACCTTCTCACGTATGGAACTTAGTATGTAGCACCAGTCTACCACACGAATTACTAGGCAATCGCTGGAATGAGCTTGGAGGCCCTAGTCTTGTGTGCCGGGAGATTCCAATTACCTCTCCCAACACTTCCGTCAAACAGCGAGCCTAGGCCTTTTAGAAGTGAAAGGAACCAGCAGGCTGGATGGGGAGGTACAGGCCTTAAACTCAACTCTCAGAAGTGTGTATGCAGGGGAGACAGATGTCTGCTACCCACTCTGACATGGGAGTTGGAAACTAGCTACACTCTGATTGAAGAAGGCCATTGGAAATCGCTGTATTCAACTCAGATACACAGGAGTTCAGGCCCAATGCTTACACATGCTTTTCCCGCAACCTCTCTCAGCCACTAACATTAGGATGTTAGCAGCTGCGCCTACAGTCAGGCAGGATGCGGGTGGGTTCTGCCCTGTCCTCAGCACTCCCAGGGAAGCATGCCTAGAAGCCAGCTCTCAACTAGCTGCATTCTTATGGCAGTGTGAAGGTAGCAGTATTCTGAGTAAGGAGGTTCCCAGATTACCACTCTACTGCACCTGGAGATACCCTCCAGGTCTGCATTGTTAACTTGCGTCTCAGAAGCCTCTGGCAAACGTCTCTGGTGAAGACGTCCGAAACTCACTCTGCAGGCAGTGTGGAACTGTGAGGGACTGAGGGTGAGCTCAACTCTCAGAAGTAAGATGCTTTTGGACAAGGCGTTCAGCTACCTTCTCACGTATGGAACTTAGTATGTAGCACCAGTCTACCCCAGGAATTATTAGGAAATCGCTTGATTGAGTTTGGAGGCACTCGTCTTGTGTGCCGGGAGATTCCAGTTACCTCTCCCAACACTTGCGTCAAGCAGCGAGCCTAGGCCTTTTGGAAGCGAAAGGTAGCGGCAGGCAGGATGTTGGGTTACAGGCCATAAGCTCAACTCTCAGAAGTGTGTATGCATGGGTGGCAGATGTCTGCTACCCACTCGGACATGGGAGTTGGAACCTAGCTACACTCCTATTGAAGAAGGACTTTGGAAATCGCTGTATTCAACTCAGATACACGGGAGTTCAGGCCCAATGCTTACACATGCTTTTCCCACAAACTATCCCAGCCACTAACAGAAGGAGGTTAGCAGGTAAGTCTACAGTCAGGCAGGATGCGGGAGGGTCCTGCCCTGTCCTCAGCTCTCACAGGGAAGCATGCCTTGAAGCCAGCTCTCAACTAGCTGCATTCTTATGACAGTGTGAAGGTAGCAGTATTCTGAGTAAGGAGGTTCCCAGATTACCACTCTACTGCACCTGGAGATACCCTCCAGGTCTGCATTGTTAACTTGCGTCTCAGAGGCCTCTGGCAAACGTCTCTGGTGAAGACGTGCGAAACTCACTCTGCAGGCAGTGTGGAACTGTGAGGGACTGAGGGTCAGCTCAACTCTCAGCAGTAAGATGTTTTTGGACAAGGCGTTCAAATACCTACTCACGTATGGAACTTAGTATGTAGCACCAGTCTACCCAAGGAATTACTGGGAAATCGCTGGATTGAGCTTGGAGGCACTAGTCTTGTTGCCGGGAGATTCCAGTTACCTCTCCCAACACTTCGGTGAAGCAGCGAGCCTAGGCCTTTTGGAAGCGAAAGCTAGCTGCAGGCAGGAGGTAGGGTTACAGGCCATAAGCTCAACTCTCAGAAGTGTGTATGCATGGGAGGCAGATGTCTGCTACCCACTCGTACATGCGAGTGGGAACCTACTACACTCTGATGAAAAAGGACTTTGGAAATCGCTGTATTCAACTCAGATACACGTGGGTTCAGGCACAACGATTCCACATGCTTTTCTCACAACCTTTCCCTGCCACTAACATGAGGACGTTAGCAGCTCCTTCTACAGTCAAGCAGGATGCGGGAGGGTTGTGCCCTGTCCTTAGCTCTCACAGGGAAGCATGTCTTGAAGCCAGCGGTCAACTAGCTGCATACTTATGGCAGGGTCAAGGTAGCAGTATTCTGAGACAGGAGGTTCCCAGATTACCACTCTACTGCACCTGGAGATACCCTCCAGGTCTGCATTGTTAACTTGCGTCTCAGAGGCCTCTGGCAAACGTCTCTGGTGAAGACGTGCGAAACTCACTCTGCAGGCAGTGTGGAACTGTGAGGGACTGAGGGTCAGCTCAACTCTCAGCAGTAAGATGTTTTTGGACAAGGCGTTCAAATACCTACTCACGTATGGAACTTAGTATGTAGCACCAGTCTACCCCAGGAATTACTAGGAAATCGCTTGTTTGAGCTTGGAGGCACTCGTCTTGTGTGCCGGGAGATTCCAATTACCTCTCCCAACACTTGCGTCAAGCAGCGAGCCTAGGCCTTTGGGAAGCGAAAGGTAGCGGCAGGCACGATGTAGGGTTACAGGCCATAAGCTCAACTCTCAGAAGTGTGTATGCATGGGAGGCAGATGTCTGCTACCCACTCGGACATGGGAGTTGGAACCTAGCTACACTCCTATTGAAGAAGGATGTTGGAAATCGCTGTATTCAACTCAGATACTCGGGAGTTCAGGCCCAATGCTTACACATGCTTTTCCCGCAACCTATCCCAGCCACTAACAGAAGGAGGTTAGCAGGTACGTCTACAGTCAGGCAGGATGCGGGAGGGTTCTGCCCTGTCCTCAGCTCTCACAGGGAAGCATGCCTAGAAGCCAGCTCTCAACTAGCTGCATTCTTATGACAGTGTGAAGGTAGCAGTATTCTGAGTCAGGATGTTCCAAGATTACCACTCTACTGCACCTGGAGATACCCTCCAGGTCTGCATTGTTAACTTGCGTCTCAGAAGCCTGTGGCAAACGTCTCTGGTGAAGACCTGCAAAACTCACTCTGCAGGCAGTGTGGAACTGTGAGGGACTGATGGTGAGCTCAACTCTCAGAAGTAAGATGCTTTTGGACAAGGCGTTCAGCTACCTTCTCACGTATGGAACTTAGTATGTAGCACCAGTCTACCACACGAATTACTAGGCAATCGCTGGAATGAGCTTGGAGGCCCTAGTCTTGTGTGCCGGGAGATTCCAATTACCTCTCCCAACACTTCCGTCAAACAGCGAGCCTAGGCCTTTTAGAAGTGAAAGGAACCAGCAGGCTGGATGGGGAGGTACAGGCCTTAAACTCAACTCTCAGAAGTGTGTATGCAGGGGAGACAGATGTCTGCTACCCACTCTGACATGGGAGTTGGAAACTAGCTACACTCTGATTGAAGAAGGCCATTGGAAATCGCTGTATTCAACTCAGATACACAGGAGTTCAGGCCCAATGCTTACACATGCTTTTCCCGCAACCTCTCTCAGCCACTAACATTAGGATGTTAGCAGCTGCGCCTACAGTCAGGCAGGATGCGGGTGGGTTCTGCCCTGTCCTCAGCACTCCCAGGGAAGCATGCCTAGAAGCCAGCTCTCAACTAGCTGCATTCTTATGGCAGTGTGAAGGTAGCAGTATTCTGAGTAAGGAGGTTCCCAGATTACCACTCTACTGCACCTGGAGATACCCTCCAGGTCTGCATTGTTAACTTGCGTCTCAGAAGCCTCTGGCAAACGTCTCTGGTGAAGACGTCCGAAACTCACTCTGCAGGCAGTGTGGAACTGTGAGGGACTGAGGGTGAGCTCAACTCTCAGAAGTAAGATGCTTTTGGACAAGGCGTTCAGCTACCTTCTCACGTATGGAACTTAGTATGTAGCACCAGTCTACCCCAGGAATTATTAGGAAATCGCTTGATTGAGTTTGGAGGCACTCGTCTTGTGTGCCGGGAGATTCCAGTTACCTCTCCCAACACTTGCGTCAAGCAGCGAGCCTAGGCCTTTTGGAAGCGAAAGGTAGCGGCAGGCAGGATGTTGGGTTACAGGCCATAAGCTCAACTCTCAGAAGTGTGTATGCATGGGTGGCAGATGTCTGCTACCCACTCGGACATGGGAGTTGGAACCTAGCTACACTCCTATTGAAGAAGGACTTTGGAAATCGCTGTATTCAACTCAGATACACGGGAGTTCAGGCCCAATGCTTACACATGCTTTTCCCACAAACTATCCCAGCCACTAACAGAAGGAGGTTAGCAGGTAAGTCTACAGTCAGGCAGGATGCGGGAGGGTCCTGCCCTGTCCTCAGCTCTCACAGGGAAGCATGCCTTGAAGCCAGCTCTCAACTAGCTGCATTCTTATGACAGTGTGAAGGAAGCAGTATTCTGAGTAAGGAGGTTCCCAGATTACCACTCTACTGCACCTGGAGATACCCTCCAGGTCTGCATTAACTTGCGTCTCAGAGGCCTCTGGCAAACGTCTCTGGTGAAGACGTGCGAAACTCACTCTGCAGGCAGTGTGGAACTGTGAGGGACTGAGGGTCAGCTCAACTCTCAGCAGTAAGATGTTTTTGGACAAGGCGTTCAAATACCTACTCACGTATGGAACTTAGTATGTAGCACCAGTCTACCCAAGGAATTACTGGGAAATCGCTGGATTGAGCTTGGAGGCACTAGTCTTGTTGCCGGGAGATTCCAGTTACCTCTCCCAACACTTCGGTGAAGCAGCGAGCCTAGGCCTTTTGGAAGCGAAAGCTAGCTGCAGGCAGGAGGTAGGGTTACAGGCCATAAGCTCAACTCTCAGAAGTGTGTATGCATGGGAGGCAGATGTGTGCTACCCACTCGTACATGCGAGTGGGAACCTACTACACTCTGATGAAAAAGGACTTTGGAAATCGCTGTATTCAACTCAGATACACGTGGGTTCAGGCACAACGATTCCACATGCTTTTCTCACAACCTTTCCCTGCCACTAACATGAGGACGTTAGCAGCTCCTTCTACAGTCAAGCAGGATGCGGGAGGGTTGTGCCCTGTCCTTAGCTCTCACAGGGAAGCATGTCTTGAAGCCAGCGGTCAACTAGCTGCATACTTATGGCAGGGTCAAGGTAGCAGTATTCTGAGACAGGAGGTTCCCAGATTACCACTCTACTGCACCTGGAGATACCCTCCAGGTCTGCATTGTTAACTTGCGTCTCAGAGGCCTCTGGCAAACGTCTCTGGTGAAGACGTGCGAAACTCACTCTGCAGGCAGTGTGGAACTGTGAGGGACTGAGGGTCAGCTCAACTCTCAGCAGTAAGATGTTTTTGGACAAGGCGTTCAAATACCTACTCACGTATGGAACTTAGTATGTAGCACCAGTCTACCCCAGGAATTACTAGGAAATCGCTTGTTTGAGCTTGGAGGCACTCGTCTTGTGTGCCGGGAGATTCCAATTACCTCTCCCAACACTTGCGTCAAGCAGCGAGCCTAGGCCTTTGGGAAGCGAAAGGTAGCGGCAGGCACGATGTAGGGTTACAGGCCATAAGCTCAACTCTCAGAAGTGTGTATGCATGGGAGGCAGATGTCTGCTACCCACTCGGACATGGGAGTTGGAACCTAGCTACACTCCTATTGAAGAAGGATGTTGGAAATCGCTGTATTCAACTCAGATACTCGGGAGTTCAGGCCCAATGCTTACACATGCTTTTCCCGCAACCTATCCCAGCCACTAACAGAAGGAGGTTAGCAGGTACGTCTACAGTCAGGCAGGATGCGGGAGGGTTCTGCCCTGTCCTCAGCTCTCACAGGGAAGCATGCCTAGAAGCCAGCTCTCAACTAGCTGCATTCTTATGACAGTGTGAAGGTAGCAGTATTCTGAGTCAGGATGTTCCAAGATTACCACTCTACTGCACCTGGAGATACCCTCCAGGTCTGCATTGTTAACTTGCGTCTCAGAAGCCTGTGGCAAACGTCTCTGGTGAAGACCTGCAAAACTCACTCTGCAGGCAGTGTGGAACTGTGAGGGACTGAGGGTGAGCTCAACTCTCAGAAGTAAGATGCTTTTGGACAAGGCGTTCAGCTACCTTCTCACGTATGGAACTTAGTATGTAGCACCAGTCTACCACACGAATTACTAGGCAATCGCTGGAATGAGCTTGGAGGCCCTAGTCTTGTGTGCCGGGAGATTCCAATTACCTCTCCCAACACTTCCGTCAAACAGCGAGCCTAGGCGTTTTAGAAGTGAAAGGAACCAGCAGGCTGGATGGGGAGGTACAGGCCTTAAACTCAACTCTCAGAAGTGTGTATGCAGGGGAGACAGATGTCTGCTACCCACTCTGACATGGGAGTTGGAAACTAGCTACACTCTGATTGAAGAAGGCCATTGGAAATCGCTGTATTCAACTCAGATACACAGGAGTTCAGGCCCAATGCTTACACATGCTTTTCCCGCAACCTCTCTCAGCCACTAACATTAGGATGTTAGCAGCTGCGCCTACAGTCAGGCAGGATGCGGGTGGGTTCTGCCCTGTCCTCAGCACTCCCAGGGAAGCATGCCTAGAAGCCAGCTCTCAACTAGCTGCATTCTTATGGCAGTGTGAAGGTAGCAGTATTCTGAGTAAGGAGGTTCCCAGATTACCACTCTACTGCACCTGGAGATACCCTCCAGGTCTGCATTGTTAACTTGCGTCTCAGAGGCCTCTGGCAAACGTCTCTGGTGAAGACGTGCGAAACTCACTCTGCAGGCAGTGTGGAACTGTGAGGGACTGAGGGTCAGCTCAACTCTCAGCAGTAAGATGTTTTTGGACAAGGTGTTCAGCTACCTTCTCACGTATGGAACTTAGTATGTAGCACCAGTCTACCCAAGGAATTACTGGGAAATCGCTGGATTGAGCTTGGAGGCACTAGTCTTGTTGCCGGGAGATTCCAGTTACCTCTCCCAACACTTCGGTGAAGCAGCGAGCCTAGGCCTTTTGGAAGCGAAAGCTAGCTGCAGGCAGGAGGTAGGGTTACAGGCCATAAGCTCAACTCTCAGAAGTGTGTATGCATGGGAGGCAGATGTCTGCTACCCACTCGTACATGCGAGTGGGAACCTACTACACTCTGATGAAAAAGGACTTTGGAAATCGCTGTATTCAACTCAGATACACGTGGGTTCAGGCACAACGATTCCACATGCTTTTCTCACAACCTTTCCCTGCCACTAACATGAGGACGTTAGCAGCTCCTTCTACAGTCAAGCAGGATGCGGGAGGGTTGTGCCCTGTCCTTAGCTCTCACAGGGAAGCATGTCTTGAAGCCAGCGGTCAACTAGCTGCATACTTATGGCAGGGTCAAGGTAGCAGTATTCTGAGACAGGAGGTTCCCAGATTACCACTCTACTGCACCTGGAGATACCCTCCAGGTCTGCATTGTTAACTTGCGTCTCAGAGGCCTCTGGCAAACGTCTCTGGTGAAGACGTGCGAAACTCACTCTGCAGGCAGTGTGGAACTGTGAGGGACTGAGGGTCAGCTCAACTCTCAGCAGTAAGATGTTTTTGGACAAGGCGTTCAAATACCTACTCACGTATGGAACTTAGTATGTAGCACCAGTCTACCCCAGGAATTACTAGGAAATCGCTTGATTGAGCTTGGAGGCACTCGTCTTGTGTGCCGGGAGATTCCAATTACCTCTCCCAACACTTGCGTCAAGCAGCGAGCCTAGGCCTTTTGGAAGCGAAAGGTAGCGGCAGGCACGATGTAGGGTTACAGGCCATAAGCTCAACTCTCAGAAGTGTGTATGCATGGGAGGCAGATGTCTGCTACCCACTCTGACATGGGAGTTGGAAACTACCTACACTCTGATTGAAGAAGGCCGTTGGAAATCGCTGTATTTAACTCAGATACACGGGAGTTCAGGCCCAATGCTTACACATGCTTTTCCCGCAACCTCTCTCAGCCACTAACATTAGGATGTTAGCAGCTGCGCCTACAGTCAGGCAGGATGCGGGTGGGTTCTGCCATGTCCTCAGCACTCCCAGGGAAGCATACCTAGAAGCCAGCTCTCAACTAGCTGCATTCTTATGGCAGTGTAAAGGTAGCAGTATTCTGAGTCAGGATGTTCCAAGATTACCACTCTACTGCACCTGGAGATACCCTCCAGGTCTGCATTGTTAACTTGCGTCTCAGAAGCCTGTGGCAAACGTCTCTGGTGAAGACCTGCAAAACTCACTCTGCAGGCAGTGTGGAACTGTGAGGGACTGATGGTGAGCTCAACTCTCAGAAGTAAGATGCTTTTGGACAAGGCGTTCAGCTACCTTCTCACGTATGGAACTTAGTATGTAGCACCAGTCTACCACACGAATTACTAGGCAATCGCTGGAATGAGCTTGGAGGCCCTAGTCTTGTGTGCCGGGAGATTCCAATTACCTCTCCCAACACTTCCGTCAAACAGCGAGCCCAGGCCTTTTAGAAGTGAAAGGAACCAGCAGGCTGGATGGGGAGGTACAGGCCTTAAACTCAACTCTCAGAAGTGTGTATGCAGGGGAGACAGATGTCTGCTACCCACTCTGACATGGGAGTTGGAAACTAGCTACACTCTGATTGAAGAAGGCCATTGGAAATCGCTGTATTCAACTCAGATACACAGGAGTTCAGGCCCAATGCTTACACATGCTTTTCCCGCAACCTCTCTCAGCCACTAACATTAGGATGTTAGCAGCTGCGCCTACAGTCAGGCAGGATGCGGGTGGGTTCTGCCCTGTCCTCAGCACTCCCAGGGAAGCATGCCTAGAAGCCAGCTCTCAACTAGCTGCATTCTTATGGCAGTGTGAAGGTAGCAGTATTCTGAGTAAGGAGGTCCCAGATTACCACTCTACTGCACCTGGAGATACCCTCCAGGTCTGCATTGTTAACTTGCGTCTCAGAAGCCTCTGGCAAACGTCTCTGGTGAAGACGTCCGAAACTCACTCTGCAGGCAGTGTGGAACTGTGAGGGACTGAGGGTGAGCTCAACTCTCAGAAGTAAGATGCTTTTGGACAAGGCGTTCAGCTACCTTCTCTCGTATGGAACTTAGTATGTAGCACCAGTCTACCCCAGGAATTATTAGGAAATCGCTTGATTGAGTTTGGAGGCACTCGTCTTGTGTGCCGGGAGATTCCAGTTACCTCTCCCAACACTTGCGTCAAGCAGCGAGCCTAGGCCTTTTGGAAGCGAAAGGTAGCGGCAGGCAGGATGTTGGGTTACAGGCCATAAGCTCAACTCGCAGAAGTGTGTATGCATGGGTGGCAGATGTCTGCTACCCACTCGGACATGGGAGTTGGAACCTAGCTACACTCCTATTGAAGAAGGACTTTGGAAATCGCTGTACTCAACTCAGATACACGGGAGTTCAGGCCCAATGCTTACACATGCTTTTCCCACAAACTATCCCAGCCACTAACAGAAGGAGGTTAGCAGGTAAGTCTACAGTCAGGCAGGATGCGGGAGGGTCCTGCCCTGTCCTCAGCTCTCACAGGGAAGCATGCCTTGAAGTCAGCTCTCAACTAGCTGCATTCTTATGACAGTGTGAAGGTAGCAGTATTCTGAGTAAGGAGGTTCCCAGATTACCACTCTACTGCACCTGGAGATACCCTCCAGGTCTGCATTGTTAACTTGCGTCTCAGAGGCCTCTGGCAAACGTCTCTGGTGAAGACGTGCGAAACTCACTCTGCAGGCAGTGTGGAACTGTGAGGGACTGAGGGTGAGCTCAACTCTCAGCAGTAAGATGTTTTTGGACAAGGCGTTCAAATACCTACTCACGTATGGAACTTAGTATGTAGCACCAGTCTACCCCAGGAATTACTGGGAAATCGCTGGATTGAGCTTGGAGGCACTAGTCTTGTTGCCGGGAGATTCCAGTTACCTCTCCCAACACTTCGGTGAAGCAGCGAGCCTAGGCCTTTTGGAAGCGAAAGCTAGCTGCAGGCAGGAGGTAGGGATACAGGCCATAAGCTCAACTCTCAGAAGTGTGTATGCATGGGAGGCAGATGTGTGCTACCCACTCGTACATGCGAGTGGGAACCTACTACACTCTGATGAAAAAGGACTTTGGAAATCGCTGTATTCAACTCAGATACACGTGGGTTCAGGCACAACGATTCCACATGCTTTTCTCACAACCTTTCCCTGCCACTAACATGAGGACGTTAGCAGCTCCTTCTACAGTCAAGCAGGATGCGGGAGGGTTGTGCCCTGTCCTTAGCTCTCACAGGGAAGCATGTCTTGAAGCCAGCGATCAACTAGCTGCATACTTATGGCAGGGTCAACGTAGCAGTATTCTGAGACAGGAGGTTCCCAGATTACCACTCTACTGCACCTGGAGATACCCTCCAGGTCTGCATTGTTAACTTGCGTCTCAGAGGCCTCTGGCAAACGTCTCTGGTGAAGACGTGCGAAACTCACTCTGCAGGCAGTGTGGAACTGTGAGGGACTGAGGGTCAGCTCAACTCTCAGCAGTAAGATGTTTTTGGACAAGGCGTTCAAATACCTACTCACGTATGGAACTTAGTATGTAGCACCAGTCTACCCCAGGAATTACTAGGAAATCGCTTGATTGAGCTTGGAGGCACTCGTCTTGTGTGCCGGGAGATTCCAATTACCTCTCCCAACACTTGCGTCAAGCAGCGAGCCTAGGCCTTTTGGAAGCGAAAGGTAGCGGCAGGCACTATGTAGGGTTACAGGCCATAAGCTCAACTCTCAGAAGTGTGTATGCATGGGAGGCAGATGTCTGCTACCCACTCTGACATGGGAGTTGGAAACTACCTACACTCTGATTGAAGAAGGCCATTGGAAATCGCTGTATTTAACTCAGATACACAGGAGTTCAGGCCCAATGCTTACACATGCTTTTCCCGCAACCTCTCTCAGCCACTAACATTAGGATGTTAGCAGCTGCGCCTACAGTCAGGCAGGATGCGGGTGGGTTCTGCCATGTCCTCAGCACTCCCAGGGAAGCATACCTAGAAGCCAGCTCTCAACTAGCTGCATTCTTATGGCAGTGTGAAGGTAGCAGTATTCTGAGTCAGGATGTTCCAAGATTACCACTCTACTGCACCTGGAGATACCCTCCAGGTCTGCATTGTTAACTTGCGTCTCAGAAGCCTGTGGCAAACGTCTCTGGTGAAGACCTGCAAAACTCACTCTGCAGGCAGTGTGGAACTGTGAGGGACTGATGGTGAGCTCAACTCTCAGAAGTAAGATGCTTTTGGACAAGGCGTTCAGCTACCTTCTCACGTATGGAACTTAGTATGTAGCACCAGTCTACCACACGAATTACTAGGCAATCGCTGGAATGAGCTTGGAGGCCCTAGTCTTGTGTGCCGGGAGATTCCAATTACCTCTCCCAACACTTCCGTCAAACAGGGAGCCTAGGCCTTTTAGAAGTGAAAGGAACCAGCAGGCTGGATGGGGAGGTACAGGCCTTAAACTCAACTCTCAGAAGTGTGTATGCAGGGGAGACAGATGTCTGCTACCCACTCTGACATGGGAGTTGGAAACTAGCTACACTCTGATTGAAGAAGGCCATTGGAAATCGCTGTATTCAACTCAGATACACAGGAGTTCAGGCCCAATGCTTACACATGCTTTTCCCGCAACCTCTCTCAGCCACTAACATTAGGATGTTAGCAGCTGCGCCTACAGTCAGGCAGGATGCGGGTGGGTTCTGCCCTGTCCTCAGCACTCCCAGGGAAGCATGCCTAGAAGCCAGCTCTCAACTAGCTGCATTCTTATGGCAGTGTGAAGGTAGCAGTATTCTGAGTAAGGAGGTTCCCAGATTACCACTCTACTGCACCTGGAGATACCCTCCAGGTCTGCATTGTTAACTTGCGTCTCAGAAGCCTCTGGCAAACGTCTCTGGTGAAGACGTCCGAAACTCACTCTGCAGGCAGTGTGGAACTGTGAGGGACTGAGGGTGAGCTCAACTCTCAGAAGTAAGATGCTTTTGGACAAGGCGTTCAGCTACCTTCTCACGTATGGAACTTAGTATGTAGCACCAGTCTACCCCAGGAATTATTAGGAAATCGCTTGATTGAGTTTGGAGGCACTCGTCTTGTGTGCCGGGAGATTCCAGTTACCTCTCCCAACACTTGCGTCAAGCAGCGAGCCTAGGCCTTTTGGAAGCGAAAGGTAGCGGCAGGCAGGATGTTGGGTTACAGGCCATAAGCTCAACTCTCAGAAGTGTGTATGCATGGGTGGCAGATGTCTGCTACCCACTCGGACATGGGAGTTGGAACCTAGCTACACTCCTATTGAAGAAGGACTTTGGAAATCGCTGTATTCAACTCAGATACACGGGAGTTCAGGCCCAATGCTTACACATGCTTTTCCCACAAACTATCCCAGCCACTAACAGAAGGAGGTTAGCAGGTAAGTCTACAGTCAGGCAGGATGCGGGAGGGTCCTGCCCTGTCCTCAGCTCTCACAGGGAAGCATGCCTTGAAGCCAGCTCTCAACTAGCTGCATTCTTATGACAGTGTGAAGGTAGCAGTATTCTGAGTAAGGAGGTTCCCAGATTACCACTCTACTGCACCTGGAGATACCCTCCAGGTCTGCATTGTTAACTTGCGTCTCAGAGGCCTCTGGCAAACGTCTCTGGTGAAGACGTGCGAAACTCACTCTGCAGGCAGTGTGGAACTGTGAGGGACTGAGGGTCAGCTCAACTCTCAGCAGTAAGATGTTTTTGGACAAGGCGTTCAAATACCTACTCACGTATGGAACTTAGTATGTAGCACCAGTCTACCCCAGGAATTACTGGGAAATCGCTGGATGGAGCTTGGAGGCACTAGTCTTGTTGCCGGGAGATTCCAGTTACCTCTCCCAACACTTCGGTGAAGCAGCGAGCCTAGGCCTTTTGGAAGCGAAAGCTAGCTGCAGGCAGGAGGTAGGGTTACAGGCCATAAGCTCAACTCTCAGAAGTGTGTATGCATGGGAGGAAGATGTCTGCTACCCACTCGTACATGCGAGTGGGAACCTACTACACTCTGATGAAAAAGGACTTTGGAAATCGCTGTATTCAACTCAGATACACGTGGGTTCAGGCACAACGATTCCACATGCTTTTCTCACAACCTTTCCCTGCCACTAACATGAGGACGTTAGCAGCTCCTTCTACAGTCAAGCAGGATGCGGGAGGGTTGTGCCCTGTCCTTAGCTCTCACAGGGAAGCATGTCTTGAAGCCAGCGGTCAACTAGCTGCATACTTATGGCAGGGTCAAGGTAGCAGTATTCTGAGACAGGAGGTTCCCAGATTACCACTCTACTGCACCTGGAGATACCCTCCAGGTCTGCATTGTTAACTTGCGTCTCAGAGGCCTCTGGCAAACGTCTCTGGTGAAGACGTGCGAAACTCACTCTGCAGGCAGTGTGGAACTGTGAGGGACTGAGGGTCAGCTCAACTCTCAGCAGTAAGATGTTTTTGGACAAGGCGTTCAAATACCTACTCACGTATGGAACTTAGTATGTAGCACCAGTCTACCCCAGGAATTACTGGGAAATCGCTGGATTGAGCTTGGAGGCACTAGTCTTGTTGCCGGGAGATTCCAGTTACCTCTCCCAACACTTCGGTTAAGCAGCGAGCCTAGGCCTTTTGGAAGCGAAAGCTAGCTGCAGGCAGGAGGTAGGGATACAGGCCATAAATTCAACTCTCAGAAGTGTGTATGCATGGGAGGCAGATGTCTGCTACCCACTCGGACATGGGAGTTGGAACCTAGCTACACTCCTATTGAAGAAGGATGTTGGAAATCGCTGTATTCAACTCAGATACTCGGGAGTTCAGGCCCAATGCTTACACATGCTTTTCCCGCAACCTATCCCAGCCACTAACAGAAGGAGGTTAGCAGGTACGTCTACAGTCAGGCAGGATGCGGGAGGGTTCTGCCCTGTCCTCAGCTCTCACAGGGAAGCATGCCTAGAAGCCAGCTCTCAACTAGCTGCATTCTTATGACAGTGTGAAGGTAGCAGTATTCTGAGTCAGGATGTTCCAAGATTACCACTCTACTGCACCTGGAGATACCCTCCAGGTCTGCATTGTTAACTTGCGTCTCAGAAGCCTGTGGCAAACGTCTCTGGTGAAGACCTGCAAAACTCACTCTGCAGGCAGTGTGGAACTGTGAGGGACTGATGGTGAGCTCAACTCTCAGAAGTAAGATGCTTTTGGACAAGGCGTTCAGCTACCTTCTCACGTATGGAACTTAGTATGTAGCACCAGTCTACCACACGAATTACTAGGCAATCGCTGGAATGAGCTTGGAGGCCCTAGTCTTGTGTGCCGGGAGATTCCAATTACCTCTCCCAACACTTCCGTCAAACAGCGAGCCTAGGCCTTTTAGAAGTGAAAGGAACCAGCAGGCTGGATGGGGAGGTACAGGCCTTAAACTCAACTCTCAGAAGTGTGTATGCAGGGGAGACAGATGTCTGCTACCCACTCTGACATGGGAGTTGGAAACTAGCTACACTCTGATTGAAGAAGGCCATTGGAAATCGCTGTATTCAACTCAGATACACAGGAGTTCAGGCCCAATGCTTACACATGCTTTTCCCGCAACCTCTCTCAGCCACTAACATTAGGATGTTAGCAGCTGCGCCTACAGTCAGGCAGGATGCGGGTGGGTTCTGCCCTGTCCTCAGCACTCCCAGGGAAGCATGCCTAGAAGCCAGCTCTCAACTAGCTGCATTCTTATGGCAGTGTGAAGGTAGCAGTATTCTGAGTAAGGAGGTTCCCAGATTACCACTCTACTGCACCTGGAGATACCCTCCAGGTCTGCATTGTTAAACATTTTTTTTTAATTTATTTATTTACGATAGTCACAGAGAGAGAGAGAGAGAGGCAGAGACACAGGCAGAGAGAGAAGCAGGCTCCATGCACCGGGAGCCTGACGTGGGATTCGATCCCGGGTCTCCAGGATCGCGCCCTGAGCCAAAGGCAGGCGCCAAACCGCTGCGCCACCCAGGGATCCCAGGTCTGCATTGTTAACTTGCGTCTCAGAGGCCTCTGGCAAACGTCTCTGGTGAAGACGTGCGAAACTCACTCTGCAGGCAGTGTGGAACTGTGAGGGACTGAGGGTCAGCTCAACTCTCAGCAGTAAGATGTTTTTGGACAAGGCGTTCAAATACCTACTCACGTATGGAACTTAGTATGTAGCACCAGTCTACCCAAGGAATTACTGGGAAATCGCTGGATTGAGCTTGGAGGCACTAGTCTTGTTGCCGGGAGATTCCAGTTACCTCTCCCAACACTTCGGTGAAGCAGCGAGCCTAGGCCTTTTGGAAGCGAAAGCTAGCTGCAGGCAGGAGGTAGGGTTACAGGCCATAAGCTCAACTCTCAGAAGTGTGTATGCATGGGAGGCAGATGTCTGCTACCCACTCGTACATGCGAGTGGGAACCTACTACACTCTGATGAAAAAGGACTTTGGAAATCGCTGTATTCAACTCAGATACACGTGGGTTCAGGCACAACGATTCCACATGCTTTTCTCACAACCTTTCCCTGCCACTAACATGAGGACGTTAGCAGCTCCTTCTACAGTCAAGCAGGATGCGGGAGGGTTGTGCCCTGTCCTTAGCTCTCACAGGGAAGCATGTCTTGAAGCCAGCGGTCAACTAGCTGCATACTTATGGCAGGGTCAAGGTAGCAGTATTCTGAGACAGGAGGTTCCCAGATTACCACTCTACTGCACCTGGAGATACCCTCCAGGTCTGCATTGTTAACTTGCGTCTCAGAGGCCTCTGGCAAACGTCTCTGGTGAAGACGTGCGAAACTCACTCTGCAGGCAGTGTGGAACTGTGAGGGACTGAGGGTCAGCTCAACTCTCAGCAGTAAGATGTTTTTGGACAAGGCGTTCAAATACCTACTCACGTATGGAACTTAGTATGTAGCACCAGTCTACCCCAGGAATTACTGGGAAATCGCTGGATTGAGCTTGGAGGCACTAGTCTTGTTGCCGGGAGATTCCAGTTACCTCTCCCAACACTTCGGTTAAGCAGCGAGCCTAGGCCTTTTGGAAGCGAAAGCTAGCTGCAGGCAGGAGGTAGGGATACAGGCCAGAAATTCAACTCTCAGAAGTGTGTATGCATGGGAGGCAGATGTCTGCTACCCACTCGGACATGGGAGTTGGAACCTAGCTACACTCCTATTGAAGAAGGATGTTGGAAATCGCTGTATTCAACTCAGATACTCGGGAGTTCAGGCCCAATGCTTACACATGCTTTTCCCGCAACCTATCCCAGCCACTAACAGAAGGAGGTTAGCAGGTACGTCTACAGTCAGGCAGGATGCGGGAGGGTTCTGCCCTGTCCTCAGCTCTCACAGGGAAGCATGCCTAGAAGCCAGCTCTCAACTAGCTGCATTCTTATGACAGTGTGAAGGTAGCAGTATTCTGAGTCAGGATGTTCCAAGATTACCACTCTACTGCACCTGGAGATACCCTCCAGGTCTGCATTGTTAACTTGCGTCTCAGAAGCCTGTGGCAAACGTCTCTGGTGAAGACCTGCAAAACTCACTCTGCAGGCAGTGTGGAACTGTGAGGGACTGATGGTGAGCTCAACTCTCAGAAGTAAGATGCTTTTGGACAAGGCGTTCAGCTACCTTCTCACGTATGGAACTTAGTATGTAGCACCAGTCTACCACACGAATTACTAGGCAATCGCTGGAATGAGCTTGGAGGCCCTAGTCTTGTGTGCCGGGAGATTCCAATTACCTCTCCCAACACTTCCGTCAAACAGCGAGCCTAGGCCTTTTAGAAGTGAAAGGAACCAGCAGGCTGGATGGGGAGGTACAGGCCTTAAACTCAACTCTCAGAAGTGTGTATGCAGGGGAGACAGATGTCTGCTACCCACTCTGACATGGGAGTTGGAAACTAGCTACACTCTGATTGAAGAAGGCCATTGGAAATCGCTGTATTCAACTCAGATACACAGGAGTTCAGGCCCAATGCTTACACATGCTTTTCCCGCAACCTCTCTCAGCCACTAACATTAGGATGTTAGCAGCTGCGCCTACAGTCAGGCAGGATGCGGGTGGGTTCTGCCCTGTCCTCAGCACTCCCAGGGAAGCATGCCTAGAAGCCAGCTCTCAACTAGCTGCATTCTTATGGCAGTGTGAAGGTAGCAGTATTCTGAGTAAGGAGGTTCCCAGATTACCACTCTACTGCACCTGGAGATACCCTCCAGGTCTGCATTGTTAACTTGCGTCTCAGAAGCCTCTGGCAAACGTCTCTGGTGAAGACGTCCGAAACTCACTCTGCAGGCAGTGTGGAACTGTGAGGGACTGAGGGTGAGCTCAACTCTCAGAAGTAAGATGCTTTTGGACAAGGCGTTCAGCTACCTTCTCACGTATGGAACTTAGTATGTAGCACCAGTCTAACCCAGGAATTATTAGGAAATCGCTTGATTGAGTTTGGAGGCACTCGTCTTGTGTGCCGGGAGATTCCAGTTACCTCTCCCAACACTTGCGTCAAGCAGCGAGCCTAGGCCTTTTGGAAGCGAAAGGTAGCGGCAGGCAGGATGTTGGGTTACAGGCCATAAGCTCAACTCGCAGAAGTGTGTATGCATGGGTGGCAGATGTCTGCTACCCACTCGGACATGGGAGTTGGAACCTAGCTACACTCCTATTGAAGAAGGACTTTGGAAATCGCTGTATTCAACTCAGATACACGGGAGTTCAGGCCCAATGCTTACACATGCTTTTCCCACAAACTATCCCAGCCACTAACAGAAGGAGGTTAGCAGGTAAGTCTACAGTCAGGCAGGATGCGGGAGGGTTCTGCCCTGTCCTCAGCTCTCACAGGGAAGCATGCCTAGAAGCCAGCTCTCAACTAGCTGCATTCTTATGACAGTGTGAAGGTAGCAGTATTCTGAGTCAGGATGTTCCAAGATTACCACTCTACTGCACCTGGAGATACCCTCCAGGTCTGCATTGTTAACTTGCGTCTCAGAAGCCTGTGGCAAACGTCTCTGGTGAATACCTGCAAAACTCACTCTGCAGGCAGTGTGGAACTGTGAGGGACTGATGGTGAGCTCAACTCTCAGAAGATGCTTTTGGACAAGGCATTCAGCTACCTTCTCACGTATGGAACTTAGTATGTAGCACCAGTCTACCACACGAATTACTAGGCAATCGCTGGAATGCGCTTGGAGGCCCTAGTCTTGTGTGCCGGGAGATTCCAATTACCTCTCCCAACACTTCCGTCAAACAGCGAGCCTAGGCCTTTTAGAAGTGAAAGGAACCAGCAGGCTGGATGGGGAGGTACAGGCCTTAAACTCAACTCTCAGAAGTGTGTATGCAGGGGAGACAGATGTCTGCTACCCACTCTGACATGGGAGTTGGAAACTAGCTACACTCTGATTGAAGAAGGCCATTGGAAATCGCTGTATTCAACTCAGATACACAGGAGTTCAGGCCCAATGCTTACACATGCTTTTCCCGCAACCTCTCTCAGCCACTAACATTAGGATGTTAGCAGCTGCGCCTACAGTCAGGCAGGATGCGGGTGGGTTCTGCCCTGTCCTCAGCACTCCCAGGGAAGCATGCCTAGAAGCCAGCTCTCAACTAGCTGCATTCTTATGGCAGTGTGAAGGTAGCAGTATTCTGAGTAAGGAGGTTCCCAGATTACCACTCTACTGCACCTGGAGATACCCTCCAGGTCTGCATTGTTAACTTGCGTCTCAGAAGCCTCTGGCAAACGTCTCTGGTGAAGACGTCCGAAACTCACTCTGCAGGCAGTGTGGAACTGTGAGGGACTGAGGGTGAGCTCAACTCTCAGAAGTAAGATGTTTTTGGACAAGGCGTTCAACTACCTACTCACGTATGGAACTTAGTATGTAGCACCAGTCTACCCCAGGAATTACTAGGAAATCGCTTGATTGAGCTTGGAGGCACTCGTCTTGTGTGCCGGGAGATTCCAGTTACCTCTCCCAACACTTGCGTCAAGCAGCGAGCCTAGGCATTTTGGAAGCGAAAGGTAGCGGCAGGCAGGATGTTGGGTTACAGGCCATAAGCTCAACTCTCAGAAGTGTGTATGCATGGGTGGCAGATGTCTGCTACCCACTAGGACACGGGAGTTGGAACCTAGCTACACTCCTATTGAAGAAGGACTTTGGAAATCGCTGTATTCAACTCAGATACACGGGAGTTCAGGCCCAATGCTTACACATGCTTTTCCCACAAACTATCCCAGCCACTAACAGAAGGAGGTTAGCAGGTAAGTCTACAGTCAGGCAGGATGCGGGAGGGTCCTGCCCTGTCCTCAGGTCTCACAGGGAAGCATGCCTTGAAGCCAGCTCTCAACTAGCTGCATTCTTATGACAGTGTGAAGGTAGCAGTATTCTGAGTAAGGAGGTTCCCAGATTACCACTCTACTGCACCTGGAGATACCCTCCAGGTCTGCATTGTTAACTTGCGTCTCAGAGGCCTCTGGCAAACGTCTCTGGTGAAGACGTGCGAAACTCACTCTGCAGGCAGTGTGGAACTGTGAGGGACTGAGGGTCAGCTCAACTCTCAGCAGTAAGATGTTTTTGGACAAGGCGTTCAAATACCTACTCACGTATGGAACTTAGTATGTAGCACCAGTCTACCCAAGGAATTACTGGGAAATCGCTGGATTGAGCTTGGAGGCACTAGTCTTGTTGCCGGGAGATTCCAGTTACCTCTCCCAACACTTCGGTGAAGCAGCGAGCCTAGGCCTTTTGGAAGCGAAAGCTAGCTGCAGGCAGGAGGTAGGGTTACAGGCCATAAGCTCAACTCTCAGAAGTGTGTATGCATGGGAGGCAGATGTCTGCTACCCACTCGTACATGCGAGTGGGAACCTACTACACTCTGATGAAAAAGGACTTTGGAAATCGCTGTATTCAACTCAGATACACGTGGGTTCAGGCACAACGATTCCACATGCTTTTCTCACAACCTTTCCCTGCCACTAACATGAGGACGTTAGCAGCTCCTTCTACAGTCAAGCAGGATGCGGGAGGGTTGTGCCCTGTCCTTAGCTCTCACAGGGAAGCATGTCTTGAAGCCAGCGGTCAACTAGCTGCATACTTATGGCAGGGTCAAGGTAGCAGTATTCTGAGACAGGAGGTTCCCAGATTACCACTCTACTGCACCTGGAGATACCCTCCAGGTCTGCATTGTTAACTTGCGTCTCAGAGGCCTCTGGCAAACGTCTCTGGTGAAGACGTGCGAAACTCACTCTGCAGGCAGTGTGGAACTGTGAGGGACTGAGGGTCAGCTCAACTCTCAGCAGTAAGATGTTTTTGGACAAGGCGTTCAAATACCTACTCACGTATGGAACTTAGTATGTAGCACCAGTCTACCCCAGGAATTACTAGGAAATCGCTTGTTTGAGCTTGGAGGCACTCGTCTTGTGTGCCGGGAGATTCCAATTACCTCTCCCAACACTTGCGTCAAGCAGCGAGCCTAGGCCTTTGGGAAGCGAAAGGTAGCGGCAGGCACGATGTAGGGTTACAGGCCATAAGCTCAACTCTCAGAAGTGTGTATGCATGGGAGGCAGATGTCTGCTACCCACTCGGACATGGGAGTTGGAACCTAGCTACACTCCTATTGAAGAAGGATGTTGGAAATCGCTGTATTCAACTCAGATACTCGGGAGTTCAGGCCCAATGCTTACACATGCTTTTCCCGCAACCTATCCCAGCCACTAACAGAAGGAGGTTAGCAGGTACGTCTACAGTCAGGCAGGATGCGGGAGGATTCTGCCCTGTCCTCAGCTCTCACAGGGAAGCATGCCTAGAAGCCAGCTCTCAACTAGCTGCATTCTTATGACAGTGTGAAGGTAGCAGTATTCTGAGTCAGGATGTTCCAAGATTACCACTCTACTGCACCTGGAGATACCCTCCAGGTCTGCATTGTTAACTTGCGTCTCAGAAGCCTGTGGCAAACGTCTCTGGTGAAGACCTGCAAAACTCACTCTGCAGGCAGTGTGGAACTGTGAGGGACTGATGGTGAGCTCAACTCTCAGAAGTAAGATGCTTTTGGACAAGGCGTTCAGCTACCTTCTCACGTATGGAACTTAGTATGTAGCACCAGTCTACCACACGAATTACTAGGCAATCGCTGGAATGAGCTTGGAGGCCCTAGTCTTGTGTGCCGGGAGATTCCAATTACCTCTCCCAACACTTCCGTCAAACAGCGAGCCTAGGCCTTTTAGAAGTGAAAGGAACCAGCAGGCTGGATGGGGAGGTACAGGCCTTAAACTCAACTCTCAGAAGTGTGTATGCAGGGGAGACAGATGTCTGCTACCCACTCTGACATGGGAGTTGGAAACTAGCTACACTCTGATTGAAGAAGGCCATTGGAAATCGCTGTATTCAACTCAGATACACAGGAGTTCAGGCCCAATGCTTACACATGCTTTTCCCGCAACCTCTCTCAGCCACTAACATTAGGATGTTAGCAGCTGCGCCTACAGTCAGGCAGGATGCGGGTGGGTTCTGCCCTGTCCTCAGCACTCCCAGGGAAGCATGCCTAGAAGCCAGCTCTCAACTAGCTGCATTCTTATGGCAGTGTGAAGGTAGCAGTATTCTGAGTAAGGAGGTTCCCAGATTACCACTCTACTGCACCTGGAGATACCCTCCAGGTCTGCATTGTTAACTTGCGTCTCAGAAGCCTCTGGCAAACGTCTCTGGTGAAGACGTCCGAAACTCACTCTGCAGGCAGTGTGGAACTGTGAGGGACTGAGGGTGAGCTCAACTCTCAGAAGTAAGATGCTTTTGGACAAGGCGTTCAGCTACCTTCTCACGTATGGAACTTAGTATGTAGCACCAGTCTACCCCAGGAATTATTAGGAAATCGCTTGATTGAGTTTGGAGGCACTCGTCTTGTGTGCCGGGAGATTCCAGTTACCTCTCCCAACACTTGCGTCAAGCAGCGAGCCTAGGCCTTTTGGAAGCGAAAGGTAGCGGCAGGCAGGATGTTGGGTTACAGGCCATAAGCTCAACTCGCAGAAGTGTGTATGCATGGGTGGCAGATGTCTGCTACCCACTCGGACATGGGAGTTGGAACCTAGCTACACTCCTATTGAAGAAGGACTTTGGAAATCGCTGTATTCAACTCAGATACACGGGAGTTCAGGCCCAATGCTTACACATGCTTTTCCCACAAACTATCCCAGCCACTAACAGAAGGAGGTTAGCAGGTAAGTCTACAGTCAGGCAGGATGCGGGAGGGTTCTGCCCTGTCCTCAGCTCTCACAGGGAAGCATGCCTAGAAGCCAGCTCTCAACTAGCTGCATTCTTATGACAGTGTGAAGGTAGCAGTATTCTGAGTCAGGATGTTCCAAGATTACCACTCTACTGCACCTGGAGATACCCTCCAGGTCTGCATTGTTAACTTGCGTCTCAGAAGCCTGTGGCAAACGTCTCTGGTGAATACCTGCAAAACTCACTCTGCAGGCAGTGTGGAACTGTGAGGGACTGATGGTGAGCTCAACTCTCAGAAGATGCTTTTGGACAAGGCATTCAGCTACCTTCTCACGTATGGAACTTAGTATGTAGCACCAGTCTACCACACGAATTACTAGGCAATCGCTGGAATGCGCTTGGAGGCCCTAGTCTTGTGTGCCGGGAGATTCCAATTACCTCTCCCAACACTTCCGTCAAACAGCGAGCCTAGGCCTTTTAGAAGTGAAAGGAACCAGCAGGCTGGATGGGGAGGTACAGGCCTTAAACTCAACTCTCAGAAGTGTGTATGCAGGGGAGACAGATGTCTGCTACCCACTCTGACATGGGAGTTGGAAACTAGCTACACTCTGATTGAAGAAGGCCATTGGAAATCGCTGTATTCAACTCAGATACACAGGAGTTCAGGCCCAATGCTTACACATGCTTTTCCCGCAACCTCTCTCAGCCACTAACATTAGGATGTTAGCAGCTGCGCCTACAGTCAGGCAGGATGCGGGTGGGTTCTGCCCTGTCCTCAGCACTCCCAGGGAAGCATGCCTAGAAGCCAGCTCTCAACTAGCTGCATTCTTATGGCAGTGTGAAGGTAGCAGTATTCTGAGTAAGGAGGTTCCCAGATTACCACTCTACTGCACCTGGAGATACCCTCCAGGTCTGCATTGTTAACTTCCGTCTCAGAAGCCTCTGGCAAACGTCTCTGGTGAAGACGTCCGAAACTCACTCTGCAGGCAGTGTGGAACTGTGAGGGACTGAGGGTGAGCTCAACTCTCAGAAGTAAGATGTTTTTGGACAAGGCGTTCAACTACCTACTCACGTATGGAACTTAGTATGTAGCACCAGTCTACCCCAGGAATTACTAGGAAATCGCTTGATTGAGCTTGGAGGCACTCGTCTTGTGTGCCGGGAGATTCCAGTTACCTCTCCCAACACTTGCGTCAAGCAGCGAGCCTAGGCATTTTGGAAGCGAAAGGTAGCGGCAGGCAGGATGTTGGGTTACAGGCCATAAGCTCAACTCTCAGAAGTGTGTATGCATGGGTGGCAGATGTCTGCTACCCACTAGGACACGGGAGTTGGAACCTAGCTACACTCCTATTGAAGAAGGACTTTGGAAATCGCTGTATTCAACTCAGATACACGGGAGTTCAGGCCCAATGCTTACACATGCTTTTCCCACAAACTATCCCAGCCACTAACAGAAGGAGGTTAGCAGGTAAGTCTACAGTCAGGCAGGATGCGGGAGGGTTCTGCCCTGTCCTCAGCTCTCACAGGGAAGCATGCCTAGAAGCCAGCTCTCAACTAGCTGCATTCTTATGACAGTGTGAAGGTAGCAGTATTCTGAGTCAGGATGTTCCAAGATTACCACTCTACTGCACCTGGAGATACCCTCCAGGTCTGCATTGTTAACTTGCGTCTCAGAAGCCTGTGGCAAACGTCTCTGGTGAATACCTGCAAAACTCACTCTGCAGGCAGTGTGGAACTGTGAGGGACTGATGGTGAGCTCAACTCTCAGAAGATGCTTTTGGACAAGGCATTCAGCTACCTTCTCACGTATGGAACTTAGTATGTAGCACCAGTCTACCACACGAATTACTAGGCAATCGCTGGAATGCGCTTGGAGGCCCTAGTCTTGTGTGCCGGGAGATTCCAATTACCTCTCCCAACACTTCCGTCAAACAGCGAGCCTAGGCCTTTTAGAAGTGAAAGGAACCAGCAGGCTGGATGGGGAGGTACAGGCCTTAAACTCAACTCTCAGAAGTGTGTATGCAGGGGAGACAGATGTCTGCTACCCACTCTGACATGGGAGTTGGAAACTAGCTACACTCTGATTGAAGAAGGCCATTGGAAATCGCTGTATTCAACTCAGATACACAGGAGTTCAGGCCCAATGCTTACACATGCTTTTCCCGCAACCTCTCTCAGCCACTAACATTAGGATGTTAGCAGCTGCGCCTACAGTCAGGCAGGATGCGGGTGGGTTCTGCCCTGTCCTCAGCACTCCCAGGGAAGCATGCCTAGAAGCCAGCTCTCAACTAGCTGCATTCTTATGGCAGTGTGAAGGTAGCAGTATTCTGAGTAAGGAGGTTCCCAGATTACCACTCTACTGCACCTGGAGATACCCTCCAGGTCTGCATTGTTAACTTGCGTCTCAGAAGCCTCTGGCAAACGTCTCTGGTGAAGACGTCCGAAACTCACTCTGCAGGCAGTGTGGAACTGTGAGGGACTGAGGGTGAGCTCAACTCTCAGAAGTAAGATGTTTTTGGACAAGGCGTTCAACTACCTACTCACGTATGGAACTTAGTATGTAGCACCAGTCTACCCCAGGAATTACTAGGAAATCGCTTGATTGAGCTTGGAGGCACTCGTCTTGTGTGCCGGGAGATTCCAGTTACCTCTCCCAACACTTGCGTCAAGCAGCGAGCCTAGGCATTTTGGAAGCGAAAGGTAGCGGCAGGCAGGATGTTGGGTTACAGGCCATAAGCTCAACTCTCAGAAGTGTGTATGCATGGGTGGCAGATGTCTGCTACCCACTAGGACACGGGAGTTGGAACCTAGCTACACTCCTATTGAAGAAGGACTTTGGAAATCGCTGTATTCAACTCAGATACACGGGAGTTCAGGCCCAATGCTTACACATGCTTTTCCCACAAACTATCCCAGCCACTAACAGAAGGAGGTTAGCAGGTAAGTCTACAGTCAGGCAGGATGCGGGAGGGTCCTGCCCTGTCCTCAGCTCTCACAGGGAAGCATGCCTTGAAGTCAGCTCTCAACTAGCTGCCTTCTTATGACAGTGTGAAGGTAGCAGTATTCTGAGTAAGGAGGTTCCCAGATTACCACTGTACTGCACCTGGAGATACCCTCCAGGTCTGCATTGTTAACTTGCGTCTCAGAGGCCTCTGGCAAACGTCTCTGGTGAAGACGTGCGAAACTCACTCTGCAGGCAGTGTGGAACTGTGAGGGACTGAGGGTCAGCTCAACTCTCAGCAGTAAGATGTTTTTGGACAAGGCGTTCAAATACCTACTCACGTATGGAACTTAGTATGTAGCACCAGTCTACCCCAGGAATTACTGGGAAATCGCTGGATTGAGCTTGGAGGCACTAGTCTTGTTGCCGGGAGATTCCAGTTACCTCTACCAACACTTCGGTTAAGCAGCGAGCCTAGGCCTTTTGGAAGCGAAAGCTAGCTGCAGGCAGGAGGTAGGGATACAGGCCATAAGCTCAACTCTCAGAAGTGTGTATGCATGGGAGGCAGATGTCTGCTACCCACTCGTACATGCGAGTGGGAACCTACTACACTCTGATGAAAAAGGACTTTGGAAATCGCTGTATTCAACTCAGATACACGTGGGTTCAGGCACAACGATTCCACATGCTTTTCTCACAACCTTTCCCTGCCACTAACATGAGGACGTTAGCAGCTCCTTCTACAGTCAAGCAGGATGCGGGAGGGTTGTGCCCTGTCTTAGCTCTCACAGGGAAACATGTCTTGAAGCCAGCGGTCAACTAGCTGCATACTTATGGCAGGGTCAAGGTAGCAGTATTCTGAGACAGGAGGTTCCCAGATTACCACTCTACTGCACCTGGAGATACACTCCAGGTCTGCATTGTTAACTTGCGTCTCAGAGGCCTCTGGCAAACGTCTCTGGTGAAGACGTGCGAAACTCACTCTGCAGGCAGTGTGGAACTGTGAGGGACTGAGGGTCAGCTCAACTCTCAGCAGTAAGATGTTTTTGGACAAGGCGTTCAAATACCTACTCACGTATGGAACTTAGTATGTAGCACCAGTCTACCCCAGGAATTACTAGGAAATCGCTTGATTGAGCTTGGAGGCACTCGTCTTGTGTGCCGGGAGATTCCAATTACCTCTCCCAACACTTGCGTCAAGCAGCGAGCCTAGGCCTTTTGGAAGCGAAAGGTAGCGGCAGGCACTATGTAGGGTTACAGGCCATAAGCTCAACTCTCAGAAGTGTGTATGCATGGGAGGCAGATGTCTGCTACCCACTCTGACATGGGAGTTGGAAACTACCTACACTCTGATTGAAGAAGGCCATTGGAAATCGCTGTATTTAACTCAGATACACAGGAGTTCAGGCCCAATGCTTACACATGCTTTTCCCGCAACCTCTCTCAGCCACTAACATTAGGATGTTAGCAGCTGCGCCTACAGTCAGGCAGGATGCGGGTGGGTTCTGCCATGTCCTCAGCACTCCCAGGGAAGCATACCTAGAAGCCAGCTCTCAACTAGCTGCATTCTTATGGCAGTGTGAAGGTAGCAGTATTCTGAGTCAGGATGTTCCAAGATTACCACTCTACTGCACCTGGAGATACCCTCCAGGTCTGCATTGTTAACTTGCGTCTCAGAAGCCTGTGGCAAACGTCTCTGGTGAAGACCTGCAAAACTCACTCTGCAGGCAGTGTGGAACTGTGAGGGACTGATGGTGAGCTCAACTCTCAGAAGTAAGATGCTTTTGGACAAGGCGTTCAGCTACCTTCTCACGTATGGAACTTAGTATGTAGCACCAGTCTACCACACGAATTACTAGGCAATCGCTGGAATGAGCTTGGAGGCCCTAGTCTTGTGTGCCGGGAGATTCCAATTACCTCTCCCAACACTTCCGTCAAACAGCGAGCCTAGGCCTTTTAGAAGTGAAAGGAACCAGCAGGCTGGATGGGGAGGTACAGGCCTTAAACTCAACTCTCAGAAGTGTGTATGCAGGGGAGACAGATGTCTGCTACCCACTCTGACATGGGAGTTGGAAACTAGCTACACTCTGATTGAAGAAGGCCATTGGAAATCGCTGTATTCAACTCAGATACACAGGAGTTCAGGCCCAATGCTTACACATGCTTTTCCCGCAACCTCTCTCAGCCACTAACATTAGGATGTTAGCAGCTGCGCCTACAGTCAGGCAGGATGCGGGTGGGTTCTGCCCTGTCCTCAGCACTCCCAGGGAAGCATGCCTAGAAGCCAGCTCTCAACTAGCTGCATTCTTATGGCAGTGTGAAGGTAGCAGTATTCTGAGTAAGGAGGTTCCCAGATTACCACTCTACTGCACCTGGAGATACCCTCCAGGTCTGCATTGTTAACTTGCGTCTCAGAAGCCTCTGGCAAACGTCTCTGGTGAAGACGTCCAAAACTCACTCTGCAGGCAGTGTGGAACTGTGAGGGACTGAGGGTGAGCTCAACTCTCAGAAGTAAGATGCTTTTGGACAAGGCGTTCAGCTACCTTCTCACGTATGGAACTTAGTATGTAGCACCAGTCTACCCCAGGAATTATTAGGAAATCGCTTGATTGAGTTTGGAGGCACTCGTCTTGTGTGCCGGGAGATTCCAGTTACCTCTCCCAACACTTGCGTCAAGCAGCGAGCCTAGGCCTTTTGGAAGCGAAAGGTAGCGGCAGGCAGGATGTTGGGTTACAGGCCATAAGCTCAACTCTCAGAAGTGTGTATGCATGGGTGGCAGATGTCTGCTACCCACTCGGACATGGGAGTTGGAACCTAGCTACACTCCTATTGAAGAAGGACTTTGGAAATCGCTGTATTCAACTCAGATACACGGGAGTTCAGGCCCAATGCTTACACATGCTTTTCCCACAAACTATCCCAGCCACTAACAGAAGGAGGTTAGCAGGTAAGTCTACAGTCAGGCAGGATGCGGGAGGGTCCTGCCCTGTCCTCAGCTCTCACAGGGAAGCATGCCTTGAAGCCAGCTCTCAACTAGCTGCATTCTTATGACAGTGTGAAGGTAGCAGTATTCTGAGTAAGGAGGTTCCCAGATTACCACTCTACTGCACCTGGAGATACCCTCCAGGTCTGCATTGTTAACTTGCGTCTCAGAGGCCTCTGGCAAACGTCTCTGGTGAAGACGTGCGAAACTCACTCTGCAGGCAGTGTGGAACTGTGAGGGACTGAGGGTCAGCTCAACTCTCAGCAGTAAGATGTTTTTGGACAAGGCGTTCAAATACCTACTCACGTATGGAACTTAGTATGTAGCACCAGTCTACCCAAGGAATTACTGGGAAATCGCTGGATTGAGCTTGGAGGCACTAGTCTTGTTGCCGGGAGATTCCAGTTACCTCTCCCAACACTTCGGTGAAGCAGCGAGCCTAGGCCTTTTGGAAGCGAAAGCTAGCTGCAGGCAGGAGGTAGGGTTACAGGCCATAAGCTCAACTCTCAGAAGTGTGTATGCATGGGAGGCAGATGTCTGCTACCCACTCGTACATGCGAGTGGGAACCTACTACACTCTGATGAAAAAGGACTTTGGAAATCGCTGTATTCAACTCAGATACACGTGGGTTCAGGCACAACGATTCCACATGCTTTTCTCACAACCTTTCCCTGCCACTAACATGAGGACGTTAGCAGCTCCTTCTACAGTCAAGCAGGATGCGGGAGGGTTGTGCCCTGTCCTTAGCTCTCACAGGGAAGCATGTCTTGAAGCCAGCGGTCAACTAGCTGCATACTTATGGCAGGGTCAAGGTAGCAGTATTCTGAGACAGGAGGTTCCCAGATTACCACTCTACTGCACCTGGAGATACCCTCCAGGTCTGCATTGTTAACTTGCGTCTCAGAGGCCTCTGGCAAACGTCTCTGGTGAAGACGTGCGAAACTCACTCTGCAGGCAGTGTGGAACTGTGAGGGACTGAGGGTCAGCTCAACTCTCAGCAGTAAGATGTTTTTGGACAAGGCGTTCAAATACCTACTCACGTATGGAACTTAGTATGTAGCACCAGTCTACCCCAGGAATTACTAGGAAATCGCTTGTTTGAGCTTGGAGGCACTCGTCTTGTGTGCCGGGAGATTCCAATTACCTCTCCCAACACTTGCGTCAAGCAGCGAGCCTAGGCCTTTGGGAAGCGAAAGGTAGCGGCAGGCACGATGTAGGGTTACAGGCCATAAGCTCAACTCTCAGAAGTGTGTATGCATGGGAGGCAGATGTCTGCTACCCACTCGGACATGGGAGTTGGAACCTAGCTACACTCCTATTGAAGAAGGATGTTGGAAATCGCTGTATTCAACTCAGATACTCGGGAG
Organism: Canis lupus baileyi; assembly: GCF_048164855.1. NCBI lineage: Eukaryota > Metazoa > Chordata > Mammalia > Carnivora > Canidae > Canis > Canis lupus. The sequence goes on along the minus strand of NW_027326457.1, from coordinate 131,556 downwards.
TTCAGGCCCAATGCTTACACATGCTTTTCCCGCAACCTATCCCAGCCACTAACAGAAGGAGGTTAGCAGGTACGTCTACAGTCAGGCAGGATGCGGGAGGGTTCTGCCCTGTCCTCAGCTCTCACAGGGAAGCATGCCTAGAAGCCAGCTCTCAACTAGCTGCATTCTTATGGCAGTGTGAAGGTAGCAGTATTCTGAGTAAGGAGGTTCCCAGATTACCACTCTACTGCACCTGGAGATACCCTCCAGGTCTGCATTGTTAACTTGCGTCTCAGAAGCCTCTGGCAAACGTCTCTGGTGAAGACGTCCGAAACTCACTCTGCAGGCAGTGTGGAACTGTGAGGGACTGAGGGTGAGCTCAACTCTCAGAAGTAAGATGCTTTTGGACAAGGCGTTCAGCTACCTTCTCACGTATGGAACTTAGTATGTAGCACCAGTCTACCCCAGGAATTATTAGGAAATCGCTTGATTGAGTTTGGAGGCACTCGTCTTGTGTGCCGGGAGATTCCAGTTACCTCTCCCAACACTTGCGTCAAGCAGCGAGCCTAGGCCTTTTGGAAGCGAAAGGTAGCGGCAGGCAGGATGTTGGGTTACAGGCCATAAGCTCAACTCTCAGAAGTGTGTATGCATGGGTGGCAGATGTCTGCTACCCACTCGGACATGGGAGTTGGAACCTAGCTACACTCCTATTGAAGAAGGACTTTGGAAATCGCTGTATTCAACTCAGATACACGGGAGTTCAGGCCCAATGCTTACACATGCTTTTCCCACAAACTATCCCAGCCACTAACAGAAGGAGGTTAGCAGGTAAGTCTACAGTCAGGCAGGATGCGGGAGGGTCCTGCCCTGTCCTCAGCTCTCACAGGGAAGCATGCCTTGAAGCCAGCTCTCAACTAGCTGCATTCTTATGACAGTGTGAAGGTAGCAGTATTCTGAGTAAGGAGGTTCCCAGATTACCACTCTACTGCACCTGGAGATACCCTCCAGGTCTGCATTAACTTGCGTCTCAGAGGCCTCTGGCAAACGTCTCTGGTGAAGACGTGCGAAACTCACTCTGCAGGCAGTGTGGAACTGTGAGGGACTGAGGGTCAGCTCAACTCTCAGCAGTAAGATGTTTTTGGACAAGGCGTTCAAATACCTACTCACGTATGGAACTTAGTATGTAGCACCAGTCTACCCAAGGAATTACTGGGAAATCGCTGGATTGAGCTTGGAGGCACTAGTCTTGTTGCCGGGAGATTCCAGTTACCTCTCCCAACACTTCGGTGAAGCAGCGAGCCTAGGCCTTTTGGAAGCGAAAGCTAGCTGCAGGCAGGAGGTAGGGTTACAGGCCATAAGCTCAACTCTCAGAAGTGTGTATGCATGGGAGGCAGATGTCTGCTACCCACTCGTACATGCGAGTGGGAACCTACTACACTCTGATGAAAAAGGACTTTGGAAATCGCTGTATTCAACTCAGATACACGTGGGTTCAGGCACAACGATTCCACATGCTTTTCTCACAACCTTTCCCTGCCACTAACATGAGGACGTTAGCAGCTCCTTCTACAGTCAAGCAGGATGCGGGAGGGTTGTGCCCTGTCCTTAGCTCTCACAGGGAAGCATGTCTTGAAGCCAGCGGTCAACTAGCTGCATACTTATGGCAGGGTCAAGGTAGCAGTATTCTGAGACAGGAGGTTCCCAGATTACCACTCTACTGCACCTGGAGATACCCTCCAGGTCTGCATTGTTAACTTGCGTCTCAGAGGCCTCTGGCAAACGTCTCTGGTGAAGACGTGCGAAACTCACTCTGCAGGCAGTGTGGAACTGTGAGGGACTGAGGGTCAGCTCAACTCTCAGCAGTAAGATGTTTTTGGACAAGGCGTTCAAATACCTACTCACGTATGGAACTTAGTATGTAGCACCAGTCTACCCCAGGAATTACTAGGAAATCGCTTGTTTGAGCTTGGAGGCACTCGTCTTGTGTGCCGGGAGATTCCAATTACCTCTCCCAACACTTGCGTCAAGCAGCGAGCCTAGGCCTTTGGGAAGCGAAAGGTAGCGGCAGGCACGATGTAGGGTTACAGGCCATAAGCTCAACTCTCAGAAGTGTGTATGCATGGGAGGCAGATGTCTGCTACCCACTCGGACATGGGAGTTGGAACCTAGCTACACTCCTATTGAAGAAGGATGTTGGAAATCGCTGTATTCAACTCAGATACTCGGGAGTTCAGGCCCAATGCTTACACATGCTTTTCCCGCAACCTATCCCAGCCACTAACAGAAGGAGGTTAGCAGGTACGTCTACAGTCAGGCAGGATGCGGGAGGGTTCTGCCCTGTCCTCAGCTCTCACAGGGAAGCATGCCTAGAAGCCAGCTCTCAACTAGCTGCATTCTTATGACAGTGTGAAGGTAGCAGTATTCTGAGTCAGGATGTTCCAAGATTACCACTCTACTGCACCTGGAGATACCCTCCAGGTCTGCATTGTTAACTTGCGTCTCAGAAGCCTGTGGCAAACGTCTCTGGTGAAGACCTGCAAAACTCACTCTGCAGGCAGTGTGGAACTGTGAGGGACTGATGGTGAGCTCAACTCTCAGAAGTAAGATGCTTTTGGACAAGGCGTTCAGCTACCTTCTCACGTATGGAACTTAGTATGTAGCACCAGTCTACCACACGAATTACTAGGCAATCGCTGGAATGAGCTTGGAGGCCCTAGTCTTGTGTGCCGGGAGATTCCAATTACCTCTCCCAACACTTCCGTCAAACAGCGAGCCTAGGCCTTTTAGAAGTGAAAGGAACCAGCAGGCTGGATGGGGAGGTACAGGCCTTAAACTCAACTCTCAGAAGTGTGTATGCAGGGGAGACAGATGTCTGCTACCCACTCTGACATGGGAGTTGGAAACTAGCTACACTCTGATTGAAGAAGGCCATTGGAAATCGCTGTATTCAACTCAGATACACAGGAGTTCAGGCCCAATGCTTACACATGCTTTTCCCGCAACCTCTCTCAGCCACTAACATTAGGATGTTAGCAGCTGCGCCTACAGTCAGGCAGGATGCGGGTGGGTTCTGCCCTGTCCTCAGCACTCCCAGGGAAGCATGCCTAGAAGCCAGCTCTCAACTAGCTGCATTCTTATGGCAGTGTGAAGGTAGCAGTATTCTGAGTAAGGAGGTTCCCAGATTACCACTCTACTGCACCTGGAGATACCCTCCAGGTCTGCATTGTTAACTTGCGTCTCAGAAGCCTCTGGCAAACGTCTCTGGTGAAGACGTCCGAAACTCACTCTGCAGGCAGTGTGGAACTGTGAGGGACTGAGGGTGAGCTCAACTCTCAGAAGTAAGATGCTTTTGGACAAGGCGTTCAGCTACCTTCTCACGTATGGAACTTAGTATGTAGCACCAGTCTACCCCAGGAATTATTAGGAAATCGCTTGATTGAGTTTGGAGGCACTCGTCTTGTGTGCCGGGAGATTCCAGTTACCTCTCCCAACACTTGCGTCAAGCAGCGAGCCTAGGCCTTTTGGAAGCGAAAGGTAGCGGCAGGCAGGATGTTGGGTTACAGGCCATAAGCTCAACTCTCAGAAGTGTGTATGCATGGGTGGCAGATGTCTGCTACCCACTCGGACATGGGAGTTGGAACCTAGCTACACTCCTATTGAAGAAGGACTTTGGAAATCGCTGTATTCAACTCAGATACACGGGAGTTCAGGCCCAATGCTTACACATGCTTTTCCCACAAACTATCCCAGCCACTAACAGAAGGAGGTTAGCAGGTAAGTCTACAGTCAGGCAGGATGCGGGAGGGTCCTGCCCTGTCCTCAGCTCTCACAGGGAAGCATGCCTTGAAGCCAGCTCTCAACTAGCTGCATTCTTATGACAGTGTGAAGGTAGCAGTATTCTGAGTAAGGAGGTTCCCAGATTACCACTCTACTGCACCTGGAGATACCCTCCAGGTCTGCATTAACTTGCGTCTCAGAGGCCTCTGGCAAACGTCTCTGGTGAAGACGTGCGAAACTCACTCTGCAGGCAGTGTGGAACTGTGAGGGACTGAGGGTCAGCTCAACTCTCAGCAGTAAGATGTTTTTGGACAAGGCGTTCAAATACCTACTCACGTATGGAACTTAGTATGTAGCACCAGTCTACCCAAGGAATTACTGGGAAATCGCTGGATTGAGCTTGGAGGCACTAGTCTTGTTGCCGGGAGATTCCAGTTACCTCTCCCAACACTTCGGTGAAGCAGCGAGCCTAGGCCTTTTGGAAGCGAAAGCTAGCTGCAGGCAGGAGGTAGGGTTACAGGCCATAAGCTCAACTCTCAGAAGTGTGTATGCATGGGAGGCAGATGTCTGCTACCCACTCGTACATGCGAGTGGGAACCTACTACACTCTGATGAAAAAGGACTTTGGAAATCGCTGTATTCAACTCAGATACACGTGGGTTCAGGCACAACGATTCCACATGCTTTTCTCACAACCTTTCCCTGCCACTAACATGAGGACGTTAGCAGCTCCTTCTACAGTCAAGCAGGATGCGGGAGGGTTGTGCCCTGTCCTTAGCTCTCACAGGGAAGCATGTCTTGAAGCCAGCGGTCAACTAGCTGCATACTTATGGCAGGGTCAAGGTAGCAGTATTCTGAGACAGGAGGTTCCCAGATTACCACTCTACTGCACCTGGAGATACCCTCCAGGTCTGCATTGTTAACTTGCGTCTCAGAGGCCTCTGGCAAACGTCTCTGGTGAAGACGTGCGAAACTCACTCTGCAGGCAGTGTGGAACTGTGAGGGACTGAGGGTCAGCTCAACTCTCAGCAGTAAGATGTTTTTGGACAAGGCGTTCAAATACCTACTCACGTATGGAACTTAGTATGTAGCACCAGTCTACCCCAGGAATTACTAGGAAATCGCTTGTTTGAGCTTGGAGGCACTCGTCTTGTGTGCCGGGAGATTCCAATTACCTCTCCCAACACTTGCGTCAAGCAGCGAGCCTAGGCCTTTGGGAAGCGAAAGGTAGCGGCAGGCACGATGTAGGGTTACAGGCCATAAGCTCAACTCTCAGAAGTGTGTATGCATGGGAGGCAGATGTCTGCTACCCACTCGGACATGGGAGTTGGAACCTAGCTACACTCCTATTGAAGAAGGATGTTGGAAATCGCTGTATTCAACTCAGATACTCGGGAGTTCAGGCCCAATGCTTACACATGCTTTTCCCGCAACCTATCCCAGCCACTAACAGAAGGAGGTTAGCAGGTACGTCTACAGTCAGGCAGGATGCGGGAGGGTTCTGCCCTGTCCTCAGCTCTCACAGGGAAGCATGCCTAGAAGCCAGCTCTCAACTAGCTGCATTCTTATGACAGTGTGAAGGTAGCAGTATTCTGAGTCAGGATGTTCCAAGATTACCACTCTACTGCACCTGGAGATACCCTCCAGGTCTGCATTGTTAACTTGCGTCTCAGAAGCCTGTGGCAAACGTCTCTGGTGAAGACCTGCAAAACTCACTCTGCAGGCAGTGTGGAACTGTGAGGGACTGATGGTGAGCTCAACTCTCAGAAGTAAGATGCTTTTGGACAAGGCGTTCAGCTACCTTCTCACGTATGGAACTTAGTATGTAGCACCAGTCTACCACACGAATTACTAGGCAATCGCTGGAATGAGCTTGGAGGCCCTAGTCTTGTGTGCCGGGAGATTCCAATTACCTCTCCCAACACTTCCGTCAAACAGCGAGCCTAGGCCTTTTAGAAGTGAAAGGAACCAGCAGGCTGGATGGGGAGGTACAGGCCTTAAACTCAACTCTCAGAAGTGTGTATGCAGGGGAGACAGATGTCTGCTACCCACTCTGACATGGGAGTTGGAAACTAGCTACACTCTGATTGAAGAAGGCCATTGGAAATCGCTGTATTCAACTCAGATACACAGGAGTTCAGGCCCAATGCTTACACATGCTTTTCCCGCAACCTCTCTCAGCCACTAACATTAGGATGTTAGCAGCTGCGCCTACAGTCAGGCAGGATGCGGGTGGGTTCTGCCCTGTCCTCAGCACTCCCAGGGAAGCATGCCTAGAAGCCAGCTCTCAACTAGCTGCATTCTTATGGCAGTGTGAAGGTAGCAGTATTCTGAGTAAGGAGGTTCCCAGATTACCACTCTACTGCACCTGGAGATACCCTCCAGGTCTGCATTGTTAACTTGCGTCTCAGAAGCCTCTGGCAAACGTCTCTGGTGAAGACGTCCGAAACTCACTCTGCAGGCAGTGTGGAACTGTGAGGGACTGAGGGTGAGCTCAACTCTCAGAAGTAAGATGCTTTTGGACAAGGCGTTCAGCTACCTTCTCACGTATGGAACTTAGTATGTAGCACCAGTCTACCCCAGGAATTATTAGGAAATCGCTTGATTGAGTTTGGAGGCACTCGTCTTGTGTGCCGGGAGATTCCAGTTACCTCTCCCAACACTTGCGTCAAGCAGCGAGCCTAGGCCTTTTGGAAGCGAAAGGTAGCGGCAGGCAGGATGTTGGGTTACAGGCCATAAGCTCAACTCTCAGAAGTGTGTATGCATGGGTGGCAGATGTCTGCTACCCACTCGGACATGGGAGTTGGAACCTAGCTACACTCCTATTGAAGAAGGACTTTGGAAATCGCTGTATTCAACTCAGATACACGGGAGTTCAGGCCCAATGCTTACACATGCTTTTCCCACAAACTATCCCAGCCACTAACAGAAGGAGGTTAGCAGGTAAGTCTACAGTCAGGCAGGATGCGGGAGGGTCCTGCCCTGTCCTCAGCTCTCACAGGGAAGCATGCCTTGAAGCCAGCTCTCAACTAGCTGCATTCTTATGACAGTGTGAAGGTAGCAGTATTCTGAGTAAGGAGGTTCCCAGATTACCACTCTACTGCACCTGGAGATACCCTCCAGGTCTGCATTGTTAACTTGCGTCTCAGAGGCCTCTGGCAAACGTCTCTGGTGAAGACGTGCGAAACTCACTCTGCAGGCAGTGTGGAACTGTGAGGGACTGAGGGTCAGCTCAACTCTCAGCAGTAAGATGTTTTTGGACAAGGCGTTCAAATACCTACTCACGTATGGAACTTAGTATGTAGCACCAGTCTACCCAAGGAATTACTGGGAAATCGCTGGATTGAGCTTGGAGGCACTAGTCTTGTTGCCGGGAGATTCCAGTTACCTCTCCCAACACTTCGGTGAAGCAGCGAGCCTAGGCCTTTTGGAAGCGAAAGCTAGCTGCAGGCAGGAGGTAGGGTTACAGGCCATAAGCTCAACTCTCAGAAGTGTGTATGCATGGGAGGCAGATGTCTGCTACCCACTCGTACATGCGAGTGGGAACCTACTACACTCTGATGAAAAAGGACTTTGGAAATCGCTGTATTCAACTCAGATACACGTGGGTTCAGGCACAACGATTCCACATGCTTTTCTCACAACCTTTCCCTGCCACTAACATGAGGACGTTAGCAGCTCCTTCTACAGTCAAGCAGGATGCGGGAGGGTTGTGCCCTGTCCTTAGCTCTCACAGGGAAGCATGTCTTGAAGCCAGCGGTCAACTAGCTGCATACTTATGGCAGGGTCAAGGTAGCAGTATTCTGAGACAGGAGGTTCCCAGATTACCACTCTACTGCACCTGGAGATACCCTCCAGGTCTGCATTGTTAACTTGCGTCTCAGAGGCCTCTGGCAAACGTCTCTGGTGAAGACGTGCGAAACTCACTCTGCAGGCAGTGTGGAACTGTGAGGGACTGAGGGTCAGCTCAACTCTCAGCAGTAAGATGTTTTTGGACAAGGCGTTCAAATACCTACTCACGTATGGAACTTAGTATGTAGCACCAGTCTACCCCAGGAATTACTAGGAAATCGCTTGTTTGAGCTTGGAGGCACTCGTCTTGTGTGCCGGGAGATTCCAATTACCTCTCCCAACACTTGCGTCAAGCAGCGAGCCTAGGCCTTTGGGAAGCGAAAGGTAGCGGCAGGCACGATGTAGGGTTACAGGCCATAAGCTCAACTCTCAGAAGTGTGTATGCATGGGAGGCAGATGTCTGCTACCCACTCGGACATGGGAGTTGGAACCTAGCTACACTCCTATTGAAGAAGGATGTTGGAAATCGCTGTATTCAACTCAGATACTCGGGAGTTCAGGCCCAATGCTTACACATGCTTTTCCCGCAACCTATCCCAGCCACTAACAGAAGGAGGTTAGCAGGTACGTCTACAGTCAGGCAGGATGCGGGAGGGTTCTGCCCTGTCCTCAGCTCTCACAGGGAAGCATGCCTAGAAGCCAGCTCTCAACTAGCTGCATTCTTATGACAGTGTGAAGGTAGCAGTATTCTGAGTCAGGATGTTCCAAGATTACCACTCTACTGCACCTGGAGATACCCTCCAGGTCTGCATTGTTAACTTGCGTCTCAGAAGCCTGTGGCAAACGTCTCTGGTGAAGACCTGCAAAACTCACTCTGCAGGCAGTGTGGAACTGTGAGGGACTGATGGTGAGCTCAACTCTCAGAAGTAAGATGCTTTTGGACAAGGCGTTCAGCTACCTTCTCACGTATGGAACTTAGTATGTAGCACCAGTCTACCACACGAATTACTAGGCAATCGCTGGAATGAGCTTGGAGGCCCTAGTCTTGTGTGCCGGGAGATTCCAATTACCTCTCCCAACACTTCCGTCAAACAGCGAGCCTAGGCCTTTTAGAAGTGAAAGGAACCAGCAGGCTGGATGGGGAGGTACAGGCCTTAAACTCAACTCTCAGAAGTGTGTATGCAGGGGAGACAGATGTCTGCTACCCACTCTGACATGGGAGTTGGAAACTAGCTACACTCTGATTGAAGAAGGCCATTGGAAATCGCTGTATTCAACTCAGATACACAGGAGTTCAGGCCCAATGCTTACACATGCTTTTCCCGCAACCTCTCTCAGCCACTAACATTAGGATGTTAGCAGCTGCGCCTACAGTCAGGCAGGATGCGGGTGGGTTCTGCCCTGTCCTCAGCACTCCCAGGGAAGCATGCCTAGAAGCCAGCTCTCAACTAGCTGCATTCTTATGGCAGTGTGAAGGTAGCAGTATTCTGAGTAAGGAGGTTCCCAGATTACCACTCTACTGCACCTGGAGATACCCTCCAGGTCTGCATTGTTAACTTGCGTCTCAGAAGCCTCTGGCAAACGTCTCTGGTGAAGACGTCCGAAACTCACTCTGCAGGCAGTGTGGAACTGTGAGGGACTGAGGGTGAGCTCAACTCTCAGAAGTAAGATGCTTTTGGACAAGGCGTTCAGCTACCTTCTCACGTATGGAACTTAGTATGTAGCACCAGTCTACCCCAGGAATTATTAGGAAATCGCTTGATTGAGTTTGGAGGCACTCGTCTTGTGTGCCGGGAGATTCCAGTTACCTCTCCCAACACTTGCGTCAAGCAGCGAGCCTAGGCCTTTTGGAAGCGAAAGGTAGCGGCAGGCAGGATGTTGGGTTACAGGCCATAAGCTCAACTCTCAGAAGTGTGTATGCATGGGTGGCAGATGTCTGCTACCCACTCGGACATGGGAGTTGGAACCTAGCTACACTCCTATTGAAGAAGGACTTTGGAAATCGCTGTATTCAACTCAGATACACGGGAGTTCAGGCCCAATGCTTACACATGCTTTTCCCACAAACTATCCCAGCCACTAACAGAAGGAGGTTAGCAGGTAAGTCTACAGTCAGGCAGGATGCGGGAGGGTCCTGCCCTGTCCTCAGCTCTCACAGGGAAGCATGCCTTGAAGCCAGCTCTCAACTAGCTGCATTCTTATGACAGTGTGAAGGTAGCAGTATTCTGAGTAAGGAGGTTCCCAGATTACCACTCTACTGCACCTGGAGATACCCTCCAGGTCTGCATTAACTTGCGTCTCAGAGGCCTCTGGCAAACGTCTCTGGTGAAGACGTGCGAAACTCACTCTGCAGGCAGTGTGGAACTGTGAGGGACTGAGGGTCAGCTCAACTCTCAGCAGTAAGATGTTTTTGGACAAGGCGTTCAAATACCTACTCACGTATGGAACTTAGTATGTAGCACCAGTCTACCCAAGGAATTACTGGGAAATCGCTGGATTGAGCTTGGAGGCACTAGTCTTGTTGCCGGGAGATTCCAGTTACCTCTCCCAACACTTCGGTGAAGCAGCGAGCCTAGGCCTTTTGGAAGCGAAAGCTAGCTGCAGGCAGGAGGTAGGGTTACAGGCCATAAGCTCAACTCTCAGAAGTGTGTATGCATGGGAGGCAGATGTCTGCTACCCACTCGTACATGCGAGTGGGAACCTACTACACTCTGATGAAAAAGGACTTTGGAAATCGCTGTATTCAACTCAGATACACGTGGGTTCAGGCACAACGATTCCACATGCTTTTCTCACAACCTTTCCCTGCCACTAACATGAGGACGTTAGCAGCTCCTTCTACAGTCAAGCAGGATGCGGGAGGGTTGTGCCCTGTCCTTAGCTCTCACAGGGAAGCATGTCTTGAAGCCAGCGGTCAACTAGCTGCATACTTATGGCAGGGTCAAGGTAGCAGTATTCTGAGACAGGAGGTTCCCAGATTACCACTCTACTGCACCTGGAGATACCCTCCAGGTCTGCATTGTTAACTTGCGTCTCAGAGGCCTCTGGCAAACGTCTCTGGTGAAGACGTGCGAAACTCACTCTGCAGGCAGTGTGGAACTGTGAGGGACTGAGGGTCAGCTCAACTCTCAGCAGTAAGATGTTTTTGGACAAGGCGTTCAAATACCTACTCACGTATGGAACTTAGTATGTAGCACCAGTCTACCCCAGGAATTACTAGGAAATCGCTTGTTTGAGCTTGGAGGCACTCGTCTTGTGTGCCGGGAGATTCCAATTACCTCTCCCAACACTTGCGTCAAGCAGCGAGCCTAGGCCTTTGGGAAGCGAAAGGTAGCGGCAGGCACGATGTAGGGTTACAGGCCATAAGCTCAACTCTCAGAAGTGTGTATGCATGGGAGGCAGATGTCTGCTACCCACTCGGACATGGGAGTTGGAACCTAGCTACACTCCTATTGAAGAAGGATGTTGGAAATCGCTGTATTCAACTCAGATACTCGGGAGTTCAGGCCCAATGCTTACACATGCTTTTCCCGCAACCTATCCCAGCCACTAACAGAAGGAGGTTAGCAGGTACGTCTACAGTCAGGCAGGATGCGGGAGGGTTCTGCCCTGTCCTCAGCTCTCACAGGGAAGCATGCCTAGAAGCCAGCTCTCAACTAGCTGCATTCTTATGACAGTGTGAAGGTAGCAGTATTCTGAGTCAGGATGTTCCAAGATTACCACTCTACTGCACCTGGAGATACCCTCCAGGTCTGCATTGTTAACTTGCGTCTCAGAAGCCTGTGGCAAACGTCTCTGGTGAAGACCTGCAAAACTCACTCTGCAGGCAGTGTGGAACTGTGAGGGACTGAGGGTGAGCTCAACTCTCAGAAGTAAGATGCTTTTGGACAAGGCGTTCAGCTACCTTCTCACGTATGGAACTTAGTATGTAGCACCAGTCTACCACACGAATTACTAGGCAATCGCTGGAATGAGCTTGGAGGCCCTAGTCTTGTGTGCCGGGAGATTCCAATTACCTCTCCCAACACTTCCGTCAAACAGGGAGCCTAGGCCTTTTAGAAGTGAAAGGAACCAGCAGGCTGGATGGGGAGGTACAGGCCTTAAACTCAACTCTCAGAAGTGTGTATGCAGGGGAGACAGATGTCTGCTACCCACTCTGACATGGGAGTTGGAAACTAGCTACACTCTGATTGAAGAAGGCCATTGGAAATCGCTGTATTCAACTCAGATACACAGGAGTTCAGGCCCAATGCTTACACATGCTTTTCCCGCAACCTCTCTCAGCCACTAACATTAGGATGTTAGCAGCTGCGCCTACAGTCAGGCAGGATGCGGGTGGGTTCTGCCCTGTCCTCAGCACTCCCAGGGAAGCATGCCTAGAAGCCAGCTCTCAACTAGCTGCATTCTTATGGCAGTGTGAAGGTAGCAGTATTCTGAGTAAGGAGGTTCCCAGATTACCACTCTACTGCACCTGGAGATACCCTCCAGGTCTGCATTGTTAACTTGCGTCTCAGAGGCCTCTGGCAAACGTCTCTGGTGAAGACGTGCGAAACTCACTCTGCAGGCAGTGTGGAACTGTGAGGGACTGAGGGTCAGCTCAACTCTCAGCAGTAAGATGTTTTTGGACAAGGTGTTCAGCTACCTTCTCACGTATGGAACTTAGTATGTAGCACCAGTCTACCCAAGGAATTACTGGGAAATCGCTGGATTGAGCTTGGAGGCACTAGTCTTGTTGCCGGGAGATTCCAGTTACCTCTCCCAACACTTCGGTGAAGCAGCGAGCCTAGGCCTTTTGGAAGCGAAAGCTAGCTGCAGGCAGGAGGTAGGGTTACAGGCCATAAGCTCAACTCTCAGAAGTGTGTATGCATGGGAGGCAGATGTCTGCTACCCACTCGTACATGCGAGTGGGAACCTACTACACTCTGATGAAAAAGGACTTTGGAAATCGCTGTATTCAACTCAGATACACGTGGGTTCAGGCACAACGATTCCACATGCTTTTCTCACAACCTTTCCCTGCCACTAACATGAGGACGTTAGCAGCTCCTTCTACAGTCAAGCAGGATGCGGGAGGGTTGTGCCCTGTCCTTAGCTCTCACAGGGAAGCATGTCTTGAAGCCAGCGGTCAACTAGCTGCATACTTATGGCAGGGTCAAGGTAGCAGTATTCTGAGACAGGAGGTTCCCAGATTACCACTCTACTGCACCTGGAGATACCCTCCAGGTCTGCATTGTTAACTTGCGTCTCAGAGGCCTCTGGCAAACGTCTCTGGTGAAGACGTGCGAAACTCACTCTGCAGGCAGTGTGGAACTGTGAGGGACTGAGGGTCAGCTCAACTCTCAGCAGTAAGATGTTTTTGGACAAGGCGTTCAACTACCTACTCACGTATGGAACTTAGTATGTAGCACCAGTCTACCCCAGGAATTACTAGGAAATCGCTTGTTTGAGCTTGGAGGCACTCGTCTTGTGTGCCGGGAGATTCCAATTACCTCTCCCAACACTTGCGTCAAGCAGCGAGCCTAGGCCTTTGGGAAGCGAAAGGTAGCGGCAGGCACGATGTAGGGTTACAGGCCATAAGCTCAACTCTCAGAAGTGTGTATGCATGGGAGGCAGATGTCTGCTACCCACTCGGACATGGGAGTTGGAACCTAGCTACACTCCTATTGAAGAAGGATGTTGGAAATCGCTGTATTCAACTCAGATACTCGGGAGTTCAGGCCCAATGCTTACACATGCTTTTCCCGCAACCTATCCCAGCCACTAACAGAAGGAGGTTAGCAGGTACGTCTACAGTCAGGCAGGATGCGGGAGGGTTCTGCCCTGTCCTCAGCTCTCACAGGGAAGCATGCCTAGAAGCCAGCTCTCAACTAGCTGCATTCTTATGACAGTGTGAAGGTAGCAGTATTCTGAGTCAGGATGTTCCAAGATTACCACTCTACTGCACCTGGAGATACCCTCCAGGTCTGCATTGTTAACTTGCGTCTCAGAAGCCTGTGGCAAACGTCTCTGGTGAAGACCTGCAAAACTCACTCTGCAGGCAGTGTGGAACTGTGAGGGACTGAGGGTGAGCTCAACTCTCAGAAGTAAGATGCTTTTGGACAAGGCGTTCAGCTACCTTCTCACGTATGGAACTTAGTATGTAGCACCAGTCTACCACACGAATTACTAGGCAATCGCTGGAATGAGCTTGGAGGCCCTAGTCTTGTGTGCCGGGAGATTCCAATTACCTCTCCCAACACTTCCGTCAAACAGGGAGCCTAGGCCTTTTAGAAGTGAAAGGAACCAGCAGGCTGGATGGGGAGGTACAGGCCTTAAACTCAACTCTCAGAAGTGTGTATGCAGGGGAGACAGATGTCTGCTACCCACTCTGACATGGGAGTTGGAAACTAGCTACACTCTGATTGAAGAAGGCCATTGGAAATCGCTGTATTCAACTCAGATACACAGGAGTTCAGGCCCAATGCTTACACATGCTTTTCCCGCAACCTCTCTCAGCCACTAACATTAGGATGTTAGCAGCTGCGCCTACAGTCAGGCAGGATGCGGGTGGGTTCTGCCCTGTCCTCAGCACTCCCAGGGAAGCATGCCTAGAAGCCAGCTCTCAACTAGCTGCATTCTTATGGCAGTGTGAAGGTAGCAGTATTCTGAGTAAGGAGGTTCCCAGATTACCACTCTACTGCACCTGGAGATACCCTCCAGGTCTGCATTGTTAACTTCCGTCTCAGAAGCCTCTGGCAAACGTCTCTGGTGAAGACGTCCGAAACTCACTCTGCAGGCAGTGTGGAACTGTGAGGGACTGAGGGTGAGCTCAACTCTCAGAAGTAAGATGTTTTTGGACAAGGCGTTCAACTACCTACTCACGTATGGAACTTAGTATGTAGCACCAGTCTACCCCAGGAATTACTAGGAAATCGCTTGATTGAGCTTAGAGGCACTCGTCTTGTGTGCCGGGAGATTCCAGTTACCTCTCCCAACACTTGCGTCAAGCAGCGAGCCTAGGCATTTTGGAAGCGAAAGGTAGCGGCAGGCAGGATGTTGGGTTACAGGCCATAAGCTCAACTCTCAGAAGTGTGTATGCATGGGTGGCAGATGTCTGCTACCCACTCGGACATGGGAGTTGGAACCTAGCTACACTCCTATTGAAGAAGGACTTTGGAAATCGCTGTATTCAACTCAGATACACGGGAGTTCAGGCCCAATGCTTACACATGCTTTTCCCACAAACTATCCCAGCCACTAACAGAAGGAGGTTAGCAGGTAAGTCTACAGTCAGGCAGGATGCGGGAGGGTCCTGCCCTGTCCTCAGCTCTCACAGGGAAGCATGCCTTGAAGTCAGCTCTCAACTAGCTGCATTCTTATGACAGTGTGAAGGTAGCAGTATTCTGAGTAAGGAGGTTCCCAGATTACCACTCTACTGCACCTGGAGATACCCTCCAGGTCTGCATTGTTAACTTGCGTCTCAGAGGCCTCTGGCAAACGTCTCTGGTGAAGACGTGCGAAACTCACTCTGCAGGCAGTGTGGAACTGTGAGGGACTGAGGGTCAGCTCAACTCTCAGCAGTAAGATGTTTTTGGACAAGGCGTTCAAATACCTACTCACGTATGGAACTTAGTATGTAGCACCAGTCTACCCCAGGAATTACTGGGAAATCGCTGGATTGAGCTTGGAGGCACTAGTCTTGTTGCCGGGAGATTCCAGTTACCTCTCCCAACACTTCGGTGAAGCAGCGAGCCTAGGCCTTTTGGAAGCGAAAGCTAGCTGCAGGCAGGAGGTAGGGATACAGGCCATAAGCTCAACTCTCAGAAGTGTGTATGCATGGGAGGCAGATGTCTGCTACCCACTCGTACATGCGAGTGGGAACCTACTACACTCTGATGAAAAAGGACTTTGGAAATCGCTGTATTCAACTCAGATACACGTGGGTTCAGGCACAACGATTCCACATGCTTTTCTCACAACCTTTCCCTGCCACTAACATGAGGACGTTAGCAGCTCCTTCTACAGTCAAGCAGGATGCGGGAGGGTTGTGCCCTGTCCTTAGCTCTCACAGGGAAGCATGTCTTGAAGCCAGCGGTCAACTAGCTGCATACTTATGGCAGGGTCAAGGTAGCAGTATTCTGAGACAGGAGGTTCCCAGATTACCACTCTACTGCACCTGGAGATACCCTCCAGGTCTGCATTGTTAACTTGCGTCTCAGAGGCCTCTGGCAAACGTCTCTGGTGAAGACGTGCGAAACTCACTCTGCAGGCAGTGTGGAACTGTGAGGGACTGAGGGTCAGCTCAACTCTCAGCAGTAAGATGTTTTTGGACAAGGCGTTCAAATACCTACTCACGTATGGAACTTAGTATGTAGCACCAGTCTACCCCAGGAATTACTAGGAAATCGCTTGTTTGAGCTTGGAGGCACTCGTCTTGTGTGCCGGGAGATTCCAATTACCTCTCCCAACACTTGCGTCAAGCAGCGAGCCTAGGCCTTTGGGAAGCGAAAGGTAGCGGCAGGCACGATGTAGGGTTACAGGCCATAAGCTCAACTCTCAGAAGTGTGTATGCATGGGAGGCAGATGTCTGCTACCCACTCGGACATGGGAGTTGGAACCTAGCTACACTCCTATTGAAGAAGGATGTTGGAAATCGCTGTATTCAACTCAGATACTCGGGAGTTCAGGCCCAATGCTTACACATGCTTTTCCCGCAACCTATCCCAGCCACTAACAGAAGGAGGTTAGCAGGTACGTCTACAGTCAGGCAGGATGCGGGAGGGTTCTGCCCTGTCCTCAGCTCTCACAGGGAAGCATGCCTAGAAGCCAGCTCTCAACTAGCTGCATTCTTATGACAGTGTGAAGGTAGCAGTATTCTGAGTCAGGATGTTCCAAGATTACCACTCTACTGCACCTGGAGATACCCTCCAGGTCTGCATTGTTAACTTGCGTCTCAGAAGCCTGTGGCAAACGTCTCTGGTGAAGACCTGCAAAACTCACTCTGCAGGCAGTGTGGAACTGTGAGGGACTGAGGGTGAGCTCAACTCTCAGAAGTAAGATGCTTTTGGACAAGGCGTTCAGCTACCTTCTCACGTATGGAACTTAGTATGTAGCACCAGTCTACCACACGAATTACTAGGCAATCGCTGGAATGAGCTTGGAGGCCCTAGTCTTGTGTGCCGGGAGATTCCAATTACCTCTCCCAACACTTCCGTCAAACAGCGAGCCTAGGCCTTTTAGAAGTGAAAGGAACCAGCAGGCTGGATGGGGAGGTACAGGCCTTAAACTCAACTCTCAGAAGTGTGTATGCAGGGGAGACAGATGTCTGCTACCCACTCTGACATGGGAGTTGGAAACTAGCTACACTCTGATTGAAGAAGGCCATTGGAAATCGCTGTATTCAACTCAGATACACAGGAGTTCAGGCCCAATGCTTACACATGCTTTTCCCGCAACCTCTCTCAGCCACTAACATTAGGATGTTAGCAGCTGCGCCTACAGTCAGGCAGGATGCGGGTGGGTTCTGCCCTGTCCTCAGCACTCCCAGGGAAGCATGCCTAGAAGCCAGCTCTCAACTAGCTGCATTCTTATGGCAGTGTGAAGGTAGCAGTATTCTGAGTAAGGAGGTTCCCAGATTACCACTCTACTGCACCTGGAGATACCCTCCAGGTCTGCATTGTTAACTTGCGTCTCAGAGGCCTCTGGCAAACGTCTCTGGTGAAGACGTGCGAAACTCACTCTGCAGGCAGTGTGGAACTGTGAGGGACTGAGGGTCAGCTCAACTCTCAGCAGTAAGATGTTTTTGGACAAGGTGTTCAGCTACCTTCTCACGTATGGAACTTAGTATGTAGCACCAGTCTACCCAAGGAATTACTGGGAAATCGCTGGATTGAGCTTGGAGGCACTAGTCTTGTTGCCGGGAGATTCCAGTTACCTCTCCCAACACTTCGGTGAAGCAGCGAGCCTAGGCCTTTTGGAAGCGAAAGCTAGCTGCAGGCAGGAGGTAGGGTTACAGGCCATAAGCTCAACTCTCAGAAGTGTGTATGCATGGGAGGCAGATGTCTGCTACCCACTCGTACATGCGAGTGGGAACCTACTACACTCTGATGAAAAAGGACTTTGGAAATCGCTGTATTCAACTCAGATACACGTGGGTTCAGGCACAACGATTCCACATGCTTTTCTCACAACCTTTCCCTGCCACTAACATGAGGACGTTAGCAGCTCCTTCTACAGTCAAGCAGGATGCGGGAGGGTTGTGCCCTGTCCTTAGCTCTCACAGGGAAGCATGTCTTGAAGCCAGCGGTCAACTAGCTGCATAATTATGGCAGGGTCAAGGTAGCAGTATTCTGAGACAGGAGGTTCCCAGATTACCACTCTACTGCACCTGGAGATACCCTCCAGGTCTGCATTGTTAACTTGCGTCTCAGAGGCCTCTGGCAAACGTCTCTGGTGAAGACGTGCGAAACTCACTCTGCAGGCAGTGTGGAACTGTGAGGGACTGAGGGTCAGCTCAACTCTCAGCAGTAAGATGTTTTTGGACAAGGCGTTCAAATACCTACTCACGTATGGAACTTAGTATGTAGCACCAGTCTACCCCAGGAATTACTAGGAAATCGCTTGTTTGAGCTTGGAGGCACTCGTCTTGTGTGCCGGGAGATTCCAATTACCTCTCCCAACACTTGCGTCAAGCAGCGAGCCTAGGCCTTTGGGAAGCGAAAGGTAGCGGCAGGCACGATGTAGGGTTACAGGCCATAAGCTCAACTCTCAGAAGTGTGTATGCATGGGAGGCAGATGTCTGCTACCCACTCGGACATGGGAGTTGGAACCTAGCTACACTCCTATTGAAGAAGGATGTTGGAAATCGCTGTATTCAACTCAGATACTCGGGAGTTCAGGCCCAATGCTTACACATGCTTTTCCCGCAACCTATCCCAGCCACTAACAGAAGGAGGTTAGCAGGTACGTCTACAGTCAGGCAGGATGCGGGAGGGTTCTGCCCTGTCCTCAGCTCTCACAGGGAAGCATGCCTAGAAGCCAGCTCTCAACTAGCTGCATTGTTATGACAGTGTGAAGGTAGCAGTATTCTGAGTCAGGATGTTCCAAGATTACCACTCTACTGCACCTGGAGATACCCTCCAGGTCTGCATTGTTAACTTGCGTCTCAGAAGCCTGTGGCAAACGTCTCTGGTGAAGACCTGCAAAACTCACTCTGCAGGCAGTGTGGAACTGTGAGGGACTGATGGTGAGCTCAACTCTCAGAAGTAAGATGCTTTTGGACAAGGCGTTCAGCTACCTTCTCACGTATGGAACTTAGTATGTAGCACCAGTCTACCACACGAATTACTAGGCAATCGCTGGAATGAGCTTGGAGGCCCTAGTCTTGTGTGCCGGGAGATTCCAATTACCTCTCCCAACACTTCCGTCAAACAGGGAGCCTAGGCCTTTTAGAAGTGAAAGGAACCAGCAGGCTGGATGGGGAGGTACAGGCCTTAAACTCAACTCTCAGAAGTGTGTATGCAGGGGAGACAGATGTCTGCTACCCACTCTGACATGGGAGTTGGAAACTAGCTACACTCTGATTGAAGAAGGCCATTGGAAATCGCTGTATTCAACTCAGATACACAGGAGTTCAGGCCCAATGCTTACACATGCTTTTCCCGCAACCTCTCTCAGCCACTAACATTAGGATGTTAGCAGCTGCGCCTACAGTCAGGCAGGATGCGGGTGGGTTCTGCCCTGTCCTCAGCACTCCCAGGGAAGCATGCCTAGAAGCCAGCTCTCAACTAGCTGCATTCTTATGGCAGTGTGAAGGTAGCAGTATTCTGAGTAAGGAGGTTCCCAGATTACCACTCTACTGCACCTGGAGATACCCTCCAGGTCTGCATTGTTAACTTGCGTCTCAGAAGCCTCTGGCAAACGTCTCTGGTGAAGACGTCCGAAACTCACTCTGCAGGCAGTGTGAAACTGTGAGGGACTGAGGGTGAGCTCAACTCTCAGAAGTAAGATGCTTTTGGACAAGGCGTTCAGCTACCTTCTCACGTATGGAACTTAGTATGTAGCACCAGTCTACCCCAGGAATTATTAGGAAATCGCTTGATTGAGTTTGGAGGCACTCGTCTTGTGTGCCGGGAGATTCCAGTTACCTCTCCCAACACTTGCGTCAAGCAGCGAGCCTAGGCCTTTTGGAAGCGAAAGGTAGCGGCAGGCAGGATGTTGGGTTACAGGCCATAAGCTCAACTCTCAGAAGTGTGTATGCATGGGTGGCAGATGTCTGCTACCCACTCGGACATGGGAGTTGGAACCTAGCTACACTCCTATTGAAGAAGGACTTTGGAAATCGCTGTATTCAACTCAGATACACGGGAGTTCAGGCCCAATGCTTACACATGCTTTTCCCACAAACTATCCCAGCCACTAACAGAAGGAGGTTAGCAGGTAAGTCTACAGTCAGGCAGGATGCGGGAGGGTCCTGCCCTGTCCTCAGCTCTCACAGGGAAGCATGCCTTGAAGTCAGCTCTCAACTAGCTGCATTCTTATGACAGTGTGAAGGTAGCAGTATTCTGAGTAAGGAGGTTCCCAGATTACCACTCTACTGCACCTGGAGATACCCTCCAGGTCTGCATTGTTAACTTGCGTCTCAGAGGCCTCTGGCAAACGTCTCTGGTGAAGACGTGCGAAACTCACTCTGCAGGCAGTGTGGAACTGTGAGGGACTGAGGGTGAGCTCAACTCTCAGCAGTAAGATGTTTTTGGACAAGGCGTTCAAATACCTACTCACGTATGGAACTTAGTATGTAGCACCAGTCTACCCCAGGAATTACTGGGAAATCGCTGTATTGAGCTTGGAGGCACTAGTCTTGTTGCCGGGAGATTCCAGTTACCTCTCCCAACACTTCGGTGAAGCAGCGAGCCTAGGCCTTTTGGAAGCGAAAGCTAGCTGCAGGCAGGAGGTAGGGATACAGGCCATAAGCTCAACTCTCAGAAGTGTGTATGCATGGGAGGCAGATGTCTGCTACCCACTCGTACATGCGAGTGGGAACCTACTACACTCTGATGAAAAAGGACTTTGGAAATCGCTGTATTCAACTCAGATACACGTGGGTTCAGGCACAACGATTCCACATGCTTTTCTCACAACCTTTCCCTGCCACTAACATGAGGACGTTAGCAGCTCCTTCTACAGTCAAGCAGGATGCGGGAGGGTTGTGCCCTGTCCTTAGCTCTCACAGGGAAGCATGTCTTGAAGCCAGCGGTCAACTAGCTGCATACTTATGGCAGGGTCAACGTAGCAGTATTCTGAGACAGGAGGTTCCCAGATTACCACTCTACTGCACCTGGAGATACCCTCCAGGTCTGCATTGTTAACTTGCGTCTCAGAGGCCTCTGGCAAACGTCTCTGGTGAAGACGTGCGAAACTCACTCTGCAGGCAGTGTGGAACTGTGAGGGACTGAGGGTCAGCTCAACTCTCAGCAGTAAGATGTTTTTGGACAAGGCGTTCAAATACCTACTCACGTATGGAACTTAGTATGTAGCACCAGTCTACCCCAGGAATTACTAGGAAATCGCTTGATTGAGCTTGGAGGCACTCGTCTTGTGTGCCGGGAGATTCCAATTACCTCTCCCAACACTTGCGTCAAGCAGCGAGCCTAGGCCTTTTGGAAGCGAAAGGTAGCGGCAGGCACTATGTAGGGTTACAGGCCATAAGCTCAACTCTCAGAAGTGTGTATGCATGGGAGGCAGATGTCTGCTACCCACTCTGACATGGGAGTTGGAAACTACCTACACTCTGATTGAAGAAGGCCATTGGAAATCGCTGTATTTAACTCAGATACACAGGAGTTCAGGCCCAATGCTTACACATGCTTTTACCGCAACCTCTCTCAGCCACTAACATTAGGATGTTAGCAGCTGCGCCTACAGTCAGGCAGGATGCGGGTGGGTTCTGCCATGTCCTCAGCACTCCCAGGGAAGCATACCTAGAAGCCAGCTCTCAACTAGCTGCATTCTTATGGCAGTGTGAAGGTAGCAGTATTCTGAGTCAGGATGTTCCAAGATTACCACTCTACTGCACCTGGAGATACCCTCCAGGTCTGCATTGTTAACTTGCGTCTCAGAGGCCTCTGGCAAACGTCTCTGGTGAAGACGTGCGAAACTCACTCTGCAGGCAGTGTGGAACTGTGAGGGACTGAGGGTCAGCTCAACTCTCAGCAGTAAGATGTTTTTGGACAAGGCGTTCAAATACCTACTCACGTATGGAACTTAGTATGTAGCACCAGTCTACCCCAGGAATTACTAGGAAATCGCTTGATTGAGTTTGGAGGCACTCGTCTTGTGTGCCGGGAGATTCCAGTTACCTCTCCCAACACTTGCGTCAAGCAGCGAGCCTAGGCCTTTTGGAAGCGAAAGGTAGCGGCAGGCAGGATGTTGGGTTACAGGCCATAAGCTCAACTCTCAGAAGTGTGTATGCATGGGAGGCAGATGTCTGCTACCCACTCGGACATGGGAGTTGGAACCTAGCTACACTCCTATTGAAGAAGGATGTTGGAAATCGCTGTATTCAACTCAGATACTCGGGAGTTCAGGCCCAATGCTTACACATGCTTTTCCCGCAACCTATCCCAGCCACTAACAGAAGGAGGTTAGCAGGTACGTCTACAGTCAGGCAGGATGCGGGAGGGTTCTGCCCTGTCCTCAGCTCTCACAGGGAAGCATGCCTAGAAGCCAGCTCTCAACTAGCTGCATTCTTATGACAGTGTGAAGGTAGCAGTATTCTGAGTCAGGATGTTCCAAGATTACCACTCTACTGCACCTGGAGATACCCTCCAGGTCTGCATTGTTAACTTGCGTCTCAGAAGCCTGTGGCAAACGTCTCTGGTGAAGACCTGCAAAACTCACTCTGCAGGCAGTGTGGAACTGTGAGGGACTGAGGGTGAGCTCAACTCTCAGAAGTAAGATGCTTTTGGACAAGGCGTTCAGCTACCTTCTCACGTATGGAACTTAGTATGTAGCACCAGTCTACCACACGAATTACTAGGCAATCGCTGGAATGAGCTTGGAGGCCCTAGTCTTGTGTGCCGGGAGATTCCAATTACCTCTCCCAACACTTCCGTCAAACAGCGAGCCTAGGCCTTTTAGAAGTGAAAGGAACCAGCAGGCTGGATGGGGAGGTACAGGCCTTAAACTCAACTCTCAGAAGTGTGTATGCAGGGGAGACAGATGTCTGCTACCCACTCTGACATGGGAGTTGGAAACTAGCTACACTCTGATTGAAGAAGGCCATTGGAAATCGCTGTATTCAACTCAGATACACAGGAGTTCAGGCCCAATGCTTACACATGCTTTTCCCGCAACCTCTCTCAGCCACTAACATTAGGATGTTAGCAGCTGCGCCTACAGTCAGGCAGGATGCGGGTGGGTTCTGCCCTGTCCTCAGCACTCCCAGGGAAGCATGCCTAGAAGCCAGCTCTCAACTAGCTGCATTCTTATGGCAGTGTGAAGGTAGCAGTATTCTGAGTAAGGAGGTTCCCAGATTACCACTCTACTGCACCTGGAGATACCCTCCAGGTCTGCATTGTTAACTTGCGTCTCAGAGGCCTCTGGCAAACGTCTCTGGTGAAGACGTGCGAAACTCACTCTGCAGGCAGTGTGGAACTGTGAGGGACTGAGGGTCAGCTCAACTCTCAGCAGTAAGATGTTTTTGGACAAGGTGTTCAGCTACCTTCTCACGTATGGAACTTAGTATGTAGCACCAGTCTACCCAAGGAATTACTGGGAAATCGCTGGATTGAGCTTGGAGGCACTAGTCTTGTTGCCGGGAGATTCCAGTTACCTCTCCCAACACTTCGGTGAAGCAGCGAGCCTAGGCCTTTTGGAAGCGAAAGCTAGCTGCAGGCAGGAGGTAGGGTTACAGGCCATAAGCTCAACTCTCAGAAGTGTGTATGCATGGGAGGCAGATGTCTGCTACCCACTCGTACATGCGAGTGGGAACCTACTACACTCTGATGAAAAAGGACTTTGGAAATCGCTGTATTCAACTCAGATACACGTGGGTTCAGGCACAACGATTCCACATGCTTTTCTCACAACCTTTCCCTGCCACTAACATGAGGACGTTAGCAGCTCCTTCTACAGTCAAGCAGGATGCGGGAGGGTTGTGCCCTGTCCTTAGCTCTCACAGGGAAGCATGTCTTGAAGCCAGCGGTCAACTAGCTGCATAATTATGGCAGGGTCAAGGTAGCAGTATTCTGAGACAGGAGGTTCCCAGATTACCACTCTACTGCACCTGGAGATACCCTCCAGGTCTGCATTGTTAACTTGCGTCTCAGAGGCCTCTGGCAAACGTCTCTGGTGAAGACGTGCGAAACTCACTCTGCAGGCAGTGTGGAACTGTGAGGGACTGAGGGTCAGCTCAACTCTCAGCAGTAAGATGTTTTTGGACAAGGCGTTCAAATACCTACTCACGTATGGAACTTAGTATGTAGCACCAGTCTACCCCAGGAATTACTAGGAAATCGCTTGTTTGAGCTTGGAGGCACTCGTCTTGTGTGCCGGGAGATTCCAATTACCTCTCCCAACACTTGCGTCAAGCAGCGAGCCTAGGCCTTTGGGAAGCGAAAGGTAGCGGCAGGCACGATGTAGGGTTACAGGCCATAAGCTCAACTCTCAGAAGTGTGTATGCATGGGAGGCAGATGTCTGCTACCCACTCGGACATGGGAGTTGGAACCTAGCTACACTCCTATTGAAGAAGGATGTTGGAAATCGCTGTATTCAACTCAGATACTCGGGAGTTCAGGCCCAATGCTTACACATGCTTTTCCCGCAACCTATCCCAGCCACTAACAGAAGGAGGTTAGCAGGTACGTCTACAGTCAGGCAGGATGCGGGAGGGTTCTGCCCTGTCCTCAGCTCTCACAGGGAAGCATGCCTAGAAGCCAGCTCTCAACTAGCTGCATTGTTATGACAGTGTGAAGGTAGCAGTATTCTGAGTCAGGATGTTCCAAGATTACCACTCTACTGCACCTGGAGATACCCTCCAGGTCTGCATTGTTAACTTGCGTCTCAGAAGCCTGTGGCAAACGTCTCTGGTGAAGACCTGCAAAACTCACTCTGCAGGCAGTGTGGAACTGTGAGGGACTGATGGTGAGCTCAACTCTCAGAAGTAAGATGCTTTTGGACAAGGCGTTCAGCTA
Source organism: Canis lupus baileyi (assembly GCF_048164855.1). Lineage (NCBI taxonomy): Eukaryota > Metazoa > Chordata > Mammalia > Carnivora > Canidae > Canis > Canis lupus. The sequence continues at coordinate 106,836 of NW_027326457.1, read as the reverse complement.
CCTTCTCACGTATGGAACTTAGTATGTAGCACCAGTCTACCACACGAATTACTAGGCAATCGCTGGAATGAGCTTGGAGGCCCTAGTCTTGTGTGCCGGGAGATTCCAATTACCTCTCCCAACACTTCCGTCAAACAGGGAGCCTAGGCCTTTTAGAAGTGAAAGGAACCAGCAGGCTGGATGGGGAGGTACAGGCCTTAAACTCAACTCTCAGAAGTGTGTATGCAGGGGAGACAGATGTCTGCTACCCACTCTGACATGGGAGTTGGAAACTAGCTACACTCTGATTGAAGAAGGCCATTGGAAATCGCTGTATTCAACTCAGATACACAGGAGTTCAGGCCCAATGCTTACACATGCTTTTCCCGCAACCTCTCTCAGCCACTAACATTAGGATGTTAGCAGCTGCGCCTACAGTCAGGCAGGATGCGGGTGGGTTCTGCCCTGTCCTCAGCACTCCCAGGGAAGCATGCCTAGAAGCCAGCTCTCAACTAGCTGCATTCTTATGGCAGTGTGAAGGTAGCAGTATTCTGAGTAAGGAGGTTCCCAGATTACCACTCTACTGCACCTGGAGATACCCTCCAGGTCTGCATTGTTAACTTGCGTCTCAGAAGCCTCTGGCAAACGTCTCTGGTGAAGACGTCCGAAACTCACTCTGCAGGCAGTGTGAAACTGTGAGGGACTGAGGGTGAGCTCAACTCTCAGAAGTAAGATGCTTTTGGACAAGGCGTTCAGCTACCTTCTCACGTATGGAACTTAGTATGTAGCACCAGTCTACCCCAGGAATTATTAGGAAATCGCTTGATTGAGTTTGGAGGCACTCGTCTTGTGTGCCGGGAGATTCCAGTTACCTCTCCCAACACTTGCGTCAAGCAGCGAGCCTAGGCCTTTTGGAAGCGAAAGGTAGCGGCAGGCAGGATGTTGGGTTACAGGCCATAAGCTCAACTCTCAGAAGTGTGTATGCATGGGTGGCAGATGTCTGCTACCCACTCGGACATGGGAGTTGGAACCTAGCTACACTCCTATTGAAGAAGGACTTTGGAAATCGCTGTATTCAACTCAGATACACGGGAGTTCAGGCCCAATGCTTACACATGCTTTTCCCACAAACTATCCCAGCCACTAACAGAAGGAGGTTAGCAGGTAAGTCTACAGTCAGGCAGGATGCGGGAGGGTCCTGCCCTGTCCTCAGCTCTCACAGGGAAGCATGCCTTGAAGTCAGCTCTCAACTAGCTGCATTCTTATGACAGTGTGAAGGTAGCAGTATTCTGAGTAAGGAGGTTCCCAGATTACCACTCTACTGCACCTGGAGATACCCTCCAGGTCTGCATTGTTAACTTGCGTCTCAGAGGCCTCTGGCAAACGTCTCTGGTGAAGACGTGCGAAACTCACTCTGCAGGCAGTGTGGAACTGTGAGGGACTGAGGGTGAGCTCAACTCTCAGCAGTAAGATGTTTTTGGACAAGGCGTTCAAATACCTACTCACGTATGGAACTTAGTATGTAGCACCAGTCTACCCCAGGAATTACTGGGAAATCGCTGTATTGAGCTTGGAGGCACTAGTCTTGTTGCCGGGAGATTCCAGTTACCTCTCCCAACACTTCGGTGAAGCAGCGAGCCTAGGCCTTTTGGAAGCGAAAGCTAGCTGCAGGCAGGAGGTAGGGATACAGGCCATAAGCTCAACTCTCAGAAGTGTGTATGCATGGGAGGCAGATGTCTGCTACCCACTCGTACATGCGAGTGGGAACCTACTACACTCTGATGAAAAAGGACTTTGGAAATCGCTGTATTCAACTCAGATACACGTGGGTTCAGGCACAACGATTCCACATGCTTTTCTCACAACCTTTCCCTGCCACTAACATGAGGACGTTAGCAGCTCCTTCTACAGTCAAGCAGGATGCGGGAGGGTTGTGCCCTGTCCTTAGCTCTCACAGGGAAGCATGTCTTGAAGCCAGCGGTCAACTAGCTGCATACTTATGGCAGGGTCAACGTAGCAGTATTCTGAGACAGGAGGTTCCCAGATTACCACTCTACTGCACCTGGAGATACCCTCCAGGTCTGCATTGTTAACTTGCGTCTCAGAGGCCTCTGGCAAACGTCTCTGGTGAAGACGTGCGAAACTCACTCTGCAGGCAGTGTGGAACTGTGAGGGACTGAGGGTCAGCTCAACTCTCAGCAGTAAGATGTTTTTGGACAAGGCGTTCAAATACCTACTCACGTATGGAACTTAGTATGTAGCACCAGTCTACCCCAGGAATTACTAGGAAATCGCTTGATTGAGCTTGGAGGCACTCGTCTTGTGTGCCGGGAGATTCCAATTACCTCTCCCAACACTTGCGTCAAGCAGCGAGCCTAGGCCTTTTGGAAGCGAAAGGTAGCGGCAGGCACTATGTAGGGTTACAGGCCATAAGCTCAACTCTCAGAAGTGTGTATGCATGGGAGGCAGATGTCTGCTACCCACTCTGACATGGGAGTTGGAAACTACCTACACTCTGATTGAAGAAGGCCATTGGAAATCGCTGTATTTAACTCAGATACACAGGAGTTCAGGCCCAATGCTTACACATGCTTTTACCGCAACCTCTCTCAGCCACTAACATTAGGATGTTAGCAGCTGCGCCTACAGTCAGGCAGGATGCGGGTGGGTTCTGCCATGTCCTCAGCACTCCCAGGGAAGCATACCTAGAAGCCAGCTCTCAACTAGCTGCATTCTTATGGCAGTGTGAAGGTAGCAGTATTCTGAGTCAGGATGTTCCAAGATTACCACTCTACTGCACCTGGAGATACCCTCCAGGTCTGCATTGTTAACTTGCGTCTCAGAGGCCTCTGGCAAACGTCTCTGGTGAAGACGTGCGAAACTCACTCTGCAGGCAGTGTGGAACTGTGAGGGACTGAGGGTCAGCTCAACTCTCAGCAGTAAGATGTTTTTGGACAAGGCGTTCAAATACCTACTCACGTATGGAACTTAGTATGTAGCACCAGTCTACCCCAGGAATTACTAGGAAATCGCTTGATTGAGTTTGGAGGCACTCGTCTTGTGTGCCGGGAGATTCCAGTTACCTCTCCCAACACTTGCGTCAAGCAGCGAGCCTAGGCCTTTTGGAAGCGAAAGGTAGCGGCAGGCAGGATGTTGGGTTACAGGCCATAAGCTCAACTCTCAGAAGTGTGTATGCATGGGAGGCAGATGTCTGCTACCCACTCGGACATGGGAGTTGGAACCTAGCTACACTCCTATTGAAGAAGGATGTTGGAAATCGCTGTATTCAACTCAGATACTCGGGAGTTCAGGCCCAATGCTTACACATGCTTTTCCCGCAACCTATCCCAGCCACTAACAGAAGGAGGTTAGCAGGTACGTCTACAGTCAGGCAGGATGCGGGAGGGTTCTGCCCTGTCCTCAGCTCTCACAGGGAAGCATGCCTAGAAGCCAGCTCTCAACTAGCTGCATTCTTATGACAGTGTGAAGGTAGCAGTATTCTGAGTCAGGATGTTCCAAGATTACCACTCTACTGCACCTGGAGATACCCTCCAGGTCTGCATTGTTAACTTGCGTCTCAGAAGCCTGTGGCAAACGTCTCTGGTGAAGACCTGCAAAACTCACTCTGCAGGCAGTGTGGAACTGTGAGGGACTGAGGGTGAGCTCAACTCTCAGAAGTAAGATGCTTTTGGACAAGGCGTTCAGCTACCTTCTCACGTATGGAACTTAGTATGTAGCACCAGTCTACCACACGAATTACTAGGCAATCGCTGGAATGAGCTTGGAGGCCCTAGTCTTGTGTGCCGGGAGATTCCAATTACCTCTCCCAACACTTCCGTCAAACAGCGAGCCTAGGCCTTTTAGAAGTGAAAGGAACCAGCAGGCTGGATGGGGAGGTACAGGCCTTAAACTCAACTCTCAGAAGTGTGTATGCAGGGGAGACAGATGTCTGCTACCCACTCTGACATGGGAGTTGGAAACTAGCTACACTCTGATTGAAGAAGGCCATTGGAAATCGCTGTATTCAACTCAGATACACAGGAGTTCAGGCCCAATGCTTACACATGCTTTTCCCGCAACCTCTCTCAGCCACTAACATTAGGATGTTAGCAGCTGCGCCTACAGTCAGGCAGGATGCGGGTGGGTTCTGCCCTGTCCTCAGCACTCCCAGGGAAGCATGCCTAGAAGCCAGCTCTCAACTAGCTGCATTCTTATGGCAGTGTGAAGGTAGCAGTATTCTGAGTAAGGAGGTTCCCAGATTACCACTCTACTGCACCTGGAGATACCCTCCAGGTCTGCATTGTTAACTTGCGTCTCAGAGGCCTCTGGCAAACGTCTCTGGTGAAGACGTGCGAAACTCACTCTGCAGGCAGTGTGGAACTGTGAGGGACTGAGGGTCAGCTCAACTCTCAGCAGTAAGATGTTTTTGGACAAGGTGTTCAGCTACCTTCTCACGTATGGAACTTAGTATGTAGCACCAGTCTACCCAAGGAATTACTGGGAAATCGCTGGATTGAGCTTGGAGGCACTAGTCTTGTTGCCGGGAGATTCCAGTTACCTCTCCCAACACTTCGGTGAAGCAGCGAGCCTAGGCCTTTTGGAAGCGAAAGCTAGCTGCAGGCAGGAGGTAGGGTTACAGGCCATAAGCTCAACTCTCAGAAGTGTGTATGCATGGGAGGCAGATGTCTGCTACCCACTCGTACATGCGAGTGGGAACCTACTACACTCTGATGAAAAAGGACTTTGGAAATCGCTGTATTCAACTCAGATACACGTGGGTTCAGGCACAACGATTCCACATGCTTTTCTCACAACCTTTCCCTGCCACTAACATGAGGACGTTAGCAGCTCCTTCTACAGTCAAGCAGGATGCGGGAGGGTTGTGCCCTGTCCTTAGCTCTCACAGGGAAGCATGTCTTGAAGCCAGCGGTCAACTAGCTGCATAATTATGGCAGGGTCAAGGTAGCAGTATTCTGAGACAGGAGGTTCCCAGATTACCACTCTACTGCACCTGGAGATACCCTCCAGGTCTGCATTGTTAACTTGCGTCTCAGAGGCCTCTGGCAAACGTCTCTGGTGAAGACGTGCGAAACTCACTCTGCAGGCAGTGTGGAACTGTGAGGGACTGAGGGTCAGCTCAACTCTCAGCAGTAAGATGTTTTTGGACAAGGCGTTCAAATACCTACTCACGTATGGAACTTAGTATGTAGCACCAGTCTACCCCAGGAATTACTAGGAAATCGCTTGTTTGAGCTTGGAGGCACTCGTCTTGTGTGCCGGGAGATTCCAATTACCTCTCCCAACACTTGCGTCAAGCAGCGAGCCTAGGCCTTTGGGAAGCGAAAGGTAGCGGCAGGCACGATGTAGGGTTACAGGCCATAAGCTCAACTCTCAGAAGTGTGTATGCATGGGAGGCAGATGTCTGCTACCCACTCGGACATGGGAGTTGGAACCTAGCTACACTCCTATTGAAGAAGGATGTTGGAAATCGCTGTATTCAACTCAGATACTCGGGAGTTCAGGCCCAATGCTTACACATGCTTTTCCCGCAACCTATCCCAGCCACTAACAGAAGGAGGTTAGCAGGTACGTCTACAGTCAGGCAGGATGCGGGAGGGTTCTGCCCTGTCCTCAGCTCTCACAGGGAAGCATGCCTAGAAGCCAGCTCTCAACTAGCTGCATTGTTATGACAGTGTGAAGGTAGCAGTATTCTGAGTCAGGATGTTCCAAGATTACCACTCTACTGCACCTGGAGATACCCTCCAGGTCTGCATTGTTAACTTGCGTCTCAGAAGCCTGTGGCAAACGTCTCTGGTGAAGACCTGCAAAACTCACTCTGCAGGCAGTGTGGAACTGTGAGGGACTGATGGTGAGCTCAACTCTCAGAAGTAAGATGCTTTTGGACAAGGCGTTCAGCTACCTTCTCACGTATGGAACTTAGTATGTAGCACCAGTCTACCACACGAATTACTAGGCAATCGCTGGAATGAGCTTGGAGGCCCTAGTCTTGTGTGCCGGGAGATTCCAATTACCTCTCCCAACACTTCCGTCAAACAGGGAGCCTAGGCCTTTTAGAAGTGAAAGGAACCAGCAGGCTGGATGGGGAGGTACAGGCCTTAAACTCAACTCTCAGAAGTGTGTATGCAGGGGAGACAGATGTCTGCTACCCACTCTGACATGGGAGTTGGAAACTAGCTACACTCTGATTGAAGAAGGCCATTGGAAATCGCTGTATTCAACTCAGATACACAGGAGTTCAGGCCCAATGCTTACACATGCTTTTCCCGCAACCTCTCTCAGCCACTAACATTAGGATGTTAGCAGCTGCGCCTACAGTCAGGCAGGATGCGGGTGGGTTCTGCCCTGTCCTCAGCACTCCCAGGGAAGCATGCCTAGAAGCCAGCTCTCAACTAGCTGCATTCTTATGGCAGTGTGAAGGTAGCAGTATTCTGAGTAAGGAGGTTCCCAGATTACCACTCTACTGCACCTGGAGATACCCTCCAGGTCTGCATTGTTAACTTGCGTCTCAGAAGCCTCTGGCAAACGTCTCTGGTGAAGACGTCCGAAACTCACTCTGCAGGCAGTGTGAAACTGTGAGGGACTGAGGGTGAGCTCAACTCTCAGAAGTAAGATGCTTTTGGACAAGGCGTTCAGCTACCTTCTCACGTATGGAACTTAGTATGTAGCACCAGTCTACCCCAGGAATTATTAGGAAATCGCTTGATTGAGTTTGGAGGCACTCGTCTTGTGTGCCGGGAGATTCCAGTTACCTCTCCCAACACTTGCGTCAAGCAGCGAGCCTAGGCCTTTTGGAAGCGAAAGGTAGCGGCAGGCAGGATGTTGGGTTACAGGCCATAAGCTCAACTCTCAGAAGTGTGTATGCATGGGTGGCAGATGTCTGCTACCCACTCGGACATGGGAGTTGGAACCTAGCTACACTCCTATTGAAGAAGGACTTTGGAAATCGCTGTATTCAACTCAGATACACGGGAGTTCAGGCCCAATGCTTACACATGCTTTTCCCACAAACTATCCCAGCCACTAACAGAAGGAGGTTAGCAGGTAAGTCTACAGTCAGGCAGGATGCGGGAGGGTCCTGCCCTGTCCTCAGCTCTCACAGGGAAGCATGCCTTGAAGTCAGCTCTCAACTAGCTGCATTCTTATGACAGTGTGAAGGTAGCAGTATTCTGAGTAAGGAGGTTCCCAGATTACCACTCTACTGCACCTGGAGATACCCTCCAGGTCTGCATTGTTAACTTGCGTCTCAGAGGCCTCTGGCAAACGTCTCTGGTGAAGACGTGCGAAACTCACTCTGCAGGCAGTGTGGAACTGTGAGGGACTGAGGGTGAGCTCAACTCTCAGCAGTAAGATGTTTTTGGACAAGGCGTTCAAATACCTACTCACGTATGGAACTTAGTATGTAGCACCAGTCTACCCCAGGAATTACTGGGAAATCGCTGTATTGAGCTTGGAGGCACTAGTCTTGTTGCCGGGAGATTCCAGTTACCTCTCCCAACACTTCGGTGAAGCAGCGAGCCTAGGCCTTTTGGAAGCGAAAGCTAGCTGCAGGCAGGAGGTAGGGATACAGGCCATAAGCTCAACTCTCAGAAGTGTGTATGCATGGGAGGCAGATGTCTGCTACCCACTCGTACATGCGAGTGGGAACCTACTACACTCTGATGAAAAAGGACTTTGGAAATCGCTGTATTCAACTCAGATACACGTGGGTTCAGGCACAACGATTCCACATGCTTTTCTCACAACCTTTCCCTGCCACTAACATGAGGACGTTAGCAGCTCCTTCTACAGTCAAGCAGGATGCGGGAGGGTTGTGCCCTGTCCTTAGCTCTCACAGGGAAGCATGTCTTGAAGCCAGCGGTCAACTAGCTGCATACTTATGGCAGGGTCAACGTAGCAGTATTCTGAGACAGGAGGTTCCCAGATTACCACTCTACTGCACCTGGAGATACCCTCCAGGTCTGCATTGTTAACTTGCGTCTCAGAGGCCTCTGGCAAACGTCTCTGGTGAAGACGTGCGAAACTCACTCTGCAGGCAGTGTGGAACTGTGAGGGACTGAGGGTCAGCTCAACTCTCAGCAGTAAGATGTTTTTGGACAAGGCGTTCAAATACCTACTCACGTATGGAACTTAGTATGTAGCACCAGTCTACCCCAGGAATTACTAGGAAATCGCTTGATTGAGCTTGGAGGCACTCGTCTTGTGTGCCGGGAGATTCCAATTACCTCTCCCAACACTTGCGTCAAGCAGCGAGCCTAGGCCTTTTGGAAGCGAAAGGTAGCGGCAGGCACTATGTAGGGTTACAGGCCATAAGCTCAACTCTCAGAAGTGTGTATGCATGGGAGGCAGATGTCTGCTACCCACTCTGACATGGGAGTTGGAAACTACCTACACTCTGATTGAAGAAGGCCATTGGAAATCGCTGTATTTAACTCAGATACACAGGAGTTCAGGCCCAATGCTTACACATGCTTTTACCGCAACCTCTCTCAGCCACTAACATTAGGATGTTAGCAGCTGCGCCTACAGTCAGGCAGGATGCGGGTGGGTTCTGCCATGTCCTCAGCACTCCCAGGGAAGCATACCTAGAAGCCAGCTCTCAACTAGCTGCATTCTTATGGCAGTGTGAAGGTAGCAGTATTCTGAGTCAGGATGTTCCAAGATTACCACTCTACTGCACCTGGAGATACCCTCCAGGTCTGCATTGTTAACTTGCGTCTCAGAGGCCTCTGGCAAACGTCTCTGGTGAAGACGTGCGAAACTCACTCTGCAGGCAGTGTGGAACTGTGAGGGACTGAGGGTCAGCTCAACTCTCAGCAGTAAGATGTTTTTGGACAAGGCGTTCAAATACCTACTCACGTATGGAACTTAGTATGTAGCACCAGTCTACCCCAGGAATTACTAGGAAATCGCTTGATTGAGTTTGGAGGCACTCGTCTTGTGTGCCGGGAGATTCCAGTTACCTCTCCCAACACTTGCGTCAAGCAGCGAGCCTAGGCCTTTTGGAAGCGAAAGGTAGCGGCAGGCAGGATGTTGGGTTACAGGCCATAAGCTCAACTCTCAGAAGTGTGTATGCATGGGAGGCAGATGTCTGCTACCCACTCGGACATGGGAGTTGGAACCTAGCTACACTCCTATTGAAGAAGGATGTTGGAAATCGCTGTATTCAACTCAGATACTCGGGAGTTCAGGCCCAATGCTTACACATGCTTTTCCCGCAACCTATCCCAGCCACTAACAGAAGGAGGTTAGCAGGTACGTCTACAGTCAGGCAGGATGCGGGAGGGTTCTGCCCTGTCCTCAGCTCTCACAGGGAAGCATGCCTAGAAGCCAGCTCTCAACTAGCTGCATTCTTATGACAGTGTGAAGGTAGCAGTATTCTGAGTCAGGATGTTCCAAGATTACCACTCTACTGCACCTGGAGATACCCTCCAGGTCTGCATTGTTAACTTGCGTCTCAGAAGCCTGTGGCAAACGTCTCTGGTGAAGACCTGCAAAACTCACTCTGCAGGCAGTGTGGAACTGTGAGGGACTGAGGGTGAGCTCAACTCTCAGAAGTAAGATGCTTTTGGACAAGGCGTTCAGCTACCTTCTCACGTATGGAACTTAGTATGTAGCACCAGTCTACCACACGAATTACTAGGCAATCGCTGGAATGAGCTTGGAGGCCCTAGTCTTGTGTGCCGGGAGATTCCAATTACCTCTCCCAACACTTCCGTCAAACAGCGAGCCTAGGCCTTTTAGAAGTGAAAGGAACCAGCAGGCTGGATGGGGAGGTACAGGCCTTAAACTCAACTCTCAGAAGTGTGTATGCAGGGGAGACAGATGTCTGCTACCCACTCTGACATGGGAGTTGGAAACTAGCTACACTCTGATTGAAGAAGGCCATTGGAAATCGCTGTATTCAACTCAGATACACAGGAGTTCAGGCCCAATGCTTACACATGCTTTTCCCGCAACCTCTCTCAGCCACTAACATTAGGATGTTAGCAGCTGCGCCTACAGTCAGGCAGGATGCGGGTGGGTTCTGCCCTGTCCTCAGCACTCCCAGGGAAGCATGCCTAGAAGCCAGCTCTCAACTAGCTGCATTCTTATGGCAGTGTGAAGGTAGCAGTATTCTGAGTAAGGAGGTTCCCAGATTACCACTCTACTGCACCTGGAGATACCCTCCAGGTCTGCATTGTTAACTTGCGTCTCAGAGGCCTCTGGCAAACGTCTCTGGTGAAGACGTGCGAAACTCACTCTGCAGGCAGTGTGGAACTGTGAGGGACTGAGGGTCAGCTCAACTCTCAGCAGTAAGATGTTTTTGGACAAGGTGTTCAGCTACCTTCTCACGTATGGAACTTAGTATGTAGCACCAGTCTACCCAAGGAATTACTGGGAAATCGCTGGATTGAGCTTGGAGGCACTAGTCTTGTTGCCGGGAGATTCCAGTTACCTCTCCCAACACTTCGGTGAAGCAGCGAGCCTAGGCCTTTTGGAAGCGAAAGCTAGCTGCAGGCAGGAGGTAGGGTTACAGGCCATAAGCTCAACTCTCAGAAGTGTGTATGCATGGGAGGCAGATGTCTGCTACCCACTCGTACATGCGAGTGGGAACCTACTACACTCTGATGAAAAAGGACTTTGGAAATCGCTGTATTCAACTCAGATACACGTGGGTTCAGGCACAACGATTCCACATGCTTTTCTCACAACCTTTCCCTGCCACTAACATGAGGACGTTAGCAGCTCCTTCTACAGTCAAGCAGGATGCGGGAGGGTTGTGCCCTGTCCTTAGCTCTCACAGGGAAGCATGTCTTGAAGCCAGCGGTCAACTAGCTGCATAATTATGGCAGGGTCAAGGTAGCAGTATTCTGAGACAGGAGGTTCCCAGATTACCACTCTACTGCACCTGGAGATACCCTCCAGGTCTGCATTGTTAACTTGCGTCTCAGAGGCCTCTGGCAAACGTCTCTGGTGAAGACGTGCGAAACTCACTCTGCAGGCAGTGTGGAACTGTGAGGGACTGAGGGTCAGCTCAACTCTCAGCAGTAAGATGTTTTTGGACAAGGCGTTCAAATACCTACTCACGTATGGAACTTAGTATGTAGCACCAGTCTACCCCAGGAATTACTAGGAAATCGCTTGTTTGAGCTTGGAGGCACTCGTCTTGTGTGCCGGGAGATTCCAATTACCTCTCCCAACACTTGCGTCAAGCAGCGAGCCTAGGCCTTTGGGAAGCGAAAGGTAGCGGCAGGCACGATGTAGGGTTACAGGCCATAAGCTCAACTCTCAGAAGTGTGTATGCATGGGAGGCAGATGTCTGCTACCCACTCGGACATGGGAGTTGGAACCTAGCTACACTCCTATTGAAGAAGGATGTTGGAAATCGCTGTATTCAACTCAGATACTCGGGAGTTCAGGCCCAATGCTTACACATGCTTTTCCCGCAACCTATCCCAGCCACTAACAGAAGGAGGTTAGCAGGTACGTCTACAGTCAGGCAGGATGCGGGAGGGTTCTGCCCTGTCCTCAGCTCTCACAGGGAAGCATGCCTAGAAGCCAGCTCTCAACTAGCTGCATTGTTATGACAGTGTGAAGGTAGCAGTATTCTGAGTCAGGATGTTCCAAGATTACCACTCTACTGCACCTGGAGATACCCTCCAGGTCTGCATTGTTAACTTGCGTCTCAGAAGCCTGTGGCAAACGTCTCTGGTGAAGACCTGCAAAACTCACTCTGCAGGCAGTGTGGAACTGTGAGGGACTGATGGTGAGCTCAACTCTCAGAAGTAAGATGCTTTTGGACAAGGCGTTCAGCTACATTCTCACGTATGGAACTTAGTATGTAGCACCAGTCTACCACACGAATTACTAGGCAATCGCTGGAATGAGCTTGGAGGCCCTAGTCTTGTGTGCCGGGAGATTCCAATTACCTCTCCCAACACTTCCGTCAAACAGCGAGCCTAGGCCTTTTAGAAGTGAAAGGAACCAGCAGGCTGGATGGGGAGGTACAGGCCTTAAACTCAACTCTCAGAAGTGTGTATGCAGGGGAGACAGATGTCTGCTACCCACTCTGACATGGGAGTTGGAAACTAGCTACACTCTGATTGAAGAAGGCCATTGGAAATCGCTGTATTCAACTCAGATACACAGGAGTTCAGGCCCAATGCTTACACATGCTTTTCCCGCAACCTCTCTCAGCCACTAACATTAGGATGTTAGCAGCTGCGCCTACAGTCAGGCAGGATGCGGGTGGGTTCTGCCCTGTCCTCAGCACTCCCAGGGAAGCATGCCTAGAAGCCAGCTCTCAACTAGCTGCATTCTTATGGCAGTGTGAAGGTAGCAGTATTCTGAGTAAGGAGGTTCCCAGATTACCACTCTACTGCACCTGGAGATACCCTCCAGGTCTGCATTGTTAACTTCCGTCTCAGAAGCCTCTGGCAAACGTCTCTGGTGAAGACGTCCGAAACTCACTCTGCAGGCAGTGTGGAACTGTGAGGGACTGAGGGTGAGCTCAACTCTCAGAAGTAAGATGTTTTTGGACAAGGCGTTCAACTACCTACTCACGTATGGAACTTAGTATGTAGCACCAGTCTACCCCAGGAATTACTAGGAAATCGCTTGATTGAGCTTGGAGGCACTCGTCTTGTGTGCCGGGAGATTCCAGTTACCTCTCCCAACACTTGCGTCAAGCAGCGAGCCTAGGCATTTTGGAAGCGAAAGGTAGCGGCAGGCAGGATGTTGGGTTACAGGCCATAAGCTCAACTCTCAGAAGTGTGTATGCATGGGTGGCAGATGTCTGCTACCCACTCGGACATGGGAGTTGGAACCTAGCTACACTCCTATTGAAGAAGGACTTTGGAAATCGCTGTATTCAACTCAGATACACGGGAGTTCAGGCCCAATGCTTACACATGCTTTTCCCACAAACTATCCCAGCCACTAACAGAAGGAGGTTAGCAGGTAAGTCTACAGTCAGGCAGGATGCGGGAGGGTCCTGCCCTGTCCTCAGCTCTCACAGGGAAGCATGCCTTGAAGTCAGCTCTCAACTAGCTGCATTCTTATGACAGTGTGAAGGTAGCAGTATTCTGAGTAAGGAGGTTCCCAGATTACCACTCTACTGCACCTGGAGATACCCTCCAGGTCTGCATTGTTAACTTGCGTCTCAGAGGCCTCTGGCAAACGTCTCTGGTGAAGACGTGCGAAACTCACTCTGCAGGCAGTGTGGAACTGTGAGGGACTGAGGGTCAGCTCAACTCTCAGCAGTAAGATGTTTTTGGACAAGGCGTTCAAATACCTACTCACGTATGGAACTTAGTATGTAGCACCAGTCTACCCCAGGAATTACTGGGAAATCGCTGGATTGAGCTTGGAGGCACTAGTCTTGTTGCCGGGAGATTCAAGTTACCTCTCCCAACACTTCGGTTAAGCAGCGAGCCTAGGCCTTTTGGAAGCGAAAGCTAGCTGCAGGCAGGAGGTAGGGATACAGGCCATAAGCTCAACTCTCAGAAGTGTGTATGCATGGGAGGCAGATGTCTGCTACCCACTCGTACATGCGAGTGGGAACCTACTACACTCTGATGAAAAAGGACTTTGGAAATCGCTGTATTCAACTCAGATACACGTGGGTTCAGGCACAACGATTCCACATGCTTTTCTCACAACCTTTCCCTGCCACTAACATGAGGACGTTAGCAGCTCCTTCTACAGTCAAGCAGGATGCGGGAGGGTTGTGCCCTGTCCTTAGCTCTCACAGGGAAGCATGTCTTGAAGCCAGCGGTCAACTAGCTGCATACTTATGGCAGGGTCAAGGTAGCAGTATTCTGAGACAGGAGGTTCCCAGATTACCACTCTACTGCACCTGGAGATACCCTCCAGGTCTGCATTGTTAACTTGCGTCTCAGAGGCCTCTGGCAAACGTCTCTGGTGAAGACGTGCGAAACTCACTCTGCAGGCAGTGTGGAACTGTGAGGGACTGAGGGTCAGCTCAACTCTCAGCAGTAAGATGTTTTTGGACAAGGCGTTCAAATACCTACTCACGTATGGAACTTAGTATGTAGCACCAGTCTACCCCAGGAATTACTAGGAAATCGCTTGATTGAGCTTGGAGGCACTCGTCTTGTGTGCCGGGAGATTCCAATTACCTCTCCCAACACTTGCGTCAAGCAGCGAGCCTAGGCCTTTTGGAAGCGAAAGGTAGCGGCAGGCACGATGTAGGGTTACAGGCCATAAGCTCAACTCTCAGAAGTGTGTATGCATGGGAGGCAGATGTCTGCTACCCACTCTGACATGGGAGTTGGAAACTAGCTACACTCTGATTGAAGAAGGCCATTGGAAATCGCTGTATTTAACTCAGATACACAGGAGTTCAGGCCCAATGCTTACACATGCTTTTCCCGCAACCTCTCTCAGCCACTAACATTAGGATGTTAGCAGCTGCGCCTACAGTCAGGCAGGATGCGGGTGGGTTCTGCCATGTCCTCAGCACTCCCAGGGAAGCATACCTAGAAGCCAGCTCTCAACTAGCTGCATTCTTATGGCAGTGTGAAGGTAGCAGTATTCTGAGTCAGGATGTTCCAAGATTACCACTCTACTGCACCTGGAGATACCCTCCAGGTCTGCATTGTTAACTTGCGTCTCAGAAGCCTGTGGCAAACGTCTCTGGTGAAGACCTGCAAAACTCACTCTGCAGGCAGTGTGGAACTGTGAGGGACTGATGGTGAGCTCAACTCTCAGAAGTAAGATGCTTTTGGACAAGGCGTTCAGCTACCTTCTCACGTATGGAACTTAGTATGTAGCACCAGTCTACCACACGAATTACTAGGCAATCGCTGGAATGAGCTTGGAGGCCCTAGTCTTGTGTGCCGGGAGATTCCAATTACCTCTCCCAACACTTCCGTCAAACAGGGAGCCTAGGCCTTTTAGAAGTGAAAGGAACCAGCAGGCTGGATGGGGAGGTACAGGCCTTAAACTCAACTCTCAGAAGTGTGTATGCAGGGGAGACAGATGTCTGCTACCCACTCTGACATGGGAGTTGGAAACTAGCTACACTCTGATTGAAGAAGGCCATTGGAAATCGCTGTATTCAACTCAGATACACAGGAGTTCAGGCCCAATGCTTACACATGCTTTTCCCGCAACCTCTCTCAGCCACTAACATTAGGATGTTAGCAGCTGCGCCTACAGTCAGGCAGGATGCGGGTGGGTTCTGCCCTGTCCTCAGCACTCCCAGGGAAGCATGCCTAGAAGCCAGCTCTCAACTAGCTGCATTCTTATGGCAGTGTGAAGGTAGCAGTATTCTGAGTAAGGAGGTTCCGAGATTACCACTCTACTGCACCTGGAGATACCCTCCAGGTCTGCATTGTTAACTTGCGTCTCAGAGGCCTCTGGCAAACGTCTCTGGTGAAGACGTGCGAAACTCACTCTGCAGGCAGTGTGGAACTGTGAGGGACTGAGGGTCAGCTCAACTCTCAGCAGTAAGATGTTTTTGGACAAGGCGTTCAAATACCTACTCACGTATGGAACTTAGTATGTAGCACCAGTCTACCCCAGGAATTACTGGGAAATCGCTGGATGGAGCTTGGAGGCACTAGTCTTGTTGCCGGGAGATTCCAGTTACCTCTCCCAACACTTCGGTGAAGCAGCGAGCCTAGGCCTTTTGGAAGCGAAAGCTAGCTGCAGGCAGGAGGTAGGGTTACAGGCCATAAGCTCAACTCTCAGAAGTGTGTATGCATGGGAGGCAGATGTCTGCTACCCACTCGTACATGCGAGTGGGAACCTACTACACTCTGATGAAAAAGGACTTTGGAAATCGCTGTATTCAACTCAGATACACGTGGGTTCAGGCACAACGATTCCACATGCTTTTCTCACAACCTTTCCCTGCCACTAACATGAGGACGTTAGCAGCTCCTTCTACAGTCAAGCAGGATGCGGGAGGGTTGTGCCCTGTCCTTAGCTCTCACAGGGAAGCATGTCTTGAAGCCATCGGTCAACTAGCTGCATACTTATGGCAGGGTCAACGTAGCAGTATTCTGAGACAGGAGGTTCCCAGATTACCACTCTACTGCACCTGGAGATACCCTCCAGGTCTGCATTGTTAACTTGCGTCTCAGAGGCCTCTGGCAAACGTCTCTGGTGAAGACGTGCGAAACTCACTCTGCAGGCAGTGTGGAACTGTGAGGGACTGAGGGTCAGCTCAACTCTCAGCAGTAAGATGTTTTTGGACAAGGCGTTCAAATACCTACTCACGTATGGAACTTAGTATGTAGCACCAGTCTACCCCAGGAATTACTAGGAAATCGCTTGTTTGAGCTTGGAGGCACTCGTCTTGTGTGCCGGGAGATTCCAATTACCTCTCCCAACACTTGCGTCAAGCAGCGAGCCTAGGCCTTTGGGAAGCGAAAGGTAGCGGCAGGCACGATGTAGGGTTACAGGCCATAAGCTCAACTCTCAGAAGTGTGTATGCATGGGAGGCAGATGTCTGCTACCCACTCGGACATGGGAGTTGGAACCTAGCTACACTCCTATTGAAGAAGGATGTTGGAAATCGCTGTATTCAACTCAGATACTCGGGAGTTCAGGCCCAATGCTTACACATGCTTTTCCCGCAACCTATCCCAGCCACTAACAGAAGGAGGTTAGCAGGTACGTCTACAGTCAGGCAGGATGCGGGAGGGTTCTGCCCTGTCCTCAGCTCTCACAGGGAAGCATGCCTAGAAGCCAGCTCTCAACTAGCTGCATTCTTATGACAGTGTGAAGGTAGCAGTATTCTGAGTCAGGATGTTCCAAGATTACCACTCTACTGCACCTGGAGATACCCTCCAGGTCTGCATTGTTAACTTGCGTCTCAGAAGCCTGTGGCAAACGTCTCTGGTGAAGACCTGCAAAACTCACTCTGCAGGCAGTGTGGAACTGTGAGGGACTGATGGTGAGCTCAACTCTCAGAAGTAAGATGCTTTTGGACAAGGCGTTCAGCTACCTTCTCACGTATGGAACTTAGTATGTAGCACCTGTCTACCCCAGGAATTACTAGGCAATCGCTGGAATGAGCTTGGAGGCCCTAGTCTTGTGTGCCGGGAGATTCCAATTACCTCTCCCAACACTTCCGTCAAACAGCGAGCCTAGGCCTTTTAGAAGTGAAAGGAACCAGCAGGCTGGATGGGGAGGTACAGGCCTTAAACTCAACTCTCAGAAGTGTGTATGCAGGGGAGACAGATGTCTGCTACCCACTCTGACATGGGAGTTGGAAACTAGCTACACTCTGATTGAAGAAGGCCATTGGAAATCGCTGTATTCAACTCAGATACACAGGAGTTCAGGCCCAATGCTTACACATGCTTTTCCCGCAACCTCTCTCAGCCACTAACATTAGGATGTTAGCAGCTGCGCCTACAGTCAGGCAGGATGCGGGTGGGTTCTGCCCTGTCCTCAGCACTCCCAGGGAAGCATGCCTAGAAGCCAGCTCTCAACTAGCTGCATTCTTATGGCAGTGTGAAGGTAGCAGTATTCTGAGTAAAGAGGTTCCCAGATTACCACTCTACTGCACCTGGAGATACCCTCCAGGTCTGCATTGTTAACTTGCGTCTCAGAAGCCTCTGGCAAACGTCTCTGGTGAAGACGTCCGAAACTCACTCTGCAGGCAGTGTGGAACTGTGAGGGACTGAGGGTGAGCTCAACTCTCAGAAGTAAGATGCTTTTGGACAAGGCGTTCAGCTACCTTCTCACGTATGGAACTTAGTATGTAGCACCAGTCTACCCCAGGAATTATTAGGAAATCGCTTGATTGAGTTTGGAGGCACTCGTCTTGTGTGCCGGGAGATTCCAGTTACCTCTCCCAACACTTGCGTCAAGCAGCGAGCCTAGGCCTTTTGGAAGCGAAAGGTAGCGGCAGGCAGGATGTTGGGTTACAGGCCATAAGCTCAACTCTCAGAAGTGTGTATGCATGGGTGGCAGATGTCTGCTACCCACTCGGACATGGGAGTTGGAACCTAGCTACACTCCTATTGAAGAAGGACTTTGGAAATCGCTGTATTCAACTCAGATACACGGGAGTTCAGGCCCAATGCTTACACATGCTTTTCCCACAAACTATCCCAGCCACTAACAGAAGGAGGTTAGCAGGTAAGTCTACAGTCAGGCAGGATGCGGGAGGGTCCTGCCCTGTCCTCAGCTCTCACAGGGAAGCATGCCTTGAAGCCAGCTCTCAACTAGCTGCATTCTTATGACAGTGTGAAGGTAGCAGTATTCTGAGTAAGGAGGTTCCGAGATTACCACTCTACTGCACCTGGAGATACCCTCCAGGTCTGCATTGTTAACTTGCGTCTCAGAGGCCTCTGGCAAACGTCTCTGGTGAAGACGTGCGAAACTCACTCTGCAGGCAGTGTGGAACTGTGAGGGACTGAGGGTCAGCTCAACTCTCAGCAGTAAGATGTTTTTGGACAAGGCGTTCAAATACCTACTCACGTATGGAACTTAGTATGTAGCACCAGTCTACCCCAGGAATTACTGGGAAATCGCTGGATGGAGCTTGGAGGCACTAGTCTTGTTGCCGGGAGATTCCAGTTACCTCTCCCAACACTTCGGTGAAGCAGCGAGCCTAGGCCTTTTGGAAGCGAAAGCTAGCTGCAGGCAGGAGGTAGGGTTACAGGCCATAAGCTCAACTCTCAGAAGTGTGTATGCATGGGAGGCAGATGTCTGCTACCCACTCGTACATGCGAGTGGGAACCTACTACACTCTGATGAAAAAGGACTTTGGAAATCGCTGTATTCAACTCAGATACACGTGGGTTCAGGCACAACGATTCCACATGCTTTTCTCACAACCTTTCCCTGCCACTAACATGAGGACGTTAGCAGCTCCTTCTACAGTCAAGCAGGATGCGGGAGGGTTGTGCCCTGTCCTTAGCTCTCACAGGGAAGCATGTCTTGAAGCCAGCGGTCAACTAGCTGCATACTTATGGCAGGGTCAAGGTAGCAGTATTCTGAGACAGGAGGTTCCCAGATTACCACTCTACTGCACCTGGAGATACCCTCCAGGTCTGCATTGTTAACTTGCGTCTCAGAGGCCTCTGGCAAACGTCTCTGGTGAAGACGTGCGAAACTCACTCTGCAGGCAGTGTGGAACTGTGAGGGACTGAGGGTGAGCTCAACTCTCAGAAGTAAGATGCTTTTGGACAAGGCGTTCAGCTACCTTCTCACGTATGGAACTTAGTATGTAGCACCAGTCTACCCCAGGAATTACTAGGAAATCGCTTGTTTGAGCTTGGAGGCACTCGTCTTGTGTGCCGGGAGATTCCAATTACCTCTCCCAACACTTGCGTCAAGCAGCGAGCCTAGGCCTTTGGGAAGCGAAAGGTAGCGGCAGGCACGATGTAGGGTTACAGGCCATAAGCTCAACTCTCAGAAGTGTGTATGCATGGGAGGCAGATGTCTGCTACCCACTCGGACATGGGAGTTGGAACCTAGCTACACTCCTATTGAAGAAGGATGTTGGAAATCGCTGTATTCAACTCAGATACTCGGGAGTTCAGGCCCAATGCTTACACATGCTTTTCCCGCAACCTATCCCAGCCACTAACAGAAGGAGGTTAGCAGGTACGTCTACAGTCAGGCAGGATGCGGGAGGGTTCTGCCCTGTCCTCAGCTCTCACAGGGAAGCATGCCTAGAAGCCAGCTCTCAACTAGCTGCATTCTTATGACAGTGTGAAGGTAGCAGTATTCTGAGTCAGGATGTTCCAAGATTACCACTCTACTGCACCTGGAGATACCCTCCAGGTCTGCATTGTTAACTTGCGTCTCAGAAGCCTGTGGCAAACGTCTCTGGTGAAGACCTGCAAAACTCACTCTGCAGGCAGTGTGGAACTGTGAGGGACTGATGGTGAGCTCAACTCTCAGAAGTAAGATGCTTTTGGACAAGGCGTTCAGCTACCTTCTCACGTATGGAACTTAGTATGTAGCACCTGTCTACCCCAGGAATTACTAGGCAATCGCTGGAATGAGCTTGGAGGCCCTAGTCTTGTGTGCCGGGAGATTCCAATTACCTCTCCCAACACTTCCGTCAAACAGCGAGCCTAGGCCTTTTAGAAGTGAAAGGAACCAGCAGGCTGGATGGGGAGGTACAGGCCTTAAACTCAACTCTCAGAAGTGTGTATGCAGGGGAGACAGATGTCTGCTACCCACTCTGACATGGGAGTTGGAAACTAGCTACACTCTGATTGAAGAAGGCCATTGGAAATCGCTGTATTCAACTCAGATACACAGGAGTTCAGGCCCAATGCTTACACATGCTTTTCCCGCAACCTCTCTCAGCCACTAACATTAGGATGTTAGCAGCTGCGCCTACAGTCAGGCAGGATGCGGGTGGGTTCTGCCCTGTCCTCAGCACTCCCAGGGAAGCATGCCTAGAAGCCAGCTCTCAACTAGCTGCATTCTTATGGCAGTGTGAAGGTAGCAGTATTCTGAGTAAAGAGGTTCCCAGATTACCACTCTACTGCACCTGGAGATACCCTCCAGGTCTGCATTGTTAACTTGCGTCTCAGAAGCCTCTGGCAAACGTCTCTGGTGAAGACGTCCGAAACTCACTCTGCAGGCAGTGTGGAACTGTGAGGGACTGAGGGTGAGCTCAACTCTCAGAAGTAAGATGCTTTTGGACAAGGCGTTCAGCTACCTTCTCACGTATGGAACTTAGTATGTAGCACCAGTCTACCCCAGGAATTATTAGGAAATCGCTTGATTGAGTTTGGAGGCACTCGTCTTGTGTGCCGGGAGATTCCAGTTACCTCTCCCAACACTTGCGTCAAGCAGCGAGCCTAGGCCTTTTGGAAGCGAAAGGTAGCGGCAGGCAGGATGTTGGGTTACAGGCCATAAGCTCAACTCTCAGAAGTGTGTATGCATGGGTGGCAGATGTCTGCTACCCACTCGGACATGGGAGTTGGAACCTAGCTACACTCCTATTGAAGAAGGACTTTGGAAATCGCTGTATTCAACTCAGATACACGGGAGTTCAGGCCCAATGCTTACACATGCTTTTCCCACAAACTATCCCAGCCACTAACAGAAGGAGGTTAGCAGGTAAGTCTACAGTCAGGCAGGATGCGGGAGGGTCCTGCCCTGTCCTCAGCTCTCACAGGGAAGCATGCCTTGAAGCCAGCTCTCAACTAGCTGCATTCTTATGACAGTGTGAAGGTAGCAGTATTCTGAGTAAGGAGGTTCCGAGATTACCACTCTACTGCACCTGGAGATACCCTCCAGGTCTGCATTGTTAACTTGCGTCTCAGAGGCCTCTGGCAAACGTCTCTGGTGAAGACGTGCGAAACTCACTCTGCAGGCAGTGTGGAACTGTGAGGGACTGAGGGTCAGCTCAACTCTCAGCAGTAAGATGTTTTTGGACAAGGCGTTCAAATACCTACTCACGTATGGAACTTAGTATGTAGCACCAGTCTACCCCAGGAATTACTGGGAAATCGCTGGATGGAGCTTGGAGGCACTAGTCTTGTTGCCGGGAGATTCCAGTTACCTCTCCCAACACTTCGGTGAAGCAGCGAGCCTAGGCCTTTTGGAAGCGAAAGCTAGCTGCAGGCAGGAGGTAGGGTTACAGGCCATAAGCTCAACTCTCAGAAGTGTGTATGCATGGGAGGCAGATGTCTGCTACCCACTCGTACATGCGAGTGGGAACCTACTACACTCTGATGAAAAAGGACTTTGGAAATCGCTGTATTCAACTCAGATACACGTGGGTTCAGGCACAACGATTCCACATGCTTTTCTCACAACCTTTCCCTGCCACTAACATGAGGACGTTAGCAGCTCCTTCTACAGTCAAGCAGGATGCGGGAGGGTTGTGCCCTGTCCTTAGCTCTCACAGGGAAGCATGTCTTGAAGCCAGCGGTCAACTAGCTGCATACTTATGGCAGGGTCAAGGTAGCAGTATTCTGAGACAGGAGGTTCCCAGATTACCACTCTACTGCACCTGGAGATACCCTCCAGGTCTGCATTGTTAACTTGCGTCTCAGAGGCCTCTGGCAAACGTCTCTGGTGAAGACGTGCGAAACTCACTCTGCAGGCAGTGTGGAACTGTGAGGGACTGAGGGTCAGCTCAACTCTCAGCAGTAAGATGTTTTTGGACAAGGCGTTCAAATACCTACTCACGTATGGAACTTAGTATGTAGCACCAGTCTACCCCAGGAATTACTAGGAAATCGCTTGTTTGAGCTTGGAGGCACTCGTCTTGTGTGCCGGGAGATTCCAATTACCTCTCCCAACACTTGCGTCAAGCAGCGAGCCTAGGCCTTTGGGAAGCGAAAGGTAGCGGCAGGCACGATGTAGGGTTACAGGCCATAAGCTCAACTCTCAGAAGTGTGTATGCATGGGAGGCAGATGTCTGCTACCCACTCGGACATGGGAGTTGGAACCTAGCTACACTCCTATTGAAGAAGGATGTTGGAAATCGCTGTATTCAACTCAGATACTCGGGAGTTCAGGCCCAATGCTTACACATGCTTTTCCCACAACCTATCCCAGCCACTAACAGAAGGAGGTTAGCAGGTACGTCTACAGTCAGGCAGGATGCGGGAGGGTTCTGCCCTGTCCTCAGCTCTCATAGGGAAGCATGCCTAGAAGCCAGCTCTCAACTAGCTGCATTCTTATGACAGTGTGAAGGTAGCAGTATTCTGAGTAAGGAGGTTCCGAGATTACCACTCTACTGCACCTGGAGATACCCTCCAGGTCTGCATTGGTAACTTGCGTCTCAGAAGCCTGTGGCAAACGTCTCTGGTGAAGACGTGCGAAACTCACTCTGCAGGCAGTGTGGAACTGTGAGGGACTGAGGGTGAGCTCAACTCTCAGAAGTAAGATGCTTTAGGACAAGGCGTTCAGCTACCTTCTCACGTATGGAACTTAGTATGTAGCAGCAGTCTACCACACGAATTACTAGGCAATCGCTGGAATGAGCTTGGAGGCCCTAGTCTTGTGTCTTGGGAGATTCCAATTACCTCTCCCAACACTTCCGTCAAACAGCGAGCCTAGGCCTTTTAGAAGTGAAAGGAACCAGCAGGCTGGATGGGGAGGTACAAGCCTTAAGCTCAACTCTCAGAAGTGTGTATGCAGGGGAGACAGATGTCTGCTACCCACTCTGACATGGGAGTTGGAAACTAGCTACACTCTGATTGAAGAAGGCCATTGGAAATCGCTGTATTCAACTCAGATACACAGGAGTTCAGGCCCAATTCTTACACATGCTTTTCCCGCAACCTCTCTCAGCCACTAACATTAGGATGTTAGCAGCTGCGCCTACAGTCAGGCAGGATGCGGGTGGGTTCTGCCCTGTCCTCAGCACTCCCAGGGAAGCATGCCTAGAAGCCAGCTCTCAACTAGCTGCATTCTTATGGCAGTGTGAAGGTAGCAGTATTCTGAGTAAGGAGGTTCCCAGATTACCACTCTACTGCACCTGGAGATACCCTCCAGGTCTGCATTGTTAAACATTTTTTTTTAATTTATTTATTTACGATAGTCACAGAGAGAGAGAGAGAGAGGCAGAGACACAGGCAGAGAGAGAAGCAGGCTCCATGCACCGGGAGCCTGACGTGGGATTCGATCCCGGGTCTCCAGGATCGCGCCCTGAGCCAAAGGCAGGCGCCAAACCGCTGCGCCACCCAGGGATCCCAGGTCTGCATTGTTAACTTGCGTCTCAGAGGCCTCTGGCAAACGTCTCTGGTGAAGACGTGCGAAACTCACTCTGCAGGCAGTGTGGAACTGTGAGGGACTGAGGGTCAGCTCAACTCTCAGCAGTAAGATGTTTTTGGACAAGGCGTTCAAATACCTACTCACGTATGGAACTTAGTATGTAGCACCAGTCTACCCCAGGAATTACTGGGAAATCGCTGGATTGAGCTTGGAGGCACTAGTCTTGTTGCCGGGAGATTCCAGTTACCTCTCCCAACACTTCGGTTAAGCAGCGAGCCTAGGCCTTTTGGAAGCGAAAGCTAGCTGCAGGCAGGAGGTAGGGATACAGGCCATAAATTCAACTCTCAGAAGTGTGTATGCATGGGAGGCAGATGTCTGCTACCCACTCGGACATGGGAGTTGGAACCTAGCTACACTCCTATTGAAGAAGGATGTTGGAAATCGCTGTATTCAACTCAGATACTCGGGAGTTCAGGCCCAATGCTTACACATGCTTTTCCCGCAACCTATCCCAGCCACTAACAGAAGGAGGTTAGCAGGTACGTCTACAGTCAGGCAGGATGCGGGAGGGTTCTGCCCTGTCCTCAGCTCTCACAGGGAAGCATGCCTAGAAGCCAGCTCTCAACTAGCTGCATTCTTATGACAGTGTGAAGGTAGCAGTATTCTGAGTCAGGATGTTCCAAGATTACCACTCTACTGCACCTGGAGATACCCTCCAGGTCTGCATTGTTAACTTGCGTCTCAGAAGCCTGTGGCAAACGTCTCTGGTGAAGACCTGCAAAACTCACTCTGCAGGCAGTGTGGAACTGTGAGGGACTGATGGTGAGCTCAACTCTCAGAAGTAAGATGCTTTTGGACAAGGCGTTCAGCTACCTTCTCACGTATGGAACTTAGTATGTAGCACCAGTCTACCACACGAATTACTAGGCAATCGCTGGAATGAGCTTGGAGGCCCTAGTCTTGTGTGCCGGGAGATTCCAATTACCTCTCCCAACACTTCCGTCAAACAGCGAGCCTAGGCCTTTTAGAAGTGAAAGGAACCAGCAGGCTGGATGGGGAGGTACAGGCCTTAAACTCAACTCTCAGAAGTGTGTATGCAGGGGAGACAGATGTCTGCTACCCACTCTGACATGGGAGTTGGAAACTAGCTACACTCTGATTGAAGAAGGCCATTGGAAATCGCTGTATTCAACTCAGATACACAGGAGTTCAGGCCCAATGCTTACACATGCTTTTCCCGCAACCTCTCTCAGCCACTAACATTAGGATGTTAGGAGCTGCGCCTACAGTCAGGCAGGATGCGGGTGGGTTCTGCCCTGTCCTCAGCACTCCCAGGGAAGCATGCCTAGAAGCCAGCTCTCAACTAGCTGCATTCTTATGGCAGTGTGAAGGTAGCAGTATTCTGAGTAAGGAGGTTCCCAGATTACCACTCTACTGCACCTGGAGATACCCTCCAGGTCTGCATTGTTAACTTGCGTCTCAGAAGCCTCTGGCAAACGTCTCTGGTGAAGACGTCCGAAACTCACTCTGCAGGCAGTGTGGAACTGTGAGGGACTGAGGGTGAGCTCAACTCTCAGAAGTAAGATGCTTTTGGACAAGGCGTTCAGCTACCTTCTCACGTATGGAACTTAGTATGTAGCACCAGTCTACCCCAGGAATTATTAGGAAATCGCTTGATTGAGCTTGGAGGCACTCGTCTTGTGTGCCGGGAGATTCCAGTTACCTCTCCCAACACTTGCGTCAAGCAGCGAGCCTAGGCCTTTTGGAAGCGAAAGGTAGCGGCAGGCAGGATGTTGGGTTACAGGCCATAAGCTCAACTCTCAGAAGTGTGTATGCATGGGTGGCAGATGTCTGCTACCCACTCAGACATGGGAGTTGGAACCTAGCTACACTCCTATTGAAGAAGGACTTTGGAAATCGCTGTATTCAACTCAGATACACGGGAGTTCAGGCCCAATGCTTACACATGCTTTTCCCACAAACTATCCCAGCCACTAACAGAAGGAGGTTAGCAGGTAAGTCTACAGTCAGGCAGGATGCGGGTGGGTTCTGCCCTGTCCTCAGCACTCCCAGGGAAGCATGCCTAGAAGCCAGCTCTCAACTAGCTGCATTCTTATGGCAGTGTGAAGGTAGCAGTATTCTGAGTAAGGAGGTTCCCAGATTACCACTCTACTGCACCTGGAGATACCCTCCAGGTCTGCATTGTTAAACATTTTTTTTTAATTTATTTATTTACGATAGTCACAGAGAGAGAGAGAGAGAGGCAGAGACACAGGCAGAGAGAGAAGCAGGCTCCATGCACCGGGAGCCTGACGTGGGATTCGATCCCGGGTCTCCAGGATCGCGCCCTGAGCCAAAGGCAGGCGCCAAACCGCTGCGCCACCCAGGGATCCCAGGTCTGCATTGTTAACTTGCGTCTCAGAGGCCTCTGGCAAACGTCTCTGGTGAAGACGTGCGAAACTCACTCTGCAGGCAGTGTGGAACTGTGAGGGACTGAGGGTCAGCTCAACTCTCAGCAGTAAGATGTTTTTGGACAAGGCGTTCAAATACCTACTCACGTATGGAACTTAGTATGTAGCACCAGTCTACCCCAGGAATTACTAGGAAATCGCTTGTTTGAGCTTGGAGGCACTCGTCTTGTGTGCCGGGAGATTCCAATTACCTCTCCCAACACTTGCGTCAAGCAGCGAGCCTAGGCCTTTGGGAAGCGAAAGGTAGCGGCAGGCACGATGTAGGGTTACAGGCCATAAGCTCAACTCTCAGAAGTGTGTATGCATGGGAGGCAGATGTCTGCTACCCACTCGGACATGGGAGTTGGAACCTAGCTACACTCCTATTGAAGAAGGATGTTGGAAATCGCTGTATTCAACTCAGATACTCGGGAGTTCAGGCCCAATGCTTACACATGCTTTTCCCGCAACCTATCCCAGCCACTAACAGAAGGAGGTTAGCAGGTACGTCTACAGTCAGGCAGGATGCGGGAGGGTTCTGCCCTGTCCTCAGCTCTCACAGGGAAGCATGCCTAGAAGCCAGCTCTCAACTAGCTGCATTCTTATGACAGTGTGAAGGTAGCAGTATTCTGAGTCAGGATGTTCCAAGATTACCACTCTACTGCACCTGGAGATACCCTCCAGGTCTGCATTGTTAACTTGCGTCTCAGAAGCCTGTGGCAAACGTCTCTGGTGAAGACCTGCAAAACTCACTCTGCAGGCAGTGTGGAACTGTGAGGGACTGATGGTGAGCTCAACTCTCAGAAGTAAGATGCTTTTGGACAAGGCGTTCAGCTACCTTCTCACGTATGGAACTTAGTATGTAGCACCTGTCTACCCCAGGAATTACTAGGCAATCGCTGGAATGAGCTTGGAGGCCCTAGTCTTGTGTGCCGGGAGATTCCAATTACCTCTCCCAACACTTCCGTCAAACAGCGAGCCTAGGCCTTTTAGAAGTGAAAGGAACCAGCAGGCTGGATGGGGAGGTACAGGCCTTAAACTCAACTCTCAGAAGTGTGTATGCAGGGGAGACAGATGTCTGCTACCCACTCTGACATGGGAGTTGGAAACTAGCTACACTCTGATTGAAGAAGGCCATTGGAAATCGCTGTATTCAACTCAGATACACAGGAGTTCAGGCCCAATGCTTACACATGCTTTTCCCGCAACCTCTCTCAGCCACTAACATTAGGATGTTAGCAGCTGCGCCTACAGTCAGGCAGGATGCGGGTGGGTTCTGCCCTGTCCTCAGCACTCCCAGGGAAGCATGCCTAGAAGCCAGCTCTCAACTAGCTGCATTCTTATGGCAGTGTGAAGGTAGCAGTATTCTGAGTAAAGAGGTTCCCAGATTACCACTCTACTGCACCTGGAGATACCCTCCAGGTCTGCATTGTTAACTTGCGTCTCAGAAGCCTCTGGCAAACGTCTCTGGTGAAGACGTCCGAAACTCACTCTGCAGGCAGTGTGAAACTGTGAGGGACTGAGGGTGAGCTCAACTCTCAGAAGTAAGATGCTTTTGGACAAGGCGTTCAGCTACCTTCTCACGTATGGAACTTAGTATGTAGCACCAGTCTACCCCAGGAATTATTAGGAAATCGCTTGATTGAGTTTGGAGGCACTCGTCTTGTGTGCCGGGAGATTCCAGTTACCTCTCCAACACTTGCGTCAAGCAGCGAGCCTAGGCCTTTTGGAAGCGAAAGGTAGCGGCAGGCAGGATGTTGGGTTACAGGCCATAAGCTCAACTCTCAGAAGTGTGTATGCATGGGTGGCAGATGTCTGCTACCCACTCGGACATGGGAGTTGGAACCTAGCTACACTCCTATTGAAGAAGGACTTTGGAAATCGCTGTATTCAACTCAGATACACGGGAGTTCAGGCCCAATGCTTACACATGCTTTTCCCACAAACTATCCCAGCCACTAACAGAAGGAGGTTAGCAGGTAAGTCTACAGTCAGGCAGGATGCGGGAGGGTCCTGCCCTGTCCTCAGCTCTCACAGGGAAGCATGCCTTGAAGCCAGCTCTCAACTAGCTGCATTCTTATGACAGTGTGAAGGTAGCAGTATTCTGAGTAAGGAGGTTCCGAGATTACCACTCTACTGCACCTGGAGATACCCTCCAGGTCTGCATTGTTAACTTGCGTCTCAGAGGCCTCTGGCAAACGTCTCTGGTGAAGACGTGCGAAACTCACTCTGCAGGCAGTGTGGAACTGTGAGGGACTGAGGGTCAGCTCAACTCTCAGCAGTAAGATGTTTTTGGACAAGGCGTTCAAATACCTACTCACGTATGGAACTTAGTATGTAGCACCAGTCTACCCCAGGAATTACTGGGAAATCGCTGGATGGAGCTTGGAGGCACTAGTCTTGTTGCCGGGAGATTCCAGTTACCTCTCCCAACACTTCGGTGAAGCAGCGAGCCTAGGCCTTTTGGAAGCGAAAGCTAGCTGCAGGCAGGAGGTAGGGTTACAGGCCATAAGCTCAACTCTCAGAAGTGTGTATGCATGGGAGGCAGATGTCTGCTACCCACTCGTACATGCGAGTGGGAACCTACTACACTCTGATGAAAAAGGACTTTGGAAATCGCTGTATTCAACTCAGATACACGTGGGTTCAGGCACAACGATTCCACATGCTTTTCTCACAACCTTTCCCTGCCACTAACATGAGGACGTTAGCAGCTCCTTCTACAGTCAAGCAGGATGCGGGAGGGTTGTGCCCTGTCCTTAGCTCTCACAGGGAAGCATGTCTTGAAGCCAGCGGTCAACTAGCTGCATACTTATGGCAGGGTCAAGGTAGCAGTATTCTGAGACAGGAGGTTCCCAGATTACCACTCTACTGCACCTGGAGATACCCTCCAGGTCTGCATTGTTAACTTGCGTCTCAGAGGCCTCTGGCAAACGTCTCTGGTGAAGACGTGCGAAACTCACTCTGCAGGCAGTGTGGAACTGTGAGGGACTGAGGGTGAGCTCAACTCTCAGAAGTAAGATGCTTTTGGACAAGGCGTTCAGCTACCTTCTCACGTATGGAACTTAGTATGTAGCACCAGTCTACCCCAGGAATTACTAGGAAATCGCTTGTTTGAGCTTGGAGGCACTCGTCTTGTGTGCCGGGAGATTCCAATTACCTCTCCCAACACTTGCGTCAAGCAGCGAGCCTAGGCCTTTGGGAAGCGAAAGGTAGCGGCAGGCACGATGTAGGGTTACAGGCCATAAGCTCAACTCTCAGAAGTGTGTATGCATGGGAGGCAGATGTCTGCTACCCACTCGGACATGGGAGTTGGAACCTAGCTACACTCCTATTGAAGAAGGATGTTGGAAATCGCTGTATTCAACTCAGATACTCGGGAGTTCAGGCCCAATGCTTACACATGCTTTTCCCGCAACCTATCCCAGCCACTAACAGAAGGAGGTTAGCAGGTACGTCTACAGTCAGGCAGGATGCGGGAGGGTTCTGCCCTGTCCTCAGCTCTCACAGGGAAGCATGCCTAGAAGCCAGCTCTCAACTAGCTGCATTCTTATGACAGTGTGAAGGTAGCAGTATTCTGAGTCAGGATGTTCCAAGATTACCACTCTACTGCACCTGGAGATACCCTCCAGGTCTGCATTGTTAACTTGCGTCTCAGAAGCCTGTGGCAAACGTCTCTGGTGAAGACCTGCAAAACTCACTCTGCAGGCAGTGTGGAACTGTGAGGGACTGATGGTGAGCTCAACTCTCAGAAGTAAGATGCTTTTGGACAAGGCGTTCAGCTACCTTCTCACGTATGGAACTTAGTATGTAGCACCTGTCTACCCCAGGAATTACTAGGCAATCGCTGGAATGAGCTTGGAGGCCCTAGTCTTGTGTGCCGGGAGATTCCAATTACCTCTCCCAACACTTCCGTCAAACAGCGAGCCTAGGCCTTTTAGAAGTGAAAGGAACCAGCAGGCTGGATGGGGAGGTACAGGCCTTAAACTCAACTCTCAGAAGTGTGTATGCAGGGGAGACAGATGTCTGCTACCCACTCTGACATGGGAGTTGGAAACTAGCTACACTCTGATTGAAGAAGGCCATTGGAAATCGCTGTATTCAACTCAGATACACAGGAGTTCAGGCCCAATGCTTACACATGCTTTTCCCGCAACCTCTCTCAGCCACTAACATTAGGATGTTAGCAGCTGCGCCTACAGTCAGGCAGGATGCGGGTGGGTTCTGCCCTGTCCTCAGCACTCCCAGGGAAGCATGCCTAGAAGCCAGCTCTCAACTAGCTGCATTCTTATGGCAGTGTGAAGGTAGCAGTATTCTGAGTAAAGAGGTTCCCAGATTACCACTCTACTGCACCTGGAGATACCCTCCAGGTCTGCATTGTTAACTTGCGTCTCAGAAGCCTCTGGCAAACGTCTCTGGTGAAGACGTCCGAAACTCACTCTGCAGGCAGTGTGGAACTGTGAGGGACTGAGGGTGAGCTCAACTCTCAGAAGTAAGATGCTTTTGGACAAGGCGTTCAGCTACCTTCTCACGTATGGAACTTAGTATGTAGCACCAGTCTACCCCAGGAATTATTAGGAAATCGCTTGATTGAGTTTGGAGGCACTCGTCTTGTGTGCCGGGAGATTCCAGTTACCTCTCCCAACACTTGCGTCAAGCAGCGAGCCTAGGCCTTTTGGAAGCGAAAGGTAGCGGCAGGCAGGATGTTGGGTTACAGGCCCTAAGCTCAACTCTCAGAAGTGTGTATGCATGGGTGGCAGATGTCTGCTACCCACTCGGACATGGGAGTTGGAACCTAGCTACACTCCTATTGAAGAAGGACTTTGGAAATCGCTGTATTCAACTCAGATACACGGGAGTTCAGGCCCAATGCTTACACATGCTTTTCCCACAAACTATCCCAGCCACTAACAGAAGGAGGTTAGCAGGTAAGTCTACAGTCAGGCAGGATGCGGGAGGGTCCTGCCCTGTCCTCAGCTCTCACAGGGAAGCATGCCTTGAAGCCAGCTCTCAACTAGCTGCATTCTTATGACAGTGTGAAGGTAGCAGTATTCTGAGTAAGGAGGTTCCGAGATTACCACTCTACTGCACCTGGAGATACCCTCCAGGTCTGCATTGTTAACTTGCGTCTCAGAGGCCTCTGGCAAACGTCTCTGGTGAAGACGTGCGAAACTCACTCTGCAGGCAGTGTGGAACTGTGAGGGACTGAGGGTCAGCTCAACTCTCAGCAGTAAGATGTTTTTGGACAAGGCGTTCAAATACCTACTCACGTATGGAACTTAGTATGTAGCACCAGTCTACCCCAGGAATTACTGGGAAATCGCTGGATGGAGCTTGGAGGCACTAGTCTTGTTGCCGGGAGATTCCAGTTACCTCTCCCAACACTTCGGTGAAGCAGCGAGCCTAGGCCTTTTGGAAGCGAAAGCTAGCTGCAGGCAGGAGGTAGGGTTACAGGCCATAAGCTCAACTCTCAGAAGTGTGTATGCATGGGAGGCAGATGTCTGCTACCCACTCGTACATGCGAGTGGGAACCTACTACACTCTGATGAAAAAGGACTTTGGAAATCGCTGTATTCAACTCAGATACACGTGGGTTCAGGCACAACGATTCCACATGCTTTTCTCACAACCTTTCCCTGCCACTAACATGAGGACGTTAGCAGCTCCTTCTACAGTCAAGCAGGATGCGGGAGGGTTGTGCCCTGTCCTTAGCTCTCACAGGGAAGCATGTCTTGAAGCCAGCGGTCAACTAGCTGCATACTTATGGCAGGGTCAAGGTAGCAGTATTCTGAGACAGGAGGTTCCCAGATTACCACTCTACTGCACCTGGAGATACCCTCCAGGTCTGCATTGTTAACTTGCGTCTCAGAGGCCTCTGGCAAACGTCTCTGGTGAAGACGTGCGAAACTCACTCTGCAGGCAGTGTGGAACTGTGAGGGACTGAGGGTCAGCTCAACTCTCAGCAGTAAGATGTTTTTGGACAAGGCGTTCAAATACCTACTCACGTATGGAACTTAGTATGTAGCACCAGTCTAACCCAGGAATTACTAGGAAATCGCTTGTTTGAGCTTGGAGGCACTCGTCTTGTGTGCCGGGAGATTCCAATTACCTCTCCCAACACTTGCGTCAAGCAGCGAGCCTAGGCCTTTGGGAAGCGAAAGGTAGCGGCAGGCACGATGTAGGGTTACAGGCCATAAGCTCAACTCTCAGAAGTGTGTATGCATGGGAGGCAGATGTCTGCTACCCACTCGGACATGGGAGTTGGAACCTAGCTACACTCCTATTGAAGAAGGATGTTGGAAATCGCTGTATTCAACTCAGATACTCGGGAGTTCAGGCCCAATGCTTACACATGCTTTTCCCACAACCTATCCCAGCCACTAACAGAAGGAGGTTAGCAGGTACGTCTACAGTCAGGCAGGATGCGGGAGGGTTCTGCCCTGTCCTCAGCTCTCATAGGGAAGCATGCCTAGAAGCCAGCTCTCAACTAGCTGCATTCTTATGACAGTGTGAAGGTAGCAGTATTCTGAGTAAGGCGGTTCCGAGATTACCACTCTACTGCACCTGGAGATACCCTCCAGGTCTGCATTGGTAACTTGCGTCTCAGAAGCCTGTGGCAAACGTCTCTGGTGAAGACCTGCAAAACTCACTCTGCAGGCAGTGTGGAACTGTGAGGGACTGAGGGTGAGCTCAACTCTCAGAAGTAAGATGCTTTAGGACAAGGCGTTCAGCTACCTTCTCACGTATGGAACTTAGTATGTAGCAGCAGTCTACCACACGAATTACTAGGCAATCGCTGGAATGAGCTTGGAGGCCCTAGTCTTGTGTCTTGGGAGATTCCAATTACCTCTCCCAACACTTCCGTCAAACAGCGAGCCTAGGCCTTTTAGAAGTGAAAGGAACCAGCAGGCTGGATGGGGAGGTACAAGCCTTAAGCTCAACTCTCAGAAGTGTGTATGCAGGGGAGACAGATGTCTGCTACCCACTCTGACATGGGAGTTGGAAACTAGCTACACTCTGATTGAAGAAGGCCATTGGAAATCGCTGTATTCAACTCAGATACACAGGAGTTCAGGCCCAATTCTTACACATGCTTTTCCCGCAACCTCTCTCAGCCACTAACATTAGGATGTTAGCAGCTGCGCCTACAGTCAGGCAGGATGCGGGTGGGTTCTGCCCTGTCCTCAGCACTCCCAGGGAAGCATGCCTAGAAGCCAGCTCTCAACTAGCTGCATTCTTATGGCAGTGTGAAGGTAGCAGTATTCTGAGTAAGGAGGTTCCCAGATTACCACTCTACTGCACCTGGAGATACCCTCCAGGTCTGCATTGTTAAACATTTTTTTTTAATTTATTTATTTACGATAGTCACAGAGAGAGAGAGAGAGAGGCAGAGACACAGGCAGAGAGAGAAGCAGGCTCCATGCACCGGGAGCCTGACGTGGGATTCGATCCCGGGTCTCCAGGATCGCGCCCTGAGCCAAAGGCAGGCGCCAAACCGCTGCGCCACCCAGGGATCCCAGGTCTGCATTGTTAACTTGCGTCTCAGAGGCCTCTGGCAAACGTCTCTGGTGAAGACGTGCGAAACTCACTCTGCAGGCAGTGTGGAACTGTGAGGGACTGAGGGTCAGCTCAACTCTCAGCAGTAAGATGTTTTTGGACAAGGCGTTCAAATACCTACTCACGTATGGAACTTAGTATGTAGCACCAGTCTACCCCAGGAATTACTGGGAAATCGCTGGATTGAGCTTGGAGGCACTAGTCTTGTTGCCGGGAGATTCCAGTTACCTCTCCCAACACTTCGGTTAAGCAGCGAGCCTAGGCCTTTTGGAAGCGAAAGCTAGCTGCAGGCAGGAGGTAGGGATACAGGCCATAAATTCAACTCTCAGAAGTGTGTATGCATGGGAGGCAGATGTCTGCTACCCACTCGGACATGGGAGTTGGAACCTAGCTACACTCCTATTGAAGAAGGATGTTGGAAATCGCTGTATTCAACTCAGATACTCGGGAGTTCAGGCCCAATGCTTACACATGCTTTTCCCGCAACCTATCCCAGCCACTAACAGAAGGAGGTTAGCAGGTACGTCTACAGTCAGGCAGGATGCGGGAGGGTTCTGCCCTGTCCTCAGCTCTCACAGGGAAGCATGCCTAGAAGCCAGCTCTCAACTAGCTGCATTCTTATGACAGTGTGAAGGTAGCAGTATTCTGAGTCAGGATGTTCCAAGATTACCACTCTACTGCACCTGGAGATACCCTCCAGGTCTGCATTGTTAACTTGCGTCTCAGAAGCCTGTGGCAAACGTCTCTGGTGAAGACCTGCAAAACTCACTCTGCAGGCAGTGTGGAACTGTGAGGGACTGATGGTGAGCTCAACTCTCAGAA
This sequence comes from Canis lupus baileyi, assembly GCF_048164855.1. Taxonomy (NCBI): domain Eukaryota; kingdom Metazoa; phylum Chordata; class Mammalia; order Carnivora; family Canidae; genus Canis; species Canis lupus. The sequence goes on along the minus strand of NW_027326457.1, from coordinate 72,349 downwards.
GTAAGATGCTTTTGGACAAGGCGTTCAGCTACCTTCTCACGTATGGAACTTAGTATGTAGCACCAGTCTACCACACGAATTACTAGGCAATCGCTGGAATGAGCTTGGAGGCCCTAGTCTTGTGTGCCGGGAGATTCCAATTACCTCTCCCAACACTTCCGTCAAACAGCGAGCCTAGGCCTTTTAGAAGTGAAAGGAACCAGCAGGCTGGATGGGGAGGTACAGGCCTTAAACTCAACTCTCAGAAGTGTGTATGCAGGGGAGACAGATGTCTGCTACCCACTCTGACATGGGAGTTGGAAACTAGCTACACTCTGATTGAAGAAGGCCATTGGAAATCGCTGTATTCAACTCAGATACACAGGAGTTCAGGCCCAATGCTTACACATGCTTTTCCCGCAACCTCTCTCAGCCACTAACATTAGGATGTTAGCAGCTGCGCCTACAGTCAGGCAGGATGCGGGTGGGTTCTGCCCTGTCCTCAGCACTCCCAGGGAAGCATGCCTAGAAGCCAGCTCTCAACTAGCTGCATTCTTATGGCAGTGTGAAGGTAGCAGTATTCTGAGTAAGGAGGTTCCCAGATTACCACTCTACTGCACCTGGAGATACCCTCCAGGTCTGCATTGTTAACTTGCGTCTCAGAAGCCTCTGGCAAACGTCTCTGGTGAAGACGTCCGAAACTCACTCTGCAGGCAGTGTGGAACTGTGAGGGACTGAGGGTGAGCTCAACTCTCAGAAGTAAGATGCTTTTGGACAAGGCGTTCAGCTACCTTCTCACGTATGGAACTTAGTATGTAGCACCAGTCTACCCCAGGAATTATTAGGAAATCGCTTGATTGAGCTTGGAGGCACTCGTCTTGTGTGCCGGGAGATTCCAGTTACCTCTCCCAACACTTGCGTCAAGCAGCGAGCCTAGGCCTTTTGGAAGCGAAAGGTAGCGGCAGGCAGGATGTTGGGTTACAGGCCATAAGCTCAACTCTCAGAAGTGTGTATGGTGTATGCATGGGTGGCAGATGTCTGCTACCCACTCAGACATGGGAGTTGGAACCTAGCTACACTCCTATTGAAGAAGGACTTTGGAAATCGCTGTATTCAACTCAGATACACGGGAGTTCAGGCCCAATGCTTACACATGCTTTTCCCACAAACTATCCCAGCCAATAACAGAAGGAGGTTAGCAGGTAAGTCTACAGTCAGGCAGGATGCGGGTGGGTTCTGCCCTGTCCTCAGCACTCCCAGGGAAGCATGCCTAGAAGCCAGCTCTCAACTAGCTGCATTCTTATGGCAGTGTGAAGGTAGCAGTATTCTGAGTAAGGAGGTTCCCAGATTACCACTCTACTGCACCTGGAGATACCCTCCAGGTCTGCATTGTTAAACATTTTTTTTTTAATTTATTTATTTACGATAGTCACAGAGAGAGAGAGAGAGAGGCAGAGACACAGGCAGAGAGAGAAGCAGGCTCCATGCACCGGGAGCCTGACGTGGGATTCGATCCCGGGTCTCCAGGATCGCGCCCTGAGCCAAAGGCAGGCGCCAAACCGCTGCGCCACCCAGGGATCCCAGGTCTGCATTGTTAACTTGCGTCTCAGAGGCCTCTGGCAAACGTCTCTGGTGAAGACGTGCGAAACTCACTCTGCAGGCAGTGTGGAACTGTGAGGGACTGAGGGTCAGCTCAACTCTCAGCAGTAAGATGTTTTTGGACAAGGCGTTCAAATACCTACTCACGTATGGAACTTAGTATGTAGCACCAGTCTACCCCAGGAATTACTGGGAAATCGCTGGATTGAGCTTGGAGGCACTAGTCTTGTTGCCGGGAGATTCCAGTTACCTCTCCCAACACTTCGGTTAAGCAGCGAGCCTAGGCCTTTTGGAAGCGAAAGCTAGCTGCAGGCAGGAGGTAGGGATACAGGCCATAAATTCAACTCTCAGAAGTGTGTATGCATGGGAGGCAGATGTCTGCTACCCACTCGGACATGGGAGTTGGAACCTAGCTACACTCCTATTGAAGAAGGATGTTGGAAATCGCTGTATTCAACTCAGATACTCGGGAGTTCAGGCCCAATGCTTACACATGCTTTTCCCGCAACCTATCCCAGCCACTAACAGAAGGAGGTTAGCAGGTACGTCTACAGTCAGGCAGGATGCGGGAGGGTTCTGCCCTGTCCTCAGCTCTCACAGGGAAGCATGCCTAGAAGCCAGCTCTCAACTAGCTGCATTCTTATGACAGTGTGAAGGTAGCAGTATTCTGAGTCAGGATGTTCCAAGATTACCACTCTACTGCACCTGGAGATACCCTCCAGGTCTGCATTGTTAACTTGCGTCTCAGAAGCCTGTGGCAAACGTCTCTGGTGAAGACCTGCAAAACTCACTCTGCAGGCAGTGTGGAACTGTGAGGGACTGATGGTGAGCTCAACTCTCAGAAGTAAGATGCTTTTGGACAAGGCGTTCAGCTACCTTCTCACGTATGGAACTTAGTATGTAGCACCAGTCTACCACACGAATTACTAGGCAATCGCTGGAATGAGCTTGGAGGCCCTAGTCTTGTGTGCCGGGAGATTCCAATTACCTCTCCCAACACTTCCGTCAAACAGCGAGCCTAGGCCTTTTAGAAGTGAAAGGAACCAGCAGGCTGGATGGGGAGGTACAGGCCTTAAACTCAACTCTCAGAAGTGTGTATGCAGGGGAGACAGATGTCTGCTACCCACTCTGACATGGGAGTTGGAAACTAGCTACACTCTGATTGAAGAAGGCCATTGGAAATCGCTGTATTCAACTCAGATACACAGGAGTTCAGGCCCAATGCTTACACATGCTTTTCCCGCAACCTCTCTCAGCCACTAACATTAGGATGTTAGCAGCTGCGCCTACAGTCAGGCAGGATGCGGGTGGGTTCTGCCCTGTCCTCAGCACTCCCAGGGAAGCATGCCTAGAAGCCAGCTCTCAACTAGCTGCATTCTTATGGCAGTGTGAAGGTAGCAGTATTCTGAGTAAGGAGGTTCCCAGATTACCACTCTACTGCACCTGGAGATACCCTCCAGGTCTGCATTGTTAACTTGCGTCTCAGAAGCCTCTGGCAAACGTCTCTGGTGAAGACGTCCGAAACTCACTCTGCAGGCAGTGTGGAACTGTGAGGGACTGAGGGTGAGCTCAACTCTCAGAAGTAAGATGCTTTTGGACAAGGCGTTCAGCTACCTTCTCACGTATGGAACTTAGTATGTAGCACCAGTCTACCCCAGGAATTATTAGGAAATCGCTTGATTGAGCTTGGAGGCACTCGTCTTGTGTGCCGGGAGATTCCAGTTACCTCTCCCAACACTTGCGTCAAGCAGCGAGCCTAGGCCTTTTGGAAGCGAAAGGTAGCGGCAGGCAGGATGTTGGGTTACAGGCCATAAGCTCAACTCTCAGAAGTGTGTATGCATGGGTGGCAGATGTCTGCTACCCACTCGGACATGGGAGTTGGAACCTAGCTACACTCCTATTGAAGAAGGACTTTGGAAATCGCTGTATTCAACTCAGATACACGGGAGTTCAGGCCCAATGCTTACACATGCTTTTCCCACAAACTATCCCAGCCACTAACAGAAGGAGGTTAGCAGGTAAGTCTACAGTCAGGCAGGATGCGGGAGGGTCCTGCCCTGTCCTCAGCTCTCACAGGAAGCATGCCTTGAAGCCAGCTCTCAACTAGCTGCATTCTTATGACAGTGTGAAGGTAGCAGTATTCTGAGTAAGGAGGTTCCCAGATTACCACTCTACTGCACCTGGAGATACCCTCCAGGTCTGCATTGTTAACTTGCGTCTCAGAGGCCTCTGGCAAACGTCTCTGGTGAAGACGTGCGAAACTCACTCTGCAGGCAGTGTGGAACTGTGAGGGACTGAGGGTCAGCTCAACTCTCAGCAGTAAGATGTTTTTGGACAAGGCGTTCAAATACCTACTCACGTATGGAACTTAGTATGTAGCACCAGTCTACCCAAGGAATTACTGGGAAATCGCTGGATGGAGCTTGGAGGCACTAGTCTTGTTGCCGGGAGATTCCAGTTACCTCTCCCAACACTTCGGTGAAGCAGCGAGCCTAGGCCTTTTGGAAGCGAAAGCTAGCTGCAGGCAGGAGGTAGGGTTACAGGCCATAAGCTCAACTCTCAGAAGTGTGTATGCATGGGAGGCAGATGTCTGCTACCCACTCGTACATGCGAGTGGGAACCTACTACACTCTGATGAAAAAGGACTTTGGAAATCGCTGTATTCAACTCAGATACACGTGGGTTCAGGCACAACGATTCCACATGCTTTTCTCACAACCTTTCCCTGCCACTAACATGAGGACGTTAGCAGCTCCTTCTACAGTCAAGCAGGATGCGGGAGGGTTGTGCCCTGTCCTTAGCTCTCACAGGGAAGCATGTCTTGAAGCCAGCGGTCAACTAGCTGCATACTTATGGCAGGGTCAAGGTAGCAGTATTCTGAGACAGGAGGTTCCCAGATTACCACTCTACTGCACCTGGAGATACCCTCCAGGTCTGCATTGTTAACTTGCGTCTCAGAGGCCTCTGGCAAACGTCTCTGGTGAAGACGTGCGAAACTCACTCTGCAGGCAGTGTGGAACTGTGAGGGACTGAGGGTCAGCTCAACTCTCAGCAGTAAGATGTTTTTGGACAAGGCGTTCAAATACCTACTCACGTATGGAACTTAGTATGTAGCACCAGTCTACCCCAGGAATTACTAGGAAATCGCTTGTTTGAGCTTGGAGGCACTCGTCTTGTGTGCCGGGAGATTCCAATTACCTCTCCCAACACTTGCGTCAAGCAGCGAGCCTAGGCCTTTGGGAAGCGAAAGGTAGCGGCAGGCACGATGTAGGGTTACAGGCCATAAGCTCAACTCTCAGAAGTGTGTATGCATGGGAGGCAGATGTCTGCTACCCACTCGGACATGGGAGTTGGAACCTAGCTACACTCCTATTGAAGAAGGATGTTGGAAATCGCTGTATTCAACTCAGATACTCGGGAGTTCAGGCCCAATGCTTACACATGCTTTTCCCGCAACCTATCCCAGCCACTAACAGAAGGAGGTTAGCAGGTACGTCTACAGTCAGGCAGGATGCGGGAGGGTTCTGCCCTGTCCTCAGCTCTCACAGGGAAGCATGCCTAGAAGCCAGCTCTCAACTAGCTGCATTCTTATGACAGTGTGAAGGTAGCAGTATTCTGAGTCAGGATGTTCCAAGATTACCACTCTACTGCACCTGGAGATACCCTCCAGGTCTGCATTGTTAACTTGCGTCTCAGAAGCCTGTGGCAAACGTCTCTGGTGAAGACCTGCAAAACTCACTCTGCAGGCAGTGTGGAACTGTGAGGGACTGATGGTGAGCTCAACTCTCAGAAGTAAGATGCTTTTGGACAAGGCGTTCAGCTACCTTCTCACGTATGGAACTTAGTATGTAGCACCAGTCTACCACACGAATTACTAGGCAATCGCTGGAATGAGCTTGGAGGCCCTAGTCTTGTGTGCCGGGAGATTCCAATTACCTCTCCCAACACTTCCGTCAAACAGCGAGCCTAGGCCTTTTAGAAGTGAAAGGAACCAGCAGGCTGGATGGGGAGGTACAGGCCTTAAACTCAAATCTCAGAAGTGTGTATGCAGGGGAGACAGATGTCTGCTACCCACTCTGACATGGGAGTTGGAAACTAGCTACACTCTGATTGAAGAAGGCCATTGGAAATCGCTGTATTTAACTCAGATACACAGGAGTTCAGGCCCAATGCTTACACATGCTTTTCCCGCAACCTCTCTCAGCCACTAACATTAGGATGTTAGCAGCTGCGCCTACAGTCAGGCAGGATGCGGGTGGGTTCTGCCCTGTCCTCAGCACTCCCAGGGAAGCATGCCTAGAAGCCAGCTCTCAACTAGCTGCATTCTTATGGCAGTGTGAAGGTAGCAGTATTCTGAGTAAGGAGGTTCCCAGATTACCACTCTACTGCACCTGGAGATACACTCCAGGTCTGCATTGTTAACTTCCGTCTCAGAAGCCTCTGGCAAACGTCTCTGGTGAAGACGTCCGAAACTCACTCTGCAGGCAGTGTGGAACTGTGAGGGACTGAGGGTGAGCTCAACTCTCAGAAGTAAGATGTTTTTGGACAAGGCGTTCAACTACCTACTCACGTATGGAACTTAGTATGTAGCACCAGTCTACCCCAGGAATTACTAGGAAATCGCTTGATTGAGCTTGGAGGCACTCGTCTTGTGTGCCGGGAGATTCCAGTTACCTCTCCCAACACTTGCGTCAAGCAGCGAGCCTAGGCATTTTGGAAGCGAAAGGTAGCGGCAGGCAGGATGTTGGGTTACAGGCCATAAGCTCAACTCTCAGAAGTGTGTATGCATGGGTGGCAGATGTCTGCTACCCACTCGGACATGGGAGTTGGAACCTAGCTACACTCCTATTGAAGAAGGACTTTGGAAATCGCTGTATTCAACTCAGATACACGGGAGTTCAGGCCCAATGCTTACACATGCTTTTCCCACAAACTATCCCAGCCACTAACAGAAGGAGGTTAGCAGGTAAGTCTACAGTCAGGCAGGATGCGGGAGGGTCCTGCCCTGTCCTCAGCTCTCACAGGGAAGCATGCCTTGAAGTCAGCTCTCAACTAGCTGCATTCTTATGACAGTGTGAAGGTAGCAGTATTCTGAGTAAGGAGGTTCCCAGATTACCACTCTACTGCACCTGGAGATACCCTCCAGGTCTGCATTGTTAACTTGCGTCTCAGAGGCCTCTGGCAAACGTCTCTGGTGAAGACGTGCGAAACTCACTCTGCAGGCAGTGTGGAACTGTGACGGAATGAGGGTCAGCTCAACTCTCAGCAGTAAGATGTTTTTGGACAAGGCGTTCAAATACCTACTCACGTATGGAACTTAGTATGTAGCACCAGTCTACCCCAGGAATTACTGGGAAATCGCTGGATTGAGCTTGGAGGCACTAGTCTTGTTGCCGGGAGATTCCAGTTACCTCTCCCAACACTTCGGTTAAGCAGCGAGCCTAGGCCTTTTGGAAGCGAAAGCTAGCTGCAGGCAGGAGGTAGGGATACAGGCCATAAGCTCAACTCTCAGAAGTGTGTATGCATGGGAGGCAGATGTCTGCTACCCACTCGTACATGCGAGTGGGAACCTACTACACTCTGATGAAAAAGGACTTTGGAAATCGCTGTATTCAACTCAGATACACGTGGGTTCAGGCACAACGATTCCACATGCTTTTCTCACAACCTTTCCCTGCCACTAACATGAGGACGTTAGCAGCTCCTTCTACAGTCAAGCAGGATGCGGGAGGGTTGTGTCCTGTCCTTAGCTCTCACAGGGAAGCATGTCTTGAAGCCAGCGGTCAACTAGCTGCATACTTATGGCAGGGTCAAGGTAGCAGTATTCTGAGACAAGAGGTTCCCAGATTACCACTCTACTGCACCTGGAGATACCCTCCAGGTCTGCATTGTTAACTTGCGTCTCAGAGGCCTCTGGCAAACGTCTCTGGTGAAGACGTGCGAAACTCACTCTGCAGGCAGTGTGGAACTGTGAGGGACTGAGGGTGAGCTCAACTCTCAGAAGTAAGATGCTTTAGGACAAGGCGTTCAGCTACCTTCTCACGTATGGAACTTAGTATGTAGCAGCAGTCTACCACACGAATTACTAGGCAATCGCTGGAATGAGCTTGGAGGCCCTAGTCTTGTGTCTTGGGAGATTCCAATTACCTCTCCCAACACTTCCGTCAAACAGCGAGCCTAGGCCTTTTAGAAGTGAAAGGAACCAGCAGGCTGGATGGGGAGGTACAAGCCTTAAGCTCAACTCTCAGAAGTGTGTATGCAGGGGAGACAGATGTCTGCTACCCACTCTGACATGGGAGTTGGAAACTAGCTACACTCTGATTGAAGAAGGCCATTGGAAATCGCTGTATTCAACTCAGATACACAGGAGTTCAGGCCCAATTCTTACACATGCTTTTCCCGCAACCTCTCTCAGCCACTAACATTAGGATGTTAGCAGCTGCGCCTACAGTCAGGCAGGATGCGGGTGGGTTCTGCCCTGTCCTCAGCACTCCCAGGGAAGCATGCCTAGAAGCCAGCTCTCAACTAGCTGCATTCTTATGGCAGTGTGAAGGTAGCAGTATTCTGAGTAAGGAGGTTCCCAGATTACCACTCTACTGCACCTGGAGATACCCTCCAGGTCTGCATTGTTAAACATTTTTTTTTAATTTATTTATTTACGATAGTCACAGAGAGAGAGAGAGAGAGGCAGAGACACAGGCAGAGAGAGAAGCAGGCTCCATGCACCGGGAGCCTGACGTGGGATTCGATCCCGGGTCTCCAGGATCGCGCCCTGAGCCAAAGGCAGGCGCCAAACCGCTGCGCCACCCAGGGATCCCAGGTCTGCATTGTTAACTTGCGTCTCAGAGGCCTCTGGCAAACGTCTCTGGTGAAGACGTGCGAAACTCACTCTGCAGGCAGTGTGGAACTGTGAGGGACTGAGGGTCAGCTCAACTCTCAGCAGTAAGATGTTTTTGGACAAGGCGTTCAAATACCTACTCACGTATGGAACTTAGTATGTAGCACCAGTCTACCCCAGGAATTACTGGGAAATCGCTGGATTGAGCTTGGAGGCACTAGTCTTGTTGCCGGGAGATTCCAGTTACCTCTCCCAACACTTCGGTTAAGCAGCGAGCCTAGGCCTTTTGGAAGCGAAAGCTAGCTGCAGGCAGGAGGTAGGGATACAGGCCATAAATTCAACTCTCAGAAGTGTGTATGCATGGGAGGCAGATGTCTGCTACCCACTCGGACATGGGAGTTGGAACCTAGCTACACTCCTATTGAAGAAGGATGTTGGAAATCGCTGTATTCAACTCAGATACTCGGGAGTTCAGGCCCAATGCTTACACATGCTTTTCCCGCAACCTATCCCAGCCACTAACAGAAGGAGGTTAGCAGGTACGTCTACAGTCAGGCAGGATGCGGGAGGGTTCTGCCCTGTCCTCAGCTCTCACAGGGAAGCATGCCTAGAAGCCAGCTCTCAACTAGCTGCATTCTTATGACAGTGTGAAGGTAGCAGTATTCTGAGTCAGGATGTTCCAAGATTACCACTCTACTGCACCTGGAGATACCCTCCAGGTCTGCATTGTTAACTTGCGTCTCAGAAGCCTGTGGCAAACGTCTCTGGTGAAGACCTGCAAAACTCACTCTGCAGGCAGTGTGGAACTGTGAGGGACTGATGGTGAGCTCAACTCTCAGAAGTAAGATGCTTTTGGACAAGGCGTTCAGCTACCTTCTCACGTATGGAACTTAGTATGTAGCACCAGTCTACCACACGAATTACTAGGCAATCGCTGGAATGAGCTTGGAGGCCCTAGTCTTGTGTGCCGGGAGATTCCAATTACCTCTCCCAACACTTCCGTCAAACAGCGAGCCTAGGCCTTTTAGAAGTGAAAGGAACCAGCAGGCTGGATGGGGAGGTACAGGCCTTAAACTCAACTCTCAGAAGTGTGTATGCAGGGGAGACAGATGTCTGCTACCCACTCTGACATGGGAGTTGGAAACTAGCTACACTCTGATTGAAGAAGGCCATTGGAAATCGCTGTATTCAACTCAGATACACAGGAGTTCAGGCCCAATGCTTACACATGCTTTTCCCGCAACCTCTCTCAGCCACTAACATTAGGATGTTAGCAGCTGCGCCTACAGTCAGGCAGGATGCGGGTGGGTTCTGCCCTGTCCTCAGCACTCCCAGGGAAGCATGCCTAGAAGCCAGCTCTCAACTAGCTGCATTCTTATGGCAGTGTGAAGGTAGCAGTATTCTGAGTAAGGAGGTTCCCAGATTACCACTCTACTGCACCTGGAGATACCCTCCAGGTCTGCATTGTTAACTTGCGTCTCAGAAGCCTCTGGCAAACGTCTCTGGTGAAGACGTCCGAAACTCACTCTGCAGGCAGTGTGGAACTGTGAGGGACTGAGGGTGAGCTCAACTCTCAGAAGTAAGATGCTTTTGGACAAGGCGTTCAGCTACCTTCTCACGTATGGAACTTAGTATGTAGCACCAGTCTACCCCAGGAATTATTAGGAAATCGCTTGATTGAGCTTGGAGGCACTCGTCTTGTGTGCCGGGAGATTCCAGTTACCTCTCCCAACACTTGCGTCAAGCAGCGAGCCTAGGCCTTTTGGAAGCGAAAGGTAGCGGCAGGCAGGATGTTGGGTTACAGGCCATAAGCTCAACTCTCAGAAGTGTGTATGCATGGGTGGCAGATGTCTGCTACCCACTCAGACATGGGAGTTGGAACCTAGCTACACTCCTATTGAAGAAGGACTTTGGAAATCGCTGTATTCAACTCAGATACACGGGAGTTCAGGCCCAATGCTTACACATGCTTTTCCCACAAACTATCCCAGCCAATAACAGAAGGAGGTTAGCAGGTAAGTCTACAGTCAGGCAGGATGCGGGTGGGTTCTGCCCTGTCCTCAGCACTCCCAGGGAAGCATGCCTAGAAGCCAGCTCTCAACTAGCTGCATTCTTATGGCAGTGTGAAGGTAGCAGTATTCTGAGTAAGGAGGTTCCCAGATTACCACTCTACTGCACCTGGAGATACCCTCCAGGTCTGCATTGTTAAACATTTTTTTTTAATTTATTTATTTACGATAGTCACAGAGAGAGAGAGAGAGAGGCAGAGACACAGGCAGAGAGAGAAGCAGGCTCCATGCACCGGGAGCCTGACGTGGGATTCGATCCCGGGTCTCCAGGATCGCGCCCTGAGCCAAAGGCAGGCGCCAAACCGCTGTGCCACCCAGGGATCCCAGGTCTGCATTGTTAACTTGCGTCTCAGAGGCCTCTGGCAAACGTCTCTGGTGAAGACGTGCGAAACTCACTCTGCAGGCAGTGTGGAACTGTGAGGGACTGAGGGTCAGCTCAACTCTCAGCAGTAAGATGTTTTTGGACAAGGCGTTCAAATACCTACTCACGTATGGAACTTAGTATGTAGCACCAGTCTACCCCAGGAATTACTGGGAAATCGCTGGATTGAGCTTGGAGGCACTAGTCTTGTTGCCGGGAGATTCCAGTTACCTCTCCCAACACTTCGGTTAAGCAGCGAGCCTAGGCCTTTTGGAAGCGAAAGCTAGCTGCAGGCAGGAGGTAGGGATACAGGCCATAAATTCAACTCTCAGAAGTGTGTATGCATGGGAGGCAGATGTCTGCTACCCACTCGGACATGGGAGTTGGAACCTAGCTACACTCCTATTGAAGAAGGATGTTGGAAATCGCTGTATTCAACTCAGATACTCGGGAGTTCAGGCCCAATGCTTACACATGCTTTTCCCGCAACCTATCCCAGCCACTAACAGAAGGAGGTTAGCAGGTACGTCTACAGTCAGGCAGGATGCGGGAGGGTTCTGCCCTGTCCTCAGCTCTCACAGGGAAGCATGCCTAGAAGCCAGCTCTCAACTAGCTGCATTCTTATGACAGTGTGAAGGTAGCAGTATTCTGAGTCAGGATGTTCCAAGATTACCACTCTACTGCACCTGGAGATACCCTCCAGGTCTGCATTGTTAACTTGCGTCTCAGAAGCCTGTGGCAAACGTCTCTGGTGAAGACCTGCAAAACTCACTCTGCAGGCAGTGTGGAACTGTGAGGGACTGATGGTGAGCTCAACTCTCAGAAGTAAGATGCTTTTGGACAAGGCGTTCAGCTACCTTCTCACGTATGGAACTTAGTATGTAGCACCAGTCTACCACACGAATTACTAGGCAATCGCTGGAATGAGCTTGGAGGCCCTAGTCTTGTGTGCCGGGAGATTCCAATTACCTCTCCCAACACTTCCGTCAAACAGCGAGCCTAGGCCTTTTAGAAGTGAAAGGAACCAGCAGGCTGGATGGGGAGGTACAGGCCTTAAACTCAACTCTCAGAAGTGTGTATGCAGGGGAGACAGATGTCTGCTACCCACTCTGACATGGGAGTTGGAAACTAGCTACACTCTGATTGAAGAAGGCCATTGGAAATCGCTGTATTCAACTCAGATACACAGGAGTTCAGGCCCAATGCTTACACATGCTTTTCCCGCAACCTCTCTCAGCCACTAACATTAGGATGTTAGCAGCTGCGCCTACAGTCAGGCAGGATGCGGGTGGGTTCTGCCCTGTCCTCAGCACTCCCAGGGAAGCATGCCTAGAAGCCAGCTCTCAACTAGCTGCATTCTTATGGCAGTGTGAAGGTAGCAGTATTCTGAGTAAGGAGGTTCCCAGATTACCACTCTACTGCACCTGGAGATACCCTCCAGGTCTGCATTGTTAACTTGCGTCTCAGAAGCCTCTGGCAAACGTCTCTGGTGAAGACGTCCGAAACTCACTCTGCAGGCAGTGTGGAACTGTGAGGGACTGAGGGTGAGCTCAACTCTCAGAAGTAAGATGCTTTTGGACAAGGCGTTCAGCTACCTTCTCACGTATGGAACTTAGTATGTAGCACCAGTCTACCCCAGGAATTATTAGGAAATCGCTTGATTGAGCTTGGAGGCACTCGTCTTGTGTGCCGGGAGATTCCAGTTACCTCTCCCAACACTTGCGTCAAGCAGCGAGCCTAGGCCTTTTGGAAGCGAAAGGTAGCGGCAGGCAGGATGTTGGGTTACAGGCCATAAGCTCAACTCTCAGAAGTGTGTATGCATGGGTGGCAGATGTCTGCTACCCACTCGGACATGGGAGTTGGAACCTAGCTACACTCCTATTGAAGAAGGACTTTGGAAATCGCTGTATTCAACTCAGATACACGGGAGTTCAGGCCCAATGCTTACACATGCTTTTCCCACAAACTATCCCAGCCACTAACAGAAGGAGGTTAGCAGGTAAGTCTACAGTCAGGCAGGATGCGGGAGGGTCCTGCCCTGTCCTCAGCTCTCACAGGGAAGCATGCCTTGAAGCCAGCTCTCAACTAGCTGCATTCTTATGACAGTGTGAAGGTAGCAGTATTCTGAGTAAGGAGGTTCCCAGATTACCACTCTACTGCACCTGGAGATACCCTCCAGGTCTGCATTGTTAACTTGCGTCTCAGAGGCCTCTGGCAAACGTCTCTGGTGAAGACGTGCGAAACTCACTCTGCAGGCAGTGTGGAACTGTGAGGGACTGAGGGTCAGCTCAACTCTCAGCAGTAAGATGTTTTTGGACAAGGCGTTCAAATACCTACTCACGTATGGAACTTAGTATGTAGCACCAGTCTACCCAAGGAATTACTGGGAAATCGCTGGATGGAGCTTGGAGGCACTAGTCTTGTTGCCGGGAGATTCCAGTTACCTCTCCCAACACTTCGGTGAAGCAGCGAGCCTAGGCCTTTTGGAAGCGAAAGCTAGCTGCAGGCAGGAGGTAGGGTTACAGGCCATAAGCTCAACTCTCAGAAGTGTGTATGCATGGGAGGCAGATGTCTGCTACCCACTCGTACATGCGAGTGGGAACCTACTACACTCTGATGAAAAAGGACTTTGGAAATCGCTGTATTCAACTCAGATACACGTGGGTTCAGGCACAACGATTCCACATGCTTTTCTCACAACCTTTCCCTGCCACTAACATGAGGACGTTAGCAGCTCCTTCTACAGTCAAGCAGGATGCGGGAGGGTTGTGCCCTGTCCTTAGCTCTCACAGGGAAGCATGTCTTGAAGCCAGCGGTCAACTAGCTGCATACTTATGGCAGGGTCAAGGTAGCAGTATTCTGAGACAGGAGGTTCCCAGATTACCACTCTACTGCACCTGGAGATACCCTCCAGGTCTGCATTGTTAACTTGCGTCTCAGAGGCCTCTGGCAAACGTCTCTGGTGAAGACGTGCGAAACTCACTCTGCAGGCAGTGTGGAACTGTGAGGGACTGAGGGTCAGCTCAACTCTCAGCAGTAAGATGTTTTTGGACAAGGCGTTCAAATACCTACTCACGTATGGAACTTAGTATGTAGCACCAGTCTACCCCAGGAATTACTAGGAAATCGCTTGTTTGAGCTTGGAGGCACTCGTCTTGTGTGCCGGGAGATTCCAATTACCTCTCCCAACACTTGCGTCAAGCAGCGAGCCTAGGCCTTTGGGAAGCGAAAGGTAGCGGCAGGCACGATGTAGGGTTACAGGCCATAAGCTCAACTCTCAGAAGTGTGTATGCATGGGAGGCAGATGTCTGCTACCCACTCGGACATGGGAGTTGGAACCTAGCTACACTCCTATTGAAGAAGGATGTTGGAAATCGCTGTATTCAACTCAGATACTCGGGAGTTCAGGCCCAATGCTTACACATGCTTTTCCCGCAACCTATCCCAGCCACTAACAGAAGGAGGTTAGCAGGTACGTCTACAGTCAGGCAGGATGCGGGAGGGTTCTGCCCTGTCCTCAGCTCTCACAGGGAAGCATGCCTAGAAGCCAGCTCTCAACTAGCTGCATTCTTATGACAGTGTGAAGGTAGCAGTATTCTGAGTCAGGATGTTCCAAGATTACCACTCTACTGCACCTGGAGATACCCTCCAGGTCTGCATTGTTAACTTGCGTCTCAGAAGCCTGTGGCAAACGTCTCTGGTGAAGACCTGCAAAACTCACTCTGCAGGCAGTGTGGAACTGTGAGGGACTGATGGTGAGCTCAACTCTCAGAAGTAAGATGCTTTTGGACAAGGCGTTCAGCTACCTTCTCACGTATGGAACTTAGTATGTAGCACCAGTCTACCACACGAATTACTAGGCAATCGCTGGAATGAGCTTGGAGGCCCTAGTCTTGTGTGCCGGGAGATTCCAATTACCTCTCCCAACACTTCCGTCAAACAGCGAGCCTAGGCCTTTTAGAAGTGAAAGGAACCAGCAGGCTGGATGGGGAGGTACAGGCCTTAAACTCAAATCTCAGAAGTGTGTATGCAGGGGAGACAGATGTCTGCTACCCACTCTGACATGGGAGTTGGAAACTAGCTACACTCTGATTGAAGAAGGCCATTGGAAATCGCTGTATTCAACTCAGATACACAGGAGTTCAGGCCCAATGCTTACACATGCTTTTCCCGCAACCTCTCTCAGCCACTAACATTAGGATGTTAGCAGCTGCGCCTACAGTCAGGCAGGATGCGGGTGGGTTCTGCCCTGTCCTCAGCACTCCCAGGGAAGCATGCCTAGAAGCCAGCTCTCAACTAGCTGCATTCTTATGGCAGTGTGAAGGTAGCAGTATTCTGAGTAAGGAGGTTCCCAGATTACCACTCTACTGCACCTGGAGATACACTCCAGGTCTGCATTGTTAACTTCCGTCTCAGAAGCCTCTGGCAAACGTCTCTGGTGAAGACGTCCGAAACTCACTCTGCAGGCAGTGTGGAACTGTGAGGGACTGAGGGTGAGCTCAACTCTCAGAAGTAAGATGTTTTTGGACAAGGCGTTCAACTACCTACTCACGTATGGAACTTAGTATGTAGCACCAGTCTACCCCAGGAATTACTAGGAAATCGCTTGATTGAGCTTGGAGGCACTCGTCTTGTGTGCCGGGAGATTCCAGTTACCTCTCCCAACACTTGCGTCAAGCAGCGAGCCTAGGCATTTTGGAAGCGAAAGGTAGCGGCAGGCAGGATGTTGGGTTACAGGCCATAAGCTCAACTCTCAGAAGTGTGTATGCATGGGTGGCAGATGTCTGCTACCCACTCGGACATGGGAGTTGGAACCTAGCTACACTCCTATTGAAGAAGGACTTTGGAAATCGCTGTATTCAACTCAGATACACGGGAGTTCAGGCCCAATGCTTACACATGCTTTTCCCACAAACTATCCCAGCCACTAACAGAAGGAGGTTAGCAGGTAAGTCTACAGTCAGGCAGGATGCGGGAGGGTCCTGCCCTGTCCTCAGCTCTCACAGGGAAGCATGCCTTGAAGTCAGCTCTCAACTAGCTGCATTCTTATGACAGTGTGAAGGTAGCAGTATTCTGAGTAAGGAGGTTCCCAGATTACCACTCTACTGCACCTGGAGATACCCTCCAGGTCTGCATTGTTAACTTGCGTCTCAGAGGCCTCTGGCAAACGTCTCTGGTGAAGACGTGCGAAACTCACTCTGCAGGCAGTGTGGAACTGTGACGGAATGAGGGTCAGCTCAACTCTCAGCAGTAAGATGTTTTTGGACAAGGCGTTCAAATACCTACTCACGTATGGAACTTAGTATGTAGCACCAGTCTACCCCAGGAATTACTGGGAAATCGCTGGATTGAGCTTGGAGGCACTAGTCTTGTTGCCGGGAGATTCCAGTTACCTCTCCCAACACTTCGGTTAAGCAGCGAGCCTAGGCCTTTTGGAAGCGAAAGCTAGCTGCAGGCAGGAGGTAGGGATACAGGCCATAAGCTCAACTCTCAGAAGTGTGTATGCATGGGAGGCAGATGTCTGCTACCCACTCGTACATGCGAGTGGGAACCTACTACACTCTGATGAAAAAGGACTTTGGAAATCGCTGTATTCAACTCAGATACACGTGGGTTCAGGCACAACGATTCCACATGCTTTTCTCACAACCTTTCCCTGCCACTAACATGAGGACGTTAGCAGCTCCTTCTACAGTCAAGCAGGATGCGGGAGGGTTGTGTCCTGTCCTTAGCTCTCACAGGGAAGCATGTCTTGAAGCCAGCGGTCAACTAGCTGCATACTTATGGCAGGGTCAAGGTAGCAGTATTCTGAGACAGGAGGTTCCCAGATTACCACTCTACTGCACCTGGAGATACCCTCCAGGTCTGCATTGTTAACTTGCGTCTCAGAGGCCTCTGGCAAACGTCTCTGGTGAAGACGTGCGAAACTCACTCTGCAGGCAGTGTGGAACTGTGAGGGACTGAGGGTCAGCTCAACTCTCAGCAGTAAGATGTTTTTGGACAAGGCGTTCAAATACCTACTCACGTATGGAACTTAGTATGTAGCACCAGTCTACCCCAGGAATTACTAGGAAATCGCTTGATTGAGCTTGGAGGCACTCGTCTTGTGTGCCGGGAGATTCCAATTACCTCTCCCAACACTTGCGTCAAGCAGCGAGCCTAGGCCTTTTGGAAGCGAAAGGTAGCGGCAGGCACGATGTAGGGTTACAGGCCATAAGCTCAACTCTCAGAAGTGTGTATGCATGGGAGGCAGATGTCTGCTACCCACTCTGACATGGGAGTTGGAAACTACCTACACTCTGATTGAAGAAGGCCGTTGGAAATCGCTGTATTTAACTCAGATACACGGGAGTTCAGGCCCAATGCTTACACATGCTTTTCCCGCAACCTCTCTCAGCCACTAACATTAGGATGTTAGCAGCTGCGCCTACAGTCAGGCAGGATGCGGCTGGGTTCTGCCATGTCCTCAGCACTCCCAGGGAAGCATACCTAGAAGCCAGCTCTCAACTAGCTGCATTCTTATGGCAGTGTAAAGGTAGCAGTATTCTGAGTCAGGATGTTCCAAGATTACCACTCTACTGCACCTGGAGATACCCTCCAGGTCTGCATTGTTAACTTGCGTCTCAGAAGCCTGTGGCAAACGTCTCTGGTGAAGACCTGCAAAACTCACTCTGCAGGCAGTGTGGAACTGTGAGGGACTGATGGTGAGCTCAACTCTCAGAAGTAAGATGCTTTTGGACAAGGCGTTCAGCTACCTTCTCACGTATGGAACTTAGTATGTAGCACCAGTCTACCACACGAATTACTAGGCAATCGCTGGAATGAGCTTGGAGGCCCTAGTCTTGTGTGCCGGGAGATTCCAATTACCTCTCCCAACACTTCCGTCAAACAGCGAGCCCAGGCCTTTTAGAAGTGAAAGGAACCAGCAGGCTGGATGGGGAGGTACAGGCCTTAAACTCAACTCTCAGAAGTGTGTATGCAGGGGAGACAGATGTCTGCTACCCACTCTGACATGGGAGTTGGAAACTAGCTACACTCTGATTGAAGAAGGCCATTGGAAATCGCTGTATTCAACTCAGATACACAGGAGTTCAGGCCCAATGCTTACACATGCTTTTCCCGCAACCTCTCTCAGCCACTAACATTAGGATGTTAGCAGCTGCGCCTACAGTCAGGCAGGATGCGGGTGGGTTCTGCCCTGTCCTCAGCACTCCCAGGGAAGCATGCCTAGAAGCCAGCTCTCAACTAGCTGCATTCTTATGGCAGTGTGAAGGTAGCAGTATTCTGAGTAAGGAGGTTCCCAGATTACCACTCTACTGCACCTGGAGATACCCTCCAGGTCTGCATTGTTAACTTGCGTCTCAGAAGCCTCTGGCAAACGTCTCTGGTGAAGACGTCCGAAACTCACTCTGCAGGCAGTGTGGAACTGTGAGGGACTGAGGGTGAGCTCAACTCTCAGAAGTAAGATGCTTTTGGACAAGGCGTTCAGCTACCTTCTCACGTATGGAACTTAGTATGTAGCACCAGTCTACCCCAGGAATTATTAGGAAATCGCTTGATTGAGCTTGGAGGCACTCGTCTTGTGTGCCGGGAGATTCCAGTTACCTCTCCCAACACTTGCGTCAAGCAGCGAGCCTAGGCCTTTTGGAAGCGAAAGGTAGCGGCAGGCAGGATGTTGGGTTACCAGCCATAAGCTCAACTCTCAGAAGTGTGTATGCATGGGTGGCAGATGTCTGCTACCCACTCGGACATGGGAGTTGGAACCTAGCTACACTCCTATTGAAGAAGGACTTTGGAAATCGCTGTATTCAACTCAGATACACGGGAGTTCAGGCCCAATGCTTACACATGCTTTTCCCACAAACTATCCCAGCCACTAACAGAAGGAGGTTAGCAGGTAAGTCTACAGTCAGGCAGGATGCGGGAGGGTCCTGCCCTGTCCTCAGCTCTCACAGGGAAGCATGCCTTGAAGTCAGCTCTCAACTAGCTGCATTCTTATGACAGTGTGAAGGTAGCAGTATTCTGAGTAAGGAGGTTCCCAGATTACCACTCTACTGCACCTGGAGATACCCTCCAGGTCTGCATTGTTAACTTGCGTCTCAGAGGCCTCTGGCAAACGTCTCTGGTGAAGACGTGCGAAACTCACTCTGCAGGCAGTGTGGAACTGTGAGGGACTGAGGGTGAGCTCAACTCTCAGCAGTAAGATGTTTTTGGACAAGGCGTTCAAATACCTACTCACGTATGGAACTTAGTATGTAGCACCAGTCTACCCCAGGAATTACTGGGAAATCGCTGGATGGAGCTTGGAGGCACTAGTCTTGTTGCCGGGAGATTCCAGTTACCTCTCCCAACACTTCGGTGAAGCAGCGAGCCTAGGCCTTTTGGAAGCGAAAGCTAGCTGCAGGCAGGAGGTAGGGATACAGGCCATAAGCTCAACTCTCAGAAGTGTGTATGCATGGGAGGCAGATGTCTGCTACCCACTCGTACATGCGAGTGGGAACCTACTACACTCTGATGAAAAAGGACTTTGGAAATCGCTGTATTCAACTCAGATACACGTGGGTTCAGGCACAACGATTCCACATGCTTTTCTCACAACCTTTCCCTGCCACTAACATGAGGACGTTAGCAGCTCCTTCTACAGTCAAGCAGGATGCGGGAGGGTTGTGCCCTGTCCTTAGCTCTCACAGGGAAGCATGTCTTGAAGCCAGCGGTCAACTAGCTGCATACTTATGGCAGGGTCAAGGTAGCAGTATTCTGAGACAGGAGGTTCCCAGATTACCACTCTACTGCACCTGGAGATACCCTCCAGGTCTGCATTGTTAACTTGCGTCTCAGAGGCCTCTGGCAAACGTCTCTGGTGAAGACGTGCGAAACTCACTCTGCAGGCAGTGTGGAACTGTGAGGGACTGAGGGTCAGCTCAACTCTCAGCAGTAAGATGTTTTTGGACAAGGCGTTCAAATACCTACTCACGTATGGAACTTAGTATGTAGCACCAGTCTACCCCAGGAATTACTAGGAAATCGCTTGTTTGAGCTTGGAGGCACTCGTCTTGTGTGCCGGGAGATTCCAATTACCTCTCCCAACACTTGCGTCAAGCAGCGAGCCTAGGCCTTTGGGAAGCGAAAGGTAGCGGCAGGCACGATGTAGGGTTACAGGCCATAAGCTCAACTCTCAGAAGTGTGTATGCATGGGAGGCAGATGTCTGCTACCCACTCGGACATGGGAGTTGGAACCTAGCTACACTCCTATTGAAGAAGGATGTTGGAAATCGCTGTATTCAACTCAGATACTCGGGAGTTCAGGCCCAATGCTTACACATGCTTTTCCCACAACCTATCCCAGCCACTAACAGAAGGAGGTTAGCAGGTACGTCTACAGTCAGGCAGGATGCGGGAGGGTTCTGCCCTGTCCTCAGCTCTCATAGGGAAGCATGCCTAGAAGCCAGCTCTCAACTAGCTGCATTCTTATGACAGTGTGAAGGTAGCAGTATTCTGAGTAAGGCGGTTCCGAGATTACCACTCTACTGCACCTGGAGATACCCTCCAGGTCTGCATTGGTAACTTGCGTCTCAGAAGCCTGTGGCAAACGTCTCTGGTGAAGACCTGCAAAACTCACTCTGCAGGCAGTGTGGAACTGTGAGGGACTGAGGGTGAGCTCAACTCTCAGAAGTAAGATGCTTTAGGACAAGGCGTTCAGCTACCTTCTCACGTATGGAACTTAGTATGTAGCAGCAGTCTACCACACGAATTACTAGGCAATCGCTGGAATGAGCTTGGAGGCCCTAGTCTTGTGTGCCGGGAGATTCCAATTACCTCTCCCAACACTTCCGTCAAACAGCGAGCCTAGGCCTTTTAGAAGTGAAAGGAACCAGCAGGCTGGATGGGGAGGTACAAGCCTTAAGCTCAAGTCTCAGAAGTGTGTATGCAGGGGAGACAGATGTCTGCTACCCACTCTGACATGGGAGTTGGAAACTAGCTACACTCTGATTGAAGAAGGCCATTGGAAATCGCTGTATTCAACTCAGATACACAGGAGTTCAGGCCCAATGCTTACACATGCTTTTCCCGCAACCTCTCTCAGCCACTAACATTAGGATGTTAGCAGCTGCGCCTACAGTCAGGCAGGATGCGGGTGGGTTCTGCCCTGTCCTCAGCACTCCCAGGGAAGCATGCCTAGAAGCCAGCTCTCAACTAGCTGCATTCTTATGGCAGTGTGAAGGTAGCAGTATTCTGAGTAAGGAGGTTCCCAGATTACCACTCTACTGCACCTGGAGATACCCTCCAGGTCTGCATTGTTAAACATTTTTTTTTAATTTATTTATTTACGATAGTCACAGAGAGAGAGAGAGAGAGGCAGAGACACAGGCAGAGAGAGAAGCAGGCTCCATGCACCGGGAGCCTGACGTGGGATTCGATCCCGGGTCTCCAGGATCGCGCCCTGAGCCAAAGGCAGGCGCCAAACCGCTGCGCCACCCAGGGATCCCAGGTCTGCATTGTTAACTTGCGTCTCAGAGGCCTCTGGCAAACGTCTCTGGTGAAGACGTGCGAAACTCACTCTGCAGGCAGTGTGGAACTGTGAGGGACTGAGGGTCAGCTCAACTCTCAGCAGTAAGATGTTTTTGGACAAGGCGTTCAAATACCTACTCACGTATGGAACTTAGTATGTAGCACCAGTCTACCCCAGGAATTACTGGGAAATCGCTGGATTGAGCTTGGAGGCACTAGTCTTGTTGCCGGGAGATTCCAGTTACCTCTCCCAACACTTCGGTTAAGCAGCGAGCCTAGGCCTTTTGGAAGCGAAAGCTAGCTGCAGGCAGGAGGTAGGGATACAGGCCATAAATTCAACTCTCAGAAGTGTGTATGCTGTCTGCTACCCACTCGGACATGGGAGTTGGAACCTAGCTACACTCCTATTGAAGAAGGATGTTGGAAATCGCTGTATTCAACTCAGATACTCGGGAGTTCAGGCCCAATGCTTACACATGCTTTTCCCGCAACCTATCCCAGCCACTAACAGAAGGAGGTTAGCAAGTACGTCTACAGTCAGGCAGGATGCGGGAGGGTTCTGCCCTGTCCTCAGCTCTCACAGGGAAGCATGCCTAGAAGCCAGCTCTCAACTAGCTGCATTCTTATGACAGTGTGAAGGTAGCAGTATTCTGAGTCAGGATGTTCCAAGATTACCACTCTACTGCACCTGGAGATACCCTCCAGGTCTGCATTGTTAACTTGCGTCTCAGAAGCCTGTGGCAAACGTCTCTGGTGAAGACCTGCAAAACTCACTCTGCAGGCAGTGTGGAACTGTGAGGGACTGATGGTGAGCTCAACTCTCAGAAGTAAGATGCTTTTGGACAAGGCGTTCAGCTACCTTCTCACGTATGGAACTTAGTATGTAGCACCAGTCTACCACACGAATTACTAGGCAATCGCTGGAATGAGCTTGGAGGCCCTAGTCTTGTGTGCCGGGAGATTCCAATTACCTCTCCCAACACTTCCGTCAAACAGCGAGCCTAGGCCTTTTAGAAGTGAAAGGAACCAGCAGGCTGGATGGGGAGGTACAGGCCTTAAACTCAACTCTCAGAAGTGTGTATGCAGGGGAGACAGATGTCTGCTACCCACTCTGACATGGGAGTTGGAAACTAGCTACACTCTGATTGAAGAAGGCCATTGGAAATCGCTGTATTCAACTCAGATACACAGGAGTTCAGGCCCAATGCTTACACATGCTTTTCCCGCAACCTCTCTCAGCCACTAACATTAGGATGTTAGCAGCTGCGCCTACAGTCAGGCAGGATGCGGGTGGGTTCTGCCCTGTCCTCAGCACTCCCAGGGAAGCATGCCTAGAAGCCAGCTCTCAACTAGCTGCATTCTTATGGCAGTGTGAAGGTAGCAGTATTCTGAGTAAGGAGGTTCCCAGATTACCACTCTACTGCACCTGGAGATACCCTCCAGGTCTGCATTGTTAACTTGCGTCTCAGAAGCCTCTGGCAAACGTCTCTGGTGAAGACGTCCGAAACTCACTCTGCAGGCAGTGTGGAACTGTGAGGGACTGAGGGTGAGCTCAACTCTCAGAAGTAAGATGCTTTTGGACAAGGCGTTCAGCTACCTTCTCACGTATGGAACTTAGTATGTAGCACCAGTCTACCCCAGGAATTATTAGGAAATCGCTTGATTGAGCTTGGAGGCACTCGTCTTGTGTGCCGGGAGATTCCAGTTACCTCTCCCAACACTTGCGTCAAGCAGCGAGCCTAGGCCTTTTGGAAGCGAAAGGTAGCGGCAGGCAGGATGTTGGGTTACAGGCCATAAGCTCAACTCTCAGAAGTGTGTATGCATGGGTGGCAGATGTCTGCTACCCACTCGGACATGGGAGTTGGAACCTAGCTACACTCCTATTGAAGAAGGACTTTGGAAATCGCTGTATTCAACTCAGATACACGGGAGTTCAGGCCCAATGCTTACACATGCTTTTCCCACAAACTATCCCAGCCACTAACAGAAGGAGGTTAGCAGGTAAGTCTACAGTCAGGCAGGATGCGGGAGGGTCCTGCCCTGTCCTCAGCTCTCACAGGGAAGCATGCCTTGAAGCCAGCTCTCAACTAGCTGCATTCTTATGACAGTGTGAAGGTAGCAGTATTCTGAGTAAGGAGGTTCCGAGATTACCACTCTACTGCACCTGGAGATACCCTCCAGGTCTGCATTGTTAACTTGCGTCTCAGAGGCCTCTGGCAAACGTCTCTGGTGAAGACGTGCGAAACTCACTCTGCAGGCAGTGTGGAACTGTGAGGGACTGAGGGTCAGCTCAACTCTCAGCAGTAAGATGTTTTTGGACAAGGCGTTCAAATACCTA
Organism: Canis lupus baileyi; assembly: GCF_048164855.1. Taxonomy (NCBI): domain Eukaryota; kingdom Metazoa; phylum Chordata; class Mammalia; order Carnivora; family Canidae; genus Canis; species Canis lupus. The sequence goes on along the minus strand of NW_027326457.1, from coordinate 48,656 downwards.
CTCACGTATGGAACTTAGTATGTAGCACCAGTCTACCCAAGGAATTACTGGGAAATCGCTGGATGGAGCTTGGAGGCACTAGTCTTGTTGCCGGGAGATTCCAGTTACCTCTCCCAACACTTCGGTGAAGCAGCGAGCCTAGGCCTTTTGGAAGCGAAAGCTAGCTGCAGGCAGGAGGTAGGGTTACAGGCCATAAGCTCAACTCTCAGAAGTGTGTATGCATGGGAGGCAGATGTCTGCTACCCACTCGTACATGCGAGTGGGAACCTACTACACTCTGATGAAAAAGGACTTTGGAAATCGCTGTATTCAACTCAGATACACGTGGGTTCAGGCACAACGATTCCACATGCTTTTCTCACAACCTTTCCCTGCCACTAACATGAGGACGTTAGCAGCTCCTTCTACAGTCAAGCAGGATGCGGGAGGGTTGTGCCCTGTCCTTAGCTCTCACAGGGAAGCATGTCTTGAAGCCAGCGGTCAACTAGCTGCATACTTATGGCAGGGTCAAGGTAGCAGTATTCTGAGACAGGAGGTTCCCAGATTACCACTCTACTGCACCTGGAGATACCCTCCAGGTCTGCATTGTTAACTTGCGTCTCAGAGGCCTCTGGCAAACGTCTCTGGTGAAGACGTGCGAAACTCACTCTGCAGGCAGTGTGGAACTGTGAGGGACTGAGGGTCAGCTCAACTCTCAGCAGTAAGATGTTTTTGGACAAGGCGTTCAAATACCTACTCACGTATGGAACTTAGTATGTAGCACCAGTCTACCCCAGGAATTACTAGGAAATCGCTTGTTTGAGCTTGGAGGCACTCGTCTTGTGTGCCGGGAGATTCCAATTACCTCTCCCAACACTTGCGTCAAGCAGCGAGCCTAGGCCTTTGGGAAGCGAAAGGTAGCGGCAGGCACGATGTAGGGTTACAGGCCATAAGCTCAACTCTCAGAAGTGTGTATGCATGGGAGGCAGATGTCTGCTACCCACTCGGACATGGGAGTTGGAACCTAGCTACACTCCTATTGAAGAAGGATGTTGGAAATCGCTGTATTCAACTCAGATACTCGGGAGTTCAGGCCCAATGCTTACACATGCTTTTCCCGCAACCTATCCCAGCCACTAACAGAAGGAGGTTAGCAGGTACGTCTACAGTCAGGCAGGATGCGGGAGGGTTCTGCCCTGTCCTCAGCTCTCACAGGGAAGCATGCCTAGAAGCCAGCTCTCAACTAGCTGCATTCTTATGACAGTGTGAAGGTAGCAGTATTCTGAGTCAGGATGTTCCAAGATTACCACTCTACTGCACCTGGAGATACCCTCCAGGTCTGCATTGTTAACTTGCGTCTCAGAAGCCTGTGGCAAACGTCTCTGGTGAAGACCTGCAAAACTCACTCTGCAGGCAGTGTGGAACTGTGAGGGACTGATGGTGAGCTCAACTCTCAGAAGTAAGATGCTTTTGGACAAGGCGTTCAGCTACCTTCTCACGTATGGAACTTAGTATGTAGCACCAGTCTACCACACGAATTACTAGGCAATCGCTGGAATGAGCTTGGAGGCCCTAGTCTTGTGTGCTGGGAGATTCCAATTACCTCTCCCAACACTTCCGTCAAACAGCGAGCCTAGGCCTTTTAGAAGTGAAAGGAACCAGCAGGCTGGATGGGGAGGTACAGGCCTTAAACTCAACTCTCAGAAGTGTGTATGCAGGGGAGACAGATGTCTGCTACCCACTCTGACATGGGAGTTGGAAACTAGCTACACTCTGATTGAAGAAGGCCATTGGAAATCGCTGTATTCAACTCAGATACACAGGAGTTCAGGCCCAATGCTTACACATGCTTTTCCCGCAACCTCTCTCAGCCACTAACATTAGGATGTTAGCAGCTGCGCCTACAGTCAGGCAGGATGCGGGTGGGTTCTGCCCTGTCCTCAGCACTCCCAGGGAAGCATGCCTAGAAGCCAGCTCTCAACTAGCTGCATTCTTATGGCAGTGTGAAGGTAGCAGTATTCTGAGTAAGGAGGTTCCCAGATTACCACTCTACTGCACCTGGAGATACACTCCAGGTCTGCATTGTTAACTTCCGTCTCAGAAGCCTCTGGCAAACGTCTCTGGTGAAGACGTCCGAAACTCACTCTGCAGGCAGTGTGGAACTGTGAGGGACTGAGGGTGAGCTCAACTCTCAGAAGTAAGATGTTTTTGGACAAGGCGTTCAACTACCTACTCACGTATGGAACTTAGTATGTAGCACCAGTCTACCCCAGGAATTACTAGGAAATCGCTTGATTGAGCTTGGAGGCACTCGTCTTGTGTGCCGGGAGATTCCAGTTACCTCTCCCAACACTTGCGTCAAGCAGCGAGCCTAGGCATTTTGGAAGCGAAAGGTAGCGGCAGGCAGGATGTTGGGTTACAGGCCATAAGCTCAACTCTCAGAAGTGTGTATGCATGGGTGGCAGATGTCTGCTACCCACTCGGACATGGGAGTTGGAACCTAGCTACACTCCTATTGAAGAAGGACTTTGGAAATCGCTGTATTCAACTCAGATACACGGGAGTTCAGGCCCAATGCTTACACATGCTTTTCCCACAAACTATCCCAGCCACTAACAGAAGGAGGTTAGCAGGTAAGTCTACAGTCAGGCAGGATGCGGGAGGGTCCTGCCCTGTCCTCAGCTCTCACAGGGAAGCATGCCTTGAAGTCAGCTCTCAACTAGCTGCATTCTTATGACAGTGTGAAGGTAGCAGTATTCTGAGTAAGGAGGTTCCCAGATTACCACTCTACTGCACCTGGAGATACCCTCCAGGTCTGCATTGTTAACTTGCGTCTCAGAGGCCTCTGGCAAACGTCTCTGGTGAAGACGTGCGAAACTCACTCTGCAGGCAGTGTGGAACTGTGACGGAATGAGGGTCAGCTCAACTCTCAGCAGTAAGATGTTTTTGGACAAGGCGTTCAAATACCTACTCACGTATGGAACTTAGTATGTAGCACCAGTCTACCCCAGGAATTACTGGGAAATCGCTGGATTGAGCTTGGAGGCACTAGTCTTGTTGCCGGGAGATTCCAGTTACCTCTCCCAACACTTCGGTTAAGCAGCGAGCCTAGGCCTTTTGGAAGCGAAAGCTAGCTGCAGGCAGGAGGTAGGGATACAGGCCATAAGCTCAACTCTCAGAAGTGTGTATGCATGGGAGGCAGATGTCTGCTACCCACTCGTACATGCGAGTGGGAACCTACTACACTCTGATGAAAAAGGACTTTGGAAATCGCTGTATTCAACTCAGATACACGTGGGTTCAGGCACAACGATTCCACATGCTTTTCTCACAACCTTTCCCTGCCACTAACATGAGGACGTTAGCAGCTCCTTCTACAGTCAAGCAGGATGCGGGAGGGTTGTGTCCTGTCCTTAGCTCTCACAGGGAAGCATGTCTTGAAGCCAGCGGTCAACTAGCTGCATACTTATGGCAGGGTCAAGGTAGCAGTATTCTGAGACAGGAGGTTCCCAGATTACCACTCTACTGCACCTGGAGATACCCTCCAGGTCTGCATTGTTAACTTGCGTCTCAGAGGCCTCTGGCAAACGTCTCTGGTGAAGACGTGCGAAACTCACTCTGCAGGCAGTGTGGAACTGTGAGGGACTGAGGGTCAGCTCAACTCTCAGCAGTAAGATGTTTTTGGACAAGGCGTTCAAATACCTACTCACGTATGGAACTTAGTATGTAGCACCAGTCTACCCCAGGAATTACTAGGAAATCGCTTGATTGAGCTTGGAGGCACTCGTCTTGTGTGCCGGGAGATTCCAATTACCTCTCCCAACACTTGCGTCAAGCAGCGAGCCTAGGCCTTTTGGAAGCGAAAGGTAGCGGCAGGCACGATGTAGGGTTACAGGCCATAAGCTCAACTCTCAGAAGTGTGTATGCATGGGAGGCAGATGTCTGCTACCCACTCTGACATGGGAGTTGGAAACTACCTACACTCTGATTGAAGAAGGCCGTTGGAAATCGCTGTATTTAACTCAGATACACGGGAGTTCAGGCCCAATGCTTACACATGCTTTTCCCGCAACCTCTCTCAGCCACTAACATTAGGATGTTAGCAGCTGCGCCTACAGTCAGGCAGGATGCGGCTGGGTTCTGCCATGTCCTCAGCACTCCCAGGGAAGCATACCTGGAAGCCAGCTCTCAACTAGCTGCATTCTTATGGCAGTGTAAAGGTAGCAGTATTCTGAGTCAGGATGTTCCAAGATTACCACTCTACTGCACCTGGAGATACCCTCCAGGTCTGCATTGTTAACTTGCGTCTCAGAAGCCTGTGGCAAACGTCTCTGGTGAAGACCTGCAAAACTCACTCTGCAGGCAGTGTGGAACTGTGAGGGACTGATGGTGAGCTCAACTCTCAGAAGTAAGATGCTTTTGGACAAGGCGTTCAGCTACCTTCTCACGTATGGAACTTAGTATGTAGCACCAGTCTACCACACGAATTACTAGGCAATCGCTGGAATGAGCTTGGAGGCCCTAGTCTTGTGTGCCGGGAGATTCCAATTACCTCTCCCAACACTTGCGTCAAGCAGCGAGCCTAGGCCTTTTGGAAGCGAAAGGTAGCGGCAGGCACGATGTAGGGTTACAGGCCATAAGCTCAACTCTCAGAAGTGTGTATGCATGGGAGGCAGATGTCTGCTACCCACTCGGACATGGGAGTTGGAACCTAGCTACACTCCTATTGAAGAAGGATGTTGGAAATCGCTGTATTCAACTCAGATACTCGGGAGTTCAGGCCCAATGCTTACACATGCTTTTCCCACAACCTATCCCAGCCACTAACAGAAGGAGGTTAGCAGGTACGTCTACAGTCAGGCAGGATGCGGGAGGGTTCTGCCCTGTCCTCAGCTCTCATAGGGAAGCATGCCTAGAAGCCAGCTCTCAACTAGCTGCATTCTTATGACAGTGTGAAGGTAGCAGTATTCTGAGTAAGGAGGTTCCGAGATTACCACTCTACTGCACCTGGAGATACCCTCCAGGTCTGCATTGGTAACTTGCGTCTCAGAAGCCTGTGGCAAACGTCTCTGGTGAAGACCTGCAAAACTCACTCTGCAGGCAGTGTGGAACTGTGAGGGACTGAGGGTGAGCTCAACTCTCAGAAGTAAGATGCTTTAGGACAAGGCGTTCAGCTACCTTCTCACGTATGGAACTTAGTATGTAGCAGCAGTCTACCACACGAATTACTAGGCAATCGCTGGAATGAGCTTGGAGGCCCTAGTCTTGTGTCTTGGGAGATTCCAATTACCTCTCCCAACACTTCCGTCAAACAGCGAGCCTAGGCCTTTTAGAAGTGAAAGGAACCAGCAGGCTGGATGGGGAGGTACAAGCCTTAAGCTCAAGTCTCAGAAGTGTGTATGCAGGGGAGACAGATGTCTGCTACCCACTCTGACATGGGAGTTGGAAACTAGCTACACTCTGATTGAAGAAGGCCATTGGAAATCGCTGTATTCAACTCAGATACACAGGAGTTCAGGCCCAATTCTTACACATGCTTTTCCCGCAACCTCTCTCAGCCACTAACATTAGGATGTTAGCAGCTGCGCCTACAGTCAGGCAGGATGCGGGTGGGTTCTGCCCTGTCCTCAGCACTCCCAGGGAAGCATGCCTAGAAGCCAGCTCTCAACTAGCTGCATTCTTATGGCAGTGTGAAGGTAGCAGTATTCTGAGTAAGGAGGTTCCCAGATTACCACTCTACTGCACCTGGAGATACCCTCCAGGTCTGCATTGTTAAACATTTTTTTTTAATTTATTTATTTACGATAGTCACAGAGAGAGAGAGAGAGAGGCAGAGACACAGGCAGAGAGAGAAGCAGGCTCCATGCACCGGGAGCCTGACGTGGGATTCGATCCCGGGTCTCCAGGATCGCGCCCTGAGCCAAAGGCAGGCGCCAAACCGCTGCGCCACCCAGGGATCCCAGGTCTGCATTGTTAACTTGCGTCTCAGAGGCCTCTGGCAAACGTCTCTGGTGAAGACGTGCGAAACTCACTCTGCAGGCAGTGTGGAACTGTGAGGGACTGAGGGTCAGCTCAACTCTCAGCAGTAAGATGTTTTTGGACAAGGCGTTCAAATACCTACTCACGTATGGAACTTAGTATGTAGCACCAGTCTACCCCAGGAATTACTGGGAAATCGCTGGATTGAGCTTGGAGGCACTAGTCTTGTTGCCGGGAGATTCCAGTTACCTCTCCCAACACTTCGGTTAAGCAGCGAGCCTAGGCCTTTTGGAAGCGAAAGCTAGCTGCAGGCAGGAGGTAGGGATACAGGCCATAAATTCAACTCTCAGAAGTGTGTATGCATGGGAGGCAGATGTCTGCTACCCACTCGGACATGGGAGTTGGAACCTAGCTACACTCCTATTGAAGAAGGATGTTGGAAATCGCTGTATTCAACTCAGATACTCGGGAGTTCAGGCCCAATGCTTACACATGCTTTTCCCGCAACCTATCCCAGCCACTAACAGAAGGAGGTTAGCAGGTACGTCTACAGTCAGGCAGGATGCGGGAGGGTTCTGCCCTGTCCTCAGCTCTCACAGGGAAGCATGCCTAGAAGCCAGCTCTCAACTAGCTGCATTCTTATGACAGTGTGAAGGTAGCAGTATTCTGAGTCAGGATGTTCCAAGATTACCACTCTACTGCACCTGGAGATACCCTCCAGGTCTGCATTGTTAACTTGCGTCTCAGAAGCCTGTGGCAAACGTCTCTGGTGAAGACCTGCAAAACTCACTCTGCAGGCAGTGTGGAACTGTGAGGGACTGATGGTGAGCTCAACTCTCAGAAGTAAGATGCTTTTGGACAAGGCGTTCAGCTACCTTCTCACGTATGGAACTTAGTATGTAGCACCAGTCTACCACACGAATTACTAGGCAATCGCTGGAATGAGCTTGGAGGCCCTAGTCTTGTGTGCCGGGAGATTCCAATTACCTCTCCCAACACTTCCGTCAAACAGCGAGCCTAGGCCTTTTAGAAGTGAAAGGAACCAGCAGGCTGGATGGGGAGGTACAGGCCTTAAACTCAACTCTCAGAAGTGTGTATGCAGGGGAGACAGATGTCTGCTACCCACTCTGACATGGGAGTTGGAAACTAGCTACACTCTGATTGAAGAAGGCCATTGGAAATCGCTGTATTCAACTCAGATACACAGGAGTTCAGGCCCAATGATTACACATGCTTTTCCCGCAACCTCTCTCAGCCACTAACATTAGGATGTTAGGAGCTGCGCCTACAGTCAGGCAGGATGCGGGTGGGTTCTGCCCTGTCCTCAGCACTCCCAGGGAAGCATGCCTAGAAGCCAGCTCTCAACTAGCTGCATTCTTATGGCAGTGTGAAGGTAGCAGTATTCTGAGTAAGGAGGTTCCCAGATTACCACTCTACTGCACCTGGAGATACCCTCCAGGTCTGCATTGTTAACTTGCGTCTCAGAAGCCTCTGGCAAACGTCTCTGGTGAAGACGTCCGAAACTCACTCTGCAGGCAGTGTGGAACTGTGAGGGACTGAGGGTGAGCTCAACTCTCAGAAGTAAGATGCTTTTGGACAAGGCGTTCAGCTACCTTCTCACGTATGGAACTTAGTATGTAGCACCAGTCTACCCCAGGAATTATTAGGAAATCGCTTGATTGAGCTTGGAGGCACTCGTCTTGTGTGCCGGGAGATTCCAGTTACCTCTCCCAACACTTGCGTCAAGCAGCGAGCCTAGGCCTTTTGGAAGCGAAAGGTAGCGGCAGGCAGGATGTTGGGTTACAGGCCATAAGCTCAACTCTCAGAAGTGTGTATGCATGGGTGGCAGATGTCTGCTACCCACTCAGACATGGGAGTTGGAACCTAGCTACACTCCTATTGAAGAAGGACTTTGGAAATCGCTGTATTCAACTCAGATACACGGGAGTTCAGGCCCAATGCTTACACATGCTTTTCCCACAAACTATCCCAGCCACTAACAGAAGGAGGTTAGCAGGTAAGTCTACAGTCAGGCAGGATGCGGGTGGGTTCTGCCCTGTCCTCAGCACTCCCAGGGAAGCATGCCTAGAAGCCAGCTCTCAACTAGCTGCATTCTTATGGCAGTGTGAAGGTAGCAGTATTCTGAGTAAGGAGGTTCCCAGATTACCACTCTACTGCACCTGGAGATACCCTCCAGGTCTGCATTGTTAAACATTTTTTTTTAATTTATTTATTTACGATAGTCACAGAGAGAGAGAGAGAGAGGCAGAGACACAGGCAGAGAGAGAAGCAGGCTCCATGCACCGGGAGCCTGACGTGGGATTCGATCCCGGGTCTCCAGGATCGCGCCCTGAGCCAAAGGCAGGCGCCAAACCGCTGCGCCACCCAGGGATCCCAGGTCTGCATTGTTAACTTGCGTCTCAGAGGCCTCTGGCAAACGTCTCTGGTGAAGACGTGCGAAACTCACTCTGCAGGCAGTGTGGAACTGTGAGGGACTGAGGGTCAGCTCAACTCTCAGCAGTAAGATGTTTTTGGACAAGGCGTTCAAATACCTACTCACGTATGGAACTTAGTATGTAGCACCAGTCTACCCCAGGAATTACTAGGAAATCGCTTGTTTGAGCTTGGAGGCACTCGTCTTGTGTGCCGGGAGATTCCAATTACCTCTCCCAACACTTGCGTCAAGCAGCGAGCCTAGGCCTTTGGGAAGCGAAAGGTAGCGGCAGGCACGATGTAGGGTTACAGGCCATAAGCTCAACTCTCAGAAGTGTGTATGCATGGGAGGCAGATGTCTGCTACCCACTCGGACATGGGAGTTGGAACCTAGCTACACTCCTATTGAAGAAGGATGTTGGAAATCGCTGTATTCAACTCAGATACTCGGGAGTTCAGGCCCAATGCTTACACATGCTTTTCCCGCAACCTATCCCAGCCACTAACAGAAGGAGGTTAGCAGGTACGTCTACAGTCAGGCAGGATGCGGGAGGGTTCTGCCCTGTCCTCAGCTCTCACAGGGAAGCATGCCTAGAAGCCAGCTCTCAACTAGCTGCATTCTTATGACAGTGTGAAGGTAGCAGTATTCTGAGTCAGGATGTTCCAAGATTACCACTCTACTGCACCTGGAGATACCCTCCAGGTCTGCATTGTTAACTTGCGTCTCAGAAGCCTGTGGCAAACGTCTCTGGTGAAGACCTGCAAAACTCACTCTGCAGGCAGTGTGGAACTGTGAGGGACTGATGGTGAGCTCAACTCTCAGAAGTAAGATGCTTTTGGACAAGGCGTTCAGCTACCTTCTCACGTATGGAACTTAGTATGTAGCACCTGTCTACCCCAGGAATTACTAGGCAATCGCTGGAATGAGCTTGGAGGCCCTAGTCTTGTGTGCCGGGAGATTCCAATTACCTCTCCCAACACTTCCGTCAAACAGCGAGCCTAGGCCTTTTAGAAGTGAAAGGAACCAGCAGGCTGGATGGGGAGGTACAGGCCTTAAACTCAACTCTCAGAAGTGTGTATGCAGGGGAGACAGATGTCTGCTACCCACTCTGACATGGGAGTTGGAAACTAGCTACACTCTGATTGAAGAAGGCCATTGGAAATCGCTGTATTCAACTCAGATACACAGGAGTTCAGGCCCAATGCTTACACATGCTTTTCCCGCAACCTCTCTCAGCCACTAACATTAGGATGTTAGCAGCTGCGCCTACAGTCAGGCAGGATGCGGGTGGGTTCTGCCCTGTCCTCAGCACTCCCAGGGAAGCATGCCTAGAAGCCAGCTCTCAACTAGCTGCATTCTTATGGCAGTGTGAAGGTAGCAGTATTCTGAGTAAAGAGGTTCCCAGATTACCACTCTACTGCACCTGGAGATACCCTCCAGGTCTGCATTGTTAACTTGCGTCTCAGAAGCCTCTGGCAAACGTCTCTGGTGAAGACGTCCGAAACTCACTCTGCAGGCAGTGTGAAACTGTGAGGGACTGAGGGTGAGCTCAACTCTCAGAAGTAAGATGCTTTTGGACAAGGCGTTCAGCTACCTTCTCACGTATGGAACTTAGTATGTAGCACCAGTCTACCCCAGGAATTATTAGGAAATCGCTTGATTGAGTTTGGAGGCACTCGTCTTGTGTGCCGGGAGATTCCAGTTACCTCTCCAACACTTGCGTCAAGCAGCGAGCCTAGGCCTTTTGGAAGCGAAAGGTAGCGGCAGGCAGGATGTTGGGTTACAGGCCATAAGCTCAACTCTCAGAAGTGTGTATGCATGGGTGGCAGATGTCTGCTACCCACTCGGACATGGGAGTTGGAACCTAGCTACACTCCTATTGAAGAAGGACTTTGGAAATCGCTGTATTCAACTCAGATACACGGGAGTTCAGGCCCAATGCTTACACATGCTTTTCCCACAAACTATCCCAGCCACTAACAGAAGGAGGTTAGCAGGTAAGTCTACAGTCAGGCAGGATGCGGGAGGGTCCTGCCCTGTCCTCAGCTCTCACAGGGAAGCATGCCTTGAAGCCAGCTCTCAACTAGCTGCATTCTTATGACAGTGTGAAGGTAGCAGTATTCTGAGTAAGGAGGTTCCGAGATTACCACTCTACTGCACCTGGAGATACCCTCCAGGTCTGCATTGTTAACTTGCGTCTCAGAGGCCTCTGGCAAACGTCTCTGGTGAAGACGTGCGAAACTCACTCTGCAGGCAGTGTGGAACTGTGAGGGACTGAGGGTCAGCTCAACTCTCAGCAGTAAGATGTTTTTGGACAAGGCGTTCAAATACCTACTCACGTATGGAACTTAGTATGTAGCACCAGTCTACCCCAGGAATTACTGGGAAATCGCTGGATGGAGCTTGGAGGCACTAGTCTTGTTGCCGGGAGATTCCAGTTACCTCTCCCAACACTTCGGTGAAGCAGCGAGCCTAGGCCTTTTGGAAGCGAAAGCTAGCTGCAGGCAGGAGGTAGGGTTACAGGCCATAAGCTCAACTCTCAGAAGTGTGTATGCATGGGAGGCAGATGTCTGCTACCCACTCGTACATGCGAGTGGGAACCTACTACACTCTGATGAAAAAGGACTTTGGAAATCGCTGTATTCAACTCAGATACACGTGGGTTCAGGCACAACGATTCCACATGCTTTTCTCACAACCTTTCCCTGCCACTAACATGAGGACGTTAGCAGCTCCTTCTACAGTCAAGCAGGATGCGGGAGGGTTGTGCCCTGTCCTTAGCTCTCACAGGGAAGCATGTCTTGAAGCCAGCGGTCAACTAGCTGCATACTTATGGCAGGGTCAAGGTAGCAGTATTCTGAGACAGGAGGTTCCCAGATTACCACTCTACTGCACCTGGAGATACCCTCCAGGTCTGCATTGTTAACTTGCGTCTCAGAGGCCTCTGGCAAACGTCTCTGGTGAAGACGTGCGAAACTCACTCTGCAGGCAGTGTGGAACTGTGAGGGACTGAGGGTGAGCTCAACTCTCAGAAGTAAGATGCTTTTGGACAAGGCGTTCAGCTACCTTCTCACGTATGGAACTTAGTATGTAGCACCAGTCTACCCCAGGAATTACTAGGAAATCGCTTGTTTGAGCTTGGAGGCACTCGTCTTGTGTGCCGGGAGATTCCAATTACCTCTCCCAACACTTGCGTCAAGCAGCGAGCCTAGGCCTTTGGGAAGCGAAAGGTAGCGGCAGGCACGATGTAGGGTTACAGGCCATAAGCTCAACTCTCAGAAGTGTGTATGCATGGGAGGCAGATGTCTGCTACCCACTCGGACATGGGAGTTGGAACCTAGCTACACTCCTATTGAAGAAGGATGTTGGAAATCGCTGTATTCAACTCAGATACTCGGGAGTTCAGGCCCAATGCTTACACATGCTTTTCCCGCAACCTATCCCAGCCACTAACAGAAGGAGGTTAGCAGGTACGTCTACAGTCAGGCAGGATGCGGGAGGGTTCTGCCCTGTCCTCAGCTCTCACAGGGAAGCATGCCTAGAAGCCAGCTCTCAACTAGCTGCATTCTTATGACAGTGTGAAGGTAGCAGTATTCTGAGTCAGGATGTTCCAAGATTACCACTCTACTGCACCTGGAGATACCCTCCAGGTCTGCATTGTTAACTTGCGTCTCAGAAGCCTGTGGCAAACGTCTCTGGTGAAGACCTGCAAAACTCACTCTGCAGGCAGTGTGGAACTGTGAGGGACTGATGGTGAGCTCAACTCTCAGAAGTAAGATGCTTTTGGACAAGGCGTTCAGCTACCTTCTCACGTATGGAACTTAGTATGTAGCACCTGTCTACCCCAGGAATTACTAGGCAATCGCTGGAATGAGCTTGGAGGCCCTAGTCTTGTGTGCCGGGAGATTCCAATTACCTCTCCCAACACTTCCGTCAAACAGCGAGCCTAGGCCTTTTAGAAGTGAAAGGAACCAGCAGGCTGGATGGGGAGGTACAGGCCTTAAACTCAACTCTCAGAAGTGTGTATGCAGGGGAGACAGATGTCTGCTACCCACTCTGACATGGGAGTTGGAAACTAGCTACACTCTGATTGAAGAAGGCCATTGGAAATCGCTGTATTCAACTCAGATACACAGGAGTTCAGGCCCAATGCTTACACATGCTTTTCCCGCAACCTCTCTCAGCCACTAACATTAGGATGTTAGCAGCTGCGCCTACAGTCAGGCAGGATGCGGGTGGGTTCTGCCCTGTCCTCAGCACTCCCAGGGAAGCATGCCTAGAAGCCAGCTCTCAACTAGCTGCATTCTTATGGCAGTGTGAAGGTAGCAGTATTCTGAGTAAAGAGGTTCCCAGATTACCACTCTACTGCACCTGGAGATACCCTCCAGGTCTGCATTGTTAACTTGCGTCTCAGAAGCCTCTGGCAAACGTCTCTGGTGAAGACGTCCGAAACTCACTCTGCAGGCAGTGTGGAACTGTGAGGGACTGAGGGTGAGCTCAACTCTCAGAAGTAAGATGCTTTTGGACAAGGCGTTCAGCTACCTTCTCACGTATGGAACTTAGTATGTAGCACCAGTCTACCCCAGGAATTATTAGGAAATCGCTTGATTGAGTTTGGAGGCACTCGTCTTGTGTGCCGGGAGATTCCAGTTACCTCTCCCAACACTTGCGTCAAGCAGCGAGCCTAGGCCTTTTGGAAGCGAAAGGTAGCGGCAGGCAGGATGTTGGGTTACAGGCCCTAAGCTCAACTCTCAGAAGTGTGTATGCATGGGTGGCAGATGTCTGCTACCCACTCGGACATGGGAGTTGGAACCTAGCTACACTCCTATTGAAGAAGGACTTTGGAAATCGCTGTATTCAACTCAGATACACGGGAGTTCAGGCCCAATGCTTACACATGCTTTTCCCACAAACTATCCCAGCCACTAACAGAAGGAGGTTAGCAGGTAAGTCTACAGTCAGGCAGGATGCGGGAGGGTCCTGCCCTGTCCTCAGCTCTCACAGGGAAGCATGCCTTGAAGCCAGCTCTCAACTAGCTGCATTCTTATGACAGTGTGAAGGTAGCAGTATTCTGAGTAAGGAGGTTCCGAGATTACCACTCTACTGCACCTGGAGATACCCTCCAGGTCTGCATTGTTAACTTGCGTCTCAGAGGCCTCTGGCAAACGTCTCTGGTGAAGACGTGCGAAACTCACTCTGCAGGCAGTGTGGAACTGTGAGGGACTGAGGGTCAGCTCAACTCTCAGCAGTAAGATGTTTTTGGACAAGGCGTTCAAATACCTACTCACGTATGGAACTTAGTATGTAGCACCAGTCTACCCCAGGAATTACTGGGAAATCGCTGGATGGAGCTTGGAGGCACTAGTCTTGTTGCCGGGAGATTCCAGTTACCTCTCCCAACACTTCGGTGAAGCAGCGAGCCTAGGCCTTTTGGAAGCGAAAGCTAGCTGCAGGCAGGAGGTAGGGTTACAGGCCATAAGCTCAACTCTCAGAAGTGTGTATGCATGGGAGGCAGATGTCTGCTACCCACTCGTACATGCGAGTGGGAACCTACTACACTCTGATGAAAAAGGACTTTGGAAATCGCTGTATTCAACTCAGATACACGTGGGTTCAGGCACAACGATTCCACATGCTTTTCTCACAACCTTTCCCTGCCACTAACATGAGGACGTTAGCAGCTCCTTCTACAGTCAAGCAGGATGCGGGAGGGTTGTGCCCTGTCCTTAGCTCTCACAGGGAAGCATGTCTTGAAGCCAGCGGTCAACTAGCTGCATACTTATGGCAGGGTCAAGGTAGCAGTATTCTGAGACAGGAGGTTCCCAGATTACCACTCTACTGCACCTGGAGATACCCTCCAGGTCTGCATTGTTAACTTGCGTCTCAGAGGCCTCTGGCAAACGTCTCTGGTGAAGACGTGCGAAACTCACTCTGCAGGCAGTGTGGAACTGTGAGGGACTGAGGGTCAGCTCAACTCTCAGCAGTAAGATGTTTTTGGACAAGGCGTTCAAATACCTACTCACGTATGGAACTTAGTATGTAGCACCAGTCTAACCCAGGAATTACTAGGAAATCGCTTGTTTGAGCTTGGAGGCACTCGTCTTGTGTGCCGGGAGATTCCAATTACCTCTCCCAACACTTGCGTCAAGCAGCGAGCCTAGGCCTTTGGGAAGCGAAAGGTAGCGGCAGGCACGATGTAGGGTTACAGGCCATAAGCTCAACTCTCAGAAGTGTGTATGCATGGGAGGCAGATGTCTGCTACCCACTCGGACATGGGAGTTGGAACCTAGCTACACTCCTATTGAAGAAGGATGTTGGAAATCGCTGTATTCAACTCAGATACTCGGGAGTTCAGGCCCAATGCTTACACATGCTTTTCCCACAACCTATCCCAGCCACTAACAGAAGGAGGTTAGCAGGTACGTCTACAGTCAGGCAGGATGCGGGAGGGTTCTGCCCTGTCCTCAGCTCTCATAGGGAAGCATGCCTAGAAGCCAGCTCTCAACTAGCTGCATTCTTATGACAGTGTGAAGGTAGCAGTATTCTGAGTAAGGCGGTTCCGAGATTACCACTCTACTGCACCTGGAGATACCCTCCAGGTCTGCATTGGTAACTTGCGTCTCAGAAGCCTGTGGCAAACGTCTCTGGTGAAGACCTGCAAAACTCACTCTGCAGGCAGTGTGGAACTGTGAGGGACTGAGGGTGAGCTCAACTCTCAGAAGTAAGATGCTTTAGGACAAGGCGTTCAGCTACCTTCTCACGTATGGAACTTAGTATGTAGCAGCAGTCTACCACACGAATTACTAGGCAATCGCTGGAATGAGCTTGGAGGCCCTAGTCTTGTGTCTTGGGAGATTCCAATTACCTCTCCCAACACTTCCGTCAAACAGCGAGCCTAGGCCTTTTAGAAGTGAAAGGAACCAGCAGGCTGGATGGGGAGGTACAAGCCTTAAGCTCAACTCTCAGAAGTGTGTATGCAGGGGAGACAGATGTCTGCTACCCACTCTGACATGGGAGTTGGAAACTAGCTACACTCTGATTGAAGAAGGCCATTGGAAATCGCTGTATTCAACTCAGATACACAGGAGTTCAGGCCCAATTCTTACACATGCTTTTCCCGCAACCTCTCTCAGCCACTAACATTAGGATGTTAGCAGCTGCGCCTACAGTCAGGCAGGATGCGGGTGGGTTCTGCCCTGTCCTCAGCACTCCCAGGGAAGCATGCCTAGAAGCCAGCTCTCAACTAGCTGCATTCTTATGGCAGTGTGAAGGTATCAGTATTCTGAGTAAGGAGGTTCCCAGATTACCACTCTACTGCACCTGGAGATACCCTCCAGGTCTGCATTGTTAAACATTTTTTTTTAATTTATTTATTTACGATAGTCACAGAGAGAGAGAGAGAGAGGCAGAGACACAGGCAGAGAGAGAAGCAGGCTCCATGCACCGGGAGCCTGACGTGGGATTCGATCCCGGGTCTCCAGGATCGCGCCCTGAGCCAAAGGCAGGCGCCAAACCGCTGCGCCACCCAGGGATCCCAGGTCTGCATTGTTAACTTGCGTCTCAGAGGCCTCTGGCAAACGTCTCTGGTGAAGACGTGCGAAACTCACTCTGCAGGCAGTGTGGAACTGTGAGGGACTGAGGGTCAGCTCAACTCTCAGCAGTAAGATGTTTTTGGACAAGGCGTTCAAATACCTACTCACGTATGGAACTTAGTATGTAGCACCAGTCTACCCCAGGAATTACTGGGAAATCGCTGGATTGAGCTTGGAGGCACTAGTCTTGTTGCCGGGAGATTCCAGTTACCTCTCCCAACACTTCGGTTAAGCAGCGAGCCTAGGCCTTTTGGAAGCGAAAGCTAGCTGCAGGCAGGAGGTAGGGATACAGGCCATAAATTCAACTCTCAGAAGTGTGTATGCATGGGAGGCAGATGTCTGCTACCCACTCGGACATGGGAGTTGGAACCTAGCTACACTCCTATTGAAGAAGGATGTTGGAAATCGCTGTATTCAACTCAGATACTCGGGAGTTCAGGCCCAATGCTTACACATGCTTTTCCCGCAACCTATCCCAGCCACTAACAGAAGGAGGTTAGCAGGTACGTCTACAGTCAGGCAGGATGCGGGAGGGTTCTGCCCTGTCCTCAGCTCTCACAGGGAAGCATGCCTAGAAGCCAGCTCTCAACTAGCTGCATTCTTATGACAGTGTGAAGGTAGCAGTATTCTGAGTCAGGATGTTCCAAGATTACCACTCTACTGCACCTGGAGATACCCTCCAGGTCTGCATTGTTAACTTGCGTCTCAGAAGCCTGTGGCAAACGTCTCTGGTGAAGACCTGCAAAACTCACTCTGCAGGCAGTGTGGAACTGTGAGGGACTGATGGTGAGCTCAACTCTCAGAAGTAAGATGCTTTTGGACAAGGCGTTCAGCTACCTTCTCACGTATGGAACTTAGTATGTAGCACCAGTCTACCACACGAATTACTAGGCAATCGCTGGAATGAGCTTGGAGGCCCTAGTCTTGTGTGCCGGGAGATTCCAATTACCTCTCCCAACACTTCCGTCAAACAGCGAGCCTAGGCCTTTTAGAAGTGAAAGGAACCAGCAGGCTGGATGGGGAGGTACAGGCCTTAAACTCAACTCTCAGAAGTGTGTATGCAGGGGAGACAGATGTCTGCTACCCACTCTGACATGGGAGTTGGAAACTAGCTACACTCTGATTGAAGAAGGCCATTGGAAATCGCTGTATTCAACTCAGATACACAGGAGTTCAGGCCCAATGCTTACACATGCTTTTCCCGCAACCTCTCTCAGCCACTAACATTAGGATGTTAGCAGCTGCGCCTACAGTCAGGCAGGATGCGGGTGGGTTCTGCCCTGTCCTCAGCACTCCCAGGGAAGCATGCCTAGAAGCCAGCTCTCAACTAGCTGCATTCTTATGGCAGTGTGAAGGTAGCAGTATTCTGAGTAAGGAGGTTCCCAGATTACCACTCTACTGCACCTGGAGATACCCTCCAGGTCTGCATTGTTAACTTGCGTCTCAGAAGCCTCTGGCAAACGTCTCTGGTGAAGACGTCCGAAACTCACTCTGCAGGCAGTGTGGAACTGTGAGGGACTGAGGGTGAGCTCAACTCTCAGAAGTAAGATGCTTTTGGACAAGGCGTTCAGCTACCTTCTCACGTATGGAACTTAGTATGTAGCACCAGTCTACCCCAGGAATTATTAGGAAATCGCTTGATTGAGCTTGGAGGCACTCGTCTTGTGTGCCGGGAGATTCCAGTTACCTCTCCCAACACTTGCGTCAAGCAGCGAGCCTAGGCCTTTTGGAAGCGAAAGGTAGCGGCAGGCAGGATGTTGGGTTACAGGCCATAAGCTCAACTCTCAGAAGTGTGTATGGTGTATGCATGGGTGGCAGATGTCTGCTACCCACTCAGACATGGGAGTTGGAACCTAGCTACACTCCTATTGAAGAAGGACTTTGGAAATCGCTGTATTCAACTCAGATACACGGGAGTTCAGGCCCAATGCTTACACATGCTTTTCCCACAAACTATCCCAGCCAATAACAGAAGGAGGTTAGCAGGTAAGTCTACAGTCAGGCAGGATGCGGGTGGGTTCTGCCCTGTCCTCAGCACTCCCAGGGAAGCATGCCTAGAAGCCAGCTCTCAACTAGCTGCATTCTTATGGCAGTGTGAAGGTAGCAGTATTCTGAGTAAGGAGGTTCCCAGATTACCACTCTACTGCACCTGGAGATACCCTCCAGGTCTGCATTGTTAAACATTTTTTTTTTAATTTATTTATTTACGATAGTCACAGAGAGAGAGAGAGAGAGGCAGAGACACAGGCAGAGAGAGAAGCAGGCTCCATGCACCGGGAGCCTGACGTGGGATTCGATCCCGGGTCTCCAGGATCGCGCCCTGAGCCAAAGGCAGGCGCCAAACCGCTGCGCCACCCAGGGATCCCAGGTCTGCATTGTTAACTTGCGTCTCAGAGGCCTCTGGCAAACGTCTCTGGTGAAGACGTGCGAAACTCACTCTGCAGGCAGTGTGGAACTGTGAGGGACTGAGGGTCAGCTCAACTCTCAGCAGTAAGATGTTTTTGGACAAGGCGTTCAAATACCTACTCACGTATGGAACTTAGTATGTAGCACCAGTCTACCCCAGGAATTACTGGGAAATCGCTGGATTGAGCTTGGAGGCACTAGTCTTGTTGCCGGGAGATTCCAGTTACCTCTCCCAACACTTCGGTTAAGCAGCGAGCCTAGGCCTTTTGGAAGCGAAAGCTAGCTGCAGGCAGGAGGTAGGGATACAGGCCATAAATTCAACTCTCAGAAGTGTGTATGCATGGGAGGCAGATGTCTGCTACCCACTCGGACATGGGAGTTGGAACCTAGCTACACTCCTATTGAAGAAGGATGTTGGAAATCGCTGTATTCAACTCAGATACTCGGGAGTTCAGGCCCAATGCTTACACATGCTTTTCCCGCAACCTATCCCAGCCACTAACAGAAGGAGGTTAGCAGGTACGTCTACAGTCAGGCAGGATGCGGGAGGGTTCTGCCCTGTCCTCAGCTCTCACAGGGAAGCATGCCTAGAAGCCAGCTCTCAACTAGCTGCATTCTTATGACAGTGTGAAGGTAGCAGTATTCTGAGTCAGGATGTTCCAAGATTACCACTCTACTGCACCTGGAGATACCCTCCAGGTCTGCATTGTTAACTTGCGTCTCAGAAGCCTGTGGCAAACGTCTCTGGTGAAGACCTGCAAAACTCACTCTGCAGGCAGTGTGGAACTGTGAGGGACTGATGGTGAGCTCAACTCTCAGAAGTAAGATGCTTTTGGACAAGGCGTTCAGCTACCTTCTCACGTATGGAACTTAGTATGTAGCACCAGTCTACCACACGAATTACTAGGCAATCGCTGGAATGAGCTTGGAGGCCCTAGTCTTGTGTGCCGGGAGATTCCAATTACCTCTCCCAACACTTCCGTCAAACAGCGAGCCTAGGCCTTTTAGAAGTGAAAGGAACCAGCAGGCTGGATGGGGAGGTACAGGCCTTAAACTCAACTCTCAGAAGTGTGTATGCAGGGGAGACAGATGTCTGCTACCCACTCTGACATGGGAGTTGGAAACTAGCTACACTCTGATTGAAGAAGGCCATTGGAAATCGCTGTATTCAACTCAGATACACAGGAGTTCAGGCCCAATGCTTACACATGCTTTTCCCGCAACCTCTCTCAGCCACTAACATTAGGATGTTAGCAGCTGCGCCTACAGTCAGGCAGGATGCGGGTGGGTTCTGCCCTGTCCTCAGCACTCCCAGGGAAGCATGCCTAGAAGCCAGCTCTCAACTAGCTGCATTCTTATGGCAGTGTGAAGGTAGCAGTATTCTGAGTAAGGAGGTTCCCAGATTACCACTCTACTGCACCTGGAGATACCCTCCAGGTCTGCATTGTTAACTTGCGTCTCAGAAGCCTCTGGCAAACGTCTCTGGTGAAGACGTCCGAAACTCACTCTGCAGGCAGTGTGGAACTGTGAGGGACTGAGGGTGAGCTCAACTCTCAGAAGTAAGATGCTTTTGGACAAGGCGTTCAGCTACCTTCTCACGTATGGAACTTAGTATGTAGCACCAGTCTACCCCAGGAATTATTAGGAAATCGCTTGATTGAGCTTGGAGGCACTCGTCTTGTGTGCCGGGAGATTCCAGTTACCTCTCCCAACACTTGCGTCAAGCAGCGAGCCTAGGCCTTTTGGAAGCGAAAGGTAGCGGCAGGCAGGATGTTGGGTTACAGGCCATAAGCTCAACTCTCAGAAGTGTGTATGCATGGGTGGCAGATGTCTGCTACCCACTCGGACATGGGAGTTGGAACCTAGCTACACTCCTATTGAAGAAGGACTTTGGAAATCGCTGTATTCAACTCAGATACACGGGAGTTCAGGCCCAATGCTTACACATGCTTTTCCCACAAACTATCCCAGCCACTAACAGAAGGAGGTTAGCAGGTAAGTCTACAGTCAGGCAGGATGCGGGAGGGTCCTGCCCTGTCCTCAGCTCTCACAGGAAGCATGCCTTGAAGCCAGCTCTCAACTAGCTGCATTCTTATGACAGTGTGAAGGTAGCAGTATTCTGAGTAAGGAGGTTCCCAGATTACCACTCTACTGCACCTGGAGATACCCTCCAGGTCTGCATTGTTAACTTGCGTCTCAGAGGCCTCTGGCAAACGTCTCTGGTGAAGACGTGCGAAACTCACTCTGCAGGCAGTGTGGAACTGTGAGGGACTGAGGGTCAGCTCAACTCTCAGCAGTAAGATGTTTTTGGACAAGGCGTTCAAATACCTACTCACGTATGGAACTTAGTATGTAGCACCAGTCTACCCAAGGAATTACTGGGAAATCGCTGGATGGAGCTTGGAGGCACTAGTCTTGTTGCCGGGAGATTCCAGTTACCTCTCCCAACACTTCGGTGAAGCAGCGAGCCTAGGCCTTTTGGAAGCGAAAGCTAGCTGCAGGCAGGAGGTAGGGTTACAGGCCATAAGCTCAACTCTCAGAAGTGTGTATGCATGGGAGGCAGATGTCTGCTACCCACTCGTACATGCGAGTGGGAACCTACTACACTCTGATGAAAAAGGACTTTGGAAATCGCTGTATTCAACTCAGATACACGTGGGTTCAGGCACAACGATTCCACATGCTTTTCTCACAACCTTTCCCTGCCACTAACATGAGGACGTTAGCAGCTCCTTCTACAGTCAAGCAGGATGCGGGAGGGTTGTGCCCTGTCCTTAGCTCTCACAGGGAAGCATGTCTTGAAGCCAGCGGTCAACTAGCTGCATACTTATGGCAGGGTCAAGGTAGCAGTATTCTGAGACAGGAGGTTCCCAGATTACCACTCTACTGCACCTGGAGATACCCTCCAGGTCTGCATTGTTAACTTGCGTCTCAGAGGCCTCTGGCAAACGTCTCTGGTGAAGACGTGCGAAACTCACTCTGCAGGCAGTGTGGAACTGTGAGGGACTGAGGGTCAGCTCAACTCTCAGCAGTAAGATGTTTTTGGACAAGGCGTTCAAATACCTACTCACGTATGGAACTTAGTATGTAGCACCAGTCTACCCCAGGAATTACTAGGAAATCGCTTGTTTGAGCTTGGAGGCACTCGTCTTGTGTGCCGGGAGATTCCAATTACCTCTCCCAACACTTGCGTCAAGCAGCGAGCCTAGGCCTTTGGGAAGCGAAAGGTAGCGGCAGGCACGATGTAGGGTTACAGGCCATAAGCTCAACTCTCAGAAGTGTGTATGCATGGGAGGCAGATGTCTGCTACCCACTCGGACATGGGAGTTGGAACCTAGCTACACTCCTATTGAAGAAGGATGTTGGAAATCGCTGTATTCAACTCAGATACTCGGGAGTTCAGGCCCAATGCTTACACATGCTTTTCCCGCAACCTATCCCAGCCACTAACAGAAGGAGGTTAGCAGGTACGTCTACAGTCAGGCAGGATGCGGGAGGGTTCTGCCCTGTCCTCAGCTCTCACAGGGAAGCATGCCTAGAAGCCAGCTCTCAACTAGCTGCATTCTTATGACAGTGTGAAGGTAGCAGTATTCTGAGTCAGGATGTTCCAAGATTACCACTCTACTGCACCTGGAGATACCCTCCAGGTCTGCATTGTTAACTTGCGTCTCAGAAGCCTGTGGCAAACGTCTCTGGTGAAGACCTGCAAAACTCACTCTGCAGGCAGTGTGGAACTGTGAGGGACTGATGGTGAGCTCAACTCTCAGAAGTAAGATGCTTTTGGACAAGGCGTTCAGCTACCTTCTCACGTATGGAACTTAGTATGTAGCACCAGTCTACCACACGAATTACTAGGCAATCGCTGGAATGAGCTTGGAGGCCCTAGTCTTGTGTGCCGGGAGATTCCAATTACCTCTCCCAACACTTCCGTCAAACAGCGAGCCTAGGCCTTTTAGAAGTGAAAGGAACCAGCAGGCTGGATGGGGAGGTACAGGCCTTAAACTCAAATCTCAGAAGTGTGTATGCAGGGGAGACAGATGTCTGCTACCCACTCTGACATGGGAGTTGGAAACTAGCTACACTCTGATTGAAGAAGGCCATTGGAAATCGCTGTATTTAACTCAGATACACAGGAGTTCAGGCCCAATGCTTACACATGCTTTTCCCGCAACCTCTCTCAGCCACTAACATTAGGATGTTAGCAGCTGCGCCTACAGTCAGGCAGGATGCGGGTGGGTTCTGCCCTGTCCTCAGCACTCCCAGGGAAGCATGCCTAGAAGCCAGCTCTCAACTAGCTGCATTCTTATGGCAGTGTGAAGGTAGCAGTATTCTGAGTAAGGAGGTTCCCAGATTACCACTCTACTGCACCTGGAGATACACTCCAGGTCTGCATTGTTAACTTCCGTCTCAGAAGCCTCTGGCAAACGTCTCTGGTGAAGACGTCCGAAACTCACTCTGCAGGCAGTGTGGAACTGTGAGGGACTGAGGGTGAGCTCAACTCTCAGAAGTAAGATGTTTTTGGACAAGGCGTTCAACTACCTACTCACGTATGGAACTTAGTATGTAGCACCAGTCTACCCCAGGAATTACTAGGAAATCGCTTGATTGAGCTTGGAGGCACTCGTCTTGTGTGCCGGGAGATTCCAGTTACCTCTCCCAACACTTGCGTCAAGCAGCGAGCCTAGGCATTTTGGAAGCGAAAGGTAGCGGCAGGCAGGATGTTGGGTTACAGGCCATAAGCTCAACTCTCAGAAGTGTGTATGCATGGGTGGCAGATGTCTGCTACCCACTCGGACATGGGAGTTGGAACCTAGCTACACTCCTATTGAAGAAGGACTTTGGAAATCGCTGTATTCAACTCAGATACACGGGAGTTCAGGCCCAATGCTTACACATGCTTTTCCCACAAACTATCCCAGCCACTAACAGAAGGAGGTTAGCAGGTAAGTCTACAGTCAGGCAGGATGCGGGAGGGTCCTGCCCTGTCCTCAGCTCTCACAGGGAAGCATGCCTTGAAGTCAGCTCTCAACTAGCTGCATTCTTATGACAGTGTGAAGGTAGCAGTATTCTGAGTAAGGAGGTTCCCAGATTACCACTCTACTGCACCTGGAGATACCCTCCAGGTCTGCATTGTTAACTTGCGTCTCAGAGGCCTCTGGCAAACGTCTCTGGTGAAGACGTGCGAAACTCACTCTGCAGGCAGTGTGGAACTGTGACGGAATGAGGGTCAGCTCAACTCTCAGCAGTAAGATGTTTTTGGACAAGGCGTTCAAATACCTACTCACGTATGGAACTTAGTATGTAGCACCAGTCTACCCCAGGAATTACTGGGAAATCGCTGGATTGAGCTTGGAGGCACTAGTCTTGTTGCCGGGAGATTCCAGTTACCTCTCCCAACACTTCGGTTAAGCAGCGAGCCTAGGCCTTTTGGAAGCGAAAGCTAGCTGCAGGCAGGAGGTAGGGATACAGGCCATAAGCTCAACTCTCAGAAGTGTGTATGCATGGGAGGCAGATGTCTGCTACCCACTCGTACATGCGAGTGGGAACCTACTACACTCTGATGAAAAAGGACTTTGGAAATCGCTGTATTCAACTCAGATACACGTGGGTTCAGGCACAACGATTCCACATGCTTTTCTCACAACCTTTCCCTGCCACTAACATGAGGACGTTAGCAGCTCCTTCTACAGTCAAGCAGGATGCGGGAGGGTTGTGTCCTGTCCTTAGCTCTCACAGGGAAGCATGTCTTGAAGCCAGCGGTCAACTAGCTGCATACTTATGGCAGGGTCAAGGTAGCAGTATTCTGAGACAGGAGGTTCCCAGATTACCACTCTACTGCACCTGGAGATACCCTCCAGGTCTGCATTGTTAACTTGCGTCTCAGAGGCCTCTGGCAAACGTCTCTGGTGAAGACGTGCGAAACTCACTCTGCAGGCAGTGTGGAACTGTGAGGGACTGAGGGTGAGCTCAACTCTCAGAAGTAAGATGCTTTAGGACAAGGCGTTCAGCTACCTTCTCACGTATGGAACTTAGTATGTAGCAGCAGTCTACCACACGAATTACTAGGCAATCGCTGGAATGAGCTTGGAGGCCCTAGTCTTGTGTCTTGGGAGATTCCAATTACCTCTCCCAACACTTCCGTCAAACAGCGAGCCTAGGCCTTTTAGAAGTGAAAGGAACCAGCAGGCTGGATGGGGAGGTACAAGCCTTAAGCTCAACTCTCAGAAGTGTGTATGCAGGGGAGACAGATGTCTGCTACCCACTCTGACATGGGAGTTGGAAACTAGCTACACTCTGATTGAAGAAGGCCATTGGAAATCGCTGTATTCAACTCAGATACACAGGAGTTCAGGCCCAATTCTTACACATGCTTTTCCCGCAACCTCTCTCAGCCACTAACATTAGGATGTTAGCAGCTGCGCCTACAGTCAGGCAGGATGCGGGTGGGTTCTGCCCTGTCCTCAGCACTCCCAGGGAAGCATGCCTAGAAGCCAGCTCTCAACTAGCTGCATTATTATGGCAGTGTGAAGGTAGCAGTATTCTGAGTAAGGAGGTTCCCAGATTACCACTCTACTGCACCTGGAGATACCCTCCAGGTCTGCATTGTTAAACATTTTTTTTTAATTTATTTATTTACGATAGTCACAGAGAGAGAGAGAGAGAGGCAGAGACACAGGCAGAGAGAGAAGCAGGCTCCATGCACCGGGAGCCTGACGTGGGATTCGATCCCGGGTCTCCAGGATCGCGCCCTGAGCCAAAGGCAGGCGCCAAACCGCTGCGCCACCCAGGGATCCCAGGTCTGCATTGTTAACTTGCGTCTCAGAGGCCTCTGGCAAACGTCTCTGGTGAAGACGTGCGAAACTCACTCTGCAGGCAGTGTGGAACTGTGAGGGACTGAGGGTCAGCTCAACTCTCAGCAGTAAGATGTTTTTGGACAAGGCGTTCAAATACCTACTCACGTATGGAACTTAGTATGTAGCACCAGTCTACCCCAGGAATTACTGGGAAATCGCTGGATTGAGCTTGGAGGCACTAGTCTTGTTGCCGGGAGATTCCAGTTACCTCTCCCAACACTTCGGTTAAGCAGCGAGCCTAGGCCTTTTGGAAGCGAAAGCTAGCTGCAGGCAGGAGGTAGGGATACAGGCCATAAATTCAACTCTCAGAAGTGTGTATGCATGGGAGGCAGATGTCTGCTACCCACTCGGACATGGGAGTTGGAACCTAGCTACACTCCTATTGAAGAAGGATGTTGGAAATCGCTGTATTCAACTCAGATACTCGGGAGTTCAGGCCCAATGCTTACACATGCTTTTCCCGCAACCTATCCCAGCCACTAACAGAAGGAGGTTAGCAGGTACGTCTACAGTCAGGCAGGATGCGGGAGGGTTCTGCCCTGTCCTCAGCTCTCACAGGGAAGCATGCCTAGAAGCCAGCTCTCAACTAGCTGCATTCTTATGACAGTGTGAAGGTAGCAGTATTCTGAGTCAGGATGTTCCAAGATTACCACTCTACTGCACCTGGAGATACCCTCCAGGTCTGCATTGTTAACTTGCGTCTCAGAAGCCTGTGGCAAACGTCTCTGGTGAAGACCTGCAAAACTCACTCTGCAGGCAGTGTGGAACTGTGAGGGACTGATGGTGAGCTCAACTCTCAGAAGTAAGATGCTTTTGGACAAGGCGTTCAGCTACCTTCTCACGTATGGAACTTAGTATGTAGCACCAGTCTACCACACGAATTACTAGGCAATCGCTGGAATGAGCTTGGAGGCCCTAGTCTTGTGTGCCGGGAGATTCCAATTACCTCTCCCAACACTTCCGTCAAACAGCGAGCCTAGGCCTTTTAGAAGTGAAAGGAACCAGCAGGCTGGATGGGGAGGTACAGGCCTTAAACTCAACTCTCAGAAGTGTGTATGCAGGGGAGACAGATGTCTGCTACCCACTCTGACATGGGAGTTGGAAACTAGCTACACTCTGATTGAAGAAGGCCATTGGAAATCGCTGTATTCAACTCAGATACACAGGAGTTCAGGCCCAATGCTTACACATGCTTTTCCCGCAACCTCTCTCAGCCACTAACATTAGGATGTTAGCAGCTGCGCCTACAGTCAGGCAGGATGCGGGTGGGTTCTGCCCTGTCCTCAGCACTCCCAGGGAAGCATGCCTAGAAGCCAGCTCTCAACTAGCTGCATTCTTATGGCAGTGTGAAGGTAGCAGTATTCTGAGTAAGGAGGTTCCCAGATTACCACTCTACTGCACCTGGAGATACCCTCCAGGTCTGCATTGTTAACTTGCGTCTCAGAAGCCTCTGGCAAACGTCTCTGGTGAAGACGTCCGAAACTCACTCTGCAGGCAGTGTGGAACTGTGAGGGACTGAGGGTGAGCTCAACTCTCAGAAGTAAGATGCTTTTGGACAAGGCGTTCAGCTACCTTCTCACGTATGGAACTTAGTATGTAGCACCAGTCTACCCCAGGAATTATTAGGAAATCGCTTGATTGAGCTTGGAGGCACTCGTCTTGTGTGCCGGGAGATTCCAGTTACCTCTCCCAACACTTGCGTCAAGCAGCGAGCCTAGGCCTTTTGGAAGCGAAAGGTAGCGGCAGGCAGGATGTTGGGTTACAGGCCATAAGCTCAACTCTCAGAAGTGTGTATGCATGGGTGGCAGATGTCTGCTACCCACTCAGACATGGGAGTTGGAACCTAGCTACACTCCTATTGAAGAAGGACTTTGGAAATCGCTGTATTCAACTCAGATACACGGGAGTTCAGGCCCAATGCTTACACATGCTTTTCCCACAAACTATCCCAGCCAATAACAGAAGGAGGTTAGCAGGTAAGTCTACAGTCAGGCAGGATGCGGGTGGGTTCTGCCCTGTCCTCAGCACTCCCAGGGAAGCATGCCTAGAAGCCAGCTCTCAACTAGCTGCATTCTTATGGCAGTGTGAAGGTAGCAGTATTCTGAGTAAGGAGGTTCCCAGATTACCACTCTACTGCACCTGGAGATACCCTCCAGGTCTGCATTGTTAAACATTTTTTTTTAATTTATTTATTTACGATAGTCACAGAGAGAGAGAGAGAGAGGCAGAGACACAGGCAGAGAGAGAAGCAGGCTCCATGCACCGGGAGCCTGACGTGGGATTCGATCCCGGGTCTCCAGGATCGCGCCCTGAGCCAAAGGCAGGCGCCAAACCGCTGTGCCACCCAGGGATCCCAGGTCTGCATTGTTAACTTGCGTCTCAGAGGCCTCTGGCAAACGTCTCTGGTGAAGACGTGCGAAACTCACTCTGCAGGCAGTGTGGAACTGTGAGGGACTGAGGGTCAGCTCAACTCTCAGCAGTAAGATGTTTTTGGACAAGGCGTTCAAATACCTACTCACGTATGGAACTTAGTATGTAGCACCAGTCTACCCCAGGAATTACTGGGAAATCGCTGGATTGAGCTTGGAGGCACTAGTCTTGTTGCCGGGAGATTCCAGTTACCTCTCCCAACACTTCGGTTAAGCAGCGAGCCTAGGCCTTTTGGAAGCGAAAGCTAGCTGCAGGCAGGAGGTAGGGATACAGGCCATAAATTCAACTCTCAGAAGTGTGTATGCATGGGAGGCAGATGTCTGCTACCCACTCGGACATGGGAGTTGGAACCTAGCTACACTCCTATTGAAGAAGGATGTTGGAAATCGCTGTATTCAACTCAGATACTCGGGAGTTCAGGCCCAATGCTTACACATGCTTTTCCCGCAACCTATCCCAGCCACTAACAGAAGGAGGTTAGCAGGTACGTCTACAGTCAGGCAGGATGCGGGAGGGTTCTGCCCTGTCCTCAGCTCTCACAGGGAAGCATGCCTAGAAGCCAGCTCTCAACTAGCTGCATTCTTATGACAGTGTGAAGGTAGCAGTATTCTGAGTCAGGATGTTCCAAGATTACCACTCTACTGCACCTGGAGATACCCTCCAGGTCTGCATTGTTAACTTGCGTCTCAGAAGCCTGTGGCAAACGTCTCTGGTGAAGACCTGCAAAACTCACTCTGCAGGCAGTGTGGAACTGTGAGGGACTGATGGTGAGCTCAACTCTCAGAAGTAAGATGCTTTTGGACAAGGCGTTCAGCTACCTTCTCACGTATGGAACTTAGTATGTAGCACCAGTCTACCACACGAATTACTAGGCAATCGCTGGAATGAGCTTGGAGGCCCTAGTCTTGTGTGCCGGGAGATTCCAATTACCTCTCCCAACACTTCCGTCAAACAGCGAGCCTAGGCCTTTTAGAAGTGAAAGGAACCAGCAGGCTGGATGGGGAGGTACAGGCCTTAAACTCAACTCTCAGAAGTGTGTATGCAGGGGAGACAGATGTCTGCTACCCACTCTGACATGGGAGTTGGAAACTAGCTACACTCTGATTGAAGAAGGCCATTGGAAATCGCTGTATTCAACTCAGATACACAGGAGTTCAGGCCCAATGCTTACACATGCTTTTCCCGCAACCTCTCTCAGCCACTAACATTAGGATGTTAGCAGCTGCGCCTACAGTCAGGCAGGATGCGGGTGGGTTCTGCCCTGTCCTCAGCACTCCCAGGGAAGCATGCCTAGAAGCCAGCTCTCAACTAGCTGCATTCTTATGGCAGTGTGAAGGTAGCAGTATTCTGAGTAAGGAGGTTCCCAGATTACCACTCTACTGCACCTGGAGATACCCTCCAGGTCTGCATTGTTAACTTGCGTCTCAGAAGCCTCTGGCAAACGTCTCTGGTGAAGACGTCCGAAACTCACTCTGCAGGCAGTGTGGAACTGTGAGGGACTGAGGGTGAGCTCAACTCTCAGAAGTAAGATGCTTTTGGACAAGGCGTTCAGCTACCTTCTCACGTATGGAACTTAGTATGTAGCACCAGTCTACCCCAGGAATTATTAGGAAATCGCTTGATTGAGCTTGGAGGCACTCGTCTTGTGTGCCGGGAGATTCCAGTTACCTCTCCCAACACTTGCGTCAAGCAGCGAGCCTAGGCCTTTTGGAAGCGAAAGGTAGCGGCAGGCAGGATGTTGGGTTACAGGCCATAAGCTCAACTCTCAGAAGTGTGTATGCATGGGTGGCAGATGTCTGCTACCCACTCGGACATGGGAGTTGGAACCTAGCTACACTCCTATTGAAGAAGGACTTTGGAAATCGCTGTATTCAACTCAGATACACGGGAGTTCAGGCCCAATGCTTACACATGCTTTTCCCACAAACTATCCCAGCCACTAACAGAAGGAGGTTAGCAGGTAAGTCTACAGTCAGGCAGGATGCGGGAGGGTCCTGCCCTGTCCTCAGCTCTCACAGGGAAGCATGCCTTGAAGCCAGCTCTCAACTAGCTGCATTCTTATGACAGTGTGAAGGTAGCAGTATTCTGAGTAAGGAGGTTCCCAGATTACCACTCTACTGCACCTGGAGATACCCTCCAGGTCTGCATTGTTAACTTGCGTCTCAGAGGCCTCTGGCAAACGTCTCTGGTGAAGACGTGCGAAACTCACTCTGCAGGCAGTGTGGAACTGTGAGGGACTGAGGGTCAGCTCAACTCTCAGCAGTAAGATGTTTTTGGACAAGGCGTTCAAATACCTACTCACGTATGGAACTTAGTATGTAGCACCAGTCTACCCAAGGAATTACTGGGAAATCGCTGGATGGAGCTTGGAGGCACTAGTCTTGTTGCCGGGAGATTCCAGTTACCTCTCCCAACACTTCGGTGAAGCAGCGAGCCTAGGCCTTTTGGAAGCGAAAGCTAGCTGCAGGCAGGAGGTAGGGTTACAGGCCATAAGCTCAACTCTCAGAAGTGTGTATGCATGGGAGGCAGATGTCTGCTACCCACTCGTACATGCGAGTGGGAACCTACTACACTCTGATGAAAAAGGACTTTGGAAATCGCTGTATTCAACTCAGATACACGTGGGTTCAGGCACAACGATTCCACATGCTTTTCTCACAACCTTTCCCTGCCACTAACATGAGGACGTTAGCAGCTCCTTCTACAGTCAAGCAGGATGCGGGAGGGTTGTGCCCTGTCCTTAGCTCTCACAGGGAAGCATGTCTTGAAGCCAGCGGTCAACTAGCTGCATACTTATGGCAGGGTCAAGGTAGCAGTATTCTGAGACAGGAGGTTCCCAGATTACCACTCTACTGCACCTGGAGATACCCTCCAGGTCTGCATTGTTAACTTGCGTCTCAGAGGCCTCTGGCAAACGTCTCTGGTGAAGACGTGCGAAACTCACTCTGCAGGCAGTGTGGAACTGTGAGGGACTGAGGGTCAGCTCAACTCTCAGCAGTAAGATGTTTTTGGACAAGGCGTTCAAATACCTACTCACGTATGGAACTTAGTATGTAGCACCAGTCTACCCCAGGAATTACTAGGAAATCGCTTGTTTGAGCTTGGAGGCACTCGTCTTGTGTGCCGGGAGATTCCAATTACCTCTCCCAACACTTGCGTCAAGCAGCGAGCCTAGGCCTTTGGGAAGCGAAAGGTAGCGGCAGGCACGATGTAGGGTTACAGGCCATAAGCTCAACTCTCAGAAGTGTGTATGCATGGGAGGCAGATGTCTGCTACCCACTCGGACATGGGAGTTGGAACCTAGCTACACTCCTATTGAAGAAGGATGTTGGAAATCGCTGTATTCAACTCAGATACTCGGGAGTTCAGGCCCAATGCTTACACATGCTTTTCCCGCAACCTATCCCAGCCACTAACAGAAGGAGGTTAGCAGGTACGTCTACAGTCAGGCAGGATGCGGGAGGGTTCTGCCCTGTCCTCAGCTCTCACAGGGAAGCATGCCTAGAAGCCAGCTCTCAACTAGCTGCATTCTTATGACAGTGTGAAGGTAGCAGTATTCTGAGTCAGGATGTTCCAAGATTACCACTCTACTGCACCTGGAGATACCCTCCAGGTCTGCATTGTTAACTTGCGTCTCAGAAGCCTGTGGCAAACGTCTCTGGTGAAGACCTGCAAAACTCACTCTGCAGGCAGTGTGGAACTGTGAGGGACTGATGGTGAGCTCAACTCTCAGAAGTAAGATGCTTTTGGACAAGGCGTTCAGCTACCTTCTCACGTATGGAACTTAGTATGTAGCACCAGTCTACCACACGAATTACTAGGCAATCGCTGGAATGAGCTTGGAGGCCCTAGTCTTGTGTGCCGGGAGATTCCAATTACCTCTCCCAACACTTCCGTCAAACAGCGAGCCTAGGCCTTTTAGAAGTGAAAGGAACCAGCAGGCTGGATGGGGAGGTACAGGCCTTAAACTCAAATCTCAGAAGTGTGTATGCAGGGGAGACAGATGTCTGCTACCCACTCTGACATGGGAGTTGGAAACTAGCTACACTCTGATTGAAGAAGGCCATTGGAAATCGCTGTATTCAACTCAGATACACAGGAGTTCAGGCCCAATGCTTACACATGCTTTTCCCGCAACCTCTCTCAGCCACTAACATTAGGATGTTAGCAGCTGCGCCTACAGTCAGGCAGGATGCGGGTGGGTTCTGCCCTGTCCTCAGCACTCCCAGGGAAGCATGCCTAGAAGCCAGCTCTCAACTAGCTGCATTCTTATGGCAGTGTGAAGGTAGCAGTATTCTGAGTAAGGAGGTTCCCAGATTACCACTCTACTGCACCTGGAGATACACTCCAGGTCTGCATTGTTAACTTCCGTCTCAGAAGCCTCTGGCAAACGTCTCTGGTGAAGACGTCCGAAACTCACTCTGCAGGCAGTGTGGAACTGTGAGGGACTGAGGGTGAGCTCAACTCTCAGAAGTAAGATGTTTTTGGACAAGGCGTTCAACTACCTACTCACGTATGGAACTTAGTATGTAGCACCAGTCTACCCCAGGAATTACTAGGAAATCGCTTGATTGAGCTTGGAGGCACTCGTCTTGTGTGCCGGGAGATTCCAGTTACCTCTCCCAACACTTGCGTCAAGCAGCGAGCCTAGGCATTTTGGAAGCGAAAGGTAGCGGCAGGCAGGATGTTGGGTTACAGGCCATAAGCTCAACTCTCAGAAGTGTGTATGCATGGGTGGCAGATGTCTGCTACCCACTCGGACATGGGAGTTGGAACCTAGCTACACTCCTATTGAAGAAGGACTTTGGAAATCGCTGTATTCAACTCAGATACACGGGAGTTCAGGCCCAATGCTTACACATGCTTTTCCCACAAACTATCCCAGCCACTAACAGAAGGAGGTTAGCAGGTAAGTCTACAGTCAGGCAGGATGCGGGAGGGTCCTGCCCTGTCCTCAGCTCTCACAGGGAAGCATGCCTTGAAGTCAGCTCTCAACTAGCTGCATTCTTATGACAGTGTGAAGGTAGCAGTATTCTGAGTAAGGAGGTTCCCAGATTACCACTCTACTGCACCTGGAGATACCCTCCAGGTCTGCATTGTTAACTTGCGTCTCAGAGGCCTCTGGCAAACGTCTCTGGTGAAGACGTGCGAAACTCACTCTGCAGGCAGTGTGGAACTGTGACGGAATGAGGGTCAGCTCAACTCTCAGCAGTAAGATGTTTTTGGACAAGGCGTTCAAATACCTACTCACGTATGGAACTTAGTATGTAGCACCAGTCTACCCCAGGAATTACTGGGAAATCGCTGGATTGAGCTTGGAGGCACTAGTCTTGTTGCCGGGAGATTCCAGTTACCTCTCCCAACACTTCGGTTAAGCAGCGAGCCTAGGCCTTTTGGAAGCGAAAGCTAGCTGCAGGCAGGAGGTAGGGATACAGGCCATAAGCTCAACTCTCAGAAGTGTGTATGCATGGGAGGCAGATGTCTGCTACCCACTCGTACATGCGAGTGGGAACCTACTACACTCTGATGAAAAAGGACTTTGGAAATCGCTGTATTCAACTCAGATACACGTGGGTTCAGGCACAACGATTCCACATGCTTTTCTCACAACCTTTCCCTGCCACTAACATGAGGACGTTAGCAGCTCCTTCTACAGTCAAGCAGGATGCGGGAGGGTTGTGTCCTGTCCTTAGCTCTCACAGGGAAGCATGTCTTGAAGCCAGCGGTCAACTAGCTGCATACTTATGGCAGGGTCAAGGTAGCAGTATTCTGAGACAGGAGGTTCCCAGATTACCACTCTACTGCACCTGGAGATACCCTCCAGGTCTGCATTGTTAACTTGCGTCTCAGAGGCCTCTGGCAAACGTCTCTGGTGAAGACGTGCGAAACTCACTCTGCAGGCAGTGTGGAACTGTGAGGGACTGAGGGTCAGCTCAACTCTCAGCAGTAAGATGTTTTTGGACAAGGCGTTCAAATACCTACTCACGTATGGAACTTAGTATGTAGCACCAGTCTACCCCAGGAATTACTAGGAAATCGCTTGATTGAGCTTGGAGGCACTCGTCTTGTGTGCCGGGAGATTCCAATTACCTCTCCCAACACTTGCGTCAAGCAGCGAGCCTAGGCCTTTTGGAAGCGAAAGGTAGCGGCAGGCACGATGTAGGGTTACAGGCCATAAGCTCAACTCTCAGAAGTGTGTATGCATGGGAGGCAGATGTCTGCTACCCACTCTGACATGGGAGTTGGAAACTACCTACACTCTGATTGAAGAAGGCCGTTGGAAATCGCTGTATTTAACTCAGATACACGGGAGTTCAGGCCCAATGCTTACACATGCTTTTCCCGCAACCTCTCTCAGCCACTAACATTAGGATGTTAGCAGCTGCGCCTACAGTCAGGCAGGATGCGGCTGGGTTCTGCCATGTCCTCAGCACTCCCAGGGAAGCATACCTAGAAGCCAGCTCTCAACTAGCTGCATTCTTATGGCAGTGTAAAGGTAGCAGTATTCTGAGTCAGGATGTTCCAAGATTACCACTCTACTGCACCTGGAGATACCCTCCAGGTCTGCATTGTTAACTTGCGTCTCAGAAGCCTGTGGCAAACGTCTCTGGTGAAGACCTGCAAAACTCACTCTGCAGGCAGTGTGGAACTGTGAGGGACTGATGGTGAGCTCAACTCTCAGAAGTAAGATGCTTTTGGACAAGGCGTTCAGCTACCTTCTCACGTATGGAACTTAGTATGTAGCACCAGTCTACCACACGAATTACTAGGCAATCGCTGGAATGAGCTTGGAGGCCCTAGTCTTGTGTGCCGGGAGATTCCAATTACCTCTCCCAACACTTCCGTCAAACAGCGAGCCCAGGCCTTTTAGAAGTGAAAGGAACCAGCAGGCTGGATGGGGAGGTACAGGCCTTAAACTCAACTCTCAGAAGTGTGTATGCAGGGGAGACAGATGTCTGCTACCCACTCTGACATGGGAGTTGGAAACTAGCTACACTCTGATTGAAGAAGGCCATTGGAAATCGCTGTATTCAACTCAGATACACAGGAGTTCAGGCCCAATGCTTACACATGCTTTTCCCGCAACCTCTCTCAGCCACTAACATTAGGATGTTAGCAGCTGCGCCTACAGTCAGGCAGGATGCGGGTGGGTTCTGCCCTGTCCTCAGCACTCCCAG
Source organism: Canis lupus baileyi (assembly GCF_048164855.1). Classification (NCBI taxonomy): domain Eukaryota; kingdom Metazoa; phylum Chordata; class Mammalia; order Carnivora; family Canidae; genus Canis; species Canis lupus. The sequence continues at coordinate 13,804 of NW_027326457.1, read as the reverse complement.
GGAAGCATGCCTAGAAGCCAGCTCTCAACTAGCTGCATTCTTATGGCAGTGTGAAGGTAGCAGTATTCTGAGTAAGGAGGTTCCCAGATTACCACTCTACTGCACCTGGAGATACCCTCCAGGTCTGCATTGTTAACTTGCGTCTCAGAAGCCTCTGGCAAACGTCTCTGGTGAAGACGTCCGAAACTCACTCTGCAGGCAGTGTGGAACTGTGAGGGACTGAGGGTGAGCTCAACTCTCAGAAGTAAGATGCTTTTGGACAAGGCGTTCAGCTACCTTCTCACGTATGGAACTTAGTATGTAGCACCAGTCTACCCCAGGAATTATTAGGAAATCGCTTGATTGAGCTTGGAGGCACTCGTCTTGTGTGCCGGGAGATTCCAGTTACCTCTCCCAACACTTGCGTCAAGCAGCGAGCCTAGGCCTTTTGGAAGCGAAAGGTAGCGGCAGGCAGGATGTAGGGTTACAGGCCATAAGCTCAACTCTCAGAAGTGTGTATGCATGGGAGGCAGATGTCTGCTACCCACTCGGACATGGGAGTTGGAACCTAGCTACACTCCTATTGAAGAAGGATGTTGGAAATCGCTGTATTCAACTCAGATACTCGGGAGTTCAGGCCCAATGCTTACACATGCTTTTCCCGCAACCTATCCCAGCCACTAACAGAAGGAGGTTAGCAGGTACGTCTACAGTCAGGCAGGATGCGGGAGGGTTCTGCCCTGTCCTCAGCTCTCACAGGGAAGCATGCCTAGAAGCCAGCTCTCAACTAGCTGCATTCTTATGACAGTGTGAAGGTAGCAGTATTCTGAGTCAGGATGTTCCAAGATTACCACTCTACTGCACCTGGAGATACCCTCCAGGTCTGCATTGTTAACTTGCGTCTCAGAAGCCTGTGGCAAACGTCTCTGGTGAAGACCTGCAAAACTCACTCTGCAGGCAGTGTGGAACTGTGAGGGACTGATGGTGAGCTCAACTCTCAGAAGTAAGATGCTTTTGGACAAGGCGTTCAGCTACCTTCTCACGTATGGAACTTAGTATGTAGCACCAGTCTACCACACGAATTACTAGGCAATCGCTGGAATGAGCTTGGAGGCCCTAGTCTTGTGTGCCGGGAGATTCCAATTACCTCTCCCAACACTTCCGTCAAACAGCGAGCCTAGGCCTTTTAGAAGTGAAAGGAACCAGCAGGCTGGATGGGGAGGTACAGGCCTTAAACTCAAATCTCAGAAGTGTGTATGCAGGGGAGACAGATGTCTGCTACCCACTCTGACATGGGAGTTGGAAACTAGCTACACTCTGATTGAAGAAGGCCATTGGAAATCGCTGTATTCAACTCAGATACACAGGAGTTCAGGCCCAATGCTTACACATGCTTTTCCCGCAACCTCTCTCAGCCACTAACATTAGGATGTTAGCAGCTGCGCCTACAGTCAGGCAGGATGCGGGTGGGTTCTGCCCTGTCCTCAGCACTCCCAGGGAAGCATGCCTAGAAGCCAGCTCTCAACTAGCTGCATTCTTATGGCAGTGTGAAGGTAGCAGTATTCTGAGTAAGGAGGTTCCCAGATTACCACTCTACTGCACCTGGAGATACACTCCAGGTCTGCATTGTTAACTTCCGTCTCAGAAGCCTCTGGCAAACGTCTCTGGTGAAGACGTCCGAAACTCACTCTGCAGGCAGTGTGGAACTGTGAGGGACTGAGGGTGAGCTCAACTCTCAGAAGTAAGATGTTTTTGGACAAGGCGTTCAACTACCTACTCACGTATGGAACTTAGTATGTAGCACCAGTCTACCCCAGGAATTACTAGGAAATCGCTTGATTGAGCTTGGAGGCACTCGTCTTGTGTGCCGGGAGATTCCAGTTACCTCTCCCAACACTTGCGTCAAGCAGCGAGCCTAGGCATTTTGGAAGCGAAAGGTAGCGGCAGGCAGGATGTTGGGTTACAGGCCATAAGCTCAACTCTCAGAAGTGTGTATGCATGGGTGGCAGATGTCTGCTACCCACTCGGACATGGGAGTTGGAACCTAGCTACACTCCTATTGAAGAAGGACTTTGGAAATCGCTGTATTCAACTCAGATACACGGGAGTTCAGGCCCAATGCTTACACATGCTTTTCCCACAAACTATCCCAGCCACTAACAGAAGGAGGTTAGCAGGTAAGTCTACAGTCAGGCAGGATGCGGGAGGGTCCTGCCCTGTCCTCAGCTCTCACAGGGAAGCATGCCTTGAAGTCAGCTCTCAACTAGCTGCATTCTTATGACAGTGTGAAGGTAGCAGTATTCTGAGTAAGGAGGTTCCCAGATTACCACTCTACTGCACCTGGAGATACCCTCCAGGTCTGCATTGTTAACTTGCGTCTCAGAGGCCTCTGGCAAACGTCTCTGGTGAAGACGTGCGAAACTCACTCTGCAGGCAGTGTGGAACTGTGACGGAATGAGGGTCAGCTCAACTCTCAGCAGTAAGATGTTTTTGGACAAGGCGTTCAAATACCTACTCACGTATGGAACTTAGTATGTAGCACCAGTCTACCCCAGGAATTACTGGGAAATCGCTGGATTGAGCTTGGAGGCACTAGTCTTGTTGCCGGGAGATTCCAGTTACCTCTCCCAACACTTCGGTTAAGCAGCGAGCCTAGGCCTTTTGGAAGCGAAAGCTAGCTGCAGGCAGGAGGTAGGGATACAGGCCATAAGCTCAACTCTCAGAAGTGTGTATGCATGGGAGGCAGATGTCTGCTACCCACTCGTACATGCGAGTGGGAACCTACTACACTCTGATGAAAAAGGACTTTGGAAATCGCTGTATTCAACTCAGATACACGTGGGTTCAGGCACAACGATTCCACATGCTTTTCTCACAACCTTTCCCTGCCACTAACATGAGGACGTTAGCAGCTCCTTCTACAGTCAAGCAGGATGCGGGAGGGTTGTGTCCTGTCCTTAGCTCTCACAGGGAAGCATGTCTTGAAGCCAGCGGTCAACTAGCTGCATACTTATGGCAGGGTCAAGGTAGCAGTATTCTGAGACAGGAGGTTCCCAGATTACCACTCTACTGCACCTGGAGATACCCTCCAGGTCTGCATTGTTAACTTGCGTCTCAGAGGCCTCTGGCAAACGTCTCTGGTGAAGACGTGCGAAACTCACTCTGCAGGCAGTGTGGAACTGTGAGGGACTGAGGGTCAGCTCAACTCTCAGCAGTAAGATGTTTTTGGACAAGGCGTTCAAATACCTACTCACGTATGGAACTTAGTATGTAGCACCAGTCTACCCCAGGAATTACTAGGAAATCGCTTGATTGAGCTTGGAGGCACTCGTCTTGTGTGCCGGGAGATTCCAATTACCTCTCCCAACACTTGCGTCAAGCAGCGAGCCTAGGCCTTTTGGAAGCGAAAGGTAGCGGCAGGCACGATGTAGGGTTACAGGCCATAAGCTCAACTCTCAGAAGTGTGTATGCATGGGAGGCAGATGTCTGCTACCCACTCTGACATGGGAGTTGGAAACTACCTACACTCTGATTGAAGAAGGCCGTTGGAAATCGCTGTATTTAACTCAGATACACGGGAGTTCAGGCCCAATGCTTACACATGCTTTTCCCGCAACCTCTCTCAGCCACTAACATTAGGATGTTAGCAGCTGCGCCTACAGTCAGGCAGGATGCGGCTGGGTTCTGCCATGTCCTCAGCACTCCCAGGGAAGCATACCTAGAAGCCAGCTCTCAACTAGCTGCATTCTTATGGCAGTGTAAAGGTAGCAGTATTCTGAGTCAGGATGTTCCAAGATTACCACTCTACTGCACCTGGAGATACCCTCCAGGTCTGCATTGTTAACTTGCGTCTCAGAAGCCTGTGGCAAACGTCTCTGGTGAAGACCTGCAAAACTCACTCTGCAGGCAGTGTGGAACTGTGAGGGACTGATGGTGAGCTCAACTCTCAGAAGTAAGATGCTTTTGGACAAGGCGTTCAGCTACCTTCTCACGTATGGAACTTAGTATGTAGCACCAGTCTACCACACGAATTACTAGGCAATCGCTGGAATGAGCTTGGAGGCCCTAGTCTTGTGTGCCGGGAGATTCCAATTACCTCTCCCAACACTTCCGTCAAACAGCGAGCCCAGGCCTTTTAGAAGTGAAAGGAACCAGCAGGCTGGATGGGGAGGTACAGGCCTTAAACTCAACTCTCAGAAGTGTGTATGCAGGGGAGACAGATGTCTGCTACCCACTCTGACATGGGAGTTGGAAACTAGCTACACTCTGATTGAAGAAGGCCATTGGAAATCGCTGTATTCAACTCAGATACACAGGAGTTCAGGCCCAATGCTTACACATGCTTTTCCCGCAACCTCTCTCAGCCACTAACATTAGGATGTTAGCAGCTGCGCCTACAGTCAGGCAGGATGCGGGTGGGTTCTGCCCTGTCCTCAGCACTCCCAGGGAAGCATGCCTAGAAGCCAGCTCTCAACTAGCTGCATTCTTATGGCAGTGTGAAGGTAGCAGTATTCTGAGTAAGGAGGTTCCCAGATTACCACTCTACTGCACCTGGAGATACCCTCCAGGTCTGCATTGTTAACTTGCGTCTCAGAAGCCTCTGGCAAACGTCTCTGGTGAAGACGTCCGAAACTCACTCTGCAGGCAGTGTGGAACTGTGAGGGACTGAGGGTGAGCTCAACTCTCAGAAGTAAGATGCTTTTGGACAAGGCGTTCAGCTACCTTCTCACGTATGGAACTTAGTATGTAGCACCAGTCTACCCCAGGAATTATTAGGAAATCGCTTGATTGAGCTTGGAGGCACTCGTCTTGTGTGCCGGGAGATTCCAGTTACCTCTCCCAACACTTGCGTCAAGCAGCGAGCCTAGGCCTTTTGGAAGCGAAAGGTAGCGGCAGGCAGGATGTTGGGTTACCAGCCATAAGCTCAACTCTCAGAAGTGTGTATGCATGGGTGGCAGATGTCTGCTACCCACTCGGACATGGGAGTTGGAACCTAGCTACACTCCTATTGAAGAAGGACTTTGGAAATCGCTGTATTCAACTCAGATACACGGGAGTTCAGGCCCAATGCTTACACATGCTTTTCCCACAAACTATCCCAGCCACTAACAGAAGGAGGTTAGCAGGTAAGTCTACAGTCAGGCAGGATGCGGGAGGGTCCTGCCCTGTCCTCAGCTCTCACAGGGAAGCATGCCTTGAAGTCAGCTCTCAACTAGCTGCATTCTTATGACAGTGTGAAGGTAGCAGTATTCTGAGTAAGGAGGTTCCCAGATTACCACTCTACTGCACCTGGAGATACCCTCCAGGTCTGCATTGTTAACTTGCGTCTCAGAGGCCTCTGGCAAACGTCTCTGGTGAAGACGTGCGAAACTCACTCTGCAGGCAGTGTGGAACTGTGAGGGACTGAGGGTGAGCTCAACTCTCAGCAGTAAGATGTTTTTGGACAAGGCGTTCAAATACCTACTCACGTATGGAACTTAGTATGTAGCACCAGTCTACCCCAGGAATTACTGGGAAATCGCTGGATGGAGCTTGGAGGCACTAGTCTTGTTGCCGGGAGATTCCAGTTACCTCTCCCAACACTTCGGTGAAGCAGCGAGCCTAGGCCTTTTGGAAGCGAAAGCTAGCTGCAGGCAGGAGGTAGGGATACAGGCCATAAGCTCAACTCTCAGAAGTGTGTATGCATGGGAGGCAGATGTCTGCTACCCACTCGTACATGCGAGTGGGAACCTACTACACTCTGATGAAAAAGGACTTTGGAAATCGCTGTATTCAACTCAGATACACGTGGGTTCAGGCACAACGATTCCACATGCTTTTCTCACAACCTTTCCCTGCCACTAACATGAGGACGTTAGCAGCTCCTTCTACAGTCAAGCAGGATGCGGGAGGGTTGTGCCCTGTCCTTAGCTCTCACAGGGAAGCATGTCTTGAAGCCAGCGGTCAACTAGCTGCATACTTATGGCAGGGTCAAGGTAGCAGTATTCTGAGACAGGAGGTTCCCAGATTACCACTCTACTGCACCTGGAGATACCCTCCAGGTCTGCATTGTTAACTTGCGTCTCAGAGGCCTCTGGCAAACGTCTCTGGTGAAGACGTGCGAAACTCACTCTGCAGGCAGTGTGGAACTGTGAGGGACTGAGGGTCAGCTCAACTCTCAGCAGTAAGATGTTTTTGGACAAGGCGTTCAAATACCTACTCACGTATGGAACTTAGTATGTAGCACCAGTCTACCCCAGGAATTACTAGGAAATCGCTTGTTTGAGCTTGGAGGCACTCGTCTTGTGTGCCGGGAGATTCCAATTACCTCTCCCAACACTTGCGTCAAGCAGCGAGCCTAGGCCTTTGGGAAGCGAAAGGTAGCGGCAGGCACGATGTAGGGTTACAGGCCATAAGCTCAACTCTCAGAAGTGTGTATGCATGGGAGGCAGATGTCTGCTACCCACTCGGACATGGGAGTTGGAACCTAGCTACACTCCTATTGAAGAAGGATGTTGGAAATCGCTGTATTCAACTCAGATACTCGGGAGTTCAGGCCCAATGCTTACACATGCTTTTCCCACAACCTATCCCAGCCACTAACAGAAGGAGGTTAGCAGGTACGTCTACAGTCAGGCAGGATGCGGGAGGGTTCTGCCCTGTCCTCAGCTCTCATAGGGAAGCATGCCTAGAAGCCAGCTCTCAACTAGCTGCATTCTTATGACAGTGTGAAGGTAGCAGTATTCTGAGTAAGGCGGTTCCGAGATTACCACTCTACTGCACCTGGAGATACCCTCCAGGTCTGCATTGGTAACTTGCGTCTCAGAAGCCTGTGGCAAACGTCTCTGGTGAAGACCTGCAAAACTCACTCTGCAGGCAGTGTGGAACTGTGAGGGACTGAGGGTGAGCTCAACTCTCAGAAGTAAGATGCTTTAGGACAAGGCGTTCAGCTACCTTCTCACGTATGGAACTTAGTATGTAGCAGCAGTCTACCACACGAATTACTAGGCAATCGCTGGAATGAGCTTGGAGGCCCTAGTCTTGTGTGCCGGGAGATTCCAATTACCTCTCCCAACACTTCCGTCAAACAGCGAGCCTAGGCCTTTTAGAAGTGAAAGGAACCAGCAGGCTGGATGGGGAGGTACAAGCCTTAAGCTCAAGTCTCAGAAGTGTGTATGCAGGGGAGACAGATGTCTGCTACCCACTCTGACATGGGAGTTGGAAACTAGCTACACTCTGATTGAAGAAGGCCATTGGAAATCGCTGTATTCAACTCAGATACACAGGAGTTCAGGCCCAATGCTTACACATGCTTTTCCCGCAACCTCTCTCAGCCACTAACATTAGGATGTTAGCAGCTGCGCCTACAGTCAGGCAGGATGCGGGTGGGTTCTGCCCTGTCCTCAGCACTCCCAGGGAAGCATGCCTAGAAGCCAGCTCTCAACTAGCTGCATTCTTATGGCAGTGTGAAGGTAGCAGTATTCTGAGTAAGGAGGTTCCCAGATTACCACTCTACTGCACCTGGAGATACCCTCCAGGTCTGCATTGTTAAACATTTTTTTTTAATTTATTTATTTACGATAGTCACAGAGAGAGAGAGAGAGAGGCAGAGACACAGGCAGAGAGAGAAGCAGGCTCCATGCACCGGGAGCCTGACGTGGGATTCGATCCCGGGTCTCCAGGATCGCGCCCTGAGCCAAAGGCAGGCGCCAAACCGCTGCGCCACCCAGGGATCCCAGGTCTGCATTGTTAACTTGCGTCTCAGAGGCCTCTGGCAAACGTCTCTGGTGAAGACGTGCGAAACTCACTCTGCAGGCAGTGTGGAACTGTGAGGGACTGAGGGTCAGCTCAACTCTCAGCAGTAAGATGTTTTTGGACAAGGCGTTCAAATACCTACTCACGTATGGAACTTAGTATGTAGCACCAGTCTACCCCAGGAATTACTGGGAAATCGCTGGATTGAGCTTGGAGGCACTAGTCTTGTTGCCGGGAGATTCCAGTTACCTCTCCCAACACTTCGGTTAAGCAGCGAGCCTAGGCCTTTTGGAAGCGAAAGCTAGCTGCAGGCAGGAGGTAGGGATACAGGCCATAAATTCAACTCTCAGAAGTGTGTATGCTGTCTGCTACCCACTCGGACATGGGAGTTGGAACCTAGCTACACTCCTATTGAAGAAGGATGTTGGAAATCGCTGTATTCAACTCAGATACTCGGGAGTTCAGGCCCAATGCTTACACATGCTTTTCCCGCAACCTATCCCAGCCACTAACAGAAGGAGGTTAGCAAGTACGTCTACAGTCAGGCAGGATGCGGGAGGGTTCTGCCCTGTCCTCAGCTCTCACAGGGAAGCATGCCTAGAAGCCAGCTCTCAACTAGCTGCATTCTTATGACAGTGTGAAGGTAGCAGTATTCTGAGTCAGGATGTTCCAAGATTACCACTCTACTGCACCTGGAGATACCCTCCAGGTCTGCATTGTTAACTTGCGTCTCAGAAGCCTGTGGCAAACGTCTCTGGTGAAGACCTGCAAAACTCACTCTGCAGGCAGTGTGGAACTGTGAGGGACTGATGGTGAGCTCAACTCTCAGAAGTAAGATGCTTTTGGACAAGGCGTTCAGCTACCTTCTCACGTATGGAACTTAGTATGTAGCACCAGTCTACCACACGAATTACTAGGCAATCGCTGGAATGAGCTTGGAGGCCCTAGTCTTGTGTGCCGGGAGATTCCAATTACCTCTCCCAACACTTCCGTCAAACAGCGAGCCTAGGCCTTTTAGAAGTGAAAGGAACCAGCAGGCTGGATGGGGAGGTACAGGCCTTAAACTCAACTCTCAGAAGTGTGTATGCAGGGGAGACAGATGTCTGCTACCCACTCTGACATGGGAGTTGGAAACTAGCTACACTCTGATTGAAGAAGGCCATTGGAAATCGCTGTATTCAACTCAGATACACAGGAGTTCAGGCCCAATGCTTACACATGCTTTTCCCGCAACCTCTCTCAGCCACTAACATTAGGATGTTAGCAGCTGCGCCTACAGTCAGGCAGGATGCGGGTGGGTTCTGCCCTGTCCTCAGCACTCCCAGGGAAGCATGCCTAGAAGCCAGCTCTCAACTAGCTGCATTCTTATGGCAGTGTGAAGGTAGCAGTATTCTGAGTAAGGAGGTTCCCAGATTACCACTCTACTGCACCTGGAGATACCCTCCAGGTCTGCATTGTTAACTTGCGTCTCAGAAGCCTCTGGCAAACGTCTCTGGTGAAGACGTCCGAAACTCACTCTGCAGGCAGTGTGGAACTGTGAGGGACTGAGGGTGAGCTCAACTCTCAGAAGTAAGATGCTTTTGGACAAGGCGTTCAGCTACCTTCTCACGTATGGAACTTAGTATGTAGCACCAGTCTACCCCAGGAATTATTAGGAAATCGCTTGATTGAGCTTGGAGGCACTCGTCTTGTGTGCCGGGAGATTCCAGTTACCTCTCCCAACACTTGCGTCAAGCAGCGAGCCTAGGCCTTTTGGAAGCGAAAGGTAGCGGCAGGCAGGATGTTGGGTTACAGGCCATAAGCTCAACTCTCAGAAGTGTGTATGCATGGGTGGCAGATGTCTGCTACCCACTCGGACATGGGAGTTGGAACCTAGCTACACTCCTATTGAAGAAGGACTTTGGAAATCGCTGTATTCAACTCAGATACACGGGAGTTCAGGCCCAATGCTTACACATGCTTTTCCCACAAACTATCCCAGCCACTAACAGAAGGAGGTTAGCAGGTAAGTCTACAGTCAGGCAGGATGCGGGAGGGTCCTGCCCTGTCCTCAGCTCTCACAGGGAAGCATGCCTTGAAGCCAGCTCTCAACTAGCTGCATTCTTATGACAGTGTGAAGGTAGCAGTATTCTGAGTAAGGAGGTTCCGAGATTACCACTCTACTGCACCTGGAGATACCCTCCAGGTCTGCATTGTTAACTTGCGTCTCAGAGGCCTCTGGCAAACGTCTCTGGTGAAGACGTGCGAAACTCACTCTGCAGGCAGTGTGGAACTGTGAGGGACTGAGGGTCAGCTCAACTCTCAGCAGTAAGATGTTTTTGGACAAGGCGTTCAAATACCTACTCACGTATGGAACTTAGTATGTAGCACCAGTCTACCCAAGGAATTACTGGGAAATCGCTGGATGGAGCTTGGAGGCACTAGTCTTGTTGCCGGGAGATTCCAGTTACCTCTCCCAACACTTCGGTGAAGCAGCGAGCCTAGGCCTTTTGGAAGCGAAAGCTAGCTGCAGGCAGGAGGTAGGGTTACAGGCCATAAGCTCAACTCTCAGAAGTGTGTATGCATGGGAGGCAGATGTCTGCTACCCACTCGTACATGCGAGTGGGAACCTACTACACTCTGATGAAAAAGGACTTTGGAAATCGCTGTATTCAACTCAGATACACGTGGGTTCAGGCACAACGATTCCACATGCTTTTCTCACAACCTTTCCCTGCCACTAACATGAGGACGTTAGCAGCTCCTTCTACAGTCAAGCAGGATGCGGGAGGGTTGTGCCCTGTCCTTAGCTCTCACAGGGAAGCATGTCTTGAAGCCAGCGGTCAACTAGCTGCATACTTATGGCAGGGTCAAGGTAGCAGTATTCTGAGACAGGAGGTTCCCAGATTACCACTCTACTGCACCTGGAGATACCCTCCAGGTCTGCATTGTTAACTTGCGTCTCAGAGGCCTCTGGCAAACGTCTCTGGTGAAGACGTGCGAAACTCACTCTGCAGGCAGTGTGGAACTGTGAGGGACTGAGGGTCAGCTCAACTCTCAGCAGTAAGATGTTTTTGGACAAGGCGTTCAAATACCTACTCACGTATGGAACTTAGTATGTAGCACCAGTCTACCCCAGGAATTACTAGGAAATCGCTTGTTTGAGCTTGGAGGCACTCGTCTTGTGTGCCGGGAGATTCCAATTACCTCTCCCAACACTTGCGTCAAGCAGCGAGCCTAGGCCTTTGGGAAGCGAAAGGTAGCGGCAGGCACGATGTAGGGTTACAGGCCATAAGCTCAACTCTCAGAAGTGTGTATGCATGGGAGGCAGATGTCTGCTACCCACTCGGACATGGGAGTTGGAACCTAGCTACACTCCTATTGAAGAAGGATGTTGGAAATCGCTGTATTCAACTCAGATACTCGGGAGTTCAGGCCCAATGCTTACACATGCTTTTCCCGCAACCTATCCCAGCCACTAACAGAAGGAGGTTAGCAGGTACGTCTACAGTCAGGCAGGATGCGGGAGGGTTCTGCCCTGTCCTCAGCTCTCACAGGGAAGCATGCCTAGAAGCCAGCTCTCAACTAGCTGCATTCTTATGACAGTGTGAAGGTAGCAGTATTCTGAGTCAGGATGTTCCAAGATTACCACTCTACTGCACCTGGAGATACCCTCCAGGTCTGCATTGTTAACTTGCGTCTCAGAAGCCTGTGGCAAACGTCTCTGGTGAAGACCTGCAAAACTCACTCTGCAGGCAGTGTGGAACTGTGAGGGACTGATGGTGAGCTCAACTCTCAGAAGTAAGATGCTTTTGGACAAGGCGTTCAGCTACCTTCTCACGTATGGAACTTAGTATGTAGCACCAGTCTACCACACGAATTACTAGGCAATCGCTGGAATGAGCTTGGAGGCCCTAGTCTTGTGTGCTGGGAGATTCCAATTACCTCTCCCAACACTTCCGTCAAACAGCGAGCCTAGGCCTTTTAGAAGTGAAAGGAACCAGCAGGCTGGATGGGGAGGTACAGGCCTTAAACTCAACTCTCAGAAGTGTGTATGCAGGGGAGACAGATGTCTGCTACCCACTCTGACATGGGAGTTGGAAACTAGCTACACTCTGATTGAAGAAGGCCATTGGAAATCGCTGTATTCAACTCAGATACACAGGAGTTCAGGCCCAATGCTTACACATGCTTTTCCCGCAACCTCTCTCAGCCACTAACATTAGGATGTTAGCAGCTGCGCCTACAGTCAGGCAGGATGCGGGTGGGTTCTGCCCTGTCCTCAGCACTCCCAGGGAAGCATGCCTAGAAGCCAGCTCTCAACTAGCTGCATTCTTATGGCAGTGTGAAGGTAGCAGTATTCTGAGTAAGGAGGTTCCCAGATTACCACTCTACTGCACCTGGAGATACACTCCAGGTCTGCATTGTTAACTTCCGTCTCAGAAGCCTCTGGCAAACGTCTCTGGTGAAGACGTCCGAAACTCACTCTGCAGGCAGTGTGGAACTGTGAGGGACTGAGGGTGAGCTCAACTCTCAGAAGTAAGATGTTTTTGGACAAGGCGTTCAACTACCTACTCACGTATGGAACTTAGTATGTAGCACCAGTCTACCCCAGGAATTACTAGGAAATCGCTTGATTGAGCTTGGAGGCACTCGTCTTGTGTGCCGGGAGATTCCAGTTACCTCTCCCAACACTTGCGTCAAGCAGCGAGCCTAGGCATTTTGGAAGCGAAAGGTAGCGGCAGGCAGGATGTTGGGTTACAGGCCATAAGCTCAACTCTCAGAAGTGTGTATGCATGGGTGGCAGATGTCTGCTACCCACTCGGACATGGGAGTTGGAACCTAGCTACACTCCTATTGAAGAAGGACTTTGGAAATCGCTGTATTCAACTCAGATACACGGGAGTTCAGGCCCAATGCTTACACATGCTTTTCCCACAAACTATCCCAGCCACTAACAGAAGGAGGTTAGCAGGTAAGTCTACAGTCAGGCAGGATGCGGGAGGGTCCTGCCCTGTCCTCAGCTCTCACAGGGAAGCATGCCTTGAAGTCAGCTCTCAACTAGCTGCATTCTTATGACAGTGTGAAGGTAGCAGTATTCTGAGTAAGGAGGTTCCCAGATTACCACTCTACTGCACCTGGAGATACCCTCCAGGTCTGCATTGTTAACTTGCGTCTCAGAGGCCTCTGGCAAACGTCTCTGGTGAAGACGTGCGAAACTCACTCTGCAGGCAGTGTGGAACTGTGACGGAATGAGGGTCAGCTCAACTCTCAGCAGTAAGATGTTTTTGGACAAGGCGTTCAAATACCTACTCACGTATGGAACTTAGTATGTAGCACCAGTCTACCCCAGGAATTACTGGGAAATCGCTGGATTGAGCTTGGAGGCACTAGTCTTGTTGCCGGGAGATTCCAGTTACCTCTCCCAACACTTCGGTTAAGCAGCGAGCCTAGGCCTTTTGGAAGCGAAAGCTAGCTGCAGGCAGGAGGTAGGGATACAGGCCATAAGCTCAACTCTCAGAAGTGTGTATGCATGGGAGGCAGATGTCTGCTACCCACTCGTACATGCGAGTGGGAACCTACTACACTCTGATGAAAAAGGACTTTGGAAATCGCTGTATTCAACTCAGATACACGTGGGTTCAGGCACAACGATTCCACATGCTTTTCTCACAACCTTTCCCTGCCACTAACATGAGGACGTTAGCAGCTCCTTCTACAGTCAAGCAGGATGCGGGAGGGTTGTGTCCTGTCCTTAGCTCTCACAGGGAAGCATGTCTTGAAGCCAGCGGTCAACTAGCTGCATACTTATGGCAGGGTCAAGGTAGCAGTATTCTGAGACAGGAGGTTCCCAGATTACCACTCTACTGCACCTGGAGATACCCTCCAGGTCTGCATTGTTAACTTGCGTCTCAGAGGCCTCTGGCAAACGTCTCTGGTGAAGACGTGCGAAACTCACTCTGCAGGCAGTGTGGAACTGTGAGGGACTGAGGGTCAGCTCAACTCTCAGCAGTAAGATGTTTTTGGACAAGGCGTTCAAATACCTACTCACGTATGGAACTTAGTATGTAGCACCAGTCTACCCCAGGAATTACTAGGAAATCGCTTGATT